>NC_085992.1:28682124-30021290 GCF_030014385.1 Trichomycterus rosablanca
AGCTTTTGTAAACTACCAAGACTTCTGAAGAGCAATAGAAAACAAAACACATAAGAAGGCAGCATTTACATTGTGACAAGTCAAAGGTTGACCCTGACGTGATTTGAACACGCAACCTTCTGATCTGGAGTCAGACGCGCTACCGTTGCGCCAGTTTGGTCCAGAGCTGTTTGCATTAAATGGATGTAACCTAATTTAGCAGTTTCAAAGCTTTTGTAAACTACCAAGACTTCTGAAGAGCAATAAAAAACAAAACACATAAGAGGGCAGCATTTACATTGTGACAAGTCAAAGGTTGACACCGACATGATTTGAACACGCAACCTTCTGATCTGGAGTCAGACGCGCTACCATTGCGCCACAAATTTTTTTAATTCACAATGACCATTGGCAAAGCCAGTTTCAAAGCTTCGGAAAACTACCTAGACTTCCGAAGAGCCATGTGATAGCAGACACCTAATAATAATAAAGAACTCTGAGCTTCTTTAAATTCAAAATTTGGCAGCAGTTGAAGCCCGGATAGCTCAGTCGGTAGAGCATCAGACTTTTAATCTGAGGGTCCAGGGTTCAAGTCCCTGTTCGGGCGTTCTTCCATTCTATTTAGTAGTCACTTGAGGCAATTGGCCTTTGTGATACTTGGTTTGCAAAGGAAACACTTTGGTCCAGAGCTGTTTGCATTAAATGGATGTAACCTAATTAAGCAGTTTTAAAGCTTTTGTAAACTACCAAGACTTCTGAAGAGCAATAAAAAACAAAACACGTAAGAGTTTTGCATTTACACAATGCATTTACATTGTGACAAGTCAAAGGTTGACCCTGACGTGATTTGAACACGCAACCTTCTGATCTGGAGTCAGACGCGCTACCGTTGCGCCACAAGGTCTTTTAATTCACAATGACCTTTGGCAAAGCCAGTTTCAAAGCTTTGGTAAACTGCCCAGACTTCCGAAGAGCCATGTGATAGCAGACACCTAATAATATTAAAGAACTCTGAGCTTCTTTAAATTCAAAATTTGGCAGCAGTTGAAGCCCGGATAGCTCAGTCGGTAGAGCATCAGACTTTTAATCTGAGGGTCCAAGCTTCAAGTCCCTGTTTGGGTGTCATTCTATTTAGTAGTCACTTGAGGCAATTGGCCTTTGTGATACTTGGTTTGCAAAGGAAACACTTTGGTCCAGAGCTGTTTGCATTAAATGGATGTAACCTAATTAAGCAGTTTCAAAGCTTTTGTAAACTACCAAGACTTCTGAAGAGCAATAGAAAACAAAACACATAAGAAGGCAGCATTTACATTGTGACAAGTCAAAGGTTGACACCGACATGATTTGAACACGCAACCTTCTGATCTGGAGTCAGACGCGCTACCATTGCGCCACAAATTTTTTTAATTCACAATGACCATTGGCAAAGCCAGTTTCAAAGCTTTGGTAAACTGCCCAGACTTCCGAAGAGCCATGTGATAGCAGACACCTAATAATATTAAAGAACTCTGAGCTTCTTTAAATTCAAAATTTGGCAGCAGTTGAAGCCCGGATAGCTCAGTCGGTAGAGCATCAGACTTTTAATCTGAGGGTCCAAGCTTCAAGTCCCTGTTTGGGTGTCATTCTATTTAGTAGTCACTTGAGGCAATTGGCCTTTGTGATACTTGGTTTGCAAAGGAAACACTTTGGTCCAGAGCTGTTTGCATTAAATGGATGTAACCTAATTAAGCAGTTTCAAAGCTTTTGTAAACTACCAAGACTTCTGAAGAGCAATAAAAAACAAAACACATAAGAGGGCAGCATTTACATTGTGACAAGTCAAAGGTTGACACCGACATGATTTGAACACGCAACCTTCTGATCTGGAGTCAGACGCGCTACCGGTGCGCCACAAGGTTTTTTAATTCACAGTGACCATTGGCAAAGCCAGTTTCAAAGCTTCGGAAAACTACCTAGACTTCTGAAGAGCCATGTGATAGCAGACACCTAATAATAATAAAGAACTCTGAGCTTCTTTAAATTCAAAATGTGGCAGCAGTTGAAGCCCGGATAGCTCAGTCGGTAGAGCATCAGACTTTTAATCTGAGGGTCCAGGGTTCAAGTCCCTGTTCGGGCGTTCTCCCATTCTATTTAGTAGTCACTTGAGGCAATTGGCCTTTGTGATACTTGGTTTGCAAAGGAAACACTTTGGTCCAGAGCTGTTTGCATTAAATGGATGTAACCTAATTAAGCAGTTTTAAAGCTTTTGTAAACTACCAAGACTTCTGAAGAGCAATAAAAAACAAAACACGTAAGAGTTTTGCATTTACACAATGACAAGTCAAAGGTTGACCCTGACGTGATTTGAACACGCAACCTTCTGATCTGGAGTCAGACGCGCTACCGTTGCGCCACTTTGGTCCAGAGCTGTTTGCATTAAATGGATGTAACCTAATTTAGCAGTTTCAAAGCTTTTGTAAACTACCAAGACTTCTGAAGAGCAATAAAAAACAAAACACATAAGAGGGCAGCATTTACATTGTGACAAGTCAAAGGTTGACACCGACATGATTTGAACACGCAACCTTCTGATCTGGAGTCAGACGCGCTACCATTGCGCCACAAATTTTTTTAATTCACAATGACCATTGGCAAAGCCAGTTTCAAAGCTTCGGAAAACTACCTAGACTTCCGAAGAGCCATGTGATAGCAGACACCTAATAATAATAAAGAACTCTGAGCTTCTTTAAATTCAAAATTTGGCAGCAGTTGAAGCCCGGATAGCTCAGTCGGTAGAGCATCAGACTTTTAATCTGAGGGTCCAGGGTTCAAGTCCCTGTTCGGGCGTTCTTCCATTCTATTTAGTAGTCACTTGAGGCAATTGGCCTTTGTGATACTTGGTTTGCAAAGGAAACACTTTGGTCCAGAGCTGTTTGCATTAAATGGATGTAACCTAATTAAGCAGTTTTAAAGCTTTTGTAAACTACCAAGACTTCTGAAGAGCAATAAAAAACAAAACACGTAAGAGTTTTGCATTTACACAATGCATTTACATTGTGACAAGTCAAAGGTTGACCCTGACGTGATTTGAACACGCAACCTTCTGATCTGGAGTCAGACGCGCTACCGTTGCGCCACAAGGTCTTTTAATTCACAATGACCTTTGGCAAAGCCAGTTTCAAAGCTTTGGTAAACTGCCCAGACTTCCGAAGAGCCATGTGATAGCAGACACCTAATAATATTAAAGAACTCTGAGCTTCTTTAAATTCAAAATTTGGCAGCAGTTGAAGCCCGGATAGCTCAGTCGGTAGAGCATCAGACTTTTAATCTGAGGGTCCAAGCTTCAAGTCCCTGTTTGGGTGTCATTCTATTTAGTAGTCACTTGAGGCAATTGGCCTTTGTGATACTTGGTTTGCAAAGGAAACACTTTGGTCCAGAGCTGTTTGCATTAAATGGATGTAACCTAATTAAGCAGTTTCAAAGCTTTTGTAAACTACCAAGACTTCTGAAGAGCAATAGAAAACAAAACACATAAGAAGGCAGCATTTACATTGTGACAAGTCAAAGGTTGACACCGACATGATTTGAACACGCAACCTTCTGATCTGGAGTCAGACGCGCTACCATTGCGCCACAAATTTTTTTAATTCACAATGACCATTGGCAAAGCCAGTTTCAAAGCTTTGGTAAACTGCCCAGACTTCCGAAGAGCCATGTGATAGCAGACACCTAATAATATTAAAGAACTCTGAGCTTCTTTAAATTCAAAATTTGGCAGCAGTTGAAGCCCGGATAGCTCAGTCGGTAGAGCATCAGACTTTTAATCTGAGGGTCCAAGCTTCAAGTCCCTGTTTGGGTGTCATTCTATTTAGTAGTCACTTGAGGCAATTGGCCTTTGTGATACTTGGTTTGCAAAGGAAACACTTTGGTCCAGAGCTGTTTGCATTAAATGGATGTAACCTAATTAAGCAGTTTTAAAGCTTTTGTAAACTACCAAGACTTCTGAAGAGCAATAAAAAACAAAACACGTAAGAGTTTTGCATTTACACAATGCATTTACATTGTGACAAGTCAAAGGTTGACCCTGACGTGATTTGAACACGCAACCTTCTGATCTGGAGTCAGACGCGCTACCGTTGCGCCACAAGGTCTTTTAATTCACAATGACCTTTGGCAAAGCCAGTTTCAAAGCTTTGGTAAACTGCCCAGACTTCCGAAGAGCCATGTGATAGCAGACACCTAATAATATTAAAGAACTCTGAGCTTCTTTAAATTCAAAATTTGGCAGCAGTTGAAGCCCGGATAGCTCAGTCGGTAGAGCATCAGACTTTTAATCTGAGGGTCCAAGCTTCAAGTCCCTGTTTGGGTGTCATTCTATTTAGTAGTCACTTGAGGCAATTGGCCTTTGTGATACTTGGTTTGCAAAGGAAACACTTTGGTCCAGAGCTGTTTGCATTAAATGGATGTAACCTAATTAAGCAGTTTCAAAGCTTTTGTAAACTACCAAGACTTCTGAAGAGCAATAGAAAACAAAACACATAAGAAGGCAGCATTTACATTGTGACAAGTCAAAGGTTGACACCGACATGATTTGAACACGCAACCTTCTGATCTGGAGTCAGACGCGCTACCATTGCGCCACAAATTTTTTTAATTCACAATGACCATTGGCAAAGCCAGTTTCAAAGCTTTGGTAAACTGCCCAGACTTCCGAAGAGCCATGTGATAGCAGACACCTAATAATATTAAAGAACTCTGAGCTTCTTTAAATTCAAAATTTGGCAGCAGTTGAAGCCCGGATAGCTCAGTCGGTAGAGCATCAGACTTTTAATCTGAGGGTCCAAGCTTCAAGTCCCTGTTTGGGTGTCATTCTATTTAGTAGTCACTTGAGGCAATTGGCCTTTGTGATACTTGGTTTGCAAAGGAAACACTTTGGTCCAGAGCTGTTTGCATTAAATGGATGTAACCTAATTAAGCAGTTTCAAAGCTTTTGTAAACTACCAAGACTTCTGAAGAGCAATAAAAAACAAAACACATAAGAGGGCAGCATTTACATTGTGACAAGTCAAAGGTTGACACCGACATGATTTGAACACGCAACCTTCTGATCTGGAGTCAGACGCGCTACCGGTGCGCCACAAGGTTTTTTAATTCACAGTGACCATTGGCAAAGCCAGTTTCAAAGCTTCGGAAAACTACCTAGACTTCTGAAGAGCCATGTGATAGCAGACACCTAATAATAATAAAGAACTCTGAGCTTCTTTAAATTCAAAATGTGGCAGCAGTTGAAGCCCGGATAGCTCAGTCGGTAGAGCATCAGACTTTTAATCTGAGGGTCCAGGGTTCAAGTCCCTGTTCGGGCGTTCTCCCATTCTATTTAGTAGTCACTTGAGGCAATTGGCCTTTGTGATACTTGGTTTGCAAAGGAAACACTTTGGTCCAGAGCTGTTTGCATTAAATGGATGTAACCTAATTAAGCAGTTTTAAAGCTTTTGTAAACTACCAAGACTTCTGAAGAGCAATAAAAAACAAAACACGTAAGAGTTTTGCATTTACACAATGACAAGTCAAAGGTTGACCCTGACGTGATTTGAACACGCAACCTTCTGATCTGGAGTCAGACGCGCTACCGTTGCGCCACTTTGGTCCAGAGCTGTTTGCATTAAATGGATGTAACCTAATTTAGCAGTTTCAAAGCTTTTGTAAACTACCAAGACTTCTGAAGAGCAATAAAAAACAAAACACATAAGAGGGCAGCATTTACATTGTGACAAGTCAAAGGTTGACACCGACATGATTTGAACACGCAACCTTCTGATCTGGAGTCAGACGCGCTACCATTGCGCCACAAATTTTTTTAATTCACAATGACCATTGGCAAAGCCAGTTTCAAAGCTTCGGAAAACTACCTAGACTTCCGAAGAGCCATGTGATAGCAGACACCTAATAATAATAAAGAACTCTGAGCTTCTTTAAATTCAAAATTTGGCAGCAGTTGAAGCCCGGATAGCTCAGTCGGTAGAGCATCAGACTTTTAATCTGAGGGTCCAGGGTTCAAGTCCCTGTTCGGGCGTTCTTCCATTCTATTTAGTAGTCACTTGAGGCAATTGGCCTTTGTGATACTTGGTTTGCAAAGGAAACACTTTGGTCCAGAGCTGTTTGCATTAAATGGATGTAACCTAATTAAGCAGTTTTAAAGCTTTTGTAAACTACCAAGACTTCTGAAGAGCAATAAAAAACAAAACACGTAAGAGTTTTGCATTTACACAATGCATTTACATTGTGACAAGTCAAAGGTTGACCCTGACGTGATTTGAACACGCAACCTTCTGATCTGGAGTCAGACGCGCTACCGTTGCGCCACAAGGTCTTTTAATTCACAATGACCTTTGGCAAAGCCAGTTTCAAAGCTTTGGTAAACTGCCCAGACTTCCGAAGAGCCATGTGATAGCAGACACCTAATAATATTAAAGAACTCTGAGCTTCTTTAAATTCAAAATTTGGCAGCAGTTGAAGCCCGGATAGCTCAGTCGGTAGAGCATCAGACTTTTAATCTGAGGGTCCAAGCTTCAAGTCCCTGTTTGGGTGTCATTCTATTTAGTAGTCACTTGAGGCAATTGGCCTTTGTGATACTTGGTTTGCAAAGGAAACACTTTGGTCCAGAGCTGTTTGCATTAAATGGATGTAACCTAATTAAGCAGTTTCAAAGCTTTTGTAAACTACCAAGACTTCTGAAGAGCAATAGAAAACAAAACACATAAGAAGGCAGCATTTACATTGTGACAAGTCAAAGGTTGACACCGACATGATTTGAACACGCAACCTTCTGATCTGGAGTCAGACGCGCTACCATTGCGCCACAAATTTTTTTAATTCACAATGACCATTGGCAAAGCCAGTTTCAAAGCTTTGGTAAACTGCCCAGACTTCCGAAGAGCCATGTGATAGCAGACACCTAATAATATTAAAGAACTCTGAGCTTCTTTAAATTCAAAATTTGGCAGCAGTTGAAGCCCGGATAGCTCAGTCGGTAGAGCATCAGACTTTTAATCTGAGGGTCCAAGCTTCAAGTCCCTGTTTGGGTGTCATTCTATTTAGTAGTCACTTGAGGCAATTGGCCTTTGTGATACTTGGTTTGCAAAGGAAACACTTTGGTCCAGAGCTGTTTGCATTAAATGGATGTAACCTAATTAAGCAGTTTCAAAGCTTTTGTAAACTACCAAGACTTCTGAAGAGCAATAGAAAACAAAACACATAAGAAGGCAGCATTTACATTGTGACAAGTCAAAGGTTGACACCGACATGATTTGAACACGCAACCTTCTGATCTGGAGTCAGACGCGCTACCATTGCGCCACAAATTTTTTTAATTCACAATGACCATTGGCAAAGCCAGTTTCAAAGCTTCGGAAAACTACCTAGACTTCTGAAGAGCCATGTGATAGCAGACACCTAATAATAATAAAGAACTCTGAGCTTCTTTAAATTCAAAATGTGGCAGCAGTTGAAGCCCGGATAGCTCAGTCGGTAGAGCATCAGACTTTTAATCTGAGGGTCCAGGGTTCAAGTCCCTGTTCGGGCGTTCTCCCATTCTATTAGTAGTCACTTGAGGCAATTGGCCTTTGTGATACTTGGTTTGCAAAGGAAACACTTTGGTCCAGAGCTGTTTGCATTAAATGGATGTAACCTAATTAAGCAGTTTTAAAGCTTTTGTAAACTACCAAGACTTCTGAAGAGCAATAAAAAACAAAACACGTAAGAGTTTTGCATTTACACAATGCATTTACATTGTGACAAGTCAAAGGTTGACCCTGACGTGATTTGAACACGCAACCTTCTGATCTGGAGTCAGACGCGCTACCGTTGCGCCACAAGGTCTTTTAATTCACAATGACCTTTGGCAAAGCCAGTTTCAAAGCTTTGGTAAACTGCCCAGACTTCCGAAGAGCCATGTGATAGCAGACACCTAATAATATTAAAAAACTCTGAGCTTCTTTAAATTCAAAATTTGGCAGCAGTTGAAGCCCGGATAGCTCAGTCGGTAGAGCATCAGACTTTTAATCTGAGGGTCCAAGCTTCAAGTCCCTGTTTGGGTGTCATTCTATTTAGTAGTCACTTGAGGCAATTGGCCTTTGTGATACTTGGTTTGCAAAGGAAACACTTTGGTCCAGAGCTGTTTGCATTAAATGGATGTAACCTAATTAAGCAGTTTCAAAGCTTTTGTAAACTACCAAGACTTCTGAAGAGCAATAGAAAACAAAACACATAAGAAGGCAGCATTTACATTGTGACAAGTCAAAGGTTGACACCGACATGATTTGAACACGCAACCTTCTGATCTGGAGTCAGACGCGCTACCATTGCGCCACAAATTTTTTTAATTCACAATGACCATTGGCAAAGCCAGTTTCAAAGCTTTGGTAAACTGCCCAGACTTCCGAAGAGCCATGTGATAGCAGACACCTAATAATATTAAAGAACTCTGAGCTTCTTTAAATTCAAAATTTGGCAGCAGTTGAAGCCCGGATAGCTCAGTCGGTAGAGCATCAGACTTTTAATCTGAGGGTCCAAGCTTCAAGTCCCTGTTTGGGTGTCATTCTATTTAGTAGTCACTTGAGGCAATTGGCCTTTGTGATACTTGGTTTGCAAAGGAAACACTTTGGTCCAGAGCTGTTTGCATTAAATGGATGTAACCTAATTAAGCAGTTTCAAAGCTTTTGTAAACTACCAAGACTTCTGAAGAGCAATAAAAAACAAAACACATAAGAGGGCAGCATTTACATTGTGACAAGTCAAAGGTTGACACCGACATGATTTGAACACGCAACCTTCTGATCTGGAGTCAGACGCGCTACCGGTGCGCCACAAGGTTTTTTAATTCACAGTGACCATTGGCAAAGCCAGTTTCAAAGCTTCGGAAAACTACCTAGACTTCTGAAGAGCCATGTGATAGCAGACACCTAATAATAATAAAGAACTCTGAGCTTCTTTAAATTCAAAATGTGGCAGCAGTTGAAGCCCGGATAGCTCAGTCGGTAGAGCATCAGACTTTTAATCTGAGGGTCCAGGGTTCAAGTCCCTGTTCGGGCGTTCTCCCATTCTATTTAGTAGTCACTTGAGGCAATTGGCCTTTGTGATACTTGGTTTGCAAAGGAAACACTTTGGTCCAGAGCTGTTTGCATTAAATGGATGTAACCTAATTAAGCAGTTTCAAAGCTTTTGTAAACTACCAAGACTTCTGAAGAGCAATAGAAAACAAAACACATAAGAAGGCAGCATTTACATTGTGACAAGTCAAAGGTTGACACCGACATGATTTGAACACGCAACCTTCTGATCTGGAGTCAGACGCGCTACCATTGCGCCACAAATTTTTTTAATTCACAATGACCATTGGCAAAGCCAGTTTCAAAGCTTTGGTAAACTGCCCAGACTTCCGAAGAGCCATGTGATAGCAGACACCTAATAATATTAAAGAACTCTGAGCTTCTTTAAATTCAAAATTTGGCAGCAGTTGAAGCCCGGATAGCTCAGTCGGTAGAGCATCAGACTTTTAATCTGAGGGTCCAAGCTTCAAGTCCCTGTTTGGGTGTCATTCTATTTAGTAGTCACTTGAGGCAATTGGCCTTTGTGATACTTGGTTTGCAAAGGAAACACTTTGGTCCAGAGCTGTTTGCATTAAATGGATGTAACCTAATTAAGCAGTTTCAAAGCTTTTGTAAACTACCAAGACTTCTGAAGAGCAATAAAAAACAAAACACATAAGAGGGCAGCATTTACATTGTGACAAGTCAAAGGTTGACACCGACATGATTTGAACACGCAACCTTCTGATCTGGAGTCAGACGCGCTACCGGTGCGCCACAAGGTTTTTTAATTCACAGTGACCATTGGCAAAGCCAGTTTCAAAGCTTCGGAAAACTACCTAGACTTCTGAAGAGCCATGTGATAGCAGACACCTAATAATAATAAAGAACTCTGAGCTTCTTTAAATTCAAAATGTGGCAGCAGTTGAAGCCCGGATAGCTCAGTCGGTAGAGCATCAGACTTTTAATCTGAGGGTCCAGGGTTCAAGTCCCTGTTCGGGCGTTCTCCCATTCTATTTAGTAGTCACTTGAGGCAATTGGCCTTTGTGATACTTGGTTTGCAAAGGAAACACTTTGGTCCAGAGCTGTTTGCATTAAATGGATGTAACCTAATTAAGCAGTTTTAAAGCTTTTGTAAACTACCAAGACTTCTGAAGAGCAATAAAAAACAAAACACGTAAGAGTTTTGCATTTACACAATGACAAGTCAAAGGTTGACCCTGACGTGATTTGAACACGCAACCTTCTGATCTGGAGTCAGACGCGCTACCGTTGCGCCACTTTGGTCCAGAGCTGTTTGCATTAAATGGATGTAACCTAATTTAGCAGTTTCAAAGCTTTTGTAAACTACCAAGACTTCTGCAGAGCAATAAAAAACAAAACACATAAGAGGGCAGCATTTACATTGTGACAAGTCAAAGGTTGACACCGACATGATTTGAACACGCAACCTTCTGATCTGGAGTCAGACGCGCTACCATTGCGCCACAAATTTTTTTAATTCACAATGACCATTGGCAAAGCCAGTTTCAAAGCTTCGGAAAACTACCTAGACTTCCGAAGAGCCATGTGATAGCAGACACCTAATAATAATAAAGAACTCTGAGCTTCTTTAAATTCAAAATTTGGCAGCAGTTGAAGCCCGGATAGCTCAGTCGGTAGAGCATCAGACTTTTAATCTGAGGGTCCAGGGTTCAAGTCCCTGTTCGGGCGTTCTTCCATTCTATTTAGTAGTCACTTGAGGCAATTGGCCTTTGTGATACTTGGTTTGCAAAGGAAACACTTTGGTCCAGAGCTGTTTGCATTAAATGGATGTAACCTAATTAAGCAGTTTTAAAGCTTTTGTAAACTACCAAGACTTCTGAAGAGCAATAAAAAACAAAACACGTAAGAGTTTTGCATTTACACAATGCATTTACATTGTGACAAGTCAAAGGTTGACCCTGACGTGATTTGAACACGCAACCTTCTGATCTGGAGTCAGACGCGCTACCGTTGCGCCACAAGGTCTTTTAATTCACAATGACCTTTGGCAAAGCCAGTTTCAAAGCTTTGGTAAACTGCCCAGACTTCCGAAGAGCGATGACATAGCAACGGCCTAATAATAAAAAGGAACTCTGAGCTTCTTTAAATTCTTTAAATGTGGCAGCAGTTGAAGCCCGGATAGCTCAGTCGGTAGAGCATCAGACTTTTAATCTGAGGGTCCAGGGTTCAAGTCCCTGTTCGGGCGTTCTCCCATTCTATTTAGTAGTCACTTGAGGCAATTGGCCTTTGTGATACTTGGTTTGCAAAGGAAACACTTTGGTCCAGAGCTGTTTGCATTAAATGGATGTAACCTAATTAAGCAGTTTTAAAGCTTTTGTAAACTACCAAGACTTCTGAAGAGCAATAAAAAACAAAACACGTAAGAGTTTTGCATTTACACAATGCATTTACATTGTGACAAGTCAAAGGTTGACTCTGACGTGAATTGAACACGCAACCTTCTGATCTGGAGTCAGACGCGCTACCGTTGCGCCACAAGGTCTTTTAATTCACAATGACCTTTGGCAAAGCCAGTTTCAAAGCTTTGGTAAACTGCCCAGACTTCCTAAGAGCCATGTGATAGCAGACACCTAATAATATTAAAGAACTCTGAGCTTCTTTAAATTCAAAATTTGGCAGCAGTTGAAGCCCGGATAGCTCAGTCGGTAGAGCATCAGACTTTTAATCTGAGGGTCCAAGCTTCAAGTCCCTGTTTGGGTGTCATTCTATTTAGTAGTCACTTGAGGCAATTGGCCTTTGTGATACTTGGTTTGCAAAGGAAACACTTTGGTCCAGAGCTGTTTGCATTAAATGGATGTAACCTAATTAAGCAGTTTCAAAGCTTTTGTAAACTACCAAGACTTCTGAAGAGCAATAACAAACTAAACACGTAAGAGGGCAGCATTTACATTGTGACAAGTCAAAGATTGACCCCGACGTGATTTGAACACGCAACCTTCTGATCTGGAGTCAGACGCGCTACCGTTGCGCCACGAGGTCTCTTAAGGTACAATGACCATTGGCAAAGCCAGTTTCAAAGTCCTGAGAGTTGCTTTGCAAAGAAAACCCCTTGGTACAGTGCTGTTTGCGTAGCTACACAAGTAACTTTATTGAACTTGTCGTCTTAAACCTTTGTAGAGTCAGTCTCCAATCTTAACATCAGGCTGCGGATTAATTCATTTGCCAGCCCAGTTTTAAAGCTTTGGTAAACTGCCCAGACTTCCGAAGAGCCATGAGATAGCAACGGCCTTATAATAATAAGGAACTCTGAGCTTCTTTAAATTCTTTAAATGTGGCAGCAGTTGAAGCCCGGATAGCTCAGTCGGTAGAGCATCAGACTTTTAATCTGAGGGTCCAGGGTTCAAGTCCCTGTTCGGGCGTTCTCCCATTCTATTTAGTAGTCACTTGAGGCAATTGGCCTTTGTGATACTTGGTTTGCAAAGGAAACACTTTGGTCCAGAGCTGTTTGCATTAAATGGATGTAACCTAATTAAGCAGTTTTAAAGCTTTTGTAAACTACCAAGACTTCTGAAGAGCAATAAAAAACAAAACACGTAAGAGTTTTGCATTTACACAATGCATTTACATTGTGACAAGTCAAAGGTTGACCCTGACGTGATTTGAACACGCAACCTTCTGATCTGGAGTCAGACGCGCTACCGTTGCGCCACAAGGTCTTTTAATTCACAATGACCTTTGGCAAAGCCAGTTTCAAAGCTTTGGTAAACTGCCCAGACTTCCGAAGAGCCATGTGATAGCAGACACCTAATAATATTAAAGAACTCTGAGCTTCTTTAAATTCAAAATTTGGCAGCAGTTGAAGCCCGGATAGCTCAGTCGGTAGAGCATCAGACTTTTAATCTGAGGGTCCAAGCTTCAAGTCCCTGTTTGGGTGTCATTCTATTTAGTAGTCACTTGAGGCAATTGGCCTTTGTGATACTTGGTTTGCAAAGGAAACACTTTGGTCCAGAGCTGTTTGCATTAAATGGATGTAACCTAATTAAGCAGTTTCAAAGCTTTTGTAAACTACCAAGACTTCTGAAGAGCAATAAAAAACTAAACACGTAAGAGGGCAGCATTTACATTGTGACAAGTCAAAGATTGACCCCGGCGTGATTTGAACACGCAACCTTCTGATCTGGAGTCAGACGCGCTACCGTTGCGCCACGAGGTCTCTTAAGGTACAATGACCATTGGCAAAGCCAGTTTCAAAGTCCTGAGAGTTGCTTTGCAAAGAAAACCCCTTGGTACAGTGCTGTTTGCGTAGCTACACAAGTAACTTAATTGAACTTGTCGTCTTAAACCTTTGTAGAGTCAGTCTCCAATCTTAACATCAGGCTGCGGATTAATTCATTTGCCAGCCCAGTTTTAAAGCTTTGGTAAACTGCCCAGACTTCCGAAGAGCCATGAGATAGCAACGGCCTTATAATAATAAGGAACTCTGAGCTTCTCTAAATTCGAAATGTGGCAGCAGTTGAAGCCCGAATAGCTCAGTCGGTAGAGCATCAGACTTTTAATCTGAGGGTCCAGGGTTCAAGTCCCTGTTCGGGCGTTCTTCCATTCTATTTAGTAGTCACTTGAGGCAATTGGCCTTTGTGATACTTGGTTTGCAAAGGAAACACTTTGGTCCAGAGCTGTTTGCATTAAATGGATGTAACCTAATTAAGCAGTTTCAAAGCTTTTGTAAACTACCAAGACTTCTGAAGAGCAATAAAAAACAAAACACATAAGAAGGCAGCATTTACATTGTGACAAGTCAAAGGTTGACACCGACATGATTTGAACACGCAACCTTCTGATCTGGAGTCAGACGCGCTACCATTGCGCCACAAATTTTTTTAATTCACAATGACCATTGGCAAAGCCAGTTTCAAAGCTTCGGAAAACTACCTAGACTTCTGAAGAGCCATGTGATAGCAGACACCTAATAATATTAAAGAACTCTGAGCTTCTTTAAATTCAAAATTTGGCAGCAGTTGAAGCCCGGATAGCTCAGTCGGTAGAGCATCAGACTTTTAATCTGAGGGTCCAAGCTTCAAGTCCCTGTTTGGGTGTCATTCTATTTAGTAGTCACTTGAGGCAATTGGCCTTTGTGATACTTGGTTTGCAAAGGAAACACTTTGGTCCAGAGCTGTTTGCATTAAATGGATGTAACCTAATTAAGCAGTTTCAAAGCTTTTGTAAACTACCAAGACTTCTGAAGAGCAATAAAAAACTAAACACGTAAGAGGGCAGCATTTACATTGTGACAAGTCAAAGATTGACCCCGGCGTGATTTGAACACGCAACCTTCTGATCTGGAGTCAGACGCGCTACCGTTGCGCCACGAGGTCTCTTAAGGTACAATGACCATTGGCAAAGCCAGTTTCAAAGTCCTGAGAGTTGCTTTGCAAAGAAAACCCCTTGGTACAGTGCTGTTTGCGTAGCTACACAAGTAACTTAATTGAACTTGTCGTCTTAAACCTTTGTAGAGTCAGTCTCCAATCTTAACATCAGGCTGCGGATTAATTCATTTGCCAGCCCAGTTTTAAAGCTTTGGTAAACTGCCCAGACTTCCGAAGAGCCATGAGATAGCAACGGCCTTATAATAATAAGGAACTCTGAGCTTCTCTAAATTCGAAATGTGGCAGCAGTTGAAGCCCGAATAGCTCAGTCGGTAGAGCATCAGACTTTTAATCTGAGGGTCCAGGGTTCAAGTCCCTGTTCGGGCGTTCTTCCATTCTATTTAGTAGTCACTTGAGGCAATTGGCCTTTGTGATACTTGGTTTGCAAAGGAAACACTTTGGTCCAGAGCTGTTTGCATTAAATGGATGTAACCTAATTAAGCAGTTTCAAAGCTTTTGTAAACTACCAAGACTTCTGAAGAGCAATAAAAAACAAAACACATAAGAAGGCAGCATTTACATTGTGACAAGTCAAAGGTTGACACCGACATGATTTGAACACGCAACCTTCTGATCTGGAGTCAGACGCGCTACCATTGCGCCACAAATTTTTTTAATTCACAATGACCATTGGCAAAGCCAGTTTCAAAGCTTCGGAAAACTACCTAGACTTCTGAAGAGCCATGTGATAGCAGACACCTAATAATAATAAAGAACTCTGAGCTTCTTTAAATTCAAAATGTGGCAGCAGTTGAAGCCCGGATAGCTCAGTCGGTAGAGCATCAGACTTTTAATCTGAGGGTCCAGGGTTCAAGTCCCTGTTCGGGCGTTCTCCCATTCTATTAGTAGTCACTTGAGGCAATTGGCCTTTGTGATACTTGGTTTGCAAAGGAAACACTTTGGTCCAGAGCTGTTTGCATTAAATGGATGTAACCTAATTAAGCAGTTTTAAAGCTTTTGTAAACTACCAAGACTTCTGAAGAGCAATAAAAAACAAAACACGTAAGAGTTTTGCATTTACACAATGACAAGTCAAAGGTTGACCCTGACGTGATTTGAACACGCAACCTTCTGATCTGGAGTCAGACGCGCTACCGTTGCGCCACAAGGTCTTTTAATTTACAATGACCTTTGGCAAAGCCAGTTTCAAAGCTTTGGTAAACTGCCCAGACTTCCGAAGAGCGATGACATAGCAACGGCCTAATAATAAAAAGGAACTCTGAGCTTCTTTAAATTCTTTAAATGTGGCAGCAGTTGAAGCCCGGATAGCTCAGTCGGTAGAGCATCAGACTTTTAATCTGAGGGTCCAGGGTTCAAGTCCCTGTTCGGGCGTTCTCCCATTCTATTTAGTAGTCACTTGAGGCAATTGGCCTTTGTGATACTTGGTTTGCAAAGGAAACACTTTGGTCCAGAGCTGTTTGCATTAAATGGATGTAACCTAATTAAGCAGTTTTAAAGCTTTTGTAAACTACCAAGACTTCTGAAGAGCAATAAAAAACAAAACACGTAAGAGTTTTGCATTTACATTGTGACAAGTCAAAGGTTGACCCTGACGTGATTTGAACACGCAACCTTCTGATCTGGAGTCAGACGCGCTACCGTTGCGCCACAAGGTCTTTTAATTCACAATGACCTTTGGCAAAGCCAGTTTCAAAGCTTTGGTAAACTGCCCAGACTTCCGAAGAGCCATGTGATAGCAGACACCTAATAATATTAAAGAACTCTGAGCTTCTTTAAATTCAAAATTTGGCAGCAGTTGAAGCCCGGATAGCTCAGTCGGTAGAGCATCAGACTTTTAATCTGAGGGTCCAAGCTTCAAGTCCCTGTTTGGGTGTCATTCTATTTAGTAGTCACTTGAGGCAATTGGCCTTTGTGATACTTGGTTTGCAAAGGAAACACTTTGGTCCAGAGCTGTTTGCATTAAATGGATGTAACCTAATTAAGCAGTTTCAAAGCTTTTGTAAACTACCAAGACTTCTGAAGAGCAATAAAAAACTAAACACGTAAGAGGGCAGCATTTACATTGTGACAAGTCAAAGATTGACCCCGACGTGATTTGAACACGCAACCTTCTGATCTGGAGTCAGACGCGCTACCGTTGCGCCACGAGGTCTCTTAAGGTACAATGACCATTGGCAAAGCCAGTTTCAAAGTCCTGAGACTTGCTTTGCAAAGAAAACCCCTTGGTACAGTGCTGTTTGCGTAGCTACACAAGTAACTTAATTGAACTTGTCGTCTTAAACCTTTGTAGAGTCAGTCTCCAATCTTAACATCAGGCTGCGGATTAATTCATTTGCCAGCCCAGTTTTAAAGCTTTGGTAAACTGCCCAGACTTCCGAAGAGCCATGAGATAGCAACGGCCTTATAATAATAAGGAACTCTGAGCTTCTTTAAATTCTTTAAATGTGGCAGCAGTTGAAGCCCGGATAGCTCAGTCGGTAGAGCATCAGACTTTTAATCTGAGGGTCCAGGGTTCAAGTCCCTGTTCGGGCGTTCTCCCATTCTATTTAGTAGTCACTTGAGGCAATTGGCCTTTGTGATACTTGGTTTGCAAAGGAAACACTTTGGTCCAGAGCTGTTTGCATTAAATGGATGTAACCTAATTAAGCAGTTTTAAAGCTTTTGTAAACTACCAAGACTTCTGAAGAGCAATAAAAAACAAAACACATAAGAAGGCAGCATTTACATTGTGACAAGTCAAAGGTTGACACCGACATGATTTGAACACGCAACCTTCTGATCTGGAGTCAGACGCGCTACCATTGCGCCACAAATTTTTTTAATTCACAATGACCATTGGCAAAGCCAGTTTCAAAGCTTCGGAAAACTACCTAGACTTCTGAAGAGCCATGTGATAGCAGACACCTAATAATATTAAAGAACTCTGAGCTTCTTTAAATTCAAAATTTGGCAGCAGTTGAAGCCCGGATAGCTCAGTCGGTAGAGCATCAGACTTTTAATCTGAGGGTCCAAGCTTCAAGTCCCTGTTTGGGTGTCATTCTATTTAGTAGTCACTTGAGGCAATTGGCCTTTGTGATACTTGGTTTGCAAAGGAAACACTTTGGTCCAGAGCTGTTTGCATTAAATGGATGTAACCTAATTAAGCAGTTTCAAAGCTTTTGTAAACTACCAAGACTTCTGAAGAGCAATAAAAAACTAAACACGTAAGAGGGCAGCATTTACATTGTGACAAGTCAAAGATTGACCCCGGCGTGATTTGAACACGCAACCTTCTGATCTGGAGTCAGACGCGCTACCGTTGCGCCACGAGGTCTCTTAAGGTACAATGACCATTGGCAAAGCCAGTTTCAAAGTCCTGAGAGTTGCTTTGCAAAGAAAACCCCTTGGTACAGTGCTGTTTGCGTAGCTACACAAGTAACTTAATTGAACTTGTCGTCTTAAACCTTTGTAGAGTCAGTCTCCAATCTTAACATCAGGCTGCGGATTAATTCATTTGCCAGCCCAGTTTTAAAGCTTTGGTAAACTGCCCAGACTTCCGAAGAGCCATGAGATAGCAACGGCCTTATAATAATAAGGAACTCTGAGCTTCTCTAAATTCGAAATGTGGCAGCAGTTGAAGCCCGAATAGCTCAGTCGGTAGAGCATCAGACTTTTAATCTGAGGGTCCAGGGTTCAAGTCCCTGTTCGGGCGTTCTTCCATTCTATTTAGTAGTCACTTGAGGCAATTGGCCTTTGTGATACTTGGTTTGCAAAGGAAACACTTTGGTCCAGAGCTGTTTGCATTAAATGGATGTAACCTAATTAAGCAGTTTCAAAGCTTTTGTAAACTACCAAGACTTCTGAAGAGCAATAAAAAACAAAACACATAAGAAGGCAGCATTTACATTGTGACAAGTCAAAGGTTGACACCGACATGATTTGAACACGCAACCTTCTGATCTGGAGTCAGACGCGCTACCATTGCGCCACAAATTTTTTTAATTCACAATGACCATTGGCAAAGCCAGTTTCAAAGCTTCGGAAAACTACCTAGACTTCTGAAGAGCCATGTGATAGCAGACACCTAATAATAATAAAGAACTCTGAGCTTCTTTAAATTCAAAATGTGGCAGCAGTTGAAGCCCGGATAGCTCAGTCGGTAGAGCATCAGACTTTTAATCTGAGGGTCCAGGGTTCAAGTCCCTGTTCGGGCGTTCTCCCATTCTATTAGTAGTCACTTGAGGCAATTGGCCTTTGTGATACTTGGTTTGCAAAGGAAACACTTTGGTCCAGAGCTGTTTGCATTAAATGGATGTAACCTAATTAAGCAGTTTTAAAGCTTTTGTAAACTACCAAGACTTCTGAAGAGCAATAAAAAACAAAACACGTAAGAGTTTTGCATTTACACAATGACAAGTCAAAGGTTGACCCTGACGTGATTTGAACACGCAACCTTCTGATCTGGAGTCAGACGCGCTACCGTTGCGCCACAAGGTCTTTTAATTTACAATGACCTTTGGCAAAGCCAGTTTCAAAGCTTTGGTAAACTGCCCAGACTTCCGAAGAGCGATGACATAGCAACGGCCTAATAATAAAAAGGAACTCTGAGCTTCTTTAAATTCTTTAAATGTGGCAGCAGTTGAAGCCCGGATAGCTCAGTCGGTAGAGCATCAGACTTTTAATCTGAGGGTCCAGGGTTCAAGTCCCTGTTCGGGCGTTCTCCCATTCTATTTAGTAGTCACTTGAGGCAATTGGCCTTTGTGATACTTGGTTTGCAAAGGAAACACTTTGGTCCAGAGCTGTTTGCATTAAATGGATGTAACCTAATTAAGCAGTTTTAAAGCTTTTGTAAACTACCAAGACTTCTGAAGAGCAATAAAAAACAAAACACGTAAGAGTTTTGCATTTACATTGTGACAAGTCAAAGGTTGACCCTGACGTGATTTGAACACGCAACCTTCTGATCTGGAGTCAGACGCGCTACCGTTGCGCCACAAGGTCTTTTAATTCACAATGACCTTTGGCAAAGCCAGTTTCAAAGCTTTGGTAAACTGCCCAGACTTCCGAAGAGCCATGTGATAGCAGACACCTAATAATATTAAAGAACTCTGAGCTTCTTTAAATTCAAAATTTGGCAGCAGTTGAAGCCCGGATAGCTCAGTCGGTAGAGCATCAGACTTTTAATCTGAGGGTCCAAGCTTCAAGTCCCTGTTTGGGTGTCATTCTATTTAGTAGTCACTTGAGGCAATTGGCCTTTGTGATACTTGGTTTGCAAAGGAAACACTTTGGTCCAGAGCTGTTTGCATTAAATGGATGTAACCTAATTAAGCAGTTTCAAAGCTTTTGTAAACTACCAAGACTTCTGAAGAGCAATAAAAAACTAAACACGTAAGAGGGCAGCATTTACATTGTGACAAGTCAAAGATTGACCCCGACGTGATTTGAACACGCAACCTTCTGATCTGGAGTCAGACGCGCTACCGTTGCGCCACGAGGTCTCTTAAGGTACAATGACCATTGGCAAAGCCAGTTTCAAAGTCCTGAGACTTGCTTTGCAAAGAAAACCCCTTGGTACAGTGCTGTTTGCGTAGCTACACAAGTAACTTAATTGAACTTGTCGTCTTAAACCTTTGTAGAGTCAGTCTCCAATCTTAACATCAGGCTGCGGATTAATTCATTTGCCAGCCCAGTTTTAAAGCTTTGGTAAACTGCCCAGACTTCCGAAGAGCCATGAGATAGCAACGGCCTTATAATAATAAGGAACTCTGAGCTTCTTTAAATTCTTTAAATGTGGCAGCAGTTGAAGCCCGGATAGCTCAGTCGGTAGAGCATCAGACTTTTAATCTGAGGGTCCAGGGTTCAAGTCCCTGTTCGGGCGTTCTCCCATTCTATTTAGTAGTCACTTGAGGCAATTGGCCTTTGTGATACTTGGTTTGCAAAGGAAACACTTTGGTCCAGAGCTGTTTGCATTAAATGGATGTAACCTAATTAAGCAGTTTTAAAGCTTTTGTAAACTACCAAGACTTCTGAAGAGCAATAAAAAACAAAACACGTAAGAGTTTTGCATTTACACAATGCATTTACATTGTGACAAGTCAAAGGTTGACCCTGACGTGATTTGAACACGCAACCTTCTGATCTGGAGTCAGACGCGCTACCGTTGCGCCACAAGGTCTTTTAATTCACAATGACCTTTGGCAAAGCCAGTTTCAAAGCTTTGGTAAACTGCCCAGACTTCCGAAGAGCCATGTGATAGCAGACACCTAATAATATTAAAGAACTCTGAGCTTCTTTAAATTCAAAATTTGGCAGCAGTTGAAGCCCGGATAGCTCAGTCGGTAGAGCATCAGACTTTTAATCTGAGGGTCCAAGCTTCAAGTCCCTGTTTGGGTGTCATTCTATTTAGTAGTCACTTGAGGCAATTGGCCTTTGTGATACTTGGTTTGCAAAGGAAACACTTTGGTCCAGAGCTGTTTGCATTAAATGGATGTAACCTAATTAAGCAGTTTCAAAGCTTTTGTAAACTACCAAGACTTCTGAAGAGCAATAAAAAACTAAACACGTAAGAGGGCAGCATTTACATTGTGACAAGTCAAAGATTGACCCCGACGTGATTTGAACACGCAACCTTCTGATCTGGAGTCAGACGCGCTACCGTTGCGCCACGAGGTCTCTTAAGGTACAATGACCATTGGCAAAGCCAGTTTCAAAGTCCTGAGAGTTGCTTTGCAAAGAAAACCCCTTGGTACAGTGCTGTTTGCGTAGCTACACAAGTAACTTAATTGAACTTGTCGTCTTAAACCTTTGTAGAGTCAGTCTCCAATCTTAACATCAGGCTGCGGATTAATTCATTTGCCAGCCCAGTTTTAAAGCTTTGGTAAACTGCCCAGACTTCCGAAGAGCCATGAGATAGCAACGGCCTTATAATAATAAGGAACTCTGAGCTTCTCTAAATTCGAAATGTGGCAGCAGTTGAAGCCCGAATAGCTCAGTCGGTAGAGCATCAGACTTTTAATCTGAGGGTCCAGGGTTCAAGTCCCTGTTCGGGCGTTCTTCCATTCTATTTAGTAGTCACTTGAGGCAATTGGCCTTTGTGATACTTGGTTTGCAA
Source organism: Trichomycterus rosablanca (assembly GCF_030014385.1). Lineage (NCBI taxonomy): Eukaryota > Metazoa > Chordata > Actinopteri > Siluriformes > Trichomycteridae > Trichomycterus > Trichomycterus rosablanca. The sequence goes on from NC_085992.1 coordinate 28,703,628, forward strand.
AGGAAACACTTTGGTCCAGAGCTGTTTGCATTAAATGGATGTAACCTAATTAAGCAGTTTCAAAGCTTTTGTAAACTACCAAGACTTCTGAAGAGCAATAAAAAACAAAACACATAAGAAGGCAGCATTTACATTGTGACAAGTCAAAGGTTGACACCGACATGATTTGAACACGCAACCTTCTGATCTGGAGTCAGACGCGCTACCATTGCGCCACAAATTTTTTTAATTCACAATGACCATTGGCAAAGCCAGTTTCAAAGCTTCGGAAAACTACCTAGACTTCTGAAGAGCCATGAGATAGCAACGGCCTTATAATAATAAGGAACTCTGAGCTTCTCTAAATTCGAAATGTGGCAGCAGTTGAAGCCCGGATAGCTCAGTCGGTAGAGCATCAGACTTTTAATCTGAGGGTCCAGGGTTCAAGTCCCTGTTCGGGCGTTCTCCCATTCTATTAGTAGTCACTTGAGGCAATTGGCCTTTGTGATACTTGGTTTGCAAAGGAAACACTTTGGTCCAGAGCTGTTTGCATTAAATGGATGTAACCTAATTAAGCAGTTTTAAAGCTTTTGTAAACTACCAAGACTTCTGAAGAGCAATAAAAAACAAAACACGTAAGAGTTTTGCATTTACACAATGACAAGTCAAAGGTTGACCCTGACGTGATTTGAACACGCAACCTTCTGATCTGGAGTCAGACGCGCTACCGTTGCGCCACAAGGTCTTTTAATTCACAATGACCTTTGGCAAAGCCAGTTTCAAAGCTTTGGTAAACTGCCCAGACTTCCGAAGAGCGATGAGATAGCAACGGCCTAATAATAAAAAGGAACTCTGAGCTTCTTTAAATTCTTTAAATGTGGCAGCAGTTGAAGCCCGGATAGCTCAGTCGGTAGAGCATCAGACTTTTAATCTGAGGGTCCAGGGTTCAAGTCCCTGTTCGGGCGTTCTCACATTCTATTTAGTAGTCACTTGAGGCAATTGGCCTTTGTGATACTTGGTTTGCAAAGGAAACACTTTGGTCCAGAGCTGTTTGCATTAAATGGATGTAACCTAATTTAGCAGTTTCAAAGCTTTTGTAAACTACCAAGACTTCTGAAGAGCAATAAAAAACAAAACACATAAGAGGGCAGCATTTACATTGTGACAAGTCAAAGGTTGACACCGACATGATTTGAACACGCAACCTTCTGATCTGGAGTCAGACGCGCTACCGTTGCGCCACAAGGTCTTTTAATTCACAATGACCTTTGGCAAAGCCAGTTTCAAAGCTTTGGTAAACTGCCCAGACTTCCGAAGAGCGATGAGATAGCAACGGCCTAATAATAAAAAGGAACTCTGAGCTTCTTTAAATGTGGCAGCAGTTGAAGCCCAGATAGCTCAGTCGGTAGAGCATCAGACTTTTAATCTGAGGGTCCAGGGTTCAAGTCCCTGTTCGGGCGTTCTCCCATTCTATTTAGTAGTCACTTGAGGCAATTGGCCTTTGTGATACTTGGTTTGCAAAGGAAACACTTTGGTCCAGAGCTGTTTGCATTAAATGGATGTAACCTAATTAAGCAGTTTTAAAGCTTTTGTAAACTACCAAGACTTCTGAAGAGCAATAAAAAACAAAACACGTAAGAGTTTTGCATTTACACAATGCATTTACATTGTGACAAGTCAAAGGTTGACCCTGACGTGATTTGAACACGCAACCTTCTGATCTGGAGTCAGACGCGCTACCGTTGCGCCACAAGGTCTTTTAATTCACAATGACCTTTGGCAAAGCCAGTTTCAAAGCTTTGGTAAACTGCCCAGACTTCCGAAGAGCCATGTGATAGCAGACACCTAATAATATTAAAGAACTCTGAGCTTCTTTAAATTCAAAATTTGGCAGCAGTTGAAGCCCGGATAGCTCAGTCGGTAGAGCATCAGACTTTTAATCTGAGGGTCCAAGCTTCAAGTCCCTGTTTGGGTGTCATTCTATTTAGTAGTCACTTGAGGCAATTGGCCTTTGTGATACTTGGTTTGCAAAGGAAACACTTTGGTCCAGAGCTGTTTGCATTAAATGGATGTAACCTAATTTAGCAGTTTCAAAGCTTTTGTAAACTACCAAGACTTCTGAAGAGCAATAAAAAACAAAACACATAAGAGGGCAGCATTTACATTGTGACAAGTCAAAGGTTGACACCGACATGATTTGAACACGCAACCTTCTGATCTGGAGTCAGACGCGCTACCATTGCGCCACAAATTTTTTTAATTCATAATGACCATTGGCAAAGCCAGTTTCAAAGCTTCGGAAAACTACCTAGACTTCTGAAGAGCCATGTGATAGCAGACACCTAATAATAATAAAGAACTCTGAGCTTCTTTAAATTCAAAATTTGGCAGCAGTTGAAGCCCGGATAGCTCAGTCGGTAGAGCATCAGACTTTTAATCTGAGGGTCCAGGGTTCAAGTCCCTGTTCGGGCTTTCTCCCATTCTATTTAGTAGTCACTTGAGGCAATTGGCCTTTGTGATACTTGGTTTGCAAAGGAAACACTTTGGTCCAGAGCTGTTTGCATTAAATGGATGTAACCTAATTAAGCAGTTTTAAAGCTTTTGTAAACTACCAAGACTTCTGAAGAGCAATAAAAAACAAAACACGTAAGAGTTTTGCATTTACACAATGACAAGTCAAAGGTTGACCCTGACGTGATTTGAACACGCAACCTTCTGATCTGGAGTCAGACGCGCTACCGTTGCGCCACTTTGGTCCAGAGCTGTTTGCATTAAATGGATGTAACCTAATTTAGCAGTTTCAAAGCTTTTGTAAACTACCAAGACTTCTGAAGAGCAATAAAAAACAAAACACATAAGAGGGCAGCATTTACATTGTGACAAGTCAAAGGTTGACACCGACATGATTTGAACACGCAACCTTCTGATCTGGAGTCAGACGCGCTACCGTTGCGCCACTTTGGTCCAGAGCTGTTTGCATTAAATGGATGTAACCTAATTAAGCAGTTTTAAAGCTTTTGTAAACTACCAAGACTTCTGAAGAGCAATAAAAAACAAAACACGTAAGAGTTTTGCATTTACACAATGCATTTACATTGTGACAAGTCAAAGGTTGACCCTGACGTGATTTGAACACGCAACCTTCTGATCTGGAGTCAGACGCGCTACCGTTGCGCCACAAGGTCTTTTAATTCACAATGACCTTTGGCAAAGCCAGTTTCAAAGCTTCGGTAAACTGCCCAGACTTCCGAAGAGCCATGTGATAGCAGACACCTAATAATATTAAAGAACTCTGAGCTTCTTTAAATTCAAAATTTGGCAGCAGTTGAAGCCCGGATAGCTCAGTCGGTAGAGCATCAGACTTTTAATCTGAGGGTCCAAGCTTCAAGTCCCTGTTTGGGTGTCATTCTATTTAGTAGTCACTTGAGGCAATTGGCCTTTGTGATACTTGGTTTGCAAAGGAAACACTTTGGTCCAGAGCTGTTTGCATTAAATGGATGTAACCTAATTAAGCAGTTTCAAAGCTTTTGTAAACTACCAAGACTTCTGAAGAGCAATAAAAAACTAAACACGTAAGAGGGCAGCATTTACATTGTGACAAGTCAAAGATTGACCCCGACGTGATTTGAACACGCAACCTTCTGATCAGGAGTCAGACGCGCTACCGTTGCGCCACGAGGTCTCTTAAGGTACAATGACCTTTGGCAAAGCCAGTTCCAAAGTCCTGAGAGTTGCTTTGCAAAGAAAACCCCTTGGTACAGTGCTGTTTGCGTAGCTACACAAGTAACTTAATTGAACTTGTCGTCTTAAACCTTTGTAGAGTCAGTCTCCAATCTTAACATCAGGCTGCGGATTAATTCATTTGCCAGCCCAGTTTTAAAGCTTTGGTAAACTGCCCAGACTTCCGAAGAGCCATGAGATAGCAACGGCCTTATAATAATAAGGAACTCTGAGCTTCTCCAAATTCAAAATGTGGCAGCAGTTGAAGCCCGAATAGCTCAGTCGGTAGAGCATCAGACTTTTAATCTGAGGGTCCAGGGTTCAAGTCCCTGTTCGGGCGTTCTTCCATTCTGTTTAGTAGTCACTTGAGGCAATTGGCCTTTGTGATACTTGGTTTGCAAAGGAAACACTTTGGTCCAGAGCTGTTTGCATTAAATGGATGTAACCTAATTAAGCAGTTTCAAAGCTTTTGTAAACTACCAAGACTTCTGAAGAGCAATAAAAAACAAAACACATAAGAAGGCAGCATTTACATTGTGACAAGTCAAAGGTTGACACCGACATGATTTGAACACGCAACCTTCTGTTCTGGAGTCAGACACTCCACCGTTGCGCCACAAGGTTTTTAAATTCACAATGACCATTGGCAAAGCCAGTTTCAAAGCTTCGGAAAACTACCTAGACTTCTGAAGAGCCATGTGATAGCAGACACCTAATAATAATAAAGAACTCTGAGCTTCTTTAAATTCAAAATTTGGCAGCAGTTGAAGCCCGGATAGCTCAGTCGGTAGAGCATCAGACTTTTAATCTGAGGGTCCAAGCTTCAAGTCCCTGTTTGGGTGTCATTCTATTAGTAGTCACTTGAGGCAATTGGCCTTTGTGATACTTGGTTTGCAAAGGAAACACTTTGGTCCAGAGCTGTTTGCATTAAATGGATGTAACCTAATTAAGCAGTTTTAAAGCTTTTGTAAACTACCAAGACTTCTGAAGAGCAATAAAAAACAAAACACGTAAGAGGGCAGCATTTACATTGTGACAAGTGAAAGGTTGACCCTGCCATGATTTGAACACGCAACCTTCTGATCTGGAGTCAGACGCTGTACCGTTGCACCACAAGGTCTTTTAATTCACAATGACCATTGGCAAAGCCAGTTTCAAAGCTTTGGTAAACTGCCCAGACTTCCGAAGAGCCATGTCATAGCAGACACCTAATAATAATAAAGAACTCTGAGCTTCTTTAAATTCAAAATTTGGCAGCACTTGAAGCCCAGATAGCTCAGTCGGTAGAGCATCAGACTTTTAATCTGAGGGTCCAAGGTTCAAGTCCCTGTTTGGGTGTCATTCTATTTAGTAGTCACTTGAGGCAATTGGCCTTTGTGATACTTGGTTTGCAAAGGAAACACTTTGGTCCAGAGCTGTTTGCATTAAATGGATGTAACCTAATTAAGCAGTTTTAAAGCTTTTGTAAACTACCAAGACTTCTGAAGAGCAATAAAAAACAAAACACATAAGAGTGCAGCATTTACATTGTGACAAGTCAAAGGTTGACACCAACATGATTTGAACACGCAACCTTCTGATCTGGAGTCAGACGCGCTACTGTTGCACCACAAGGTCTTTTAATTCACAATGACCATTGGCAAAGCCAGTTTCAAAGCTTTGGTAAACTGCCCAGACTTCCGAAGAGCCATGTCATAGCAGACACCTAATAATAATAAAGAACTCTGAGCTTCTTTAAATTCAAAATTTGGCAGCAGTTGAAGCCTAGATAGCTCAGTCGGTAGAGCATCAGACTTTTAATCTGAGGGTCCAAGATTCAAGTCCCTGTTTGGGTGTCATTCTATTTAGTAGTCACTTGAGGCAATTGGCCTTTGTGATACTTGGTTTGCAAAGGAAACACTTTGGTCCACAGCTGTTTACGTTAAATGAATGTAACCTAATTAAGCAGTTTCAAAGCTTTTGTAAACTACCAAGACTTCTGAAGAGCAATAAAAAACTAAACACATAAGAGGGCAGCATTTACATTGTGACAAGTCAAAGATTGACCCCGACGTGATTTGAACACGCAAACTTCTGATCTGGAGTCAGACGCGCTATCGTTGCGCCAAGAGGTCTCTTAATGTACAATGACCATTGGCAAAGCCAGTTTCAAAGTCCTGAGAGTTGCTTTGCAAAGAAAACCCCTTGTTACAGTGCTGTTTGCGTAGCTACACAAGTAACTTAATTGAACTTGTCGTCTTAAACCTTTGTAGAGTCAGTCTCCAATCTTAACATCAGGCTGTGGATTAATTTATTTGCCAGCCCAGTTTCAAAGCTTTTGTAAACTACCAAGACTTCTGAAGAGCAATAAAAAACTAAACACATAAGAGGGCAGCATTTACATTGTGACAAGTCAAAGATTGACCCAGACGTGATTTGCACGCAACCTTCTCATCCGGAATCAGACGCGCTACCGTTGCGCCACGAGGTCTCTTAAGGTACAATGACCATTGGCAAAGCCAGTTTCAAAGCTTCGGAAAACTACCTAGACTTCTGAAGAGCCATGTGATAGCAGACACCTAATAATAATAAAGAACTCTGAGCTTCTTTAAATTCAAAATGTGGCAGCAGTTGAAGCCCGGATAGCTCAGTCGGTAGAGCATCAGACTTTTAATCTGAGGGTCCAGGGTTCAAGTCCCTGTTCGGGCGTTCTCCCATTCTATTTAGTAGTCACTTGAGGCAATTGGCCTTTGTGATACTTGGTTTGCAAAGGAAACACTTTGGTCCAGAGCTGTTTGCATTAAATGGATGTAACCTAATTAAGCAGTTTTAAAGCTTTTGTAAACTACCAAGACTTCTGAAGAGCAATAAAAAACTAAACACGTAAGAGGGCAGCATTTACATTGTGACAAGTCAAAGATTGACCCAAACGTGATTTGAACACGCAACCTTCTGATCTGGAGTCAGACGCGCTACCGTTGCGCCACGATGTCTTTTAAGGTACAATGACTATTGGCAAAGCCAGTTTCAAAGTCCTGAGAGTTGCTTTGCAAAGAAAACCCCTTGGTACAGTGCTGTTTGCGTAGCTACACAAGTAACTTAATTGAACTTGTCGTTCTTAACCTTTGTAGAGTCAGTCTCCAATCTTAACATCAGGCTGTGGATTAATTTATTTGCCAGCCCAGTTTTAAAGCTTTGGTAAACTGCCCAGACTTCTGAAGAGCCATGAGATAGCAACGGCCTTATAATAATAAGGAACTCTGAGGCAGCAGTTGAAGCCCGGATAGCTCAGTCGGTAGAGCATCAGACTTTTAATCTGAGGGTCCAGGGTTCAAGTCCTTGTTCGGGCGTTCTTCCATTCTATTTAGTAGTCACTTGAGGTGGTTGTCCTTTGTGATACTTGGTTTGCAAAGGAAACACTTTGGTCCAGAGCTGTTCGCATTAAATGGATGTAACCTAATTAAGCAGTTTTAAAGCTTTTGTAAACTACCGAGACTTCTGAAGAGCAATAAAAAACTAAACTCGTAAGAGGGCAGCATTTACATTTTGTTAAGTCAAAGGTAGACCCTGACGTGATTTGAACACGTACCCTTCTGATCTGGAGTCAGACGCGCTACCGTTGTGCCACAAGGTCTTTTAATGCACAAGGACCATTGGCAAAGCCAGTTTCAAAGCTTCGGAAAACTACCTAGACTTCTGAAAAGCCATGAGAAAAGAACCACATCATATTTTAAAACTCAGAGATTATCGAAATGTATAATTGTACAACAGTTGAAGCCCGTATAGCTCAGTCGGTAGAGCATCAGACTTTTAATCTGAGGGTCCAGGGTTCAAGTCCCTGTTCGGGCGTTCTCCCATTCTATTAGTAGTCACTTGAGGCAATTGGCCTTTGTGATACTTGGTTTGCAAAGGAAACACTTTGGTCCAGAGCTGTTTGCATTAAATGGATGTAACCTAATTAAGCAGTTTTAAAGCTTTTGTAAACTACCAAGACTTCTGAAGAGCAATAAAAAACAAAACACGTAAGAGTTTTGCATTTACATTGTGACAAGTCAAAGGTTGACCCTGACGTGATTTGAACACGCAACCTTCTGATCTGGAGTCAGACGCACTACCGTTGCGCCACAAGGTCTTTTAATTCACAATGACCTTTGGCAAAGCCAGTTTCAAAGCTTTGGTAAACTGCCCAGACTTCCGAAGAGCCATGTGATAGCAGACACCTAATAATATTAAAGAACTCTGAGCTTCTTTAAATTCAAAATTTGGCAGCAGTTGAAGCCCGGATAGCTCAGTCGGTAGAGCATCAGACTTTTAATCTGAGGGTCCAAGCTTCAAGTCCCTTTTTGGGTGTCATTCTATTTAGTAGTCACTTGAGGCAATTGGCCTTTGTGATACTTGGTTTGCAAAGGAAACACTTTGGTCCAGAGCTGTTTGCATTAAATGGATGTAACCTAATTAAGCAGTTCCAAAGCTTTTGTAAACTACCAAGACTTCTGAAGAGCAATAAAAAACAAAACACATAAGAAGGCAGCATTTACATTGTGACAAGTCAAAGGTTGACACCGACATGATTTGAACACGCAACCTTCTGATCTGGAGTCAGACGCGCTACCATTGCGCCACAAATTTTTTTAATTCACAATGACCATTGGCAAAGCCAGTTTCAAAGCTTCGGAAAACTACCTAGACTTCTGAAGAGCCATGTGATAGCAGACACCTAATAATAAAAAGGAACTCTGAGCTTCTTTAAATTCTTTAAATGTGGCAGCAGTTGAAGCCCGGATAGCTCAGTCGGTAGAGCATCAGACTTTTAATCTGAGGGTCCAGGGTTCAAGTCCCTGTTCGGGCGTTCTCCCATTCTATTAGTAGTCACTTGAGGCAATTGGCCTTTGTGATACTTGGTTTGCAAAGGAAACACTTTGGTCCAGAGCTGTTTGCATTAAATGGATGTAACCTAATTAAGCAGTTTTAAAGCTTTTGTAAACTACCAAGACTTCTGAAGAGCAATAAAAAACAAAACACGTAAGAGTTTTGCATTTACACAATGCATTTACATTGTGACAAGTCAAAGGTTGACCCTGACGTGATTTGAACACGCAACCTTCTGATCTGGAGTCAGACGCGCTACCGTTGCGCCACAAGGACTTTTTATTCACAATGACCTTTGGCAAAGCCAGTTTCAAAGCTTTGGTAAACTGCCCAGACTTCCGAAGAGCGATGAGATAGCAACGGCCTAATAATAAAAAGGAACTCTGAGCTTCTTTAAATTCTTTAAATGTGGCAGCAGTTGAAGCCCGGATAGCTCAGTCGGTAGAGCATCAGACTTTTAATCTGAGGGTCCAGGGTTCAAGTCCCTGTTCGGGCGTTCTCCCATTCTATTTAGTACTCACTTGAGGCAATTGGCCTTTGTGATACTTGGTTTGCAAAGGAAACACTTTGGTCCAGAGCTGTTTGCATTAAATGGATGTAACCTAATTAAGCAGTTTTAAAGCTTTTGTAAACTACCAAGACTTCTGAAGAGCAATAAAAAACAAAACACGTAAGAGGGCAGCATTTACATTGTGACAAGTGAAAGGTTGACCCTGCCATGATTTGAACACGCAACCTTCTGATCTGGAGTCAGACGCGGTACCGTTGCACCACAAGGTCTTTTAATTCACAATGACCATTGGCAAAGCCAGTTTCAAAGCTTTGGTAAACTGCCCAGACTTCCGAAGAGCCATGTCATAGCAGACACCTAATAATAATAAAGAACTCTGAGCTTCTTTAAATTCAAAATTTGGCAGCACTTGAAGCCCAGATAGCTCAGTCGGTAGAGCATCAGACTTTTAATCTGAGGGTCCAAGGTTCAAGTCCCTGTTTGGGTGTCATTCTATTTAGTAGTCACTTGAGGCAATTGGCCTTTGTGATACTTGGTTTGCAAAGGAAACACTTTGGTCCAGAGCTGTTTGCATTAAATGGATGTAACCTAATTAAGCAGTTTTAAAGCTTTTGTAAACTACCAAGACTTCTGAAGAGCAATAAAAAACAAAACACATAAGAGGGCAGCATTTACATTGTGACAAGTCAAAGGTTGACACCAACATGATTTGAACACGCAACCTTCTGATCTGGAGTCAGACGCGCTACTGTTGCACCACAAGGTCTTTTAATTCACAATGACCATTGGCAAAGCCAGTTTCAAAGCTTTGGTAAACTGCCCAGACTTCCGAAGAGCCATGTCATAGCAGACACCTAATAATAATAAAGAACTCTGAGCTTCTTTAAATTCAAAATTTGGCAGCAGTTGAAGCCTAGATAGCTCAGTCGGTAGAGCATCAGACTTTTAATCTGAGGGTCCAAGATTCAAGTCCCTGTTTGGGTGTCATTCTATTTAGTAGTCACTTGAGGCAATTGGCCTTTGTGATACTTGGTTTGCAAAGGAAACACTTTGGTCCACAGCTGTTTACGTTAAATGAATGTAACCTAATTAAGCAGTTTCAAAGCTTTTGTAAACTACCAAGACTTCTGAAGAGCAATAAAAAACTAAACACATAAGAGGGCAGCATTTACATTGTGACAAGTCAAAGATTGACCCCGACGTGATTTGAACACGCAAACTTCTGATCTGGAGTCAGACGCGCTATCGTTGCGCCAAGAGGTCTCTTAAGGTACAATGACCATTGGCAAAGCCAGTTTCAAAGTCCTGAGAGTTGCTTTGCAAAGAAAACCCCTTGTTACAGTGCTGTTTGCGTAGCTACACAAGTAACTTAATTGAACTTGTCGTCTTAAACCTTTGTAGAGTCAGTCTCCAATCTTAACATCAGGCTGTGGATTAATTTATTTGCCAGCCCAGTTTCAAAGCTTTTGTAAACTACCAAGACTTCTGAAGAGCAATAAAAAACTAAACACATAAGAGGGCAGCATTTACATTGTGACAAGTCAAAGATTGACCCAGACGTGATTTGCACGCAACCTTCTCATCCGGAATCAGACGCGCTACCGTTGCGCCACGAGGTCTCTTAAGGTACAATGACCATTGGCAAAGCCAGTTTCAAAGCTTCGGAAAACTACCTAGACTTCTGAAGAGCCATGTGATAGCAGACACCTAATAATAATAAAGAACTCTGAGCTTCTTTAAATTCAAAATGTGGCAGCAGTTGAAGCCCGGATAGCTCAGTCGGTAGAGCATCAGACTTTTAATCTGAGGGTCCAGGGTTCAAGTCCCTGTTCGGGCGTTCTCCCATTCTATTTAGTAGTCACTTGAGGCAATTGGCCTTTGTGATACTTGGTTTGCAAAGGAAACACTTTGGTCCAGAGCTGTTTGCATTAAATGGATGTAACCTAATTAAGCAGTTTTAAAGCTTTTGTAAACTACCAAGACTTCTGAAGAGCAATAAAAAACTAAACACGTAAGAGGGCAGCATTTACATTGTGACAAGTCAAAGATTGACCCAAACGTGATTTGAACACGCAACCTTCTGATCTGGAGTCAGACGCGCTACCGTTGCGCCACGATGTCTTTTAAGGTACAATGACTATTGGCAAAGCCAGTTTCAAAGTCCTGAGAGTTGCTTTGCAAAGAAAACCCCTTGGTACAGTGCTGTTTGCGTAGCTACACAAGTAACTTAATTGAACTTGTCGTTCTTAACCTTTGTAGAGTCAGTCTCCAATCTTAACATCAGGCTGTGGATTAATTTATTTGCCAGCCCAGTTTTAAAGCTTTGGTAAACTGCCCAGACTTCTGAAGAGCCATGAGATAGCAACGGCCTTATAATAATAAGGAACTCTGAGGCAGCAGTTGAAGCCCGGATAGCTCAGTCGGTAGAGCATCAGACTTTTAATCTGAGGGTCCAGGGTTCAAGTCCTTGTTCGGGCGTTCTTCCATTCTATTTAGTAGTCACTTGAGGTGGTTGTCCTTTGTGATACTTGGTTTGCAAAGGAAACACTTTGGTCCAGAGCTGTTCGCATTAAATGGATGTAACCTAATTAAGCAGTTTTAAAGCTTTTGTAAACTACCGAGACTTCTGAAGAGCAATAAAAAACTAAACTCGTAAGAGGGCAGCATTTACATTTTGTTAAGTCAAAGGTAGACCCTGACGTGATTTGAACACGTACCCTTCTGATCTGGAGTCAGACGCGCTACCATTGTGCCACAAGGTCTTTTAATGCACAAGGACCATTGGCAAAGCCAGTTTCAAAGCTTCGGAAAACTACCTAGACTTCTGAAAAGCCATGAGAAAAGAACCACATCATATTTTAAAACTCAGAGATTATCGAAATGTATAATTGTACAACAGTTGAAGCCCGTATAGCTCAGTCGGTAGAGCATCAGACTTTTAATCTGAGAGTGCAGGGTTCAAGTCCCTGTTCGGGCATCATTCCATTCTATTTAGTAGTCAGTTGAGGCAATTGGCCTTTGTAATAATTGGTTTGCAAAGGAAACACTGGTCCAGAGCTGTTTGCATTAAATGGATGTAACCTAATTAAGCAGTTTTAAAGCTTTTGTAAACTACCAAGACTTCTGAAGAGCAATAAAAAACTAAACACGTAAGAGGGCAGCATTTACATCGTGACAAGTCAAAGATTGACCCCGACGTGATTTGAACACGCAACCTTCTGATCTGGAGTCAGACGCGCTACCGTTGCGCCACGAGGTCTCTGAAGGTACAATGACCATTGGCAAAGCCAGTTTCAAAGCTTCGGAAAACTACCAAGACTTTGGAACAGCCATGAGAAAAGAACCACATCATATTTTAAAACTCTTAGATTATCAAAATGTATAATTGTACAGCAGTTGAAGCCCGGATAGCTCAGTCGGTAGAGCATCAGACTTTTAATCTGAGGGTCCAGGGTTCAAGTTCCTGTTCGGGCATCCTTCCATTCTATTTAGTAGTCACTTGAGGCAATTGGCCTTTGTGATACTTGCTTTGGTACAGAGCTGTTTGCATTAAATGGATGTAACCTAATTAAGCAGTTTTAAAGCTTTTGTAAACAACCAAGACTTCTAAAGAGCAATAAAGGACTAAAAGTGTAAGATAGCTCAGTGATAGCTCAGTGGTTAAGGTACTGGACTAGTAAACAGAAGGTTGCCGGTTCAGGCCCCACCACCACCAAGTTGCCACTGTTGGGTCCCTGAGCAAGGCCCTTAACCCTCAATTGCTCATTGTGTTCAGCTCATTGTGTAAGTCGCTTTGGATAAAAGCGTCTGCTAAATGCTGAAAATGTAAATGTAAATGTAAATGTAAGAGGGTAGCATTTAATGTTTGACAAGTCAAAGGTTTACCCCGACATGATTGGAACCCGCAACCTTCTGATCTGGAGTCATACGCACTACCGTTGCGCCACGTGGTCTTTTAGTGCACAATGACCATTGGCAAAGCCAGTTTCAAAGCTGGATAGCTCAGTCGGTAGAGCATCAGACTTTTAATCTGAGGGGCCAGGGTTCAAGTCCCTGTTTGGGCGTCATTCCATTTCATTTAGTAGTCACTTGAAGCAATTGGCCTTTGTGATCCTTTGTTGGCAAAAGAAACACTTTGGTCCAGAGTTGTTTGCGTTAAATGGATGTAACCTAATTAAGCAGTTTTAAAGCTTTTGTAAACTACCAAGACTTCTGAATAAAAATTAAAGACTAAGAATGTAAGAGGGCAGTATTTACTTTATGACAAGTCAAAGGTTAACGCCGACGTGATGTGAACATGCAACCTTCTGACCTGGAGTCAGACGAGGTCTTTTAATGCACAATGACGATTGGCAAAGCCAGTTTCAAAGCTTTGGAAAACTACCAAGACTTCTGAAGAGCCATGAGAAAAGAACCACATCATATTTTAAAACTCTGAGATTATCGAACCTTATAAGCCCGGATAGCTCCGTCAGTAGAGCATCAGACTTTTAATCTGAGGGTCAAGGGTTCAAGTCCCTGTTCAGGCGTGCTTTCTGTCTCTTTAGTAGTCACTTGAGGTGGTTGGATAAAAAACAAGTCCTGAGAGTTGCTTTGCAAAGAAAACCCCTTGGTACAGTGCTGCTTGCGTAGCTATACAAGTAACTTAATTGAACTTGTCGTCTAAAACGTTTGTAGAGTCAGTCTCCAATCTTAACATCAGGCAGAATCCGCTTGAGAGAGTCGAAAAAGTGCAATGTGGCTGAATGTAATAAAAGTAGGACATCGGAACATAAAATTTTTCTCCGTTATTACTGGTTATAAGTGCTCTGTGCTCTGCTAACCGTTTTTCGCATGCAACACCCCTATGTACTACGTCCACCATCTTACCAAAGTCAAGTGATGACGTGAGGACGTGAGGACGTAATATCACCATAGTTAAAGACCGTGTGCTCATTACAAGCCCCATTTGCCAAAATGTTGGATATTTATCGTCTTTTTGCGCTAATCATAGCGTTATTTAGGGTTGTACACAATAATAACATTTTTATTTTGTTTATCTTACTTACACTTGTAAACTTTCTTGTTTCTTCTTCCACTTCAAACGCCTACGCAGCTCCAGTTGAATTATGGGATTAGAAAGTGTGCATCGTTTGCATACTCAAACATGGCTGCCCAAGACGTAGGTCATCCGGGTACTTCTTGTGTACCTTTTTATGTATACTATGTATTTGAACATACTAACCGCTCTCGTGTACTGCTTTTGCGTACTATTGAGTATGGAAGTATGCGATTTCGGACGCAGCTCCAGTATTCTGTGATGCCAGCAGGCCGCGTCGGTGAAAAAGGGGTAGAAATGTACACTTAGCCTACAGTTTTGTATAGTTTTGGAGGACTCGGGTGCTAGTCTACGGCTCTGTAGAGGTTTTGCAAGCAGCAAAGAAATTGTAAAAAAAAGAAATTGAGAGAAAATTTTCAATACAAAAGTATTTATTTCTTTATTAGGATTTTAACGTCATGTTTTACACACTTTTGTTCAAGATTCATCAGTTCAACTCTTTAAAGTCAAACAGTCATGGACAATTTTGTATCTCAAATTCACCACTTGCATGTCTTTGTACTGTGGGAGAAAACCCACACAGAAAGAACCCGGCGCACTCCACCTGGAAATCGAACCCAGGATCTTTTTGTGAGGCAGTAGTGCTGCTCACTGAGCCACCAATTTAACAAATTACTCCTTTTTCAGAATAGGTGAAAAGGAAGGCAAACTGCCACGTGCAGCGCCTTATTTGGATGTGTCTGAAGTCTTGGAGCTTTTGACTTCCCTACGTCCTACAAATGGGCCTTGAGCTTGTTTGGAGGTTCTAGCAGGGGAGCGCAGCTACTTCTAGACCAGCGATGCTTGTCCGCCGAGATGTTGTCCTCTTCCACCGAGCGCGGAGCTTCGGGAGGGACGCACATGGAGTGGTGAGGGAGGAAGGGGACACCCGCCTAGCCAGCCAGATCAGCCGAATCAACCCTAGCGATCAATGGGGTGACAGATGTCGCAGCCAGATCGCCCTCACATCCGACAGTAAGAGTAGCAGGACTCGGTTTATATGGAGCGGAATGTGGCGCAGCTTGTAGATTACGGTAAGGAGGTAATGTGTGTATTTCTAACCACAAATATGTTCACTGTTCTGGAGTGTAATATTCTGGGTAATATTTCTGTAATAATAAAGTACTATTGTTCACTATTTGTGATAAATAAAAATATCTTAGATTTCCCAGTATGCTTTGCTCTATATGTAAATAGCCTCTCCTGCTATTGGCTATCGAGCAGTTCGCGGAAAATAAAAACAAAAAACAAAAAGGCCGTAAAAGTTCGACATCGGCAACAAAAACCAACGAATGATAGAAGTACAACTCTAACATTACATAAAATAGCCTCAGATGATCAGGAGAGTATATATTAGATATGTCTTATCTGTACCGTAAAGCTTGAAAATGCGCATGCGCGAAGAGCCGAATCTGACTCACTGCAGAATCGATTCAAGAACTCGCAATTGAAACACTGCAGTTGTAAAGCTTGAAAATACGCATGCGCGAAGAGCCGAATCTGACTCACTGCAGAATCGATTCAAGAGCTCGTAATAAAACACTGCAGTCTTAAAATAAACCCTTTTTATAAAGCAGTTATACTCTGACTTTTATAATATATCAAAAAGCATGTTGAACACTGAATAGATAAAGTGATTCAACACTAAAGTTGACGCTAATAAAGTTGAGCAAATGAACACAAAAAAGTGAATTTTATAAATACAATGAGTTGTGTTTATGTGCACTTTCTTGAACAAGTAAAGACAGAATCAGTCAAAATGTATTCAGTGTTCACCACCACACTGTAGAATCATGGTGGTGAATACATGGATTATACCACGCAGTTTGTCAAAATGCTTTTACACACATGGGGGAAACTACAATGCGAGAGGATCTTAATTTCTTAACATGTTCTATGTCATAACATGTAGCTATGATTTATTATAACCTTGCCTGTTGTGTGGCTAACTTTCTTTTATTTATTTACAGATGTCCACTACCCCCGGCAAAAAAAAAAAACCAAACGCTCTATGACTGAAAGCGTTAGGGATTCTAAGGGGCTCCGTAGTTAGCCGCTCGAGCCTTTGCAAAGATTCTGGGGCATCATGGGAAATGTAGTGCCTGTGGTGAATTCACGTGGCGAGTACTGTAGTTCTGCTCTGCAATCCAGTATAAAATGAAAAATCGTCAGGGCTTTGTTACTGACTTCCGCTCCAGTGAACTGGGTCTAATGACGCCCCTGTATGATATCAAACCCTGCACAACAAGTGCGATCATTTCCACACACGCACCAGGGACGTGTTGACTGTGCAAGTTTCCAGCTCGCCTCAGAACGAGGTGCTGACGCTAGAGGGCGCACTACAACTTACCGACATGCGCATGTGCAAAGCTTCATAAGTTTGAGCAACTTCTGCCAAATTGATCAAAATGAAACTGAATAAACACAACTTCTGCAGCAAACCTCTAATCTGGGAATGATAATCAACAGTTAATTTTGACTGAGTGGGCCTTAAAATAGGGGACAAGATATAACTACAAATATTTACGGCATTTAGCAGACTCCTTTATCCAAAGCGACTTACATTACAGTATACAGTCTGAGCAACTAAGGGTTAAGGGCCTTGCTGGGTTTTGATTGTACCATTATTGCATTCAGAATGTGGTCATTCATTCATTCTCTTTTACCACCGCTTTTTTAGCAACCACCCTGGGCAGGTCCTCAGTCCATCACAGAGTGAACACACACACACACACACACACACACACCTGGGGCAATTTATTCTCTCCAGTTAACCTGACCGTGTGTCTGTGGACGGTGGGAGGAAACCGGCGACAGTGCTACCCACCAAGCCACTGAATTTGGTCATATGTAGTGAAATATTTAGTGAAATTGCCAACTGGAACCACTTATTTTTAAAGCGTAATATACACTGATCAGCCATAACATTAAAACCACCTAGTTTCTACACTCACTTTTATAAGCTCCACCATATAGGAGCACTTTGTTGTTCTACAATTACTGACTGTAGTCCATTTGTTTCTCTGCATGCTTTGTTAGCTTTGTTTCATACTGTTCTACAATAGTCATGACTCTCCCAGGACCACTACAGAGCAGGTATTATTTGGGTGGTGGATCATTCTCAGCACTGCAGTGACACTGACATGGTGGTGGTGTGTTAGTGTGTGTTGTGCTGGTATAAGTGGATAAGACACAGCAATGCTGATTGAGTTTTTAAACACCTCATTGTCACTGCTGGACTGAGAATAGTCCAACAACCAAGAATATTTAGCCAATAGCGCCCCGTGGGCAGCGTCCTGTGACCACTGATGAAGGTCTGACCAACTCAAACAGCAGCAATAGATGAGCGATCGTCTCTGACTTTACATCTTCAAGGTGGACCAAGGAATCGTTGGTTTCCCCTTATGCCTTCCGCCACCCTGCCAGCCCAGGGCCTTATTTCCAGTTCTGAAAGTTCGCAACCCTAGGTAGGAGTGTCTAACAGAGTGGACGGTGAGTGGACACGGTATTTAAAAACTCCAGCAGCGCTGCTGTGTCTGACCCACTCATACCAGCACAACACACACTAACACTGTAACACACCACCACCATGTCAGTGTCACTGCAGTGCTGCCTGAGAATGATCCACCATCCAAATAATACCTGCTCTGTGGTGGTCCTGTGGGGGTCCTGACCATTGAAGAACAGGGTGAAAGCAGGTTTAAAAAAGTATGTAGAGAAACAGATCGCGAAAATGACGTATTTGTGGTGCGCCATTTTCAAAGTCTCCACGTGACGCTACATTACCAATCGGCTTCCTCGTGCGCATTAGTGTGGTGAAGATGGCTGCGCGTAGTTCGGTTCCCAGCGATCTGTACCAGCATGTTTATTCTTTTCTGCTGGAGAATAAGTTCACCACTGCGGCGAAGGAGTTTGTGAAGCAGGCTAAAGTGGTGAGTATACAGAAGCAGTGAGATGTGTGCGGTGTTAATACACTAGTATAAACACAGTGTGGAAGGAGGAAGCGCATGCGCTGCTAGTGTGCGGCAACACGTGTTAACTGTGCTGGAGCTCTTTACTACACTCTTACATTCATTCTATATTAAATCCACGTTAGTTTTACCATTCACTTACTAGAGTTTTATGTATATATTAACATCGTGATCTCACTTTTGTGGCTACGTATTAATTGCTGATATAGTGTCTAAAAGTTGATCTTACCATCTGTATATCTCATTATATATATATATATATATATATATATATATATATATATATATGTATGTATGTATGTGTGTGTGTGTGTGTGTGTGTGTGTGTGTGTGTGTGTGTGTGTGTGTGTGTGTGTGTGTGTGTGTGTGTGTGTGTGTGTGTGTGTGTGTGTATATCTCATTCACAAGCTAATACAGCAAACTCATGTATTACTCTTTACCCTTTGCTTTTAATTTTAAAGTAACTTCCATACTGGTATTAAGAAATACCCATAGTTGTGTCTTTGGTAGTTCAGAATCCATGCTTTAAAAAGTTTAGATTTCAGTAAACTTTAATATAATCAAATGCCAATATTTATTTGACCAGTACTACCATGCTCACATTAACCTATCTGACTCTGAAAGTATTGGGATGATAATGTCACACTCTGGCTTGTGGTCGTATGCTTAAGATCTAAGACTAAGGAGCTTATAAAATTCATGTTTGGAAACTATTATATTAGGATCAAATGCCACACTTGTACCCTTAAATGTTGTGGTGAAGTAGAAAGGGGACTGGCGTTTACTTCTACGAATTGCATTACTAACACAGTGTACAGATCCACAGTAACCAATTTAGTCTTTTAAGCATTAGTTGAGCTTAAACCAATCTATTGTCTGTCTGGCAATCCGATGGACGAGTCTGGGTTTGGTGGTTGCCAGGAGTACGTTACTTGTCTGACTGCATTGTGCAAAGTGTAAAGTTTGGTGGAGGGGGGGATTATGGTGTGGGGTTGCTTTTCAGGAGTTGGGCTCGGCCCCTTAGTTCCAATGAGAGGAACTCTTAATGCTTCAGCATACCAAGAGATTTTGGACAATTTCATGCACCCAACTTTGTGGGAACTGTTTGGGAATGGCCCCTTCCTGTTCCAACATGACTGCGCACCAGTGCACAAAGCAAGGTCCATAAAGACATGGATGAGCGAGTTTGGTGTGGAAGAACTTAACTGGCCTGCACAGAGTCCTGACCTCAAACCCAATAGAACACCTTGGGGATGAATTAGAGTGGAGACTGCGAGCCAGGCCTTCTTGTCCAACATCAGTGTCTGACCTCACAAATGCACTTCTGGAAGAAGGGTCAAAAATTCCCATAAACACACTCCTAAACCTTGTGGAAAGCCTTCTCAGAAGAGTCTGTTGATGCATGCTCAATAATCCAGGTACACACATCCACAAAGTTAAATCAATTCATCTGGACACAACTTTGTTGTAGAGATACGTTTCGCCACTCCATCCGAGTGACTTCTTCAGCATCTGGACACAAGTTTGTTGTAGAGATACGTTTCGCCACTCAATCCGAGTTACTTCTTCAGTCTGAAGACTGATGAGACTGAAGAAGTCACTCGGATTGAGTTTCTCTACAACAAACTTGAGTCCAGATGAACTGATTCAACTTTGTGGACCTTCCCAGAAGAGTTGAAGCTGTTATAGCTGCAAAGGGTGGGCCGACATCATATTAAACCCTATTGATAAGAATGGGATGTCACTCAAGTTCATGTGTGTGTGAAGGCAGACAAGCGAATACTTTTGGCAATATAGTCTAAGTTCTGTTTCCATTGAATAAGTCTATTTATAATACTTATGTATAAGTCTTTATTACAGACATCTACGCAAGTTTACAATGCAGCTGTAATGTGTGATCCTCAGAACTGGTTAACAAGTTCTCAATCATTTAATCATGTTGAAACCCATCTTTAGATTATATAGACTAGCAGAAGGTTTTAAGATCAACACTATTATGTGGAGGTTGAATAATTGTAACATGGCAGTATTAAAAAAATCTCCTGCTACTCAAATACTACATCTGTTTTGGAGATACGTCAACACAACAATTTGGCACTTACAGAAGACGTTCAGGTTTGATCATATCTAATCCTATCTGCTGCATTTAACATGCGCACTATGAAGTCAACCTTAGGCTCAAATTTTTTTATGATTTGCCAATAATACTATTATTAATTATTTAAAATCTCAAGAAACCAAATGACATGTTGATAGAGAAACAGGACAAACAGATGTATTTTAAGAGTTCTGTTTCTGCAGAACTAATTAAAACTGTGCAACCCTCTTTTAAATCAGAAACCCCAGGACCAAAATGAAGAAGGCCTCCTTAACATCTTTGATTTCTGGGTTAAGTAAGTATATGTTTAGTAAACCTGCAAGTCAGTCATTGTATTAAAATATTATTACATTACTTTTTTGTTTTCATGTTCTCATTATTTTCTCATCTTTTGAATAAGGTCACCCAAGGCCACAAAACGTAAAATTGTCTCTAACGGTCCTGCCGCTCTGAATGGGCCACAAGCAAAGAAAGCAAAGAAGGATGCGGATAGCTCTAGTGAGGAAGAGTCCAGCAGTGATGAGGAAGATGCAGCGCCCGCCAAGAAAACCCCTCAAGGTAAAAAGAAAAGCTGTTTTTTTTTTTTTTTTTTTTTACAGGGATTAGAAGCTTCCATTTATTTATTCAGAAGATAAGATCCTGAGATGGATTGGGTAATCCTGCCTTGTGTCCAGTGTTACCCAGGAATATTGAAAATAAAAGGGAGCAAAATCTTTACTGTCTGAGATCAAAAATCGTACATTTCTATTCAGCACAGAAGACGACTGGGTGCTTTACCTAAAGGCATTATGCTGTTATTAGGTTATTACATACACACACATGCACATAAGTTATTATATTTGGCTGCAAATTCAATTACACTGTTTTCATTGAATTACTTTTCTTCTTTTTCCCCCTTCTGACAACTGATCCATTTTTTGCTGAAATCAGCCTGATTTCAATAGTAAATGTGTATCTGTGTAACTGAAAGTTCATCAAAACACTTGTAGAGAGCGCTCAAGACTCACGAATCTTTAGTCCTTTTATTTTAAAAGTGCAGCAAAACAATAACACACTCACAGTAGAACTGTGACTGACTGACTAGACAGACTAGAACTGACAGTTAATTACCAGAACTGACCTTTTTATGATCAGTTCTTGAAAAACTATACCAAGAGCACTACAATGGATTGATACTCTATAAGGTTTCTGTGACCCAGTGATGTTGGACACAAAAAGTGTGTTCAAAAAGTTTGTCAGTGCATTTAATCTAATGCTAGCACGTTTAATTTAATTATTACATAATGTTGGCTTTATGAGATGAGACAGTGGCAGCCTGATGAGTAGATCTGTGGGTTACTTACTGGAACGTTGCCATGCATCCACTGTTGGGCCCTTAAGCCAGGCTCTTAACCCTTTCAGCTCCAGGGGCTCTGTATAATGGCTGTCCTACACTCTGACCAAGCTTCTGAAGAAGCTGTGGAATGTGGGAAAAGAAATTCATTCTTCTGTATTCATGTCAACGTATATATGGCAAATAAAGGCATTCCATTCTTATTATCCTTAGTAGCCACAGCGCCAGTGAAGAAGGCAGCAGCAGCTTCAGAGTCCAGCAGCAGTGAGGACACCAGCGATTCTGAGGATGAGGCGAAAGCCAAAGCTCCAGTAAAGGTTAGATGGTAGATGTCAATTCATACTTTGAACGATAGTGAAATTTACTACATGTATTTGAAACAAGCATGTTGGATATTTCAGAAAGTTGCAGTTGTGAAGTCTGCCGCTCAGTCCCCCGCAGCCAGAAAGAAGGACACGAGCTCCAGCAGTGAGGAGTCAGACTCTGAGGAAGAGTCGCCCAAAGCGGCACACACAGGTAAAGCAATCTGCTATTTATGTTACAGGGCTTGTAATTTTTTAAGTTAAATTCACGCTTCTGTGTAGCTGCACATAAGATATTTTGCAAATGTTTGGACAGCACAGATAATTCTGTATTACATTACATTTCCAAGTGAAAGTTATTTATTGCACAGTAGTATGGTAAAATACGTTATGCATCCAGATCCAGAACTAACCATAGAGTACCTAATGCACCTTTACCACTGCACAGTACCATATGGTACGGTGAGGTTTGAAATCTGTGGACCCACATTTAAGGGTTGTTATATTGCCAAATGATAGTTTGTTCACTTTCATGTTCACATTGCAGTCCTGATTATCTGCTGTAATAAACAGCCTGTACCTGTAGCATTGCTTTAGATCCAAGAGGGTGTTCGACCAAGTCCAAATACTGAATGAGGATCTGTGTTTCAGTGTGGGGGGAGATTCTGAGCATGCCCCCTTGAACCTCAAATAAGTGTTGTTCAAATCTGTGTCAAAAACTTTTTAATATAGAGATATAAAGATATAACTGAGTTTGTGGTATGTGAAGACCTGGTATTCATTGCAGTCTTGTGCAGGGTGTGATCCTGCCTCGTGCCCAGTGTTTCTGGGATGGGCTTTAAACCCATCTTATGCCTGATCAGGAAAAAGCAGTAAACGAAGTTGAATTATTCTTAAGTAACTGCATACTCTTCAGATTTGCCAGGCTTGTGATTGCTTTAAACCCCATGTGGACACTGCTGATGGTCAGTGGCTCTCGGGTGGCACGGTGGCTCAGTGGGTAGCACTGTCGCCTCACAGCAAGAAGATCCTGGGTTCGATCCCTAGGTGGAGCAGTCCGGGTCCTTTCTGTGTGGAGTTTGCATGTTCTCCTCGTGTCTGCATGGGTTTACTCCGGGTGCTCCGGTTTCCTCACACAGTCCAAAGACGTGCAAGTGAGGTGAATTGGAGATACTAAACTGTCCATGACTGTGTTCGATGTAACCTCGTGTGAACTGATGAATCTTGTGTAATGAGTAACTACCGTTCCTGTCATGAATGTAACCAAAGTGTAAAACATGACGTTAAAATCCTAATAAACAAACAAACAGTGGCTCTCATGAGTTGATAAAGTTATGTGACATGTTCTTTTTAGGAGCCAAACCTGCAGCTGGGACTGCTAAAGCCGCCGTCCCTCCTAAAGCTGCAGCTCAGAAGAAGCAGGAGAGCAGCAGCAGTGAGGACAGCTCAAGTGAGGATGAGGCTCCAGCAAAGGTATTGTACCAAACAATGTTTTGGGGAAATTTAAGGAATAACTTTGGCATACTTAACACTAAGGTACACTCTGTGGTCAAAACCATAGTCATTAATATGTCCCTTCTCCACTGTGGATAAAACATCCTTCACTCCTCCTTAGTCTTTGTATCTGTTGTCATTCATTTAAAAGGCACTGATGGAGAATTCTTAATTTTAATCTTAACTCTGTTACTTGTCCATCCCAGCCAGCAGCAAAGAGCCCTGCTCCTGTGAAGACTTCCAAAGCTCCAGCTCCATCTGCAAAAGCTCCAGCTAGTTCATCCAGCAGCAGTGACGACTCTTCAGAGGAGGAAGCTTCCCCCAGCAAGAAACCCAAAACAGGTACTGTATATAGGGCCTTTGACATTAAGATGACTAGAAATGGCCTGCAGTCTTAGGATCTTTTATTCTTTTTTTTGTAGGCCCGTACAGTGCTGTACCCCCACCTGCAGCTCAGAGCACCCCTGCTCCAGCAGCTAAGCAGGATTCCTCAGACAGCAGTGAGGACAGCAGCGATGAGGAGGAAGAAAAGAAAGCTCCTGGTAATGAAAATCTGTTGCGTGGGATATTTAGTTTGATGTATTCCTATGTTTTCATACTATGGGATTGCTAGTAGTAAATTAAGTTTTAAATGCCATCCTGTTTATATTTGGAAAAGATTAATTACAATTTGTTTTGCAAACAAGTTCCACTAGTTGGCGCTCTTAGCTCTGTATAGGGCAGATGTGGGCAATTACATTTTTTAAGGGGCCACATGAGAAACTGGGACTTGTGGAGGGCCAGACCAATAGGCTTAACATTAATTGTATCCCTTTATAAAAAGCAGTACATTTTACAGTTGGTACTGATGCCAGTTGATGTTACAATCAGGCAGTGAAAATGAGAAGCAGGCAGAGTAAAACATCAACATTATATCAGCAACATTATCATTATGAAATTAATTATACTAGGGCTGTCAAACGATTAAAATTTTTAATCGCGATTAATCTCAGAATTTTACATAGTTAATCGCGATTAATCGCATTAAAAAAAAAATCTGTGTAAATGTTATAGAAAACAAGGATTTTAAGTGAAATGTTACAATTAAAATGGTGAACACATTTTATGCTAAATGTACTTATGTTAAAAACTGCTGGGACAAGAGAAAACTGTAAGGGAGTTTTATTCACTCACATATTAGGCAGTAATACTATCTAGCAGAGACCCTTGACTTCGTATAAATGTCAGATGCGTAGTTATTGTAACAGACTTTTCTGTGGTTGTATCGTGACGATGGTTTGATGGACGTTTCTACACAAAGTGAGTGTGTTTTCACTAGGGATGCATCGATACCATTTTTTCCCAACCGAGTACGAGTACATGTATTTTTGTACTCGCCGATACCTATTTAGAATGATGCAATCTGGAGCATTATGGAATAGTTTAGTTTTTAGTGTAAAATAGTGCAGTGGAACAGTTGCTTGCCATCACTAATTGTAAAAAAAAAAACACCGCACAGACATTATTGAGAAAGCTTCTGACAAGCTAACGTAAACGTTCATTAATAAACGCACGTAATTAACGTTGTGCACATCATACATGCGATGCGATTCTGCTGATTGAAATATTTACTTTAAAAAGATAATACAGTCCGATCCCATCTGAGCCGATTCTATCAGCACGTTCGTGGTTCACCTCGGTAAATCGTAAACGACTCTGAGTCGACTCCCGCTCTGTGGTAATAACCAGTATAATTAAGCCTGAGCTTTATAAGGTAAGCGAGTCACACAGAATGTTCTGTAGTAGTTGGTGTTTATTTACAACCGCAACATTCATTATAACAGTAAACACGGAGAGATGACTGAGAAAAGAAACTTACGCTGCGCTTACAATGAATCGATTCCTGAATCACTTGTATCGACACTGTGAACAGAGAATTGAACACAAACACAGCGGTCGCTGCTTTTGTAACCGGTTATCTTCGCTGTTAGCTCTATTTTTAAGGGTTTTTTTTGTCAAACGGAACTAAATAACATTAAACGTGCGTGTGAGCGTGGTCAGTGAGAATAATTCAATCTGTCTCCCGTGGGTGAAAATGAATTGCTTTAGTTTTAGAAGTGAAAAAATCTCGTAATGTAATTAGTGCGTTAACGGCACTATTTTTTTTAATCTCGTTAAATTGAGATTGCGTTAATGCGTTATTATCGCGTTAACTTCGACAGCCCTAAATTATACACAAAGTCCTATTGCTATTTTGTTTGGAGTCTAATTACCTCATTTGCTGTTTTCAGATTTTCAGTCCAGGTGTGGTATAGGGTAAACCAGTTAACACAAGTTGGCATACTTGCTCATCAGTTCTAATTGAATGCAAATGTTTTGTTGGCACGCGATAAAGTTGTTTTAGACTGACTCAAATGGCCAAACCTTTCTAGATATGTCCTTTCATGTTCTGTGTGCAGCTCCTACAAAGACTGTAACTCCAAAGCCTGCAGCTAAAAAGGATGAGTCCAGTTCTGACAGCTCTGGTATGACTAGCATTTGTGCATAACTTTAAATTTACAATGTTAACCTGATTTAACAAAGTATTGAACTGATCTTCTCTGTATGTGTTTGTTTTGCAGATTCTAGCTCAGAAGATGAGGAAGAGGAGACTAAAAAGCCTGCTGTCAAGGCAACACAAGCAAAAAAGGTCCCAGCTGCTAGGAGCACTCCTGCCAAGCAGCAGTCTTCCTCGTCCTCTAGCTCTGAGGATTCGGATGATGAAGCAGAGAAGCCTGCTGCGAAGGTACCAGTGACTAAAGCTACCCCAGCTAAAGCGACGCCCGCCAAGTCTACTCCAGCTAAAGCGACGCCCGCCAAGGCTACTCCAGCCAAAGCGACACCCGCCAAGGCTACTCCGGCTAAAGCAACCCCTGCCAAAGCTACTCCAGCTAAAGCTGCACAGGAGTCTTCTTCCAGCTCAGAGGAATCAGATGACGAGGAAGAAGCCAAACCAGCCGCAAAGACCGTTCCAGCCAAGACTCCACCTGCAAAGTCAACACCTGCTAAGAAAGCAGAGTCCTCAAGTTCAGGTAAGAACAATGAGCTTAGACGAGGCCTTGAATGATTTAGAGCATTCTGTTTTCTTCATTCACAGAAAAGGAGTTGAGGATTTACTACAAAATATGACTTCTGCTGCAAAACATACATTAAATGCAGATAACTAGTGATTTTACATACCCACACTGCTGTACCATTTATTTGGCTGATCAACTGTAACCCTACGTTCAGACCGGCAAAGTGTGTAGAAACTAGGGCTGGCACCGATCCGATACTCGGTATTGGTATCGGTCCAATATTGGCCCAAACCACTGGATCTGATATCGGAAGGAAAAAAAACGTGTAATCAGATCCAATACTGTTGCTTAATGTAAATAACACTTAAAAAGGCCATTGTTTGTGTGAAAAGCAAATAACACATGGAGATACGTTCCAACAGTGTTGTAAAATAATTCATTGTTCAAATATTCGAGTGGGGTTTCACGAGAACGCTACTTTAATGTCACAGACGCTCAGTGCAAACACAGAACAACATAGCACAGCCAGAGACATTTTCTAATCTCTTCCCTACACACTTGCTCCCTATACCCTAGCATTGTACACTTAACATTCTTAAAGGGCCAGATGATATACATGTAATTCACATTACATGACAAGTGTTGTTTATTGTCACTCACACTTTTTCTCCCCTTTTAGCGCATCCAATTGTTCAATTAGCATCGTGCTTCCTCTCTGTCTATGCCGAACCCTGCCCTGACGGAGGTGATTGAAGCTAACCCATATCCCCTCCGAAACACGAGCAGCAGCCAGATGCATCTTTGCCACCCACACATTGACGAGTTTGGCGCCACCCAGCGTTGCATGCGGAGAGACACACCCTAAGGGCACCCTCTCCCATCTCTGTGTAAGCGCCTCCAATCAGCCGGCAGAGAAGGCAATCGCATTCTGACAGAGAGAGACCCACATCCGGTTCTTTGTCCCACCCCCCATATGAGCAACCGGCCAATCGTTGCTCATATAGCCACTCAGCTTCGAACCGGTAAAGCAAGGCTGGATTCGATACCACGTTCTCAGAATCCAGCCCTGGTTGCAGCGCGTCTCTTTTTACCGCTGCGCCACCTGAGCGGCTTGTCACTCACTCTTAATGACATCATTAACATGTGCCACTGATCTACAACTCATCCACAACAGCCATTCAGAAAGTAAAACACACTGATCTACTTAAACTTTTAGCATTTAAAAAAATCATCTACTACTGCCACATCTAAAAACACTGTTTAAACACAATAAAAATCACTTTATAAATCGCTTTATAAATGATAAATCGGACTTGGATAAATCAGTCTTGTCCCGGCTTGGAGATATCTCACATCCTCAACAATTAATCCATTAGTGTTATGAAATAAAACAAACTACACCGTTTCCCGTTTTCCTCTTCAAAATCCAGCAGGTTTTTTTAATTAGCGCGCTTTGGTTTTTAATAATCTAAAAACGTGACAGAACAACATAATCAGAAAAAAAAAAAAAAAATCAACTCTGCATCAATTCTAATTGGTCCATCGCGTTTGATTGACATCCACATCTTCCAATTGTAGACACTTTTGTTAAACAAGCCAAAAATGCTGCTAAATGTTCTGTGAGAAATTTAAAATAAAAACAGCAGTTTTGCATAAGTGTGATGTAGGTTCTGTATTTATTCCTTTAGAATATTTGTTTCACAGTCTGAGCATTGTTATTTAGATAGCTAGTTTAACCATGGTGCATTGACACATGTATTATGACTGCTTAGTTGTTTGAGAGGAGAAATAATGATATCGGTATCGGCAGATACTCAATTTGCAGTATCGGTATCGGACATAAAAAAGTGGTATCGAGCCAGCCCTAATAGAAACCAACATTTTGATCGCAATCAGATACCTTCCCACCCAGTTTTTACCACAAATCAGATTGACAAATTAAATCCTGAAGGGAAATTGTTCATCTATAAATTTAATATTTAGAGTGTTTGTCTTCCTTCTTCAGTAGTAATTATTATATAGTAATTAAAAATGAATGCGCATACCGCTCTGCTCAGTGCTTAATTCCTATTGGTAATCACCACATTTGCTTTTAATTTGTTAAACTTTGCTCAAGTTTTCTGTCACCAACATTGTCTACTTTGTGTTGCTAACATTCATGCTGCCTCCTGTCACTGGAATTAGCCAGCTCTAATGAAATATTAATGATGAACAAGACTTTTTTTTTTTTTTGTTGCTAAAATGAGTTTAACCAATGACCCACCAACGACACATTCTGTCCTTTATTCAGTACCACTGAGTCATAAACACACAAAGTTTTACATTTTACTATTATTGTATTTCTACAATATATTACAAGACACAATCAGTTTCTCTGTACACTTTGTGATCCCCTGGCCCAACATTTTCTATCACTGACATTTCTAAGAGATTTTTGTGGAAAATGCCTACACTCTTCCCCCTGTGCGTTCTATAGCGAACATATGCATGGACTTATCCAGACAGTAATCTTGTTTTCAAGCACGACTGGCCTAATAATACTATGTTGTCATTGATATAAAGTAAATTAATGCAATGTTCTGTGTTTATTTCCTCTTACAGATTCTGATAGCTCAGAAGATGAACCTCCTGCTAAACCTGCATCAACTCCTAAAACAGCAACACCGAAACCTGCACCCAAGCCTGCAGCCACATCCAAAGCCACATCCAAAGCCACATCCAAAGCCACATCCAAAGCCACACCCAAAGCCACACCCAAAGCCACACCCAAAGCCACACCCAAGACTCCGGCCAAGCCTGCCGAGAGCAGCTCAGATTCTGACAGTTCCTCTGAAGAAGATGAGCCTCCTAAGAAAGCTGCCGCCCAACCCGCATCCAAGCCAGCCCCACAAGCTTCCAAGCCAGCTAAAAGCTCTGACTCCGAGAGTGACAGCTCTGATTCGGAGGATGAGACCCCAGCCACCAAACCAGGTAAACCTGTATCCTCCACACCAAGGTCTGCTCCAGCCACTAAAGCCACGCCCGCAAAAGCCACACCATCTGCCAAAACCACACCCTCGGCCGCTAAAGCCAGAGCCGAGTCCAGCAGCAGTGACTCGGACAGCTCCAGCGAGGAGGAAGAGAAGGCTAAAGGGAAACCTGCTACAGTGTCTAAACCTGCTGTAGTTACACCAACTGCTAAAAAAGCAGAAAGCAGCAGCTCAGATTCATCAGACAGTTCCGATTCAGAGCCCGAAGCTCCCAAAACGACACCGGCTAAACCTGCAGCGACCAACGGTAAAGCAGCAACTCCCAAAACGCCTGCCTCCACAGCGAAGATTCCTGTCTCAAAGGCCAAACAGGAGTCATCCTCATCTAGTGAAGACAGCTCTGATGAAGAGGAAGAGACAACAAAAGCACCGGTAAAGACCACACCTGCTGCAAAGAGCACACCAAAAGCTACAGCAAAACCTGAGAGCAGCTCATCAGAGAGCTCTTCAGAGGAGGAAGAAGAGGAGACGAAAGCTGCCAAGACGCCAGTCACTACCCCAGTAAACGGTAATGCAAATACTGTTAGTTTGAATGTTAGTATAATCATCTAGGTAATATGAATCAACCCCCCCTCCCCAATTTTCCTCCCATTCTAGCCGTATCCAATTACCCGATTGCATTACGCTTCCTCTATGATGCTGACTTCCATTTCTGAGCGAGGAGAGCCGTGACTAACACTTGCCACCTCCTACACGTGTGCAGTAGCCGACTGCATCTTTTCACTTGCACGAGTCGACTTCATATGTGGATCAGCTTTGCGCACTGATCTCATTATCCTTCGCCTATGTGCAGGCTTCATCAATAAGCCAGTAGAGGTCGTAATTGCATCAGTTATGAGGAGTCAACTCCGACACCCCCCTCCCTGCAAACAAGCCAATCATTGTTAGTGTAGATGCCCAGCCTGCCGGTAGCAGAGTTGAGATTCGAACAGACGAGTTCGAATTGTCAGCTCTGGTTTGTGCCATGCTTATAAATTTTGATTAAAATATTTATGAAATGCAATCGAAATTGTGCTGAGGAGTGGTTTTGAAGAGATCACAAACTAAAATGTTAACTTGGTTGTTAGAATTGTTAGCCTCAATGATTGTTTTATATAGCTGATAAATTCTGTTTAGACCTACATTCTTTGTTCACTAATTACATAATTTTAAACCACAGATAAAAGTAGTAAAAGGAAAAGGAAAGACGACAACGAAGAAGAGGATGAGGAGGAAGAGGGAGCCTCTATTAAAACACCTAAAAACAAAAAGATTGGCAGTGTCACACCTCACTCTTTCCCTAAGGCCAATAAGAAGGTAAGCTGCATCATGGTATGCTGGAGACAACAAGCAGATGTTCTGTTGGCTCTCAGGCAGCCTTTCCCCCAACTTTCTTCTGATCAGCTCTTTGTTATTTTTTGTTTAATTACAAAACTCTTTAAGCACAGATATAATTGGTAGGAAACCAGCTTGCACACATCTTTTGTTTATAACCACTATAATTAAGCCTGATTTTGTGTCTGTCCCTCTGTTGTGTCCTCTAAAGAATGGCAATACTCCTTTCCGTAGAATAAGAGAAGAGGACATTAAACTGGACCCACGCCTAACGAACAACTCCTTTTCTGCTAAGGTAACACCTGGGATTTATTTATCATTTGTCATAAAGCACTAGATAGCCACTGATGATAGTAAAAACAGTGGAACAGTGTGCACCAGTACATGGTGCTGTGTAAAAATAGGCTGTCATCCATATAAAGTTCATCAAAGGAAAATGTACTTAAAAAATATACACCGATCAACCATAACATTAAAACCACCTCCTTGTTTCTAAACTCACTGTTCATTTTATCAGCTCCACTTACCATATAGAAGCACTTTGTAGTTCTACAATTACTGTAGTCCATCTGTTACTCTGCATGCTTTGTTAGCCCCCTTTCATGCTGTTCTTCAATGGTCAGGACTCTCCCAGTTTCAGCAATAGATGAGCGATCGTCTCTGACTTTACATCTACAAGGTGGACCAAGTAGGTAGGAGTGTCTAATAGAGTGGACAGCGAGTGGACACAGTATTTAAAACTACAGCAGTGCTGCTGTGTCTAATCCACTCATACCAGCACAACACACACTAACACACCAACACCATGTCAGTGTCACTGCAGTGCTGAGAATGATCCACCACCTAAATAATACCTGCTCTGTGGTGGTCCTGACCATTGAAGAACAGCATGAAAGGGGGCTAACAAAGCATGCAGAGAAACAGATGGACTACAGTCAGTAATTGTAGAACTACAAAGTGCTTCTATATGGTAAGTGGAGCTGATAAAATGGACAGTGAGTGTAGAAACACGGAGATGGTTTTAATGTTATGGCTGATCGGTGTAAATGCAGTAGCGCAGGAAAAGGTTAGGTAATTTATCCCAACAACTAGGATACTAGACTAGTAATCATAAGGTTGCTGGTTTAGGTCCCTACACTGCCAAGTTGCCACTGTTGGGCCCCTTAGCATGGCCCTTAACCCTTATTTGCTCGAATTGTAGTTGGTCATAATTGTAAGTTGCTTTGGATAAAAGTGTCAGCTAAATGCCCCAAATGTAAATGTAAACTTTAACTCTATTGAGACTATGTGGACTGTACTAAAATTTCAGGCTACAAAGCAGTTTCCAGAAAAGTTGGGTCATTTATAAACTGCAATTAAAACAAGAATGTTCATTCTAAGAAGTACAATAATAAGATTTCCAATGTCTTTACTGACCAACTATTTTGTTAATACAAACAGATGTAGGATCTGATGTCTGCAACGCCGGTCGGCTGGGCGCCATCTAGCAGGCATAATTTGCAGTGCCTACAGCAGATACTAATTGGCCACCGTATCTGTGTGGATGGGTGGGTGGGTCTTCATATGCTGTGTAAGGACCCTGTTTGGCGGAAGAGCCGCCTGTGCAGATTGCAGGGGCGAGAAGAGCATGTGTCGAAAGAGGCGTGTACAGCGACGTGCTCTCCTCGGATGCAATCTGGTATCTCTCAGCAGCGGAAGACAAAATTGAGTGCACTAAATCGGGAGGAAAATGGGGAAAAAATGCATTTAAAAAAAGTTGGGACAGGCAAATATTTACCACTGTGTTGCATCACTTTCCTGTTCATTACACTTTTAATCTTTTGGGAACTGGTGATACTAATTGTTAATAAAAATATACAACATTTGCTTGGTTCAAGACTTGAGCTGCTCAGAAGTCTGTAGTCGTTGACGTCCGATTGTCCTTCATGATGCACCATACATTTTCAATAGGAGACTGATCTGCACTGCAGTAAGGCACTAAACTTTTTGCAGTCATTCACTGACTGTCAGTTCTCTCACAAAGTTGAGTAAATAAGTGGTGAGCAACGACCCATATTTGCTGGCTAAGACAGCCTTTGTTGAATCCTATGTTTGATTTTCCCAGTCATGTTATCCTTACCTGTTATGAAAAAATCACCTGCTTATTGTGAAATGATGCAACTTCAATATTCTATAAATTTTCTTATTTTGCTTTTGTCCTAGCCTTTTGAGTTCGTTGCAGGCATCAAACTCAAAATGTGTTTATATTCACAAAATACAGTTAAGTCGGTCAGCCAAAATGGTCATTTATTTCTACTTTTCAGTTAAATAAAGATTCAAGAGAATGGACAAATTGGATTCTTGGTTTTATTGCATTTTACAAAATGTTTAATCTTCT
Source organism: Trichomycterus rosablanca (assembly GCF_030014385.1). Classification (NCBI taxonomy): domain Eukaryota; kingdom Metazoa; phylum Chordata; class Actinopteri; order Siluriformes; family Trichomycteridae; genus Trichomycterus; species Trichomycterus rosablanca. The sequence continues at coordinate 28,736,716 of NC_085992.1, forward strand.
CTGGGTTTGTACCAGTTTGCCAAGTAGCTTGAGAATCCAACCTTGTTTGTACCAGAAGCATGTTGATTGCTATTATAAGCAGAGAAGAGACATGTAACTAGATATTGGGTGTGTACAGTTTTTACCTGACAGATGTTGCCAAAAATTACAGAAAACCCAAAATAAAATTAGAGAAAGAACAGTCGCAAAAAGATAACATTTAACTTTTAACTAAAGAAATGAGGAGTTTAATCATATTCATAATCATCTGAAATCAGTTACCTAAAAATATCTGAGCCAGCTTTTTTGTTTCTCCTATCAGTTGGGATCAAGCGGAGACTGGGGTGAGAAGGCCAACGACGTGCTCAAGTTTACCAAAGGCAAGTCCTTCCGTCACGAGAAGACCAAGAAGAAGCGTGGCAGCTACAGAGGAGGCAACATCTCCACAACTATCAACTCTATCAAATTCGACAGTGACTAAGAGCCAAACCCACAGACATTCACATTTCATGGATCTATCTGGAATAACAGTGACCTCATAGTGTCGGGATGTAGAATCTGGCCACCTGGTCTGATTTGTTCTTCAGGTTCTTGAATAATTAGCCGTTGAAGCCGCAGTTACACCAGAGAAGTCGTGCAGCCACGTCAGTCCACCTAAGCTGTGTTTGCTTCTCTTAACCACTAGGTGGTGGTCTTGTTTCGCTCCAGTGTCTTTCAAGATCATGTTTTTTTTATCCTTGGTAAAAACAAATAGCATCATATGGATGGAGACTTGTTTGGAATTAGCAGTTTCTACTTTGTGCTGATAAAGCGGTCTTTTTATTTAATACATGAAATGGATGAATGGTTTATTTTATATCTCTTTGTTAGAGATTCATCTTGAATTGTGACATCCATATAATGCAAAATTTTCCAAATGAAACGAATTAGATCTGTTGGTTAATGTGATTTGGTCTGAGCGTACTGTTTCCTGTCCTGTAAATAAGAAATGTTAACAGTGTATGTTCTAGCATTCACATTTTCAGATTTGGGCTGTTTTAGTTTTTGATTTGTATTTAACCGCTATAGCTCTTATACTGAATTTGTCCTTTTAGTTTTGTGTTCACTTAATATGACCTAAGTAAAACATGATTGAATATTAACACGTTTCTGTGTCACTATTTTAAGCTTCTCCACAATTAGCTTTTTTTTTTAAATATTTTTTTCCCCTCTTACTTCCCCCAATTTTTATCCCAGTCTAGTCGTGTCCACCGCTGACTGAGGACGCCTTTCAACTGACACGCGCCCCCTCCGGCACGTACAGTCAGTACAGTGCATTTTTCACCTGCATGAGTCGAGTTCATATACTTATGCACAGAGGGCCACACCCCATCAGCATTATTCCTCAGCCCTGTGCAGGTGCCATCACTCAGCCATCAGGGGCCGCAGTCGCACCAGTTATGAGGACCTATGATCTGACTTTTTACCCCAAGCCTGAACAACAGCCGATCGTTGTTCATACTGCCGTCCAGCCTAGTCAGAGAGGCAGAGCTGAGATTCAATACGATGTATTCAAAACCCCAACTCTGGTGAGCAAGCGTACTTTACCGCTGCACCACCTGAGCGGCCACAATTAGCATTAAGTAATTAGCTAAAGAATGACCCTAGAATTTGCTATGTTAACCAATATCTAAATTTCTTTAGAGAGCTGCAAGCACCGTTATGGCTGGGCTTCACATCTACACTAACTAAAGTACAGTCATGGTTTGTAAATGACAGTCTAATTCATCACAAAGGTGTGTTAAATAGGGTTAAGGACAAATGGGTCCAGGGTTCGTTCCTCAGGTGGTGTGGTCTGGGTCCTTTCTGTGTGGAGTTTGCATGTTCTCCCCGTGTCTGCATGGGTTTACTCCGGGTGCTCCAGTTTCCTCCCACAGTCCAAAGACATGCAAGTGAGGTGAATTGGAGATACTAAATTGTCCATGACTGTGTTTGATGTAACCTTGTGAACTGATGAATCTTGTGTAATGAGTAACTACTGTTCCTGTCATGAATGTAACCAAAAGTGTAAAACATGACGTTAAAATCCTAATAAACAAACAGTAGGGTTAAGGTCAGCTCACTGCAGGCCACTGAAGCACCACACCAAACTCAAATCATATTTTTATGGACCTTACTTTTTTCTATAAAAGCTGACTGACCGATAACACCGCTGGAGATTTGAACCCTGAATTCCAGCAGTTGTGGGCTAGCGTAACTAACTGCTTTATCCTGGTCAAGGCAGCATTTCCACATTGAATTGATTTACGGCTGTCTCTGCGACATAGAATTTTACATCACATTTCTTGATGCAGTGGCCAGCTGTGCTAAGTAACAATGATTTTTCTAAGTATTCCTAAGTCAATGTGGCTACATCTATCACAGTAGCATGACTGTTTCTCGTGTCTGGTTATGCACATTCTACAGTGTTTTTTTGGGCTTGTTCAACCTGGACTGAGATCTCTCCAGATTCACAGAATCTTTCAGCGTGATTATGTGTTACCTAAATTACTTGCAATTTTGCAGTGGTAAATGTTTTTTCTTAATGATTGACAATTCTTTCATGAAGTTTGCCACAAAGTAATCAGCCATTACCTCTTTCTGCTTTTAAATACTAAGCCTCTGTTGGATTCTCCTTTCATGCCCAATCAGGATACCATCACCTGTTACTGGTTCACCTGCTTACTGTGAAGTGTTTTAAAACATGTGAGCCATGTTTAAGCTAAATATTCTATAAATGTTTTACTCCTATTTGGCACAGAGGCAAACTGTTGCCACAAAGTTAAAAACATTGTATCCTGGGTATCATTTTATACCCAATCCTCTGGGAGCTCTGGTTTCCTCCCACAGTCCAAAAACATGCTAGTGAGGTGAATTGGAGATACAAAATTGTCCATGACTGTGTTTGACATTAAACTTGTAAACTGATGAATCTTGTGTAACGAGTATCTACAGTTTCTGTCATGAATGTAACCAAAATGTGTAAAACATGACATTAAAATCCTAATAAATAAATACATTTTATACACAATCATAATTCCTTTACCTGTTAGCAATTCACCTGCTTGTTATGGAGTGTTTCAAAACATTTCAAAATGTTGTAACCTAAATATTTTATAAACGTTTTACTCCCAATATGACAAGGATAAAATGGCAAGTAAAAAGGAATAAATAAATAATGTTAATGATTATAGCAACTGTTCATTTTTTGTGATTGAAAAACACTTAAAAATACACTCGTAAGTTCAGAAGTTTTTAGTAGTGTGAAAGACTGTATAATGCCATTGTGTGATGTCTTTCTTTTATATATATATATATATATATATATATATATATACAGTATATATATATATATATATATATATATTTTCTTTATGCATTTTCTCCCCTTTTTCTCTTTTTAGCGTGTCCAATTGCCCGAATGCATCATGCTTCCTCTCCACCAATGCCGATCCCTGCTATGATTGAGGAGAACGAAGCTAACCCACGCCCCCTCCGACACGTTGGCAGCATGCTGTATGCATCTTATCACCTACACTTTGACGAGTGCAGTGCAGCTCAGCATTGTGTATGGAGAGACTCACCCTGAGAGCACTCTTCTCATCTCTGTGCAGGCACCATCAATCAACCAGCAGAGGTCGTAATTGCACCAGTCATGGGAGAGAGACCCCATCCGGCTTAGTCCCACCCATATCTGTACAACTGGCCAATCGTCGTTCATATGGCCGCTCAGCCTTAGCCGGCAGGCAGAGCTGAGATTCGATACAATGTATTCGAGATCCCAGCTCTGGTTCCAGCATGTGTTTTTACCGGTGCCACCTGAGCGGCCGTGTGATGTCTTTCTAATTCCTTGTTAGTGGTTATGTTGGCCTACAGCTTTGTGCCTATATAAATAGGGCTAATTTAGTCAAGCTAGAACAGAAATGGGGCAAACTGTTCCCACAAAGTAAAAAAAAATTATTGATCGATTAGCAATCTGTGTAGTTAAAACACTTGAACTTTGTTATTAAAAGGTGTGTCCACATACATTTGACCAAGCATAAAATGCTTAGCATGCCTAGTTAACCTGGTGATGGCAAGAGTAGTGAACTTAGATGTGCCAAAACAACAGAAGTTATCTACAGAAATGTAGGGAAATTGAAGTGAGGTGGTGGATAAGTGCATGTTGGTATACATCAAGAGAACACCTGAATGCTTGACCCATGGTATTGGTTGTTTGGTTATGCTGTGGGAGCATTTTACTGGGGTGATTTAGGACTTGAGTCTCAGCAAATCCAATTAAAAGGATTCAATATGATGGAACATTTCCATTCTGATGAGACTGATGTCCCAACCCAGAGCACACAAGGTGACAATTCAAAAAAATGAAAGGGGGCGACAAAACACTACCATTATCAAAACATGAACTGAGGGCATATGTAAAAGGTGTTCCATCTATTTAGTACAGTTCCTAGCTCAGTGTGGCAAAACTGTAGATAGATAGATAGATAGATAGATAGATAGATAGATAGATAGATAGATAGATAGATAGATAGATAGATAGATAGATAGATAGATAGATAGATAGATAGATAGATAGATAGATAGATAGATAGATAGATAGATAGATAGATAGATAGATAGATACTTTATTAATCCCGAAGGAAATTGAGGAGACCTTTTAATAGGATTTCCTTGAATTTGTTAACTGTAGATGCAAAAGGAATATAATCCAAATTACACAAAGCAAGTCCCCAGGAATGTGGACCGAAGCTGGGTCATAGGTGCTACACAGCACCAACACTACCTGCTGCAACACTGTGTAATCACTACATGAAATTTCAATCAAATATTTTTGGCATTTCGGTTCAGTTGTTTTTATTAAAAGCTTACCCGATAACAGACAAGCCAGATTTCAATCCTGCAGCAGGAGTGCAATCATATCAATCACTGCTGCATTGCCAGACTCTCTATATGCTAACTAAAGAGCAGCTGTGCTAAAAGCTGTTTCAGCACATATTGAATAAAGCTTAAACAATGCATGGTGGAAGTGTGAAATGAAAACGAAATAACAGCACAGAAAACACACTCGAGTGCACTTCATTCTGAGTGCTGAACACATGAGTGCCTCACCTAACTAGAGCTGGGTGAGTATCATTTTCATGGGTGAATATCATTTTACTAAAGCTTTATCCTGGTCAGAATCGTGGCTGGTCCAATTTCCCTGGAATCACAGAGCACAATGCAGTAACACAACCCAGGAGGGAACGGTAATCATCACAGGGCCTCAGCCAGCTCCCCTCAGACAGAGCAAATTATGTTTTAATTTTTCATCAACTGCTTTATTCTGGTCAGGGTCCCTGAGTCTATGTGGCTATGTATATCACAGCAGCATGCCGGTTTATCATCTGGTTAGGCACATTTGACAGCGTTTTTTGTTTTTTTTCCTCAAGATTTTTTGAATCTTTTCACAGTATTACATATGGTAGATTGTAAAAGACCTAAATTATTGGCAACCTTGCATAGAGAAATGTTCTTTTTTTACTGATTGACAATTCTCATATGAAATTTGGCACAAAGTAATGAGCCATGACCTCTATTTGCTTTCAAAGACTGAGCCTCTGGTGTATCCTCCTGTTATACCCAATCATAATACCTTACCTGTTAGCAATTCACCTGCTTGTTATGGAGTGTTTCAAAACGTTGTAACCTGAATATTCTAGAAACGTTTTACTCCCAATATATGAGGATAAAACAGCAAGTAAAATGAATGAATAAATAATTTTAGCAACTTTTCTTTTTAGTGATTGAATAACACTTAAAATGCACACACATGTAAGTTCAGATGTTTTTAGTGATGTGAAAGACCCTAATTCCTTGTTATTGGTTATGTTGGACTAGAGCTTTGTGCCTATATAAATAGGGCTAGTTTGACCACACCTATGAAAAAAAACGCTGAAAAAAAGCCTAGTGGTTAAGGCTCTGGACCAGTAATCAAAAGTTAGGCCAGTTGTAGCCTAGCGGTTAAGGTATTAGACTAGTAATTGAAAGCTTGCTGGTTTAAGGCCCACCACTATCAGGCTGCCACTGTTGGGCTATTACAGTACTGTCACAGTACTGTAAGTCGCTTTGGATAAAAGCGTCTGGTAAATGCCGAAAATGTAAATATATCGAACAGTGGTTGCTTGCCAAGGTTGGGAAAAAAAACACTAAATGGTGACATCATGCCGAGTTCATTACATCTTATCCACAAACTACCACAAAACAAGAAGGGGCAGGGATTAATCCCAGGTTCCAAGAGGACCCATGTTGCAATGACACCATGTCTACCAGCTGTACCACTATACCCTCCACTTGACAATACGAGTACTGCAAATTGATTTTGTCTGTATGAAAACACGGCAAGGTTCGCTAAGGGTTTATTTGAAAGTTCCAATTAGGATATTTACAGAACATGGTTTGCTTAATAATGTTTTGTGCCATTTAAGTGTCTTATTTTTTATTTTGTTTATGCATTTTCTACCAATGCCGATCCCTGCTCTGATTGAGGAGAATGAAGCTAACCCACACACCCTCCGACACGTGGGCAGCATGCCGTATGCATCTCATCACCTACACTTTGACGGGTGCAGTGCAGCTCAGCGTTGTGTATGGAGAGACACACCCTGAGAGCACTCTTTTCTCATCTCTGTGCAGGCACCATCAATCAGCCTGCAGATTTTCGTAATTGCACCAGTCATGGGAGAGAGACCCCATCCGGCTTAGTCCCGCTCATATCGGAACAACAGGCCAATTGTTGTTCACGTGGCCGCTCAGCCTTAGCCGGCAGATTTGATACGATGTATTCGAGATCCCAGCTCTGGTTCCAGCGTGTGTTTTTACCACTGCGCCACCTGAGCGGCCGCCTTTTAAGTGTCTTATGAGTTTTTAGAACATTTCCTTCGGGATTAATTACACCCTTAATTAAACCCCTAATATCCTTCGGGATTAATAAAGTATCTATCTATCTATCTATCTGTCTATCTATCTATCTATCTATCTATCTATCTATCTATCTATCTATCTATCTATCTATCTATCTATCTATCTAAATTTTCAAAATGCATAAGCATAAAAAGGGAATTAAGGTATAATAGAGGCATGGTTTACTGATTCTCATCCCACACATTCAACCACTCAAACACGGTTTCTCATGAAAAAAGGTTTAATGTGATGATTTATATTTATATATGGAGCTTTAGTCACTCATTAATATTTATTAATAAGTGCAGACATACAAGTAAACGTGGTAGCTGTTGGTGAAAATCACAACAATGCTGAATCTTGTCGTTTAGCATTTTCATAGTTGTGCAGTAGCGGTGAATGTAAACGCAGTGAGAGGGGTTTTGTAGAGCAATGCCATCTGCTGTTTCAATGAGCCACACACTTTTAACTCCAGTGCATAGACTAGTGCTGATGATACGTCATCATATATATACACAATGCATGCAAAACGTCCTGCAGATCTTTTAAACTAGGCCTGTTTGTATCAGGATTAAAATCCAGCATGGAGTGTTCTTGAGAACTGGGGGAAGTGTGTAGAAACTGGAGACCCACACTGCAGCAGTTACCTCATGCAGCAGTAGAGGCCAGTAATGCTGTACGATTTATTACACTTATCAGATGAGCCATCACAAAGAGTTCATTGCTTAATTTAGTTGGCTGCAAAAGGAAGCTGCCCACGCAGACATCATTATCCTATCACTCACTCTCTCTTACTCTTGCTTTCTCACTCACCCTATACTTTCTACCTTTCCCTCTCTCATCTACTGCTGTTTGGGCATGGCGAAGTCCCACGCTGTGTCCTGGGCACACTTCCACATGGCACGCACCAGCCGGGTAAAACCCATATCCTTGGGCTTCTCAAGTCCCCGCATCAGCCTCTGCTTCATGATGGATATGAACTCCTTATTGCTCAGCTCACCGTTACCTAGGACAAACACATGCTGTTAGTAAATATTACTTTAGTATTTTTCTAATTGGTTTATTTGTTTCCCTTTTTTGTGTTGTCCTTTTTGACCTGCAGGCTAGCACAGGCCCCCTTGTAAAGCTGTTGGCCATATCTACATCATCAGACTCTCACATCCAGCCTCAGCACTTACTTGCTGCCACCTCTGCCAAACAGCAGGACTTATTATTATGTAAAACAGAAGTTTCTTTATACCCTTCAGCCATATCATAAAACAGCACTTTTTAGCACACGAAATAATTCTTATACACTATATGAACAAAAGAATGTGGACATTTGACCATTACTAGAGCGCCCTTCACAGAATTTTAGTGTCAGTGGGACTTTGATGTTAAATGTGAAGGCCACCCACTTTTCAATTCATTCTAAATGGTGTTGAGGTCAGGGCTGCAACCTAATATTATTACTTTTATTATTATTAACAACAACAAACTCATTAAATCATGTCTTAATGGACCTCATTTTTTGTTCTTTACATTTACATTTCCGGCATTTAGCAGACGCCTTTATCCAAAGCGACTTACAGTATACAGTCTGAGCAACTGAGGGTTAAGGGCCTTGCTCAAGGGCCCAACAGCAGCAACCTGGCAGTGGTGGGGCTTGAACCAGAGTTTACTTGTACCTTCTGGTTACTAGTCCAGTACCTTAACCACTAGGCTACGGCTTGTCCCTGCTTGTTCTTTAGTCAAGAAGGCCAAACTTGTATGGAAAAGGAGGAGGGGCACGGTGGGAAAAACAAAGCAAGAAGGTCCTGGGTTCGATTTTCAGGTGAAGTGGACTGGGTCCTTTCTGTGTGGACTTTAAATGTCCCTGTGTCTGCGTAGGTTTTCCTTTGGGAGCTCCGGTTTCCTCCCACAGTCCAATGGCATGCAAGTGAGGTGAATTGGAGATACAAAATTGTCAATGACTGTTTGACTTTAAAGACTTGAACTGATGAATCTTGTGTAACCTGTCCTGTCATGAATGTAAAAATTGTGTAAAACATGGCATTAAAATCCTAATAAAATAAAAATATGGAGCTATCCTACAGGGCATATGTAATGCAATTTTAGCAGGGAGAAGCTTGCACCAAAATGTATGGGAACCCAGCAACTCCGTCTCCTCTTATGTCCAGCAGCAGAGTCATATGGAGCTTAGCGTACATGAGACAACTCTGTGTGGGAACCCAACAGTGGCAGGAGATAAGAAGCAGCTGCAGATGGGACATGTGTCAGAGGGCGCTCCATGATTAGATCATTTTTGTGCAATCGGCTGCGGATTTACTATTAAGAATTGAAAATGACTAGACTAAGAGATAAAGGGAAAGAATCTAGCAAAAAATGTGGAGATAGTGATCACTCTCACAATAAAACTTATCCCCCCCCCCCCCCCCCCCCCATGATGTCTAATTTGAATAGTTTGTCTAAAATTAACTATCGAAATTAAAATTACCCCTCAAACACAAATGAACCAGTTAATGTTTAAAGAATGTTTAGAGACTTACCATCACAATCAAACAAGGCAAACACCACGTCACACACATGGTCCGACAGTTCCACCTTGGCTACAGTGCGAGCCACTTGCTTCATTGTGGCTAAAGAGATAAAAAGAGAAAAATAATAAAAGTGGGAAAAAGCCTGTTAGCCTATGGCCAAAACAAAAAGGTTCTGGTGAATTGGATTAAAGGGGATTATTGCGTTCTTGACACTTTGGTCTGGATCAATAACAAAGAGTTTCTATCTGGAGACGAAGCTTTATTAAACAAAGATAAAACAAGAGAGAGATGGTGATGGGGTCAGCAGAAAAAACAAACACTAAAAATTTCAGATGACAGACCGGTTAAGGATAAGCATCTGAGCCGGCTGCAACTCAGCACAGAATCACATCGGCACAGAAATAAAGAACAATAATGAAGGTCCTGCCATGCTCTTTAGTCTCCATATAAGACATTGATTTGCTCCACTCTACAAAAAGGACAGCACGAGACGAGAGATACGAGAGGAGGAGGTCGGGTTATGATTTCTGCACTGAGGCGAATCAATTCCGACATTATCAGTTCTGCATGACAATGTGCAGAAAATGGAATTGTCTTTCAGTCAAGAATAGAGTGTAAATCAGAGACAAAAGGAGAAAGAGAGAGGGGGATGCAATAAATGTGAATATGTGAGAGAAGAGTGTGTATTAGAGAAATGTGAGATGTCTGCGTAATAATATAAGCCTCTCATATTGAAAGTGAAGACTGTTTACAGCCTCGAACCTTTACTCAGCCTTTTATAAATCATCCTGCAGGTCTGGTGTTGCTCAGTTATAATACCGAAGCCTCTGAAAGTGGATTACTGACTTTCACAAGTCAGAATGTTCACTGGAGCCACTCCATCTGTATCAACCACGGTCCATGTAAAAAGTATAAGGGTTCTTCAACAAGTTTCCACACTTTTTTCAACTCTATTTATTAAGAATTTTAAAAACAAAAGACATCACTTTTCTACAGTCACCTTCCGATGCATTTTCCCAGCGTTGTACCAACGTTTTAATGCCATCAGCAAAAAAAATCAGCCTTAAATCACCGCTGCTTTCACATAATCACTCACTCACTTTTTTCACCGCTTATCCAATTAGGGTCGCGGGGGCGGGGTGCTGGAGCCTATCCCAGCTTTTCAATGGGCGCAAGGCACACAGTAACACCCTGGACAGGGTGCCAGTCCATCGCAGGGCACACACACACACACCCATAGGGCAATTCAGTGTCTCCAATTAACCTAACTGCATGTTTTTTGGACTGTGTAAACTCTGCACAGAAAGGACCCTGACCGCCCCGCCTGGGGATCGAACCCAGGACCTTCTTGCTGTGAGGCGACAGTGCTACCCACCGAGCCATCGTGCCGCCCTTTCACATAATCATCACATGAAAATCTTCTTCCGCTTAAAGCTTCTTCTAAAAAAGTGGAAATCAGATGGCGCTAAATCCGGACTATGAGATCTCTCAGACACGACCAATTACTGCTCCTCCCGCCCTCACTGTTTACAACCAAAATATAAAAGTCCGAAAACATTTAGAAGATCCCTCGTACATGAATCAGCCGTCTCTTGCCAAGGTTGGAGTAAAAAACCACTGTTACCTTGTGCTGAGAGGAAATTTTTCCAGATGGTTAAATGTTAATGAAGAACCACAAAAAGCAGATCTGCCAATAATTCTACCATAAAGCTTCTAACAAATGATACACTGCACACAGTCAAGATAGCCTTACATTGCCCTTAGCTTAGTGCTTGCCATGCAAAAGAAAGTCCCAGCTCCAAGATTGGTACGGTAAGCACAACAGTAATCAGTGTTACAATTTCTGAGAACCGCTCTTAGATTGATTTTAAAAAAGACACTAAAAGCTTTTCTGCATTCGAATGGTCACCCAAGCCAGACAAATACATCCCAGAACTGTGTAAAATAGAAAAAAATGTAGGCTGCACCAATGACCCAAAACATTAGGACCACCCTAATGTTGTCAAAAGAACTATACCAGCAGGTCCTTCAAATTCTATACGCTGCATGGTGGATCATCCTACAGTGCATCCTGGTGCAATCTGCCGCTGGTAAACGATGCCCCCGCGATTCATGGGCACAAAGGATTCATCTGACCAGTTGACCTTCTTTCATCAATGTCCGGTTCAGTGCCTGTGTGTCCATTGTAAGTACTTTCAACACTGCCTGTTACTACCCAGCCCCATACACAGAAGGGTTTGATACACTGTGTGTTGTAACACATTTATCTCATCATATTTACTGCGATTTGAACCGCAAAAGGTTTTCTGAAGCCATAGCCTTCATGTTCTCTGGCATCAATGAGTCTTGGCTGTCCAATAATCTGTCAGCGGTTTGTGGCTCGTTCCTGCTCACATCACCGTCTGTGGGTACTCACCACTGCTGCCTCTGAGAACCCTTTTCCATTTCTGAAATAATTCAACTTAGTTGTCTGACCATAACAATTTGGCCCTTATCAAATTCACTCAGGTTTTTATGTCTAATCATACCTGCTGCATTCAATGGGTGTACCATGAGGAACTACCATCAGCCCAACATTTAATATATTATTAAATATGACATGCACAATTGTTACGAATGTTCTAAATATGATGCCTTGATATTGAGATGCTGTGGTCTTTAAATCCAAACTAACTTAAAAAAAACGAAAGCGTGGCTTACATCCATTATTAGTTTAACTCAAAATTTTCTCCCAAGTCTAACAAGTTAATACTTCAGGGACTGTGAAGAACAAGGTAAATGCTCTGTAAGTGCTTCAGAGCACAAGGAAGAGAAAGTGCCACTCTTAATATGCACAGCAGCAGCCACTGCTCACCAGGATCAATAAAGAACCAGTGGATAAAAAGCACAGTCAGCTGCTCTGCGCTTCTGGTAGACTGGTATTGTCATATCGAGACTGGAGTTCCCTAAACCAAGATCTGAATTTCTAATGACGTTGGGGGCGATGCAACAAAGCAGCAAAATGTTTTCCATTTTCAATGCATGACTACAGGAGGTAGCGTGATGACTGATGACATAAAGCAGGTGGAGCTTGCAATGTGAACAAGCGGAGTTTAGATTTATGCAAATGAGGAGCAAAGTGATGTGTCAACTACCAGTGGGACTTAGGCATGGTGGTACTAAACTAACTTTTTAATTATGTATTACATTATTGCTGGTTTCAATCAGCTATTTGCATATAGAGAGGAAAATCTCCAGCTTTGCCATTAGCTGGTCGAGCGTCTACATACAGACATAGTTGGCTATGTCCTAGACAATGCCCCACAGTGAATTGTTTTTGAGGGTTCTTTCTCAAGTGGCAACCTGACAGAGGGGTATTTGCAGTCAATTTGAAAGATCACTCACCTTGCACATGAGCTGTGTGCTGTAAGGTAGTTAGTTAGCTAAAAGACCAGCTGATGTTAATAAAGAGAGACTAAACCTTAAGTGTCCACTAATACTGGGTAGCTGTGATCATTATGATGATGCATGATAAAGTTTTTACTCTCACACTTCAGTAATACTGAAGAGAAAGCAATAAAAGAATGTGTGGACTGTCTCTGCTTTATGCTGGTGTCCACGTTGACTGATGGTTCAGGTTTGCATGCATTTACTGTGTCTGTAAGTTAAATTCAGGTATTCTGGTTTCCTCTCAATTCCCAAAACATGCAAATGGTGGACTGGCTACACTACATTGCTCCTATTTTGGACAAAATAGCATGACTCCCACCACACATCCTGTTCATTCCAAGTGTGTTCAGTGGGACTGAGGTCAGACCACTAAATTTCCTCCATACTAGTCTGTCAAACAATGTCATGCTGAAACACAATAGAGCTTCATGCCAGCTGTTACTACAAAGTTGAAAAAATTACATTTATCTAACAGTCTGCATAAACCTGTTAGAAATGGCTGCGGCTGGGCCGCTCAGGTGGCGCAGCGGTAAAAACACACGCTGGAACCAGAACTGGGATCTCGAATACATCGTATCGAATCTTAGCTCTGCCTGCTGGCTAGGCTGAGCAGCCACATAAACAACGATTGGCCTGTTGTTCAGATATTGGTGGGACTAAGCCGGATAGGGTCTCCCTCTCATAACTAATGCAATTACGACCTCTGCTGGCTGATTGATGGTGCCTGCACAGAGATGAGAAAAGAGTGCTGTCAGGGTGTGTCTCTCCGTACACACTGCTGAGCTGCACTGCACTCGTCAAAGTGTAGGTGATAAGATGCATGGTGGCGAGGAAGCATGACGCAATTGGGAAATTGGACGCGCTAACTGGGAGAAAAAGGGGAGAAAATGCATAAATAAATTTAAAAAAAAAAAGGCTGCAGCTTTTTGACTTTCTAACCTCAATCATTTGCAGGGATGTCTTCATACTTTTGGCCACTAGTGCAGCTTCCTGAAAGAAAAATGCCGTGGACATGCACACAGCAGCACATAATGACATGCTCTGAGTGTCCCAGACCTCATTCCACCATATTAAACAGGTTGCCAGTACAGAGTACAGGATGCAGTACCGAGTTCTGTGGATATGAGCAGGTGATAATTATATCAGGAATAGTAAAACTGAACCTCACTGGACAATCAGAGACAAACATGAATTTGGCTATTCTGTAATTTAAAGAAATTAATCAGAATATAACAACAGACATGAGCCAGCTCAGTTAATATGTCAGGTTGTTTTACATGTTTAATGTATTCACCTTTTTTTTTAACAACGACAGCATCAGTGAACAGCTGCAAAGTAAGAAAGAGTAAGATGATGACGGAAGCAAAAAACGTACAATGAGTTGTGAGCTGGCTAAGTGATTAGTAGGCTGGCTGCCAGAATGGTGGAGAAAGTGCAGACATGTGAGCAATACAGAAGCTACACTGATGCGGGGGGTTCCGAAAGTAAATCTTTTTGCATGACAATTTGCATGTAAGAGCGTTCGGGTGGAGCAGCACTCTAATGCACTGCGATCTCAAGCTCAAAACCCAGGCGGTGTTATCGAGCTGGATGGGTACCTGAGAGGTGAAATGGGTTTTATTGCAGCTGTGAAATGCAGACCTTTGCTGTCCGGTCAAGAAGTGGCATAACTAGGAGCTCATGGGTCCCAGTGCAAAAAAAAAAAAAGGGCCCCCTCAACAAATTTCATATATATTTCATATATATATTCGCTTCTAAGTACCGCTTTTTTTGCTTCAATTTACTGAGCATTTTGCCCGTTACCACTTAGCTGACCACAGACATATCAATTCGGTTTTCAGTAGTCACACGTCAAGTTCAGCCTGATGTGCCATTGGTCTAGTAACGTTAAGCAGGTCACACAGATTCCCAAAATCCCTTGCTGTGCACTCACTAATATATTTTGATTACATGTATTCTGATATTTCATTGTCTTTTAGTTATTTTAATATTTTACTTAACAAAAATATTGTAATATAATAATAGACCTGGCGAGTGCAGCCAATGGGGGAGGCAATGCGGTGAGGGGTTTGCACCTTCCCCCCCTGCCCCCCCAGTAGTTACGCCCCTGTGGTCATGGCACCTGGACAAGTGGTGGGGTATTGCCCGAGTGGTTCTATTAATATAGTGTGTAAGACTCCGGCACTGGCAGATAATAAGATGTGGGCGTAGATGGCTTGTGTCTGAGGATAGTCTAAACCAGGGTTTTTCAAACCAAATAAAATAATAATAATTAAATAAACAAATTGTAACAGGCACATAAAAAAATTAACTTGTACACAAACGCGGAGTACTTTACGTTACACCTTGTAAACCAGGGGTCATCAAACTACGGCCCGATGCTTTAATTTGACCGGCCCCTTTAACCACAGCAGCAATACATGTTGTCTGGCCACTGATCATCTTCGAACTCACAGTATTATAACGGGGAAAAAAATAACAGAGGAAACAAAAATTGGCCACCCGGAGTCTCAGTAGATTATACGGCAGCGATCCAACAGGTGGCGCTCCAAGCATGAGGGGAGTGATTGGCGCATCAATAGAGAGATGAGTGACCGCAGCCACTGCACTGTGTTGCAAAGCAGTTAAGTGGGATTTCGTTATGAAAATCCTCGTGTCCTGTGTTAATTTCATTAAAGCTAATGCTCTTAACTACAGGCAGTTTCAGGAATTCTTGTCTGAGCTGAAGATGTGCTTTACTGAGATCCGCTGGCTGAGTCGGGGCGAGTTTTGAAATGTTTTAACGTCCTGCTCCCGGAGATCAACGCATGTATGCGGTCCAAAATCAAAACTCAAGCACATTGTTTAATTTTTATGCTTCTCTTTCCATTGCTCCCCGATCTCAATAAAACATGCACTCAAAGTAACTACCGTTTTCGGGAGCATCTACTTCTGTGTGCAGACTTTTTCAAAGTTGAAACACCTTAAATCTCCAACCAGATCCAGACTCACTGATCAACATTTATTAGCTATTATGACTGGCAGTAACAAATATGGAACCTGACGCTTACTGTCGTCAGGCAAAAGCAGGCTCACAGTTCACACTGATTTTTTAAGGAAACACTGTATGAGGTAGGATAATGGAAATTATTAAAATAAATAAAATTTCTGCATTATTATCTGCATTATGAACACAGACAATACATCCAGTATACATAGTAAATAGCTTTTTTGGGTGTGTTTACTATTTCACCCGCAGTCCGGCCCCCCGAAACACTGAAGAACAGTAATCTGGCCCTTTGGTTAAAAAGTTTGAGGACCCCTGTTGTAAACCATAGTAGGACCAGATTGCCACCATTTTCATTAATTAAGTATATTTCGTTTTGTGTTTTCTTTTGATGAATTTGATGTCTTGATAAATATGATGTGTTTTGATGTGTTGCCTGGGTCACGGTAAAAATTATGGGCAAAATGTAGGTCGCTTGAAAAAAAAGTATGAAAAACTCTGGTCTAAGCTCTCATCAGCTAGCGCAGGGGTGGTATGAGCAGAAATAAAATTGCAACAGGGGAGCTGGCAAAGACTAGACAGAGGGCGTGTATTTACCTTTGTCTATGGAGGCACCTGCCATGTGGTAGAAACTTAACGCGGTGTCAACATCATTCACATTCTTCAGAAATGTAAAGAAGTTCTCCACCTCCTCGAACGTGATTCCCTGTACAAAACAAGGCAGAAGACAGAAGACAGGAGTAGTCATTATTGCTTGTAAACTGTGATGTCAATGACGCTTAGTGTAACACAATGGACGCATAGATAATGTTCATTCATTCATGAGATAAGGGCAAGCTTAGTGAAGAGCTCAAAATCATAGCAACAAGTATTAAAGAAGAAAACCATTTGGTTGTTCCAAACCATTTTATCAAGAAGATTGGCTGCTTCACAGCTGAGCCTTACAGAGAAAATAAAAAACTAAAGGGACACTTCTAAAAAAACACATTTAGTCAGAGGATCTGCTGCTTGTGGCTGTTTGCTGGCTTATTCCAACAGTGTTGTTTAACTTTTAAAGGAAGGAATGTCTGAAGTCTGCTTTATAGGCTTAACGAAAGTCAGACAGATGCTTTCGATGGCCGTAGGTAAAGCAGATTGTAAAAGTCCTTCTGCAAAATAGAAGCCACAGCACTTATTTTTACGTTTACAGTCATGGCTTACAGCAAACACCTTTTAATCCAATTGACCAAATACAATCCGAGTAATTGAGGGTTAACGACCTGCTTGAGGGCTCAACCGATACAAGTAGGCCTTGGCAGGGCTTGATTGAATGTAGATTGAATGCCTTTATTTGTCATGTATACATATACAGGTGTACAGTACAATGAAGTTCTTTCTTTGCATATCCCAGCTCGTTTGGAAGCTGGGGTCAGAGCGCAGGGTCAGCCATTGTACAGCACCCCTGGAGCAGAGGGGGTTAAGGGTCTTGCTCAAGGGCCCAACAGTGGCTGTACTCTCAACCTTTCAGTTGATAGCCCAAAGCTCTACCCACTAGGCTACCACTGTCCCAACTGATTCAACAAAATGTCTAAGTACTAGTCTAGTTTTCACTATATTCACATCAAGTTTGGTATAGGCTGGACCCTCCTGGCCAAATGTTTATTTGTTTGTTTATTAGGATTTTAACGTCATGTTTGACACTTTTTGGTTACATTCATGACAGGAAACGGTAGCTACTCATCACATTAGATTCATCAGTTCACAAGGTTATATCAAACACATCGTCTTGGACAACTTAGTGTCTCCAATTCACATCACTTGTATATCTTTGGACTGTGGGAGGAAACCAGAGACATGGGGAGAACATGCAAACTCCACACAGAAAGGTCCCGGACTGCCCCACATGGGGATCGAACCCAGGACCTTCTTGCTGGGAGGCAACAGTGCTACCTACTTAGCCACCGTGCCGCCTCCAATGACGGTTTGTTGAATTTTACAGTGGAAAAAAATGTGCTGCAGACTATTTTTAAACCTAACATTTCTATGAACAAAATATACATAAATTGTGGCATGTGTAGAGGTTTGAAAACTCTGCTTTATCAGTACTTAGTACAGCTTGCAAAAAGTAGAAGTCTTGTGTATCTAATTTTTTTTGCAGGCAGAATGCTATTAGTTACATCTACAACATCTAGCGGAGCGCTTTAATTCAAAGCAATGTACTACTGAGGTCGAATACAATGCAAGCAACTAATGTTTGAGGGCTTTCCTCAAGCTGTAAGATATTCATGGGCCGTCTTGTATGCACAGCATGATTAGCTCCAAGATTTTTAATAATGTTTAGTCAGGGGACTGACAAGGGTAATTCCAAAAGCTTAAGCTTGCTTTTTAATTTATAGCTGCAGACGCCTTTGAGCTTCAATTTCCTGACTGACTGACTGTCAATAGTGAAATCCATTATTTTATCTACCCATGTAATGTTTCCTGTGTCACTGGCTTAGCACAAACTCTAAATACAAGAGATCTTTTTATCAGATGCTGCTCCTTTCCCCTCAAACAGGCACTATTTGGGCAAAAGTATTTCAGCAACACCCATTGCTCACAGGTGCACAAAATCACATATATCCTTCCAACTATGTAGGCACAGTTTGAGAAAGGCTCTTTTATGCAGCAGTGTGCTACTGTGCACAAAATGAGGTTCATAAAGACAAGGTTCAATGAGTTTGCTGAGGAGAAAAACATGTACAGTGTTAAACTGTAGTACATCTTAGTCTGTTTTCTATTATAATAATCTCCAGGCTAATATTTTTGAAGTCACTGATAGATTAAAAATAGATGACAGATAAAAATCAAATGTTCAAATACAGTGGGGGAAATAAGTATTTGATCCCCTGCTGATTTTGTAAGTTTACCCCCTTACAAAGACTTGAACAGTCTATAATTTTTATGGAAGGTTTATTTTAACAGAGAGAGACAGAATATCAACAAAAAATCCAGGAAAAAAAAACATTAAATAAAAGTTATAAATTAATTTGTATTTAATTAAGGGAAATAAGTATTTGATCCCCTACCAACCAGCAATAATTCTGACCCCCACAGACCGGTTATGTGCCCATGAGCCACACAAATTAGTCCTGTCCCTGTATAAAAGACTCCTGTCACAGAATCAGTTTCTTCCGTTCAAATCTCTCGACCACCATGGGCAAGACCAAAGAGCTATCAAAGGACGTCGGGGACAAGATTGTAGACCTGCACAAGGCTGGAATGGGCTACAAGACCATCATGATGGTGAGAAAGAGACCACTGTTGGTGCGATAATTCGAAAATGAAAGAAATACAAGATCACAGTCAATCACCCTCACTCTGGAGCTCCATGCAAGATCTCACCTGGTGGGGTAAGAATGATTCTGAGAAAGGTGAGGTCAGTCCAGAATTACACGGGAGGAGCTTGTCAATGATCTCAAGGGAGCTGGGAGCACAGTCACCAAGAAAACCATTAGTAACACACTTCGCCATAATGGATTGAGATTCTACAGTGCCCACAAAGTCCCTTTGCTCAAGAAGGCTCATGTACAGGCCCGTCTGAAGTTTGCCAATGAACACCTGAATGATTCAGAGAAAGCTTGGGAGAATGTGATATGGTCAGATGAGACCAAAATTGAGCTCTTTGGCATCAACTCCACTCGCCGTGTTTGGAGGCAGAGAAATGCCCGGTGGGGATGGTGTTCTTGGGGTCATATTCAGCATTTCTCTGCTCCCAGCTCCCTTGAGATCATTGACAAGCTCCTCCCGTGTAATTCTGGACTGACCTCACCTTTCTCAGAATCATTCTTACCCCACCAGGTGAGATCTTGCATGGAGCTC
The DNA here is from genome assembly GCF_030014385.1 of Trichomycterus rosablanca. Classification (NCBI taxonomy): domain Eukaryota; kingdom Metazoa; phylum Chordata; class Actinopteri; order Siluriformes; family Trichomycteridae; genus Trichomycterus; species Trichomycterus rosablanca. The sequence continues at coordinate 28,756,429 of NC_085992.1, forward strand.
CAGAGTGAGGGTGATTGACTGTGATCTTGTATTTCTTTCATTTTCGAATTATCGCACCAACAGTGGTCTCTTTCTCAGCAAGCTTCTTGCTGATGGTCTTGTAGCCCATTCCAGCCTTGTGCAGGTCTACAATCTTGTCCCTGATGTCCTTTGATAGCTCTTTGGTCTTGCCCATGGTGGTCGAGAGATTTGAACAGAAGAAACTGATTCTGTGACAGGAGTTTTTTATACAGGGACAGGACTAATTTGTGTGGCTCATGGGCACATAACCGGTCTGTGGGGGTCAGAATTCTTGCTGGTTGGTAGGGGATCAAATACTTATTTCCCTTAATTAAATACAAATTAATTTATAACTTTTATTTAATGTTTTTTTTCCTGGATTTTTTGTTGATATTCTGTCTCTCTCTGTTAAAATAAACCTTCCATAAAAATTATAGACTGTTCAAGTCTTTGTAAGGGGGTAAACTTACAAAATCAGCAGGGGATCAAATACTTATTTCCCCCACTGTAAATCCCTGTCTCAAGCTTTACAATGTTTGCTTTGGCTGGCTCTCTGAAGCACTTTAGGATTAGGCATAAACCAGCAAGAACAGTGTTTCATTTCTGTACCTCTGGCTGCAGCTGTGTACATGTTGGGCCCTAGGAGAGGAGGATAAATAAGCGAGAGAGCGCTAATTAAATGATTACAGTCATTAAGAGAAAAGGGACAGACCGCAACATGAACTGCACTCAAAGCTGTAGTTTACAAATGGAGTTGGGCACTTACCCAACTCCTCTATGCCCGATTTGGATATGCGGAAAAAGCATTTATTTGTACTGTACACGTGTACTGTTTTATCTGCCCCAATTATTATTATATCAGGAGGTCAGGTGTCTTCACAGACATGATCGGTGGGGAAGGGGGAGGTAAAGCCTAGCCAGTATATGGTGTACTCATCAGTGCTCTCTCATGGCACTTTTCCACCAAAAGAACTCGGTTTTTTAACTGGTTCTGTTCGGCTTCTTCGAACCTTGGAAACTGGCCCATGTTTCCACCAGTTTTTGGGAGCCAAGCATGTGTCATCAATGGTGTTGCGCAACGAAAGTAAAGAGTAGTAGCAAGAAGACGGAGCGCAAAGATCACCTGCGAGCATTTGTGCTGTTGTTACAGATGTTCGTTTTTATGCAAAAAGCATCAATCAACTATTGGTCATAAGAAGACGTAGAAGGCGACACCGTTTCTCATGTTTGTTGCCATTGTTGCTTTATTTAGTGCATTCATGAGAAGTGTTTTGTGCTTTGCCTGAACTGTGCAGTAAAACATCACTAAAGTGTTCCACGACACAAGCATCCATTTGTGTGAAATAACCATCAAATCCACTCTAAAATCATCCACATATATCTATGTTTAGCTGTATTTACTTTACTTTGTGCTGGTTTTACTTTTAAACTTGTGTTGTGCAGCTCGGGGTGATGAGAATCAGCTTCTCAGGGGGAGTCGATAAAGCTTAACGTAGAAAAGCGTAATGCAAGTTCGCAGTCTGGAACCTCTTTTTATTGGTGGTAACACGCTAAATTAGTTCAAAATCAGGTTCACGAACCAGAACCAAACCCGTTCTGAGTCGGTGGAAAAGGGGTATTGTGCTGATTCGAAGCATGGATAAAAGAGGAAGGGTTGCGTCAGGAACAGCATACTGCATAATAACTGTAACAAATTAGATACACAGACCAGAATGATCCACCAACCCTGAAATATGGGATCAGCAGAAAACATTATATATTATTACACAAAGGCAACTCGAGTAAAGCACAATGTTATCCAAAACAATTAACACCCTTGTAGAAAAGAAATTGGTTTCTTAACCAATAATAACTGGTTGCTTCGCCTGGAGCGTCAATTACTGTGACTGAGTTTCTACAGTTCTGTCATTCAATTAATCTTTCACATCACCGTGGAGAAATGTTAAGTAATATTGCAGAAACAGTGTTTTACAAAGTGGGTTTTATGTGTACTCAAGTTCCTTTATGTATTCATTTTTGTTTTGTTAAAAATTATTTAGTCTGACAATTATAGATTTATACAGATAAGCCAAAAACGGTAGGACCACCCTCCTAGAAATGCTGTCAACACAGCTTTGATCCACTAAGACAAGGACTCCACATGACATCTGAAGGAGTCCTGTGGGAACCTGATATCAGGACTTTACCAGGATCATGCACTGTGGATCGTCCTGCAGTGCAGTGCAATCTGGTGCCATTTCTTGCCCGGTTTAACAATGCACACAGAAAACAGAATGTTAAAACCGTCAACCGTCGCAGCTCAGGTGGCGCAGCGGTAAAAACACACGCTGGAACCAGAGCTGGGATCTCGAATACATCGTATCGAATCTCAGCTCTGCCTACCGGCTAAGGCTGAGCGGCCACATGAACAACGATTGGCCTGTTGTTCAGATGGGTGGGACTAAGCCGAATGGGGTCTCTCTCCCATGACTGGTGCAATTACGACCTCTGCTGGCTGATTGATGGCGCCTGCAGAGATGAGAAAAGAGTGCTGTCAGGGTGTGTCTCTCCGTACACAACGCTGAGCTGCACTGCATTTGTCGATATGTAGGTGATAAGAAGCATACGGCTGCTGCCCACGTGTCGGAGGGGGCGTGGGTTAGCTTCATTCTCCTCAATCAGAGCGGGGATCGGCATTGGTGGAGAGGAAGCATGACGCAATTGGGCAATTGGACGCGCTAAAAAAGGAGAGAAAAGGGGAGAAAATGCATAAAGGGAAAAAAATATATATAATATATATATATATAAATATATATATATATATATATATATATATATATATATAAAAAACAATAATTCTTTCAATGTACAGTTCTGATGCCCGCATGTCCATTTTCAGGGCTTTTAACAATTAACGGGGATAGCATGGGCACTTTAACTGGCCTGCAATTATGCAGCCTGATACACTTATCACTATTATTATTTTTGTTGGTCAGTACGAGACGCCATAGCCTTCATGTCCTGTGGCATCAGTAAGTTAGTGGTTTGAGGCCTGTCCCTCCTGAGATCACTGTCTGTGGGTACTCACAATTTATGCCTGTGAGCAACCCTTGCCGTTTGGGAGATAATTCAACCCATTCGCCAGGCTCTAATCAAAGTTAATCAAGGTTTTTACGCCTAATCATATGTGCTGCATTCAAAATGTATACTATGAGGAACTACCATCAGTACCACATTCAATACATCCCTGAACATGACATGCACTGTAATGAAAAAGGCAATTGTCTTGCACATTTAAGGGGGTGGTTCTAATGTTTTGGCTCACCTCTGTATATTGAAACCCTGTGAACATGTATGATACAGTCACATCGCAGACAGCTATATTGCCCACTCCTGTTTTCTTTTCTCTTTAAGGATACATTTCCTTTTTGAATTCTGTTGCTTCTCTCCCAATTTAGGTATTTACAATTCCTTATTGCAATTCCTATTCCTGAAACACCCCCACACTTGTCAAGAATGGCTGCAGACTAGCATATACCCTCTGCAGCATGTGATGTCACTGGCCCTATTTTACATCAGTCAGCAGTAAATTCATGCAGAGAGCTATACTGTGTACAGTCATAATATACCAGATGTGCACCTCCACTGCTCATGTCAGACTCCCAACCAGACATCCGACCCTCCCCTACTCAAGCATGTCTCACTGTGTCTGTTGAGCTCCTAGCCTGGTCAGTAGCACCACTGAAAATTGAACTCAGAAGCTCAAATTTTCTATGGTGGTGCACTAGCATACTGAACTGCTGCGCTGTCCCCAATTTTCACTTTTAAGGTTGAGTATTTGCTCGAGTACAAGCCAAGTATTACATCAGAATTCTTGACTAAGAATCTAATTTTGCACACAGACATGCAAGGACATAAACATGGTTAATGAGCTGCAGAGATGAACTGAAAAATAAAATAATTCAATCAAAATAGAAAGAGATGAAGAGAAAGCAATGTCAGCATTATCTTCTCATGGTATGCTTAGAGCATCACACTCAGACTCCATTATAACACACACACACACACACTTTATGGCCTGGCGTTAAGCCTTTTATCTTACCTGAGCATCTTTAAACATCTTCTTCAGGCCTTTCTGCATCTGCTTGAGTTTGCGTGACTGAACTCCACTGTATGCCAGCAGCATACCCCCGAACTGCCTCTCCGTAATTCTTCCATCCACAGGGTCATTCCTTTCAAACTGCACACACACGCACACACGCACACACACACACACACATTTTTGAACAGGTTCTGTTTCTGAGTTGCAACGTTCATGTGATCATTGTAGAAATAGAAAATCGGAGCACTGGAAGATGGCCAACTAGTCCGACAAATCCTATTTTCTCCAAGATCATGTGGACAGTCAGGCACATAAGCATCATTTAGTCTGAGACAAGATGGCACCAGATTGCTGTATATTGAAGTTGATCAACCTCACAACAGACAGGGCATTACCTATTGGTAATGTTACTAGATACCACAGGACTCAAATGTGCTAGTGCAGTAAAATACTCTATAAATCATATATTTATACCTATATGTATATACTGGTTATAATCTATATTTTTAATATCTATATTATTATTGTTATTATCTGTATTTTACTACTATTATACCCATGCATACCAATATCTAAAATTATTTTTTGTGTTTAATATTGATCCCTATATACATACACCGATCAACCATAACATTAAAACCACCTCATTGTTTCTACACTCACTGTCCATTTTATCAGCTCCACTTACCATATAGAAGCACTTTGTAGTTCTACAATTACTGTAGTCCATCTGTTTCTCTGCATGCTTTATTAGCCCCCTTTCATGCTGTTCTTCAATGGTCAGGACTCTCCCAGGACTCACTACAGAGTAGGTATTATTTGGGTGGTGGATCATTCTCAGCACTGCAGTGACACTGACATGGTGGTGGTGTGTTAGTGTGTGTTGTGCTGGTATGAGTGGATAAGACACAGCAGATCTAATGGAGTTTTTAAACACCTCAGTGTCACTGCTGGACTGAGAATAGTCCACCAACCAAAATATATCCATCCAACGGCGCCTTGTGGGCAGCGTCCTGTGGCCACTGATGAGGGTCTAGAAGATGACCAAATCAAACAGCAGCAATAGATGAGCAATTGTCTCTGACTTTACATCTACAAGGTGGACCAACTAGGTAGGAGTGTCTAATAGAGTGGACAGTGAGTGGACACAGTATTTAAAAACTCCAGCAGCGCTGCTGTGTCTGATCCACTCATACCAGCACAACACACACTAACACACCACCACCATGTCAGTGTCACTGCAGTGCTGAGAATGATCCCCCACCTAAATAATACCTGCTCTGTGGTGGTCCTGACCATTGAAGAACAGGGTAAAAGCAGTCTAAAAAAGCATGTAGAGAAACAGATGGACAACAGTCAGTAATTGTAGAACTACGAAGTGCTTCTATATGGTAAGTGGAGCTGATAAAATGGACAATAAGTGTAGAAACAAGGGGGTGGTTTTAATGTTATGGCTGATCAGTGTATATACAGTATGTATATATAACAATGTATATTATTGTGTATGTATAATATTCAATTATTCCTATTGTATATATTTATAACTATACCAGATTTATTGTATATTGTATATATTATATCTATAACAATATCACCAAAAATAACCATTATTTCTAAATTCTTTAGACTTTTTTGCATACTGTATTATAGTATATATGCATGTCGTACATTCGCTACACACCCTACTTACTTTATCTGTATTTGTACAAGTTCTTCTTTTGCTTGTTCAACTACTGAAAGGTCAATAATTTCCCTCAAGATAAATAAAGTGTCTATATATCTATCTATTTATCTATCGTACTATCAGAGCTGTTTAGACAGCATAGTAAGGAAGTCCAGGTAATTATTGTATGCTCTCACATAAGTCTCATGTTAGCACACTCACTAGTCAAGTCTGACTTAAGTTATAGCACTCATGCCCTGCATCACTGCAGTGAGAAAAATGATCTGCTCTAATCTTCAGCAAACCAGAGCAGTATTACCTGGTCATTTACTGACTGAGCTAAGACTCAATCCACTAAAGCAAGAACATCCATTAAATGTATGCTGGCGCCAGAGCAAGGGCATTGACAATAAAAAAAGGAGATAAAGGAGAGTGAATGAGTGAGAATGTCTGCATAAGGAGAGACTGGACAGCAGGGTGAAGTAACAGAGGCTTGCTGCCTCAGCACTTATGGTAAAGAAAGTGGTATGTGGGGGTGTGAGAGGGAGAGCGAGAAAAGAGAGAGAGAGGGGGGGGGGGGGGGGGGGACTTACTGATTTTGTGCAGATTGCCATTACAAACATACGGTTTATAGTCTTTATCTTTTTCCAGTGTTGGGACAATTTAAGGTATATGACCCCAAAAGGGTGGAAAGCATGTTTCCAGCACAGTGATCAGGGCAGGATTTACAACCCAAATCAGAAATAAGTAAGGACAGTATGAAAAATGCAATTAAAATGTATTAATTAATTTATTAGGAATTTTACACTTTGGTTACATTCATGACAGAAACGGTAGTTACTTGTTACACAAGATTCAACAGTTCGCAAGTTTTTAATGTCAAACACAGTCATGGACCATTTAGTATCTCCAATTCACCTCACTTGTATGTTTTTGGACTGTGGGAGGAAACTGGAGCTCCCGGAGGAAACCCATGCAGACACGGGGAGAACATGCAAACTCCACACAGAAAGGACCTGGACTGCTCCACATAGGAATTAAACCCAGGACATTCTTGCTGTAAGGTGACAGTGCTACCCAACAAGCCAACGTGCCACCTGGGTGCAATTGAAAAAGAAAGCAGTGTTTCTTAAATTTGAGTAACACCTAAAACACTTCATCACTTGGTATCCTCAGGGCCTAAAGGTCTTTTAAGTGTTGTGAAAAGGAATGGCAACATTACAAAGTGGTAAATGCTTTACTGTCCCAACTGTTTTTGTTATGTGTTGCAGGCCTGACAGGCAGGAATGGATGTTTATTAACAAATTAAATAAAGTTGACCAGACAAAACATTTAAATATATTGGGTTCATACTGTCTGCAATCAAATAAAAGTCAACGTAGGACACACTGAATTTTTTTTATTTGCATTTTACCAACTTTTTCTCAATTGGAGTTTTAGTTCCTGGGCTGTTTTACAGGAACCTTCTTATATCCTTTGTCAAAGTCTCCACTTTTTTGTACAAGTGAATCTATCTGAGTGGTACTTGTAGTTTTGCTGATCAGGCAGTCGCAAGCTTACACAAGGATTAACCTCCCCAGCATTTAGGTCTACTTCATTTCTCTCAGTCTCACTCTTTCTCATTTGTAGGCAGCACGGTGGCTAAGTGGGTAGCACTGTCGCCTCACAGCAAGAAGGTCCTGGGTTCGATCCCAGGTGGGGCGGTCCAGGTCCTTTCTGTGTGGAGTTTGCATGTTTTCCCTGTGTCTGCGTGGGTTTCCTGCGGGTGCTCCGGTTTCCTTCCGCAGTCCAAAGACATGCAAGAGGTGAATTGGAGATACTAAATTGTCCATGACTGTGTTCGATATAACTTTGTGAACTGATAAATCTTGTGTAATGAGTAACTACCGTTTCTGTCATGAATGTAACAAAAGAGTGTAAAACATGACGTTAAAATCCTAATAAACAAACAAACAAATTTGTAACCGTACCTCCAGCTTAAGCACGTCATGCTGCAGTTTCCTCTGGAACTCCAGGAAGCTGCCGATGGTAAGTTTGCCCTTCAGATCAGCCCCAAAGAAGTAGGTGGTAAGAGCTGAGCTGCAGCCCGTTGTTCTCAGTGTGTTCCCGGTGGTAGAGCGATCCCTGTGCCTCATGCCCATGCTGGTCTGAGAACGGATTATGCTCTGCACCTAAGACACACACATCCAGAGAAATTCAGGTTCTGCGCTTAGTAAGAGCAAACCTCTAAAAATGTGCCCGTCAACAACAAAACAATAACAACCTGTGACTACCCTGTTGCTGTTGAAAAACTGTTTTAAAATAAACTGACATAAAACATTCCACAGAGTGCCAAAAAATGCCAAAAAGGACTACTCTGACGTTAACAGGCTCTACTTCAAAATTCACTGAATCTTTTATACTCCAGTGAATACTGGCTTACATTTACTGGGTGGCTTTTTATGAGCTAGCCTGCCAAATGGACACCATTATACAATTAAAGCTTGGAACAGGTCCTCATACAGTGGCGGCTGCTGGTCTTTCAAAGAGGGGAAGCTCATTGTCGGCTTACATCATAAAATTTGTCAATTTATTTATACATAAATTCTGCCCTCCGTTCCTTTTCAAGAAAATGGCCTTGTTTGTCTTTCGACTTCACTCGCAAAATCCGCGATGGGACTGAAGCTCCCAGTGAATAAGTGATGGTGTAGATCTCAAAATAGCTGTCAATCAAAACGGGATTCAGCCTTTCGACTGATCCTCCAATCATCTTGCAGAAGCTCAGCGTCCAGACCCGCCCACAGCTCCATTCACCCCCAGAGACGCTCAGCGTCCGTGGGCGGGACAAAATCGTGGCATTTATCCAATGACCGGCGAGTTTCGAAGCAATGAAAAAAACCCTTCCATGCAGTCCCGTTGAAGTGAATAGACGCTCAGCTTCTACGGGCAAATGCATTGACGCTACGGGAATGTATGAGAAGTTAACAAAATTGAGTCAGTCGATTTGTGATAAGTAGCTGATTCTGAACGAACTCGTCTTCGAGATGAACGTGTTCTAACACATTTGTAGTCAATGAAATGTTAACACAACTGTACATATTTGACCATTTAATTTTTGACATTTTAGGGGAAGCTGAGCTTCCCTTGCAGTCTTAGAGAAATCGCCACTGTCCTCATAGGACCTCCACTGACCAGATGCAATTGAATAGTGGACCATTGTCAGCACTGCAATAACACTAATTTCAACAGACAGGTTAGCATCTGTCACGTCTTGTCTCCTCTCACCTCTATGTCAGCTCCAGTTGAGAGTACTGCTCGAGTTGAGTGTCCTTCTGTTTGACTGCTGCTTCTCCCTGTGTCCTATCTGTTTTTGTGGGGGTTTTTTTTGGTTCCTGTATAATCATTTCAGTACAGTTTAATGTTCTCAACTCAAATATCAAGCTGTTTTCTACATGTTTTCACCCTGTGCGATGACTTAAGTGTCAGTTGGCATCGCTTTCTTGACTTCCCAACAATCCCTGGCTGATAGAATGTGCCTGTTTCTCCTGTGGATGCCCAGCCTTGTGCACTGTCAGAGCTCCCGCTTCACCGCTTTCTGACTGCCCTGCACGTTGGCCTGTTTCACTGTCCTACATGCTGGCATTGAGAATTGTTCTCACTGCTGATGCGCCATCTTGTCGGCATGCATAACAGAGAAAACTCGCTTCACTAAGCTTAACGTATCCCTGACTTTCCACTCTTTTCTCTCCATGTCTTACTTGCTTTATTATATGTATTATAGTGTTTTCTGTTATCTATAAGTGTATATTTGTAATTGTAAGCATCTTTAAGAATTCTAATAAGACATCAAACTCATAAGGCAGATTATTTAGATGCACTACTTAGACAGCGTTTACATCACCACAGTTTTCACTTACTAAGCTAATACAGATAGCCTTAGACCATTCAAATCAATGAGCTGAGGCAGCACAACCCACTAGCATGCAAGCTAACATCTTTTTACAGAAAATGGTAAAAAAAAATCAGTGAGAATTTATTCACATTTGAAAAGAACTCATCCACCATATTTAAAAATTTTTGTGAGAAAAGTTGTGCTGCACTGAATGCTGGGATCCTTAGGCTTCACCGCTAAGGAAGCATTCTATGCTCCCTTGTTATCCAGTCAGAATATCGCTCAAAATAAGGCACCTCATTAGGCAGAATTTTAAGGCATCTAAAAATGTTTACAGCCTTCTTCTCATGTAGGATGACGTAAAATGCTGTCTATGTAAAGAGCTCATTGGGTTTTTAGACAGACCCTATAACAGGATTAATACACATTGTGCATGAAAAATAGCTCCAGTCTTTAACTGTACAAGGTAAGGGCGCTCAGGTGGCGCAGCAGTAAAATACGCTAGCACACCAGAGCTCGAATACATAGTATTGAATCTTAGCTCTGCCATTCGGCTGGGCAGGGCGCCTACACGAACAACAACAGACTGTTGTTCAAAGAGTGGGAACCTCTGCTGGCTGATTGATGGCACCTGCGCAGAGTTGAGGAATAATGCTGATCAGGGTGTGGCTCTCCGTGCACAAGGTTGATCTGCATATGAACTCGCCTTGTGCAGGTGAAAAGATGCATTCGGTACTGCACATGTGTCGGGTGGGGGGTGGGGGGGTTGTGTCCAGTTGCGAAGCTCCTCAGTCAGCAGTAAAGGGTTGTATCGGTAGAGGGGAACCGTAACTCAATCAGGGTAATTCAATATGACTAGATTAGGGGAGAAAATTGGGGGTGGGAGAAAAAGATAAAAAAAACTGTACAAGGTAAAGACTTCAGTCAGTGTAACCAGTGTATGAAAAGCCTAACAACACTGCTGCACCTAATAACACTCATACAAGACACACTGCCATTACATTATCGTGTTGGTTTAATTGCAGTCTTGTAAGGGTTTCATCAGGCTAAGAATATATGGGGGTCGGTTTCAATCAATTAATGAGATAAAGAAGGTTAAAGTGAACAGAGCAACAGATGGGCTACAGTCAGTAACTGTATACCCATAAAGGGCATCTATATGGTAAGTCTAGCTCATAAAATGGCCAGTAAACCGACGTTTAGGATGCATTATTATCATTTGTCCTCATTATTGGGATACTGACAGCACTTTTTCTAGGGTATGACGATTAGATTTAAATATTATATCATATTCCTTTGGTGCTCAGGTGGCACAGCGTTAAATTGCATTAGCCTACTGCTGCTGATAATCAGGGTTTAAATCTTCAGTGGTAATATCAGACAGGTGGGTGTCCAAACACAGACATGAAAATTGAGTTCAATTCTTTTATTGAATTTTTTTTACTGAGCCACTATACATGTCTACTTCTGTTCATTTTCAGCCAATTAGATGTAAACTTGCTTTGTGTTTTGTATCACTGTCCAATTAGGCTTTATATCACTGACGGATCTCCTTTGTGATAGAGAGTAGAATTCATTACAAAGACAAGTTGTCCACTTACTGACACTGCAAAGCATCAAACCACCACTGTGACATGACCAACCATAATAGAACAATTGTTCATAAAGTTAGCTGTCCAATTTCTGACTATGGGCCATTACTCTCACATACTCTATGTGCTGAACGATCTAATACGTTCCTCGGACTCTGGTTTTGTCTCGTCTCTTCTTCTTCTAGATCTCTCTGCTGCCTTCGATACGGTTAACCACAACATCCTTCTGTCTCGTCTGTCTGATATTGGGATTTCTGGCATTGTACTCTCCTGGTTCAAATCCTATCTATCTGACAGGCATTTTTTCATTCGCTTGGGTAATCATGTTTCCGACACTGCTTTGGTGAAACAAGGGGTACCGCAAGGCTCTGTACTGGGGCCTCTTCTTTTCATTATTTATATCATTCCACTTGGTTCCATCATACGCAGACATGGTCTTAACTTTCACTGCTACGCAGACGATACCCAACTCTACCTTGCCTTCAAACCATCCATCTCTTTTCCTCCCGCCTCGCTCACCTTGTGTATCCAGGAACTTCAATCCTGGCTGCATTCAAATTTCTTGCTGCTTAATCCCCTTAAGACTGAGCTTCTTTACGTGGGCACTAAAACTTCACTTTCCTCTTTCACAAACTCTCCCCTCCTCATTGGGAATGTTTCCATCACACCTTCCAGCTGTGTACGCAATCTTGGTGTTCTGTTTGACCCTCTGCTTTCATTCGGTCCTCATGTGAAATCACTATCCAAATCAGCCTTCCTTCAGCTTCGCAATATTACTCGTCTCCGTCCATATCTTTCATTTGAGGTGGCGGAAACACTGATACACGCTTTTGTCACCAGCCGTTTGGACTACTGCAATTCCTTATTGCACGGACTTCCCGCCAAAACCCTCCGTCCCCTGCAAACCATACAAAATGCAGCTGCTCGGGTCCTGACATTTACCCGAAAGTTTGACCACATCACCCCTGTTTTGGAAGAACTACATTGGCTGCCAATTTCCATGCGCATTAAATATAAAATTCTGGTCATGACTTTTAAAGCACTTCATGGTCTCGCTCCCGCCTATCTTACTAAACTCCTCACATGCCACACACCATCACGCAGACTAAGGTCATCCGACAAAAATCAGCTCTCTGTTCCTAGATTTAGGATGTCCACTATGGGTGGCAGGTCCTTCAGCGTTGCCGCCCCAACACTCTGGAACTCTCTGCCCTCAACTCTTCGCTCTATTTCTTCTCTTTCTGCTTTCAAGGTGTCTCTAAAAACTCATCTCTTCTCACAACATTTTCATTCTACTTCTTGAACTTATATCTCTAACCTATCCTTACACACTGTTGAATTGTTTTTGTTTTGTTTTTGTTTTGTCTTGTTTTGCGTGTTGTCGTTTGTTTTCACTTTTTATACTGTACAGCGACCTTGAGCTTGGTGAAAGGCGCTATATAAGTTGAACTTATTATTATTATTATTATTATTTCCAAGGCTTCCAGGTGTTTTTTCATTTTTGTAAATGTAAGTAGAAATACACTAACCCAACTGATTATATTGGTAAGTACTTTGACATTAATAAATCTTGGGTTCAATAACTGGGTTAGTTACACCTGGCCCACACTGGCTTGATTATTTTAAGCACTGTTTAATCTAAACATTACTATCCAAAGCAACTTACAGTATACAATCTAAGCAATTGAGGGTTAAGGGCCTTGCTCAAGGGTCCAACAGTGGCAACCTGGCAGTGGTGGGGCTTGAACCGGCAACCTTCTGATTACTGGTCCAGTACCTTAACCGCTAGGCTACAGCTGCCCAGTAATGCAGCAGTAATGAGGAATTCCTTCTACCCGCCCACCCTCTGATATAGCCAATTGCATCTGTGTATCCACCCAGCAAGCCTATAGCAGAGCTGAGATTCGAACTCGAGCTTGAGATCTCAACAGTGATGGCATGTTTCACCATTGCGCAACCCACGTGCCACACAAGCAGCACATTTTGCCATGACCAAAGTTAGTAATTGGGATACATGCAATAACCTGTTTCCTTTAATTGTATTGTTGTATTGATGTAAGAGAAAGGCATTAACTTATTTAACACTGCCGTATTTTTAAAAAAAACAAGCAGGCCGAAATAAATTTGCTATGCAAAGTTACACAGACAATGATATCTGTGTTCACTGATCTGAATAAAAGGGTAATTACAGAGTCATATTTCCACCCGAGACATCTACCAGCTCAAACACACTTTGTCCATGCTCGGGTGGCGCAGCTGTCTAACACACTAGCGCATCACTGATTAGTGTCTCAGCAGAGCCAACGACCTGCCCAGGCACCTTGTGTGGCTCCCCCTACGTGATCTGGCTCCGTGTGAGAACACAACACCTGCATGTGATAAAAAGTGGACGCCGGTTAGTGTGTGGTGATCCGGTTAACTTTGATCAGATCAGGGGATATGCAAGAGGCTGGCGATTCACAATCAGGAATTGAAAATGACTAGATTGGGAAATAAAGGGGGAAAAAAATCATAAATCATTTAGGAGAATCATAAACAGGGTTGCATGTATCCTGACAGCCCAGCAGTAAATGCATAAAAAAAGACCTTTTACACAAAAAATGCATGCAGCGTATAACATTAGCCATAACATTAAAACCACCTCCTTGTTTCTACACTCACTGTCCATTTTATCAGCTCCACTTACCATATAGAAGCACTTTGTAATTCTACAATTACTGACTGTAGTCCATCTGTTTCTCTGCATACTTTTTTAGTCTGCTTTCACCCTGTTCTTCAATGATCAGGACCCCCACAGGACCCCCACAGATCATTATTTAGGTGGTGGATCATTCTCAGCACTGCAGTGACACTGATCAGACACAGCAGTGCTGCTGGAGTTTTTAAATACCGTGTCTACTCACTGTCCACTCTATTAGACACTCCTACCTAGTTGGTCCACCTTGTAGATGTAAAGTCAGAGACGATCGCTCATCTATTGCTGCTGTTTGAGTTGGTCATCTTCTAGACCTTCATCAGTGGTCACAGGACGCTGCCCACAGGATGCTGTTGGCTGGATATATTTTGGTTGGTGGAATATTCTCAGTCCAGCAGTGACAGTGAGGTGTTTAAAAACTCCATCAGCATTGCTGTGTCTGATCTACTCACACCAGCATAACACACACTAACACACCACCACCATGTGCTGAGAATGATCCACCACCTAAATAATACCTGCTCTGTAGTGACTCCTGACCATTGAAGAACAGCATGAAAGGGGGCTAACAAAGCATGTAGAGAAACAGATGGACTACAGTCAGTAATTGTAGAACTACAAAGTGCTCCAATAGTAAGTGGAGCTGATAAAATGGACAGTGAGTGTAGAAACAAGAAGGTGGTTTTAATGTTATGGCTGTGTGTGTGTGTGTGTGTGTGTGTGTGTGTGAGTGTTCCTACCTGCTCAAACTCCTCCAGGTCCACCTCACCATCCCCATTTAAGTCAAACATCTTGAAGGCAATTTCAAAGTTCCTCTGAGGAGCTAAGAGGAAAACATAACAGAGTTAGACATGACCCTGATTCCATTTCTTTAAAACATTTACAGCAGAAGTATCAATGCCCATGGTTTTGGTATGGGATGTCCAACAAGTTCATGAGCAAGTGTCCACATTCTTTTGGCCATATTATATACAGTATAGTTTAGTTTGAAGTGCTGCAGCATTGGGAGATTCAAAGCCAATTACAAAAACAAGCATGGTGAAAGCTTTACATGCTACTGAGCACAGAAACGGAGGGTTTTGTTGGAACAGTGGTAACGCAGGTTGATTGTAATTTAATGGCCATATACAAACAAGATCACCAAGCACTTTGTTAGGAACACCTATGAGTTACATCTACTATACAGATGACCGTTGTGGGTTACAATTACTGAGTGTAGCCCATTAGTTGGGACCCCCACTGACCAGATGGAGGTAGGTGTAGCTTATAAAATAATCATTGAATGCAAGTACAAGATTAATAAAGTGCTTAGGGAATGTATTTACATGTTTTATTAGACAAAGCATGAAATGAATCCTTTATCCAGTATTGTTTTGACTCAATAGAAAGCTATTGGTGCCTATACCACCTACAAAATATTTAAATACAAACTATTTTGATTTGTTAGGTCTTCCAAGGTTTCAAGTTTTAGGTGGATATTGGCCCGACATGGATATCGAACAATAGATTAGTGCATATTTTAACAGAGTAATAAGCTTTTAATCTATGGAAATATTCCAGTGTTGCTCCAGTGTGACTGGTTCTAAACACAACAGCTTCCGTGTGTGAAATGATCTATGAGGTACTTTACATCTAATAACGTAGCATGGATTGAACAGCATCACAAAACAGATTATGAAAAATTACCTTGTTTAGGTTTTTGGCAATGTAGGCAATTTGGAGCGACGCCAAAAGTACACCTAATATGCTGTGAATGCTAGTGAATAAACTGAATCGTGTTAGCATTAAGATCATTACTCCTGAATTAGGAGCAGTTTAGCCCAGCTGCAGCTGCTGGTGAGCACAGAACACAATCCATTCATCATCACAATGACACACTGTCTCTGGAATCCACACAAGCTCCAACTGTCAGTCACATGTCTGACAGGGCCTCTAACAAAGTAAGTAGTGCTTGCTCAATTGATGGTTAATGATTGATCGGCATGTTTAAGAAGTTTGACAGTGCACAGTGTCAGCAAGCCTGATTGAAATCCAATGGCTTCATGCCAGGTAATATCAATGCAGATCAACTTATAATCTTGAACCACCTACTTCCTGTGTTGTTCAGATGTAGCCATATTACATGGCGTATTTTTTTCTTTATAGTCAGAGAAAGGTAAAGACTTCGTGGTAATGTGATAGTGTGGGGATAATTTGCTGCTTTAGGTCCTAATCACATTTGACCATACCTTGATTTCTGATTTCTAACAATACTGTAGATAAGACAGGGAATAAAGGAGAAAGTTTGGTCTGGGATGTAATGCATAAGTGCAGTTAGCTTTTTCACAAGAGCAAGTCCAGTTGTAAATGGCTGAAAAGTAAGGTCTCAGACTGGCCTAGTTTAAGTGATCACTTGATCTCCACTGAAATTACTTTAAAAAACCCTCCAATGTGGCTGAAAAAAATTTTTTTGTAAAGAACAACAACCAGTTATTAAGTTTAGAGTGGCAAATACGTTTACACATGATTACAAATAATAAATATTTTTGGTAAATAAATCAAATTAAGAATGTGTTTAAGAAGGTTTTCGATCAATTATTTTAACCATATTCTTCATCAATTTCCCTTATATAGTCATTTGAACTTTTATTTTTCGTTTTCTCATGTTCTATTGGTCTGAATAACCTTTATTAATAAGAATCTCAAATCATATGGAGTGACAAATTAGCAAAAAAGAGAGACAGAAATGTTTAAAACCTTTCTGTTAGCACTGTGCTTTTTTTTGTAATGAATTTTCTCCCCATTTTCCTCCCGATTTAGCGCACTCAATTTTGTCTTCCGCTGCTGAGAGATACCAGATTGCATCCAAGGAGAGCACGTCGCTCTCCTCTCCTCGCCCCTGCATTCTGCACAGGCGTCTCTTCTGCCAATCAGGTTTCTTACACAGTGTATGAAGACCCAACCACCCGCACATAGTCCAGTCCCACCCTGCAGATACGGTGGCCAATTAGTATCTGCTGCAGGCACTGCCAATTATGCCCGCCAGATCGCGCCCAGCCGGCCGGTGGCAACACCGAGTTTCGAACCGAGGAGTTCAGAAACTCGGTGCTGGTGTGATAGCGGAATATCCCGCTGTGCCACCTGGGCACCCCGTTAGCACTTTGCTTGAATGCATTGACATACGGAATGTACGTATCTTCAAGTAACTGAAGGTTACATAATACTTGCTACTACTACTAGCAACTAACATTTTATAATCTTGTATTTTAATGTTTATTGAGAGAATTAGAATTTGCTACCATATAGAAGTTGGACCTCCAACTAATTTTAAGTCAAATGACGTTACTTTTGGTACAGGTACAGCACATATGCTTCTAAGGTTAGCTTGTTTAAGCCTGGACTACACCTTTAA
Source organism: Trichomycterus rosablanca (assembly GCF_030014385.1). NCBI lineage: Eukaryota > Metazoa > Chordata > Actinopteri > Siluriformes > Trichomycteridae > Trichomycterus > Trichomycterus rosablanca. Next base: position 28,773,722 of record NC_085992.1, read on the forward strand.
GCTTTTCAGTGTGAACAAGATGCTCCTATATGACATTATTCCCCTGGGGTTTACTGTTTTTAATGGGAATCCACTAAGGTAAAGCACGTAAAGAAAAAAAAACTCACTAGAGAGGACGGTCGTGAGGAATATGTAGTCTGAGAAGGAGATGAGGCCGCACTCTCCGAGCGTGTAGAAGATGCTGTCCTCGTCTGCAAACTTCTCTCGCTCTTGAGAAATTTTCTGTCAAACCGCAAAAAGAGAGAGAGAGGGGATGAGAACAAGCATTAATTGTACTGTTATCAGCCATAATGTGCAAAAGTTCAGAAGTCACTGCAGAGTAGGAGCTCTTAAAGCATCAGTACAGCACATACACACGCACATACTAGCATGCTAACAAATACACCAATCATGCAAGTGCACCATACTCATTCAGGCAGATACAGCAGAGGACAGAGGAAACATGAAGAGAACATATTAATATCACATGGCAGTGAACAACACGTACATCAGTGTGAAATATGACCATGTTATACAGAAGACACAACTGTGATTATACTGACAAGTACACGTTTTACACAGTGATTCACTTTCACCAAGTGAACTAACAGACAAACTGTACTGTTTCTGTAACACGTGAATAAAACACACACACACACATGCCAGTGTTCAGTCTGTACAAACACAAACTGTGTTACCTCCGTCTGTCAGAGATCCCATCAGAGTATAAAGGAAGGAAAGAGAAAGGGTTAAAAACATTCCTACAATTACTAACTTTATCAAAGACCACTACACAGCGCATGCTGCCACACTACCCTGCACAATGATGCTTAAAATAATTACACTTACATTCACTTCATCACTCAATCATTGCTGTTTTTCATGATTATTCAGCCAATTTAAGAACATTAGTTTATTACATTCTATTCTCAAAGCTTATTTTCTTTTGAACATGCACTTCAATGAAAAAGACATATTTTACACGTTTGTTTCTGTTAGTTAATATACTTTCAGTGCATATATTTACTACAAATGTACATACAGTGTTGTCGGACTGTGTTCCTCCACATACTTAACTGTGTTGTTTTACTTTGAATAGATAGTTTTATATATATATATATATACACAGTCATGTGAAAAAGTTAGGACACCCCATGAGAACCTTTGTCTTTTTGAACATATTTAGACAAATGAACATTTGAGCTTTATTAGAACAGTATTGAGAGACGGCGCTTATATAACTAAACAAATAGAACTGAAAAAATTACTTTTAAACACAAGTTGTAAAATGTAATAAACAAAAAAGAAATTTTATTGTGAGGAAAAAGTAAGGACACCCTATGTCCTAATAGCTGGTGTTTCCCCCTTTGGCTGAAATAACCTCAATTATAGTTTCCTATAACCATCTACCGTCTCTGACATCGACTGGAAGAAAGTTTTCCACACTCCTCCATGCAGAATTTCTTCAGCTGTGTGAGGTTTGATGGGTTTCTTGCATGCACAGCCAGTTTCAAATCACCCCACAGCATCTCAATAGGATTAAGATCTGGGCTTTGACTTGGCCATTCCAGAACTCTCCATTTCTTTCTTTTGAGCCATTCCTTGGTGGATTTACTTGGATGTTTTGGGTTGTTGGCATGTTGCATGGTCCACCTCTGCTTCAGCTTCAGTTTTTTTTTCTCAAGCACCCTCTGATACAGTAAAGAATTCATTGTGGATTCTATAATGGAGAGCTTGCCAGGCCGTGCTGCTGCAAAGCAGCCCCAAACCATGACATTTCCACCTCCATGCTTTACAGTTGGTATGAGGTTCTTGTTCCCAAATGCTGTGTTTGGTTTGCGCCAAACATGTCTTCTGTTACTGTGCCCAAATAATTCAACTTTGGATTCATCTGTCCAAAGCACATTGTTCCAGAAGTCCTGGTCTTTGTCTAGGTGTTCTCTGGTAAACTTTAGACTTGCCCTGATGTTTTTTTCACAGCAAGGGTTTCCTCCTTGCTCACCTCCCATGAAAATCAAACTTATGCAGTCTGTTTCTGATGGTAGATGCATGTACCTTGACATCAACTGTGGCAAGAGCTAGCTACCCGTGATGACATTGTAGGATTATTGGAGATTTCTTTACGCATCTTGCAGTCTGCTCTTGGGCTGAACTTGCTAGGACGGCCTGACCTGGCCATGTTGGCAGTTGTTTTAAATGTTCACCACATGTAAATGATTTTCCGGACAGTGGAATGGCTGATTTCTAATTGTTTTTAGATCTTTTTAAATCCCTTCCCAGACTCATATGCATTTACAACCTTCTTTCTGAAGGCCTCAGAAAGCTCTTTAGATCTCACCATGGTTATATCACTTACTTCAACAATCAAGAGCAAACCAAACTAATGTCTGAGGTTTAAATAAAACTCCACTGTCCCCTAACGATGGTCTAATCATTGCAGCTGATGTGTTGCACCGGATTCTAATTTTAGACATTTTAAGTAGTAATAAATGTGGGGGTGTCCTAACTTTTTCCTCACAATCAATTTCCATTTTTGTTCATTACATTTTACAGCTTGTGTTTAAAAGTAATTTTTTAACATTTTATTTGTTTGGTTATATAAGCTCCATCTCTCAGTACTGTTCAAATGAAGCTCAAATGTTCAAATGTTTAAATATGTTCAAAAAGACAAAGGATTTCATGGGGTGTCCTAACTTTTTCACATGACTGTACACACACACACACACACACACACACACACACAGACAGACACACACACACACACACACACACACACACACACACACACACACACACACACACATATATACAGTGTATCACAAAAGTTAGTACACCCCTCACATTTCTGCAGATATTTAAGTATATCTTTTCATGGGACAACACTGACAAAATGACACTTTGACACAATGAAAAGTAGTCTGTGTGCAGCTTATATAACAGTGTAAATTTATTCTTCCCTCAAAATAACTCAATATACAGCCATTAATGTCTAAACCACCGGCAACAAAAGTGAGTACACCCCTAAGAGACTACACCCCTAAATGTCCAAATTGAGCACTGCTTGTCATTTTCACTCCAAAATGTCATGTGATTTGTTAGTGTTACTAGGTCTCAGGTGTGCATAGGGAGCAGGTGTGTTCAATTTAGTAGTACAGCTCTCACACTCTCTCATACTGGTCACTGAAAGTTCCAACATGGCACCTCATGGCAAAGAACTCTCTGAGGATCTTAAAAGACGAATTGTTGCGCTACATGAAGATGGCCAAGGCTACAAGAAGATTGCCAACACCCTGAAACTGGGCTGCAGCACAGTGGCCAAGATCATCCAGCGTTTTAAAAGAGCAGGGTCCACTCAGAACAGACCTCGCGTTGGTCGTCCAAAGAAGCTGAGTGCACGTGCTCAGCGTCACATCCAAATGCTGTCTTTGAAAGATAGGCGCAGGAGTGCTGTCAGCATTGCTGCAGAGATTGAAAAGGTGGGGGGTCAGCCTGTCAGTGCTCAGACCATACGCCGCACACTACATCAAATTGGTCTGCATGGCTGTCACCCCAGAAGGAAGCCTCTTCTGAAGTCTCTACACAAGAAAGCCCGCAAACAGTTTGCTGAAGACATGTCAACAAAGGACATGGATTACTGGAACCATGTCCTATGGTCTGATGAGACCAAGATTAATTTGTTTGGTTCAGATGGTCTCAAGCATGTGTGGCAGCAATCAGGTGAGGAGTACAAAGATAAGTGTGTCATGCCTACAGTCAAGCATGGTGGTGGGAATGCCATGGTCTGGGGCTGCATGAGTGCAGCAGGTGTTGGGGAGTTACATTTAATTGAGGGACACATGAACTCCAATATGTACTGTGAAATACTGAAGCAGAGCATGATCCCCTCCCTCCGGAAACTGGGTCGCAGGGCAGTGTTCCAGCATGATAATGACCCCAAACACACCTCTAAGACGACCACTGCTTTATTGAAGAGGCTGAGGGTAAAGGTGATGGACTGGCCAAGCATGTCTCCAGACCTAAACCCAATAGAACATCTTTGGGGCATCCTCAAGCGGAAGGTGGAGGAGAGCAAAGTCTCGAATATCCGCCAGCTCCGTGACGTCGTCATGGAGGAGTGGAAAAGCATTCCAGTGGCAACCTGTGAAGCTCTGGTGAACTCCATGCCCATGAGAGTTAAGGCAGTTCTGGGAAATAATGGTGGCCACACAAAATATTGACACTTCAGGAACTTTCACTAAGGGGTGTACTCACTTTTGTTGCCGGTGGTTTAGACATTAATGGCTGTATATTGAGTTATTTTGAGGGAAGAATAAATTTACACTGTTATATAAGCTGCACACAGACTACTTTTCATTGTGTCAAAGTGTCATTTTGTCAGTGTTGTCCCATGAAAAGATATACTTAAATATCTGCAGAAATGTGAGGGGTGTACTCACTTTTGTGATACACTGTATATATATATATATATACAGGGGTTGGACAAAATAACTGAAACACCTGTCATTTTAGTGTGGGAGGTTTCATGGCTAAATTGGACCAGTCTGGTGGCCAATCTTCATTAATTGCACATTGCACCAGTAAGAGCAGAGTGTGAAGGTTCAATTAGCAGGGTAAGAGCACAGTTTTGCTCAAAATATTGCAATGCACACAACATTATGGGTGACATACCAGAGTTCAAAAGAGGACAAATTGTTGGTGCACGTCTTGCTGGCGCATCTGTGACCAAGACAGCAAGTCTTTGTGATGTATCAAGAGCCACAGTATCCAGGGTAATGTCAGCATACCACCAAGAAGGACAAACCACATCCAACAGGATTAACTGTGGACGCAAGAGGAAGCTGTCTGAAAGGGATGTTCGGGTGCTAACCCGGATTGTATCCAAAAAACATAAAACCACGGCTGCCCAAATCACGGCAGAATTAAATGTGCACCTCAACTCTGCTGTTTCCACCAGAACTGTCCGTCGGGAGCTCCACAGGGTCAATATACATGGCCGGGCTGCTATAGCCAAACCTTTGGTCACTCGTGCCAATGCCAAACGTCGGTTTCAATGGTGCAAGGAGCGCAAATCTTGGGCTGTGGACAATGTGAAACATGTATTGTTCTCTGATGAGTCCACCTTTACTGTTTTCCCCACATCCGGGAGAGTTACGGTGTGGAGAAGCCCCAAAGAAGCGTACCACCCAGACTGTTGCATGCCCAGAGTGAAGCATGGGGGTGGATCAGTGATAGTTTGGGCTGCCATATCATGGCATTCCCTTGGCCCAATACTTGTGCTAGATGGGCGCGTCACTGCCAAGGACTACCGAACCATTCTGGAGGACCATGTGCATCCAATGGCGGTGCCATGTATCAGGATGACAATGCACCAATACACAGCAAGACTGGTGAAAGATTGGTTTGATGAACATGAAAGTGAAGTTGAACATCTCCCATGGCCTGCACAGTCACCAGATCTAAATATTATTGAGCCACTTTGGGGTGTTTTGGAGAAGCGAGTCAGGAAACGTTTTCCTCCACCAGCATCACGTAGTGACCTGGCCACTATCCTGCAAGAAGAATGGCTTAAAATCCCTCTGACCACTGTGCAGGACTTGTATATGTCATTTCCAAGACGAATTGACGCTGTATTGGCCGCAAAAGGAGGCCCTACACCATACTAATAAATTATTGTGGTCTAAAACCAGGTGTTTCAGTTATTTTGTCCAACCCCTGTATATCTCAATTGCAATGCACCCATTAAGCTACACTTAAATTTTTGAAAACTGTCATTATGGGTTATTTTACTCAAACCACATTTCCAGATTTGATCAAATGCAATAAAACAAGAATCTGTGATCTGTTCAGTCACCCAGGTGGTGCAGTGGGATATTCTGCTACCACACCAGCGCCGAGATTCTGAACACCCTGGATCGAATCTCGGCTCTGCTACCGGTCGGCTGGGCGCCATCTAGCGGACTCAATTGGCAGTGCCTGCAGCAGACACAAATTGGCCACTGTGTCTGCTGGGTGGGGAAATGACAGGACCAAGTGCCATCTAGTCTTTAAACCCCACCCACTTCAGACCCTGGTTCAGACAGGCGTAAAAGAAGGGGTCCACAAGGGTGTTACTGTGTGCCTTGCGTCTATTGAAAAGCTGGGACAGGCTTCAGCACCCCCCCGCAACCCTAATTGGATAAGCGGTTAAGAAAGTGAGTGAGTGAGTGATTGAGTGTTACACAAAGGGACTTACAACTGCGACCATACACAATCCAAGCAATTGAGGGTTAAGGCTCTTGCTGTACCTTAACCACTGAGCTTCATCAGCCCTTGCAGCTGTTTAATTTAATTTAAGTGTGTTCGAGATGAATTGGTTGTTTTTCTTTATAATTAGATTTCCATGTACATACAAAAAAATCCATTTGGCTGCAGCCATAGACATGCCCTGAGGAGATTTAATGCAGCTGTCAACCCAAAATGGTCTTTGGAAACAGCGGCATGGCTCTAAAGCCATCCTTCCATATACACACTGCTACTTGCTCAGTCATGCATTTACTTAATCTCAAGGCTGTGGTGAAATTGATCCCGGACGCACTTTAAGCGGCTAGATAACAGCTGCCAAAATTTTAAAAAAGGAAATGAAAAGTAATGTTCTTGTTGGACTTTACATCGGGCTTTAATACATGGTTAATAGTGCAGGCCTGCACAGCAGTATCGCTTCACAGTTCCTCATTTTCTATACACAAAATCCTCTCCATATTAACTGCAACGGGGAGCACGGTGGCTTAGTGGGTAGCACTGTCTCCTCACAGCAAGAGGGTCCTGGGTTCGATTCCCAGTTAGAGGGGTCCAAATCCTTTCTGTGTGGAGTTTGCATGTTCTCTCCATGTCTGTGTGGGTTTCCTCCGGGAGTCAAGTCCAAAGACATGCAAGTGAGGTGAATTGGAGATACAAAAATTGTCCATGACCGTGTTTGACATAAAAAATTTGAACTGACGCTCAGGTGGCATATCGAATCCAGCTCTGCCTTTGCCGGCTGAAGGCTGAGTGGCTAAATGAACAACGACTGGCAGGTTGTTCAGATAGGGGGCGGGACTAAAAGCCGAATGGGGACTCTCTCTCAGACTAGTGCGATTACGACCTTTGCTGGCAGGTTGGTGGCGCCTGCACGGAGATGCGGAAGGAGTGCGGTAGGGGGTGCGGTGGAGGAACACAGCGCCGTACCACACTGCGCCCGTCAAGTGTAGGTGATAAAATGTTCGATTGGTGTGCACGTCTCGGAGGGGGCGTGGAGCAGCCTCGTCCTCCCCAATCAGGAGCAGGGACCAGCATTAGTGAGAGGATGATTGACGGGTAGAAATTGGATGCGCTTAAAGTGGGAGAAAAAGGGGTAAAATAAAAAAAATAAAAAATAAAAAATAAAAAAAAACAACACGCTAGCACACCAGAGCTGGGATTTCGAATACATCGTATCCAATCTCAGCTACATGAACAACATTTGGATGTTGTTCATCCAGGGAGGGGGCCAGATAGGGACCTCAAAACCGATGCAATTACGACCTCTGCTGGCTGATTGATGGTGTCTGCACAGAGTAAAAGAATAATGTGATCAGGGTGTGGCTCTCCGTGCACAGGGCTGATCCGCATATGAACTCGCCTCGTGCAGGTGAAAAGATGCAGTCGACTACTGCACACATGTCGGAGGGGGCGTGTCAGTTCACTCTCCTCAATCGGGACAAGGGTCAGCACCAATAGAGAGGAAGCATAACGCAACTGGGTAAAAATTTGGATGTGCTAAAAATCGGGAGAAAAAGGGAGAAAATGCATTAAAAAAAACACTTTTTAAAATTAACTGATGAATCTTGTGTAACCAGTAATTACTTGTCCTGTCATGTGTGTAAAACATGACATTATAATCCTAATATATAAATAAATGACGGCAACGTCACTGTGCTCGAAACACCGAGCTATCAGATTTCCCATGAAACATACATCATAAAGATGACTGCTCTGCTATGGGGATTGGTGGTGGACTAAATTAAGTGCGAGTGTAAAACTGAGCGTAGAGTGAGCACACTGTAAGAACAAGCATCTAGAAGAAGGTACCAGGACAGCACCGGTTATTTTTATTCCAGTCTCAGCGCTCGGACTGTCAGCTGGTGCAGCAAAAGCTGCTGATTGGAGCATGTGGATCTGAGTACATCTCCGGGGAGCCGAACACCATGCTCCGCACGTCCCTGCTGTCACCTTCAGAGAGCCTCGGAGAACTAACAACACCTTTCATGGCCGGAAATACATAAGCAACACTCAGCAGGCAACAAATTAACAGTGAGTGGAGCGATTCGTGCGCCTGAACACACACCCTCAGCTCAAATCCAACACAGAAGGTGATCAAGGGCTGTGTGAGCTGAGCCAATTCCAGCAGATTCCCTCTCTGCGCACAGGAGTGACTGAGCAGGAGGAGAAAATGAGTGGAAGCGAGAAACAGACTGCTGGCCTGAGTGCAGCGCCACACTGACTAGAAATGTGGAGCTTTCACATAAGGGTTAGGCTGCATCCAGAACTGAAGCTGTAACCGAGGCAGAATTCATCACCTCTACAGTCTCACACATTAAAGTTGGATCTCACAGCCTAACCTCACACCTGTAATTTCTCAGGCACTGGCTTTTGCGCACCTAATGTCTTGCACTAGGCAAGGCAAGGCAAGTTTATTTGTATAGCACCTTTCATACACATTGGCAATTCAAAGTGCTTTACATAAGGAAAAAAATTTATTAAAAGCATTAAAACATTCCTGAGATCTAGAACCTCAGAAAGACTTCTTGCAAACATTTAGTTACAATTAAGACAACATGATATTCAAACAAGAGAGATACAAAATTAAGAACATGAAAAACTAAAAGAAAATATAGTAAAATATACCCTACAATTTAGGGAATATGAAATTAAAACAAGAGAGTTAAGCAATTAAAAACATGAAAACTAAAAGAAAATATAGTAAAATATACACTACAATTTAGGGAATATGAAATTAAAACAAGACTAAAAGAAATATAGTAAAATGAGGGTAATAGCAAAAATTTTGATCTCAATCATAGGCACAAGAAAAAAGAAAAGTTTTGAACCTGGATTTAAACATCTACATTTGCGGAACATCTAATATCTCCTGGCAGTCTGTTCCAGTTATATGCAGCCCAACAGCTAAATGCTGCTTCACCATGTTTAGTTTGGACTCTGGGCTCAACTAGCTGACCTGAGTCCATGGATCTAAGAGATCTACTGGGTTTATATTCTCTAAACATATCTGAGATGTATTCTGGGCCGAACCCATTCAGTGATTTATAGACCAGTGGCAGCACTTTAAATTCTATTCTGTAACTAACCGGAAGCCAGTGTAGAGATTTTAGAACTGGAGTGATGTGCTCAGTTCTCTTCGTCTTAGTTAAAACTCTAGCAGCAGCGTTCTGAATGAGCTGTAACTGTTTTATGGTCTTTTTGAAAAGTCCAGTTAAGAGACCATTACAATAGTCCACCCTACTGGAGATAAAAGCATGGATCAGCTTCTCTAGGTCTTGTTGGCACACTAGACCCTTGATTTTGGAGTTACTACACAAAAAGTAACTCTTTTTTTCTTATATGTTCTCCTAATTTAGTGATATCCAGTTCCCATATTACACACCTCCCTCAACAAGCTGAAAGCCCAACACATGCACAGAGAAAAAAGGCCAGCCCATTGATGTTCCTGCACTCCTACACCGGTGCTTCATCCAGCTGATAAGGCGATAAGGGCTTTGACTTCTTTAGACACTGCCAACCGTGTCTGTAGAACGAGTAACCACGCCAGCAACACTCCTAGGACTCAACCCCATGCTTAATCACTTACGCTTCAAGGCAAGCCAATCCACTCTAAATTTTACATGTTTGTAGAAGGTGAGAAAAAACTGGAGTCCTGATACAATGCACACATTGACATGGGGAGAACATGCCACTCTTTTGCAGAACACCATTAAATTGCACAATGCTAGGCTGGGACAACGGTAGCCTAAAGGGTAGAGCTTTGGGCTATCGACTAAAAGGTCGAGAGTTCAAAACCCAACTCTGCCATGCAGCCAATGTTGGGCCGTACTACGGCTGACCCTGCGCTCTGACCCCAGATATACGTCATGACAGATATACAGTACATGTACACATGACAAATAAAGGCCTTCTATTATTTACCAAAACCTTTTTGGCGAAAGCATGTGACCCACTTTTGGACAGATTTGTGTTCTCTGTATCTTCTGTATAAAAATAATGGGTCTCACTGTGGAACAGTGGAGTCATAGAGCTTTATTAAAACATTTTTTTTTTGCATTTTTCCCCCCAGATTTTCCTCTCAATCTAGTTGTATCCAATTACTTGATTGCATTACGCATCCCCTCTACTGACTGAGGTAAGCCGTGACTAACACACGCCCCCTCCGACACATGTGCAGTAGCCAACTGCATCTTTTCACAAGGCGAGTTCATAAGTGGCTCAGCTTCACGCTTGGAGAGTCACACACTGATCGCCTACGAACGAGCCAATCGTTGTTCTGCCAGTAGCAGAGCTGAGATTCAAACCTACAAGTTAAAGATGTCAGCTCTGAGCACCATCTAGAGCTTTATTTTAAAAACACTTTTCTTAGCTATTCTATCCCACGAAATCGTCCCGCGGTGTTCCTTGACTTTGATGGCACATTTTAGGATTGAAGGGAATGTTCTGCATGACTGGCTGAAATGAAGTCTGACTGTGTTTAATTAGCTAAGCTGGCTCACCGATTAAATTAGGTGAAGAGCTTTATTGATAAATAACGCATCATGTTTTTATTTAAGTTCCCTTTAAGTTATAGACCAATCAGTCAAACTATTAGGACCCACGCCACCCCAAATGACATGCAAAGTGCATGTCACACTTAGGAATATATTAAATATTGGGTGTTAAATGAAGCAGATATGATGAGGCATAAAGACTTAAGAGACTTTGTTAAGGGCCTAATTGTTATGGCCAAACAACTGGATTGAAGTAATTTAGAAATCACAAAAAGTGCTCACAGGCAGCCGGGTTGAGTACCCACCAACTATGATCTGAGGAGGGACAAACAACTAACCGCCGACAGATTGTTGGGCAGCAAAGTCTCATTAATGCCAGAGCACATGAAGGCTATGGCGTCTTGTATGGACCAACAGAGGGGCCACTGTGGCTCCAATTGCTGATCATTTTGATGAGGGAATTTTGTGTATAAGCTGCATAGCCGTTGCGTAAAAGCACCTACATTGGGCAGACAGGCACCAGAACTGGACATCAGAGCAAGATGTCCTAATCAGCCATACTATTTACTACATACAGCATTTACATTGGTTTTTATTTTTTAACAAATAATAGCTGATTGGCTCACATAAAATGACTGCAGACCATATAAAAATAACAAATTCAAAGCCCCTTCAGCTGATTATCAACTGAAAAAAGGAACTGACTAAACTGCTTCCACAATAGAACCAGACATGATAAGGACAAACGTTAAGCCAAATTGGCTACATCTGGCTACAGTACCAGAACCGTATCAATTTTAAAGGTTATCTCAACCATCACATACAGACTTTGCTCAGAGTAGAAGAGGATGAAAAGGAAACGGCTTTCTGATGGCTGCTTTTATGTTCCGCACCACAAAGCCCAGAGACTCAGAGCTGACAGAATTCAGAGTGTGTAGAAAGCCCTGAGACAAAGCTGAGGCAGTACACGACACAGTTGAGACATTACTTAGTCATTTGTGTCTGCTACATGAGATAACCTTTCTGGCCTTGCAGCTGGACACGCCACTGAGTGACAGCTCTTATAAAGAGTTCATGGCACTGTGTAGTCTCTCTTCTACATTTTCTCTTCATGACATTTTGAATAATTACAGTGTGCACATGAGGAATAACGCTCCAGCACTTTGGCAGATACTGCTAGACTCTAACCTTTGTCTTGACACCACTTATAGCTAACCCACTGTGCCTTTGGTCAACTAGGGCGATGAGTCTCAGCCTTTTATCCATCTCTTAGACCAACTTGTTTTGAAAAACATTTTGGATGAAACTGGTTATAGCGTTTTCATTAAGAATGACACAAGGTAATGTTTTCAAACTAATGTCTAGTAGCCTTCTGCTAAATATTTGTACATAGGACTAAAATAGCCTAAAACTGGAAGAACAAAAAAAACTAGAGCAAAAAGGCTGCATTTATATTGCTTTAGAAAAAAGGAAGCTCCTTGAAAAACTGCTGTGATTCAGTTATTTGTTCATTTCCTTAATTGCGAGGCTTAATCAATGGATGATTGCTGCTGCAGACGACTAACTATTCATTGTAAAGCACTCATGCTCAGACGAGGCACTGTGGATGAGGTGTGTCTTTGCTCATGGGAAATTCCATTAATTTATGGTATATATACTGGTATATATACACTGATCAGCCATAACATTAAAACCACCTCCTGGTTTCTACACTCATTGTCCATTTAATCAGCTCCACTTACCATATAGAAGCACTTTGTAGTTCTACAATTACTGACTGCAGTCCATCTGTTTCTCTGCATGCTCTGTTAGCCCCCTTTCATGCTGTTCTTCAATGGTCAGGACTCACTACAGAGTAGGTATTATTTAGGTGGTGGATCATTCTCAGCACTGCAGTGACACTGACATGATGGTGGTGTGTTAGTGTGTGTTGTGCTGGTATGAGTGGATAAGACACAGCAATGCTGATGAAGTTTTTAAACACCTCACTGTCCCTGCTGGACTGAGAATAGTCCACCGACCAAAAATATATCCAGGCAACAGCGCCCCGTGGGCAGCGTCCTGTGACCACTGATGAAGGTCTGGAAGATGACCAACTCAAAAAGCAGAGACTTTACATCTACAAGGTGGACCAACTAGATAGGAGTGTCTAATAGAGTGGACAGTGAGTGGACAGGGTATATGAAACCTCCAGCAGCGCTGCTGTGTCTGATCCACTCATACCAGCACAACACACACCAACACACCACCACCATGTCAGTGTCACTGAAGTGCTGAGAATCATCCACCACCCAAATAACACCTGCTCTGTGGTGGTCATGTGGGGGTCCTGACCATTGAAGAACAGGGTGAAAGGGGGCAAACAAAGCATGCAGAGAAACAGATGGACTACAGTCAGTAATTGTAGAACTACAAAGTGCTCCTATATGGTAAGTGGAGCTGATAAAATGGGCAATGTGTGTAGAAACAAGGAGGTGGTTTTAATGTTATGGCTGATCAGTATATATACGTGTACATACTGTATATACATATTGGTGTTGTCTGGTTTTGGGTGATGTGGTGGGTTTACTGCTTGTTAGCAAAATTTGTGTAACTGGTGGTGGGGGATTCCTCATCTGGGTCTACTTCAACAACTGAATCAGAATCATTCTTAGCACCCATCAGTTGACCTTTGCACTTTTGAGGTAGACTAATCAATTTTTTTTAATTCTCAAAGACCCAATGTAGGCTATCAGTAGTTTAAAACAGATTGATATGACAGCACAAGAGATTGGCTGTATGCTAATAGCATATTGATTTTCCCATCTTATCAAGTGTGATTATTTTTTCTTTTTTAATAAAATGTAATGGGACCCCTCTCTGGGCTCACAGAGGCCCCCTAGAGGGTCACACTAAGTGTGTGAGTGACCTTTGGCTGTCACTGAAAAGCTCCTGTTTCAAACACAGTCATGGACAATTTAGTATCTCCAATTCACCTCACTTGCATGTTTTTGGACTGTGGGAGGAAACCGGAGCACCCGGAGGAAACCCACACAGGGACACAAGGAGAACATGCAAACTCCACACAGAAAGGAGCCAGACCGCCCACCTGGGGATCGAACCCAGGACCTTCTTGCTTTGAGGTGACAGTGCTACCCACTGAGCCACTGTGCCGCCTGGAAAATCTAAAAATGAGTTGTAAAAAAGGTAGCTCAGTGGTTAAGGTACTGTACTTGCAATTAGAAGGTTGCTGGTTCAAGCCTCAATACTGCCAAGTTGGGCCTCTGAGCAAGGTCCTCAACCCCAATTCAATCATACACTGACCCACGGCACTAATGTGTGTGTGATATCAGTGATTTTGGCTCCTTTGCCAATGTAAATATCAGTGGTTACCTGTTGGAAATGAATATAAATGATCTTTTAGAACCAACAGAGTCAATTAAGCTACTTAAATCAAACCAGGAGCACTGTGATGTGCAGACTGGGCTTCTTGCCCTCTCAATTTCTGTTACTAAACAGACATCCAGACGAGCACAGAGTGCCCACCTCACCTGCAGCAGGACACAGCTCAATGTGCCTGGATGGTCCTCACTAACTAACCTAAATTAGAGATGTCCAATGGTCTGCCTGTGCACTAATAAGACTGACTGAACATTGGTAGAGAAGAATGAGAGAGAAAAACAGAACGGCGACCCTAAGAAACAGGAGTTCTGTTTTCACCTTCACCCAGTCAACCTAAGTGTGCTCATTAAGAGTGTGGAACTGTATTCCTTGAAGTTGCTAGGTGACATGGCAAACTGCAAATAGTGCTGCAAAAAAACACCTTAGTAAGGTTTCTATGCAACAAAGTGAGCCAGCAAGACAGTAAATAAGCTGCTCCCGTGTTTAGTGGGTCGACACAGCAGATCATTCTGTTTTATACACCTGATTTTGCAGTTGTTTATGCTGGATGCTCTTTCTGACACTTCTTATTTTACTGAGCCTGGAACCAGCACTGACAAGTGTGCATCCCAATTGCTAGGCTTTTTTGCCACCTTCCCAATCCCATCCCAGACATAGCCAATCATGTCTTTGTGGACACCTGACAGTCCGACAGAACAGCTGAAATGTAATAATATAACAAATAAGCTGAATAATTTATGAAGAGAGACAGAAAAAGATCAAATAATTAAGAATAAAGATTAGGGGGCGCCCAGGTGACGCAGCGGAATATTCCGATAGCACACCAGCGCTAAGATTCTGGACTCCCGGGTTCGAACCTCAGCTCTGCCACCGATCGGCATAATTGGCAGTGCCTAAAGCAGTCAAAAATTGGCCATTTAGCCACTCAGGTGGCGCAGCGGTAAAAACACACATGCTGGAACCAGAGCTGGGATCTTGACTACATCGTATCGAATTTCAGCTCTGCCTACCGGCTAGGCTGAGCAGCCACATGAACAACGATTGGCCTGCTGTTTAGATATACAGTGTATCACAAAAGTGAGTACACCCCTCACATTTCTGCAAATATTTTATTATATCTTTTCATGGGACAACACTATAGACATGAAACTTGGATATAACTTAGAGTAGTCAGTGTACAACTTGTATAGCAGTGTAGATTAACTGTCTTCTGAAAATAACTCAACACACAGCCATCAATGTCTAAATGGCTGGCAACATAAGTGAGTACACCCCACAGTGAACATGTCCAAATTGTGCCCAAAGTGTCAATATTTTGTGTGACCACCATTATTATCCAGCACTGCCTTAACCCTCCTGGGCATGGAATTCACCAGAGCTGCACAGGTTGCTACTGGAACCCTCTTCCACTCCTCCATGATGACATCACGGAGTTGGTGGATGTTAGACACCTTGAACTCCTCCACCTTCCACTTGAGGATGCACCAGAGGTGCTCAATTGGGTTTAGTCCATCACCTTTACCTTCAGCTTCCTCAGCAAGGCAGTTGTCATCTTGGAGGTTGTGTTTGGGGTCGTTATCCTGTTGGAAAACTGCCATGAGGCCCAGTTTTCGAAGGGAGGGGATCATGCTCTGTTTCAGAATGTCACAGTACATGTTGGAATTCATGTTTCCCTCAATGAACCGCAGCTCCCCAGTGCCAGCAACACTCATGCAGCCCAAGACCATGATGCTACCACCACCATGCTTGACTGTAGGCAAGATACAGTTGTCTTGGTACTTCTCACCAGGGCGCCGCCACACATGCTGGACACCATCTGAGCCAAACAAGTTTATCTTGGTCTCGTCAGACCACAGGGCATTCCAGTAATCCATGTTCTTGGACTGCTTGTCTTCAGCAAACTGTTTGCGGGCTTTCTTGTGCGTCAGCTTCCTCCTGGGATGACGACCATGCAGACCAAGTTGATGCAGTGTGCGGCGTATGGTCTGAGCACTGACAGGCTGACCTCCCACGTCTTCAACCTCTGCAGCAATGCTGGCAGCACTCATGTGTCTATTTTTTAAAGCCAACCTCTGGATATGACGCCGAACACGTGGACTCAACTTCTTTGGTCGACCCTGGCGAAGCCTGTTCCGAGTGGAACCTGTCCTGGAAAACCGCTGTATGACCTTGGCCACCATGCTGTAGCTCAGTTTCAGGGTGTTAGCAATCTTCTTATAGCCCAGGCCATCTTTGTGGAGAGCAACAATTCTATTTCTCACATCCTCAGAGAGTTCTTTGCCATGAGGTGCCATGTTGAATATCCAGTGGCCAATATGAGAAAATTGTACCCAAAACACCAAATTTAACAGCCCTGCTCCCCATTTACACCTGGGACCTTGACACATGACACCAGGGAGGGACAACGACACATTTGGGCACAATTTGGACATGTTCACTGTGGGGTGTACTCACTTATGTTGCCAGCCATTTAGACATTAATGGCTGTGTGTTGAGTTATTTTTAGAAGACAGTAAATCTACACTGCTATACAAGCTGTACACTGACTACTCTAAGTTATATCCAAGTTTCATGTCTATAGTGTTGTCCCATGAAAAGATATAATGAAATATTTGCAGAAATGTGAGGGGTGTACTCACTTTTGTGATACACTGTAGGTGAGATTAAGCCATATAGGGTCTCTCTCTCATGACTGGTGCAATTACGACCTCTGCTGGCTGTTTGATGGCGTCTGCACAGAGATGAGAAAAGAGTGCTCTCAGGGTGTGTCTCTCCATACACAGTGCTCAGCTGCACTGCACTCGTGAAAGTGTAGGTGATAAGATGCATACGGCATGCTGCCCACGTGTCGGAGGGGGCATTGGTTAGCTTCGCTCTCCTCGATCAGAGCAGGGATCGGCATTGGTGGAGAGGAAGCATGACGCAATCGGGCAATTGGATGCGCTAAAAAGGGAGAAAAAAGGGGGGAAAATGAAAAAAAAATTGGCCATTTAAAGACTGCTGGGAGGGTTAAGGACCGGACTAATGTGGGTGGGGTCTTTGACGCTGTGTAAGGACCCTGGTTAGTAGCCCGAGGCCCCTGTACAGGAAGTGGAGGAGCACGGAGATCAGTGCGTGGCTCTCCGCACGCGAATACTGGCCTCATATGCGAATTCATAGAATGTGTGGGCGAATAAGAAGGGGTCGGTGTACTGCGCATGCGTCAGAGGGAGCCTGAGGCATGCGAATATACCCTCCTCGGACACAGTCGGAGTCTCCAGCAGTGAAAGACGATTTGACTATGCTAAATTGGGCTACAAAAATGGGTAAAATGCATAAACAAAATAGCAACAAAAAAAAAAAGCATAAAGATTAAAATGGCAAAGAAAGTAAGAAATGATAAGCTATATGTTAAGAAAAAAAGAAATAGAAAGAAAAAAAGGATAAAGAAAGATTGTAAGCATTCAAGAAAAATAAGTAAAAGTTAAAAGTAGAAGTGCAAACAAATAAAAATGTAACAAATTGGGTGTTTAAGTGGGTGTTCTAATGCACTAGCCCACCACCGTGAATCTCAGCAATACTATAGATCCAGCCAGGCATCAAACAGTCAAAATTGGCTGTGCCTGAGGAAGGGACATCAACTGGGTTCCTCATTGCAGCAACAAATGCAACCTCTGTTAGCAATTTGAGGCTCCTCCATGAGGAGTGGGTTTTTGTATGCAGTATGGCTTTTTGTGAAACTAAAAACAGCCCTCATGCTGGAAGGGGCCCTTGATAGATTGCAGCTCCCCTCAGAGATGATGCAAGCAGAGGAGTTATGGGAAACTTGGAAAGAACTACATTGGGAGACAATGAGTGGAAATTGCTAAATAAATAATAAGAAATTAAGCAAACAAAAAGAAATTAAATTGATATGAATCAGGAACATCAAAAATAATATAAGGCAAATCATTTAAAATGAAGAGGTAAAAGGGTCATTCCTGGGATTGGGTGCCTTTTGGACCTTTTTGAAAATGAAACACTGTTTTAATATATTTTTCAGGTTTTATTATAAAAAGGACATGTTATACTTTTCCAAACTAATATCGGTCAAGCTAAATCACACATGTACACTCATACACACTGACGTCCACCCTGTCACGTATTAGGTTGTAACAGGGTGGACCATAACAGGGTGGACATTCTGAGCAAAACCATGCTAGCATAAAAGTCAATTCAAACAAAGAATTCTCTGCTTTTTAGTATGATTATTTTTAATATGATCAAATCGTATTGCTTTTTCTCATATATCACATAACAGGGTGGACATGTTATGGTTGACCATATAAGACTTTTAGGATAAAATTTGGAAAAAACAACATTAAAGTGAGGAGTTAGCCACTCATCTTCCACAGTTGTTTTCCCTCCAAAAAGATCATATGAGCTCGAGGAAATGATGTCAGTAAGCAAAACAGTTCTTCATTTTAAGAGACAGTAGTAAGAGATAACAGGGTGGACAGCAACTTGAGGGACGTGTGAAAAACCCTTATAATCAGCAGTAAAATGAAACTCATAAAGAAAAAAAATCCAGGGTTTAGAGAGACTTAAGCAAAACCTTTTAACCAGTACTGAAATACTGAGATATTTTCATGATTAAACCTCATATATCCATCACTACAGCAGAATGTACAGCACTGGGGACATGGGAAAACCTCTGGTATCTAACAGATAAAAACATGTGTGTATACAGTCATTTTATTTGGGGGGGGAGTAGAAAACATTGTGTTTAGTATTTGAAAGTGTTGATTATTTCAGTAAGATGTTTAGAAATTGTATTGTTTAAAATTGTCTTTAATAAATACAATGATCAGTACTGAGGACACAAAAGGCACCGAATTGTAGGAATGACCCAAAAGTAAACAAAAACTGAAAAAATAAAAAGGCCTCAGGAGCTTGAGGGGAGTGTAATGAATTGTAACATGTTGGAATGAAAGCCGTCTACATTCCCTATACTGGCATCAACACTCTCCCGTCATTCGTCAGCAAATCCTGAAAAGGTCAGCTTATTTATTACCTTTTTTTCGATCAGCTGCACTATTAAAACACACACATACACACCTTTCACTTTTACTTGAGTATTTTCTTTTCATTGTAGAACAACTGAATTGTTTTTGTGCTGTGAGTGAGTCTTGCATTGCTACTGAAGTGAATGTGAAGCAGGAGTTCTGGTAATAACCATCAGGACAGTTTAATCCACTTACAATAATCATACACGGCAATTACCATGAGCTTCTGGTCGGATAGATAAAAAGAAAAACCTGTGTGGGTGGATCGGATTGATCACCCTGATTTGTCATTGAAAGGTTCCTGCTGAAATTGAAAGCTCAAAGTAAGATTAACATCAAGCCCAGGCCATTTTTTCCAGTAGATGCCACATGTGCATCTACCTAAAGAACTTGGCGCTAGGCGGAGGCAGTGGCATCACAGTGTGCTATGATCATTCCCTAAGAAATGCATTCCCGTTTCACCAAGCCAAAATTCACACCAGCTACACTTCTGCAGCATGCTTCCATACAGCGCAGGACTGGTGAGGAAAGGAAGACCAACGTGTTGAGTGTCCCGAGTCCGAGGCAAAGTGTAGTGCCATAAAATGCAGACAGGGGGCACAACACACAGCTCTACTACCCACTCCCGACTAGCAGTGCCATCCTGCGAGCATTTGGCAGGGCATGCACAGAGTGAGGATAGGAGAGAGACGATGCAGCATTAAAGCAAAGGCAATGGTCTCGACTTCAGAGGAGAAAAGAAAGAGAGAAAGATGAAAAATACAAGAAATAAAACTAGAGTTGTCAGAGATTTCTTCATTTACTTGTATATATACACTTACACACAAAAATATATGGCCAAAAGTATGTGGACACCCATCCAATTACAGACTTCAAGTGATTCAACCTCCTCCATTGCTAACACAAGCTGTAATCAGTTATCTAAATATAAATTACAGTAGGGCGGCACAGTGGGTCGCCTCACAGCAAGAAGGTCCAGGTGGGGCGGTCCAGGTCCTTTCTGTGTGGAGGTTGCATGTTCTCCCCATGTCTGTGTGGGTTTCCTCCGGGAGCTCCGGTTTCCTTCCACAGTCCAAAAACATGCAAGTGAGGTGAATTGGAGACACTGAATTGTCCTATAGATGAACAGGTGTGTGTGTGTGTGTCTGCCCTGTGATGGACTGGGGCCCTGTCCAGGGTGTTACTGTGTGTCTTGCACCCATTGAAAAGCTGGGATAGGCTCCAGCACCCCATCACGACCCTAATTGGATAAGCGGTGAAAAAAGTAAGTGCGTGAGTAATCTACAGTATATGATTTCACATTGGGCGGCACGGTGGATCGGTGGGTAGCACAGTCGCCATACAGCAAGAAGGTCCTGGGTTCAATCCTCAGATTGGGCGGTCCAAGTCCTTTCAGTGTAGAGTTTGCATGTTCTCCCCGTGTCTGCGTGGGTTTCCTCCCACAGTCCAAAAACATGCAGTCAGGTTAATTGGAGACACTGAATTGTCCTATAGGTGAATGGGTATGTGTGTATGTGTGTATGTGTGTCTGCCCTGTGATGGACTGGTGCCCCGTCCAGGGTGTTACTGTGTGCCCTGCGCCCATTGAAAAGCTGGGATAATTTCCCTATTTTGTGGGTGAAGAGAAGCACCTGGTGAGGGTGGTGCAAGTGGCAAAGCAATTGCAACCATGACCTGAAAATGGCTACACTGGGAGAAAAGATGGCATAAAGAAGCAAAAGAAATGGAATGTCCAACAAGCACTTGGTCAAGTGTTCACATACTTTTGGCCATACAGTGTATATGGTGGCAGGGTTTATGGGATTGCAGCCAGCAAGGACCTGGCATGTGGTGCAGCAAAACATTTTCAGGGGCTACAACAAGCAGCTTTTTGGAGTTAAGTTTAAATTTAAGTGTAAGGGATTTAAATGATTTAGTTTCAGTATCTATCTATTCATCTATCTATTCATCTATCTATTCATATATCTATCCATTCATCTATCTGTCTGTCTATCTATCTGTCTATCTATCTATCTATCTATCTGTCTATCTATCTATCTGTCTATCTATCTATCTATCTATCTGTCTATCTATCTATCTGTCTATCTATCTATCTATCTGTCTGTCTGTCTGTCTGTCTGTCTGTCTGTCTGTCTATCTATCTATCTTTTAAGACTGTGTTTACTCTTGTGAGTTACATTGGTTTAGTTTTAGTGACGGAATAATTGGAACATATTATATATAGACAATATATACACCAGTAAGTGGCCTAAGAGATGCCTAAACTAAGCCTCTGACCATGCTGTATTATTAATATGCACACATAATACACCTGCACTCTCCCCTCAATGTACCACCCTGCATACAAAGAGAAAAGAACATGTTTAATAATTCAAAAGGAACGGCTAACTGCTGGCCTCCTGCTGCATTGTTCTTCTTATAAGTTCACTGATGCAGGAGTCAGCTGCGCTTCAGGTACATGTAGGTGTGTGTGTGTATGTGTACAGTCTACTCACAAGCACACCTAAACACACCCTGAAACCGTTGGCCTTTCTAGTTAGTTTGTACAAGACTGTTTGTATTCTCTTCCTATCTAACTCTACTTAAATACACTGCTCAGAAAATGAAGGGAACACCTAAACCACACATTAGATGTTGACCAATAAAAGATTCTAGTTAAAAATCTAATTTGTTGTGAAGAAAATTACATAACGGTTAATGGAAACCAAAATGATCAACCCACTGTGGCTTGGATTAAAACAATCACACCAAAATATGTAATAAATTTAAATCACAGGCTGATCCATTTTTTGAAATTTTGAATTGGGGGGTGGGGGGGGGGGGGGGTGCAGATTTAAGCCATAAAGAATAAATTGACTCAATGTAAAAATAACTGGTTTGCTATGATCTGTTTAACATGGCTCTCGGACGGTACAGTGATCTTATACACTAGCCCACCACTGCTGAGATCAAAGTTTGAATCTTAGCTTTGCTATGGACCGGCCGGGTGCCTACACAGACATGATTGGCTGTGTCTGTTGGGAGGGATGGTCGAAGGGATTCCTTTTTACTGCTGCAATTAAGGCCTCTACTGGCTGGGGGTCTGCAGTGGTGGAGATACAAAAGCAGGTAATTGGATACAACTAGATTGGGAGGAAAAAGTGAAAAAATGCAGAAATAGAATTTTTAGTCATGTCCAATACCCAGCTGCATTTGCAACCTCCACCACATACACTTAATTCCCGCTGGCTGAGAAGAGGCCACAGGCTTACACACGATTCCTTTGACACGTGATCGCCTGCAGGCAGCTTTCATTCACTTTCATTAGGGCTACGGATGTCTACTTCATGTGCTGGTTCCCCAACCAGACAGTTCCCATGACTGTTGTGGTGGCAAAATACTGCCTCCCTATCTGACCTTTGCTTTCGCAGATATGCCCAATGGTGTCTGTGGAGAACCCCCTCAGGCCGCTGGCACCCTTAAGACACAAACTTGAGTCTCAGCAGTGCTGGGCTAGCACATAAGACCGCTGCACCATTCAAAGACCCCAATCCCTGACAACTCTGTCAAGGAACTTGTAAAAAGTAAAAGAAAGAGAGATTAAGAATAAAGCCAAGAGAAGGGTAGAGAGAGAATGATAGAGGAGAGGTTTTCAGTGCAAAAGTGCTCAATCTCAAAAATATGCAAGCCCACACACGACTCGTGCGCACTTCCATGCAGCTCAGCATCGTCCCCATACCTGCCAGAAGTCCTTCAGAGAGGAGGGGCGTACAGGGCAGATGAAAAAAGAGGAGGGTCAGAATCAAGGATGGATGGGTGGATTGATGAATGGATGGATAAGTACATAATGAAGGGTTTTATTGGTTACATGAGTGGAGATTTAGGGAAAGAACAGTGAGAGCACAATATCCAACTGGTACAACAACACAACATTACACAATAAAAACAGATCAGGAACAATAGAGCAGTAAAATGTTTGTTAAAGACATGTCAACACATGACGAGTTAACAAAAAGCAGATAACAACGCACACCAACATGCATGCACTCAATGGCTTAAATTTTGTGTTAAATCTCGGGTGCAGCACCTGCAAAGCTGTAAAACTGCTGCTAAGTAAAAAAAGGTTATTTAGGATTAGACAGTTGGCCATTCATAAAGCAAAGCCCATTAGACGACAACATATTATCCACAGCCGGGCCAAATTCATTATTTATTACTGGGACACAGACAGAGAGATATTGGGGGAAAAGAGGGGGATGAAGAAAGCTGCATAGAATGGTAGAAAACGTTTGTATTTGTGTGTATAAGCCAAAGTTCTCTTAGAAAAATAATGAGGACTGAGGTATAGTGAAAAATAATGTGGAGAAAAAGCTTGTAAACCCTAAACACAAAGGAAAAGAAGAGTGACAGAAAACAAACAGAGTGAACTAGAAACATGATGAAAATTTGGGAGGGCAGTAACAACAGAGGATGCAAATACAGGCAAAATCCGAATAAGCTGGGACTGGGAGGTCTAAATTCCCACCTGAGCTCCTGTAAGAAAATTGATTTTTGCTGGTGTACTCGCAAGGTTGGAATAATGGTATCTGAACCATGACTGCATTGATTTTTTTGCCCCTAATTGTGTATTTCTTAATGTACTTTGAAATGTGTTATATAGGTGCATGGGCTAATGGGTGAAATAAACAAAAAGGCTAAAGCCAAAGGGATTTACATTCAGGTGTGTGCCATATGAAAGCAAGCTGGGGCAAAGTAAAAGACATATTAATCCACAGAAAGGTTCCTGTGTCAAGCTAAATGTCCTTTTTATGGGTCATTTGCATTAAAAACAAAGTCTGGGACCTTTCTTTCACCTTTACCTAACCGTGAGGAGATACACAGCTCATATTGATTGCACTGACTGTGGTATCATGGGGAAAAAGGCGATTCAGCCATAAAATTTATTTAAATCATTACTGTCTAATGGTCCAGTTTAAACATATAAAAGCGGATACACTGATCAGCCATAACATTAAAACCACCTCATTGTTTCTACACTCACTGTCCATTTTATCAGCTCCACTTACCATATAGAAGCACTTTGTAGTTCTACAATTACTGACTGTAGTCCATCTGTTCCTCTGCATGCTTTGTTACCCCCTTTCATGCTGTTCTTCAATGATCAGGACCCCCACAGGACCACCACAGAGTAGGTATTATTTGGGTGGTGGGTGATTCTCAGCACAGCAGTGACACTGACATGGTGGTGGTGTGTTAGTGTGTGTTGTGCTGGTATGAGTGGATCAGACACACATCATGTCACTGCTGGACTGAGCATAGTCCACAAACCAAAAATATATCCAGCCAACAGCGCCCCGTGGGCAGCGTCCTGTGACCACTGATGAAGGTCTAGAAGATGACCAACTCAAACAGCAGCAATAGATGAGCGATCGTCTCTGACTTTACATCTACAAGGTGGACCAACTGGGTAGGAGTGTCTAATAGAGTGGACAGTGAGTGGACATAGTATTTAAAAACTCCAGCAGCACTGCTGTGTCTGATCCACTCATACCAGCACAACACACACTAACACACCACCAAATAATACCTACACTGTAGCGGTCCTGTGGTGGTCCTGATCATTAAAGAACAGCATGAAAGGGGGCTAACAAAGCATGTAGAGAAACAGAAGGACTACAGCCAGTAATTGTAGAACTACAAAGTGCTTCTATATGGTAAGTGGAGCTGATCAAAATGGACAGTAAGTGTAGAAACAAGGAGGTGGTTTTAATGTTATGGCTGATCGGTGTAGTCCAGTTAAAATAAAAATGAACATCCCTGTGAAAATGGTTTTTAAAATGGTTTTGTGATATATAAAAATTATACCAAGATGAATAATTTCAGAACTTTTGCCAGTCTATTATCTGCCATTCTTTTGTTGACGTGAAGGTATGCTTTGGGTCGTTATGCTAAAGGTAGAATTCCACTATATTTTCAGCTTTTTAACAGAGGTCTTAAGCTGTTGGGGCAAAATTGACTGATACTGGAAACTGTTCATGATTCCCTCCACTTGGATAAAAGCCCCAGTACGATCTGGGGAATAAAAGCCTCAATACACAATGCTGCCACCATCATGCATTACTATTTGCATGGTGTTCTTTTGCCACATCGTTTTTGGAATTATGGCCAAAAAATTCAACCTTGGCCTCATCAGACTACAGTTTTCCCAACTGCTTTTGACAGACTTGACTTCATTTTATTTTAATGTAGCTGTTTTCACATGAACTGTTTTCACATGAACTGCACACAACCAGTATTTGCCAAAAATGTATGCAGCTCCTTTATTTTGAATTTTGGCAGCATCCTGGAACCGTTTTCTATGCCATCTTTTTTATATATATTTGGAAGGGACGTCCATTTCTTGGTAACGTCACTGTTGTGACACATTTTATTACCTTATTGTTGACTATCTCTACTAGGTTCCATGGTATATTTAATGCCACGAAATTGCAATGAGGGTGTGTAATGAAGGTGTGGACACTAATGCAAGCACATACTGTTTCTCCTCTACATAATTTCAGCTTGCAATTGAATTGCACAGATTATAGGTCACATTAAAGGTAAAAAAAATCTGAAATTACTATAATATCACACAAATCTGCTATTTTAAAACAGATGTGCAGATTTTTTATATTCACCGTATTCTAAAGAAACAGGTGAAAAAAGGAAAGGGAATATATCTGACCAGTTAAGTTTGTTTCAGGCTGATCACACAGGGGTTTGTCAGACCAAAATGCATAAACAATGGCATGACTGACCATTTTAAAGTGGGGTTAGAGGCAATGGTCGAAGCCCTATGATAGATTGGGGCCCCGTTCAGGGTAGAATTGTCTTGCGCTCAGTGTTTCCTGGTTTATAATAACGTTTATAATGCTTTATCTGAATGCTATATTACTCTATTTTTCCCAAAAACAATGCCCATGACCTAATTAAAAGATCAAAGCCTTTGACAGATAATGAGTGATTACATTTGGTTGCTCCTGAATTTAGGGGTCACCACAGTGGATCATTTGTCTGCATATTTGATTTGGCATGCCATTTTTCCGCCAGATGCCCTTCCTGGCACAGCCCTCCCATTTATTGGCTTGGGACCGACACTACAGGTGCACTAATATGTTCACGTACTGCCTTCTGTATTTGTGAGCCCAGAGCAACCCACAAAGAGGGAAGGTGAGCAAAACTTGCATAAACTGAGTGTAAAATTATTGCAAGGCAAAAAGAAAAGTCAAACCCAGGGAACCTAGAAAACGGGAGACGGTGTAAAACAAAATGTAGAAAATAAATTATCCAGTGACAAGCGGCAGCAACACACGTGCACGACGTACTTTTAATCAGAAGTGGTGATGGACGGGTGGGTGGGATTTAAAAAATAATGAAATTGGTTGAGTCAAAAAACACATACTGCACATCTAACATTTGGTTATATGCGTCTTACTATTTTATAATTAACAGTCGCTTCAAATAGCCATCAGCAAGCTTTGAGGTCTAACAGTTTGCACAAATGTACTGGTTTAATGGCAAAGAATTGACGTTTTAGTACAGTTACCTGATAGGGTTGAGATCTGGGCATTAAGAGGGCAATTCTCAAAGCTTTAGTTTGGCCTGATTTAGCCAGTCTAAAGCCAAATCTGATGTGCATTTTGGGAACTGTTCTGCTGGAAGACCAAGGTGCATCAAAGATTTACTTTTGTAATCTTTTTTTAATGCCTGTGGCTTAGTCTAATATATACAGACCAACTTGCTTTGTTTATAGGAGCACAGAAAACTCAGCAGCTGTTGTAAATAATAATCCCTAACAAATCAGTGACATAGAGATTCGAAATTCTCTGTTTGGCCGTTTTTGAGCAGAGGCGCAGACTATCACGGCACCTACCTGTCAAAGGCGAAGTCTCAATGATACAAGAGACACTATGCTATTATGCTAAGAAAGAATAAAACACTGAAGAGAAGCAGATTGTTGGGAAAGGTCACTAAGAGGCCTGAAAATGTTTGATTTATGATTCCTATCGTATCTCTGGAGAAAACCAAATAGAGCGTGGGTGGCACTGTGCAGACCAGCCCAGGCCAAAGACCAGTCTTCTGTCCAAGGTTCAAATCATGAAGAGCTACTCCATCTGCACTCAGACTGAGCTAAATGCCTTTTACAGCTATCAGCACTAATGCCTTAAGAGCGCAGAGCAAGGAAAAGCCTCACATTACTCTTCATTCCGTGAGTTCCACAATGCACAGAGACCAGAATTAAAAAAATGAACTGGGATATTTCAAACCCCAACCTACAGTAAAGGGTACAGTGGGTAATAACACTGGCTTTTTACTCAGGAGAAATTTCTCTAGCTCTGCATGTTGGATGCGTTTACATAAACCAAATGCTGACGGTGTGTGTTATCATATACATATTCCCAAGAGCTGGAGAATCCATTCCAAATTGTCAGCTCTTGTTCACAATGCAAGTATTCTAAGAGAGAAGGCTTGAGCTAAAATGACTTTAGCCATTACCAAGCTGTGGCAGATTTAGAAAAAGCTGCACACTCTCCCTGAATGTTAACCTTTTTAGCGAATGCGCTAGCTAAACAATACAAAATAAGCAGAGAAAGATTAAGATATTGTTTTGAGGGCTTAAACACCCAACAATGAGGTGCAGAATACAGCAGAATACATTTTTATTGTGCGTTACATTGTGATATGCTTACTCAGAAATGCGCCTGTGAATAGTGAATAAACAGTGATGAAGAGGCACCTTTTGTGTCTTGTTTTTGCATGGCTTAGGGCACAACATAAAAATACACTGATCAGCCATAACATTAAAACCACCTCCTTGTTTCTACACTCACTGTCCATGTTATCAGCTCCACTTACCATATAGAAGCACTTTGTAGTTCTACAATTACTGACTGTAGTCCATCTCTACATATCTTTTTAGTCTGCTTTTACTCTGTTCTTCAATGGTGGATGATTCTCAGCACTGCAGTGACAATGACATGGTGGTGGTGTGTTAGTGTGTGTTGTGCTGGTATGAGTGGATCAGACACAGCAGCGCTGCTGGAGTTTTAAATACCGTGTCCACTCACTGTCCACTCTATTAGACACTCCTACCTAGTTGATCCACCTTGTAGACATAAAGTCAGAGACGATCGCTCATCTATTGCTGCTGTTTGAGTTGGTCATCTTCTAGACCTTCATCAATGATCACAGGATGCTGCCCACTGGGCGCTTTTGGCTGAATATTTGTTGGTTTGTGGACTATTTTCAGTCCACCAGTGACAGTGAGGTGTTTAAAAATTCCATCAGCATTGCTGTGTCTTATCCACTCATACCAGCACAACACACACTAACACACCACCATCATGTCAGTGTCACTGCAGTGCTGAGAATGATCCACCACCCAAATAATACCTGCTCTGTAGTGGTCCTGGGAGAGTCCTGACCATTGAAGAACAGCATGAAAGGGGGCTAACAAAGCATGCAGAGAAACAGATGGACTACAGTCAGTAATTGTAGAACTACAAAGTGCTCCTAAATGGTAAGTGGAGCTGATAAAATGGACAGTGAGTGTAGAAACAAGGAGGTGGTTTTAATGTTATGGCTGATCAATGTATAATGGATGTAATGACTAAATGAGCTAAATTTAGTTGTTTGGGTTTATGAAGGGGAATTACAAAATTTATACAGGGGGCTTACGAAAAACAAAGGTTATACTAAACAAACAGGGGGGGGGCTTGTCTTTTAGCTCACTCTGTGGAAAATAAAGTCTGGGGAAACTGTTGGGTGATTTTGTCTTGAAGGTAGGTGGAAAAAAAATCATTAGAGAGAAAACCAATTCAGTTTATATGAACTGTATAAGCCAATCTATGTGACCTGAAGACAAAGCTTAACGGCATGACAATGTTAGAAGAGGCTGTGTTTTAAATGCACATAATTTATGTAAATATTCGTATTTTTAAGATCAGTATTAGCAAAAAAATTTCTGTCTAGGAGGTAAACTTGACTAAAGGTGCATTGAACCTAAACAATGTGCTGTTATTTGTGAGAGGAACGCAAAAAAGTACGGCAGTGCATCAAAACACTTCAAAGAGAACTGAAGAAAATGGTAAGTCTATTTCTGAAACATTCACTTTCAAAAAAATTGGTTGTACAGAGCAGCAAGTATGCTGCTTGGATCAGCTGTTTCCGCTTTAAGTGTGCTTATGCATAGACTGCACTTCATTAGGAGCTATCTTTACTAACCAATCACATCAGAGATGGTCGGAGGTTTCATGCACTTCTGGTCCACCCTTACTGACCATCTGAAATCATCATAAGTAAGGCCCTACCTTATTCAGAGCCGTGAAATGAGCTTTTTCCAGTGTAATATGCTATTTGTTGTGAAATTCAAAATTTACGGTTTGTGTTTAGCGATTTAACATTTATTATTCACGTAGCATTGAAGTGCCTCACGTTTAATATTTACTGGTTAATTTGCACTACGAGGTGGTCCCAGCAATCTTACGGAAATTCATTTAGCAGTCAGTTAGTCAAAATGTCCAAGATGTCGAAGTCTAAAGCAGCTAAAAACAAAACTCGGGTAACTGAGTTTGGAACACTCCCAACCAATTCTGAGCTGTGTATTGTAGCCTCCATTTATTTTAGTATCATTTAATTTATGAGTGTAATTTAATGACTGCTGTAAAATGTGGCACTTGTATGTAGAAATCTATGAAATTTGTGATTTTTGAAAAACAAGGTCCATGAAATTAACCCTCTACTGCACACATTATTATCCCATCATGGAAAAAAAATTTGTGTTTTTTATCACTTAAAATGAACCTAAATTTACATATTTAATTTTTGTTTTTTAAAAACAAATTTCTTAAGGTTTTTTTTTTTGGTATGTTGCCATATGGTAACATTGTGCAACAATGGAAATGGTATATTCATATATTTTTTATGTAAAACATGACATTTTATAGATCATACAACTAACCTTTATGGATTTAATTATTTTTGTTCACTGGAAATTTTTTTAAAACCATCAGAAACTGTCTGTGTACAGCATACATAAGTGTGAGATCTTGTGTAATTAGTTCAAAAATATTCAGGTGTCAGTAACTAAAGAATACACTGGTTCCATTCCATTGTTTAGCCAACATACCTAATTTTTTGGACAATAATTCTATTTAAACTAGATTTGCAAGATAAAAACAGACCATAACTTACCACAGATTATGTAAGTATTTTTGAGGAGTATTTTTCAAATATTTTTGCAGTTTGAGGAGCCCTTCTGCAGGGGACTCAAACTCATCAGAAGTGTGGGAAAGAGTAAGATTTTGGGGTTTTTGTCAAGCGATGCCATCCAAGTACATAACTGGTTAAAACAATGCCCCACCTTTCATGTAAAGGCAAATCAAGGTTTAAGTTATTTTTAAATATCAGAAAGTTGCAAAGAAATGGTATGTTGCCATATGGCAACATCATGCAGTAGAGTGTTAAGCAAATCTTCCTGTGTATTTAGTGAGGGCTCTAAACATAAGCCTGTGCAAACGATGTGACACTTTCATACATGCACTTTTACTTACTCAGCTACCAGTATAAAGTGTGAGTGCAATCTGGGACAGATTTCTAAGTGGAAGCACATATACTTTTGTGGTGGATAAGCAAAAATCATAGAATGGTAAAGCAACATGAGGGAAAAAAGCAGACCATATACAGACCATATACTTGTTAGGTAAGGTAGAGACTATCCATAGATCTCTTTAAAGTCCAAATAAATTTTAAACAAGTCAGGGATCTAATCACAGAGAAGTATAGATATGAAAAAGGTTAGGAGACAGCCTCAAAGACACTGAGCCAAACACTGGATTGGTTTAAAATAAATAGAATGAAATGGTATTGACATGTAAAGTCAGAGTAAAAAAAAAAAATCTGTGGCAAGTCCTGAAACCAGTCACAGATCATTCATTTCTCTGGTGTAAACAGGTATAAATCATGAGAGAGGATGATAAACAGAAAAATGCACTGCCACCAACTTCTAGGTGTTTGTTTTCTATCATAGTAACACAGAAATCAAAGAATGCATGAAGGTAGCTACTTTTTGTGTTGACTCGCTAACAAAGCAAAGAGAAAGCGATAGGGAGTCTTAAGGGATTCACGTTCCACAGGAATCTTGTTCTTCTGGAAAAAGAATGGCTTTTATAAGAAGCAGCTTTTGAAAGGCACGTCCTCTGGCATTATCCTGCAGGGCTAAACAACAGCTATGTAAGCTCTTAGCTTCCACTCACAATCTCCTGCTTACCTTTCCATCATAGCGCTTCACTACGTACTGATCCAGACCCAAGCCTGAGAGAGAGAGAGAGAGAGAGGGAGTGAGAGAGAGGGAGGGAGAGAAAATGTTAATGATCCTTAAATTATACATATCGCCATTCATATTGTCTGTAGGCTGCACGGTTTCTCTCTGACAGTCTCAGCAATTAGTTTATATTCATGATTTAATAATAACTGTGTAATTTCCTGGTGTGGATTTGATCATAAATCTGAACAGCCTATAACTATTCTCCAATACCGTATACATGTATCATACATGACCATTTCAGCTAACATTATGACATGCATGATGTCAGACAGTTTTAAGCACAACGGAAGTATGATCACGGTTTTACTTTCAATGTCAAGTGTATAAACATATCATCTTCATGTTCTTTTTCTTTCTGTATTTTCCCCTATAATTTTTTAATTAAGTCATTTCCAGTTCCAATTGTAAATCCACTGCCTCTAGCACAATGCCCAATGAACAGAGCCGAATGATCACACACCCCCTCTGACAGGTATCCAGTTTAGGGGATGTTTCTTATCACCTGCTAGTGTGGGGTTTCTACACAGAACCATATCATGTATGGATATAAAGTAGGGATGTCCGATTAAGGCATTTTCTAACTGATCGGAATCGGCTTTACTAAACCCGATCCTAATCCCGATCTTTTGTTTTACATCAGCATGTCCGCTGTGTGGAAATACTTAATTGGAAAGTGAAACAAGTCCAACAGTGAAGTGTAATGTCTGCAATGTGAGCGTTTCACGAGGCGGTGGGAGCAGAGCTGCGTTCATTACTGTAGAATTTTACGGTTTATATGGTGCGAGTCAAGGATCACTCCGGTTTACAAAACAACGTATTGGTGCACTCGTTTAATAAAGAAATAAATACACGGTATATTCACAAATTGTCGGGAGCAGAACACTTTATTAACTTCTTCTGTTACAGTACCGAATAGCGGACAGCTAGAGTCAAGCTATTCCATGCACTATGGAAGCCCCAAAGGGTCAAAACACACTCACTTCGTGTACAAACGTCCATCAAACCAGTCACAATACAAGCACTTTAAAAACTGGCTTTCCTTCATAACAAAAGAGCCTTTGCATTTTATTTTGGTATTCAGGTTTTACTGTAATGCTTTTAAGTAACTTTTTTTCTTATATTCAAGTTAAGCTGCTACACAGATTTCTATTAATTTTTAGTGTATCACTGCATTAAACAGATTTTTTTTCTTCGAATGTAAAGTTTAAAGTAAAACTGCAATTATCTCACTCATTTTGATTGATTTTGTAAAAATACACAACATTAAGCAATAGCTTGGCTGCAGCATTTTTTCCTACAGCACTGCAGAGCTATTCAGTTGTTAAACATGTTTATTGGATTAATTTGAATAACTGTAATGTACTTGAAGTGTGCACTGTGTGAACAGTATTATCTAGTTCTTATCTAGACAATATCTAGAAAATACAAGTAGCGGTTTGAGACTCGGTATCGGATCGGGATAAAAATTAATAATCGGGATCGGGAACAAAAAAAACGTGATCTGGACATCCCTAATATAAAGCACTAAGCTCTGTGCGGACCCCCATCACCACCACCCCACTCACGCAGGCACCCAGATCAGTCCCAGAGATCACATATTGCAGCGGCGGCAGAAAAAGACCCAGTCCGACCTTCCCTCCCTCAAACACGGCCAATTTTTTGTTTGTGTGGACGCCTGACCAAGTTGGTGGCTCTGCCGAGATTCAAACTCGCCAGGTTGCTGCTGTTGGACCCTTGAGCAGGGCCCTTAACCCTTAATTACTCAGACTGTATAGCACTGTAAGTCGCTTTGGATAAAGCTGTAATGCCAAAAATGTAAATGTAAACACCTAAATGTTTAAATCTAGAAATCTAAATCTGCTGGGTGAGCAATCGTTTAAACTGGAAAACTACTTACAGTTTTGACATAAAACAGACATGGTATAAAACTACATGGTGAAGCTTATTACTCTTTAAAATACATAACAAACACAGTTACTACTGACTAGGGCTGGGAAATTCAGCAATATCCCGTCCACAAATAATTAGCATTCTGCAACACTGAGCTTTACTGCACCACTGAACAAAGCCTATTGAATAAAATCCACTCCCTTCAGTTTTTATTACAGGTCTATGATTTACAGTTTTCTAATAACAATTGTGCAATGAAACCTGCAGAAGCATGTTCGCTATAGAGGTAGAATTCGTTTTTCTGTTTTTCCTTGTGGCTGCTCCTGTATTTAGGAGTCGCTACAGAGGATCTTTCTGGTCCGCATGTCTGCTTTGGCCCAGTTTTTACACCAGATGCCGTTCCTGACACAACACTCCTTATTTCAATCCAGGTTTGGAACAGTCACTTATGTTGCACTGATATGTGTCCCTCCCCAATGGCCAGGTTTATGTTCTGCTTACACCTTCTGTATTTGTAAGCCGAGCCTGGGATTCAAACTCCGGCTCTGCTGTCACCAGTAGTGTAGCTCTTCATCACTACATCGTATAAGATCACTGGTACTCTGTATATAATATGTAAACTTATTTCAGTGTAGGAATTTGACAAGTTGTGTACAAAACCTTTACAGAACAGTTTTGTTGTTTAATTAATTGTCTAATTCTAATTTCCTATTATGTGTAAATGTATTCTAGCATTGTGTGTTAATGAATTAAATGTCATTCATTCATATTTTACCACCACTTTATCCTATTCAGGGTTGCAGTGGGTCCAGTCACTGGGTGGAAGGGCAGGAAAAAACCTGGACAGGTCGCCAATCCATCACAGGGCAAACACACTCACACACACACACTTATACCTAGGGTGCAGTTCAGACTGCATGTCAAGTTACTGGAGCACCCAGAGAAAACCCACACGGACACGCGGAGAACACACAAACCCAACACAGAAAGGACCATCCATCTGGGAATCAAACCCATGACCTTCTTGCTGTGAGGCAACAGTGCTACCCACTGAGCCACCTTGCCGTCCCATCAGTAATAAGAATTAAAATGAATTAGAACACATTCACTCCAATGTACACTCTATTTGTTGCCACGTAAACAAAACATGGACCTAACAAAATGTGCAAATTATCTATGATCATCTCTAATAATTACACTAATTTACATTTTCAGCATTTAGCAGACGCTTTCATCCAAAAAAAGCTTACATTATACAGTCTAAGCCAGCCTTTCTCAACCGGGGTGCCGCGTCTGGCTTCGTCAGGGGTGCCGTCAAAAATATTCTGCCGTTACTGATATTGAAAATGAAATAAATTTAAAGTACAAAAAAGTCAACGTATCATGAAAATGTAGCCCATTAGCCGCCACAAACATCCAAATTTGTCTCACACCCCCCTTTCCCCACGCTACAACGTCAACGCGGGTTGCGTGCATTGCCTAAAGTGATGAGTCGTTCGCGAACGATCCGATTCTATTAAACGGCTCTTATGTTTTAAATGACGCATATGTTTTAAAGCAGAAACAAACACAGGCACATCTCTGCACAAGAGAGGATTTTTCTGAAACTGAATGCAATGCAACCAAAGTACGTCTCATCCCTGTAGTGTTTTTGTGTGTTAGCAGTCCGAGGGATGCAGAGTGTAGGTTTTAATACATTTTAGACTGGGGTGACTTGAGATTTTGAATACTTTTAAAGGGTGCAGTGACTGAAAAAAGGTTGAGAAACACTGATCTAAGCAATTGAGGGTTAGGGGCACAACAGTGGCAACCTAGCAGTGGTGGGGTTTAAACCAGCAAGCTTCTGCTTACTAGTCCAGTACCTTAACTGCTAGGCTACAACTAGCCCTACTAATGACAGCTATGTAATAACCCTGAAATATGTAAAAACAGGGCTGATTTTGAAAAGTGATAACGACATCCACCTGAATTGGAAAACTGACTTTTGCTTCTGACCACAAACCCAAAAGCTTTTCCTATTTGCCTGACTGTAAAAGTCACATCTCTTATTCAGCATGTCTTTTTATCCTCTGCCTACAGCAGATGATTGATCAATAAGGTCAGGTCAAAGACTCTACTGGTAAGCCATGAATAATCTGCTGGCACATAAAAGACTGGCAACGCCTTGCAAAAATGAGGAGCTCAATATAAATTTTGCTTTTGCAAATAAATTATGGAGCAGTTCTGTAGGCAGACCAGCCACTAATGGATTGCTTGTTTACATTTCTTGTTTTGGCAGATTGTTCTGTACTTCATGTGAAAGGAATGTACTTTAAACAGAAGCTTGAATGATAATACAGCAAGCTACACCTACATTTCTTTATCTTATCCTTTATCTGCAGACTAATAACTTAGGAAAATACTGTACGTTTTATGTTTCCCAATCACTATAATCAACCTGGTGATGGTGCAGAAGTCTATTACCCACAGCTCAGATCTAGGTTTGAATCCGGGTGCTACCAGCCAGTCAGGCATCTACACAGACCTGATTGGCTATGTCTAAGGCTGAGAATCTGAGATGAACTTGCACCATAGTTGGGGAATTCCTGTCTTGCGTCCAGTCTTTTAATGCTGTAGAAGGCTTCATACACAAAGTTTGTCTATGCAGTAGCTCATAAAATGGCAATAATGTACATACAGTAGACCCTTGTCTTACGAATTCAATTGGTTCCGAAGGGCTGTTCTTAAGTCAAAAAATGTTCATAAAGAATTAATCCGTGCCAGACCTCCCAAACCACCCCCTTACCTAACCTTTCTAATGTCTTAAATGGTCTTTTTTTGTTATAAATACAAGTATATTTTCCCTTAAATCTTAAATTATAGAATAGACATTCCTGTAATAAACAATAATAAACAACAATACACAATAGTACTGTACATAAAACAACACACATCACATTTCAGTACAGTACGTGTGCTGTACCATACACCATAATACATTTCCTTCTTTTTTTATAAAATGTATCTATCAGAAACAAAAATAACTCATATTTCTCTATTATTTTCTTCTTTATTTCAATAGTGTTGTATTATGTAGGTGTAATTGCACGAAAGAAAGAATAATTTACTCAGCCGACTTCCTTCTTCTCTCTTACTCACTGTCCCCTCTGTCTGATACACAGTGACAGCTACTGGCAGGAGTAATTATACAACAACAAATAGTAATAGATCTTTTTCATTTTCTCACCACTACGCTTTCTCTGCACCTTCTTTGGGGACATTTTAATATAGAATTTTACAAAATATAAAGAAAACACCGGAAAAACACAGTCAGCTGTCCGAATGTTCGCTGTGTATATATATACACACATTTATATATATATATATATATATATATATATACAGTATACAGTGTATCACAAAAGTGAGTACACCCCTCACATTTCTGCAGATATTTAAGTATATCTTTTCATGGGACAACACTGACAAAATGATACTTTGACACAATGAAAAGTAGTCTGTGTGCAGCTTATATAACAGTGTAAATTTATTCTTTCCTCAAAATAACTCAATATACAGCCATTAATGTCTAAACCACCGGCAACAAAAGTGAGTACACCCCTTAGTGAAAGTTCCTGAAGTGTCAATATTTTGTGTGGCCACCATTATTTCCCAGAACTGCCTTAACTCTCCTGGGCATGGAGTTTACCAGAGCTTCACAGGTTGCCACTGGAATGCTTTTCCACTCCTCCATGACGACATCACGGAGCTGGCGGATATTCGAGACTTTGCGCTCCTCCACCTTCCGCTTGAGGATGCCCCAAAGATGTTCTATTGGGTTTAGGTCTGGAGACATGCTTGGCCAGTCCATCACCTTTACCCTCAGCCTCTTCAATAAAGCAGTGGTTGTCTTAGAGGTGTGTTTGGGGTCATTATCATGCTGGAACACTGCCCTGCGACCCAGTTTCCGGAGGGAGGGGATCATGCTCTGCTTCAGTATTTCACAGTACATATTGTTCATGTGTCCCTCAATGAAATGTAACTCCCCAACACCTGCTGCACTCATGCAGCCCCAGACCATGGCATTCCCACCACCATGCTTGACTGTAGGCATGACACACTTATCTTTGTACTCCTCACCTGATTGCCGCCACACATGCTTGAGACCATCTGAACCAAACAAATGAATCTTGGTCTCATCAGACCATAGGACATGGTTCCAGTAATCCATGTCCTTTGTTGACATGTCTTCAGCAAACTGTTTGCGGGCTTTCTTGTGTAGAGACTTCAGAAGAGGCTTCCTTCTGGGGTGACAGCCATGCAGACCAATTTGATGTAGTGTGCGGCGTATGGTCTGAGCACTGACAGGCTGACCCCCCACCTTTTCAATCTCTGCAGCAATGCTGACAGCACTCCTGCGCCTAGCTTTCAAAGACAACAGTTGGATGTGACGCTGAGCACGTGCACTCAGCTTCTTTGGACGACCAACGCGAGTCTGTTCTGAGTGGACCCTGCTCTTTTAAAACGCTGGATGATTTTGGCCACTGTGCTGCAGCTCAGTTTCAGGGTGTTGGCAATCTTCTTGTAGCCTTGGCCATCTTCATGTAGCACAACAATTCGTCTTTTAAGATCCTCAGAGAGTTCTTTGCCATGAGGTGCCATGTTGGAACTTTCAGTGACCAGTATGAGAGAGTGTGAGAGCTGTACTACTAAATTGAACACACCTGCTCCCTATGCACACCTGAGACCTAGTAAGACTAACAAATCACATGACATTTTGGAGGGAAAATGACAAGCAGTGCTCAATTTGGACATTTAGGGGTGTAGTCTCTTAGGGGTGTACTCACTTTTGTTGCCGGTGGTTTAGACATTAATGGCTGTATATTGAGTTATTTTGAGGAAAGAATAAATTTACACTGTTATATAAGCTGCACACAGACTACTTTTCATTGTGTCAAAGTGTCATTTTGTCAGTGTTGTCCCATGAAAAGATATACTTAAATATCTGCAGAAATGTGAGGGGTGTACTCACTTTTGTGATACACTGTATATATATATATACATATACAGTATATACAGTGTATCACAAAAGTGAGTACACCCCTCACATTTCTGCTGATATTTAAGTATATCTTTTCATGGGACAACACTGACAAAATGACACTTTGACACAATGAAAAGTAGTCTGTGTGCAGCTTATATAACAGTGTAAATTTATTCTTCCCTCAAAATAACTCAATATACAGCCATTAATGTCTAAACCACCGGCAACAAAAGTGAGTACACCCCTTAGTGAAAGTTCCTGAAGTGTCAATATTTTGTGTGGCCACCATTATTTCCCAGAACTGCCTTAACTCTCCTGGGCATGGAGTTTACCAGAGCTTCACAGGTTGCCACTGGAATGCTTTTCCACTCCTCCATGACGACATCACGGAGCTGGCGGATATTCGAGACTTTGCGCTCCTCCACCTTCCGCTTGAGGATGCCCCAAAGATGTTCTATTGGGTTTAGGTCTGGAGACATGCTTGGCCAGTCCATCACCTTTACCCTCAGCCTCTTCAATAAAGCAGTGGTCGTCTTAGAGGTGTGTTTGGGGTCGTTATCATGCTGGAACACTGCCCTGCGACCCAGTTTCCGGAGGGAGGGGATCATGCTTTGCTTCAGTATTTCACAGTACATATTGGAGTTCATGTGTCCCTCAATGAAATGTAACTCCTCAACACCTGCTGCACTCATGCAGCCCCAGACCATGGCATTCCCACCACCATGCTTGACTGTAGGCATGACACACTTATCTTTATACTCCTCACCTGATTGCCGCCACACATGCTTGAGACCATCTGAACCAAACAAATTAATCTTGGTCTCATCAGACCATAGGACATGGTTTCAGTAATCCATGTCCTTTGTTGACATGTCTTCAGCAAACCGTTTGCGGGCTTTCTTGTGTAGAGACTTCAGAAGAGGCTTCCTTCTGGGGTGACAGCCATGCAGACCAATTTGATGTAGTGTGCGGCGTATGGTCTGAGCCCTGACAGGCTGACCCCCCACCTTTTCAATCTCTGCAGCAATGCTGACAGCACTCCTGTGCCTATCTTTCAAAGACAGCAGTTGGATGTGACGCTGAGCACGTGCACTCAGCTTCTTTGGATGACCAACGCGAGGTCTGTTCTGAGTGGACCCTGCTCTTTTAAAACGCTGGATGATCATGGCCACTGTGCTGCAGCTCAGTTTCAGGGTGTTGGCAATCTTCTTGTAGCCTTGGCCATCTTCATGTAGCGCAACAATTCGTCTTTTAAGATCCTCAGAGAGTTCTTTGCCATGAGGTGCCATGTTGGAACTTTCAGTGACCAGTATGAGAGAGTGTGAGAGCTGTACTACTAAATTGAACACACCTGCTCCCTATGAACATCTGAGACCTAGTAACACTAACGAGTCACATGACATTTTGGAGGGAAAATGACAAGCAGTGCTCAATTTGGACATTTAGGGGTGTAGTCTCTTAGGGGTGTACTCACTTTTGTTGCCGGTGGTTTAGACATTAATGGCTGTATATTGAGTTATTTTGAGTCTGCACACAGACTACTTTTCATTGTGTCAACGTGTCATTTTGTCAGTGTTGTCCCATGAAAAGATATACTTAAATATCAGCAGAAATGTGAGGGGTGTACTCACTTTTGTGATACACTGTATATACAGTACATATATACAGTGTATCACAAAAGTGAGTACACCCCTCACATTTCTGCAGATATTTAAGTATATCTTTTCATGGGACAACACTGACAAAATGACACGTTGACACAATGAAAAGTAGTCTGTGTGCAGCTTATATAACAGTGTAAATTTATTCTTCCCTCAAAATAACTCAATATACAGCCATTAATGTCTAAACCACCGGCAACAAAAGTGAGTACACCCCTAAGAGACTACACCCCTAAATGTCCAAATTGAGCACTGCTTGTCATTTTCCCTCCAAAATGTCATGTGACTTGTTAGTGTTACTAGGTCTCAGGTGTGCATAGGGAGCAGGTGTGTTCAATTTAGTAGTACAGCTCTCACACTCTCTCATACTGGTCACTGAAAGTTCCAACATGGCACCTCATGGCAAAGAACTCTCTGAGGATCTTAAAAGACGAATTGTTGCTCTACATGAAGATGGCCAAGGCTACAAGAAGATTGCCAACACCCTGAAACTGAGCTGCAGCACAGTGGCCAAGATCATCCAGCGTTTTAAAAGAGCAGGGTCCACTCAGAACAGACCTCGCGTTGGTCGTCCAAAGAAGCTGAGTGCACGTGCTCAGCGTCACATCCAACTGCTGTCTTTGAAAGATAGGTGCAGGAGTGCTGTCAGCATTGCTGCAGAGATTGAAAAGGTGGGGGGTCAGCCTGTCAGTGCTCAGACCATACGCCGCACACTACATCAAATTGGTCTGCATGGCTGTCACCCCAGAAGGAAGCCTCTTCTGAAGTCTCTACACAAGAAAGCCCGCAAACGGTTTGCTGAAGACATGTCAACAAAGGACATGGATTACTGGAACCATGTCCTATGGTCTGATGAGACCAAGATTAATTTGTTTGGTTCAGATGGTCTCCAGCATGTGTGGCAGCAATCAGGTGAGGAGTACAAAGATAAGTGTGTCATGCCTACAGTCAAGCATGGTGGTGGGAATGCCATGGTCTGGGGCTGCATGAGTGCAGCAGGTGTTGGGGAGTTACATTTCATTGAGGGACACATGAACTCCAATATGTACTGTGAAATACTGAAGCAGAGCATGATCCCCTCCCTCCAGAAAGTGGGTCGCAGGGCAGTGTTCCAGCATGATAATGACCCCAAACACACCTCTAAGACGACCACTGCTTTATTGAAGAGGCTGAGGGTAAAGGTGATGGACTGGCCAAGCATGTCTCCAGACCTAAACCCAATAGAACATCTTTGGGGCATCCTCAAGCGGAAGGTGGAGGAGCGCAAAGTCTCGAATATCCGCCAGCTCCGTGATGTCGTCATGGAGGAGTGGAAAAGCATTCCAGTGGCAACCTGTAAAGCTCTGGTAAACTCCATGCCCAGGAGAGTTAAGGCAGTTCTGGGAAATAATGGTGGCCACACAAAATATTGACACTTCAGGAACTTTCACTTAGGGGTGTACTCACTTTTGTTGCCGGTGGTTTAGACATTAATGGCTGTATATTGAGTTATTTTGAGGGATGAATAAATTTACACTGTTATATAAGCTGCACACAGACTACTTTTCATTGTGTCAGTGTCATTTTGTCAGTGTTGTCCCATGAAAAGATATACTTAAATATCTGCAGAAATGTGAGGGGTGTACTCACTTTTGTGATACACTGTATATATATATATATATATTAGGGCTGTCAAACGATTAAAAATTTTTATCGCGATTAATCTCAGAATTTCATATAGTTAATCGCGATTAATCGCATAAAAAAAAAAATCTGTGTAAATGTTATAGAAAACAAGGATTTTTAAGTGAAATGTTACAGTTAAAATGGTGAACACATTTTATGCTAAATGTACTGATGTTAAAAACTGCTGGGACAAGAGAAAACTGTTTTATTCACTCACATACTAGGCAGTAATACTATCCAGTGGTTTAATGGACGTTTCTACACGAACTGAGTGTGTTTAGACTAGGGTGGCCAGATTCATAGTAACAAAAAGGAGGACATTACACCCCAAAAAGCCGGACATCATATTAGGAACAGGGGGACATGCTACTGCAACACACAGAATGAATCCAGAACCCATATAACAGAGTTTTTGACCAATTTAAGCAAGAATTATATAACAAATGACTGTTTTACTCACTAAATGTTGTGTCTTTTCATATTTAGGTCCGTTCATCGCTGCCTCAAAAGTTTACTTTTTGGCATTTTCACCGCGTTCCTGATCATGAGAGCTGAGTGATTGACTCAGGTAGCGGTGTTTACAAAACAGAGAGGGCGGGCGAAATTCAACCACCCAATCACAGACTAGCATTTAGAGGGCGGACCTTCTCCGATTGGCCAGTGGTAGCTCTATAAGGAGTCAAATGAGGCTGTTAAACCAATGATATACAAAGCATTTGTTTCGACATGTACCTGAGCCAATGGTAAATAATATTGATCAAAAATGAAACCAGTTCACTCCAAAAGGAGAGTTAAATTGAGATTGCGTTAATGCGTTATTATCGCGTTAACTTCGACAGCCCTAATATATATATATATATATATATATATATATATATATATATATATATATATATATACAGTGTATCACGAAAGTGAGTACACCCCTCACATTTCTGCAAGTATTTCATTATATCTTTTCATGGGACAACACTATAGACATGAAACTTGGATATAACTTAGAGTAGTCAGTGTACAACTTGTATAGCAGTGTAGATTTACTGTCTTCTGAAAATAACTCAACACACAGCCATTAATGTCTAAATAGCTGGCAACATAAGTGAGTACACCCCACAGTGAACATGTCCAAATTGTGCCTAAAGTGTCAATATTTTGTGTGACCACCATTATTATCACTGCCTTAACCCTCCTGGGCATGGAATTCACCAGAGCTGCACAGGTTGCTACTGGAATCCTCTTCCACTCCTCCGTGATGACATCACGGAGCTGGTGGATGTTAGACACCTTAAACTCCTCCACCTTCCACTTGAGGATGCGCCACAGGTGCTCAATTGGGTTTAGTCCATCACCTTTACCCTTAGCTTCCTCAGCAAGGCAGTTGTCATCTTGGAGGTTGTGTTTGGGGTCGTTATCCTGTTGGAAAACTGCCATGAGGCCCAGTTTTCGAAGGGAGGGGATCATGCTCTGTTTCAGAATGTCACAGTACATGTTGGAATTCATGTTTCCCTCAATGAACTGCAGCTCCCCAGTGCCAGCAACACTCATGCAGCCCAAGACCATGATGCTACCACCACCATGCTTGACTGTAGGCAAGATACAGTTGTCTTGGTACTTCTCACCAGGGCGCCGCCACACATGCTGGACACCATCTGAGCCAAACAAGTTTATCTTGGTCTCGTCAGACCACAGGGCATTCCAGTAATCCATGTTCTTGGACTGCTTGTCTTCAGCAAACTGTTTGCTGGCTTTCTTGTGCGTCAGCTTCCTTCTGGGATGACGACCATGCAGACCGAGTTGATGCAGTGTGCGGCGTATGGTCTGAGCACTGACAGGCTGACCTCCCACGTCTTCAACCTCTGCAGCAATGCTGGCAGCACTCATGTGTCTATTTTTTAAAGCCAACCTCTGGATATGACGCCGAACACGTGGACTCAACTTCTTTGGTCGACCCTGGCGAAGCCTGTTCCGAGTGGAACCTGTCCTGGAAAACCGCTGTATGACCTTGGCCACCATGCTGTAGCTCAGTTTCAGGGTGTTAGCAATCTTCTTATAGCCCAGGCCATCTTTGTGGAGAGCAACAATTCTATTTCTCACATCCTCAGAGAGTTCTTTGCCATGAGGTGCCATGTTGAATATCCAGTGGCCAGTATGAGAGAATTGTACCCAAAACACCAAATTTAACAGCCCTGCTCCCCATTTACACCTGGGACCTTGACACATGGCACCAGGGAGGGACAACGACACATTTGGGCACAATTTGGACATGTTCACTGTGGGGTGTACTCACTTATGTTGCCAGCTATTTAGACATTAATGGCTGTGTGTTGAGTTATTTTCAGAAGACAGTAAATCTACACTGCTATACAAGCTGTACACTGACTACTCTAAGTTATATCCAAGTTTCATGTCTATAGTGTTGTCCCATGAAAAGATATAATGAAATATTTGCAGAAATGTGAGGGGTGTACTCACTTTCGTGATACACTGTATATATATATATATATAGAGAGAGAGAGAGAGAGAGAGAGAGAGAGAGAGAGAGAGAGAGAGATGATCGAAGTAAACTTGTTCGTGACATCACGTGTTTCATTCAGCGCGAATTTCAGTTCGTAATCCGAAATTTGTTCGTACGTTAAATTGAAGGGAAAAAAATGCTCATAACCCAAAATGTTCGTATGGTAAACGGTTCGTAAGTCAAAGGTCTAATGTACAGGGTAAATAAATCTCTTCTTATCTAAAGTATGAACTCAACCCGCCATGTGTCAACAGTTCTGGGGGGTATTTTAGTGGTAATAGCATGGGGAAAGTTTTCTTGGCTCACATTTGGGCCCTCTAATACCAATTAAGCACTGTTTAAATTAGTGCTGGACAATAATTCGATATCGATAAATATCGCGATAGAAAATGTTTCAATAACGGTGATATGATTTTTAAACAAATTCGATCGATATGCATACGTCAGTGCGCTTTGCCCGTGTTACTTTTTTGCGGAAGCATTTCTGCTCGCAGGTGTTCCCACAGGGACGCAATTCAACAGCACACCTCAAGCGAGTAGTTCTCCA
Organism: Trichomycterus rosablanca; assembly: GCF_030014385.1. NCBI lineage: Eukaryota > Metazoa > Chordata > Actinopteri > Siluriformes > Trichomycteridae > Trichomycterus > Trichomycterus rosablanca. The sequence goes on from NC_085992.1 coordinate 28,818,519, forward strand.
TCAAAACAGTGCAGTTACACACTCAACATAAATGTCAACCACCAACACAATTACAGAAAAAGTACTAGTACTGAGTACTAATACCAGTTAATAATATTACTTCTTATTAGTTGTGGCGCGCTACGAATAAAGGCACCAACGGGATAGTCGCGTTCCACTGTTGCCAGATTGGACTGTTTTCCTCCTAATTGGGCGTTGTTGTTTTTTTCAAAAACAATTTAATAGCATTTAAATAACACTTCTATTGAAAAGAGAATATTCAGGTTTAAGAAGCCCCAGCATTGTAGAAGGCTTTTAAAAGTAAAGTCAATTTTCAATGCTGATTTGGATTAAGTGTTGGTCAGAATGTATCATATTCTTGAAAGAAAATTAAAATTTGTTTTCCATGCATTCACACTGGCATGTTCTGGGGTTCAGATGAGTCTCATCAGTACACACAAGTTTGCAGTCAAATGATCAAGTATTGCAAAGGAATATCTTTGAAATTCTGTTAAGGTTATAGGCTATATTTTAGTTTTTCACAAAGAAAATGAGAAAAAGTAAAAAGCTTATTATGCTAGGCTTGATGTAATTCTACATGGTACTCACTGCCTGTATAGGTAAACGAGTGAGTGACCAAAACACTACTAGATCAACAGCTACTAGCCACATACAAAAATAGTTTCTGTGCCACCCCTGTGTGAGCAATGGTCTCAGTCTGGCCACCCCTATAGAAATTGTCTGGCTTTGCCACTGTCCACAGTTGAAAAAGAAGCAGATGAAATAGCTGATAAGAGAGGAAAGACTAATTCAGTGGTGTATTCAGCTTGTATTTCTTGCCAGAAACCAGAAAAGAGGTTTGCAGGTACAGCCATCCAATTTTGGTGTTTTTGGCAGTTTTTGTGACATTTGTGTTATTCATATCGATATCGGAATTATATTGTATCGACCGAAATTAGGAGTTATATCGTGATATAAATTTTAGCCATATCGTCCAGCCCTAGTTCAAATGCCAAAATCCAAATAGTGTTGCCGATTATGTGCAACCATCTAAAAACTGCTACTTACAGCATAATGATAAATCATATCACAAGCACAAATCATGAGCATGACAATATTTCAACATCCCCAGTTACCAAATCTAAATACCGTTGGGTAAAACAAGAAATTCACAGCATTAGTGTGCCAGCAGGAACCGAAATACAACTTCTGAAATCCATGTCACAAAGAAATAAAGCTGTTCTGAAAGCAAGTACGGGTCTTAGGATGCATTCACATGATAAATGTTTTGTGCTTTTGTTTACTGCAAGGCTGGACACATATTGTTGCTTACCAGAGCATTTCACATGATACACAGCATAACCACTTTCTGCAGGCTACCACTGCATGCCAAGCTTACAACCATCCATGATATTGACTGACAGTATTGATGGTTTATTCACATTCAGTTTTGTATGAAATATTTGTATTATACGCCATGCTAGCCCATGGTTAAGTTGTTGATTCCTTGTTTTGTTTCTTGAAGTTAGGGTATCAATGTTTATGTTCTTTCAGGTGGGATTTTATTTTGGATTTAAAAGGTCAGATCGATTGGCAAGTGTTTGAGTCAAAGAGCTCAGCCTCCAATCAGATAACTTGGAGCCATATAACCTTTCTACTTGGAAGAACTTTAAAACTTAATAAACAAAATCACATGATGCAGCAGTAGGCCCAGATGGGAGCCACAATCAATTTCCAAGCACCTCAAAGGTTTTGAGTTTCATAACATATTGTAGTGCCACGTTGAGTGTCCTGTCTTGAGTGAGGGTTAGTTTGCGTCAACATACAGGCTCTAAATGCTTCTAGTGCTGGTCGTAGTCCCTGATGGTGGATGGAGTCAAGTGTGTGGGTGAAAGTCTCCCATAGTCTAGTTTAGGTCTTATTAGGGTTCTTTATCCATTGGAGGGTCTGGTGGTTTGCATCCGATTTGGTTCCTGGCAGAACTTTAAATATGTCCAAGCTTTTGAGGCAGCTGTTTTTAAAGAATTCTATTTGTGGAATAAAAGATCCTAGGAACCTTGTTTTCTTGGTGGTCATGATGTGGTCACAATTAAGCTGAAGACTTGAGTAATGATATAAGGTTTGAAGCTGGCAGAAATATGTCAATATTTGATTGAGGTCGACAAGTGTTTATCTCTTTACCCCTTTAATCTGATGCCAGGGTCATTCACGCAAAGGCTACAAAAGGTGCCTGGTAATACTATATTAGTGACACTGTTTATTTTTATATTAAACAGGGTGACAGACAGAATGCTACCCTGTGGGACTCCAATTACTTGTGTGTGTTCTTGAATAGGTGTTAATGAGCCTGACTTTGAAGTGCCTGTCTGTTACAAGGAGATAAAATCTGATAATTGGCCACATATGTAATATAATATAGCTCATATGATGTAGATGTCTTAAAACCATATATACATGTTGTATTGTATACCTTTCAAGGTTAAAGATTACTGCTACGACAGGTTTTTAATGAAGGTGTCTCTGATGAATGTTTTGTAGACATGACAGATTATCTTTTGTATTCCTTCCCTTTCAGAAACTGCTCTGCATATCTGACAGCCACAGCCACACAAGGTGGTTATTTACCATCTTTTCCAGTGTTCTACACAAACAGCTGGTCAGTGCTATAGGTTAATTATTGTTATGGTCGCTATTGTCTTTTCTTGGCTTGGCTATGGGAATTATGGTTGCTCCTTTTTATGATTTTGGTATTTTTGGTATTTGTTATCCATATTTGGTTATATGTTTTTAGGAGAAGGGTCATGGTGCCTCTGGGAAGGTGCTTCGAAACTGATAGTGGATCCTGTCTGGGCCTACTGCTGCGTCATGTGATTTTTTTATTAAGTTTTAGAGTTGTTCCATGTAGAAAGCCCGGTGGCTCCAAGATATGTAATTGGAAGCTAAGCTCTTTTAAGTCCTGCTGTAAACAGGTAGCTTGGAACTTCTGCAGACTTTTTTTTGCAGAGGAGCTTCTTTTAAAGCCTCCACAAGTTTATTTGCAATGTCAACCCTGCTAGGCTAGTAAACACTGTGTGTTGTTTGATGTGTTGGATTTGGTTTTTTTTTTTTACCATTGATGCCATCTATCAAAATGCACACTTTTGTTATTGGTGTGTTTGTCGTCCATTTTAACACAAATTCACAGCAGCTGTTGTTTTCTTCATTAAACCAGAGATTTTGTCTTCTTCTTGGTTTATTGTAGATTTTTGGTATAGTTTCATCTGCTATAGCTTCCATAGCATCTGTAAACAGTCCCAACTTCTTTTGGAACACGTTGCAGGCCTAAAAAGCTGGAATAGATGGCCGCTCAAGTGGCGCAGTGGTAAAAACACACGCTAGCGCACCAGAGCTGGGATCTTGAATACATCGTATAGAGTCTCAGCTCTGCCTGCCGTCTGGGCTGAGCAGCCACATGAACAACGATTGGCCTGTTGTTCAGATAAGGGTGGGATATTAAGCCGGATAGGGACTCTCTCATAATAACGAATGCAATTACGACCTCTGCTGGCTGATTGATGGCGCCTTCACAGAGACAGGGAAAAGAGTGCTCTCAGGGTGTGTCTCTCCGTGCACAGTGCTGAGCCGCATTGCACTCGTCAAAGTGTGGGTGATAAAATGCATACGACTGCTGCCCACGTGTCAGAGGGGGCGTGGGTTAGCCTTGCTCTCCTCAATCCGAGCAGTGATCGTCATTGGTGGAGAGGAAGCATGACACAATCGGCCAATTGGACGCGCTTAAAGGGAGAAAATCCATAAACAAAATCCCCCCCAAAAAAATGCTGGAATAGATGTATATTAACAAATGAAATAAAGGTAACATGAAATATATTGCATTTATTATGTCAATATCACTACTGTTTCACAGATGTGTCTATTTTCAGGGGTTGATAGGAAACTTGGAAGAATATTATTAATTAATATAAGAAAATACTTTTTTTCATTTGCGATTTGCAGTTGGGGTTTTAGCTTCTTGGCATCTTTAACAGTGATTCCTGCTATTGAGAGCTCAGTCGAAGTTGGTTATCAATTCCTGATCCAGTTTGTGTTCAGTCATTCTTCTTTTGTAATTTATGGTCACCATGGCTGTATAGTTGCACCTTATCACTCCTATTCCCCAGCCACCTCAGAACCCAACAAGGGGATGCACAAAGACATGTCTGTGCACCAGGGCTATAGGAGTGATATACTCAAACAGATGGTGTTTGCACTATACTGACCCTGAGTCAACGCCTTCTGGGGATCTCTTAAGAGATTTAACCTAGCTGCTTGATTGGAGTTGGCCTCTCCAACCTTCTGTCTATGTAAAATAAAGCCAAAGTATGGAGTGTTGGAGACATGGTAACCGCAGTCACCACTCCTCGCAGGTATCAGAATCTTTAACTCTATAGACACAGGTGGCACCTCACAGCAAACAAGGCACACAACTTGTTTACCTTTTACAAATTGCAAATACAAAGTGGTGCTGAGAATCTATTCTATCCTTGATCCCAAGGGGGTATTTTAGTTTAAAACAAGAAAGCTCTGGTAGTGCTTGTCTTCTGGAGATGTGAAAAGATAAACAGGGAAAATGGGCTCATGAATCTTTATTGCATCAATCAGAGAATGTATTGAATGTTATTAAAGAGCTACAAAGTTGGCACCAACAATGCAAACCCGGTCTCCGTATTTTACAGTTTACTAGTCGCCATGCCATTCAACGTTCAGTTTAATCCAAAAGTTTAGGGCTTTGTGAAACAGTTAAAATCAGTTTCTTTCCACCAGGTCTGTGCTTTGCTTCACACTTCGTCATATAAACAATTTGTCTCATCTACTGCACTTGATTAATGGCAAGCAGTTCATTCAGATTAAACTTTGAACACAGCAGAGAGCTGTTAAAACGTCGGCAAATGTGCACAGCGCACGTCACTCAGAGAGATGCAAATGAAAGGTGTTACTGTCTCACTCTGTAGGAAACAATGGCACAGCCAGTACAAAAACGATTTTGCAGTGTGTCATGTGAATGCAGCCTTACCCAATTTTAGCATATGTTTCCTAGTCAAGCAGCCAATGAATGTGTGCATACAGTATCTTACAAAAGTGAGTACACCCCTCACATTTCTGCAAATATTTTATTATATCTTTTCATGGGACAACACTATAGACATGAAACTTGGATATAACTTAGAGTAGTCAGTGTACAGCTTGTATAGCAGTATAGATTTACTGTCTCACTGTACACCTCACAGTGAACATGTCCAAATTGTGCCCAGTTGTGTCGTTGTCCCTCCCTGGTGTCATGTGACTCCTTTGAGTTACAAGGTTCCAGGTGTAAATGGGGAGCAGGTCTGTTAAATTTGGTGTTTTGGGTACAATTCTCTCATACTGGCCACTGGATATTCAACATAGTACCTCATAGCAAAGTACTCTCTGAGGATGTGAGAAATAGAATTTTTGCTCTTCACAAAGATGGCCCAGGCAAGGGGTTTTCAACCTTTTTGGACATGCGCCCCCCTTCGTGTGCCAACTGCGAAACCCCCGCCACCCCCCAACTTGCGCCACGCCCCCTCCCCTTCGTCAACCACCGCACAGAAATCATTGAGAAAGCTTCTGACAAGCTAAAATAACGTAATTAACGTTGTGCACATCATACATACGATGCAATTTTGCTGATTGAAAATATTACTTTAAAAAAATAACACAGTCCGATCCCATCAGAGCCGATTCTATGAGCACATTATATAAATTCGTGGTTCACTTTGGTAAATCATAAGCGGTTCTTGCTTTTTAATATAGATGAGAGCAGAAAACATTACTTCACAGAGTCAAGCATAGACAAAAGTTCATCAATTACTAAATTGGTTAGTTCAGCATCATCTGCTCTGACTGACAAAAAACGTTTAGCTCCACAGACAGAACGACTCTGAGTCGGCTCCCGCTCTGTGGTAATAGCCAGTTTAATTAAGCCTGAGCTTTTTAAGGTAAGCGAGTCACACAAAATGTTCTTTAGTAGCTGGTGTTTATTTACAACCGCAACATTTATTATAACAGTAAAAACAGAGAGATGACTGAGAAAAGAAACTTACGCTGCGCTTAAAATGAATTGACTCCTGAATCACTTACATCGATACTGTAAACAGAGCGTCTCTCTTAAAGACACAGACACGTCCTATAACAGCGGTCGTTGGTTTTGACACCGTTGGTTATCTTCGCTGTGAGCCCTATTCTTAAGGTTTTTTTCAGACTGAACTGATTAACATTAAACGTGCTTGTGTGTGTGGTCAGTGAGACTAATGAAATATGTCTCCCGTGGGTGAAAAATGAATTGCTTTAGTTTTAGAAGTTTTAGAAGTTTTAGAAGGATAATATGGGTGGTCACACAAAATATTGACACTTTGGGCACAATTTGGACATGTTCACATGTAGACATTAATGGCTGTGTGTTGAGTTATTTTCAGAAGACAGTAAATCTACACTGCTATACAAGTTGTACACTGACTACTCTAAGTTATATCCAAGTTTCATGTCTATAGTGTTGTCCCATGAAAAGATATAATAAAATATTTGCAGAAATGTGAGGGGTGTACTCACTGGTGGGTCCAATCTTGAATCCAAACAGGTGTATCAAATAATGAAAGTGGTCGGTAAGAGTATTAAAAGAGTATTTTGAATTAATTTAAGAAAATATGTTTTGTGCCAAAAATGGATGGGCAAATATGGGCTGGCATCTGAACTAAGAAACTGTATACCTACGAAGTGTCCCATATTAGGCAAACTGCAAAAGTTTGGATACCCCAGGCAAATTTCTTCTTGAGTTAATCTTCAGTTAATGTTTTAAGTGAAAAACACTGTACCTAATAAAATGGCCACTAAGTAGGTGGACATGCTAAAAAAAATGTCAAATGAAGACAATTAGACCTATGTGCACACACTTCCATGTCAGCTTGGGAGTTTTTTTTAATGTCCCTCCTGTAAATATTGATAAGCAGTGAAAAATGTCCGTACCAAATCTTAAATAAAAAAAATAAAAAAACAGCAATGGCAACCGCAGTGTTTACTTCGAGGTCAAAGAGTATATCTAGAAGGCCTAGCAGCACAGAGTGATTACCTTTTGTTCCCAATATCAGGAAAGTGCAGCAGATAAGTATCGAATGACAAAATCTCTGCAGCTGCTCTCTGTCCACACCCTTCCACTTTTAATTAAAGAGGACAGACAGAACCTCAATGACGAGCAGCCTTTTAAAGAGCAGTGCCTCTGAGAGATCAATACGTTAAAACTCGAATCATCCTTTAGTGCCAAACTGCACAGAAATCAGAATAAAACAGTCAGTGGCATATGGAGGGCTACTGAACTGCCTGTCTCATGAGCTTTGCTTTGCAAATATGCAAATCAAAAGCTTACAAAATACTCAGATACGCGCTGCTACGGATATTTAATCAGATTCATAACTGGGGGCAATCAAAAGCGATGAGAGAATATGTTACTGCTGTGTGCTGTGATGGCACTCCAAGTCTAATGACAGCAATGCAGTACTGGGTAATTGTAATGACAACACATTTGCTGGGAGGGAAAAGAAAGGTCCAAATAGTCTTGCTGTCTGTTATATGTTGCACAAAAACTTTGGGGTTGGTTTCACACCATCCACATTTAAAAATGATTAAGAATTCTGAAAAATTCTAAGAAGACCCAAATGCTTTCCTATTCTTGTTAAAGGCTTACTACATACGGTGAAATGCATTTTGCTTTAGACCAGAGTTAATGTGGCAAAAGATCCTCACAAGGGTTTTATGGTGCAGCTCTGTTGGTGCACTGATCTAATTCCCTAGTTTACAACTGCAGAAACTCGGGTTTGAGTCTCATCAGTACTGCCAACCTGGTCAGGCTCCAATAAAGAATTGATGAATAGTGGAATACAGAGGGCATAGCCATTTTCATCCATCACTAACCAGTGCCTTTCTTAATCAGTGTGGGTGTTGTGCAAAAAAAAATACTGCACCAAGCACAATGTGACATTATTAAATGTGTTCATTTTATTAAAATAAAATATTTAAAGTATAATGTCCTGCTCTTCTTATCCATGAACAAATAATTCTACAGGAAGTGTGCTATTACCACTTGTAAAAGAAATAAAGAAAGGAATAAAAAGGATATTAAGGATAATAATGTTCTAAAATCGAGGGTTGCAACAGGAAGGGCACCCAGCACTAAAATTGTGCCAGTTCAGGTGTGCGGACAAGAATGACCTGCAGTGGTGAATACTAAATATGGGAGCAGCTGAAAAAATATATATATATGACATTGTACACTGGAACAACTGATAAAATGGGTGCTGAACATCAATATGGTTCCTGAGGACTTGGGTTTGAATGCTGCCTCTGATCACTGTCCGTAAGGACTTTTTATAGATGGGCCTGACCCACCAGGATTAAGTGATGGGTAAAAATACATGAATAAAAGGATTGAACAGCACTGAAATGTTAAATGAACTTAAAATATTGTACTAACAAAGACAAAAAACTGCAGCAGCAGGCCAAACTGACAATGCACTGTTTTCTATTTGTTTTTATTTTTTTAACTTACAAAAGGCCCAACTTGACAGTGGTGGGGCTTGAACCAGCAACTTTCAGATACTACAGTAGATACTAGTCAAGTACCTTAACCATGGAGCTACCACTACCCTGTTTTTTTCCTTGAATTTAAAAGTACATAAAATCATTCATAAATAAAATTATCTGGATTGTAAAAAAATATCCTAACTGGACTAATGGTAATGAACAAATCTCAGTGCTGCTCTGCACATGCGAAAGCCAGTGGAGGACCACAATCTGTTTTAATATGTGTGTTAGATAAGGAGCACATTAAAATGCTAATATTGACATTAACTTAAACTAAACCAAATCCATGCAAAATTAAGCACTTCATTTAGAAATGGCCTTTTAAAATGTTAATAAGGGAAACGGAGGGAAGGTTTCTTGATGATATATTTCCCTTACAGGTGCATGTAAACGTTCAACTTGAACCACATTTCCCTGAATTGGTAATATTCACTAATATGAAGCTTGAAGCAGTTAATCCTGGTCCAGTGTACCCTCTGCATTATACTAAACAAGTTGACCTGCAAGATGCAGCACAGGTAATGAAACTGCTCCCAGCAAATTACATACAGTGCTGGTGAGAACATCTCTGCCCTCGGTTAAATTAAATTCTCATCCAGTCGTTGAGTGGCACGGCCGAGCAGGTATACGTTTATGACAGAGGAGTCAATAAGAAAGGCCTGAAAGAGGATTTGCGTTCAGAAGCTTGCCACGCTTCATAACAACTCGCGGATAAAACAACAGGGTGTCGCGTGATAGATCCATTGCTTAAGCTTCCCTAGATTAGAAGGAATAAAAGTGAAGAACAGAGGACACTTACTCTCTGGCTGCTTCTCGTTGGGTGTAATGGAGCGGATAAAGTCCTGCGGTGTCATGTACACCTCAGGATCTCCATTCTCGCTGATGATCTTCAGTGTGGCAAAGTAGCGGAAGATCTTATCAGGGGTGGAGTACGCTCTGATACGGTTCTCATACTCCATTACCTGCACCGGGAACACAGGACAAAACACAGTAAAAACTTTAGAAGCAGACTCAGTGGTGCGCTACTTTTGGACCTTTTGAGCAAACCAAGGGCAGGTTGGTACATCAGGCTAACACAAGACAAATTATGAGTCCAGTTTGTAATGAGACGGAAATCCAGGTCATTCTCTGAAACAGGCTAATTTGTTCAAGTTTTTCAGGTCAGTAACTATCAATGTTAAGGACATTTTAGTCTATTGGACTGGATCCCTGTACAGAGTGTTTCTGCCTTGTGCAAAGTTTTTGGGGGATGACGGATCTGACACAATCCTAATCAGGATAAATCTTATTATAAAAATAAAAGAAAGTATAACTTATATAATAATTTTTGAATAATGGCATTTCTGTGCACAAAAATTAAAATCGACAGTCAAATTTATACAATTTATCATTTCAACAAAGATGATTGCTTTATACCGTTTTGAGAATCTAGTGATTTTTGTCAGGTGGAATAGAGGTGCAGCTAGTAGAGAGTGTTGGTTACTAGAGGTATGGCTTGGTTTGATCACTGTGTAGGGAGTGTTGTATTTTCCTTCAGGTACTTTGGTTTTCTTTCACCTTCCAAAAACAAGCTTTAAGGTGAATAAGCTGTACTAAATTACCTCTAGGTGGTTGTAAGTAATTGAATTTATTTGTGTCTTGCCATTTAATGTATTGCCGCTCTGCCCAGGGTGCAAAACCGTCCTGTACTCAGTGTTTCCTGGTGGTAATAAAGGAGGAACATTGGGCGAATTATAAATATATAACCAGCAGATAATTCACTAATCATGTTTTCATTTTCAGAAGTGAAGGTGTTTTTTGAGAAAGTATATTCTCAGAGGGCTATCTTAATAGAAATAAAGCTGTGTAACTCCAGCATTTCTGTGGACCAGAGAAAACAGGACTGTAGCTTTATAGTAAGCAGGGGAAAACGCTGCTTTAGAATAATGCAATGAACCATGCACATCCCAGTCTCTGGGATGTTTTTTCTTCCTAAAAACTGATATTAAGGGAATGCTTTTTATTCCATGTTTGTTATTATTCTGCTGTGTTTGCAAATAAGGTACTGGACTTTTGACCTGAAGGTCCTCGTTCAAGCCCCAATACTGTCAAGCCATTTTGGTCTCCTGAGCAAGGCCCTTAATCCTTGCATTGTCACAACTGTAAGTCACTACATAAAACAGGGGGGTGTCCTATGGAGGTCCTAATCTTTATTAAATAGAGTTAAGATGGGTTAGTTTTTATTGTATATATATAATGTTTTAGGTTTTATATGTTTGGTTTTATTGCCACTTCAGCACACATTTGGCTATATCTATGGCATACACCTGTTTACATTAAACATCGGACCATTTATTACTGACCATTTATAACAAAGTGTGTAGGTATCATATTAGGTGCTTTAGATTTAGATATGGTAAGCAGTCCAGTATTTTCCAGAATTTGGGGTCTTTTGAAATTGGCCTATTAAATTTCCTTCTATTTAGTAGTTTTGTCCTGTGGGGTTGACAGTGGTACGGTCAATTAGTATGTACTGCATGATTGACAAGTTGGTGCTTTATCTCCTGTTAGTACATGTCTGTGTCAGGTTCAAGTGTCCAGTTCAACATCTTGTATAGATGGTCTGGTTTAGTCGGTTGTAAAGACAGTGGGGTTTCCTTCTTTTTATGGTAATACTTCACGTAATTTATTGTGTAGATCGTTGTTCCAGTCTGCTTGCGACTTGGAATTTAAATACAGTGTATCACAAAAGTGAGTACACCCCTCACATTTCTGCAGATATTTAAGTATATCTTTTCATGGGACAACACTGACAAAATGACACTTTGACACAATGAAAAGTAGTCTTTGTGCAGCTTATATAACAGTGTAAATTTATTCTTCCCTCAAAATAACTCAATATACAGCCATTAATGTCTAAACCACTGGCAACAAAAGTGAGTACACCCCTTAGTGAAAGTTCCTGAAGTGTCAATATTTTGTGTGGCCACCATTATTTCCCAGAACTGCCTTAACTCTCCTGGGCATGGAGTTTACCAGAGCTTCACAGGTTGCCACTGGAATGCTTTTTCACTCCTCCATGACGACATCACGGAGCTGGCGGATATTCGAGACTTTGCGCTCCTCCACCTTCCGCTTGAGGATGCCCCAAAGATGTTCTATTGGGTTTAGGTCTGGAGACATGCTTGGCCAGTCCATCACCTTTACCCTCAGCCTCTTCAATAAAGCAGTGGTCGTCTTAGAGGTGTGTTTGGGGTCATTATCATGCTGGAACACTGCCCTGCGACCCAGTTTCCGGAGGGAGGGGATCATGCTCTGCTTCAGTATTTCACAGTACATATTGGAGTTCATGTGTCCCTCAATGAAATGTAACTCCCCAACACCTGCTGCACTCATGCAGCCCCAGACCATGGCATTCCCACCACCATGCTTGACTGTAGGCATGACACACTTATCTTTGTACTCCTCACCTGATTGCCGCCACACATGCTTGAGACCATCTGAACCAAACAAATTAATCTTGGTCTCATCAGACCATAGGACATGGTTCCAGTAATCCATGTCCTTTGTTGACATGTCTTCAGCAAACTGTTTGCGGGCTTTCTTGTGTAGAGACTTCAGAAGAGGCTTCCTTCTGGGGTGACAGCCATGCAGACCGATTTGATGTAGTGTGCGGCGTATGGTCTGAGCACTGACAGGCTGACCCCCCACCTTTTCAATCTCTGCAGCAATGCTGACAGCACTCCTGCGCCTAGCTTTCAAAGACAGCAGTTGGATGTGACGCTGAGCACGTGCACTCAGCTTCTTTGGACGACCAACGCGAGGTCTGTTCTGAGTGGAACCTGCTCTTTTAAAACGCTGGATGATCTTGGCCACTGTGCTGCAGCTCAGTTTCAGGGTGTTGGCAATCTTCTTGTAGCCTTGGCCATCTTCATGTAGCGCAACAATTCGTCTTTTAAGATCCTCAGAGAGTTCTTTGCCATGAGGTGCCATGTTGGAACTTTCAGTGACCAGTATGAGAGAGTGTGAGAGCTGTACTACTAAATTGAACACAACTGCTCCCTATGCACACCTGAGACCTAGTAACACTAACAAATCACATGACATTTTGGAGGGAAAATGACAAGCAGTGCTCAATTTGGACATTTAGGGGTGTAGTCTCTTAGGGGTGTACTCACTTTTGTTGCTGGTGGTTTAGACATTAATGGCTGTATATTGAGTTATTTTGAGGGAAGAATAAATTTACACTGTTATATAAGCTGCACACAGACTACTTTTCATTGTGTCAAAGTGTCATTTTGTCAGTGTTGTCCCATGAAAAGATATACTTAAATATCTGCAGAAATGTGAGGGGTGTACTCATTTTTGTGATACACTGTATGTCTTTATTGTGTGGAATGTGTCTAAGGGCATTTAGTGATTTCTTTTCCTGAGGCCTTTCTAGCAGCGTATTTGTTGCCTGGGATCCTGCAGTGTGCCGGTACCCAGGAGAAGATTACTCAGTATTTTTGTTCAGTCAGCTTTTTCACTTTTGCAAGTATTTTGGTAATAGTGGGGTGATTTGTGTTTTGGGATACCATAGCTTGTAAGCAGGAGTTTGAGTCTGAGCAAATTAGGAAGGTTTTGTATGAGTTGTTTTGTTTGTATTCCACTGTGAGTATTAAAGAGTGTGCTTCTGCTGTGAAAATGCTGCTATGATATGGCAGATGAATAATGTAGTGGTGGTTTATAGTTGTGAACGCTGCTGCTACATGAGTTTCCGTTTTGGAGCCATAAGTGCAGATTGTTTTGTGATACATTTCTCTGATATTAAAGAAATGTCTTTGATAGTCAGTTGGGAAGGTTCTTTGTTCATGGCTTTCAGAAGTTTTTGGTTCCTTCTCTACTTTTTTACATTCTCCATTCAGTTGTTTTTCAGAGCTTAAATCCATTTTAGACTGTCCATTTTTGGATGTTATGGATGATTTATAGTAGTTTCCGTTCTACTGATGGCATATGTCTACCTACTGTATGTCTACTGCATATGCACAGGTCAGCCACATAAAGGCAACTAATGATGTTGGTGACAATGGTTTGTATGATGCTGTTAATTTAAATGTTAAAAAGGGTTACTAAGAGGACACTGTATGTGAGGCTCCAAATGAGTGGTGTTCATTTTTACTTTAAATTTTCTGTCTGTCAGGAAATTCTAGATAAATGTAGGCACGTAAGCCCATGTTGTCTACGTAAGTCCATCTGGTGCATGTACTGCCATTTCTCCATGTAGTATTGTATACCTTCTCCAAGTCAAAGAATAATGCAATTATGTGCTTTTTATTTATGGACCCATTTCTGATATGAGTTCCATCCTGATGAGGTGGTCTATTGTGATTTAAAACCACTTTGACCTTTGCTTCTTAGGTCATAGCATTACTGCCCATGGTTTACCATCCTCTTCTTGGTTTTCCACAAACAGCCTGGCGATAATTGTTTGGGTCCTTATGGTCCTTTCCCAGTTTGGGAATAAAGATAATTATTGTTTTCTTACAAATTGCCAGGATTTGCCAGTTGACCATATTGTGTTTACGTTATTTAGAACTGAACGTGCAATGTGGGGGAGGTAACAGATATAATATGGGCTGACAGTGGTATAGTGTGATTTATTAATAGCCATTAACAGTTCTTCTTGGTTCAATGTTTACAAAGTGAAAAAAGGGGTTGTTGGAGGCTGTGTTATACAGGTGTGAGGGATGGAATTTTCTCCAGCATACGCTGTAGAACTGGTACCAGTTAAAATTTTAAAGCTGCCATGTTTGTGTTGTCAAATGGTCACCACCACATAAATTATCCCATACCTTCCACTAGTGTCAAGAAGGATTTCTGGTAAGTCAATGGTCAAACGTACTCCATGTCCTGGGTGTATGTATGTATGTACGTATGTATATATGTACTAGATTCATCATTTAGTAAACACATGTCTCTTGCATTGATGGGGTCTATCACATTGCCTTTTTGGCTGGTTTTGTTGACTCACCAGAGAGCGTTGTACTCACTTAGGTCTCCCATAATAATGTTTGAAACATTGACAAAGACAAAAACATGAACTGACTGTCAAATCAAAGGTCTCTGGTTCAAGCCCCACCACTTACAGTTTGTCACTGTTGGGCCCCTGAGCAAGACCCTTAACCCTCAATTGCTTAGACAGTATAATGTCACAGTACTGTTAGTCGCTTTGGAAAAAAGCGTCTGCTAAATGCCGAAAATGTAAATGTACCTGAGCACAGTGAATGGCCGGCAGTTCTGGTTTACCAACACTCAATAGCAGACTGCTATGAAGGGTAATGGACAGGAGTGATGAAGTTTAGTGTCTCTCCGCTACTGTTATAACACACTGTACTATTATATTACATCAGAACATTATACACTTTATGTTTACCTACCTTGTATGTACATTCATTGGGCATTTTATCTACCCCTACTGTATTGATGCACTTTGTAGATATTCAATTACTCCCTGTAGATCATCTGCTTCTCTATATACTTTATAGGATCCCCACTTACCAGATATTATATTCAGCACTGCAATGACATTAACATTTTAACATTATATTGATATGGTATTGTGGCTGTTTGAATTAGCAGGATGCTGTGTTATGCTAATCATCTTTCCCTCCTGTATTGAAAACAAATTGTGAGGCTGAGCAGAAATTATGATGCATTTTGGAATCTGAAATCTGTGTATCTTTACACACACATACAAATATATATATATATATATATATATATATATATATATATAGTCTTTCTCCTCCTTTCAGTGCCATCACTTGCCAATTACACTACACTGGGCTCTTAGCACAAACACAGACTTTGCTCATGGGCTGAGGAATACCGCTCATTAATCAATTACAGACTAATGAAAAAAAATTAACCATCATGCTTTGCAATCTGAATATCATTAATTAGTCATTGGTAAAACATTTACAAAATCTAATGTGACATTTTTAAGTTAGAGCTTAATAAATGCATTCCATTAACTTTGATCAGTTGTTAAATTATGCTAATGTTCAATTATCTAGCTCAACCTCCAAGATGGCCATTCATCCTGCATAATGCAAGTCCCAGGAATGTTAAAAGCAATTTCTGCCATACTAGAATTCACTCACACACAAAGTTTTCCACGGGCAGGAGGAACATCCCCTAAGATTGTGTACTGACAGTCATGCACTGATCTCCATTACTACCTGTCTCTATGCACGTGGCAGCAAGGACGTACCTGCAGCAGTGATGTGGAATCCCATTGGCTTACCCACCCTCAGACATAGCCAATCAAGTCTGTGTGGCCGCCCAGCCTGTGTAGCCGATCTCAGCAGTGGTGGGCTAGCGTGTTTCACCACCTTATTGTATTTAAACACATTCTCCACAGGAAACCAACTTCTGTACATTCTACTGCATGATTTCTGTTTATGAATTTAACATATTTATAAAACATTAAACATACACCGGGCGCTTGGATGGCGTAATGGTAAATTACAATAGCCTATTAGCACTGGGATCCAGGGTTTGAACCCCAGCAGTGCTATCGGACAGTCAAGCATCAGCATACAGAAATGATTGGTTGTGTCCAATTGGGTGGAGTGACTGAGGCCATGCGATGGTATGGCATCCTGCCTGGGGTGTGCAACTACTTTGCACCCAGTGATTCAAGAAAAAACGGACCCATCCTGACCAGGATAAAGCAGTGGTAAAACATAAAAACAGAAGGAAACTAAATATGCACAAGCTTTATGGCACATTTAACAAATTGCACACAAAAATGAGCTAAACTAGCCAAATAATTTGTATCATGTTGGAGTATTCATCTGTTTTTACTTAGAATATCAACAAAACATGGAATTACTTAGGAGTCACTAACTGGGATGACGCGTCCTTGATTACCTTGCGATCACGGAAGCCTACTCTCTGTTTCTTCTTCTTGCTCTCTGAACCATCACCCTCCTCTGCTTCCTCATCACTGCTGTTGGACTCCACCACACTATCAGAATCCACATCTTTCAGAGTCTCCTCCTCACGCAGCTTTTCCTCCAGCTTGACAGATGAGCCCGCCTCTGCATAAGCCCTGCCAATCAGAAAAAACAGTGGACAGTCAGTCATACTGAACGTTCAACGTTTAAAAACAAAACCACCTACTGTAGGAACGTTATAGCTGATAGAAAAGAGATATGGAACATGTGCTTCTTGACACAGTCAAACAGGCACCTAAAATTCTAGATCATATTGTCGCTGCTGGTGCAAAGCAATAACATGGCTTTCCAAATGACCAAACTACAGACATGAGACAAAATAAATGAGATAAGATGTTTGGTACCACAAGCCATCAGAACTGCTTAATGCATCTCAGCATAGATTTCACATGTGGCTGGAACAGTTTGAGGCATTTTTAATCATCATTCCCTTTGTTAGTTTGTTCATGATGGTGGTGAAGAACACTGTCTATCATGTTGGTGCAAAACCAGCCACGTGGTTAACTGATACCCCTTTTCCACCAAAAAACCATGGTTCTTGAACCGGTTCTGTTCAGGTTTCTCTGAACCTTGGTGTTCTGTAGAGAACCGACGCATGTTTCCACCAGTTTTTAAGAACCAAGTCTGCGTCATCAACGGTAGGCGTTACTTAACGAAAGTTAAGAGCAGTAATATCATGGCGGAGCGTGTAGATTATGTGCGAGCATTTGTGCTGCTGTTACAGATGTTTGTTTTTATGTAAAAAGCATCGATCTAACAATCGGTGATAAAAAGACGTGACGTGTTTGTCGCAGTTGTTGTTTTCTTTAGTTCATTGATGTGAGAAGCGTTTTGCGCTTCGGTTTCACCGCGACTCTCGGCGCAAATAACCGATTTGCTCAGCGCTCAGCTTGAGTGGTGAAAGATCACTAAAGTTCCACAACACGAACAAACATCTGTGTGAAATAAACATCAAATGTACTCTAAAATACCACATGTATCTGTGTCTAACTGGATTTACTTCACGTGTGTTTATGCAGCTCGGGGAGTTGAAAAAGCTTCACGCTTTATTTTTCCCGTTACGCATTTTTCGTTCTGTCCGGGTCACTTTTATCACGTAATATCACACAGTTCACCTTTTTAAAGCCGCTTTGAAAATATCAGCGGCAAACTGGCTCAAAATTTAATCAGGAGAACTTTAAAAGATAAAAATGCAGCATTAAGCTCCATACGAGACACCAGCTGACGCCATTGTTGCTGTCACTATGCTGTACAACATGACACGCCCACAGGTTACGTCACGGTTCGGGCTGAAAAACCAAGTATTCTGTGGTGCCAGATTGGCCTGCTAGTTCGCTGTCTGGAACCTCTTTTTTTCAGTGGAAACAAGCGGGACCGGTTCAAAGTCAAGTTCGGGAACCAGAACGGGCTCCGTGCCGCGTCGGTGGAAAAGGGGTATCAGTAGCAATCTGGTCACAGCATGTAAATTGCCCCCTGTTCATGGGAGACTTGTCATGCTAAAAGACACACCTCCCTGACAGGATAGAAATGTTTCAAATGATTTTGCATGATTTTCAGGGAGCTCGGATGGCGCATCAGTAAAGCATGGTGGCTGGGCGCCTACACGGACAATGATTGGCTTGTCTCAAGAAGGGAGGGCTATAAGGAGACCTCATAACTGCTGCAATTACAACCTCTGCTGCCTTATCTGTGCACGATACAGAACCCCATATGAACCCGCCTCATGCCGGTGACAAAAAGTGGTCGGCTACAACACACGTCAAAGAAGGCGTGTATGAGACAAGGCCCTCCATGGTCAGGTGTGGAGTCTTCAGCAGTAGAGTTGGAAATACAAATCAGTTAATTGGATACAACTAGATTGGGAGAAAAATTAGGAAAATTAAAAATGATTTTGCATTCAGTTGCAGTGAACCTTTCCTTCAATGGGACATTGGGTTTCATTCTTCTTTCGGCTGCTTCAATCAGGGGTCACCACAGTGGATCATTTGTCTCCATCTTGCCCTGTCCTGAGCATCATCCTTTGTCATCCCAACCACCTGCCTGTCCTCCTTCACTGCATCCATAAACCTCCTCTTGCCCTTCCTCTCCTCCTCCTGCCTGGCAACACCACCTCAGCACCCATTTCCCAATAAAACTCTCATTCCTTATCTGCACATTCCCAAACCATCTTAATCTCTCCTCCCTAACTTTGTCACTAAAACATCCTATCTGCACTATCCCTCTAATAAACTAGTTCTTGATCTTGTTCATCCTCATCACTCCCAACTACAATCTCAACATCTTCCTCTCTGCTGGCTCCAGCTCCCTCTCCTGTATTTTTGCCCTTTCCTATAAGGCAGGGGTGGGCAATTAAATTTTCCAAGGGGCCACATAAGAAACTGGGACTGTTGTGGAGGGCCGGACCAATAAGGTGAACTTAATTCTGCTCAATATTAATTTTATTTCTTTATTTACATTTACATTACATTTTCAGCATTTAGCGTTGACGTCTTTATCCAAAGTGACTTACATTAGTTACACTATACAGTCTGAGCAATTGAGGGTTAAGGGCCTTGCTCAAGGGCCCAAAAGCAGTAACCTGGCAGTGGAGGGGCTTGAACCAGCGACCTTGTATTTACTAGTCCAGTACCTTCAGCACTAAGCTACAACTGCCCACTCTTTATGAGAAGCAGTAAATTGTACAGTTCTAATAAGCTGTTAATGTTTAGATGTTATAATCAGAAAATTAGAAGTAGGCAGAGAAAAACCTCAACATTATTTTACTTTTTAAACAAACAAATGCAAAAAAAAAAAAAAAAAAAAAAAAAAAAAAAAAAAAAAAAAATGTGAACAAATGTGCAGGTTTTTAAACTATTTTGTTTTTAGTCTAATTACCTCATTTGTTTTTCAGTCCTTTGTTATTGTTGGATATTCTTTTTAAAATCACAAAGCTGGAGCTGACTGCTTCAGTTCTGGATGTGTTAAACTTTATAAAAGTCCGTGTTGCTTATGCAGTTTAATTAGTGAAGCTTCAGGTGTGACGCTCTGCATCGTTCATGTTGTTGTGTTTCTCTGTTTAGTACAGCGATTTAAAGCCTAAATTGTGATCCTTAAACAGCTTTACACCTGACTTCAGTAAATAAATACTTCAAAAGTTCATGTCTTGTTAAAAACTCCACCATCAGTCACACTCAGTTCTGTTCGCATTACGGTGAAGCTGGATACACTCGCACACGCGTAAATCGAAACTTATGGAAATTTAAAGACACAGCGCTCCCGTCAAAAACAATCCTGTTGTATTACATGTTTGATGTACATTTATTTACATCTAATTTTTAATTGCCTCGAACCTCATGGGGGCTGGTTAGGGATGTCTCGCCACATCCGGCCCGCGGGCCGTACAATGCCCAGGTCTGCTATAAGGGGACATGTGAACTAAAAATGTCCCCACAGCATAGCTGAGCCAGCAGACTCCTTTATCCTAGAGGTCATGCATTTAGTTCTATACCGTTTTCTTGGTGTACACCACTAACGTAACAGTATGTTAATTAGTATTTATTGAATTCACTGTTTTAGTCGCAGTCTGTGATGAACAGCTGCAGGGCTATTCTTATTTATTTAGACTTTCTAGCACATTTTCATTAATTGTTGAAAAAGCAAAACTCTGATTTGGTCAGCAGAGCTCCCTAAAATGATTGAAAGAACAGTAAACATTAAGAATGACACTTCAAATATGAGCTAAATATTGTAAAAGCTTTGACTGGTTTTACATCCACATTGTGGTCTTTTTTTCACTTTTTTGACGCTGACTGCCCTAAAGAGCCCTGTGTCCTAAAGAAAGTGTTTCTGACGTGCACCTTCTAACCCACCCGAGGCAGAAGCCTGTAGGTTTGAATGCTGTTTCTGCTGGACTGCTGGGTGTGATGACAATCTTCAGTGATGGTGCTCACAATGTCCAGAAACTGAGCATTACACTTTCATCCTTTCATGATGCTTATGTTCAAATGAATTTTCTTTTTACCTATTTAGTGTCTGCTTACGTGATCTCATTTAAATTCAGACAAATATCCTCCAGGCTACCCAAGAAGGATGAAGGTCCCTGTTGGGACTGGTTCTTTTAAAGCGTTCCTCTTTATAATATTTGGACAATTGGTTATTGGTTGGTTGGAGTGGTTGGGGTGGCTCAACAACCTAGCCATTTTAAGGTGCACTTTCGAGTCCCGAGTCAAGACAAAACAAGTAGGGTAGCATAGGGTGTAAAACTGTGCTAAATCAGATATGCAGACCTGAATTATCTGTTGCAGCAACCCCTGATATGGGACCAGCCAAAAGGAAAATAAATTAATCAATGCATTATTTTTATTAAAAGTTCCTTTTTGGACAGGGTTGTCATAGCATAAACATGATATCACAACACCGTTGCTGGGTAGATCCCTTACCTTCCCCTACAAGACCCCTACATCGTTAAATCAAGTTTATCACACAAACACTCCTAACATGATTAAAAGTGCTGAAGGACAAAAAGAAGCAGCACTAGCAGCTGTTACTTATCGGATGGGTGCTCCCCTTCTGGAGTAGCACTCCTCATTAGAGTATTCGCCTCAACCCAAGTGTTTCTAAATAATGACAGCAAATTGATGACAATATGCTCCTTCTGCATCTGTCACAAACCAAAACCATGTATGCATATGCATCAGTTCTACGAAATGAAAAAAACAGAGCAGCAGTGAACTGGATACAAGCCTTTTTAATCTTAATCTTATGAAGCAAAGAAAAGTCTTATTTTGCTATGGATGATAACATAACTACCAACCACCTGCCAACCCCCTAGAGCCATCTTCTCTGATTAGTTATATAATACATGAAGCCCCTTTCCCTGACACTGCAACTGCTTTGCTCTTTATCAGACCATCTGAAATGTGGCACAGGAATTGATCCATGTGTGTGAAATTCTGAAGTGCCCCGTTACCTTGTCCAGAGCAGTCCTGTAGCGGCCGCCGTGCCCGTGACTCCTGCCAGAGCGGCCAGCAGCAGCCGACGTCGCTGAGGAAAGCGCACAGTGCTGCTGTGAACACGACGTGACCACTGCACCATCCCAATGGAGACTGCAGTCAATGCCCGCACGCGGTACATGCTGCGGAACAGAGAGAAACATGCTTGAATAAGTGAGATGGTATAGATAAAGAACAGATTTGAGGCATCATGGATTCTGCCTAGACTTTGTGTATTTAAGCAGGATGGAATTGAAATACATTATGCCAAATATTAGCTTTAGGATGCAGTTAAGATTCTTTATGAAACTGACTTATAGGGTGACGCTCAGCTATCCGTGATGCATCTAAATAATGCTTTTATGCATTCATTTATTCAGCTTTATTATGGTTGGGTCTGCAGTAAAGACAGAGCCTAGTGCAGAAACATTGCTGCAATACACCATGAAAAGGGAGCCAGTCCATCACAGGGCATCACACACCCACTCATTTTTCAAAAAAATCCCACACAGGTACAGTAAGAAAATGCCAAACTCCACATGAAGGTATCTGTACTGACTGGAGGTGTAATGATATGCTTCTTACAATATGAATTTGGTGTGCAATGTTTGATGTAAATCTAATTCAGCTGGCTGGCCCACTGATTTCCTCAAAAGGAAGAAAACAGATGGCACAGTGACACTGACTAATTTCACCTATGAATAAAATTACACTGTTTTAAAAGATTCAATATTTTCTTGGAATACATTCATTTGATTTGAGAGGGAGTGAATCTGGTCGCTGGAGCTCTGCAGCAACACCACCTAAACTTGTTTAGATGCCTGCAGTATTGTCCTGACGTATGTTCATACTAGACATGCATGAGTACCGATACTGGTATTGGGTATTTGCCCGATACCGCACTCATTAACTTGTACTCGTACTCGCAAACGAGGCTACGATACTAAACATCCGATACTGTGTGCCTAATGCACATTGCTGCGTTATGCCTAGTTCACACTACACGGTTTTTGCAAGATTTGCCGGCTCGGGAGCAACTCGGCGTTCGCTCGGCGATCAAAACTCGGCTCTCGATCGCTAAGTGTGAACTATCCAACAACTCGATCCGACCGGCTCACCGAGCGCTCGAGTTGTTTAGCACGTCAGATCAGAGCGGTAGAGAGAATCTACGGCTCTGCGTCAGATATCTGATCTGAGATGTGCGACTGGGAATGAGTGACATGTCGAACAGCCAATGAAAACGCAGGATACGGTGTGAGGGGAAACGCAGGAGAGGAGTGTAAACAGGTGGGACAGGGGGATAATATAGTTTATATCAGAATACACCCACACACACACGTTTCACAGTATTTCTGACCTGATCGTTCTCTACAAAACATAACAACAAAACACCAACATTGCAAAAATATTTATTAACCTCCAACTCACTACAGAACAATCCATGCTATTCGTGTTGCCAAATCCACTCAGATTCATTTATTTTTCCTCCTTGATTTCATCACGTCAGCGCACAAACACTTCTCGTCACTTCGTCACAACGTGTGTTTTTGTTTAAAAAAAAAACGGTATTCTAAATAGGTATTGGTATCGGTATCGGCAAGTACAAAAATACATGTACTTGTACTCGGTTGGGAAAAAATGGTATCGATGCATCCCTAGTTCATACTGCATATTGTTAGCTTGTTACTCATCTATTCCTTATTAGTCACGCTTAAAAAGCTAAAGCTAAAAAAAATATATAAAAATCACTTAATTCTTTACATCTACAGGCAATGCATACTAGCCAATCCACCTTCTGAATCTTGAGGAAAGAAAATGCAAAACCTCTTCATAGATAGTGACCAGGGGTGAGGATTAAACCCAGATCTTAATGTTTATGTTACTGTGCGGCACCCACGCTACGAGCCGCACTAAACCATTCTGAGTAACTGTACTGAAGCAAATGAAAATCCATTACTGAATGAAGATCAGTTCAGACTGCAGCACACAGAAATTTACTGTGACAGTGCTTCTTCATCCTTTCATGGCATTCACTTAAAGTAAAACCAGCCTGTATTTCCACATTCCCATACATCTGAGAGCTTGGAAAAGGTCACATGAAATAAAGCAATAAGCCACGAGAGACCGTGGGTTACTGCGATTTTATCACGGGGAAGGTTGTTTTCCCTAAACGTCTTTCCACGTGATAAAATCATAGCAGTAACGCACAGTCTCGAGTGGCTTATTGCTTTCATAAAACGGCGGTCAACATAAAATATAATAAAATACAACAATGTTCAATTTATAAATGTTTTTATTTACAAAAACATTTACAAAAAGCATTCTTCCGCGACCCCAGGTAGTTCGTTAACAGTGTTGCTAGGCAACATGAGGGCGAACATAACATTCACTTTTTCTTTTCAGTGGCGTATTAATATGGAATGATGTGAGGGTGATGTGAGCCATACTATACACTGTTTAGAAGCAAAAATGCATTACATTCTCAATAAATACAAACCCTATGTTCACAAAAGTTGGAACATTTTGTAAAATGCAATAAAAAGAAGAATCTATGATTTGTTATTCCTACGATTTGTTAAAGGTCTGGCACATGATAGCTCAGTGGTTAAGGTACTGCACTTGTAAGCAGAAGGTTGCCGGTTCAAACCCCGCCACCACCAAGTTGCCACGGTTGGGTCCCTAAGCAAGGCCCTTAACCCTCAAATGCTCATCGTGTTCAGCTCATTGTGTAAGTCGCTTTGGATAAAAGTGTCTGCTGAAAATGTAAATGTAAATGGCACATTAAACAGTGTTTTCCTCCCTGGCTCTACAGAAATCGAAGTGTCCTAAATCTTTTCGGGCGGCTAAGCGGGTAGCACTGTCGCCTCACAGCAATAAGGTCCTGGGTTCGATTCCCAGGTGGGGCGGTCCGGGTCCTTTCTGTGTGGAGTTTGCATGTTCTCCCCGTGTCCGCGTGGGTTTCCTCTGGGTGCTCCGGTTTCCTCTCAGTCCAAAGACATGCAAGTGAGGTGAATTGGAGACACTAAATTGTCCATTTCTGTGTTTGATATTAAACTTGTGAACTGATGAATCTTGTGTAATGAGTGACTACCGTTCCTGTCATGAATGTAACTAAATCTTTTCACAATATTATGTACAGTAGATGGCGAATGACCTAAATTATTTGCAATCCTGTGTTATAAAATTAAGCAATAAGCCACGAGAGACCGTGCGTTACTGCGATTTTATCACGGGGAAGGTTGTTTTGGCATGACGCGAAGCGGAGTGCCTAAAACGTCTTTTCACGTGATCAAATTATAGCAGTAACGCACGGTCTCAAGTGGCTTATTGCTTTTATAAAACGGCGGTCAACATAAAATATAATAAAATACAACAATGTTCAATTTATAAATTTTTTTACAAAAACACTTACAAAAAGCGCGACCCCAGGTAGTTCGTTAACATAACATTCACTTTTTCTTTTCAGTGGCGTATTAATATGGAATGATGTGAGGTGTTCATAGGTGTGCGTATATCGGGGATTTTACAACGGCTTCGAACATGGCTCAGCCAATCAGATTTTAGGACCGGAACTATCCGTTTTATAATTTTCCTTTTGAAATGACTGACAATTCTTTCATAAAGTTTGGCATAAAGTGGTGAACCACACCCATTATTGCTTGTACCTACTGAGCCTTTGGTGACACCTTTTATACCAAATCATGATTCCCTCATGTTACCAATTCACTGCTTGGATAAATGTTTCAAAACCCTGTAACTTCAATATTCTATAATGTTTTCACTCTTATTTTGCTTATTTTCGTTTTTGGGTGTGCTGCAGACATTCAATTTAAAATGTGTTTATACTTACAAATTACAATGAAGTTGATCAGTAAAAAAGTCAAATAAAATAATAATATAAAGTATAAAAAATAAACATTCAAGAAAATTAATTCTTCTCTAAAAATTGGGTTTGTACAAGCATTTTTTATAGCCATTAAATGCTCAGTCCTACTTTAATATAATGATCTAATCTCTAAATTTCATTTGCAAATCACTGAAGTCAGCAGTGTGTCAGGGGATGTGGAACAGTAATTACAGGAGGGGGCTGCAACAGCCACCTGCCAATACTTCATTACTGATCACCTAGTTCCAATCCAAGTCACTGATTCAGCAGAAGGGAAGGGGCACAATGCTAATTGGAGTGAGCTATGGTGCATAACTATGAAGGATGATAGAGGAAATCTCTGGAGAAGATTTTGGCAGGCATTTATTTCTCTTGAAGACTCTACACTCCTGCATGTCCACGAGTGGTCAGAAGCTTGTCTGATTGCTACCATTAAAGTGTAAGTAGGCAGGGAAATGCCTTGATAATATTTATGTGAGGTTAAAGATTTATGTTTCACATTAAAGCATAATTATGATAGTGAAATGAAGGAACACAAAATGTCAAAACTATTGTAGCAAAAGGCTTTATAATTTAGCGCAACACTAATTCAGAGGTAACAGCATTTTTAAAAGTCACAGGTTCATTTTCCAGTACTCTAATGTCTGACATAAAACATCCCATACACTACATAGCAATAATGTAAAGGTCTCTTGATTGTGCTGGAGGACAGAGAATGATGGATGTATGATTTATGAATTCCTTATACTGACTTCATCACTTAGAGATGGAATGGTCACTAGTTTCAGCAGATGTTTTTTTTCCTGCATCTGAATGATTGGAACATACTTTGTCCATTTAAAATGTTAATTTTTTCCATTCTTTTTTTGTGTGTGTGTGTTTTTTTTTTTCCAGAAAATGTGCTAAGTCTAACAATCTGTTTTAATAATGCTGGTAAACAGACAGGCGGTTTGGAAGTAATCAACAAAATAAAGGACACCTGTTGGTATTGTTTGCATCTACTTTCAAAGTTTCATTTACTTCCACTGCTGCAGAGCAGCTGTGAGTTGATAAGTGTTTGCAAATTTTTGTTATAATTCTAAACTTAGTGAGCTTGTGTGGCTGTGTGTAAGACTGTAAGAGGTTTTAAATCCACGGCTGGGCTTGCAATAACAGAAGGCTCATGGCGGTACATGAAGCAGGAAGGGCATAAGTCGTAAAAATTTGTGGTTGAAAGATCTACTGTGATGACTTCTAACAGGAGCAGCTGAAATGAATAATTCACTGTTATAATTCTGAAACTGACACTTTTTCCTACACTGTTTTAAACCTCTGGCAGTTTAACACACACCAGACTTATTCACCAGCAGCATAATATCATACAATGTACTACTTAGAGCTGGGCAGTATGACAGTACAATCGATATACCGGCTTTAATTCCTTGTACTGTATGGATTTTTCATATACAGCCATACCATAGCATAGTTAATACAACAGGTATAGGCTTCAATAGGATGCAAATCATATAATATTGTTCGCCGCTAAAAGCGCTATGGAGTGCGGTGCAGATTTCAGCTCACTAGTAAGCCAGGTAGCGTTAGCATAACAGTGTTAACTGATTCCATCATATATTGTGTCACTTTGTGGGGCCAAAGCAAACCTTATAGTACTCAAAACCTTCCTTATATACATGGTGAAATGAAAATGCTATATATTCTATGTATGTATGACAGTAGAATCAGCCACAGACATATAAAAAGTCCCAGTCATACAAAAAATAAAACATACCGTGATATACCGTGAAACCGTCAGAATCTTAAAAAATACTGATACAAATCTTTGGTCATACCACCCAGCCCTAGTACTACTGTATACACTATATGGCCAGAAGTATGTGCACATGGGTACCAGTGTTGAGGTGTTTTAGTCACACTCATTGCTAACAGATGTATAGTTAATTACATTATATCAATTATACTGTATAATTCCAACTTGGTGGCAACAGTTTGGGGATGGTTTTGTCCTGACCTTTCCCAACATGACTGCCCTGTGTAGTAAGTCAGGTCCATAAAGACATGAGTTGATCAGTTTGGTGTGGAACCCATTTAACTAGAGATGGAAGGATCGAGCGGCTATGTATCAGTATCGGCCAATTTTTTATCAAAATATGCAATCGGCCGATATTTCTCAAATTTAGCCGATCCCGAGAGCCGATCGCGAGCGGCTAAAGCAGACCTGGGCATCGTACGTCATGTACATCATACATGCCATAATAACAGGATTGTTTTTGACGGGACCGCTATGTCTTTAAATTTCCGCAAGTTTCAATTTACGTGTGTGTGAGTGTATCAGGCTTCACCGTAATGTGGCGGGGAACAGAACAGAACTGAGTGTGATTGACGGTCGAGTTTTTAACAAGACATGAATTTCTGAAGTATTTGTTTACTGAAGTCAGACGTAAAGCTGTTTAAGGATCACAATTTAGGCTTTAAATCGCTGTTACGGTACTAAACGGAGAAATACAAGAACATGAACGATGCGGAGTGTCACACCTGAAGCTTCACTAACTAAACTGCAAAAGCAGCACAGACTTTTTATAAAGTTTAACACATCCAGAACTGAAGCAGTCAGTCTGGCAGTTGTTTACCGTATATAACACAGACTCATCCAGGGCTGCTGTTATATTTAATCTATAATTCATTCAAGACCTCTGACAACTGCGCGATTTCAGTGACGCTATGCAGACAACATTTGTTTCATTTGCTGTTTTTCGTTTAGAAATAATTCATCATCTACATTTAATTGTTGCAGTTTTTCGTTTTAAAATAACCCAGGGTCCGAGTTTAATGACTGCAATTTTGATAGCATTTATGTAATATATGGTTTTTTCGTGTTAAAATAATTAATGGTTTAAATTTAATTATTGCAGTATTTTCACTGTATTTGTTTAATTCACTGTTTTTCCGTTGAAAACATTAAGGGCCATGTTTCATTATTGCAGTATTGACTAGGGCTGGGTATCGCCACCAATTTCCTGGATCGATTCGATTCCGATTCACCAGGTCCCGATTCGATTCGATCTTCGATTTTCGATTTTCGATTCGATTTTCGATCCAATTTCGATTCAACACATTTAGGCATATTTGAGTTACATTAACAGGTTTTGTTTACAGATGTTCAGAGAACGAATGTGATAATTGTACAAAGAACACTCATTATTAAAAATATTTGTGTATTTTGTTTACATAAATAATTAATCCAAAACAGAAAACAGTAACATTCAACAGCCAGGTGTATGTTTACATTACATTTACAATGTTGTAGCATGTCAGACAAATGAAATAATAATAAAAAATGAATGTTACTGTTTTCTTCCATTTGTCTGACATTGTAAATGTAATGTAAACATACACCTGGCTGTTGTACAGCTTATGCCAAGTTTACACTACACGACACTCTGATTAACACGTGGTCACTGTAATGTTCACACTACACAACTGATGGGCGATGGGGAGTTTTACACTACACCATCCATCACCAGGGGGAATCACAGGCGAGCTTCTCTGGTCTCCAAAACTACATTTTGTCACGAAAACAAGAGAAGTGATGAAAGGTTTAATGATACCACGTCCAAACATGCACATCAACAAGTAGCGAGCAATCAAAGTTTGTGCGCTGATGAAATAAATGAATCTGAGTGGATTTGGCAACATGAGCAGCATGGATCGTTCTGTAGTGAGTTGGAGGTTAATAAATATTTTGTTTTGTAGAGAACGATCTCGCGTGTGCTGATGTATTCTGATAGAAACTATATTGCGCTCCACCACCTGTTTCCAACCTCTCCCCTGTGTTTCCCCTCGCTGTTTCTCACATTGATTGAGAGCCGAGTTTTGATCGCAGAGCGAACACCGAGTTCCTCCCGAATCCAGAGCCGAGCGAAAATCAGTGCAAAAAGTTGTGTAGTGGTCATAACTTGAGCTTCTGCCATGCTAAACTGATGTGCAGGTCAGATCTCGTTGCATGAAAAAACAGTGGCTGGTCACGCGAAATTAAAGGGGGTAACAATAGTAATAGATTTCCGTGTGCACCGTAAAAAGGGGCGTATTTAAAAAATCGATCTCGCATTTATATGAATCGATATCGGATCGTTCAAATAAAGATCGATTAAAATAGAAAAATCGATTTTATAAACCCACCCCTAGTATTGACTGTTTAATTTACAGTTTTTCCGTGTTAAAATAATTAATGGTCTAAATGTAATGATTGCAGTATTTTAACTGTATTTGTTTGATTTACTGGGTTGTTGTTTTTTTTCGTTTTAATTAAGGGCTACGTTTAATTATTGCAGTATTGACTGTTTAATTTACTGTTTAAAAACAGTTGAATGGTTGCAGTTTAAAATAACCCCGAGTCTGCGTTTAATGACTGCAGTTTTGACTGCATTTATTTAATATACTTTTTTTCATTTTAAATTATTGTTCTAAATATAATCATTGCAGTATTGGCTGTATTTGTTTGATTTACTTTGTTTATTTACTGCTAATTTTGTTAAAGATATTATGCTGTTTCACATGAGTTCGTTAAAAATAGTAATAAACCAGTTAGGCCTCCGGAATCGGCCTCAAAAACGCTGATCGGTCCATCTCTACATTTAACACTTTAAGGATGATTTAAAACTGGCTTTTTCCTTAACTGTTGCTTCACTTCACATTATATTATTTGAAAATGGGCAAAATTTGTATCATCATAAACAAGAATTAATCATTAGAACCTTCATTGTTTTTTGGCATTTGCTCAGCGAGAGTGACTATTATGAGAATGTAAAACTGTTACTACACATGATTTCACATCATTAAACAAAATGTAATATTACACAAAGGAAACAAGTGATTAACATAAAAAAACAAGCATTTTTACAAGGATCAAATAAATATATTGAAAGAATAGTTTGTTCAATTTAATAACAGGTTACATCACCTTAAGCAACAATAACTAAATGCTTTCTGTAATTTGATATTATTATTATTTTAAGGATTTAGAAGTGCATCATTTACCTGTGGAAAATATGGCAGGACCAGAATGCAATGTTAGGCAAGTCAGAGCTGTTTGACTGCATATTAAGTGGTCATAATGTTTTGGCTGATCAGTGTATGTAAACCTTTGACTTCCGCTGTAGCAGACACTATAGCAAAAGTCTGGGACTCATTATCATTAGCATAAACAGAACGCCAACATTTTGGCTAATATCTGTACTTTTCATAGTAGGGCTGCAGAGCTGTTCAGAGAAACCACAACTGTCCACAAATTGCCCTATTTAAAAGTCCACATTTTCTGCAATTAAATACCAAAGGCTTAATTAATGCACCAATGGCACTATCCTATCTGCAAAACTGAATACATTTGGATGTATTCATGAAGCAAGTGGTCAATTACCTCCATTTATATTTCAATTGTGTGCTGTGACTACGCTGAGATGTCTCAGATGAGCCTGCTTAATGAACAATATTCAAGCAGAGTGCAGCGTGAGTAAAATGATTATCTACAGCAACCTCATCAGTACAACATACACAATAATGATACAATACACAAATAAGCCTAAACATTATGACCACCCGCCTTATATGCTGTTGAAACGACTCAGACCCGCCAGGCATGGACGTTACCAGCAACTCTTTTAAAGTGGAACTAATTAGACCATGTAACATTTTACCACTGCTGTAATGTAAAGTTCTGATGCCGGTGTGCACAATGTGTAAACTATCAACTATGATTTGAATTTAGCATAGGCACTTTGATTAGCCTGTGACTACATAGCCCCGTACACAGCAGGGTTTGAGGCACTGTGTGCTGTAACACGTTCAAGCAACAGAGGTTCTACTACACGGCCCATTGGAAATGACTAGGCTAAATGAATAAATGATCCCACTTCTTATTTTTATCTTCTCATGTCTTTTAAACTAAAATACATTCAATACAAAACTGCAAGTGAATAAACGGTCAGTAAGTCAGTCAATTTTGTTCATTGTTTTCAAGCTTGGTGCTCAGTGGGACATCCTGCAAAAAGCAGTTTTGCAATACACGTAAGGGCAATTTAGAATACTCAGCCTATTTAGTGGCATGTTTTTGGGAGGTGCGAGGATACCACAGTACCTGCTGGAAAACCACATGAATAAAGTAATCAGAGGTGCCACAAACCATGCAAATTACAAGACAGAACCTACAGTCTAGAAGCAACAGTAACATTACACTTTAAACCCATTCAGCACATTTATACAACAATCAGTAGCGAGAATAAAGTTGTAATACTTCATGAACACAGTCTTGCAAAGCTCTTTTAGCGTTCTTATTCTAACAAACTTGTACTGATGTGTCAGGAAATTGAGGATTTGTAAAACCGATATAAAGGTATAACTTTATCCACAACGTCCTTCATTCAACACTAGGAGGGAGATTGCTATCTTACTGTTGCACACCCTTCGGCCATAATAATTCCACTTCATTCGAAGTCAAATATAAAAAAATTAACAGTGGCCCTAAAACACAGTGAGAGTTATCACCTAAATAAAAGTAAACTCACTCACTCACTGAGTGTCTTAACCGCTTATCCAATTAGGGTCACGGGGTGCTGGAGCCTATCCCAGCTTTTCAATGGGCGCAAGGCACACAGTAACACCCTGGACGGGGCGCCAGTCCATCGCAGGGCACACACACACACACACACCCCCATTCACCTATAGGGCAATTCAGTGTCTCCAATTAGCCTGACTGCATGTTTTTAGACTGTGGGAGGAAACCAGAGCTCCTGGAGGAAACCCACGCAGACACCAGGAGAACATGCAAACTCCACACAGGAAGGACCCGGACCGCCCCGCCTGGGGATTGAACCCAGGACCTTCTTGATGTGAGGCGACAGTGCTACCCCACTGAACCATCGTGCCGTAAAAGTAAAATCTTTTTTTTAGATATTCACTTTATCACACAAGCTTCATGTATAGTACACTGCGCCCGTTGTTCCATACTGTTCTACTATAATCTAATATCAACAAAACGAACAGTTAAAGCTTATCTAATATGTCTTTGCCTACCTTATATTTATTCACTGAATATAATGAGAATGACTTCACTACACTTAAACTTGTGTTACACTTAAACAGGTCCGTAAAGAACCATTGCTGTTAACAACTAACTATATATATGTTACACTTATTATCCCACAGTAAGCAATAACAAAGCCCACCCATTTAGAGGTAAGATGTGATTGGTCAGTTTTACTGTCATTTGAAATTGGTCTCTCATTAAATTACTATTACTTGGCCCACTGAGAATTTATAGGTGGACAGACGTTCTTTCAAGTGGGAGAAAGAGACTTGATTTAATTAATTAAGATTTAATTCAACCCTTCACATTCCAACACAGAGGGCCCTACATGGCCCTGACAGATCCCCTCTGACAACTATACATATCAACTTAAATGTACCTGTCTTTGTGTTAAAGCTTCTTTATTTATTGTGTATTCTGATTCTCTTTGATAAGCTTTTTTTAAAGTGATTGTGTTATTAACTGGATACATGGCTTAATACCTGCTGAATTTCCATTGGACTCGTATTCCAAAAGAAAAGCTATTGACTGCTTTAGGGCAAAATCAGCAAAAATTTTTATGCTATCCTTAATCTAAAGCTCTCAAACATAAAAATCTGCATCTTCATGATTCTGTGCTAAATTTCCAACACACTGTGATAGACTGGAAGCCTGTCCGAGGTGTATTACTTTTTTTAAACCCAGTGTTTTTAAGGAAACCTGACCCACCGCAACCCTGACCAGGATAAAGCAGTGGTAAAAAGGAAATAAAAGTTCTCCTTACACATTGGACTTATCAATGCTGATAAAAACATAATGGATCCTTTCACAGCAGGTTGTGTTTTCAAAAAGTACCCATAGCATCGTAAGACACTACAAAGGAGTCTGTCAAACTTTCATTTGTGAGCATCGTTATAAAGTAAAGGGTTTAAGGCATGCCAACAACCTGACTAGCAGTTGGAATATAAACCAAACAGTATATCAAGATTTGCTTTAATCAAATTGGCAACAATTCTGCTATATGATGTTCTTCAAATAGTGGAAAAAAAGGACACTGGAAAACAAAAAGTTTCTCTACTTTTATGTATGTGTTTAAGTAAAATTATCATTTTTTTGTTTAGTTTTATACTATAAACTACTGAGATTTTGCCCAAACTCCAAATAAAAGGTTTTCATTTAGAGCATTTATTAGCAGAAACTGGCACTTGGTCAAAATGGTGCAGTGTTTTCATCTTTTCATATTTATTTTAAAAGAACATAATAATAATGCTTTAATTTAGTAAGAGTTCAAAATAACCCAATTTTCAATCACAGCTTTCATGCATCTTGGCATGCTTTTCACCTGTCTTTCACATGAGTTACTTCAGGCTAATGTATAACACAAGGATCCAAGCAGCTCTACTTTGTTTGACAGTTTGTGGCAATCCACGTTCCTCTGGATTACATTCCAGAGGTTTCCAGTGAAGTTCAGGTCTGGAGACTTGGCTGGCCAAGACAGAGTCTTGAACTGGTGGTCTTCCATCCACACCTTGATTGATCTGACTGTGAGGCATTGAGCATTGTCCTGCTTGAATCCAGTCAGAGGAGAAGGAAGCAACTTTTTCCAATGATACCTTGTACCTGACATGATTTGTGCATCCTTAACAAGGACAAACCTGTTACAGTCCACACCTTCAGGTCTTATCCAAACCTCAGCTTGTCTCTTCTTTGCTTTTCATTGATTAATTTCTTTTTTCTAGCTTTGCACATCCTCGGGTCTTCCCAAGCATACCATCCACTTTACCCCAGCTGCCATTTTGCTATTCTTTTTGTAGGTCACTTGATGTCATCGTACAGTTGTTGAGTGACATTCAGATAAGCTGACAGTCATCTCAATCAGTAAAGAGTCGTTTTTACCTTTGGCCGGTCTGTTGTCCCCAGTGTCAACTGCTTGACCTTGTTCTTATG
Organism: Trichomycterus rosablanca; assembly: GCF_030014385.1. NCBI lineage: Eukaryota > Metazoa > Chordata > Actinopteri > Siluriformes > Trichomycteridae > Trichomycterus > Trichomycterus rosablanca. The sequence goes on from NC_085992.1 coordinate 28,852,971, forward strand.
GTCATCTTTGAAATTTTAAGGATGAAAGCAACCCGACGCTCACTGTATTCCTCTACTCTTCTTTTCCACTCAAGTGACTCTCAGGTTGAGGAAGAACTGGCACTATTGAGGCACCAGTCAATACTAACTTTTGAGGAACAACTACCATTTGACACCCAACACCCTAATTGCAATAGTGATGCAAACAAACTCATGATTAAAATGCAAAGTGGCTGTGATGGAATGAGAAGGATGCCATAGAGATGTTAATTTAATATGCTCTTGATTTTTATCAAAGCTGATTATGTTGTTCAGTGCACATTTAAGCAATGTCTGGCATCTGTGTAGTATAAACGTGTATGTGTATTATACATACAGCACCAGTCGTCTGAGCTAGCCATCTCATCATGTGTTGATAGCTAGCTTTACTGGTTCCAGCATATCGTACTACCTTACGTTAACAGCTAACTTCCTCAGGCTGCCAAGAGAACATGCTTATTTTTTAATACTAATAATAATACAGTTCAGCTACTCACATGACCATGCAAATGCTAACACGTACAACTCCCAAACACAATATATGTTAAAGAAAGTCGCTAGCTTGCTAGTTAGCTTGGCTAACTCTGTGACACTCGGCACTGTTTACTCACTTTGTACGCTGCGAAGAGTCGCCAAAAGCAGCTCTCAGGAAACAGAAATACTTCGTGTAAGAAGAAATTTGACCTGGTTTGCAAAATTCCTTTAGTGTTAATCCGTTTTACTGCCTCCGTCAGGATGAAATGAAGTTTAGCGTCCGTACAGCTGCGTTAAACAAACGTCCAGAGAGGGATAGATCCTCCTTCCGAATCAGCCTGCTCGCTCCAACCCTCATACTACGCAACTACTTAGTATGCACCGCCCTTGAATGGCGTACTATTTTAACATACTAGTTAGTACGGTAGAATGTGGCGTCAGACCTAGCAGGAGAGAATTAAAAGAACGTCATAATAATTCCCACTATTAAACACAAAGTCAGTTTAATACGACGGTGTATTAGTAAGTGAGTAAGTAATGAAGTAAAATTTATTTATATAGCACTTTTCACAGATAAGAATCACAAAGTGCTTTACAAAAACATTGCATGACAAAATATACACACTCATCTACATAATAAAACACAACATAAAATAAATTAAACAATAATAATAATAATAAATAAAAACAAATAAAAAAATAAATAAATAAATAAAAATAAATAATTCATTCAACATTATACAAATGCCTGCTTGAAAAGAAAAGTCTTTAGTTGTTTTTTTTTTTTAACTACAGAATCTGCAGATCTTAAAAAGCTGTGTAGTGCATTCCATAATTTTGGAGATATTAGGGCCACTTTAAAAGAAATATATGTTTCGATTTTGAGAATTTTTCTTTTCCTTGGCCTTTATCCCGTTCTGTTGCGGGGTCGGCTCTTCGGCGGATCATGATCCGCGCATCGATTTGGCACAATTTTTACGCCGGATGCCCTTCCTGACACAACCCTCCCTATTTTATTTGGGCTTGGGACCGGCACTACAGTGCACTGGTTTGTGCATCTAGCGGCTAGGTATCTATAGGACAATTTAGTGTTTCCAATTAGCCTGGTGGCATGTTTTTGGACTGTGGGAGGAAACCGGAGTACCCAGAGGAAACCCACGCGGGCACGGGGAGAACATGCAAACTCCGCACAGAAAGGACCCGGACCGCCCCACGTGGGGATCGAACCCAGGACCTGTTTCGATTTTGAGAATAATAGTAATAATTACGAAAATAAAGTTGTATGAATTTCGAAATCGAGATTAAAGTCGAAATACACTGCCTGGCCAAAAAAAAAAAAAGGTCACGCACTCTAATATTTGGTTGGACCGCCTTTAGCTTTGATTACGGCACGCTTTCGCTGTGGCATCGTTTCCACAAGCTTCTGCAATGTCACAACATTTATTTCTGTCCAGAGTTGCATTAATTTTTCCCCAAGATCTTGTAATGATGATGGGAGATTTGGACCACTGCGCAAAGTCTTCTCCAGCACATTCCAAAGATTCTCAATGGGGTTCAGGTCTGGACTCTGTGGTGTCCAATCCACATGTGAAAATGATGTCTCATGCTCCCTGAACCACTCTTTCACAATTTGAGCCCGATGAATCCTGGCATTGTCATCTTGGAATATGCCCGTGCCATCAGGGAAGAAAAAATCCATTGATGGAATAACCTGGTCATTCAGTATATTCAGGTAGTCAGCTGACCTCATTCTTTGGACACATAACGTTGCTGAACCTAGACCTGACCAACTGCAGCAACCCCAGATCATAGCACTGCCCCCACAGGCTTGTACGTTAGGCACTAGGCCTGATGGGTGCATCACTTCAGCCGCCTCTCTTCTTACCCTGATGTACTCATCACTCTGGAACAGGGTAAATCTGGACTCATCAGACCACATGACCTTCTTCTATTGCTCCAGCGTCCAATCTTTATGCTCCCTAGCAAATTGAAGCAATTTTTGCCGGTTAGCCTCACTGACAAGAGGTTTTCTTAAGGCTACACAGCTGTTTAGTCCCAATCCCTTGAGTTCCCTTCACATTGTGCGTGTGGAAATGCTCTTACTTTCACCATTAAACATAACATTAAACATTCAAGATTTTTTTCCGACCACATTCTTTCCTCAAAGATGATGTTTCCCCACTGTCCTTCCACTTTTTAATGATGCGTTGGACAGTTCTAAACTACAATTTTAGTAGTTTCAGCAATCTCCTTAGATGTTTTCTCTGCTTGATGCATGCCAATAATTTGACCCTTCTGAAACAGATTAACATCTTTTCCACGACCACAGGATGTGTCTTTCGACATGGTTGTTTAACAAATGAGAAGCTACTCACTGCATCAGTTAGGAATAAATAACTTGTTGCCAGCTGAAACATAATCACCCATGCAGTAATTATCCAATGGGAGGCTCTTACCTATTTGCTTAGTTAAATCCAGGTGGTGACCTTTTTTTTTGGCAAGCCGGGGTACATTTATATTGATTTCACAAATAAAGTAATCCCCAATCTCCTGTAACATCAGCACCAGTTTGTTATTAGTATAAGGACAATAAAACAGCTTTGTAATAAACTGTGTTTATTTAGAAGAACGTGCGCCACTAGTGCGCTCGGCGTCTGTGTTTGTCAGCAGTACTTCAGCCGAGCAGCTTTGCTATAAATGGTTGCATTAAAGTCATGTGGATGGAAATGTACAATACAAACAACCACCCAAAAATAATGGCGGGTAATTGGATAACCACAATAACACTCATTATAAGCGGCCCTTGGCGCTTGCGTGCCGATCCAGGTACTGAGACCCGTGCTTCTCTGAACTGACAAGCCTGCGATGGCCGCACACTCTTTGGCCATAATATTTCGACTTTATTCTCATAATCATTTTGACTTCAATCTCGAAATAATTTCGACTTTATTCTCAAAATATTTTGTCTTTAATCTCAAAATTTAAACGTATGCGACTTTATTCTCGAAATCAAAATGTAAAAATATTTTTTACAGTGGCCCTAATATGCCGTCGCAGTTTAATACACTTAAATACCTCTTAAACTGGAACAGGCACGCTGTGCAAAAAGGCTGTGCAATGGAAAACTAATTTTTTTTCTAAAAGTATGCACAAAAACAAACAAACCCTCAAAAACTGGATCAACAACATTAACGCCATTTATTGCAGAATGATGTGTGTTATTCCTGGGTTTAATCCTCACTTTTTCTCACTCTCCTCATACCCATATGGATTTCCTCCAGGTACTCCAGTTTTCTATTCCAGCTCGAGAAAAACAGGCAAGCATGAGTGAATATGTGAATGACTTTTGTCCTTCGATTTATTGATGCCCTGTTCAGGGTGTATTTTGTTTCCATGTGCTGTCAGATGCTGCCCTTGATTAAACTCAAGACATTTGTAAATACATCTACCTTAGTTTTGGTCCTGTGTTCGATCCCCAGGTGGGGCGGTCCGGGTCCTTTCTGTGTGGAGTTTGCATGTTCTCCCCGTGTCCGTGTGGGTTTCCTCTGGGTGCTCCGGTTTCCTCCCAAAGTCCAAAGACATGCAAGAGAGGTGAATTGGAGATACAAAATTGTCCATGACTGTGTTCAATATAATCTTGTGAACTGATGAATTTTGTGTAATGAGTAACTACTGTTCCAGTCATGAGTGTAACCAAAGTGTAAAACATGACATTAAAATCCTAATAAACAAACAAACAAACAAACTTTAGTTTTGAGAGGTGGCAGGAAACAAATGGTAGAAATTTGCCAAATTAATCATAGACAGGGATGGAAGGTAAGGTTCTACTATGGATCCAAAATTAAATCAAGAATTATTGTAGCACAATGTTTGTTTTATGTCTGTAAGGTAAACCGATACTTTTATGGGACAGTTATCACATATCCTATAGCTATTTTACAGTTTAATAGCACTAATCAAAGTTTTCACAAGTTGTAGTTGCCAAGCCTGACGTTTTTAAAAAAATGTGACATAACATTTAACACACAATGGTACTAAGATTCTACATGGTTGTGACTCCTAATGCCCAGCTGATTAATGGCAATATACTGGTATACAACATGTTACAATACTATGGTAATAATAGCAAAGTGCTAGTGAGCAATGATGTTATCTATTGTTACCGTAGTATGTGAGTGTTGTTGTACAGGTTAACAATGGTGTTTTTGGAATGTTACTTTGCTGATATGATATTGTTACTTGCCCAGAATAATCTGAGTAGTTTTCTAATAATCTCAGCAGTTTTTTAATTGAGACACATTAAATTACAAACCCATTACCAGAAAAATTGGAACGTTTGAGTCTTTATTTATCTGAAAAATGTAGAAAGAAAAGATTTCCAATGTTTTTACTGAACAACTTTACTGTATTTAAAATTTTATGCCAGTGGGGGCGCCAAGGTGGCGCAGCGGGATATTCCGCTAGCACACCAGCGCCGAGTTTCTGAACTCCTCTGTCCGAAACTCGGCATTTGCATTGGCCGGCTTGGCACCATCTGGTGGGCATAATTGGCAGTGCCTGCAGCAGATACTTACTGGCCATCATATCTGCAGGGTGGGGGCCGGATCTACTGTATGTGTGGGTGGGATTTTCATACACTGTGTAAGGACCCTGATTAGCGGAAGAGTTGCCTGTGCAGAAAGCAGGAGCGAGAAGAGGAGGCCTGTGCACGTGTCAGAAGAGGTGTACAGCGACGTGCTCTCCTCGGATGCAATCAGGTATCCCTCAGCAGCGGAAGACAAATTGAGTGCCCTAAATCGGGAGGAAAATGGGGAGAAAATGCATTAAAAAAATGTATGCCTGTAACAGTTCCCAGTTCTGTTTACTGCATTTTACAAAATGTCCCAACCTTTTCAGATATGGGGTTTGTGTCTGATTTTATTAAAAACTTTTTAAGTACACACAAGTTTAAGTTTTTAATTTACACATTAAGTTATATTTTAACTTAATAAGTGGGTGCAGCACATTTAGCAGCAAATACTGCAACAAAAATGCTTTCTAAAGGTTTTTCTTTATTCTCTTTGAGCATAAAAAAGAAACAGTTTGCTTTTGTGACATGGTCAAAGAGTTACTTTGTTTTAAACCTGCTCTGTCAAACTGACTGGCCTCCAAATTAGTCCTCCCAACCATCTTCTTCAAATAGATGTGTTGAATAAACATAAAAGAAGTGTTGCAAAAGTCAGTATTTTATTGTTATTGCTATTTCAAAAAGAGAAAACTGTGTAGAGACCTGGTGAAATACATTTGGAGAAGCATTAATATCACGTAACTTTATTATATGCCTGAGAAATAAAACCCCAGTCCATGCAGGCTTGTTTACATCCCTCCTGCCAGACAGGTTATAAAGAATCTCCAAAGAGCCATTAACACATAGCCCTAACTACTTTTTCAAAATGAGGGAAAGTCACTGTCTACTAAGTGGATAAACTTGTAATTCTGATTAAATACAACCCCCAATCAGAAAAGGCTGGGACAGTATAGAAAATGTTAATAAGAATGCAGTGTTTTTTACATTTACTTTGAATTTTATTTATTTGCAGACAGTTTGAACCCAAGATATTTCATGCTTTGTCTGGTCAACTTCATTTTATTTGTCAATATACATTCATTTCTGCATTTCAGGCCTGCAACACATTCAAAAAAGTTGGGACAGTAAAGCATTTACCACTAGATAATGTTGCTATTCCTTCTTACAACACTTAAAAACATTTTGGCACAGATAATACCAATTTTTCTGCAAACATGTCTTATAATGTGCAACAGTACGCCTTAAATGTCACATTTTTAGTTTCAAAATTCAGGTTTGCAGGTAGGCCAGTCGAGTACCAGTACCCTCTTTTTCTGCAGCCATGCCTTTGTAATGTGTGCAGCATGTGGTTTTGCATTGTCTTGTTGAAAAATGCATGGACGTCCCTGGAAAATATGTCTCAAAGGCAGGATATGTTGCTCTAAAATCTCAATGTACTTTTCTGCATTAATGTTGCCATTACAGAAGTGTTAATGACCTTTGCCCAGGGCAAATACCCTGGCTTTTGGACTGGTTACTGATAACAGTCTGGATGTTCTTTTTTGTCTTTGGTTCAGAGTACATGGCGTCCATTTCTTCCAAAAAAGATCTGATCATTTGACCACAATACAATTGGGTGATGGTCCAACCCAAATTGTCCCGTCCCAGGTTTTTTAGAATGTGTTGCACACCTAAAATGCAGGGATGGATGTATGTTAACAAATGTGCAAAAATACTGTTTCTGTATTTGCATTTTTCATACTGTCCCAACTTTTTTTTGGGGGGTTATAGTAAGATTATGTACTAATGCATGTTCAGATACTAATGATGAAATGTATGGGTCATACTTTGTTCTTTTGGTCTAGTAAAGCACTAAACACTAAACAAACTAGAGAATTGGGAAGCGCAGTGGTGCAGCAGGAAGTGTGAGGTTTTGTACACGTGTTAGCAATGGGTGTGGTTGAAACCCGTGAACTAGAGGGTCGTCCACATACGTTTGTCAATGTAGTGCCCATGATCCATGTAAACACATGTTACTAACCACTGAGTTTGTTTGCGTGCACCTGCCCTGCATATTGAAATTACTAAGACTTATTATTACACCCATAATGCAGCCCACACATACTAATGCTGGTGGTGGACACACTGCAGTGTGTTTGTATTTGTATCTAGATGATTCCAGGAAGTATCATATTACACATACCACGCGACCTCAAAATGCAGGTGTGTTTGAGGTGGTAAACGAGTAATGCAGGTTTGAGTCTGCATATGTCATCTACACTGACATTGTGCACACAGCGAGGATTTCTCCTAAAGCGCTTAGCGTGTCTTCCACACAGCAACAAGTTGATCTACCATTCAAAAATGCAACACCCTATGACACATGCTGTATAATTAAATATATACATGTGTCACTTGGTGCACTGTACGTTGTGTGTCTATTGTTGTAATAAGTATATTAGGCACACAATATATCAAATTTAAATTGTAGAATTACCATTGTCTCTGTAGAGGTGATATGTTGGTGCCACAGGTAATGTGAGTGCCACAGTGCAAAGCGCCATCCTTTGTCTTTACTGTGCTTTGGGTACTTTGCCCCCCACCTCTCAAAAACATGTACAACCCCAAATCAGCATGAAAACACGTCTTAAGATGTGCAACAGTACGGGGTCATCGTTGTCACATTTTTCGTTTCAAAATTCTCCACACATTCTTTATTGGGGACAGGTCAGGACTGCAGTCAGGCCAGTCCAGTACCCTAACCATTTTCTTCCACAGCCATGCCTTTGTAATGTGTGCAGCATGTGGTTTTGCATTGTCTTGTTGAAAAATGCATGGACGTCCCTGGAAAAGATGACGTCTTGAAGGCAGCATATGGCCACTGACATAGCCCCATACCATGACAGACCCTGGCTTTTGGACTAGTTGCTGATAACAGTCTGGATGGTCCTTTACGTTTTTGGTCCGGAGCACGACGCCGCTTCTGGACATGGTTAACTTAAGGCTTCTTCTTTGCACATTAACGTTTTAGGTGGTATTTGTGCATGTAACTGTATTGTAGTGCTTGACAAAGGTTTGCCAAACTAATCCCTTGCCCATGTGCTTATATCAGCTATTGTTGAGTGGCGGTTTTTGATGCAGTGCCGTCTGAGGGATTGAAGATCACGGGCGTTCAGCTTAAGCTTGCACCCTTGGCCTTTACGCACTGAAATCTGTCCTAATTCCTTGATTCGTTTAATGATATTATGCACTGTAGAGAGAGAAATATGCAAATCTCTTCCAATCTTTCTTTGAGGTACACAAATCATTTTCTCACACATTTGTTGACAAACTGGAGATCCTCTGATCATCTTTGCTCATCAAGAACAAAAAAGCAGCAGCCTTTCCTGGATGCTGGTTTTGTACCAAACCATGGTTACAATCACCTGTTGACATCACCTGTTTGGAATCACATCATTATTTAGTTTTTTCACCTCATTACTAGCCCTGAATTGCCCCCGTCCCAACTTTTTTGGGAATGTGTTGCAGGCCTAAATATGCAGGAATGGATGTTTATTAACAAATGAAATTAAGTTGAGCAGATAAAACATGAAATATCTCTGGTTCAAACTGTCTGCAATCAAATAAAAGTCAAGTAAATGTAAGGAACCCTGTTTTTTAAATTTTATTTGCATTTTCCATACTGTCCCAACATTTTCTGATTTGGGGTTGTAGTTATTTAAATTATATTTAAAATATATCATATACTATTTACTTTGCATTATAATTTGAGGAGGCATAGTTTGTGGAGGCATGTTATAGTGAAATTGTGCACCTATGCACAAAGCAAGATCCATAAAGTCAAGGTTTGACAAATTTGGTGTGAAAAAACGTTAATAGCTTTCAGAGAGCTTCACTGAACACCTACTGTATGTGTTGAACTGGAAAGCTGATTTTGAGCCACACTTACTCATGCAATATAATTAATTACCTGATCTTATTTATGGTCTTTTGACTAAATAGGCACCACAGTCACCCTACAACCTTGCAGAAATCCTTTACTAGAGGGCTGTTATAGCCATAAATAAGGCGCAATTACATATTAATACCTGTGGTTTTGAAATTGAATATCCAACAAGCTATGCGTCAGCTGCAGTGCAAATACTTTTGGCCATATAATGTAAGTGTGTCAATAGGCGTTGAATACTTTCGGAGGAGTGTCTAATTACAAGAAGGTTGTGTAGTAGATGGAGTCCTGAAAGCTTTTGTTTGCATTACAGTCTGAATGAATATTTCATGTGAGCTAAGCGAGGTATGTGATCTGCTTTTTCTGTTGAGCTGCCACGCCTGCCAGGTGCTGCATTTAGTAGATAATTTGCACGGAACTGCAGTGCATTCCTGAAACCTGACATGGCAATGCAAAACCATTGCACCAAGGAATGTTTAGGATTCAAACTCTAGTTGTTCATTCATGTTTACTTTTAGCTGATGACATACTGTAGATACACAAGAAAACATTCTGTGAACACTTTAATAGTACCAGAATTTTGTATGCATTTATTATATAAAATCTGGTCTGATCTTTAAAGGTAATCAAGCACATTCAACCTAAACTAACTTATTGTACTTTTATGTCTATGTTAAATGCAGGCCCAAAGTTTATCTCATGTATGTCATGGCAATTTTGTGACAACTATAGTTTTTGTGTGACTTAATAGTTGGAACATGTGCTTCTCTGTGCTCCCTAAACAAATAAATCTATGGAAACCTTTACAATTTGAGTTCTTAGATTTATTGTGGATTTTCTGAAAATATGACAACTATACTGTAGTTTTGCCACAGTTTTAGTACATTTTAAATGGATTATACTAATTGTAGACATCTTAATGTTAGAGAATACTAGCAGGCATGTCTGTATTAAGTTTAACTACAGACAATGGTCCGCCAATGTATAATTCTCCACATTCTCAACAGAACTGCCTAATCCATCAAAGCTGATTCATTCCTCCTGGTATCTGATTGCTTTAGTTCTGCCATTATGGTTTTTTTTGTTGTTGTTGTTTTTTGTGGCAAGGTCCTAAAAGCACAGTATTTTTATTTACCACCAACAACACAGAAATCTTTTTAAATATGAAATGTACAGCCTCTATCATGGTTTCTAACAAGACTATTAAATTATAGAATCTTTTAGAAGAATATAGAATATTTTTTTCATTTTAATGTACAAAGCAAGTTTTCTATTGGCATTTGGAGTTACACTTCTGGGAGGACAAATTATCATAAATTATCATTCTTTTGTTGTTACCCTTATTTTTTTTGTAACTTCTATAGCATTGCACATCATGCCGTGATATTTCCAGAATGTCCACTTCTCGGGAAAGTAGTATCAGTACATTTGTAAATAATTTGTTCTACCTTTGATTGTTAAACCTCCTCTTTAGAAATACCTTTGTCTCTTTAGCTTCATGCAATATCTAGTGTTTGTCCTTAAATAAACTCTGAATTTTGTTATGTCTGAGCATGTTTTAACAGAGCTTACATGAAAAGATCAGACTCAGAATTTGCCTATTTATGACATCTACAATCACATCATCACTAAATTTTAATCACCTTGTTTTTAGAACTCAATGGCCCATCACTGATTAATCATGTTCAATAAAGACACTCAAGGTACATTTCTTTGTCACTGGTCTAGGTAGAGTTTGTTTCTATCTTAATATAACTATGATCAAATGACAGGTAATTAGGGGAGTTCACAAACATTTTAGGCAACAGCTTAAGAAAAAGAAAGACTCTGGACCAGATTAATAGAAGGGGTTATGGTGATCAGCTCATTTTTCATTCTTATGGCCAGAGTTACTCAACCCGCAGCTTCATGTCCTGGGAGTCCATGCAAACCCATTTAAACTTTCTGACCCCAAATCAGTCAGTAACACATAGGCTTTCATTGATTTTATTCATACATGCTGTTCAGATAATTCTATGATTTATTCAGATCGGCAGGGGGACTGAAGGCGCCTTGATAACAAAAGGTGTGAAAATCACCCATGGCAACAACTCGAAGGCAAAGAGCAAAGATATCTGCCATGTTGAAAGCCTTATGTGGTTGTTAGGCAGGGGACTTTAGGGCTAAGCAACAGGGGTAATGCAAAAACTCTGATATTTTTTGAAACTGTAAGCATATGCCCTGTAATATTTACCATTTACTATAACATTACTACAATGTAATATTTACAATTGCCAAAAACTTGCAAATAATGTAGTGCAGAAAGTCATGTTAATTAGTGAGAAAAGATGTTATCGGAGTCCATATAAGAGCTTCTTTATTAATGTAAGTAGCAGCCACTTGAATATTAATGCTTCATTATATGAATCAGGCTATCGGTCAGAATAACTTGGAACTGATCTGCAGTGCCCATGATTCCAGAATAGAATGTACAACAATCTGGGTGTGTTCGAAAACCTAGTGAGCTGCCTTGCTGTCTTACTGTCCACATGGAGAGGATTCTAATAAGCCATCGACTCATAAGGCAGGTTATTCGAACGCACTACTTAGACAGCATCGATAACATCGGGTTTCACTTACTAAGCTAACACAGTTAGCATCATGCCATTTAAACCAATGGGATGAGGTGGCACAACGCGTTAAATTAAAATTAAAATTAAAACTCAATGAAATTTTATTTACGTTTGAAAAGAAGTCCGTTCTTTGCTTCACATCATCCACCATATTTTTTATTTTTCTGTGAGAAAAGTGCTGGGATTGCCTTCGCCGCTAAGGCAGCATCGGATGCCCACTCGTTCTTAAGTCAAAATACCATTGAAATTTTAAGATACCTTACTAGTGAGCATATTAAGGCATCTAGGACCTACAGTGACAGTAGGATGATGTAAAATGCCGTCTATGTAGAGAGCTCCCTAGGTTTTCAAGCACAAAAGTCAGGTGTCCACAGACTTTTGGCCAGATAGTGTACATTGTAAAATTTAGATATGACCATATTTTTTGAAAAGACTGAATGAGGAAACTTCAGTGAGATTAGACTTGTTCACTGTACATTTACTTAAATGTCAACTGCAATTTAAACATATTTTACTGAATGAAGTGTTTCTTGGAAAAAAAACAGTAAGGTCAGACCATGTTAATAGCTTCCTACAGTGAGATGGCATACTTTAACTGCTGCTTGAGCTCAAGCAATAAAATGCATCAAGACTTGGGCTGCTTTATTAGCTGTGTCTCGGTCTGCTGCACACAAAGATGAAGCGCAGTGCAGCTCTTTGGATTTTATTTCTCAGCTCATTTCATTTATGCAATTTGCACACTGTACATACAGTATATTGCCTATTGATTATCATTAAATAAGATCTTTCCTTAGCCAGGTACAACAATTTTCCTGTGCTCACTATTAATTCAATAGAAGAGAGAAACAAATTACTAACAGCATATAAATTAAGATTCCAATTTTGCATGGAGCTTTACAATGAATGCAATACATAGAATGTAAAATAAATGAATCTGTAGAGACAATAAGCATACAGTATCTGTATATCTGTGTTATTCCATAGAGGCAGACATGTGTTATAAGACATACAGTTAATGTTTGTACGGTTACCAAGGTGCTTCTTAAGGAAAGTAATGTTGGTGTGGCTGGCTTATCACATATTTGAGATAGCCAGTCTTTGGCCCCACCTCTGGCATTGCCTCTCCCTTTGCCTCACCCAGTGCAGGGTTTATTGCTGTCTTTGCACTTTGTAAAGCCCTGTTGGCTATTGCATCATCTGACTGAAAGTTTGTCTATCTGCGTATTTCTATGTTTGTCTGCCTGGAATAACATAACTATATATCTAAGAAGTGCAGCCAGTAGCAGGAAATGCAATGTTACAAATTATTATATTATTAATGAAATAATATAACATTTTACTTGTATTTTAATTAGAATGTACCAGTACTTAAAGGTCTTCCACTGTATCAAAAGTCTTTTCATTTATTTAAATGCTTTCAAACTATTTCAAAAGCTATTTTTAATGTTAAAAATAGTTAACTCTAGTCTATATACAGTACACTGATCAGGCATAACATTGTTTCTACACTCACTGTCCATTTTATCAGCTCCACTTACCATATAGAAGCACTTTGTAGTTCTACAATTACTGACTGTAGTCCATCTATTTCTCTACATAGCTTTTTAACCTGCTTTCACCCTGTTCTTCAATGGTCAGGACCACCACAGGACCACCACAGGACCACCACAGAGTAGGTATTATTTGGGTGGTGGATCATTCTCAGCACTGCAGTGACACTGACATGGTGGTGGTGTGTTAGTGTGTGTTGTGCTGGTATGAGTGGATCAGACACAGCAGCGCTGCTGGAGTTTTTTAATTACCGTGTCCACTCACTGTCCACTCTATTAGACACTCCAACCTAGTTGGTCCACCTTGTAGATGTAAAGTCAGAGACGATCGCTCATCTATTGCTGCTGTTTTAGTTGGTCATCTTCCAGACCTTCATCAGTGGTCACAGGACGCTGCCCACAGGGCGCTGTTGGCTGGATATTATTGGTTTGGTTCTCAGTCCAGCAGTGACAGTGAGGTGTTTAAAAAACTCCAGCAGCACTGCTGTGTCTGATCCACTCATACCAGCACAACACACACTAACACACCACCACCATGTCAGTGTCACTGCAGTGCTGAGAATGATCCACCACCCAAATAATACCTGCTCTGTGGTGGTCCTGACCATTGAAAAACAGGGTGAAAGCAGGCTAAAAAAAAGTATGTAGAGAAACTGATGGACTACAGTCAGTAATTGTAGAACTACGAAGTGCTTCTATATGGTAAGTGGGGCTGATAAAATGGACAGTAAGTGTAGAAACAAGGAGGTAGTCATAATGTTATGCCTGATCGGTGAAGGTGTTTCCAAGCGCTTGACTAATAGTTTACATAGTGCACATACTACAAATAACATTAATAATACCAATCATGAAAACGTACCCAAACCTGTAATCTGCATGAAAGTGTTTACAAGACTCATAAGCTCCAGGGAACTCCAGCCACAACCTAACTCCCTGGGGATGACCATCCACCGCGGCCTTAGTTAAGCATGGTCCCTAACTCATCCAACTGATTTGCATTTAAATTGCATCACTCCTAAACTGCAGCACACTGCACCTGAGAGAGAATCAGACATGGAAAGCTGGGGGAGGGCAAGCCACAAGTGGCGCTTGAGTCCAGGTTTAACAAATAGCCAAAATTTATAGTAAAGACTTAGTCTCAATTGGATTAAGTCTAAGTCAAGACTGATTCTACATGAGAGCGAGACCAAGTCTGAATCAATATTGAGCCAAAGTTTAGAAGTTCAAAATATTAGATTTCTGTTCAAATATTTGAAGAAAGCATGTTTACATTTATTATTTTGTCTGTTGTTTAAAATGACTATTTTGAAGCCTGCCACACCCTTGTAGGTTCAATGAAGCCTTTATAAGTATGTAAAACCAGAGCAGCAGTGGTTGAATGATTCGCATACAAAAAGTTTTGGCCCACCAATTTGATTTTGTATTTGTATAATGTAAATATAAACAAATGTAGAATTTAATGCCTGCAACACACTCAAACAGGTTGGGACATTGGCAAAATATAAATAAAAAAGTTGATGGAATATGTAAGTTTCACAGTTTTTAAACATTGTACAATAAGCAGCTGAATTGGTAACAGGTGAGGGCATCATGAATACGTATAAAAGGAGGATCCACCAAAGGCTCAGTCTTTGCAAAGATCAGTTATGGCTCACTACTTTGTGTGAAACCTTATGAGAGAATTGTCAATCAGTTCAAAATGAGTGACTTGCATATGTGTGAAGGTACCATTGATACCCATAGTTATTTCAGCAAGACATTGCCAGACCTTATTCTGCCCGTGCATTAACAGTGAGCCTTCCCAGACACAGAGTGAGTGTGCTTGACTGGCCTGCCTGCTGTCCAGATCAGTCACATATTAAAAATGCATGGTGCATCATAAGGAGGAGAATCAGACATTGGCAACCACAGACTGTTAATAAACATCTAACATCTTGTATTAAGCAAGAATGGGCAAAACCATTAGTATTCTTAGTTGTTGATGTGTTGATATTTACAAAATACAGTTAACTTAAAAATACTGAAAATCTTTAATTCATACTTTTGGCAGTTAAATAAAAACTAAGCTAATTACCATATTACAGATTCTTGTCTTTGCTGCTCTTTAAAAAATGTTCTAAATTGGTTTGTAATGTAGACACATTATTCATTCAGCTGTAGTTTATGGTTTTCATATTCTGCTTTTGTAGTTTTACACTAAAATATAAGGCTAATTTTGTTAACAAGTAATACAAAGCCTCAGTGCAATACTTTAGAAGGAGGACCGAGACACCCACATTTGTATAAATTGGATTTTTTTTTTAACCATTTCTTTAAATACATTTTAGCTTGTAAAATATTCCATATTAGTCTGTGCTTCTATCCTCCAGTCATCATTAATCCAACAGAGAAAATCATTACCTGTTCCAGATACTCTAATGAATCTATTGATAAAATACAGTCACAAGTTCAATCTAGCACATTAGCTTATGAATACACAAGGAAAGTGAAATGGTTTGTATGATCAATTAAATCTGAGATCTGCAAGCACCTTCTTGTCCAGCACAACTACAGAGCAACTTAAAGGACAAACTAATAATAGAAAAGTAATAATATAATGGGTAGGACAGAACCGCTGCCAAGAAACAAGGGTGAATGACTCCAGTGGCTCACTGTGACATGATTCCTGCTATGGACGTCTAAAGTTTATAAGTCCTAAGAACAAAAGGTAAAGGGTATTAATAAAAGATATTTTTATCTGGTTTGCATATTGATTTATTATTTTATAAGCACCTAATTATTGTTTATTTTATAAATACCTTAAAGTGTTAAGCCTGTACATATGCAAGCAAAGTGAATGCTACCAGTAAGCGATATGCTGGTGCAGCTGTTAAAGTAGGTTGATCTTAGTCTTGATTCTTAGGTTTGATTCTTGCTAACAGCCACTGTCTGTGAGGGGTTTTGCATGTTTTCCATCTATTTCCCTTTAGAAATAGAATAGAATAGAATAGAAACAGTAGTTTTGTACCATCTCTCAAGAATACTGTGTATTGCCTTGTTAAAGGTTGGCACCAGAGCCACTGTGATTCTGACCACGATGAAGCGTATAGTAAAAATGAATTATAAATAAATACACAATACTGTAATTTTATTAAATTACAAACACATAAACAATTTTGTGCTTTCTGAAATGACATAAAATACAGATAAAAATGTAAATACACTCCATAAGCACTCCAGTAGTCCGGTTCCTCTCAAGGTTTCTTCCTGTATTTTTAAGGGAGTTTTTCTCCCCCACTGTCGCCCTCGACTTGCTTAACAGGGGTTTTTGGTCTGTTGGTCCTGGATCCTGTAAAGTTGCTTTGAGACAATGTCCATTGTAAAAAGTACTATACAAATAAATTTGACTTTACTTTATTATGTACATTTATCTTTTTTTATGCATTTTCTCCCCATTTTCCTCCCGATTTGTCTTCCACTGCTGAGAAATACCAGATTGCATCCAAGGGGAGCACGTCGCTGTACACGCCTCTCCCGACATATGCACAGCCCTCCTCTTCTCGCCCATGCATTCTGCACAGGTGTCTCTTCCGCCAATCAGCATCCTTACACAGCATATGAAGACCCACCCACACATAGTTCGGTCCCCACGCTGCCAATTATGCCCGCCAGATGGCGCCCAGCCGACCGGTGACAACACTGAGTTTTGAACCGAGGAGTTCAGAAACTTGGTGCTGGTGTGCTAGCAGAATATCCCGCTGCTCCACTTGGGCGCCATGTACATCTATCTTGTATGTAAATTCATTGATCCATTAATTGAAGTTATACCCACCATACAGATGAGCTTGTTGGGTATACGATAACTGACTGTAGCATATCTGTTGCTCCCTATTGACCGGGTGATAGACCATTCACCACACTGCAGTTAAACTATCATTATAATGAAATGTGAATGTGTGTTTTTTTGGCATGAGTGGCAAAAGGTGCAAAAGTGTTGCTGGTATTTTTTAAACACCCCAGATAGATTGTACCCAATAAAGTGTCTTTGGTGAGTATAAATATTAAATAATTACTAGGTCATTAGGGGTACCATTTAAGGGAGCTTCAAGAACCACAACAGTTCAAGAACTACTGATTTAAAAGAACATAATCAACAACAATCCGTTTTGATTGTGAAACATCTTATACGACCAAGGAGTTGATGCGACCCGGCTGGAGTTGCCGAGTGTCCCGGTGACTCTGGTTGGTTCTAGAGCTGGGCGGTTCTATGAGTCCTCTGACTGACTGCTGCTAAGTACACAGGGCAAGTGAGCAGGCTCACTGGAAACACCGCGGACTCAGATGATTTGGCTGAACCGACTTTACTCCAGTCCATGAATCTGAAAAGTAATACATTAAATATTCCAATAAACAAGGGGTTAAACACACTGGTGTTCGTTATGTGGCTGATTTTATGCACATGCTATTACAACCCCTGGCAAAAATTATGGAATCACCACTCTTGGAAGATGTTCTGTCAATTGTTTAATTTTGTAGAAAAAAGATAAATCACAGACATGCCACAAAACTATCATTTTTCAAAATGTCAACCTTCTGGCTTTAAGAAACAATAAAAAAAAGAAACAAATATAATAGTTGTGGTCAGTCACAATTGCTTTTTTTAGATCAAGTAGAGGAAAAAAAATATGGAATCACTCAAATCTGAGGAAAAAATTATGGAATCACTCTGTAATTTGCAGTTTAAAAACAAAACATCTGCAGCAGATTAGATTTGCTAATTATTCTTCAGTTTAAAAAGAGTGCTTACACCTCGGAGAGCTGTTGCACAAAGCAGATTGTCATGAATCATGGTTCCAACACAAGATATGTCAGTTGAAACAAATGAGAGGATTATAAAACTCCTTCAAGAAGATAAATCATTGTGGAATGTCGCAAAAGATGTTGGTTGTTCCCAGTAAGCTGTGTTTAAAATCTGGACCAAGTACAAACAAAATGGGAAGGTTGTAAAAGGGAAGCATACTGGTAGACCAAGTAAGACATCAAAGCATCAAGATAGAAAACTTAAAGCAATATGTCTTGAAAACAGAAAATGCACAACAAAACAAATGAGAAACAAGTGGCCGGAAAGTGGAGTCAATGTCTGTGACTGAACTGTAAGAAATCACCTAAAAGAAATGGGATTTACATACAGAAAAGCTAAACAAAAGCCATCATTAACACCTAAAAAGAAAAGAACAAGGTTAAAGTAGGCTAAAGAAAAGCAATCGTGGACTGTGGGTGACTGGATAAAAGTGATCTTCAGTGATGAATCATGAATCTGCATTGGGCAAGGTGATGATGCTGGAACTTTTGTTTGGTGTCTGTCCAATGAAATTTATGAAGATAACTGCCTAAAGAAAACATGTTAATTTCCACAGTTGTTGATGATATGGGCCTGCATGTCGGGTAAAGGCACAGGGGAGATGGTCTTCAATAAATGCCAAAGTCCACATTGAAATTTTGGACGCTTTTCTTATTCCATCAGTTGAAAGGATATTTGGTGATGATGACTTCATTTTTCAAGATGATAATGCATCTTGCCATAGGGCAAAGGACGTGAAAACTTTCCTTCAAGAAAACATATAATGTCAATGGCATGGCCTGCAAATAGTCCGGATCTCAATCCATTTGAAAATCTCTGGTGGAAATTGAAGAAAATGGTCAATGACAAGGTTCCAACCTGCAAAGCTGATCTGGCAACAGCAAGAGACAGTTGAAGGCAGATTGATGAAGAATACTGTTTGTCATTAGTTAACTCCATGCCTCAGAGAGTTTAAACCATTATAAAAGCCAGAGGTGGTGCAACAAAGTAATAATGGTGCAGTGTTTTCTAATGATTCCATAATTTTTTCCTCAGATTTGAGTGATTCCATATTTTTTTTCCTCTACTTGATCTAAAAAAAAGCAATTGTGACTGAGCACAACTATTATATTTGTTTCTTTTTTTATTGTTTCTTAATGCCAGAGGGTTGACAGTTTGAGAAATGATAGTTTTGTGGCATGTCTGTGATTTATTTTTTTTCTACAAAATTAAACAATTGAAAGAACATCTTCCAAGAGTGGTGATTCCAAAATTTTTGCCAGGGGTTGTATTAGTATTATTATCAGTAGTAGTGGTATAGATTAGTAACGCAGCATATTTTCTTGTAAGCGAAACAAAAATAAAATATAGTTATTATTATTAAAATGCAAATGCTTACAGGCTACTTCAGTACTGTATCACTTAAGGAGTATCATAGCCCCCATGGTAATTTATTGACTGTTTGTTTTGGTGCCACTGTGGCTGCCTAAATGGGTGAAGTTACCGAAGCAATTTGTTGTTGACTATCCCCCTTGAACCATTAATATACCCATCTGATTGATAGGTGAGTCCACCCCCCTCTCCCCTATGATCAATGCTGCCTTCAAGTCGTGTCGGAAATAATGTATTTACGAGATGAGGGCACATGAATGGCAACTCAATGTCGTATTTACCAGTGGGAAACTCGGATTTTTCGATGAGCCCCGAGTTTCCGATGTGGGGGTGTGTCATTAACAAAACGTCATGGCGACTGCCGGTATGGATGCTGCCCCTACAGTAATCGGTAAAAGTTTGAGCTTATTAGCGGTAGTTTTGCATGTTAAATGTAAAGTTCAAGCTTGTATCCATTTTGTACACAACGTGCACTTGTTCTGATGAAGAATAGCAACAAAGCTGATCAAA
Organism: Trichomycterus rosablanca; assembly: GCF_030014385.1. NCBI lineage: Eukaryota > Metazoa > Chordata > Actinopteri > Siluriformes > Trichomycteridae > Trichomycterus > Trichomycterus rosablanca. The sequence goes on from NC_085992.1 coordinate 28,872,838, forward strand.
AGAACACAAAAAGTGTTGTCTCATGAGCAGATTTTCGTGCACAGATATTTTTGTGTTGTTTACGTACATTCATCCACCTGTTTTTGATTATACAAAAATAAAAGCATAAACAAAAGGAGTTTTGTCATTACATCCATTTTTACCCCGACCAAAAACCACTTGAACGCACATCATGTCGTAATTACGACCTCCGAACTCGTAAGTAGGAACTTCTGAGGAGGACTTGAAGGTAGCACAAGATTCCACTCAGAAAAAAATTGTCAACTTGTCACTGACAAGAGAAGTGTGAGGTGCCAAGAGAATTAAGAGAGAAGGACTTATTTACAGAAGATGAGTGCACGGAAGACAAGTGATATTTGGATGCATTTTCATGTAGTAAATCAATCAAAATCAAGATGTCAGTAAAAGTGACTCAAGTGAACCGGATCACGAGTGACTCAGATTAACCCGAGTCCATGAAATGAACCGAATTTACCACCGTTCTAGGTCGTGTACCAGGCGTTTTTATAGTTATCAAAATGTGGCACGCGGCGGTTTTGCTGCATTTCATTGGACAAAAAGTGCTAGAGCTTGCGCAGCTGGTAACCTCTCGACCAATCAGATTGCTTCCTCTCTCAGACTTCACTTAAATTGTAAAAAGCAAGTCCCTGAGGTAACCGACGATTTAAAGACGACAAGACGGTTGTGAATTTCGGAATGACACAAAGTTTAACTAATATGTGAAAATTAACGACTTAAGTTTTTGTTTCTGACGGGGTGAAGTGCTGCAGTTCAGTTTGTTCCGCATTTTCGTTCTAAAATTATCTTCGAAGCTCAGTGTGTGTGTGCGCGCGCGCCCGCCCTGTTCCTCCTCCCTTCCGTCTCTCTCTCTCTCTCTCTCTCTCTCTCTCTTCAGCTCTCGCCCCGCAGCAGTTGCAGACCACTTCAAGCTTTCTACTCCAGTCATGGCCGCGAAAGTGTGCAGACTCTTGCTGTCCCGGAGCAGCGGCACCCTGGCTTCTCCTTTCCCCGTTATCGGCGTCTCTTCACACCGACCGCACCGGCACACATCAACGGTAGGAGTGTGAAGTGAATATGGGCTGTTGTTGGACAGGAGGGAGTGAGGGAGGGAAGGAAGGATATGAGGGGTGGATTCTTCTGGTACGGGTCTGTACTGACAAGGAGAGTCAGCTAAGGAAGTAGCTTCCTACCGAATTATCGTTGTCTTAATCGCCTCTTTATTTACATTGAGTTTATCCACCAGTAAGCTGGTGTGACATTGCGATATTTGCTCGGTGTGTTTGCCCCGATCGCCTGCAGGCGTGTACTGTACAGCTAATGTGTAATATAGCTAATGCAGCCGCTCTATAGGAACCTCATTCATGTCACGTTTCCGTGTTGGAGCAGCCTGATGAGCTGTAATGGATAGTGTTTGTTGGATCGGTGTGTGGGCCTGTGATCTTGCTTGCCGGGATCACCTTGAATGCAACAGTGCACTATGAGTCTCAACTTTAATTGCTGAGTGAAAGCAGAGAGGCATCCTGTACACACACATGCACAGACGTGCATTGGCATTGATTCAGTGTAGTGCGGATATTTAAGGAATGGAGTAGAAATGCTTGCTCGTAGTACGAGTCCAAGCTGTTAATTCTACAGCGATGTGAGCCATATCGTTTCCTATACACCGTAAGCCACTGCAGTGTGTGTGTGTGTGTGTGTGTGTGTGTGTGTGTGTGTGTGTGTGTGTGTGTGTGTGTGTGTGTGTGTGTGAGAAAAGGGAATGAAAAGGGAATGACTTGGTGCAGCAAAACTCTTCATATACCACATGCTGTTCTCCTTTTTATCATTTTTATTATATTCATTATTCACACCATCATGTACTCCAGCAGGGGTATTGTGATGCTTGAGCATTCCTCATGCAATTATCCACTCACAGATGTATTAATTTCTGCTTGTTATTTTAGATAAACCCGGCCCATATAAACCTCTGTACAGTGGATTTCCCTCTGTGCTCAGACTCCTCCCTCTTTGCTGGTGTTTTCCCGTTTAGACTGGCTACCCTCTGGATTTCCCTTCCTGAGGTTGGTTTTGAGCTCTGAATATGACAAGCCACAGTTTAAAATCTTCAATATTCGGACCATCATCTTTACTGTCCACACGCATAGAAGTCAGTTTTACTGTCTGTGCAGCTAGGAGTCAGAGATGTGGCAAACATCTGTACCATCCAAGTGGATCCTGTATTGGAGCATACAGGCCTAAACATTGGTTCAGTATCAGATCAGATGCGACATACACTGATCAGCCATAACAATAAAACCACCTCGTTTCTACACTCACTGTCCATTTTTATTAGCTCCACTTACCATATAGAAGCACTTTGTAGTTCTACAATTACTGACTGTAGTCCATCTGTTTTTCTACATACTTTTTTAGCCTGCTTTCACCCAGTTTCTCAATGGTCAGGACTACCACAGAGCAGGTATTATTTGGGTGGTGGATCATTCCCAGCACTGCAGTGACAATGACATGGTGGTGTGTTTTTAAATACCGTGTCCATTCACTGTCCACTCTATTAGACACTCCTACCTAGTTGGTCCACCTTGTAGAGGTAAAGTCAGAGACGATCGCTCATCTATTGCTGCTGTTTGAGTTGGTCATCTTCCAGACCTTCATCAGTGGTCACAAGACGCTGCCCACAGGGTGCTGTTGGCTGGATATTTTTGGTTGGTGGACTATTCTCAGTCCAGCAGTGACAGTGAGGTGTGTAAAAAGTCAATCTGCATTGCTGTGTCTTATCCACTCATACCAGCAAAACACACACTAACACACCACCACCATGTCACTGCAGTGCTGAGAATGATCCACCACCCAAATAATACCTGCTCTGTGGTCGCCCTGGGAGAGTCCTGACTATTGTACGTAGAACAGGGGGCTAACGAAGCATGCAGAGAAACAGATGGACTACAGTCAGTAATTGTAGAACTACAAAGTGCTTCTATATAGTAAGTGGAGCTGATAAAATGGATAGTGAGTGTAGAAACAAGGAGGTGGTTTTAATGTTATGGCTGATCGGTGTGTTTCCCAATGTAAATAAACAATGACAACCGACACAATGCAAAACATCCTCAAGAATGTATGTTAACATATTTAGGGTTGCCACAACCATATCTTTGTAGCTAAAATGCCTACCTTGCTTGTGGAAAGTAGGCTTGGTCACTGCAAGGATGTCCGTGTCATATCGTAGATATTCAGAGCTTTGATACAGAATATGATATGACGTGGAAAACGTAATGTTGTAGTTAAACAAAATGACAACATTATTTAAGTATGTAACAAAGAAAAAGAGGGGCAACCTAACGATTGGTACAACATATTTTAAAGTTAAGTCAGTTATAATGACTAACCACGAAGCAATAAAAGCACTGACACATAACCTCATTTAAAAAAAACTGTATTCTGTCACTTTCTAAGTGGTGCAACTAAAAGTGTTTGGTCGAACAAATGTTGCAGGTTGACAAAGGTTGCTGGTGGCCCTACAGTCCCATAGCCATCTATGTTTGGGAGTCTGAGAGAGTATAATTAGCCATGCTGTTTGAAAAGGAGGCCTGGGATTTCTATCCATAGGGTTTGGTCATGTACTCCCGAAACATGTTGGCTCACACCCACCTAGATATGTACTGTAGCTGTTGTGTGATGGGTTGACTTAGATTGTGAGTAAATATTAACAGAGAGCAAAACAAATGTTCTGATTAATATATTTTACACTCACTAAATATTTACAAGCACTGGCACCTGACAGCACTATTAATACTTTTAATAACCTTACATTTTAAAAAGCATATACTGCTGGCTTTAAAGGGGTTCAACAGAAACACGCTTGGCACATTGTTCAGTGAGTTAAGCTTCCTGAAAGTATCACCTTCGGCATAACCTTTGCATGTTGTAAAGTTTAGTTCCTTTTGTTCAAGTTTGTCATATCAGCAAGTAGAGATGCAGAAGGAACAAAACACAATGGAATTTATGGGATGTCACAACTCATCACTGGCATGCAATGCATGGTTGGTGTCAGACAAGATTTAAGGTATTCTGTGATCAATTCTTTGACTGAATTTATGCTGTGAATGTGTGTGATGTTTACTGTCATTATCTGAACAGTTTCAGTATAAGCTTGTGTTGATATTAACGATATTGCTGTTGTGGACTAATAACTATGCATGTTAAGCATCCAGGCCTTTTCTAACCAACTCCTTAGGCGAACATCCTAGACATGATGTTTTTTTGCAGATCCACTGATGCATTTTGATTATCTCTTTGTTATTTAGACCAAACCCCAGTTTGAATGTAAATTCATTTGTAGTAATTCATATATAAAGCTTTTATTTTACCTCAGGCATGTGGTATTTTTGGTTTTTGCATTTGGTTTTTGGTTTTCTAATAAGGGTGGCTGATGCAAACCTTGCAGGCGTTTGTAAGCGTGTGATAGGCAGCAAAGATGGCCTGTCTTTGTCTGGTTAGCTTTTGGGTTACAATTTTTTTTTAAACAAATGTCAAGTTTAATAATGAATATTTAAAGCAAGCCAAGAAATGTATCTTGTGCCACTGTGGTGCTCAGCATAACTAATCTGCTTAATAAAAACTTTTTTGTTAGTCAATTAGAAATCTGGGCATTCCTGCATACAAAACCTAAGCTTCAGACATGACCTCTGAGTCCTCAAATCCAGTCACCTTAGTCAGCACTTGACACTGAAATTGGACCCTTGAGTAAGTCGCTTAACTTGGAGGTATTTATGCAATTGCACTGTAAAAGCAGGCCCATTAAAAACAAAAAAAGAAAAAGGTGGCTATTAAGGGAGTTTTTGGGACTGAGTGCTACTTGCAGAAAAAGCCATAAATCCCTGTCTGGCTGTGAACATTTCAGGGTCCTGCTTAGCTTTAACAGTTATTTTTGAGTACGGTTTTCTTAATTAATTAACATTTACATGATTTCAGCTTCACCCTAATCAATGAACAAGATTGCCATTGGTCTTTCTGTTTTCTTGTCTTTGGAGGATTAGAATAAGTTAACTATCCCCTGTTACTCCTATAGACTGTGTTGCTGTTGTGAACCGGATTAGCACCGTAAGAAAGTGGCAGCTCTCTACAGAGTGATGGAATCACACAGAGCACTCAGCAGAGCAGTCACACAACTAATATGATAATTGACAAACCTCCAATCCAAGAACTGACACTTTGATTTAAAGGGTAGCTCTTCCAGTGCCTCTGCTTTTTAACATATTTTAAGGAGTGGTCATGGACTGAGGGCACATTTGTCATTAATCAAGTGCTCGTGATACTGATGAAATCTGACCTTGCTTGTCTGTGTAGTCGGTTGTGGTAAATTAAGGGTTTGTAGAGATGTAGTTACATTTATATGATTAATTTACTCCATAAACTGTAGATTAAGATCCAGTGAACATTTGATGGTTACTCTGAATTCTCTGGCCCTGTGCCTATCGGCAGAAATTACACACCCTCTATATAAAGAGCTTTATTATGCTGGACTTTGAAATCAAAAGATTCTTATCAAAGTAGGCTACTCTTTTCGTGGCTGTTTTAACTTGCTTGTCACTTGAATTTGTTTTACAGTGTTATAAAACTGAAGATACATTTTTGCTGCGATAAAGAAAGATTTGTTTTGGCTTTTTGTTAAAATGCCCAGAGATGTAAGATGTGAAACACCTGCTTTGTATCTAAAGCGATATATTGAGTAATTGAGTGGACACAGTGTCAATTTGATATTCCAATATTCCATGACTATATGACCAATTTTAAGATGCTTCATGACTTGTTTTTTTAAGTGTTGTCATCCTGGCGACCATATAGGAAGTGTTTCTCCTGAGCATCCTGTCTTCTGTTTGGGTCATTAGGCTTCTTAGATGCCCATTCATTCTCTTCCTCCTTCACCTTCAACTCATCCAAGCATAAATGTCTTCTCCACGTGTAGTTTCTTGAATACTTGTCGGAGCGCTCTTTAATTAATAACCATTACCAATCTATTAAAACATTATTGGTACAGAGGACAAAAAGCATTTAAACATTGACTAAAACCTACATGACTGATATGGTACAGATGAGCCTACAGATAAATGGTATTTTTTTGGAAAACACATTGGTGGAGTTGTAGCTTAAGGCCTTGGAGAGAGGAAGTATGCAGGAGAGGTAACACCGTTGTCAGAGCGCTGATGCTGAAGCGCTAAAGATATAAATATTTTTAAAATAATTGTATGTTGTCTAAATGTATTTTTTCTTTTTGATTGAGGCTGTTTTGTGCATTGGGATCAGTTACATCGGTTTATTGTGGGATGGACATTTTGGTCATTTATTCAGGAAAGTGCCTTTATGTCACAATTTTAGAGTAATCAATAAAATCATATTGTCAGTAGAAATAACAATAGAATAGTCACCAGCTTCAAGCCAGGTGCTTGTCCGGCCTGAGAGTGGTTTCTAATTGTACTGAAAGGTGTGGTATATTTAACATGAAAAAGCACACAAATTCTACATTGTGTCCACGTATTTGTTAAAGGCACGTGAGTGAGCAGCCGCGTACTCATGTACTTTTGCCTGTTTCATCTAGTAACCTTGGTGCTGCTTATTTTCTAGTCTAGCTCGACTTGAGCCTCCATCCAGGACTAAAGGAAGACAAGCATCAAGGCTGTTCTCTGTTCTAGCGCCCAAATGGTGGAACGAACTTCCTCTGTCTGTCCGAACAGCTGAGTCTCTTGCTGTCTTTAAAAAACGATTAAAAACACACCTTTTTACTAAACACTTAGGCTGATTTGTACTTATTTACTAACACTTTATTCCAATCTTTTCCATTAAAAAAAAAAAAAAAAAAAAGGCACTTTGGTTCTAACAGGTTTTAGCAGAGTTGTGTTCTTCGACTGTTGTCTATCTAAACTTAAGGAATGAAATGTTCACTATGGAAGCACTTCTGTAAGTCGCTCTGGATAAGAGCGTCTGCTAAATGCTGAAAATGTAAATGTAAATGTAAGATAACCATCATTCATTTCCATGGTTGTCCAAGCTTATGGTCAATATGCTCAAATTATTTTGACCACATAAAGTACATTATGTACAAAGTCTAGTTGGCAATAGGCATTCAAGTTGTGATATTTAAACTTGATCGCCCTAGTCTGAACATTTTTAGGAGGCATATTAATATTGTGACAAGAAAATTGAAGCCAAACCTAAAGGATAAACTTTATTAATGTGTAATTAAACACTAATCTAAGTTTGATAGTATTGTGATTTACTACATTAAATGCAATCTAGATCCTTGTGTTTGTTTTACAGTTTCTAAACTTTTGTGTTTAATCAGTACAAAACACTGTAGCTTCTTTTTAATCCAGTTTTTTTCTCACCTGTGACTTGTGTTACACAGTGCTGAATGAACCATTACAGTGGTCAGGACCTCTGGATGAATAATGAGAGATCAAGTATTCAAAGATCAAGTATTCTTAATCGTTTTAATAAAATAGATTATTTGTCCATGACCTTAATCAGTTTTTGTGGATTTTGCTTGTAAAATTAAGGCTGTGTGAACCTTTTGTCATTGCAGTTATGAAATTAATCAGCGGTCTTTGACCTTTTTTAATTAATTAGAGAGTGTGTAATGAAGCCTTCCATGAGCAGTTCAGTAATCTGTTGTTGTTTGTTCTACAATCAGTTTTTAAAGGATCAGAGGTCGAGTAGTATACATTTTACTGTTGAGGAAAAATTAAGAGACATTTTTCATTTTCATTTTTCTCAACCTCTAGCCTGGTCAGGGTCGTGGTAGGCCTGGCTCCACCAGGAAACACTGGGAGCAAGACAGGAACACCCTGACACATTCCTGGTGACACTCCCTCACCAGACATAGCCAGACATGTCTGTGTAGACGCCTGGTCGGCCACCATGCGCTATAAAATTACATATTGAAATAAAATGTAACATTCCCATGGTGCAACACAAAACACAATACAATATATAGTGCAGATAAGAACAGTGTAATAAATACAAACATCTACAATAAATACAAGACATATTTTTGGACCTACAAAAGTGAAGAGGACGAGGAAGGTTACATTGGGAAGGGCATTTAGCGTAAAACTGGGCCAAAATAGGTTTGCAGACCAGAATAATCCTCTACGGTGACCTCCAATTACAGCAGCCACCAAATATAAAACAACAACAACAACAACAAACTTTAAAAAAATTGGGAAGTCCCAACACTACAGTGTGTATAAATGATACATAATAAAAATACAATTAGTAAAATACTTTAATAATTAAATATAGGACCTGAAGTGTCAAACCTGATACAAGAAAAGGATTGTCGATTTTTCTTCTTTTTTTATTTAAATTTGTCTGAATTATTAGCCTCATGTCATGCTTAAATGAAGCCACTTCATCTTTTCTTTAAAAAGTGGTCTGAATTGAGTGATGTGTAACACAGAGCAGAGTTGACCATAGTAGAAGGACAGTGCAGCGGGGTCATAATAATCACCTCCATCATACATGCGCTAAATAAAAGCTCATCTCTCTCTACTCTTCCACTCAAAGCAGCTTGCTGGTGCAATGCAGGATTAATGGAGGCCAGTGACAGTAATGATGGATTACTTTAAGGGGTTTCTCAGTTAGCTCTCTGCTCTTGTACTCTTGATGCTGTCCCTGCATTGGTGCTAATTCTACCAACCTGAATCAGCTTGTACACTTGACCACTGTTCCCTATTTGGAACTAAGGATCTTAATACGCTTGCTTGCTAATGTGAGGTCTGGTGTAAGGGTCACATGATCTAACTTCTAGGTTAAATCAGTTTGGGCTAACAGCTAAATGTGATATTGACTAGGTGATTTAGAATATGTGTGTGTGATTGTGTCTTTGTAAGAATTTTTATTTAGCTCTGTATTTAGCACATTGTGCTTACTGCTGTACTTCTGTGTCTGTTATTACACTTACTTACACTGGGTATATCGATCCGTCTTCAGACCTCTGATGCTTAATTCCAATTAAGAACGCAGATTTGAAAAGCACTCTCGCCCACCCTCAGTACGCTTGCGCCAGCTCTGTGTACAGCCACACGCGGAGTTTCTAATCTGAGCAGGAGAACTTCTGTATGCATTTATACATCTTAGCTTATAAGTGGCTAAACTATGAGGCATTAAAATCACCAACTGTAAAAGAAAGAAAGAAAGTGAATAAGCTGTTAAAATTTGTAACCATATTAGGTTTACAAATCTTCTATAAAGCATAGAAGGCAGAGTAAGTACATTTAGTAAGTTAATGACTGGTCATTTTTACTATACTGGGCATTGTCTGATCCAAATTACACAGAACCGAATCCCTTGCCCCACTGTAGATCCTTGGGGCTCTGTTTTATTTACCAATTAATTATTCTGGCCATGTTGGATTTAGGCTCATTCAACTTCTTAATCACCTCTATGGGAATCCTTATTGATGGGCCATTAGCAGAAAAACAAGCTTTCCCAGTTCAGCCAGTTAAATAACGAGCTGCACTGCAGGACATACTGGTGCGTGACGTTGCCTGTTAGACTAAATCTTTGCTTTTTCCTGTAAAGCTTTAGTGCAGTAGGACGCGTTTTAGACTTCTTCTTTTACTGCTAGATACCTGTTTGAAACTGGCAGGTCCTGTTGTTCCATTACTAATGTGCACATGCTCATACTGTACTGTACTGTACCAACTGTGTACCACACCACAACATTAAAAGTAGTGCTTTTCCTTGAAGTGCTTTTCCTGCAAGCAAACATTTGTACATTGACATTTGCATTGCATTGGCTCTACAGGTTTATAACATGTATATGTCATTTTAAGGCAGTAAGTTTGCATCTAGGTACATGGTTTATAGAGCAAAAAAAATGAGACAGTGAAACATGTAACAATTTCACTTCCACTTTGTTCAGCTCTGACATGATTTGTAATCAACTTTTAATGGTGTTAACCCCGTTATAACAAACCATTTTAAAAGGCTTTTTTAAAAGAAGTCACCTCTTTTATACTGTTAAACAGGAGACATTTGGCAGAACCAAGAAGAAAGACCAAAGTTTTAGTCCTGGTAGGATGTAGTGATTAGCAATGATGATGCATGTTTATGGATAATTCAAATCTGTTTTTATTTATATTTCCACTGTGGACACTCACAGCTATCAATCATGTTTTTGTTGCTTATAGTCAACTTGAAGCACATTCCCCTTTCAAAATCCTATTTTAACCCTATCCTAGTCAGGGTTGCAGCCAGTCCAGTTTTACAGGGAACCACTGGGCACAAGGCAGGAATACCCTGGACCTCTGACAGCAATGTCTGTGTAGAATCTTCACTGAGATTTGAACCAGTAGTGGTGGGCTAGCATAATAGATCGCTGTGCCAGCCGAGCTTTGTAATTTTTTTTATTCCTGCAGCTCCACCTTATTCAAATAGAAGAGTGACTTTAAATCAGAATACAGTATGCAGTACGGCAGTATATAAACATTCGTTTTGTTTTTCCACAACAACCTTTTTTGGTTAAAATATTTTGAACTTTGCAGACCTTCGAAGACCATTAAATGCAAAACAGTCCAAAAGTGTCTCTTCTGAGCACAGCACAGCACATGATTCTAATTCTAGGTCTAATAATGCTTAGTGAGGTTCAAGTGCTGAATTTTGTGGGGTTTTCTCTGGAGCAACTTTGCCAACAGGTTGTCGTGTCAGTGAATGAAATTGTGAGGGTGAGTCTCAAATCAGCGGTCTAAATTCTATGTACCTCTGCTCACAGTTCAGATCAACTATCAGCTGTTGGAAAATAATTCACATGCTTTTTATAACTGACAGCATGAATCGAACAATTACCTTGTTGTTTGTTGATTCAATGGTTAATAATTACCAGCCCTTTTTGCAACAGTAATCTTTTGGTTCAAATTGGTCATGCTCACCTTTGTTCTCATTATTCAGCGGGAGACCATGCTTAAAGTTCTATACGTTTGTGTCTGTTTTACCCTGAATTGGGCATTAATTGTATTATTGTGCGTAGGTTTTGGTATTTTTTTTTAATATTCATGACCTGATGTGTACAAACATGTTTGTCTATTGCACTAAATTGTTTATGTTTTTTTTCATGGTGTAGATGATAGAGGAAGTTTACGTCTGTGTAGCCCTAGAAATATGACTAATGAAAAGCAGACCATCTAAGGAAGTGTAGCAGAGTAGAACAGCCATAAAAATGAAGGATGACAGTTTATTAATTTATTGAATCATTAATCTTCGATAACCACTTTGGGACAATGGAACTGTCTGGCACCAGCAGTATCCACTGTGCTGCCCAAATTGCCTGTGTTTATTTGAAAAATGTTCCTTTGGATGCTAATAATTCAGCAACAAATCTCGGAGGAAATGACATAATATAAAAAATAGAAATAACTGATTGCTTCATAATAATGATTACATTTGCCTGTTTGTCTGTTATGACCTGTTTTCTTGGAATCGTGCAATTGGTTTAGATTTAACAGCATATTTACACATATTGGAGATTTGTTGTACTTGAATGCTGGACTGGTTCACACTGGATGACTGTGTTTGAACCTGGAGTTTGTGAGCCAGTTAATGTGTAGGGTTTACACAGAAGGCCCTCACATTTTCAGCATGACTAATTTTGTTTTGTGGCATGGATTGGAGAAGAGAAATGCATGGCAACTCATAAAAGACTCAAAAGGCTTTAATTGGGTGCGCTAATGAGCCCCACCCCTTCCTATCGTGTTTATGGGGAAGTGGGGTGACGTTAATTACATGCAGTGGATTACCGCAACAAGACACTCTGACATACATGACCACAGCTAGAAGGGGTAGAAGTTCATTGAGATAAAATCATGTTCAAAACAGGAATGCTGTTGCTCTGTGTGTGTTAGTTTTTAAGTGCTTGTATGTGGACAGACTTGTACTGTTTTTAACATATGTAACTTTTTTTTCGAAAACTGAAAGGTAAAATGCACCAAATAGTGAAATTACCCTAATTCTCTCAAGCATACATCTGATTTTGGTTGGAAGGATAAAGTTTAAAGCCTTAAGGTGTCACTCGTCATCCTTATCTTTAGCTAGGTGACAGTGCAATAAATATGTTTTTATATAAGAAAGGGGTTGATGAATGACCGGTTTTGCTGTTGTTATCATTTGGACCACTCTGGCAGACTCAGTAGCAGATTTATCTCGATGCCAAAATCTTGGTAGTCAAAATCCAGTGTAATCTGATGATGTTTTTGATAAATTGCTTGGTGGCAATTCTTTACAAAAGCAAGAGTAGTCTGTAGTTTATGAAACACGATTATAAAGCTATATTAGCTGTAAAATCATATAAAACAAACATAAAATGTACTTTCCAAGAGGCAGAAGAGCTATGGTGATTATCACAACACAGCAAAGAGGGTCACTAACAATTTGCTAATGCTTGGTCATCACATCATTATTGAGCCAAATGACATTTAGATGATCTCTTTTGCCTCATGGACTGTTCTGACATTAAAAAAACTGGTGGGATACAGTTCACAGTATAGTCGTAGGTACTGAGCTCGGAATCAGAAGGTTGGTTTAAGCCCCACCACTGCCTTGTTGCTATTGTGTCTTTAAGCAAGGCTTTTACCCCTCATTTGCTGGACTGTGTTCAGTCACATTTGTAAGTGTCTGCTGAATGTTGATAAATGTTGATGCGGTATTGATTGAACTTGATACAACCAATGCTTCAGAAAGCATTTTGCTGAGGGCAAGTAGCCTAGTGGTTAAGGTACCGGACTAGTAATTAGAAGGTCGCTGGTTCAAGCCTCACCACTGCCAGGTTGCCACTGTTGGGCCCTTGAGCAAGGCCCTTAACCTTCAATTGCTCAGACTCTATACTGTAACTGTAATGTAAGTCGCTTTGGATAAAAGTCGTCTGCTAAATGCCAAAAATGTAAATGTTTATAACGAAAGGTATTTATAGTTTATAAAGAAAGAAATAGACTGTACACAGACAAACTATTGGGAGCATAATCCTCCACTGGCTTGTTCTTTTAAGGCTCAGCACAGACTACACAGAGATGATCACGTGTGTAGAGAAGCACACTTTTTCATTGATTATGGAATAGGGGTGTGCTATATCGTATCGTTCACGATAATACCGGTATAATTTTTAAAACGATACAAAAACAGCCCATATCGTAATAATAGCGATATTCTGCGTTGTTTACGTAATGACGTCACACAGCTACGCAAATGGCGTACGTTCGTTACGTGGGTCATTTGGGCACAGCAATGAGTATGGCGGAAAGCGGCTCTGCGGTGGAGGAGCTCGTTCCAAAAACTCCAAGTCCACCATAAATTAATCTTTGGCAACCCAAACCCCAATCACCGCTTTGCCGGCAACTTTTTTGCGGAAGTATTTCTGCACGCAGGTTTACACAGGGACGCAATTCAACAGCGCACCTCCACCAAACAGTGCAGGAATACTCTCAACATTAATGTCAACCACCAACACAGAAGTAGTACTACAAATTTGGCAGATTTTGATGGGAAACAATTTAATAGCAGTTAAATACTAACACTTCTGTTTTAAAGAAAATATTCCGTTTTTAAAAGCTCCAGCATTGAAGAAGGTTATTAAAAGTAAAGTAAATTTTCAATGCTGATTTGGCTTAATAGTGTTTGGGGGAACGTTCAGGGGGAAACGTTGGGGGAACGTTGGTGGGGTAACGTTAGGGAAACGTTCGTGAAGGAACGTTGGGGGAACGTTCGTGAAGGAACGTTGGGGGAACGTTCTTGAAGGAACGTTGGGGGAACGTTCGTGAAGGAACGTTGGGGGAACGTTCGTGAGGGAACGTTGGGGGAACGTTCGTGAGGGAACGTTGGGGGAAAGTTCGTGAGGGAACGTTGGGCGAACGTTCGTGAGGGAACGTTAGGCGAACGTTCGTGAGGGAACGTTGGGCGAACGTTCGTGGGGGAACGTTGGGCGAACGTTCGTGGGGGAACGTTTGTGGGGGAAACGTTCGTGGGGGAACGTTTGTGGGGGAAACGTTCGTGGGGGAAACGTTCGTGGGGGAACGTTCAGGGGGAAACGTTAGGGAAACGTTCGTGAAGGAACGTTGGGGGAACGTTCGTGAAGGAACGTAGGGGGAACGTTCGAGAAGGAACGTTGGGGGAACGTTCGTGAAGGAACGTTGGGGGAACGTTCGTGAGGGAACGTTCGTGGGGGAACGTTCAGGGGGAAACGTTAGGGAAACGTTCGTGAAGGAACGTTGGGGGAACGTTCGTGAAGGAACGTAGGGGGAACGTTCGAGAAGGAACGTTGGGGGAACGTTCGTGAAGGAACGTTGGGGGAACGTTCGTGAGGGAACGTTGGGCGAACGTTCGTGGGGGAACGTTTGTGGGGGAAACGTTCGTGGGGGAAACGTTGGGGGAACGTTGGTGAAGGAACGTTGGGGGAACGTTGGTGAAGGAACGTTGGGGGAACGTTGGTGAAGGAACGTTGGGGGAACGTTCGTGAAGGAACGTTGGGCGAACGTTCGTGAGGTAACGTTGGGCGAACGTTCGTGGGGGAACGTTTGTGGGGGAAACGTTCGTGGGGGAACGTTCGTGGGGGAAACGTTGGGGGAACGTTGGTGGGGGAACGTTGGGCGAACGTTCGTGGGGGAACGTTTGTGGGGGAAACGTTCGTGGGGGAACGTTCAGGGGGAAACGTTGGGGGAACGTTGGTGAAGGAACGTTGGGGGAACGTTGGTGAAGGAACGTTGGGGGAACGTTGGTGAAGGAACGTTGGGGGAACGTTCGTGAGGGAACGTTGGGGGAACGTTCGTGAGGGAACGTTGGGGGAAAGTTCGTGAGGGAACGTTGGGCGAACGTTCGTGAGGGAACGTTAGGCGAACGTTCGTGAGGGAACGTTGGGCGAACGTTCGTGGGGGAACGTTGGGCGAACGTTCGTGGGGGAACGTTTGTGGGGGAAACGTTCGTGGGGGAACGTTTGTGGGGGAAACGTTCGTGGGGGAAACGTTCGTGGGGGAACGTTCAGGGGGAAACGTTAGGGAAACGTTCGTGAAGGAACGTTGGGGGAACGTTCGTGAAGGAACGTAGGGGGAACGTTCGAGAAGGAACGTTGGGGGAACGTTCGTGAAGGAACGTTGGGGGAACGTTCGTGAGGGAACGTTCGTGGGGGAACGTTCAGGGGGAAACGTTAGGGAAACGTTCGTGAAGGAACGTTGGGGGAACGTTCGTGAAGGAACGTAGGGGGAACGTTCGAGAAGGAACGTTGGGGGAACGTTCGTGAAGGAACGTTGGGGGAACGTTCGTGAGGGAACGTTGGGCGAACGTTCGTGGGGGAACGTTGGGCGAACGTTCGTGGGGGAACGTTTGTGGGGGAAACGTTCGTGGGGGAACGTTTGTGGGGGAAACGTTCGTGGGGGAAACGTTCGTGGGGGAACGTTCAGGGGGAAACGTTAGGGAAACGTTCGTGAAGGAACGTTGGGGGAACGTTCGTGAAGGAACGTAGGGGGAACGTTCGAGAAGGAACGTTGGGGGAACGTTCGTGAAGGAACGTTGGGGGAACGTTCGTGAGGGAACGTTCGTGGGGGAACGTTCAGGGGGAAACGTTAGGGAAACGTTCGTGAAGGAACGTTGGGGGAACGTTCGTGAAGGAACGTAGGGGGAACGTTCGAGAAGGAACGTTGGGGGAACGTTCGTGAAGGAACGTTGGGGGAACGTTCGTGAGGGAACGTTGGGCGAACGTTCGTGGGGGAACGTTTGTGGGGGAAACGTTCGTGGGGGAAACGTTGGGGGAACGTTGGTGAAGGAACGTTGGGGGAACGTTGGTGAAGGAACGTTGGGGGAACGTTCGTGAAGGAACGTTGGGCGAACGTTCGTGAGGTAACGTTGGGCGAACGTTCGTGGGGGAACGTTTGTGGGGGAAACGTTCGTGGGGGAACGTTCGTGGGGGAAACGTTGGGGGAACGTTGGTGGGGGAACGTTGGGCGAACGTTCGTGGGGGAACGTTTGTGGGGGAAACGTTCGTGGGGGAACGTTCAGGGGGAAACGTTGGGGGAACGTTGGTGAAGGAACGTTGGGGGAACGTTGGTGAAGGAACGTTGGGGGAATGTTGGTGAAGGAACGTTGGGGGAACGTTGGTGAAGGAACGTTGGGGGAACGTTCGTGAGGGAACGTTGGGCGAACGTTCGTGAGGTAACGTTGGGCGAACGTTCGTGGGGGAACGTTGGGCGAACGTTCGTGGGGGAACGTTTGTGGGGGAAACGTTTGTGGGGGAACGTTCAGGGGGAAACGTTGGGGGAACGTTGGTGGGGGAACGTTAGGGAAACGTTCGTGAAGGAACGTTGAGGGAACGTTCGTAGGGGAACGTTGGGGGAACGTTCGGGGGGAACGTTCGGCGGGAACGTTGGGGGACCGTTTGTGTGGAAACGTTGAGGGAACGTTCGGGGGGGGGACGTTCGGGGGAAACGTTCGTGGGGAACATTGAGGGAACGTTCATGTGGAAACGTTGGGGGAACGTTCGGGGGAACATTGGGGGAATGTTCGGGCGGGAACGTTCGTGAAGGAACGTTGAGGGAACCACCCAAACATTTTCTCAACAGTCCACCCAACCATTCCCTCAACAATCCACCCACTTAACATTCTTAAAGGGCCAGACAATATATTTATAATTCACATTACACGACAGGAGATACCTTAGAAACAACTTTCTTTTTCTTAGAATAGCTTTAGAAAGTGTCTTTTTGTTATTACCTCATGGGATAAAAAAATATTGAGATATATATCGTATATCGCCGTTCAGCGAAAAAATATCAAGATATTATTTTTTATCCATATCGCCCAGCCCTATTATGGAATCCCCAAAAGAACAAAATGCACTCAATATGTAAACACATACATCAAAAACTGTCAGCACACCACACCGCAGAAAAGTCTGTTACACTGACTTAATTGCTGTCCTCATAATTCATATGCTACGCAAATGAAACATGTTAAATCGCTAAACACAAACCTTACATTTTGAATTTTACAGCAAATTGCTTATTACATGGGAAACAACGACTCATTTCACGGTCCTTGATGTGGTTTTCATGGCCGTGAATTTGGTAGGGCCTTAGTTATCATCATCATCATATGCACTCACCTTGATATAGTGATTAAAGTGACCAAGAAGCAGTGTTTCATAGTGCTATTTGAGACCTGATTTGCCTCATGCTTGACAAACCGGAAGTACATTACACAAAATATGGCCCACCAAACACACCCATGCCAAAATACCACCAAAACAGCAGATAGTAGGGATGCACCGATCCGATATTAAGATCGGATATCGGTCCCGATATCACCAAAATGAGATGGATCGGATATCGGATAATCTGGCCGATCCATGGGTCCGATACGTTCACTTTAGTGAACGCGCTGCTGACGTATGGCGTATAACACAAACAAAAAGAGCAACATGGAGCGAGCCAAAGAGTCAGCTGCATGGAGGTATTTCACGCTTGCTATGCTAACAAGTTCGATGGCAACTTGTTTATTACTCATGTTTAGCTGCTATATTTTATTTTGAATTACTGTTTGCACTAAATATTTACGGATAAGTTTATTTGAAAAAGTTATTTAAGCTACTACTGTTTTTCTCATTGTCAGCAGCCACATTTTGGGTGTGTTCAAAAACCTAAGGAGCTGCCTCGCTGTCTTACTGTCTACATAAGCGGCTGCCTCAGTAGAGAGGATTCTAATAAGTCATCAATTTATAAGTCAGATTATTCGAACGCGCTACTTACACAGCGATTCCATCGGGTTTAGCATCTTGCCATTAAAAACAATGAACTGAGGTAGCACAGCGCTAACGCTAACGTCAATATAACATCTCCCTTCATGTACCGATAACGGTTACATTTCCTGACGAGCTCGAACTTGCAAATAAAAACACTCGGTACAAGTTTATACAAGTTAAAAATCAGTACTATTTTATTTACGCTTGATAATAACTCCATTCGTTTCTCCGCCCCGTCAGCTGTGTTTATTTTTCTGTAAGAAAAGCGCACCCGACCCGCAATGAATGCTGGGATTGCTTTGGTCACCAAGGCAGCGTTGGATGCTTACTCGCTGAGTGAAAATAACACTGAAATATTAAGATGCCTGTTTATTATTTTATTGACAAATAAATAGCAGTTCAGTACATTTATATCTGTGTTAATTATATTTTGTTTTGCAAACTTAGTAATGTTTAAGTCAATCCTGATGCCTTAAGTCTTTCCCACATGATAAAGTATACGGTTGATTAATTCAACAATGGTATCGGATCGGTATCGGGTATCAGCCGATATGCAAAGTATATGTATCGGATCGGTATCAGAACTGAAAAAGTTGGATCGGTGCATCCCTAGCAGATAGACCAAGTGATTCTCTTTATATGACGTATCAGCCACACCAGACTGGCACACCTGTACTTATTGAGGGGTGACTACCAACCCCCCTATAACCCCCCCAAACTGTGAGACGTGCCACATACCCTTCACCGTCAAACGTTTGTCAGTCGAATGCCACAGGTACACATGTACCCAACACTCTAAATTAGAAAATTAATGAAAGAAAAACGCCCATACACAGAATCCTCAGAAACACAGAACTGAAATTGCATATATAAAGTCCTTATTTAAAGACACCTCCAAGAGATTTTGATCATGTATATTAAGACTACAATACTAACTTTTCCTGCCATGAATGTAATTTCTGTGTAACCATGGCAATCAAAACTCAAAAACACCTTGCAAAACCGAATGAAGGTCTTTACACATTAAAACATTAATAATAGCTGTGATAGAAGATGTGACTTGACTCTGCCCAGCATCCTTGTTTCAAGCTGAGTTTAAATGTAAAGTGACAGAGCACGAAGTTGCATGACATGGCAAGCACATATGGATTGATTTGCCCAATGGCCTAGTTAATTAATGTTTATTAATTAATGAATTGATTTTAAATGGGTAAATCATTAGGAAGGTGACTTTTTTTCATGCTTAATAACCGCTTTGTCCTGGTCAGAGTTGCGGCAGACCCGGTACCACTTGGAAACACTGAGTGCAAGGCAGGAATTACCCTGGACAGGGAACAAATTCACTGCAGGGCTTCTGCCCACCATCCCCCACATCCACACTCCCCAGATATAACAAATCATATGAGTATAGATGCCTGGCTAGCGTAATATACAGCTGCACCGCCCAAGCGCCCCTGTTTTTCCCCACCTTTTGTGTCCTTCCATTTACGCTTTTTCAAAACAAATAAACCAAACTTAATGACCAGAAACAGCAAACAAACTGGTCAGTGTCCTGAGATCTGTATGTGTAGTTGCTAGAACAACCATACGTGTGAGTGTTTTAGTGTATTTGTTATCAAACAGCGAACGTTTGTTGCTTGTGTCACGTTTCTTCCTGATTACCTTCACTTCCCGTGTCAGCTGCACATATCACACACATGCTGCCCAGCTCTCCTTTTTTTCATCAGCGAGTGAGTGTGGATGACCTAAAAGTACCAAGAACGCAGGCAGTTTTGTTTGACCTGTTTAGACATACATTCACTCATGCTCTCCAGCTTCAAAGAGCTTTCACTAAGCATTTTGTTGCACAAGTAATGCCCATATCCCAGCAGAAAATCAATATAATTACTCGCACATCATCTGGAGACGTTCTAAAACAAGTGAAAGCGGGATTCTCTTTCATGTTCGTAAAGGAACAGTGTGCTTGCATTAGAAATCCCCTTTTGCTGTGGCCTGTACGTTTTGGCATCAGCTTGGAAAAATAGCTACGACAGTGATGCAGTAGCAACCGTACTGAAATCCTAGCCCTCCTCAACATCTCTTGTATGTACCAACAAGGCTTGATGAATAATCGACCATAATGGAAACACAAGCCTTGCTTAAAGTCACCTAGGAAGCAATCAGTTGCTTAGTAATTTGCTTATGCAAATAAGCTTGCTATTGTAATTATTTGTGTATCTGGGCCAATGGGATTAAGAAGACAAAGCCATTGTTTATAGTATGATGCAGCAGCCCTTAGTTTATTACAAAATGGGTGATTCCTGCGTTCATTGTCTGGTAAATTAACAAATGCTAAATATTAATTTTAAGGCTGTTCTGCACAACATACCTATAACTGACCCTTTTCGTTTGTAACATGAATATCGGTCATAAAGTAAAAGATGTATTGAACTATACTGGGTCAAACCCACTGGTACAACGTTGCCAGCTTTTCCTTTGTCCAGCCTTTCATAAGCCGAACACCACAACTCAAACTCTGCTAATTCAGCTAACTATATCAGTGCAGAGCCAGATGATGCTCAGTCTTTTGTCTTGATTTTAATCAGCGTGAGCTGTTTTGAATTATTGTGCAATTTGGATAGGGAAATGACACATGATGTCAAGAAGTCCCAGAGCTGAGAGCCCGAAGAAGCTGTCTTTGCACAACCCGCCAGATTACCACACTGCTTCTCCGACACGTGTCCAATTCTTATCTCCTGCCACCATTGGGTTTGCACACAGAGCCATATCGCATACAGAGAGCCACATTAAGCTTCATGTTACACCACAGTGGTGTGTTAGCGCATTCGACCGCTGCTGTCTGGCCATACTAATTAGTGCGGCCCATCTGGAAAAGTATGAACATCAGTCCTTACACAGAATTAAATTCATTATTATCTATTATTTGTGCTATGAAGAGTTAATGGATCTAATGGTCCAGTTGATCAGTAGTGCTGTGGAAAGTAGCATAAACTGTACTAATTGTCTTGGACAATTATAGGCTATATTTAAACTTACTTATTATTTAGTCCAAAAAATTAGCCTGTCTAATGAAACTAATCGATAGTAGGCTGGTTATTGTGTGTTTTGGAGATTGCTGCTAAAAACACCTCAATGCTAAGAAAACAAGAACACAGTGCTCTGATCCTGAGTGGAGGTGCTCGCTTCATTGGCCCCTCTGAGTGTGGCAGTGTACAAATCAAATGACCCACCTGCTGTTTCATTACCCATCTCTGTGCCTATACACTCAGCTGCCAGTTTATGAGCTGCATTGGTAATTTTGTCAGGAATACCTAATATAAAGATGCACTTTAAAGGCTGCAGTTACCGAATGTTGTCCGCTGTAGCCATCTGTTGACGTTTATCAGCCCCTCGTTTCGTGAGCGATAATTGAATAGGAACCATAACCGACCAGTTAATAATTTAATGGTGGTGCGTTCTCAGTGCCAGTATATTTTGTGTGGTGTTAGTATTAGTATATCTGACACAGCCGAGCTGCTTATGGTTTTAAACATCCAAGTTTCTCTGCTGGGCTAAGAATAGGCATACATGTAAAAATACCCATCCAGCAGTGGTCAACAACTGGTCACTCTTCAAAGGCTGGAGGAGGAGATGCACCAAATATGGTTTTTGAACTTTAAGCCTGTGACGTCTTTGTGGTCCTTTTCTTCTTTGGCCAGAGCAGCATGACATCCATTACTTTTTTTTCTCTCTTTTTCTCCGCCCCCACCAATTTTCTCCCCTAATCTGGTCGTATCCAATTACCCTGATTGCGTTACTCTTCACTTTTACCGATACAATCCTCCACTGCTGACTGAGGAGCTTCGTAACTGACACACACACCCCCTCTGACATGTGCTCAGTACTGACTGTCTCTTTTCACCTGCACAAGGCGAGTTCATATGCAGACCAGCCTTGTGCACGGAGAGCCTCACCCTGGTGAGCATTATTCTCCAACTCTATGCAGGTGCCATCAATCAGCCAGCAGAGGTCGTAATTGCACCAGTTATGAGAAACCCGGTCCAGCTTTCCCATCCCTGAACATCAGCCAATCGTTGTTCATGTGGCCTCCCAGCCCAGCCGGATGACAGAGCTGAGATTTAATACGATGTATTCGAGATCCCAGCTCTGGTGCACTAGCGTGTTTAACCGCTGCACCACCTGAGCGGCCGACATCCATTACTTTCATAAACATACAAATCTGTATCTGAACGATCTACTTGTTAGACCACAATACACATTTTACTGTACATCAGTCCATTTAGGTGAGCTTAAACACAGGCTGCTCAGCATCCTAACTGAACTGTGACACATGGTGTCCACTGTGTGCGCATAGTACTGTTTTAACTTGCATCTGTGGATGCTGCAAACTGTGTCTATTAGCAGTGGTTGGTAAAGTATCTGTCCTTTATAATTTCAGCTTGCTTTTTATTGCCGTGGCTTTAAGGGATTTACTGTCAGTGCTATTCAGTATTTTCAGTGTTTTTCAGCCTTTTTCACTCACTTCCTGACTGCAACTCCTCTCTCTTCTTTCTGCCCCCACTATGACTTACAAGAGCTCCAGACTAGCACACACCCCCTCCGCACGTCTGCAGTCGTTGGCCACTTCTTTTTATCCACGTTCAGCGGTGGTGAGCTAGTGTAGTAAACCACTTGACCGCATGCTGGACTATTTTAGAGGAATTTTTCTGCATACCCAGAATCTGAGTAATTAATTATATTTACTGTACGCCGGGGGATAGCTGAGATCTCTGCAATTACTTGTTCAGAAACAACTTATTAATCATTTTACGATGTTCCTTGTCTTATGCCACTGTTTTAAAATGAGCAGACATTTATTTTAGGATGATTGAATGTTTACAAAAAATAATGAGGCTAATGAGGTAACTTAAAATCAAGTGAATTTACAAATGATTGCTGTCCATTTTTTAAAATGTGTTTTTTACATACTGAGACAACTTTTCTGGAATTGAGGTCTATACTAAACTGGGTGTGCCCACATAGTAAAGCATTTTGGAACAGCAGAGTAAAACTGGTTTCTAGTTATCGTGTTGTAAATACAAACATGGCGGTTTTAATAGGTGGAAAACCAGAAATCATTGATCCATGCTTATCCTGAATTCATTTAATTTAATTAAATGAAATTTCAAAATTCATTTAATTTTATTTTCATGTTTTACCACCGCTTTATTCTGGCCAGGGTCACGGTTGATTCTGTTTCCTGGGAATCACTGGGCACTGTGTAGAAACACACCCCAGACAGAATGCCAACCCATCGCGGGGCAAATCAAAAGCTTTGCTGGGGATTCGAACCCTGGATTCCAGCGGTAGTGAGTTAGCATAAATTACCAATTATTGTATTTTTTTTATTTTTTTTTAATTTTTTTTTTAAATTTTTTTTTTTTTTAATGCATTTTCTCCCTTTTTTTTTTAGCGCGTCCAGTTGCCCGATTGCGTCATGCTTCCTCTCCACCAATGCCAATCCCTGCTCTGATTGAGGAGAACGAAGCTAACCCACGCCCCCTCCGACACGTGGGCAGCATGCCGTATGCATCTTATCACCTACACTTTGACGAGTGCAGTGCAGCTCAGCGTTGTGTATGGAGAGACACACCCTGAGAGCACTCTTTTCTCATCTCTGTGCAGGCACCATCAATCAGCCTGCAGAGGTCGTAATCGCACTAGTCATAATAGAGAGACCCCATCCGGCATAGACCCGCCCATATCTGAACAACAGGCCAATCGTTGTTCATGTGGCCGCTCAGCCTTAGCCGGCAGGCAGAGCTGAGATTCGATACGATGTATTCGAGATCCCAGCTCTGGTTCCAGCGTGTGTTTTTACCGCTGCGTCAACTGAGCGGCACGTTTATTGTATTCTTTATTTATTTGATAAGGTTGAGGTGAAATCGTAGGTTTTCATGATCACTCATTGCGAAAACCTGGGCAATTGTATCAAAATGAGCACATAGTAGTAGTTTCCTTTCTTTATCTTCTTCTTAATTGTTTTAAACTTGCTGGCCACCTATAATGATGACTTCTTGGGGCACTGGGTTGTGGCTCAGCCTTTAAGCGGCTGCCATAGCCCTCCTTCCTCATTTTTAGAGTGCCTCTATGATTCTGTAATTACTACCAGCGTCAGATTTCATTCAGCACATACGAGCTGCTGCAGTCCTCATTCTCACTATTACACTCACTCTCGCCTGCCAAATTCTCTCTAGCTGTCGACTACAGAGAAAACGTCACTGCAGTGGCTTAGAGAAAACAAGGCGTGTGTGAGCGTGAGATGTATCTTTAAACCAGGGCATGCAGCGACACAGCTACTGACCTGCGGCTTTAAGGTGCCAGCAGGGCTGTAGGGTAACTATGGAGCTCTTTGTTGTTGTTCTGGGTGTGTTTAACAGGGGAGGAGTTTGTTTAGCAGTAGTTTCCACCGTACTGGTCTGTCAGACTGTCAGTTGAACAGGAAATATGCAACCTGGGTTTATCTGTGAGCTGTCAAAGAGCTGTACACACACACACACACACACACACACACACACACACACACTTTGTGGATTTTTTCTTGTTTCACTCCCGGGACACTGTGTGACTCAGCATGTCTGTCTGGTACAGATTTTACTGTTTATATATTGTGGGCTTGTAGAAATAACTAGAATAACTACAAGATGTGTAGTGTGCACCATTAAATCATGTTCTTTTTTAAGAAAGCGTAAGGTGACTGGTTTACAGTACAAGAAGAAGTCCCAGCACCACCAAGCTGTCAGTATTTGGCTCTTGAGCAAGTCTTTTTACCCTCAGTTGGTTAGATTGTAGAAATAATAATAATAATAAGTTGTATTCATATTGCACCTTTCTAATACCCGAGGTCACTTTACATATCAGAGAGGAGTGAAGGAGGAAAACAAAACCCTGTATGCTAATATTAATCTATCATTTGAATATTACAGCCAGTACAGCCCTTTTCCACTGCACAGTTCCCTAATGGTACTAAAACTGGAACTATGCTTCTCACATCAGCTTCTAATTCAGTACTACTGGTACCAGTTCCAGTACTTTAAGTAATGTAGTGCTAGCTCAGTGGTTACAGTACTGGACTATTTATTGGAATATCGCTGGTGTAAGCCCCAAATTCACCCATTTGCCACTAGGGTAATGATGCACTACAAGACAGTTAATAACCGATTCAAAAATTCCACAATTCAAATCGATTTGACATGTAAAATGAATCAATATTCACTTTAAACAGCAGAGGTCACTGGCGCTATTCACCTCGCCTGGTTGACGTCACTGGCGCTATACGCCTGGTTGCCAGATTCAGGGTTTTTCGGCCAAATTAGGCTTAATTCAAAATTGTTTTGCATAGTTTGTACCTACCTCAGAAATAAAAGGACATTCATTATTTAGATAAATAAAAGATAATTTTAAATACAGTATTATATTTTCTTTTTTTTTACGAGAGATAATAAAAGGAAAGTTTGTCATCATTTGTCTTCAATTTCAGTTTAAAAAATCTGAAAAAAATCGTATCGTGAACCCAGTATTGTAAATCGCATCGCATCGTGGGTAGATTGTATCGCTCCATCCGTATTTACCACTGTTGGGTCCCCAAGTAAGACCCTTATCCACATTGTATTATTTAATAGGTAATGATTGGCTATCCGGAATTAATCTTGGATCTGGATCCAACTGGTTTCCTCTGGCCTGCGCTTACCCACCCCTAAGTGTACGTTAGCTTGCATTGTATTCAGTCACAATTGTACGTTGCTTTGAGGAAAAACATGTGTTAAATGGTGGTATCTGTTGTAGAGACCTGCTTGGGTTTTCCAGGCGGCAGTGTTTGTTTCTGATTGGTAACTAATACACAAACACACCTGACAGAAGAAAAGCAGTATATCCTGCCTCACTTAGGCTGCATTTCTGTTGTTAAAAGCAACATTGTTCTGTTTTCTTTTTCAGCCTGAGTGGACATTTAAATAATGTTCCGCAAAACACAGGCAGCTTTACGGCCCAGCTGTGGTATAATTATATTCACTGACAAGTTTATGTAGGTTTTAATTTCTGTAGCATTACCTTAATTTTTATGTTTTCTTTTTTTTTTTAATCAGCTACAATTAAAACAACTTTTATGATTTTTACTTATGAAATTTAACAGAATTGTGTTGCTGCCTCGTACTCATCACAGTGACTGTTGGTCTAAATGGTCAGGCAAAACACTGGGCACCAGGCAGGAATACCCTGGACATCCTCAGACATAGTCAATCATGTCTGTGTAGACACCCAGCCTGAGATTTGAACCCGAATCTCAGCAATGGTGTGCTCTTTTGGTTCCTTTTTTAATTGAGCAGTGATTTAAATGAAAGGGTTTGTACTGAGCGCTTTGTACATGAGGACTATGAAGTATATGTAATCTGAAAAAAGTAGCCATAGGGTCTCTTTTTGTTTTCATGTAACATAAGAATGAATAGAATGCCTTTTTATTTGTCATTTATACATATACAGGTGTACAGTACAATGCAATTCTTTCTTCGCATATCCCAGCTTGTTTGGAAGCCGGGTCAGAGCGCAGGGTCAGCCATCGTACGGCGCCCCTGGACCAGTGAGAGTTAAGGGCCTTACTCAAGGGCCAAACAGTGGCTGCATGGCAGACCTGGGATTAAAACTCAACCTTTCAGTTGATAGCCCAAAGCTCTACCCACTAGGCTACCACCATGTGTATATATAAAATATACACACCATAAACAAGGTAGTAAACTTGCATATGATTTTGTAAAGCAAAGTCAGTAATATTAAAGCTTAAACTAAAGCTTTCCAGTCTCATACTTCAAAGATGTATGCTTCAAACTAGACTTTTCCCTATCCGCCCACTACAGCTAGCAAACAGGCAACATCACGAGCGGAGAGCATGGACATCTCCAAGACATCCCTTTCACAGCAGAGCATCTGGTAAGCGCAGGCCAGGGTTATGCAGGGGAGATCCCTAAGCAATTGGTTCACATTAGCCTCCTAACAGTAGATCGAGTCACGTTAGGTGAATGGCTGCTCCTGTGCTCACTGTTTAGTTTTGTCTTCTGCCATATTGGGACTAAAGCAACAAGCAACAAGCAATGGCAAATGGCGGCAAGCCAGAGCAAAAGCAAAATATAGTATAAAATATAATTTTTTTATAATTTAATGTGTAATTATTTCACATCGTTTTTTCATTCACTTAATTCTGGAAAAACGCATGTTCCTGTGTTTCATGTTCCTTTTAAACATAAGCTTTTTTTTATAGCATGTGTGTGTGTGTTTGAGCTGTATGCACTAGTGGCACTATGTGAATGCTAAGTCCATTTTGGGACCTTGGGAGCTTTTGTAATCTTGAATATACTGATGGTTCTGGAGATATTCATCTCAAGATATATTCATTTACAATCACTGTTATTTGTTTTGGGGTTTAATAATTTTTCCATTGTTGCTTTTTTGATTGCTGTTCTTATTTGCAGGGAAGGGGGAAAAGTTGACAGATTTATGTTCTTTTATAAGCTTGTGGTAAACCAGGAAGCATGGCCTTTTGATTCCCTTGTAAGTAATTGTGATTAACAACTGATAGGTTTTTGTTTACCTATATAAAAGGGGCTAGTATGACCCTGGGGAGCGGTGTTCACATATTGGAAAGTGCATCGTATTTACTGACAAGGATTAAGTTGACTCTGTACAAACAACTGACTGGACGTACGAAGTAAAGTTTGAAAAAAAACCCCACACTGTCAGTTTGTGCTAAGCTAAATTTTTCTAGACATAAGATAATCTCCAAGAACCACCAAAAACAGGTGTGCCAGTGATTAGAAGCTGCTGGACCATGGGCGTCAGTGTCCTTAGTCAAATGAGCAACGGCATGGGCATAGAAGCTGTAGTGCGAGAAGGCTGCATTACCTTTAGTGAATAGGATAATGCCATAATTACATAAAAAATTTTTTGCACAACTTTTAATTATTACCCAGGATGTTGAATCTTAGTGTCTGGGTGTTCCAGCTTTTGGAGTGGTCAGTTCAAAGTTTTGACCTCAACTCTATTTAGAATATGTGGACTGTACTAAAAAGTCAGAAGCAAATTTGGTTAAACTGGGGGTGTGGTGGCGCTCGGGTGGCGCAGTGGTAAAGCACACTAGCACACCAGAGCTGACATCTCGAATTTGTCGGTTAGAATCTCAGCTCTGCTACTGGCAGGCTGGGCGCCTACATGAACAATGTTGAGCTTGTTCGCAGGGTGGGTGCTGAAGGGGATTCCTGATGTAAGTACGACCTCTGCTGGCTGATTGATGACACCTTTTATAGAGATGGGGGGATAATGAGGATCAGGGTGTGTCTCTCCATACACAAAGCTGATCCACATATGAACCCGCCTCGTGCAGGTGAAAAGATGCAGTCGGCTACTGCACACGTGTCGGAGGGGGTGTGTGTTAGTCATGGTTTCCTTAGTCAGAGCGGAGGTCAACATCAGTAGAGAGGAAGCATAATGCAATCGGGTAATTGGATACAACTAGATTGGGTGGAATATTGCGGGAAAATGCAAAAAAAACTGGGACCTCAGCCTTTGAAGAGTAGCGTTTACAAAGTGACTTATTAAACTTGTTTGTGCCTGTGATTAGTTTGTTTGCTTTTTAGGATTTTAACGACATGTTTTACACTTTGGTTACATTCATGACAGGAACAGTAGTTACTCATTACACAAGATTCATCAGTTCACAATAGGGATGTCCCGATCACGTTTTTTTGTTCCCGATCTTTAATTTTCATCCCGATCCGATACCGATTCCCAAAACTTGTATTTTCTAGATATTGTCTAGATAAGAACTAGATAACACTGTTTACACAGTGCACACTTCAAGTACATTACAGTTATTCAAATTAATCCAATGTACATGTTTAACAACTGAATAGCTCTGCAGTGCTGTAGGAAAAAATTGCCTGCATCCAAGCTATTGCTTAATGTTCTTTTACAAAATAAAAGTAAACAAACCTAGTGCAGCATTGTAGTAAAAATGAAGTGAGATAATTACAGTTTCACTTTGAACTTTATATTCAAAGAACATAATTCTGTTTAATGCAGTGATACACTAAAAATGAACAAAAATCTCCACTCACAAGTGGTGTAGCAGCTTAACTTGAATATAAAAAAACAAATAAGTTACTTAACAGCATTACAGTAAAATCTGAACACCAAAATAAAATGGAAAGTCACTCTTTTGTTATGAAGGAAAGCCAGTTCTTAAAGTGCTTGTATTGTGACAATGGTTTGATGGACGGGTCTATGCAAAGTGAGTGTGTTTTGACCCTTTGGGGCTTCCATAGTGCATGGGATAGCGTGCTCGGCTCTGGCTGTCCGCTATTCGGAACAGAATAAGTTAATAAAGTGTTTTGCTCCCGACAATTAGTGAATATACCGTGTATTTTATTTCTTTATTAAGCGAGTGCATCACTACGACGCTCGGTTACATAACTAAGCCAATCAGAGAGCTTGATACTGAGATGTCGTTCAGTCTTAAATTAAAAGTTTAAAGGATTAAAAGTTATTGTTTTGTAAACCGGAGTGATCCTCGACTCACACACCATATAAACAGTAAAATTCTTCAGTAATGAACGCAGCTCTGCTCCTACCGCCTCGTGAAACGCTCACATTGCAGACATTACACCGCTGTTGGACTTGTTTCACTTTCCAATTTAAAGTATTTCCACACAGCGGACATGCTGACGTAAAACAAAAGATCGGGTTATGATCGGCATTAGTAAAGCCGATACCGATCAGTTAAAAAAACCCACACAGACACAGAAAGGACCTGGACCGCCCCACCTGGGGATCGAACCCAGGACCTTCTTGCTGTGAGGTGACAGTGCTACCCACCGAGCCGCCTTGCCGTGCCTGTGACTCTAGAGATAAGCGAGTACTACCAAACAAGATGGTGCAAATAAAATGTTTGAAAAAAGGTTGGATGGTGAGAAAGAACCAAAGTGATGCAGTGATACTACAGAGCGGATCGATGCTACCGACAGCGCAGTCTGCATGTCTAAAGCTCTGTTACACCAGGCTGCCCTGAGAGAAAGAAAAAAAAGCATGTTGCAATGTACAGCCGGACACTCATTTAGTAAAACTGTCATTGACCACAGTTTGTAAAAAGCACGCTGTGTGTGCGACCATCTGCTTTTATATTTAAGGACTGTGCGTATTAAAAGCTTTTACAGTACATCTCTGACCTAACGCCTCCTCTCAGTCGCCATGGAGTTGCTGTGGAAACACTGCGACACTAAGGATGTCCCTCTGCAGCCTGCTGTGTGGGCTATTCCTCTGAGCAAAGAGATTTCTCACTTTGATCGTGCTGTAATTGCCCACTTGGTTTGTCACTTATTTTCAAATGAGATGCTAGAGTTGTACTTTATAGGACCTTTTTGCCCAACTTGTTGCTGTTGTTGAAGCAGTGTTTCTTCTCTAGCTTTTGGATTTATTGATTTCATTTTCTGCAGCATTCTACTCTGGGGGTGTTGGGAAAAATATATGTCATAGTGGCATAATAATAAAATGTTATGATACACGTTTATGTGCACTGTAGATACAGACAGGTGGTGATACGTTTGTAGTTCTTTGCACACTATGACATGAATTTGTTCTTTATTACCTCTCTTGTAAATATTTTAAATGTCTAAAACATTGTTCTTCATAATATGGCTTCACTTTTTCTATTTTATGTGTGCATTTTCTCCCTTTTTCTCCAGATTTAGCGTAGCCAATTAGTCTTCCACTGGTGGGTATCTCGATTGCGTTCGAGGAGGGTATATTCGCCTGCCCCACGCCCACTCCGATGCGAGCTCAGTCCCTCGACCCCTTCTTATTCGCCCGTGCTTCGGTAGATTCGCACATGAGGCTTGAATATTGTGCAATGAGAGACATGCTCCGTTCTCCATGCTCCTCCACTTCTGCACAGGCGTTTCGAGCTGCTAACCAGGGTCCCTGCAAATCGTTTAAAGACCCCACCCACATATTAGTCCAGTCTTTTCCCACCCAGCAGACTGATGTGCCCGCTAGAGGGCGCCCAGCCGACAGGTAGCAGAGCTGAGTTCAGAATCCCAGCGCTTCACGTTTTTTGGCATTTAGCAGAAAACATTTCATGCATCGTAAATTTGTATACACTAATGAGCCAAAACATTAGGACCAAACACTGATACATGGACTCCCCAAGATGTGAAGTGCTGTGGTACATACTACCAGAACACTACTAACAGGGTCCTTTAACTTCTGTGTTGTGAGGTGGATTGGCCTACAGTGCATCCTCGTGCCATCACTTTCACAGATAAACAATGCACACATGCCCAGCCGTTTACATGATCTTTAAGAGAACAGAATTCATTTTTGATAGCTTTGGTGTCCAGTCCTGGTGTCCACATGCATATTTTAAGTACAGTGGAACCTAAAAGGGGGGTGCACTTGTCTGTAAATGCTCCATGGGGTGCGAAAATATACTAAAACACAGCCCTAAGGTACACAAAAGTGCGGAGGTGGTGGAGGAGATTTTATTTTTTTATTTATTTTTTATTTTTTTGGCCATGATTGTATAGTGGGGACTCTACAATAGAGTATCTATTATTCTGAGTCTGAAGCACTGCTGGTGGCTACTGGAGCAGTGCTGGTGCATAACTAAGCACTACAATTCAAGTAGAAGTTAAGCATAAAACACTGAAAGAAGGGGAGAACAAAGCGAGCCTCCCGACAAAATAAAGCCTATCACTCATGTAAACGGAGAGACGTGCGTTGGCTAGCGGACAATTACTGAAGTACTGGTCTTGGTACGCCTCTCGCAGGAATTTTAAACAATCAGTAGATCAGTCCGATAATCAGTTTGGTAAATCTGAAATCTGTTAAAGGGAGGTCCGTTAAATTCCGTTAAGTTCCAGCCTTTATGGTCCTCTGGTATCAGTCTTGGCCACGCAACAGCGTGTCAGTGGTGTGTGGATTGTTTGCATACAC
Organism: Trichomycterus rosablanca; assembly: GCF_030014385.1. NCBI lineage: Eukaryota > Metazoa > Chordata > Actinopteri > Siluriformes > Trichomycteridae > Trichomycterus > Trichomycterus rosablanca. The sequence goes on from NC_085992.1 coordinate 28,904,618, forward strand.
TGAAAGGAAGAACTTGTCAAGGTGATGGAGAAGAGATTGTGCGAGACTGTAAAACAGTGTATTTGAAATTTGGAAAGCTGACGTAAATCAGTGTAGCTAGAAAGTCAGGTAGCCTTGTACATTTTACACCATGCTTGTTTAAAAAACACAAATATTAAACATCAATAGGAAACAAACTTTTGACAGAAACAGAGGAAAGAGTGAGTCAAAAATAAACTTTGAGCTAACTACAAACAAGTGTTTAATAGAGATCAGAAAAACGATGGAGGTAAAAGTTAGTAATAGGCTGAGGTAAATACCGGTGCTCTAATATTAACTCCTAGCGTCTTGTGTTTTTTTTTCTTCTTTTTACTGCAAAGCAAGATCAGATCTGCTGCTGACTGTCTGACACTGATGTTTTAAAAAGAAATGGTCACAATAAAATAGCTGTAATCAAATATGGGTTGCCTTTAACAGACGATAAAAGGCTATGGGCTTGGTTACCTAGTGAGTTCTTCATGCTGGTGCAAGGGATCCTGACAGTCGTATCTTATTGTAATGAATAAAGACACCATTACATTACTTGCAGTGGGTTCGGCTTCCCTGGAATAACTGGGCGCAATGCTGTAACACACCCCAGACAGGACAGCAATCCATTGTGAGACCTCAGTCAGCCTAGTCAGGCTAGCATAATATGTATAGCAGCACCACCCAAGAGCCCTTTATTAAACTATAATCAAATATTCTTGGATGTGCATTGATTTAATCATAAAGCTTGCAATGTACAGGCCTCAGAAACATAGTGACCAGGTATAAGGACTTGGACTGACTTTTCTTGGACGTCAATGACAGTCTGGACCTCTGTTTTCACTGAATACCTCAAAAGTAGACAGTCCACCTTTCACTGGGTTTTCGGTACGTGTAAACGCAGAACAACATTGGAAGAATGTCACTTCATGCAGACAGTAAATAAGGCACAAATGACATGAAGACTACCTGTGACACCTGTGATTACCTTCCGCACTCCACCTAGAATGTAAGTAATGTGAAATATTGCCTATTCATGTCCTAACTGAGATACGACTCACTGAATCACTATTGTGGCATCATAATAAATTATTTCATGTCGTTGCCTGCCAGTGACACCCAACCAAACCTGTATTCAGTTAGAAATTCCAGTCACACAGCTCTCCTGCCTGTACGGCATTACACACTTTAAAGCAGAGCGCTCCACCCTATGTGATGTCTGTGTAGTTAGATAACCTAGCAAGTCTTTCCGAGTGTTCATCAACCGCCATCACCACTACTTTAACCTGCCCAGCTACATTCTTTGTATCTTCTGCCCTCCCACTAAGCTGAGTGCTTTGATGAGTTTTGTTCACCTGGCATTTTCATTTAAGCTCTTTATTCTTTTTAAAAAGCTCCTTAAAGTAAATGTATTTAGAGTACTTTACTGTAAGTCATAAATTCATTTGCATTTCCTTCTACCTAGGAATGTTAAATAGACACGAACATCTGTTATAATGCTTTAATTTAATTGTTTGTGTTTTAAACTAATAACCTTTGCATGGTTAAAAGCAAGGCACTCAAGGCTAACCATTGATTTTTGAAAAATCATCCCATTCACTGTTGTGACCTTTGCTACAATGCTGATTCTGTGTGCACTCAAAGTAATTGAAATGTCAAGTTACATCATTTCAATAGGGGCGCTTGGATGGTGCAGCGGTATATTACCCTAGCCCAATACTAACCAGTGCTACCGTCAGCCTGGGCATCAACGCAGACTTATTGGCGAGGTCTGTGTGTCTGTTTGGGAGGGTATGGCCAATGCCCTGTGATGGATTGGTGCCCTGTCCAGGATAATTCCTGTCCTGATGAATTACAAAAAATGTAATTATTTTAATTGCCAACACAGATCACCTCAGTAATAAATGGTGCAGTCCATAAAGTCTTGGTGTGGAGGAACTCCAGTGGCCGGCATAGATTTCTGACCTTAACCCCCACCTAACATCTTTGGGAGGTATTAAAATGTTGAATGTGGGGCCGCTCAGGTGGCGCAGCGGTAAAACACGCTAGCACATCAGAGCTGGAATTTTTAATACTGTACATTGTATCAAATCTCAGCTCTGCCATCCGGCTGGTCGGCCACATGAACAACGATTGGCTGATGTTCAGGGATGGGAAAGCCGGACCAGGGTTCCTCATAACTGGTGCAATTACGACCTCTGCTGGCTGGTTGATGGCGCCTGCGCAGAGTTGGGGAATAATGCTGATCAGGGTGTGGCTCTCTGTGCACAAGGCTGATCCTCATATGAACCTGCCTCGTGCAGGTGAAAAGATGCATTCGGTACTGCACACGTGTCGGAGGGGGTGTGTGTCAGTTGCGAAGCTCCTCAGTCAGCAGTGGAGGGCTGTATCGATAAGGGTTAAGCGTAACGCAACCAGGGTAATTGGGATACGACTAGATTGGGGGGAAAATCGGAGAAAAAGAGAAAAAAAAAATGTTGAATGCAAACCAGACCTTCTTGTCTAACGTGCCCGGCTTCACAAATGTCTTTGATTGAAGGGGCACACAGACATTCCATAGTTTGTTAAAAGACTTGGTTGGGATTGGTGGCTGTATTAGCCGTGAAGTGGTGCTGCAACTCTACGTACATGCCTTAAAATTAAGATCTTACAATCATTTACGTTTACATTTTCAGCATTTAGCAGACGCTGTTATCCAAAGTGACTTACAGTATATGTGAGAGTATATTATCTAAGCAATTGAGGATTAAGGGCCTTGCTCAAGGGCCCAACAGTGGCAACCTGACAGTGGTGGGGCTTGAACCAGTGACCTTTTGATTACTAGTCCAGTACCTTAAACGTCAGGCTACAACTTTTTTTTCTTTTTTTTTTTTTTTTTTTTCTTTTTTTTTTTTTTCTTTCAACTAATAGTTTTTGCAATCAAATGTCCTATAGGCTCATGATCAGGTGTTCACATACATTTAGCAATATAGGGTAGGTTTAATCCGTGTTATCTGGATGGAGTTTGACCAGGGTGTGTACACGCCTACCTTCTTCTCAGTATTAAGGACTTCAAATCCACCAACACCCTGTCTGGAATAAAATGTCTACTAAATAAAGGAATGAATTGAATACATTGATACTTTTGTGACCCTTTTTATTTCCATAGTCTTACTTAAACATTATATTGAACATATTGAACATGTTTTTTAAGGACTGTACATGATTAATTACCTCCTTTACACTGGATCAGTATTCATTGACTTGATCTGTGTCTGACATCCCACATTAGGGGGTGAGAATAATAACAGGAACATTAGCTAGTTCCCGTTACGTTTACTGTTTCAGTGGATTCGCTTTTTATTTTATTTTTATTTTTATGTCCATTTAAATGAGAGGCACATCTAATTTTAACAAACTTGCAGATACATCGTGGCTTGACTTGTCCTTGTTTTGCTCTGTTTGTATCCATCTAGATGTTTTGGATTTTCACACATCTTTGCATTTTTTCCCCTGAATTTTCTCCAATTACCCTGATTACATTACGCTTCATCTCTACCGATACAACCCTCCCCCTCCGACGTGTGCAGTACCAACTGCATCTTTTTTACCTGCACGAGGCAAGTTCATATGCGGATCAGCTTTGTGTTCGGTGAGCCAAACCCTGATCAGCATTATTCCTTGACTGCGCAGGCGCCGTCAATCAGCCAGCGGAGGTCGTAGCTGCATCAGTTATGAGGAACCCTGGTCCGGTTTTCCCACCCTGTACGAACAACAGCCAATCGTTGTACATGTAGCTTCCCAGCCCAGCCGGATGGCGGAGCTGAGATTCGAAACGATGTGTTCGAAATCCCAGCTCTGGTGCGCTAGCGTGTTTGACCGCTGCGCCACCTGAGCGGCCCTCCTCTTTGCATTTTTAGCATATGTGCAGTTTTGTATGGCAGCTTGTTATTCATCTGCAGCAGTGGTGACAGGATTTCTGTTCAGAGTGTTTCTCAGTAAGTAATAACTAAAACAGATGATTGTGTCACAAATTTGGAGCCTTGTGTCACACAACACTGCTCATACACTCCGTTGTATGGCTCCTGCTCAGAAACGAAGAACAATGGAGATTAGAGACTATTCAGGTAATTGGATATGACTGAGTTGGGAGAACAAGGAAATATACAAAACAAGAATCATAATAGTGGCACAAATGAAAAGTCTATACTATTTAAATCACATAGAGTAACAAAGAAAAGTATGGGTGGTCTATAGCAGAAGTTTGCTTTCTCATTTTGCATCCAGCAGTGAAAGTGTTCTGCTGTATGCGTGTGTTAACACCATCTCTCACCCTTTTTAAATAACTCTGCTCTGCCGCACACTGCATCTCTGCACTACTTACACTTCACATTAAACAAGGTCAAGCTAGAAACTAACACTCGCTTCATATAGCACAGCGTCGGCACCTCCTCTCTATAGGCTGCAGACAGCATTAGCGATGGGCACAAGGGGGCTGAGAGGCTTACACTTTCTAAGAGCTTCTTTGTAGGCCCCATAAAGTCTGTTGTATGTTAGTTGTCAGTACAAGAAGTGTCTGGCTTCACAGGCTTTTTGTTTGCTAGGTCTTTGTTAACAGCAGGAGCTAAACAATAAAATGCAGTCTGTAAACAGACCTCTGCTTTCTCTCTCTCTCTCTCTCTCTCTCTCTCTCTCTCTCTCTCTCTCTCTCTCTCTCAACTCAAACTCAAACGAAGCTTTATTGGCATGACAAATAAGGACATTCGTATTGCCAAAGCAAGTTACAGGGAAATATAAACAATAAAAATAAGAAAGAACAAAAATATACAGAACAGTTACATGTGCAAAAAATATAGAATAGAATAAAATATTAATAAAAACAGTGCAAAATAATAACAATAAAAAGTATAATATTTACAATAATGAGGTAGTAAAACAATCAGTTTGTGCGTGTGTGTGTATGTGTGCTTGTGTGTGCGTGTGTGCGTGTGTGTGTGTGTGTGTGTGTGTGTGTGTGTATGGGACATGGTCACCCACTGTCCCTCACCTGGTGGCAGGTGTAAGTATAGAGTGCTGCTAGTGTGCAGCTCTCTCTGTGCTCCCCCAGTAGGTGGGGCAGTTTGTCGGGGTCTGGGAGGGAGGTGAAGTTGGGGATGATGTTATTAAATTTAGGGAAGAATTGGGAGCGGACGTGGTGGTACTTGGTACACCGGGTGAGGAAGTGCAGCTCCGTCTCTACTGTACAGAGAGTGCAGTGCTGACACAACCTCTCCTCCCGGGGCAGCCAGGACCGGGTGTGTCGCCCCGTCTCCACGGCCAGGTCGTGTGCGCTCAGTCTGTACCTCGTCAGAGTGTTTCTTAATTTAGGGTCGGATACTGTGCTCAGATAGTCTGCTGCACTGTAGTGTCTGTTTAGGGTCAAATAGCACTGCATTTTACTTTGAGTTTTAGTTTCAGTTTCCCAATAATTCAGATATTTAGTTCTGAGTTTTTGTGTAATTTGGTTTATTTTAATTGGGTTTGCAGATTTCTTCTGTTCCTGAGTCTTTATTGTGTTAGTGTGTGTTAGTGGTGTGGCGGCGTGTGTTAGTAATGTGTTTGTGTGTGTTATTAGGGTGTCTGTGTGTGTTAGTGGTGTATGGGTGCAGTGACTCAGGACCAGTTGGATGAGGGGACTGGTATGTTTGCTCAGCTCTTGGTGTTTCAGGGCTTTATAATGATAAGTTTGGGGGTCGCTCTCATTTAGATGTTTCCAGAAGTTGATTGCTCTTCTCTGTATGTTTATAATTAGTGGAAATCGGCCTAATTCTGCCCTGCACGCATTGTTCGTGGTGTGTCTGTGCACCTTTAGGATGCTTTTACAGAACTCTGTGTGCAGGGTCTCTAATGGATGTTTGTCCCAATTATGGAATTGATGGTGTGTAAGCGAACCCCAAACTTCACTGCCATATAGAGCAATCGGTTCAATTATTGATTCAAAAATTTTAAGCCAGATTCGAACTGGAATTTCCACGAATGTTTGACGTTTTATGGCGTAGAAGGCCCTGCGAGCTTTTTCTCTCAGTTCATTTACTGCCGGGTTAAAGTTTCCTGTGGAACTGATGTTCAGTCCGAGGTAAGTATAATCTTTAGTGTGCTCAATTTCATGGTGTCCTATTTTATATGTGTGTTTGGTTCCCTGAGATCTGGCTCTTTTCTGGAAGGTCATAATTTTGGTCTTTTTGAGGTTGACTGTCAGGGCCCAGGTCTGACAGTACTGCTGCAGCAGGTCCAGTTTGTGCTGGAGACCCTGGGCGCTGGGGGACAGCAGGACCAGATCATCTGCATACAGCAGGAGTTTAATCTCTGAGTCGTGTAGAGTGAGACCGGGCGTGGCTGAGTGCTCTAACATGGAGGCCAATTCATTAATATAGATGTTAAATAGAGTTGGACTTAAACAGCAGCCCTGTCTCACTCCGCGCTCCTGAGAGACGGGATGTGTTCTCTTACTGCCGATTCTTATTCCACACTGGTTTTCTGTGTACATGGATTTAATAAGATCGTATGTTTTACCCCCTACACCGCTCTCCAACATTTTATAAAACAATCCTTCGTGCCAAATGGAATCAAAAGCTTTTTTAAAATCAATAAAACATGCAAATATTTTAGAGTTATTTTGAACTACATATTTTTCGATCAGGGTGTGTAGGGTGTAAATATGATCGGTAGTGCGGTAATTTGGTAGGAAACCAATCTGACTTTTACTCAGGACGTTGTGTTCGGTAAGGAAGTGTAATAATCGTGAGTTAATTATACTACAGAATAACTTCCCCAGGTTACTGCTCACACAGATGCCCCGGTAATTATTAGGGTCGAATTTATCTCCACTTTTGTAGATGGGTGTTATGAGACCTTGATTCCAGATTTCAGGGAAGGAACCGACACTCAGAACCAGGTTAAAGACTTTTAACATCGCCAGGTGAAATTTGGAGCTGCCGTGTTTGATCATTTCATTCAGGATCCCGTCAGGTCCTGATGATTTCTTTGTTTTTAGTTTTTTAATGTTGTCTTTAAGTTCCTGCTCAGTAATGAGAGAGTCTAGAGGATTCTGGTGGTTTTTAACAGCCCGTTCCAGTTCCTCTAACTTACTAATAATTTGAATTTGTTCAGGATTTGAATCTAATTCTATATTTTTAAAGAGTGATTGGAAATGGGTTGTCCAGATATCCCCATCCTGAATGGCCAATTCTTCCTGTTCTCTATGTTTTAATTTGTTCCAATTGTCCCAGAATTGATGTGTGTTGATTGATTGTTCAATAATTGTTAGTTGTTTTTGGGTGTATTGAGCTTTTTTGGTTCTGAGTGTACGTTTATATTGTTTGAGGGTTTCACAGTAAAGAAGTCGTGTGTTACTGTTGTTTGGGTCTCTGTGTTTTTGGTTTGATATTTTACGGAGTTCTGTTCTTAACATTTGACAGTCTTTGTCGAACCAGCTGTCATCTTTTGTAGATTTAGGTTTTGATTTAGATTTAATTTGTAATTGAGCTTTATTTGCTGTATTTTTAAAGATCTGATTAATATTTTTAACTGCCTGATTTACTCCTTCTTTACTGTGAATGTACGCAGTGTCCAGAAAGTTGTCTAAGCTAATTTGGATTTCTGTGCTGCTAATTGCTTTCTGGAACTCCTCTGCGCTGTTCTCGGCCCATCTGTAGGATCTGGAGATGCTGTACAGCTTACTGGGCCGTGTGTGTGTGGTGGGGTTAGTTTCTGTCTTTTTGATGAACACAGTAATTTGGCTGTGATCAGACAGAGGGGTTAGAGGTTTAACAGTAAATGCACTGAGAGAGAAAGGGTCTAAATCTGTTATTGCATAATCTACTGTACTATTACCAAGAGGTGAGCAGAACGTGTACCTTCCTAATGAGTCCCCTCGAGTTCTACCGTTGACGATGTACAGACTTAAAGTTCGACAGAGCTGCAGGAGGTCTTTACCATTTTTGTTAGTAACATGATCATAATTGTTTCTGTGGTTTAGGGTGGAATTGGTATTATGAATTTGGTTGTTATTGATGAATCTGTTTCCCTGTTCATTTATAATATCAGGTTGGGTTCCTGTTCTGGCGTTCAGGTCTCCACAGACGAGCACGTTTCCCTGGGCTTGGAAATGGCAGGTCTCTCTCTCCAGCTCTGAGAACATGTCTTCAGAGTAGTATGGAGATTCTGACGGAGGGATATAGATGGCACAGAGAAACAGATCCTTCTGTGATGATAGTATAGTTTTGTTTATTTTCAGCCAAATGTGGAATTTTCCAATTTTCATGGTGTTTATTAGCGTGTGTAGGTGTGATTTGTACCAGATTATCAGACCTCCTGAATCTCTGCCTTGGCGCACTGTGCTAAGTTTTTGGGAGGGTAGTATAATTTCTCTGTAATCACGGGGACAGTGAGTGACCATGTCGGCCTTGCACCATGTTTCCTGTAGGATGATGATGTCAAGGTTTTTAATGTGTGTGTGGAAGTCAGTGTGTAAGCTTTTTAATCCGAAGGCAGAGGAGCTCAGGCCTTGGATATTCCAATTGCTAACGGTAAGTGACTCTCTCTCTCTCTCTCTCTCTCTCTCTCTCTCTCTCTCTCTCTCTCTCTCTCTCTCTCTCTCTCTCTCTCTCTGATTATTCATATGTCTGTTGGGCTGCATATGAAACCATACAATGATCTGCCTTGAACTTTAAAAATCAGCTTTTGTTCTGCTCTCTGACCACTAATCAAGACGTGTGTATGTACCCTATACACTATAAAGCCAAAAGTGTATGACGATGAACTATAATAAGGGGCAGTTGTAGCCTAGTTGTAGGTTAAAGAACTGGACTAGTAATCAAAAGGTCTTTGGTTTAAGCCCCACAACTGCCAGGTTGCCACTGTTGGGCCCTTGAGCAAGGCACTTAACCCTTAATTTCTTAGACAATATACTGTCACAGTATTGTAAGTCGCTTTGGATAAAAATCGTTTATTTATTTAAGATGAATTGATATTCACTTTAAACAGCAAAGGGCACTGGTGCTATTCACCTCGCCTGGTTGACGGCACTTCACAAAGTTGCCAGGTAGGGGTATTTTCCAGCCAAATGTATTTATGTGAGGAGACTTTCTTTATTTGTATTATTCATTTATTTATATAATGTTGGATTTGTTTTAACATTTCTTTTTTTTTTTTTTTTTTTACACAATAAGCATTACATCCCTACCCCAATTCATTTTATGGGTGTTTAGTGGGGTTGATGTCAAGGCTCTGGGCAGGCCACTGGAGTTCCTCCACACCAAACTCATCTCCTCATGTCGTTGTTAAGTTTATGGTTTTGTGAATAGGGGAACAGTCATGCTGGAACAGAAAAGAGTTTAAGGCCTCTAAAGATAAATGAATGACTCTATAGCTTTTTGTTCATGGTAATTGTTTTTTAGTGTTTGATAGACTGATACGCCATCTGAGTACATAAATATTCTAATACACTCAGCCACCTTTGATGACATTTAGGTTTAAATTTCAGCGGTGAGATTTGCCCTGACATTAGTTGATGTTCTGTCCATGGCGTTTTCCTGCCTTTGTTTTTTACAGGTTAGTCAATTATGTACCTATCTCGAATAAAGCACTCACTAAAGATGCATATATGAATGAATAAACTTCAAAAAATGCTATTAAGTTGGTGCTATGAGGTAGGAGGCTGAAGCAGTAGAAAAGCACATGACACATAAAATCAAATGTAAGCAGCTTAGAAACCGTAATCATTTCAGATCTAAAATGAAAATGTTATTGTACATTTTGAAGAGCTTAAAAGTCTAAAAGTTACGTCATTGAACAAAAAAAAAGTTTTCCGTTTTATTTCGATTCATTACAATTAAGACTGAAGGAAACGATTTAGCGCTGACTTTGATTAATGACGTTATTAAAATGAAACAAGTATTGAGCTTGACCTGTGCACTGGCTCAGCGGGTAGTATCTTTTATTCAGATACTTTTATTGGTTAGCTCACACCTTTCATGAACAGACAAAAGGGATTAAATGATTGAAATTACCCCTGGATGTGAGAAAGCAAATGAGTGGTTGAATGATTGATGACCAGTGATGGATTAGAAGCCAGTCTGAGGTGTTTCCGGGTAGATCCCAGACCGACATTGCAGTGCTTACTAAATATGAATGAATGACTTGTTAGCTTTGTTGTCCATGTGATTTTTTTTTTTAGTGTTTAATAGGGCTGCCGTGATTGGTTGACCTAGTCGATGCATCATTTTTAAAACTATGTTTATAAATGATCCTTTTTAAATTCTACAATGTTTCCATTCATATAACCATTCATATGATTTCACTTAGCACTACTTGCTGCGTGACCTAAGTCGTATTTGGTTCAGTCACTGGTTGGCGGCATTAAGCGCAGTTTTAGAAAATGCCGTCTGCAGCAGAGTCAGAGGCCGATTGTAGAGAGCTTTCAAAGAAAAGCTAAAAGTTTTCCAAGACCCAAGTCATCAAAAGTTTGGGAATAATTAAAACTGGCACAAAACAAAAAGGTGGTTTGTACACTGTGCAAAGCTTTGATGGTACCACAGCAGCACTAGTGCCATGTTGCACGTCTATATTGTTTCATTCTTAATCACGGAGATCTTGGAATACTGTATTTCTTAGTGAGTTCAGTTAGGGAGCATGAGATGCGGCAAAACTTTTACGTCTATATTGTTTCATTAAGCTTCTTAATCGCGGAGATCTTGGAATACCATATTTCTTAGCAAGTTCAGTTACACGCCGCACACTTTACTGCATTGGGTTTGCAATTTTGGCGGTTGCCGCAGCACTCAAATCGCAAAAAGCTTCTCATGTGAAACACTTACCAATTTGAAGTAGGTTTTGAGTGGATGTGTAGGTAGTATCTGGGCGCATTCTGTCATTACTGTACGTTGGACTTAATGAGACATGGCTTATCTCTAACTATTTCATTTCTGCTATAAGTTTAAGCACTTTGCTTTGTGTACGGAATGCCATAAACACATGTTGCACTTTGTTTAATATTGAGCACTTGAGAATTTGATAATATGGACATAAACCCTGTTTACATTTAATTTTGTGCCATATTATTATGTCATACAGTTTGTTGTTAAAATAAAAGAAGCTTAAATGAGATTCTGAATGTTTTTTGGAGGAAAAGGAATCATTTAGACTAATCGATAAAATAGTCTATAGATTAATCGATAGAAAAATAGTCGTTAGTGGCAGCCCCAGTGTTTAATACAAAATTCATGTGCTCGGTTGGTGCGATGGTCTTTTACTCTCTATGAGGTCTGGGTTTAAAACTCAGCTGTGCTACTGGCCAGCTGTCTACAGAACCATGGTTATGTCTAAGGTGAGCGGGGTGGCTAAAGCACTGTGATTGAATGGTGCCCTGTCTAGGGTATTCTTGATGAAATCGGTTCTGCCGGTTGAGAAAGGGGAAGGGGGAAAGAATATTCAAATGTAAAACTGTTCAACTGTTTCAGTTCTCAAGCAGTGCCATGGCGTCTTTATACAGAGCTGCATTTTCCTTCTGTGTTTTTGCTGCTTTTATAATGAATGATGATGCTCTGAGACACAGACATCCATTTGCTCCTATGGATGATGCAAGTCTGCCAGATTAGTTGCTACTCTGGCACTTTATGTCACAGCAAGTGACTGTGTGAAGTCTTTCTCCAGGTGTAGGCTGATGTCTAGACTAGCCTGTGTTAGGGCTCAGCGATTTTCACGATTAATTCGGTTAATTCGCATGAATGTTTTCACCCGATGTTTGAAATGTGACAATCGCGATTGTTTACTTATCTTTTAATTAAAATACTAACATGTCACGAGGCAGAAACTGACCAGACGCTCGCGGAATATAAATCAACGAAAGTTTAATATCAAAAGGGCAAAAACAGTGTACAAAACCAGCGAAAACTAAAACAGTAAACGGAAGACAACAAGGATTATACACGCTAACTGTTAGATTCAGAAATAAGGAGCGCAAACACGATCGGGAAAACGAGACACACAAACAGAGTTCAAATAAGATTCACTGAATCAAACACAGCCGAACTGAATCAAAACTCCGGAGCCGATGAGCGCGATCAGGATTGACTGACCAGGGACATGTGCTAGTCACGTGACAGTCCGTGGGAGCATGGGAATTGTAGTCTATATTGTTAGAAGCAGATCTTAAGACATCCATCCACCCCCAGAGTCACAAGAGGACAAAATCAAAGCTGAGCAGAGTGATTACTTGATGCCCCCCCAGCCTAGATACTGATACAGACTCACTTCACTTTACTGGCTTGTGTTCCTTTTAAGAAACCTGTAAATAACTTTTTGTAGTTTTGCACTTTTCCTAATGAAAGGAGGTTCTGCTGCACAATATTTAAAGTAAGGATTGTTTGTGAGCTGTTCTTATAAAGGATATAGCTAATTAAAATTTCTATTTTGTTTTAATTATTGTTAATTATTGTGATATCGTTATCGTTATAAAGTTTGAGTCTCAAACTATAATGATAATTATAGGTGGTGCAGTTACTATTTTTCACTTCTGCAGTCTTTTAAATTAAAATGCAAAAAACAAATTTTTTTTTCAATTGCATTATACAAGAACAAAAAATAAAAAAATCGAAATCGTAATTGACAATCGGTAATAATATTAAAATAATCGATTTTTTTTTTTTTTTTTTTTTTTTGCAAAATCGCCCAGCCCTAGACTGTGTACACAGATTCTTCTCTGCTAGATCTGAGCTCAGGAAACTCAGATGTGGCTCCACTAATGAAACTGATGTCACTCATTTCTTTTCCATACTGAATCCTATATTTAAGTGATTTGTCACCATCTTGGGACTAATAAGAGCTGCTTTGTCATTCTGAGCCGATGTGTGAGTGCATAAAGAGTGTTTAGCTGATGCACAGCTGAGGGCTTATCAGCGCTCAATTACAAATGTGCCGGGATTCCCTTTTTAGCCCTGCGTTGGAGCCGGCATCCTCTTAGGTGGTCTTGTTTTCCTTCAGGATTGCACCACACTACATTCACGCTCACTTAGCCATCTTCTTTCTGCCATCTGGGAACCTCATCTGCGCTCCTGTGTGTACACTGGGGATAGAAAGAGAGAGACAGGTAGAAATAACAAAGAGAAATAAAAAGATAGCCTTCACGTGATCTCTCTTTTCTCCTTTAGCTTTCCCCTTGGGTTCTATGTCAGGTTGTGTGAGAGAGAATCTTCAGCATGTTGACGTGTGTGTGCAGTGAACACTTTCAGGCTACTTTTCTGTATCTTTAATGCTTCTCAGCTACACGATGCTGGTTACAAGATATTGCATAAGAGTGTAGAGTGAATGCTGGCAGGGCTTAATGATTCTAGTTGTTTCAGGAGAACAGAAAGAAATTCAGGAGCACTGTTAATCCTCCAGTCATTTTTAAGTTAGAAGCTTAAAGTGCTCAGGATGCGAATTGGTCAAATTAGAAGTTTGGAAGAGCCACTGACCTGACCTAACATCCACACAAACACAACTGTCCGTGTTTAAAGGAGGACAGGTCGCACAGGGTCTCTTTATGCTGGCGGTTACATTTGTGCTCTCTGGGACTGGTCTGGGGACCTGTGCAAGTGGGAATGGGGGGTCACATGCAGCTTAGCATGCTGTTTATTTATTAGGATTTAACCATCATTTTTTACTTATTGGTTACACAAGATTCATCAGTTCAAGGTTTTCTTTTTCCCCCCAATTTTTCTCCCCTAATCTAGTCGTGTCTAATTACCCTGATTGCGTTCTCTATACTGATTCAACCCTTCACCGCTGACTGAGGACGCCTCTCAACTGACATGCGCCCCCTCCGGTACATACAGTCAGTACAGATAGTGCATTTTTCACCTGCACGAGTCGAGTTCATATACTTGACGGGCACTGTGCATGAAGGGCCACACCCCCATCAGCATTATTCCTCAGCCCTGTGCAGGCGCCATCAGTCAGCCATCAGGGGCCGCAGTCGCACCAGTTATGAGGACCTATGCTCCGACTTTTTACCCCAACCCTGAACAACAGCCAATCGTTGTTCATACTGCCGTCCAGCCCAGTCGGAAAGGCAGAGCTGAGATTCGATACGATGTATTCGAAACCCCAACTCTGGTGCGCTAGCGTACTTTACCGCTGCGCCACCTGAGCGGCTTCATCAGTTCAAGTTTAATGTCAAACACAGTCATGGACAATTTAGTATCTACAATTCACCTCACTTGCATGTCTTTGGACTGAGGGAGGAAACTGGAGCTCCCGGAGGAAACCGGAGGAGAACATGCAAACTCCACACAGAAAGGACCCGGACCGCCCCACCTCGGAAGTGAACCCAGGACCTTCTTGCTGTGAGGCGACAGTGCTACCCACTGAGCCTCCTTTTTCCATACATAATACAACTTTGTGTGAGAACCCAACACTGGCAGATCAGGGGTTGTGTAAGCGGCACTGGATTAACAATCGGGAATTGAAAATGACTAAATTGGGTGAGAAAAAAAGATAGGAACTTAAGTAAAGAAAAGGAGAACTAGAGCCACAGGAAAAAGAGAAACAATATACAGTAAGACCATCAGAAATAGGAAGAACTTACAGGGCAGCAGGTCAAACATAGCTTCCCACGATCCCAGAATTTCATTAGCGTGGTAATCATACCACAGTGTAAAACACAACTTCCTCCAATTCATTGTGGTTGAAAGTCTGTCATGTTGAGAATTAGCCAATTTGTTTCTGCACAGATGTGGAGTTAACTTGTTTGGGATATAGGAGAGGTAATCGTTTCTGCACACATTATCATTCAAACAACAACAGAAAGCAACCGTCGTTCTCATGTACGATAAAAGGAACCAAGCATGTTTTATTTGATGTTGCATGACACGAGGTTGTTACCAATAATAAAACTGGCTATGACTGCACTGCGCCAACATGTGTTTCTCTTGAGCTCTAATAACCACCCCCCTTGAGTGGGTACACGTGAACATGCCTTGAAACAGCATGTCATTTGTTCTAGTCTGGACTATATTTAGCACTGCTGAACATTAGTAACACTGGGAATCTCATTACACTCATTTAGTGTGATAACTAGTAAGAACGGTTACATATTAACACCAGCTTGGTTACTCATTTCCTTAAGTGTGTCAAGGCTGTGCTTGTTCCTAGTAGATCTGCTATTGCGGTGACATTTGATAAAACATGAAATATCCAGAGTGCTTCTACAAACAGCTTGGGTAGTGACAAGCTTAGCATGAGTGGGTGTATTGGGGGGTGGGGGTCAAACCAGCAGTGTACTATATATAAAGAGAGAAAAATTTGTATGCCTTAATGGGTTTTTGGCTCTGCTAGGATCATGCCATGTGTTGCCAGATTTAAAAGTTCACCACTAAATAATGGACACTGAAAATCAATGTGAGTCAGTCCAGTGCTGGCTTCTTTATGATATATATGATTCATCAGCTGACAAAAATATTTAGGTCCATATTATGGAACATTAATTAGTGTTTTTTAGAACCAAAATATATGGTATCCAGAAATAATTGTAGTCCAAACAGTAATGATCAAAGTACTGGTATTTTTTTTATTTGATGAGAAGAAGAATTTACACTACAGTACATTAAAGTGAAGAAGATTTGAGAGGACTTTATGGACACACTAAAAATGAGCTATTCCTGACCAGAAAGTAATGACTATTTAAATCTTTGAGGAAGAGGCACTATATTTACTGTGACAAGCTAATCAGCAAAGGTGGACTGGGCTGTCCCTCATGGGAGAAGGGATAGATTAAAAGAAACCAGCCTGAACCTCTAATGACCTTTTTGTAATGCTCACATTTAATATTTATGGCTGTAAACTCCAGCACTGATTTTGCCCTAGCTTGGTGGTGATGGTGTAATGGACCGTAGCACTGGTAAGCAGGGGCTTTTGATCTGTGCATCTTGAGCTTGAGGAACTGAAATGTGCTTCAATGCAGAGCCTGTGGTAATGAAACCTGAATCATGTTGGGTGAATGTGTGAAATAGGACAGCAATTGTAATGATTATTTTGATAATCGATTAGTCAGTAAACTTTACATGGGGTGATCACTGTTATTGATGAAATATATATATATTATCTTTTCATCACGGCACCTGTTAGTGGGTGGGATATATTAGGCAGCAAGTGAACATTTTATCCTCAAAGTTGATGTGTTAGAAGCAGGAAAAATGAGCAAGCGTAAGGATTTGAGCAAGTTTGACAAGGACTAAATTGTGATGGCTAGACGACTGGGTCAGAGCATCTCCAAAACTGCAGCTCTTGTGGGGTGTTCCCAGTTTGCAGTGGTCAGTATCTATCAAAAGTGGTCCAAGGAAGGAACAGTGGTAAACCGGCGACAGGATCATGTGCAGCCAAGGCTCATTGATGCACGTGGGCAGCGAAGGCTGTCCCGTGTGGTCCGATCCAACAGACGAGCTACTGTACTCTACCGCTCAAATTGCTGAAAAAGTTAATGCTGGTAGAAAGGTGTCAGAACTCACAGTGCATCACAGTTGCAGGGCTGTGTTGGCAGCAAAACTGGGACCAACACTATACTAGGAAGGTGGTCATAATGTTATGCCTGATCAGTATGTGAGTGTAGTAGTAGAAACTTTGTGTGTGTATGTGTAAATATATACAGTATATATACAGGGGTTGGACAATGAAACTGAAACACCTGGTTTTAGACCACAATAATTTATTAGTATGGTGTAGGGCCTCCTTTTGCGGCCAATACAGCGTCAATTCGTCTTGGAAATGTGGAGGAAAACGTTTCCTGACTCGCTTCTCCAAAACACCCCAAAGTGGCTCAATAATATTTAGATCTGGTGACTGTGCAGGCCATGGGAGATGTTCAACTTCACTTTCATGTTCATCAAACCAATCTTTCACCAGTCTTGCTGTGTGTATTGGTGCATTGTCATCCTGATACACGGCTCCGCCTTCAGGATACAATGTTTGAACCATTGGATGCACATGGTCCTCCAGAATGGTTCGGTAGTCCTTGGCAGTGACGCGCCCATCTAGCACAAGTATTGGGCCAAGGGAATGCCATGATATGGCAGCCCAAACCATCACTGATCCACCCCCATGCTTCACTCTGGGCATGCAATAGTCTGGGTGGTACGCTTCTTTGGGGCTTCTCCACACCGTAACTCTCCCGGATGTGGGGAAAACAGTAAAGGTGGACTCATCAGAGAACAATACATGTTTCACATTGTCCACAGCCCAAGATTTGCGCTCCTTGCACCATTGAAACCGACGTTTGGCATTGGCACGAGTGACCAAAGGTTTGGCTATAGCAGCCCGGCCGTGTATATTGACCCTGTGGAGCTCCCGACGGACAGTTCTGGTGGAAACAGGAGAGTTGAGGTGCACATTTAATTCTGCCGTGATTTGGGCAGCCGTGGTTTTATGTTTTTTGGATACAATCCGGGTTAGCACCCGAACATCCCTTTCAGACAGCTTCCTCTTGCGTCCACAGTTAATCCTGTTGGATGTGGTTTGTCCTTCTTGGTGGTATGCTGACATTACCCTGGATACCGTGGCTCTTGATACATCACAAAGACTTGCTGTCTTGGTCACAGATGCGCCAGCAAGACGTGCACCAACAATTTGTCCTCTTTTGAACTCTGGTATGTCACCCATAATGTTGTGTGCATTGCAATATTTTGAGCAAAACTGTGCTCTTACCCTGCTAATTGAACCTTCACACTCTGCTCTTACTGGTGCAATGTGCAATTAATGAAGATTGGCCACCAGACTGGTCCAATTTAGCCATGAAACCTCCCACACTAAAATGACAGGTGTTTCAGTTTCATTGTCCAACCCCTGTATATATATATATATATATATATATATATATAGTATCAGTATCAGTTAGGAGAAGGCTACAAAAAAATCAGGGCATTAAATATACCATGAAACACAGTAAAGATGGCTAAGGGGTACAAATTATATGTCTGGATCTTACCTTTGTATTTGTTAATGTAGCTTTAAGTGTAGAGTTTGATGATAGGACAGCTCAAATTAAACACCACATTAATCATTTTGACACATGATCGTTTGAGGTTTATAGCAGTAGCTGTGTTTACAGTATGTAAGCCATGTTTTGGGAAGAGGGGATTAGTTCTTTTCTTAATTGGATTGAGATAGTGTCGAGGTCCAGAGCTTCTGTGATTTTCTGTGGTGATTATAGTGATAGAACTGTAATTAGATTTTTAATGACAGTTAACAGGATGTTAGAAGATTAGTGGTTGATCATGTGACCTGGGATTTGTAAAAGTTTAATAACCTCAGATCTAAAAATATGTATTCAAATGTTAATTGCTCGATGTTGGTTGAAGATAATTAGATTTTTTGCACTACAAAAACCATTCGTTCAGAACGAATTCATTTATTTGAAATGGGAGAACAAGCACTTGAGGGATGGAAGTATGCCTCTCACTAAACACTACTGGCTTTGGCGTTTGAAATCAATTATTGTTTTACCAAAATCTTTCTTGATCCCACAGAAACGAGTTTTTATAGTTTTATGGAATTAGACATGGTCTTTCCCATTCCAGCCTGGCTTTCTTTACACATACAATAAACATACCAATATGTCACTCACTCACTTACTCACTTTCTTAACCAATTATCCTGGAGTGTATCCCAGCTTTTCAATGGGCACAAGGCACATAGTAACACCTGGTGTCTTCCCTGGCGTCAGTCCATCGCAGGGCAGACACACATTCAGTGTCTCCAATTAACCTGACTGCATGTTTTTGGACTGTGGGAAGAAACCAGAGCTCCCGGAGGAAACCCACACAGACACAGGGAGAACATGCAAACTCTACACAGAAAGGATCCGGACCGCTCTGCCTGGGGATCGAACCCAGGACCTTCTTACTGTGAGGTGACAGTGCTACCCACTGAGCCACTGTGGCGCCCCATAGCAATTACAGTAATATAAAATTTAAAACAATAAATATTACTCATTTCATTTTCATGGACCGCTTTATCTAGTGGAAAAAAACTAGACACAAGGCTGGTATATCCTGGACAACACACCAGTCCATTGCACAGCTTCGGCCATCCCGAAACAGACGTAGCCAATCATGTCCGTGTAAACGCTCGGTGAGATTCAATCCCAGGTCTCAGCGGTGGTCGGCGTAATAGACTGCTGTACCACCCAAGCCCATGAATAATAATTAAAAGTAAAATATCAGGGTGTTTGGGGGTGGGGTTGGTTTGTCACATGGAGCCTAGCACAGCTCTCCTGTATGTGATACCACTCTGTGTGGAAACTCAACACTGGCAGTTCTTAAGAAGCGGCTGGCGACTGGGCGTGTGCTGGAGGGGGTGCGGGATGGTCCACAGCTCTCCTTGGCCAGAATTAAGGTAATTGGAAATAGGGCTGGACGATATGGCTAAAATTTATATCACGATATAACTCCTAATTTCGGTCGATACGATATAATTCCGATATCGATATGAATAATACAAATGTCAGAAAAACTGCCAAGAACACCAACATTGAAAGGCTGTACCTGCAAACCTCTGAAAAATTTATTTGCAAAGTCTATAAAATCTCACCCTTTAAAACTACATAATATTTTAGAAATAATAATAATAATAATAATGGTACAAATAAATTAGCTTTCACCTTTTATTTGTATTTAACCTTTTGTATACAAACAAAAAGACGACATCATTCTCAAATAAACATAAGCTTTGACAATATACTGTATAATATAATATACAACAGTTAGTTCCGACCTTACAATCTGATTGGTTGAGAAGCGTTCTAAACGTGCTGATATTCGTGATAACAGCACAGTCTTTTCACACCACAATGGTATTACTCCGCTGACGCGTTGCCATTAACGACAAGCTTCATGCACACAAACGCGCACGCAGGCGACACAGACTTTTTTTCCCGATCGCGTTTTAAATCCGTTATCTGATATACAATCTAGCACACTGTGTAGGGAACATAAATCAATTGTCTAATTCACTATCTAGTGCACTATGTAGGGAACATATATCCATGATCTACATCATGTTGATGTGACTATAACCTAAAGAAAATCTTTTGGCTTGTTTAAAATCTATATATTTATTTTGTTAGGTGCTGTAGTTTTTAAAGACACGTCTCGGCTACCATAATCTCACACACAGTTGTTGCTGCTCAGTAGAATCCTATTTATTTCCTCAGAGTGCAGTAGGTTCAATCACTGAGCATGTTTGGCTGACCTCGGGTCATCACAAAAGGTATCAGCCTCAATTCTAGACTAATTGGAGACTGCTAACAGAACACTAGCCTGTCAGAGTGCAAAGCGATGGCTGCATGACTTTCTATACTGCATTTCTTATTCCAACACTCATGAATAGAATATGTGAGTGGGCGTCTGGATGTGTGCACAACATGTCTGATGTACTGCGAGTAAAAGTGTTTGGAGCCTGACTCATAACCCCAAAGGTTGGATTGATCAAGATAAATTAATAGCATGCATGAAGTCAACTTTACATTTTCATTTACATTTTCAGCATTTAGCAGACGCTTTTACCCAAAGCGACTTACACAGTGAGCGGAACACGATGAGCAATTGAGGGTTAAGGGCCTTGCTCAGGGACCCAACAGTGGCAACTCGGTGGTGGCGGGGCTTGAACCGGCAACCTTCTGTTTACTAGTGCAGTACCTTAACCACTGAGCCATCACCGGCCCTCAACTTAAATTTGGTTTGTTTTAAGTGCTCTTGTTGTGAGGGTATAATTACGCAGCTCTGCAGCTCTAGTTTTCTAACACTGTGCAGGCACTGTTCATTAGTAATTTACAAATCTGCTACGGTGGATTGGCTAGATCTGCAGTTACCAGACAGTGTCAAGTGAGGGTGTCACCACTGCTGTTAATCAGAATGTACAAGGGATCTTCAAAAAGTTTCCACACTTTTATATTTTGGTTGGAAACAGTGAGGGCGGGAGGAGTAGTAATTGTTCGTGTCTGAGAGACTAAGAGAGAGATTATAGTCCGGATTTAGTGACATTTGATTTTCACCTTTTTGGACACTGAAAGAAGCTTTAAGTGGAAGAAGATTTTCATGTGATGATGATGTGGTTATGCGCTCAACCAAAAACATTTTTTGCTGATGCCATTAAAAAGTTGGGAAAAATGCAGAGCTGGGAAAAATGCATCGGAAGGTGACTATATAGAAAAGTGATGTCATTTGTTTTTGAAATTCTTAATAAATAAAGTTAAAAAAGGGCTGAAACTTTTTGAAGAACCCTCATATCAGGCTGAATGATAAATACTGTCAGATTGTGTTTGCTTGACCCTCTTTGATGTTGGCTGTGGTGCCTGCATGGTGTCCCAGCTAAACCACCAGAAAAAGGGCAACCTTTACCACTTCCTGATTTAACGAATAGGCCACACAAAGCAAAAATGTTAAAAATGAGTGAATCAGTTATCTAAAAGCAGAGGCTGGCTAATAGCACAGCTGAGATTCGAACCAAAAACTGCTGCACCATACGAGCACTTACGTTCAGATGTTCTAATGTTTCATCTATTCATAAGCAGGTTTGTGGTGGGTCTGGTGTCATCTCTAAACACTAAACACAAGTCGGGAATTCAACCAGGATGGTTGCTCAGGTGGCGTAGCGGTCTAAACATGAAAACAAATTGTGCAGAGTTAAAAGAGCAACACCAGAATGTTGGGTTCTCTGCCCTAAATTGTGCCTTTAGACCTTTTTTGCTCTTTCTTCTAGGAGCAATTTCATGTGACATTTATAAGGTATGTAGGTCTCAATGGAGCAATAATGCATAGGCATTTGTGGACATTTGGGCACAAATACAGGTATGGCCTAGTAACTGAAAGGTTGCTGTTTGATTTGCTACTGTTTGGCCCCCTGAGCAAGGCCCCTAATCCTAAATTGATTGACTTGTATATCTATGGTATGTTGGTCTCAATCAAACAATAATGCATAGGCATTTGTGGACATTTGAGCACGTATGGCATAGTAACTGAAAGGTTGCTGGTTTGAGTTGCCACTGTGGACCCCTGAACAAGGCTCCTAACCCTAAATAGATTGAATTGTGTACCTATTGTATGTAGGTCTCAGTGGAGCAATAATGCATAGGCAGTTGTTGACATTTGAGCACATATACAGGTATGGCCTAGTAACTAGAAGGTTGCTGGTTTAAGTTGCCACTGTTGGGCCCCTAACCCTAAATAGATTAAATTGTGTAGCTATGGTATGCAGGTCTTAATGGGAAAGATAATACATAGGCATCTGTGGACATTTAAGCACAAACACCGGTATGGCCTAGTAACCAGAAGGCTGCTGGTTTGAGTTTGGCCCCCTGTGCAAGGCCCCTAACCCTAAATTGATTGAATTGTGTAGCTATAGTATGCAGGTCACAATAAAACAATAATGCACAGGCATTTGTGGACATTTGGGCACAAATACAGGTATGGCCTAGTAACTAGAAGGTTGCTGGTTTAAGTCGCCACTGTTGGGCCCCTGAGCAAGGCCCCTAACCCTAAATTGCTTGAATTGTATCAGTCATAATAGTAATTCACTTTGGATAAAGAAATCCTCTAAAAGCATAAATGGGACAGGTCTATAGTCCGATAGGTGATGCTTGAAAGCTCAGTGTTACTGAAGGCAGTTGATAAGAGTGTTGGTCTAACCTGCTGAGAACTCCTTGCTGTTTGACTAATGCTCTATAATCCTGTTTTTTTTTTTTCACTTCCCTAATCTTTTTTCTCAGCACGCCCATATCCTCTCCTTCGTTACCTTTGATGATAAGGATTTTTAAGTCTCGCAAACGCTTGACCTTGCACCTAAACACTAAATTTACCTTTCATTCTTATGCTTTACATTTTCCCCATAAGTTGTCCCATTTTTATTTGATGCAGTAGTAAGATCTGCTTAATGAATTCACTATAAGTTGAACTGCCATGAGCACTGACTCTGATAAAGCACTGCTGGTCTGATTGCTATGCTCAGAGAGAAACTAGGCGTTTGCTGTTCTTTCTACATACACTTGGGGTTTGGAGATATTTTGGTTTCTCTCGCAGAGCAGAAAATGCCAGAAGCTGTGGAGCTTTTCACACACCACGTAAGACGTTGCAACTGTTTAGTGTGAAATTGGATAGTTTTTTTACTTAAACTGATGTTGCAATGTTTTCTACAGGAGGCGCTGTCTGGACCATTTGCCCAGCAGAGTGTGAGAAGAGCACACAGCTTGAGGTCTTCCGGGAGGCCAGCACTCTTCAGCCAGCCTCGAACTGCCCTGCCTACCCAGGTTAGTGTGTCACATTATTGCAAGGAGAAGAAATGGGACATCCAGCACATAATCAGGAATGCTTTGCTGGGAGGAATTGTGTAGCTTACTTTTACAATTGTGCATATGTTTGCAGCTGAGTTTCAGGATGTATGTATAAATATTAATATTTACAGTCCCCTCCACAATTATTGGAACTTCTGGCAGGGGTGAGTGAAAAGGGTTATAAGAAATTCACTGTTTAGTGAACAAGCTTAATCTCCGAAATTTTTTTTATTTAATCCCTGATCAAGTAATAATCATTTGGCAACCCGGCTTTTAATTCTTTGAACAACCTTTGCTTATAAAACCACTTAGTCGTCTCCTTTAATACGAAGATAGAGAATGCAGAGGAGGGAATTTGAGACCATTCCTCTTTACCAAATGTTTACAGATCGCCCAAGGTCCTAGGTTTTATCTTGAACACTCTCCTCTTTAGCTCTTTAGCACATGTTTTCCCCTGGGTTTTCAATCAGGGTACTGAGATGTCATGGCAGAAGCTTGATTTTGTGTTCAGTAAACCATTTCTGTGTTGATGTAGACATAAGTTTTGGATCATTGTCTGCTAAAACATTTTGACAATCTATTTTTAGTTTTTTGGCAGAGGAAGACAGATTTTGACAGATTTAAAATGCCCTGCTACTTCATGGAGTTTATTATGTTATGTGCTAGGGCAGTTGTAGCTTAGGGGTTAGGGTACTGAACTAGTTATTCAAAAGTCACTGATTTAAGCCCTACCACTGCCAGGTTGCCACTGTTGGAGCAAGGCCCATAACCCTCAATTGCTTAGACAATATACATTCACAGGGCTGTAAGTCGCTTTGGATAAAAGCGTATGCTAAATGCCAAAAATGTAAATGTAATGTATATGTTCCCTAACAAGGTTCCCAGGTTCCCTTTGAGGATAAAACAGTCCAGTAACATCATAGATCCTCCACCGTACTTAACAGTGCTCATCTTTCTTTTTATGCCAAACGCATCCTAAGTGTTTGTTACAAAAAAGCGAAATGTTAATTTTGTCTGACAATAGAACTTCACAGTCCCTGTAGCGTTTAGCAAACTACAGGTGCTTATGTTGGCGGTTAGATGACAGGAAAGACACCTGGCAAAGCCTTCCAAATAATATGTTGGCATGAAGGTGACTTCTGATGGTGGGTTTGTTGACCAAAGATTTGTTTCAGGTAACTCTGTAACAGTAAGCTTTAGGGATTTTTTGCCTCTCTTACCATTCTTTGCACTGTGTTTTGGGGCAAAACTTGCATCCTCATCAAGGCAAGTTTGTCACAGTTCTAGCTGATTTTAACCCCCCCCTCCCTTTTCCTCCCAATCTAGTCATATCTAATTATCCAATTGCACAAGGAGAGCCAAGACTGACAGATGCCCCCTCTGACACGTGTGCAGTAGCCGACTGCATCTTTTCACCTGCACAAGGCGAGTTCATATGTGGAAGAGCCACACCCTGATCAGCGCATTATCCCTTGTCTCTGTGCAGGCGCCATCAATCAGCCAGCAGAGATCGTAATTGTATCGGTTATGTGGTCCCATTCGGCTCCCACCCTATATGAACAACAACCGATCGTTGTTCATATAGGCGCCCAGCCTGCTGGATGGCAGAGCTGAGTTTCGATTCGACGAGTTGGAAATATCAGCTCTGGTGTGCTAGCGTGTTTTAGCGCTGCGCCACCCGAGCGCCTTGATTTGAACTTTTAAATGATCAGCTGTAGATTTGGGCCTTTTCAGGCAATAGCTATTGTTTTATAGCCATTTCCTGACTGAGTTTAACACGCATTTGCCTTATTGAAATTTTGTTTTCCATGTTGAAGAGAATTTGACCTCTGTTTCACCTCATATACAGTGAAGCAAGAGGAAATCGATTACTGCTTTGGAGTTTCTAGACACTGTTCAGCTTAAAAAAGTACAAAATTGTCAAAAATAGATAGAACATTCACTTACATTATGTTCCTAAGAATTTCCTGGGGGTGCACAAGTTGTGGCTCATGTGGTTTTGTTACATGTTGTATTGTTCTCATTATTTCGAGTTGAGATGAAGCTAATTCACCAGGGGTGATGATAATTGTGGAGTGCTGGGTTTATACTGTGAAACTACACTCTGAGAATGTACAAATCTCCTGTTCCAGCACATTAGAGCTAGAACTCAAGGCAAGCTTAATTTATTCTAAATTTCATACAGGCTTTACTTGACTAAGCATTTTAAATCTTGGTTAAATAATGTCACAACGGCCGCTCAGGTGGCGCCGCGGTAAAAACACACGCTGGGACACCAGAGCTGGGATCTCGAATACATTGTATCGAGTCTTAGCTCTGCCTGCCTGCTGCGCTGAGCAGCCACATGATTAACGATTGGCCTGTTGTTCAGATAGGGGTGGGATATCGAAGCCGGATAGGGGCTCTCTCATAACTAAGCAATTACGACGTCTACTGGCTGAATGATGGCGCCTACACAGAGACGGGAAAAGAGTGCTGTCAGGATGTGTCTCTCCGTATGTAGTGCATTAAAAAAGCCTGGAACAACTTGTATTGTTAACCCATGTTGTGACATTATTTTCTTTATATGTATATACTGTATATATATATAAAGAAAATAATGTCACATCATGGGTTAACAATACAAGTTGTTCCAGGCTTTTTTAAATCAGGTCTGGTGCTCTTATGTGTAGAACTAAAATGATCTCACCTTGGCTGAAGTGTTTTTTTAATGTAAAATGTATTGAACCGGGTTATTTCAAGCAGTCATATGAAACAGCCAGCCATTATCTGTAACAAGATTTTAGTCTGGCAAAATTCACTGCAGAATTGACTGGGAATTGAACACAAAATTAACACAGGCTACACAAATCTTTTATAACTCGTCCCTGTTTTAACACCACAGAACACAAGGAAACGTTTGAAAGTTTTAGAAATTGTGTTATTTAGTTTTCTGAGGTATTTTTTGTTCAAAGCAAATTGTTCAGCTCCAGTGTAAAATCCTCTAGCATATGTTTATCTTGTCTGTTTGGTCCTAATTGCTTACAGCTCTAATCACAGATGGTGCTATTGACCTGGCTGTGCGTCCACACACAGGCTTACTTGGCTGTCGATTAGGGTTTTACCACCATTTTGCAATTAAGACCTGTTATCTTTACTAAAAACACAGAATATTAATTCAAAATCAGATTTCATGCTTATATTCTACTGGCTTTACTATTATTGTCTGTATGTTGAAAGCAGTTCTGTGACATACAGTGAAAAGCATAATGTAACAGCAGATACAGTGCAGATACATCACCTTACTGCTGATGCTATAAAGCATCTGGTCCACAGGTCCAGGTCCAGGTTGCTTTGTTTGTACCCATAAATAAATTAGTTTTACAGTAGAGTTCTAATTCATAGACACACTGAAATGGATAGGCATGTCACCTGTCATTTCTCTTAAGACAATTCCTCTTAAGACAATAAAATTTTCAGGGGTCCAGTCCTTGCGACAAACATTGAAGTAAACTAAAATATAGTCAAAACAAACAGTTAAATTACTAGGATAAATAAGGTATGAATATTCCTAAACTCTGAAGCAGCTGCAAGCATTGCAAGAAAGCTTGATTACAAACCTAGATCTCTGACTCTGCCACAGAGCAAGCCGGCCAAAATCACCTGCATTACATCAGACCGCATCATTAAACATGTAACCATGCACTTAATACATTAAAACCATGACAAACTGGTCGGACACTTGTGTCATTGAACATGTGGCCATACATTAAATAAATCGAAAACATTACTAACAAAATAACTAATTAGTCTTGTTTTAAATTGAGTTAATATATGGCTATGTGCTTACTGCTGCAATGGTCTTTTGTGGAACAGCTGTTGCAATAGTGTTTCTAAACAAGGGATTTAAAGTTAGACACTGCCCAACTTTGACCTTCAAAGCCATGTCACCATAATGAAAATGAAGAAACATCTTCTGATCAATCAGATTTGAGGATTCAACGTGTATACACTTCATAGCACATTGTTCTGTTACTCGTAATTGTATGCACACACATTACGAGCATGCAACACATACTGGTACACACAAAAATCCATGTTTTGTACTGGTACGTAGCTGCGTTGGCAGAATGAAAAGCATTGTGTTCTTGTTGTATCAGAACATGAGCAGGATGTTCCAGTGCTGCTTGCTAATATTGCATACAAGTACAATTTTATGCGCAGTTAGTTCATGAAATTGTCTGCTTGTGTATTTCTGGTCATATGAGTTTCTTATTCATCTACATTTTTTAATGCATCACAGTGCAGCTCATGGGCAACTTGATAATTAGTGTGAATTGTGTGTTTTGAGAATGGAAAGTGCATAGTGGGTTAATATATTTTACATAATATACTATAAAGCCATGTTTATTAAATGCCGAAAGTATGTGGACACCCGATAAACTTATTGAACATGTTACCAAGCCATAGCTCTGAGGATTTTGCCCTCATTTTTGGATAGTCTCAGTCTGGAAGGCTCTGCACAAGATTGTGTGGGAATTAGAGTTGACGCTTCAGTTCATCTCAAACATTTTCATTGGGGTTGAGGTAGTGTTCTGTGCAAGCCACCGGGGTTCCAGTACACTTGTCAAACCATGTTTTATAGACCTCACTTTGTGCACAGGGGCCACATCATTCTGGAAAGGGCCTTCCCCTCATTGTTAATTTTTTTTTCATTGATTTATTGCAAGTGTAGGTCTCAACAGTGCCATGGTCTGGTCAGGTGCTTAAGCTACATAATTGGTGATGTCTGATGGCTCCCACTGTCTAATCAAGGCACCAACACTAGTATGTATTAATTAAAGCTTTGTGTTGAAATCTGATGCTGACTGCTTAAAGAAAGTTCTCAGTGGGTTCATGCCAGTCGAGGAACGCTCACGCTCCCCTGTGGCTCTCCTAAGCCAGCGTAGGTGTGATGCACGAGGCAGAGAAATTGTACTGGGAAATTAAAAATGACTAAATTGGAAAACTGCAATTGTTTGTTCTTCATAACCCAGAAGAGATTATTATTTTGGGTAAGATTTTTACTCATTCATTTATTAGTTTGGGAAAGACTGAACTTCCTGTATGTCATGTTGCTGTTTTGTGGCCTATGGTCATTGAAACCACTGGTAACACTTTTAATCAGAATCATTTGGACTTTCCTTCCTAGTGCACCTTGTTTATCTGACACATACCACCACACCAGCTGCATTATGTTTAAAAAGAAGTTCAAGGTATGTGGGGTGGCACGGTGGCTCGATGGGTAGCACTGTCACCTCACAGGTCCAGGGTTTGATTACCAGGTGGCACGGTCCGGGTCCTTTCTGTGTCGAGTTTGCATGTTCTCCTGTGTCTGTATGGGTTTCCTACGGAAGCTCCGGTTTCCTCCCACGGTCCAAAGACATGCAGTGAGGTGAATTGGAGATACTTAATTGTCCATGACTGTGTTTAACAATAAACTTGAACTGATGAATCTTGTGTAACTAGTACATTACCTGTCCTGTCATGAAGTGTCAGGATTTTTCATAAACAATTTTCTGGTTATTCTAATAGGATCTTGAGAAATAATTTTATTGTATTTAATTATAAAAACAAAAGCACAGAGGCACATCGGCAAGTCTAGGCTTGTGTATGTGTTGTGATGCATTAGTTTGTTAAACATAAGTTGATTAAAGCTGATGGAAAATAAGCTTAGTACAAGAACAGATGCGACGTTAAACCATAAAGTGTGTGAACGTATCTGTCTTATTATTTAGTCATTTTGCTGCAGCTTTACATCTTCACATCAGATGTGTTTGTGTAAATTGGTGCTGGTTTACCAGTCAATTGTACTGTTTATAGGTTGTTGTTTTTAGAGAAGAGGGAAGGCACATTACTCATTTAATTTTCACTGTTGATGTTGTTTTATAAAATATTCTTTGTTGGCCAATCAGGTACAATCATCTTTTTTAAGCTAAGGGCAGTGTGATCTGTTTATACTAGTGTCATGGTATGGTTATCTGTTTGTGCTAGTGCTGTAGTGCTGTCATGCGTTTACACCAGTGGCATAGTTCTGTCTGTTTACACGTCTTCCAGAGTGAAAGGAAAAATACAGCAGTGACGCTTGCTATGTTATATAACTTTAAGACGTCGGCACTGACAGTAAAACAAAAGAGGGAGCTGGAGGTGACAGGGATGTAGATTCTCTGTGATTCCCCGCTATTCTTTTCAGGAGTGACGATGAAGGGTGAGATTAGGAGCATGTTTATTAGAGGGAGAGCTCAGGTAGGATGTTTTAGAGACAATGTTAAGGAGAGGAGTTGAGATGGTTTGGGAATGTGCAGATCAAGAATGAGAGTTTTATTGGGAAAAGGATGCTGAGGTGGAGCTGCCAGGCAGGAGGAGGAGAGGAAGGCCAATAATAATACAATTTTTAATTCATTTTTGAACAACTGTAAAATCATGTCTTTATTTAGTTATTATGGTGGATTAAGTTGGAATTGATGGATAAAAATGTCAACAACACAAAGAGTGGGCTAGCCCATTCTCACTCAGACCCAGGTTTGAGTCTTAACAGTGCCATCTGCCTAGTTTGGTGACCAGCAAACACAGTTGACCTTGTCTGAGGAAGGTAAGGCTGGATCGGGTAAAGCAAAGCAAATAGAGAAAGCAAAGTGTGCTGTCCAGTGCATGTGAATGCTATCTGTAGCTTTAGAGTGAAAAGGAAGCGACTGGCAACTTTACTTGTGTCACAAAGGGCATGTGCCAACCTACAGTCACTGCTTCAGGGATCCTGGGATTGAATCCACAGTGGTGCTGTTGGCTGGTTGTGCATCTACATACTGTCATGACTGGCTATGTCCGCACGACCGAGGCCATGTAAAGGATTGGTGTTCTTTTTTTAGGGTGTGTTACTGCATTGCGCCCAATGATTCTGGGAAAACCAGGCCCACCATCACCCTGAGCAGGATAAAGCAGTAGTATTGGAAGATGGTAGCTTAGTGGGTAGAGCTGTGGGTTACCAACTGCAAGGTTGTGGCTTCAAATTCCAGCACTGTCATGCAGTGTATATACACCAATCAGCCATAACATTAAAACCACCTTGTTTCTACATTCACTGTCCACTTACCATATAGAAGCACTTTGTAGTTCTACAATTACTGACTGTAGTCCATCTGTTTCTCTGCATACTTTTTTAGTTTCCTTTCATGCTGTTCTTCAATGGTCAGGACTCTCCCAGGACCACTACAGAGCAGGTTTTATTTGGGTGGTGGGTCAATCTCAGCACTGCAGTGACGCTGACATGGTGGTGGTGTGTTAGTGTGTGTTGTGCTGGTATGAGTGGATCAGACACAGCAGCGCTGATGGAGTTTTTAAACACCTCACTGTCACTGCTGGACTGAGAATAGTCCACCAACCAAAAATATCCAGCCAACAGCGTTCTGTGACCACTGATGAAGGTCTAGAAGATGACCAACTCAAACAGCAGCAATAGATGAGCGATAGTCTCTGACTTTACGTCTACAAGGTGGACCAACTAGGTAGGAGTGTCTAATAGAGTGGACAGTGAGTGGACACGGTATTTAAAAACTCCAGCAGCGCTGCTGTGTCTGATCCACTCAAATAATACCTGCTCTGTGGTGGTTCTGTGGGGGTCCTGACCATTGAAGAACAGCATGAGAGGAGCTAACAAAGCATACAGAGAAACAAATGGACTAGAGTCAGTAATTGTAGAACTACAAAGTGCTTCTATATGGTAAGTGGAGCTTATAAAATGGACAGTGAGTCTAGAAACAAGGAGGTGGTTTTAATGTTATGGCTAATCAGTGTATATATATATATATATATATATATATATATATATATATATATATATATATATATATATATATATATGGCATATAAAGGCATTCCATCTGCCATATATTATTATTATTATTATTATTATTATTATTATTATTACTAAACTTACAAATTAAATACAATGAAATCTAGATGGTTACCCCCAGATATAATATTTGAAGGACATTTTGCACATCCTTATCGACACCCGGCTGGCTGTGTAATTATAGACAGAAGAACTAATGAACTTTTTGAATTCATTCACGTATGCATATGTTCAGGAATTTCCCTCATTACGACGCTGTGCTTGCTAGAGCCTACTGAAATTGTGCAGGATAGTCCAATCATCTGGTGTGCCTGAATTTGGTCCTGTGGTCTTTTTCAAAAGAATGGGGTCTTAATGGCTTTTTCTTGCTTTCTCACAACACGTTCTGAAATGCTGAGGACCCTACATGCTGTCTTTGCTATTGTTTACGTCATTATGGCTGTGGGACTCCAATCTAAAGCTCTGAGCCTTCATTTCTTCATGTAATAACACTCACCATGTTGTAGACTTGGGATAGAATTAGTAGAAACATGAGTCTTGATCAGTTGTTAATACCTTTTGAAACAATCCAGCACAGATAGGAATTTAATATCGAGCTCGAGCCTGTCGTGGTTCAAATGAATGTGTATCACCAGTTCTTTAGACAT
Source organism: Trichomycterus rosablanca (assembly GCF_030014385.1). Taxonomy (NCBI): domain Eukaryota; kingdom Metazoa; phylum Chordata; class Actinopteri; order Siluriformes; family Trichomycteridae; genus Trichomycterus; species Trichomycterus rosablanca. Next base: position 28,936,452 of record NC_085992.1, read on the forward strand.
TCAGTAAGATTGTGTCTCAGCCTTTCCATCCATCTCCTACTCTATTTACCCCTCAGTTTCAACCCCCCTTCCAGCCCACTCTTCACCGCAGTGCTGTAGTGAAGTCCCAGATGTGGCATTGATTTCTAGGAGCTGAGGCTCTGCCCGGGCTGTGCTGACAGGTTATCAGTCCTGCCGGGAGTAGGAGAAGAGCCGCAGGAAAAACGGCTTGGAAAATGAACCCAGGAACATATATGCTGCTTTTTAGCTAGGAGGATTGGATTAGAAAAGGTTTGCATTAGAGTAGAAAAGATTATGGATCATTCTGTTATTCATGCCTGCTTTTACTTTCTCTTCCCTTTTCATTTCAGTCTGTTTTCTTTATCTCTGCAGTCCATTCTTTACTTACTTGATTGGTTTTAAAGTGCAGAGGGAACTATAGAGACATACTCGTTCCTGATCTCTGTGCTCTGTGTGTTTGTTTTGCTCTCGGTAAACTCGGTGGCTTTCAGCACCGTATATGGTGTGATCCTGAATCATGTCTGGAAGCTCTGCATGTTCTGATGCTTTATTTGCGCTTAGATGAGGGTAGCCTCCATCACATTTATTTTGTGTTGCACAAGCAAACATACACTGTACACACACACACACACACAAACTGAGTGTAGGCTTTCTAGAGCGCTGCAGAGTGCCATTAGATTGTGTAGTAACTGTTCCCCAAGTGTTTTTTATCCCTTGCAATTACAGATAAATTCTTAGAACTTATTTAAAATAATACGATATTTTAAAAACCTAAAATATAGATTATAAATTATTATTATTATTATTCCTGTTCTTCTATAACTTGGAGTGTCATATACTTATGGGGCTGCCACTGTTGTTCATCAAGGGATGTTTGTGCTCTAATATTAAATTCCTGCTGGGCTTTCTGTAAATAAGTAATGTAACATGTAACGGATATGCTGCCATTCACACAGACACTGGTCGATTCTGATACTTTTCAATTCTCAATAAAGTTCTTCAGAAAAAACAGTTAGTTTCAGCTTTAGCATTTTTTAACCCACAACACTATGAAAGCTAATTGGTCATCTTTGTGGGAAGGGGGGTGTAAATTAATGCACATATGAGGAGTGTTTATGGTGCTGACACATGCTCCCCTTTTACATGAAGGCTAATTAAAAGGGCAAGGTATAAATCAGACATTGAATTGTCAGATCATGGCTCTGGACAGGTAATGAAAGGGTTAATATTTAGTTTCAGAACACCTATAGGCTCTCTTATAGGGAAAGGTAAAGAAAACTGTAAAGATGGGACTTCAGCTCAATATGAAAAAGTCATGAAAACAAGAAACACCATTAACTTTACCATTGATGGAGATTTTAAAGTAGTGGGCAGCTTTTGCTGACTTGGATGAATTATGTATACCATATATAACCAGCTAAAACATTTAAAGACTAGAAAAGATCTTTAAATGTTTAGATTTGTCTCTCGAAACAAAGAACAGAATTGTCCAGACTGTGGTCTTTTCAGTGGTTCATCACGAATCAAACCTCACCTCTCCATCCAGCTCCCAGAGGACCAAACTGTAGCTCTCTTATTTTGTACACATTGTAAGGAGAACCATTTTATTAGAAGAGATAACTGTAGCTGCGTCCGGAATCGCATACTTACAGAGTACGTACTAGATTGGAGGAAGTATGCACTACTCTGCCGGTAAAAAAGTACATACTTCCAGTACAGAAGTATGCAGTATGCACACAACACTGCTACGCACTACATCCGCTATCTTTTCAACGTCAAGTGATGACGAAATATCACCATGGTTACAGACTCATTACAAACCCCACTCGCCAAATTTTTGGATATTTATCGTGTTTTTGTTATTTATTCGTCTTTAAAATGTTTTATTTTATTTATCTTTCTTACCCTTGTAAACAGAGGACCGCTATCTTTCTTGTTTCTTATTACTACGCAGCTCCAGTTGCATTATGGGATACATTAACGGACCGCAAGTGTGCATCGCTTGCATACTCAAACATGGCTGCCCAATAAGTAGGTCATGCGGGTACTTCTCGCGTACCTCTTTGTGTATACTGTGTATTCGGACATATTAACCGCTCTCGCGTACTCATTTCGCGTACTATTGAGTATGGAAGTATGCGATTCCGGACGCAGCTTGTGCTTTAATTGTGAGTTGAAGGTAAGAGAGGAAGAGGACAGCCAGAAACAAGATGGATGGATACAATTAGAGGAACAATGAATAAACCATTAGGAAGCCTAAAACCCAAACAGACGACAACATACTTTGGAGAAACACAGCAGTCAGAATCGACTTGACGTCTTTTAATAATAATAAAATGTGCAAACTGTGTCATAACCAGGTTAGTGCACTCGTGCTGCTTTTGAATGCTGCTGCTACACATGTGGGTGTCACGGTGGCCCACATTTTACGCAGCACCAAGGATTTAGGTGCAGGTCTGTGTAGGTTGTGTCATAGGGCAGCCAAACTGGCTTCTTGCGTTCTATAAATTTGTATTCTACAAGGCTCATAGAAGCCCAGGCTAATTTATTATTATTATTATTATTATTACTATTATTATAATTATCACTTTAGGAATGTATTTAAAAAAATCTTCTGAGCTAAAACTTCTCAGAAACCTGTTTAGGGGGAATTAATTGTAACTCAAACAGTACTAAAAGCAAATCACAGACAGTCCCAAACTGCTTCTGTTATAGAATTTGTTTAGGTTCAAGGGTCTAATAGTTTTCATTTTGCCATATTTTATTGTAGGGCCAGTCACGTTGCATCTTTACTTTTAGATGATTACTGGAAGGAGACCTGGTTGGAGGTCAGGCTGTAGTGGGTTTATGACCGCCTGTCATAATTATATAGGAGATCTCCACTAGAGTAAATGAAACTCTGAACAAACACAAAATGGAATGATTGGAACAGGCAGCAGTGGTCAGGAAAAAATGTGTCGTGTTCACTCAATAATTACAGATATAATTTGGAGAGAACAACCTGGGAACGTTTTGTTCACCAGTCACCAGTTGTGACCTCTACCCGTTTTGAAAGACTGCCTCTTTTATGCAATTACAATCATAGAGGATCCAAATCAAGATGCTTACAGTATCCTGTTGAGTTAGATTAATAAAAGGTCAATCCCAAGGAGAATTTCACTGTGTATAGGAGAACGTTCTTTGGTGGTGCAGTGGTCTATTACACTAGCCCACCACTGCTGAGATTCGAACCCAGGTATCATATCGGTTGGGCGATTCACTATGTTTGGGGGGGACTACGTTTAAAGGGGGGACTGGTGCCCAATCAGGCGTGTTTCTCCCTTACACACTGTTACCTGCAAGAAGGTCCTGGGTTTGATCCCCAGGTGTGGCGGTCCGGGCCCTTTCTGTGTGGAGTTTGCATGTTCTCCCCGGGAGCACCGGTTTTCTCCCACAGTCCAAAGACATGCAAGTGAGATGAATTGGAGATTTGAGAAAATTGTCCATAACTGTGTTTGATGTAACCTTGTGAACTGATGAACCTTGTGTAATGAGTAACTACTGTTCCTGTCATAAATGTAACCAAAGTGTGTAAAACATGACGTTAAACTCCTAATAAACAAACAAACAAAACAGTTATCTATACATTTAAAAAATCTCACGTCTGCTATCCCTTAAAATTTATTGAAGCTATTGCTTAGAAACAAATAACTCAGTTTTACCTAAAGCTTCATAATATTTACTGATTGCTGTTTTATTTTTTATGTGATTATCAGCACAGCCAGCTGGTTGGCAAGATGCTGACAAGGATCTGGAAAGCCGTTGGCACTGCTAGGCTGAACTGTAATTTTAATATTTTTAATTCACTTGACACAGTGATTTTACTTTGTTTGAGGAATGTGGTGCCAGTTGTGGACCTTTAAAGACCCATGTGTATGGATTCCAATTCAAAGCCAGAATTCATTAGCGGTTGTCTGTAGTCCAGTATACGGCTGGATATAAAGTGTTGTGGTGCAATACCTTAACAAAAATAAATCAATAATAATAACACCCCCTATTGTGACTCAATTTTATCAGCGTACTGAATGACTGTCCCACCAGGCAGAGCCGAATAAAATTGTGATGGCTTGGACATGCAATTTAATTGCCTCAGACGTACAGGTTAGCGTCCGCTCCTGTGCTGACAGTCTATCGGAGAGACAGTAAATTAAAGATGTGATAAGAGAGGAATAAAGGCTGAGTGAATACAGATTAGCACAAGGGAACTCGACTCTTTGAGACGTCCTTGAGCAAAATTCGAATATTAAATATTACAGAGAAGCTTTTCCTCTTTCTTTATCCAACCTTCAATGACTTTTTTTTGCCAGCATGAAAATACATCTTATTGTCTCTTTAGCTGGCTTTGTCTTGTATTCAACTTGCAAGAGAAAGGATGTGTGTTGTCGTAGTCACGGCCGTGGGGATGTTTCTGTATCGGGTGCCCACGCTGTCTTGTTTACATAATAATGGCTCTCTAATATGGCCTGAAGCCAGAGAGCTTATTGTCACCTTCAGGCGCACACACATGTTACCAAATGTACACAACTGTGTCTGTTTGTACTGAAAGAAATACAGCTACCCCAATACAGAGCTTCCATCAGCAGCAGAAAGCTAACGCCACGGTGTGTGCTTGTGTGCTCTTGAATGCTGGGGACTATTTTATGAAGAGCACAGATGATGGATGCTTTCATGGCTGGATGTTGGATGCTGATGTGAACGGGGGGTAGCAGGTGATGAAGTGCTGCCCATTTGTTCCTGGCGGATGCGGTGGGTTAAAACCTACTGTTTTTCATTCCCCGTTTTTGTCTTATCTGGGCATCTTCCCTAAAATGAGAGCTTGGAACCAGCAGAGTGGTGGGAATTGGTACTTTTCTGAAATAGGACATAGTTTTGGCAAGAGGAAAATAAAGTTTTTAGCAGCATATTGATTTTCACAGATACAGCTTTATAAAAGTCAGCTTTGTTTAATGAAACCTGCAGCAGGTTGTACACGGCTGAATAAAAAGAATAGTAAATTTCAGTTACATTAAGTTCAAGGGCATTAAAGTAAATAAGGTGCATTAAGTTGATTGATATCTAAACAAGTGTCATTTAGATTGATGGTTGAACAGTAATAGGTTTCAGTCCATTAATGTTAGTAATGTAAGAACTGGAATAGTTCAAGTAAGGGATGTTTGATTAATGCTGTCGGTTATACACGCCATTTTAATTCATTTCAAACCACTGGATTCCAACTGAGAGCAAAGCCACACATCTGTACAGAGAAAAAGCACTGATTTGACACGTACCCCAACCCACCTTCAGTGTGCAGGAGTCTGCTCTGTATAAACGCATTCTGCTATATATTTTTTGTATATGTATATTTTGTTTATGCATTTTTCTCCCGTTTTCTCCCTTTTAGTGCGTCCAATTGCCCGATTGCGTCATGCTTACTCTCCACCAGTGCCGATCCCCGCTCCGATTGAGGAGAACGAAGCCCTTCCGACACGTGGGCAGCATGCCGTATGCATCTTGTCACCTACACTTTGACGAGTGCAATGCGGATCAGCACTGTGTACAAAGAGACACACCCTGACAGCACTCTTTTCCCACTTCTGTGCAGGTGCCATCAATTAGCCAGCAGAGGTCGTAATCGCATTAGAGTCCCTATTCGGCTTTTTAATATCCCACCCCTATCTGAACAACAAGTTACCAGTCGTTGTTCATGTGGTTGCTCAGCCCAGCCGGCAGGCAGAGCTGAGACTCGATACGATGTACTCGAGATCCCAGCTCTGGTTCCAGTGTGTGTTTTTACCGTTGCACCACCTGGGCTCAAAACACATTTATAAGATTTAAATAATGAATGCTGGAATGATTAGAGTGCTATTTACATAATACCACACCAGAGAAACCCACCAACACCTGGTAAAAGGGGAAACCCCCCCCCCATGTCAACCCTGCCAAACACCTGTTACAATAAAACACATCCTAATAGAATGCCCCAAATACACCAAGGAAAGACAACTACACATGCCTAAAACATGTGGAACTGTGGGATTGATATTTAAAAAGCAAACCTAATTTTTACATTTCACAGCTCACCAGTCGCTATGCCATATTTCTTCCTCACAAGGTCATGCTGGATTTAAGGTTGAATTACACAGTTCAGGGTTTTGTGAAACAGGGATATTCAGTTGTTCTCTGACAGGTCTGCGCTTTGCTTTTCACTACATCATATAAACAATCCGTCTCATTTGTGGTGCTTTGAAAAGGTCAGCAGCAAACTGGGTCATAGATCAATCAGGTAAACTTTGGGCACAGTGGCAAGCACTAAAAGCTGATCATTAGAGTGGCAAATCTGTGATGCTCATGGTAGCACAGCTGCAAGGCAAGCAGCACTGCCCTTTTTAAAGCAATTTATGTTTTGCCTCATCACCAGTATAAAGGTAAAACTCTGTTTATCATCTTATAACATCTACAGTAATGTTGATAGGAAAAGCTTTAATATACAGTGGAACCTTAAGACTCAATGTCAGTTGGTTCTGGGAGTGGCGTTGAGTTTAAAAGATGTTGAGTTTTAAGGTATTTTTTCCCATAAGAATGTTTGGGAAGCCTGTTAATGCGTTTCATGGTCCCGTGAAACTATATATTTTAGGCTAATGTAAAATAAGAGGGTTGTTTTTGACACTTATACACTGAAAATAACACAAATATAATATAAAAAACACTGAAATACAATTAAAAAACAGTAAAAATCAATCGACAATACAATAAAATCTCTTAACCTTTATTTCTTTATTGTTTCCTTATGCTTCTTAATTAGTGGAGAAAACTTGTGAGCAGTAATAATTAGGAGAGGTTTAGTGTTCCTGTGTCGTTCTTATAGTACATTGTCACATTATGCTTTTTATTTTTCTCCGAATTTTCTCCCCAAGTTTTCTCCCAATTTTTAGCGCTTCCAATCTGTCTTCCGCTGCTAACAGGCACACCAGACCTGCATCCAAGGAGAGCACGCCGCTGCCCCACGCCTTCTTTACACGTGTACAGCCCTCCTCTTCTCGTCCGTGCATTCTGCACGGGCGTCTCTTCTGCAAATCAGGGTCCTTACACAGCGCATGAAGACCCACCCACCCACATATAGTCCGGTCCCCCACCCTGCAGGCACTGCCAATTATGCCCGCCAGATGGCGCCCAGCCGACCGGTGGCAACACCGAGCCTCGAACCGGGAGGTTCAGAAACTCGGTGCTGGTGCGTCAGCGGAATATCCCGCTGCGCCACCTGGGCGCCTATTATGCTTTTTTTTAATGATGTGCTTTGGACTTTCTCAGAAAAGCTGATTCTCACAATTTTTTTCAGAACCTCGAGCTGTAACACAAGTTTAAAAGTGAAACAGGAGAACAATCCAGCTAAACACAGATACATGTGGAGATTTCAGAGTAAATTTGACGGTTATTCCACACAAATGCAGATTCGTCTCATGTTCGCAGGACGTTTTACCGCACCGCTCAAGCCAAACAGTCGCACACACGTCGAGTTTAAGGGTACAGATTTCTCAACGAAGGGTGTTGAGTTTCAAAGATTTTGAGTTTAAATGACGTTGAGTTACAAGGTACCACTGTTCTGACTTTATCATTTTATTTCATTACTCCCTGTTTCTGTTCAGGCGTCTTTGACCACCCAGCACAGGCTGCTGTTGCAGCCGAATCCTTTTGGCTCGCCCACCCTCAGACATAGCCAATCATGTCTGTGTACAACTCAAAAGTTTGAGATCTCAGCCATGTTATATCACTCTACCTGAGTCACCTGAGCAGGAAAAGAGTTTTACCTGCACCTGAGTTCTTTATTTCTTTACTTTCAGTTCAATAATGGATACATTTAAAAACAAACATAAAATCTTTGTAGTGTTAACAGTAATCTCTACAGCGCTTCTAAATCCTTTACTTTATATTAAACCTTTTTAATACCTTCCTGTGGGCTGCTTTTACTGCTCACACAGGCACCTTTTTATTTACTCACTTCACACCAGCAAGCAAGCCTTGATTCAGTAAAAGTTATGACCATATTGACCTTTGCTGTACTGTAAAATTAGGACTGACACATTATAAATTCATTAGCTCGCCCACTGCACGTAGAAGTGCTCTTGTCTAGTCCCATGTTCTGTTTGCTTTGGAGTGAAACTGAAGCGTCTTTAAATAGCAGCCAATGTAATTTAACTAAATTGTTTGACATTGTTATAAGCTGGTTAAATGCATGAATACACACTGGAGGTAATTTGAAGATGACAGGGGACATGAGTGATTAATTTTAACAAACAGCACAGTTAATATATGAATGGATGGATTTGTTTTTTCTAATCTTGCGACTTTAATTACAAACATGATTACATTTTTTTCTAAAAATAAAGCTGCAGTTTTCATTTTCACTGGCATTGAGTTCTCGCTCTACAGAGACCAGAGAGCAAGACCAGAGAGCTCACAGCAAGAAGGTCCTGGGTTCGATCCCCAGGTGCGATCCCCAGGTGGGGCAGTCCGGGTCCTTTCTGTGTGGTTTGCATGTTCTCCCCATGTCTGCATGGGTTTCCTCCGTCAAACACAGTCATGGACAATTTAGTATCTTCAGTTCACCTCACTTGCATGTCTTTGGACTGTGGGAGGAAACTGGAGCTCCCAAGGAAACCCACACAGACACCGGGAGAACATGCAAACTCCACACAGAAAGGACCCGGACCGCCCCACCTGGGAATCAAACCCAGGACCTTCTTGCTGTGAGGCGACAGTGCTACCCACCGAGCTACCGTGCCACCCAAGCACTGGCAAACCTTAGTCAAACCCTCTTTTTTTCCCATGTCACATCAAGGGTGCAAAGGTGTAAATGTGACAGTACAATAGTTGTTATGAGATCAATCCCATCACTCCCCCAAAAATCTGATAATCGCATATTCTCTTAGTCATGTAGTTTGTTGTGTAACTACTGGTCATATACAATTTCTGCTCTTTATATTAAGTTTGTCAATCATGTACAAACTGAAACACCTGGTTTTAGACCACAATAATTTATTAGTATGGTGTAGGGCCTCCTTTTGCGGCCAATACAGCGTCAATTCGTCTTGGAAATGACATATACAAGTCCTGCACAGTGGTCAGAGGGATTTTAAGCCATTCTTCTTGCAGGATAGTGGCCAGGTCACTATGTGATGCTGGTGGAGGAAAACGTTTCCTGACTCGCTTCTCCAAAACACCCCAAAGTGGCTCAATAATATTTAGATCTGGTGACTGTGCAGGCCATGGGAGATGTTCATCTTCACTTTCATGTTCATCAAACCAATCTTTCACCAGTCTTGCTGTGTGTATTGGTGCATTGTCATCCTGATACACGGCACCGCCTTCAGGATACAATGTTTGAACCATTGGATGCACATGGTCCTCCAGAATGGTTCGGTAGTCCTTGGCAGTGACGCGCCCATCTAGCACAAGTTATGGGGCCAAGGGAATGCCATGATATGGCAGCCCAAACCATCACTGATCCACCCCCATGCTTCACTCCGGGCATGCAACTGTCTGGGTGGTACGCTTCTTTGGGGCTTCTCCACACCGTAACTCTCCCGGATGTGGGGAAAACAGTAAAGGTGGACTCATCAGAGAACAATACATGTTTCACATTGTCCACAGCCCAAGATTTGCGCTCCTTGCACCATTGAAACCGACGTTTGGCATTGGCACGAGTGACCAACGGTTTGGCTATAGCAGCCCGGCCGTGTGTATTGACCCTGTGGAGCTCCCGACGGACAGTTCTGGTGGAAACAGGAGAGTTGAGGTGCACATTTAATTCTGCCGTGATTTGGGCAGCCGTGGTTTTATGTTTTTTGGATACAATCCGGGTTAGCACCCGAACATCCCTTTCAGACAGCTTCCTCTTGCGTCCACAGTTAATCCTGTTGGATGTGGTTTGTCCTTCTTGGTGGTATGCTGACATTACCCTGGATACCGTGGCTCTTGATACATCACAAAGACTTGCTGTCTTGGTCACAGATGCGCCAGCAAGACGTGCACCAACAATTTGTCCTCTTTTGAACTCTGGTATGTCACCCATAATGTTGTGTGCATTGCAATATTTTGAGCAAAACTGTGCTCTTACCCTGCTAATTGAACCTTCACACTCTGCTCTTACTGGTGCAATGTGCAATTAATGAAGATTGGCCACCAGACTGGTCCAATTTAGCCATGAAACCTCCCACACTAAAATGACAGGTGTTTCAGTTTCATTGTCCAACCCCTGTATGTACACTATGGTAAACTATTCTTAGCAGTTACCCTAACATGGTAGTGTGTGTCAAACTGGCATGAGAGCAGCATTGCTGGGATGTTTGAACACCTTCATTTCAGTCCTCGAAAAGAAATAGAGCTTCAAACAAGCCAGGGATCCTGTGATCCCTAACTGTTCACTTACATAAGATCAGATGAATATGATTGCAAGGTAAAGACTATATCATGTCTGTATCTGTACACACACATGTTAAAACAGGATGTGTGTTCCTAATAAAGAAGCCAATGCGTTTACTCAGTATTTAAAACCCCACATATGCTGCTGCACCTGATACATCAGTACCAGCACATCACACTGTACCATAATCATTAGCATGTTAAAGGTCATAGCAGTGCTGGAAATTGTCCACCACCCAAATAGCATCTGATCATTTAGAGGTCCCCGGGTTCATTGATGGATGAGGTAGACAGGAGAAAAAAAGATTGTACAGAGCAAATAAGCTGCAGATAATTCTATAACTGCTGTGTGTATCTATGTAGTAGGTATAGCTCCTAAAATGACCAATAAATGTGCAATCAAGATCAGTGTACCACGTAAAATGAATATTTAAACTAGATAATGTATTTGGGCAGCTCGGTGGGTAGGACTTTCGCTTCACAGCAAGAAGGTCCTGGGTTCGATCTCCAGGTGGGGCAGTCCGGGTCCTTTCTGTGTTGTTTGCATGTTCTCCCCGTGTCTGTGTGGGTTTCCTCCGTAAGCTCCGGTTTCCTCACACAGTCCAAAGACATGCAAGTGAGGTGAATAGGAGACACAAAATTGTCCATGACATTAAACTGATGAATCTTGTGTAACCAGTAACTTACGTCATGCACGCAGCAAGTACTGCTAAGGGAAATCATATGAATGGTTATATGAATGGAAACACTGTTTATAAATGATCCTTTTTAATTTCTACATAGTTGACTAGGTCGACCAATCGCGGCAGCCCTAATTTGACTAATCCAAAAGGTTAAACTGCACCCAGTTTGACAGACAAATGCACAGCCCAACAAATGTCAGGATTCGGGAATGATGTGTGGTTGTATTAGGGTGTGTCCACGCACCAAGAAGTGTGTGAACCAGTGGGAGAGGAAATGCCTCACCTTTAATGTTTGTCTTAAGCAGTATTTCTCCTGGTTGATTTACTGGTAAGTCTTTTGTTTGACACGCCTGTGATTGCCTGTAATTTGTCTGCCAACCATAAAATTCATAAGCTTTGGCATCTTTCTGACTTATCCTATAAATTCCTGATTGGTTTTATTTTGCTCAAAACGAATGCCTGCCAGTCTCAAAGCATGATACATCATAATTGCATCGCACAGCTGCGTAACAGGAATACATTATTGCACAGTCATAGATAAAACGACCACAACCAAAGACAATAAATCAGTCCCACACCGATCCTGGGCAAAATGCTAACACACACTCATGAGTATTGATTTCCTCTAGTGTCTCCTTTGTAAGGTGAAGTAGGGTTTAATGGTTTAATTGCTGCTTTTTTGTTTCATTGTGCTTTTAAATATTGGCTGCTTTTTTTAAAGAAAGGGCATGAGGGGAAAAAGACTGCAGTGCTAGTTGATTCTGATGCTGCAGCCCTGCATGTTCTGGTGCAGTAATTGCGTGTCCACATAAATATGGGCATTAATATTGTTTTTTATTAATGCTCTTTGAAACACATCCCTTAGTGCTTATGTTTACTTCATTGTTATGATGTTCACTGCAAAACAACACAGAATTAATTGCAGAAGCTGTGGCTAATAGATAACCTAATGGCAGAATGATCACTCTGAGAATACTGTTGTTGGGATGCCAGTAGGGGACGGTGTGTATCGTTCTCTAGTAAACAGTGTGAGCTGTCTGAGCTTCGAGTCTCAAGTATCTGTGTGCCAGGAGTGAGCCAGCAGGCTGGAGGAGAGCTAAGTGTCTCATCATCATCCAGCATTAACCCTGATCAACCAACATCCTCCCGACAGTGCAGCCTGTAGAGCATCTGTCATAGCGCCTCCACAGTCGACACCGTTTGTGTGTTTGTGGGACTGTGTGTTTCTGTGTGTACGTTTATGTGGGTGTGTTTTAAACATCGGGAATCCGAGAGACAAACTTTAATTATCTGCTGTTTCACTTGGCCAAGTTTTAGGGTTCATGACACACATTTAACTAACTACATTTATTTTTCTGTATCGTTTTACAGAGCTGCTGTAAGTCGGTGTGTATTTCCAATTAATATGATTAGTCACTGTGTATAATCTGTTTTTTTTTTTTTATCCTACCGTGGTTTCCACACATGCATTTCCTCAAACAGGTGCTCACGAATATCTCGGAACAGAAAGACATAATTCTAGTTGCTGTATTTTATTTGGTTTCAATCAAATGATTACTGTTACACGGCTAGTGCACATCATATTACCAACATGCTGTTTAGAATGTGACTACCATTAAATAAAATCACTAGTGTTATACATTTTTCACAGTATAATAAACTCGTTTTTCCCCCCTCCTTGCTATTCATTAATTGCCCCAGTTTTCACCCACAGTACTCGTATCCAGCGGCAACCTTGCTCCCACTGCTGCTGCCCCCCACCTCCGACTAGCCACTGACATGCTTCTTTTAACCTGCCAGAGACGGGGATTGCATGATCGTGTCCAAAGAGCCACGCTCTGCCATCCCTGATCAATCACCCTTTGTGCAGGTGCCTTGACCACCTAGTAGATGCCATGATTGCAGGAGCAATGAGAAATCCCTGCTCGACTATGGTCCAACAAACCCATCCACCCATACAGTCGGTGGCAGCATGTCAGTGGCAGGTAGAGGTGGGGGCCGGCAGCACCGACAGCTAGGTTGAAATTCTTTGTGAGTAGATTGGGTTAAAAGAAAAAAAGACACACATTCAGTTGTGTGTCCATGTAGGTGCCTGGGTGGTCGATAGCACAGCAGAGATTTAAACTTTGATCTTAGCGGTGGTAGGCTTGCGTATTAGACCGCTGTGCCTCTGGTGCCCTGGTATGATAACCTTGTTAAATACGCCGCTCACATAAGCTGGAACATTGGACAAAAGCCAGTCTTGCGAAGTACACAAATGCATTATTGCGTAGTCATAGGCCTAAGGTACAGAAATGTGGATGGCACCTTTGTGACCTCTATTGTACATCTTTGTATATCACACAACCCAAAATCCATAGAAACAGATACATTCAATCATCTATTACCTAGAGATTTTGCATTTGAAGCAGATGTCTTTAGTTCATAGTGCTCACTGAATTTCTGCTCAGCACTGTCATCCCTGGTGCTAATGGTTTTTGGTGTAAATTAATGTAATAAATAAACAGCTCATAGATTATCTGCAGTGGGATATTTAAACCTAATACTACAGCTCATTTGCAGCATACTCGCCAGCCTTCGTTATTAACCAGTAATACACCAGGTATGGTAACAGCAACTTTATGACTGCTTTAACGGTGAAACAAGCAATGCAGCGCTCATATTTATGAACTAAAATATGTAGATTTCCAGTGGTTTTACTGAACAACTTCATTGTATTTTGTAAATATAAACACATTTAGAAATTGATGCCTCTAACACATACAAAATGTGTTATGGGACAAAGGAATGTGTAGGAATGTCACTGTGTAACATCACTTATTAATTAACACTTTCAATAGTTTGGGAACTAAGGAAACTAATTGATGTGGTTTTGCAAGTGGAATTTTAGCCCATTTTTGGTTCTTACAAGATTTCATCTGTCTAACAGACCATGTTCACATTTCCTTAATTTTCCTCATCTTTATCATGTGCTATACATTAACAACCGAAGTGTTGTGCAGATGTGCAGAACTAAGGCGTAATATTTTCTTGCTTAAATAACTATTCACATCCTGAGAAAAGACGTTGCCTCGATGGCAGCATATGTCTCTCTAAAATCCCAATAGACACCTCTACTAATGCTATGTATGCATATGTGCAATATCCATGCTGTGGGCACTGATACACCCTCATACTATGACAAATGTTGGAAGGTTTTTGCACCTCCCATTCATAACAGTTTGGATCATTCTTTTCAGCTTTGGCACAAATAACTCAGTGGCTGTTCCTGAAAACAACCTGAAATGTGGAGTCATTCGAACACAGCACACGTTTCCACTGTATTTCCTTCCAGCTGAGATAAACTCGGATTCAGAGAACTTTCTGGATGGAAATGATAGATGGCTTTTTTGTATAATAAGAGTTTCAGGTTTATTTCTTGAAGCAGTGCTGGTTTGTGTTAAGTGACAATGGTTTTCCAGTGTTCTCCCAAACCCATGAGGCTGTTTTATCACAGTAGCATGACCATTTCTTATGCAATGCCATTTGAGGACTCAAAGGTTGTGCACAGCCAATGGATGGTTTCTGCTTCTGTCTGACTGAGATGTCTCTGGATTCCCTGAATCTTCCCACACTATTATGTATGTTAGATGGTGAAATACGTCAATCGTTTGCAGTCTTGAATTGAAATATGTTGTTTTTGAACTGATTAACAATCCTCTTATGAAGCGGTGAACTACAACTCATATGTGTTAGACTAACTTAAGACTAAGCCTTTGGGGGATCTTTCTCATGATATCCTCACTTTTATTATTTCATCTTTTTCTTAGGGAAAGGGTTTATTGTGGAACGTTCAGGCATCACATTCAAATTATGACATGCAATCAAGTTGGGCTATAAAAGTAATTTCTTTATACCTTTGTTGATTAAATGAAAGTTAATTAGTAATTAATTAATAAGAAGATTCATGTTTTTATTGTATTTTACAAAACCCCAACTTTTCTGGAAATAGTGTTTGGTGTTTACAACATGAACAAGTGAACTGACTTTAATATGGCCTACAATAGCAGCGCAATGTGATCCAATCAGAGCAGGTTTTAATTCCTCTTGCCTTCATTTTTTCCCCTTAGATTTATATCTACCAAAAACTAATACTAATGCATTGGTGGTAACCAAATGCTATCCTAAAAATTAATTATCTAAAGTGTGATTTCTGTTCCACCTAGTGCTCAGTCTGCATGGTGCTGGATACATCAATTACTGTGTGAGAGCTGCAAGTGCAATACCAGAAGATGACTGGTCATTTGTTTAGAGTGTTTTATGTGAATCTAGTTTACTGGACTTTTCCCCCAGTGCAATATAACTGATAAAAATAACATTGTCTTAACCTCAAACAGCACTTGACAGATAAGAAAGAAAACAGATCAATAATGAAACACCAGATATTAATGTAGATTACAAGATATAGCAATGGTGCTCATTTCTGCCTGATATTTTTTATGTATTCTTATCAGTTATTACACCATACTCGGGTACATGTATTGTAAAACACTAACTGATGTTTCGGCTGGAAGTTTTTTTTTTGTTAGAAGGTGGTTAAACTGTTGCAGTGCATGTGACACATTGCAGAAACAATAGGGTATCCTTTTTGCAGTGCTCTATTGATTGTTCTGAGTGCCGCAAAGGGACGAGCACTAATGATTGCAATGTTCAAAAGATGCTGTGTGTGTATATATCAATGAGCAGGGTTTCCCTGCAGTGTGTGAAGTGTGTGTGCAGTCTGCATGACGTGCAGTCAGATGAACACTAGTCGATGGTCAGTGCCATCTGTCTATACATGCTGTCACTCAGTTTCAAACTGAGTAATCAGCAACAAGCATGACGACCGCACAAAAACCCAGACCTTTCCTTTAGTGCTTATATCCAACTATATTTAACCTAGTGTTCTGCACTAATGCAGCAAAGCCATCTCTACAACATTTCTGTGTGTCTGCATCCAGTGTTCACTGTTCTTCTTTAATTGCTTTTTAATGACTTCTTTTATTAAATAGTAGGTTTCAAAATGCTTTTTCATGGTGCTTTTTTATATGCTCTTCCTTTTTAATAACTGAAATATTTAAACATTTTAGATACAGTAAGCAAATGTCAAATTAGGCCAAGTAAGATTACTTCATCAAAAGCTAATACATTTAATTAAAAATTATAATGGTTATGTAAGGGCTTAAAATGGAATATTAAATCTTAAGCAAGTACATGTGTATTCTGTTCTTCAAACATGTTTTTCTTCAGTTAAAATGGATTAACTTACGCTTCAACAACCTCTGATCTGATCAAGGAGAGCCGAATCGCCACACGCCCCTCTGACATATGTCCAATCTGCAGGCGCTTCTTATCACCTGCCAGTTTTGGGTTCCCACACAGAGCCCTATCATGTACAAAGAGCCATGCTAAGCTCCATGTGACTCCAACCCTTCACCCCCCACTCTTCAAACACCTCATACACTCCCGACTGGGTTTGTGTGGACACCCGGCCAGGTTAGTGGTGCCGTTGGGATTTGAACTTACGAATACTCAGCAGTGGTGTGCAAGCGAGTTAGTCCGCTGCACCACCTGAGTGGTACTCAAAATCAGATCTGAGTAGAAAATTGAACTTGAGAACTTTATTTTGCAGCAAGACAGAACCTTAGTTATATTTCAGTTTTGTACCAACTAAGAAAGACACTTTTATGGGTGAATTGTCATATTTGGTTCATTCATGTTTTGTCCCCCAGATGTTTTGTTAATGCCGTTGAAGTTTGAGTCTTTAAAGAATCAGTTGGGAATCAGTTCTGCCAGTACCACAACTTAGACTTTTCTCTAGGTGTATGTATTTTGTGGCCAGTAGTTTATATGTGTGTGTGGTTTATTGTTGTGGTTAGATCAATAATTCATGTGATGCTGAGCACTGTGGCTAGGTGAAGGGGTCGCTAGATAAAAAGAATGCAGTTGGGTTTAAAGATTGATGAGAATGCAGGAATTAAATGAGCCTGTTTAGTCATTTGATCCCATGGATTAAGGAAACTGAGAAGGAAAATACATTTTTCATTGATCATTAAGGCTCTTTATAAAGCTGTTATGCTTAATCATCAGTGCTTTCCAGACACCCCAGGAGAAGCCCTTATAAAAAGATAACACTGCAGCTGAAATTTCGCCACTGTTAATTGAAATTTTGATTCTGCTATGAAACTTACTGGTAGGTTTTGTTTGTGTACATGTGTTGAACTGAACTTGTAATGGATGGCTGGAAGGTGCACTTGCTAGTGTGCTCTCAGTGCCAGTCTCAAGCCTGGATTAAAATAAGGAGGGTTTCGGCATAAAAACTTTGGGATTGCTGAAGACTTGTTGATATGAGGCTCTGGGGTGTGTTTTATACTTAAGGTTCTACCTAATTCACAGCCGTGAAAATCACGTCATGGACCATGAAATGAGCCTTTTCCAGTGTAATATGCAATTTGCTGTGAAATTTAAAATATAAGGTGTGTTTAGTGATTTAACATTTTTAATTTGCATAGCATTCAAGTGCCTCACGTTTACTGGTTAACTTGCGCTATAAGGCGGTTCTAGCAGTCCTACGGCAATTCAGTTAGCAATCGGTCCAAATGTCGAAGTCTAAAGCAGCTAAAAACACGACTCTGGTAACTAAGTTTGGAAAACTCCCAACCAATCCTGTGGACGCAGAGGGGGGTGTGTCAAAACAAAGACGAGAATTTTCGTCTTTGAGACAGTCGCTGAATGTTTTAGGTTTACATTCAACTGTTAAGGTAGGCTGTGCGATGTATTGTAGCTTCCATTTATTCTATCATTCAATTTATGAGTGTAATTTATTGACTGCCATGAAATGTGGCACTTTTTTTTAATCTGTGATGTAATCGGTGATTTTTGAACAACGAGGTCTGTGAAATTGAGCATGTTCCCGTGAATTTAGTAGGGCCCTATTTATCATATAAGGAGTCATTTTAAGTGATTTGCATCCTTAGGCTTGTCAATTAACAGTTAACCTTTGACCAATGACCATATTTGCATCCCCAAATGATCTGCACAGTTCCAGTTTGAGCAGTCCGATCATACCCAGGACTAATTAAATTACCCTGACACTTCACAAGCCAGTCTAATGGAGGCATCTCTACTGCTATCTTATTTCACTCCCCAAGGGACAGATCTGCACACAAGTTTCTGAGTGTAACGACGTAGCATCCCTGACGGTAGTGCTCCAGAGATTGTCTGGGCTATTGATCCAGCAGAGTCAATAAAGGTCCTGAATGAGTGAATAGCTCCAAAAACCGCATCCTATCCCATTTACTTTGAACTCTGCATAGACATACCAGTGCACCATGTGTGTCATCAGAGATTAGTGCTTCATTTCTACATAGTTACTGTATATTCAAGCAGGATAGTTAGGGCCATACTAACTTCACAGCAAAATGTTCTTATTTATTTATTATTAGGATTTTAACGTCATGTTTTACACACTTTGGTTACATTAATGACAGACCATGACCATTACGATTCATTAGTTTACAAGTTTAATGTCAATCACAGTCATGGACAATTTTTTATCTCCAATTCACCTCACTTGCATGTCTTCGGACTGTGGGAGGAAACCAGAGCTCCCGGTGAAACCCACGCAGACATGGGGAGAACATGCAAACCCCACACAGAAAGGACCCGGACCACCCCACCTGGGGATCGAACCCAGGACCTTCTTGCTATGAGGCGACAGTGCTACCTACCAAGCCACTGTGTTGCCAAAAATGTGCTTAATTTTACAAACCTCATTTTTTTTTAAAAATCACAGATTTCATGGAATTTTAAAGGAAAGTGCCACTTTAAATTACACTCATAATCTACAATACACATCACAGTCTACCTTAATAGTTGAATGTAAACCTACGACGGTGCGAAGATATCTCAAATACGAAAATACTCAGCCATGTTTCGACACCTTCGACCCCCATCGACATCGTGGACATTTTGACTAACCGATTGCTAACTGAATTGCCGTAGGAATGCACTTCATAGTGCAAATTAACCAGTAAATGTAAAGCACTTCAATGCTACGGGCATGAAGAACGTTAAATCGCTAAATACATACCTTAACGTTTTAATTTCGTTTTAGGTAGGACCTTAAGTACAGTACAACAGTATAGAAGTTTTAACGTTATCCTATCCAATCAGTTGTATGTGTACATGACATGCTTTTTCTGTTGTGTACATTGAAGCAATAGATTAAGGTTGACTGATCCGACAGATCATGTTTTTATCAAAATCATCTACACAACTGGAAATGTGCTCATTATGTAATGCACACATAGGCCCCAGACACCAAAATGCACTGTAGGATGATTTACCTTGCACCTTATGGAAGCTGAAGGACCTGCTGGTAATGTCCTGGTACTAGATAATGTTTCGTTCTAATGTTTTGGCTCATCGGTGTAAACACTCCACTGATCACAGTCATACTGAAAAGCTCAGTGACTTTAAACATGACACTGTCATAGGATCCCATTTTCTTATCAAGCGTATGTCTAGGTTTAACTGCTTAGCAACAAAACAGCATGCCACATGGACTAAGAAGACGTTATAGTATAAAAATTGGAGTTAAAGAAACACAGTTAACATCTTCTCACAATTGGTAGTCTGATTGTGGTAGTTTGAGTTTGCTATTTTAGTGGCAGCTGTCATGTTTAATGGAGGAGAAATAATAACATGGCACTGTTTAAAATGGTTTCTACTGGGTGGGTCCAGTGAAGGGACATTATAACTCGACAGCCTTGCAGAGAACTTTGTGCTTTGAACTTTGTAGCAGATCTAAGTAGACTGAGTTCCTGGTTCATTAGGACAATGCATCTGCACACAAAGTCTTCTATATAGAGTATTTGTTTTAATATTTTGTGAACGCAGGGTGCCCAGCCTGAACAATGTGCTTGTAACTGAAAGAAAGCAATTTTTCCAAGTCAGAAAAGTGGAGGCTGTTATGGCTGCAAAGTGGACCAACCTTTCACTCCAAAATCCAAACTGGATTAACGTCAAGTGTCAACAAGCTTTCGGCCAGGGAGCTCGGGTGGCGCTGCAGTCTGATGCTCTAGCCCTTCACTGCTGATCTCACATGTTTAAATTTCAGATGCAGTATGAACACAATTGGCAGTGTCTGAGAGGGGATGGGGGAATGGATTCCTCATTGCTGCTGGAATTGTGACCTCTTGGGATGGTTGTTTTATATATAGTGGTGCATGAGATTTAAACAAATGTAATCTCTTCAGAGTACAGGTCTGGCTACAAACTACGCATTTACAGACAAGGGCGGCACGGTGGCTAAGCGGGTAGCACTCTCGCCTCACTGCAAGAAGTTCCTGGGTACGATCCCCAGGTGGGGCGATCCGCATTTGAATATACAAAAACATGCATCCCAGTCTATCAAAACGTCATCGTTACAGGGTAAAATGGAATCCTGCCTTAATGGATGTTTTAGCTTTGACCTGCCACCTAGTGGACATTGCTTTCCATGCTTTATATAAAATAAGTATAATACCAGCCTAAGGCTAGTTCATTAGCCTGGTCCTGACTCTTTAGGCCTCTGCAGTTCAGGGGAATATCTGTCTCTTTATCTAAATAAGTGCACGACTATCACTTATCAGAAGGCGCTTATTGCTGAGAAGGCAGCAGGCTCCTTTGATATAGGGTGATTTGGATGATGATTACCATAAGCCTGTGGGCAGGACTATTTCTAAACTGTGTGGGTGTGCAGTAATATCAGTCTGATAAATGAATGGGGCAGATTAGGAGATGAATGACAGGACCTAATAAAAAACTTCTACCTACCCCCAGTTCGCTGCTTGATTTTAAATCAGCAGCAAGTTCACTGCAGCATTATTGAGATTCATCAGGCTTGGCTAGTGTGTTTTTTCTACTGATTTATAATGTACTGCAAATGTGTTGTAATCTTTGGGAGTGTGTGAGGGTGTGGGTGTTATTTTGCTGGAACTGGAGTAGACCCTTAAGACCTAAGAATAGACCATTTTTAGAATAAACTATTTCAGTTTGTGCACTATTGCTAGTCCCACAGGGCCAGATCCAATTTACTTAATGAGATTTGCGTCTGGAGAATGCCGCTGCAAGATTTGGCTTTGAATGGCAATTTCTGTAAAGCCCGTATTAACATTAGAAGTGTTTAGTTCACCACACATGCAAAAGACTGGCCTACATTTGGTAAACATGCCAAGTCATATCAGTGGACGTCTCAGCTATTTACAAACTACTTGACTTGGTTTTCTTGGTGGTGTAACTACACTAGATTATGCGTTTAAAAATTTTTTTGCTCATACAGACATTCTATACAAGTGATTTTAAGTGTCTTACATGTCCTACATAGTGCAGAATTCAACCATTTTAATCGTACCAATTGAGTCACAGCCGCTTTCAAATGAGAGTAATGTTGTAAACGTTGCAGTAATGTAGTTATCATTTACATCAGGGGTGTCAAACTTATTTTCACCGAGGGCCACATCTGCATTATGGTGGTCCTCTAAGGGCTGATTGTAACGTATCCTGCTGTGACTGCAGCCTTCCGTTTAAGTCATGGACAATTATTTTTTTTTTTTTTTTTGGAGGCTTAATTCTGTGTTTGGCATCAAAATGCCAAATTTATACTGTATATTTATAATGTATATCTACATTTATATTGTACTCCTTTACCACAGACATGGCCTCATAACACAAGAGACGTACCGGTTTTTTTTCTTGAAGCACAAACTTGTATTCATTTTCCCATCTTTCATTAAATCCCCTTCTGCTTCAATTATCTCATCGGGTTTGGCCCACGGGCCTTGAGTTTGACACGTGTGATTTACATCATTCAAAACACTCCGTACTGATCCACATGTTTAACAAAGCAGGCTCTATCAAGTATCAAGCGACCTGCACACTGCCCTGACCTAATCCCAGTAATTACATTTGATGAATTGGCATGTGGTCAGGTGTCCACATACTTTTGGCTGCCGATACTTTGTTGTGCAAGTTGCATTGTAAAAAATAAAAGTAAGTACAGTTGGGAGCACACTGCAGAAAATAATAGTCATGTACTCAGAGTGCTTTCCCCTTGCAATGATGCAATGTTAAATAAGTTTGCATATGCTGTAGCCATGATGCAGTCATGATGAATCAGTGCCAAATGTTAATTTTGAGTGAGTGTGTGTGTGTGTGTGTGTGTGTGTGTGTGTGTGCGCGCTGATAAGATTCAGATGGATATAAAGAACCCAATGCACTTAAACCTGTCATGCTGAGCTATCTGTGTGCAGTGAGGAAGCATGACAGGGCTTGCAGCATATCAAACAGGGCATTCAGACAGATCAGGGGAGCGAAGGAGAACAGCATGGAGGGAGGCTGGGAGGAAAGGGGATGCCAGTATAAAGAGATGTGAGGGGTAACCCGCCTCTCCAGGCAAGGGATTCCACTGCTGCAGTGCTCAGCAGTTCCTGCAGTCGCTCTCCCTCCCACTGCTGTGCTGCATCGAGCACGATCTTACACCCACTTCTATTCTCTCTCTCTCTCTCTCTTCGGTTTTCATTTTCACATCCTCTGAAGTTCTCTCTCTTTATCGCTCCATCTTCTTCACTTCCTCACTCACTTTCACTCTTCCTTTATCTTAATGCAGTGGAATCCAGGGCTGCTGTATCCTGCAAATATCAGCTGGTGTTTGTGCACCGCTGTGCAAAGCTTGAGAAAGGGATTTTCCAAACGGATCGTTCAGGATCACACAGTGGCTTCCAGTAGCACAATTCATCTGAGGGTTTAAGTTGGGTAAAGAGCAGGCTCATGTTCCCAGTTGATAACTGCTTAGCTTTTATTTTTTATTTTTTATTTTTTTTTTTATTTTTTATTTTTTTTTTTATTTTTTTTTATTTTATTTTTTTTTTACATTTTAAAATGACCTACAGTTGTGACAATATTCAATTCAAGCAGTTTAGAATTAAGGGCTCAACAGTGGCAACCTGCCTGCGGTGCGGCTTGGACCAGCAATCTTCTGATTACTAGTCAAGCCGAGCACCCCAGCATCGCCATGAAATTTTTACATACATACTGGAACAAACCGGTACTGCTTTTTTAAAACCCTAATACAGTGTCTGTCAGGGGTGCCCAAACTGTTTTCATGGAGGGCCAGATTTGATCATGTGTAAGTGCCCGAGGGCCAACAGTCTCTAATGACATTATTTTAGACTATAAAAGATGCATATAAATACACTGTTATTTGATCATTTTATTTTCACACAGCAAACAACAAAGTAACCAAATGTAAGCGACTACCTGAATTTCTAACAGAAATGTAAAACACTCAGAAACTCTGTAAAATTCTAATAATTGAGAAATCGGGTACTTATTGTCACAAATGTGAAGGGTGATCAGTGTTGCCAATTTTAAGAATTCCCAAGATCTTGCCATAGAAATCCCAAGATTGTACTAAAAATCCCAAGTAAAAACAACAAAATTGTGACGATTTATATGACGTTATTCACAAAAACAAGAATCTCGAGTTAAGTGACGAAGAAAAAGTGGGATCATTATCAGTATTAATATTTACAAATTGCAATATTTAAAAAATATATATTAATGTCTTTTAAACCCAGAGAGTGTCCTGTTAAATCTAATTTGTTATCACTATCGGACTCAACATTAATTGGTGTGACAACCGAAGGTTATTATTTAGTAGTAGTACGCACTTTCATTCCTTATTAATGACTGTAGACCATAAAATTGCATTCAGATTTTATTGTTTGAGTGCAAATTAAAAATCCCAAGATTACTGGGCAAAATCCCCAAATTCCAAGATCTTGAGAAAAATCCCAAGGAGTGGCAACACTGAGGTTGACACTACGATCTAGATTTCATTACAAACTGAGGTTTGGTTTGAGAGCAGTTGTTGACACACATAAAATGTCACGTAGATGGGAGTCACCTAGTCATGATCTAAAGTGGTTCTTTGTTTAAGTTCATAGCAGAGAAAGTCTGCTCACACAAATATGTAGAGCCAAACAGATCAGCATTTTCTCTACTAATGTTCCCATTTCTGAAAAACTGCCGGTAAAAATGAACAATAGAGAGATGCTGGTGTCGGCTGTGCCATTCGCTGTCAGCCTGCGGCTCAATCGGCTCCAGTTGCAGGTGAGATGGATCATCATCAAAGTCCACGCTGAGGGGAAAAGAGAGTAGCAAACATGGCCTTTTCAAATCTGGCAAAATGTCGAAAGCAGAAGGGTCAGCAAATTTCATACAACCAGACAGTTAACTCTGTAACAGTTACACAGTGGTGCTGCCATCATAAGGTAAAAAGGGGAATGGTAGGTAGGTAGGTAGGTAGGTAGGTAGGTAGGTAGGTAGGTAGGTAGGTAGGTAGTAGGTAGGTGTTGATGCAAAACAGTGTTGATGCAAATCATTTTGCAGAAGTTATTCTGACTGGTTACCTGATCAGCACAGGAAACATTCTATCCTATTTGATGTGCTTCCTTCCAACATGTCAACGTATTCTTGACTTCACCTGAGGGAATGCTAAATGAACATACAAATGTGTTTTTGTTGCATTGTGTTTTGTCATCAAAACAACAATTCATGGTAAATCTTTTGGAACATTCCATTCCTCCAGTAGAATCCTTGCTTAGGTGGATGAAAACTGTTCTTGTCACACCCTAGTAAGACAAACAAGGGTTTTGCTTTAATTTGTCCCCTCATGTCTATAATTGCACCACTTGTTGCAAGGAATCATTGTTTTTGTGATATCCTAACCTGTCATGTTGGAAGAACAAACTTTAATTTTAATAGAATATTCTTTTGTACTGATCTAATTTTACCAGCCAGTGGTGGGTTTCCACACAGCTGTATCGCATATGGTGAGACAAACTATGCCCTGTGTGATCCGTCCCAGGTTATTAGGCTAGTGCGACAGAGCTCCTGGTTATTCTCTTTTAAAAGGTAATTTGCCTCAGATTGGCAGCTGTATTGCTGTCACAAAATGCTAAACTGGTCCATCTCTCATACAGGCACTATTTGGCACCTAGTTATTAAGGTTAGGAGTTATGGAGACACACATTGTTATATACAACAGGTATATACAGGGGTTGGACAAAATAACTGAAACACCTGGTTTTAGACCACAATAATTTATTAGTATGGTGTAGGGCCTCCTTTTGCGGCCAATACAGCGTCAATTCGTCTTGGAAATGACATATACAAGTCCTGCACAGTGGTCAGAGGGATTTTAAGCCATTCTTCTTGCAGGATAGTGGCCAGGTTGCTGGTGGAGGAAAACGTTTCCTGACTCGCTTCTCCAAAACACCCCAAAGTGGCTCAATAATATTTAGATCTGGTGACTGTGCAGGCCATGGGAGATGTTCAACTTCACTTTCATGTTCATCAAACCAATCTTTCACCAGTCTTGCTGTGTGTATTGGTGCATTGTCATCCTGATACACGGCACCGCCATTGGATGCACATGGTCCTCCAGAATGGTTCGGTAGTCCTTGGCAGTGACGCGCCCATCTAGCACAAGTATTGGGCCAAGGGAATGCCATGATATGGCAGCCCAAACCATCACTGATCCACCCCCATGCTTCACTCTGGGCATGCAACAGTCTGGGTGGTACGCTTCTTTGGGGCTTCTCCACACCGTAACTCTCCCGGATGTGGGGAAAACAGTAAAGGTGGACTCATCAGAGAACAATACATGTTTCACATTGTCCACAGCCCAAGATTTGCGCTCCTTGCACCATTGAAACCGACGTTTGGCATTGGCACGAGTGACCAAAGGTTTGGCTATAGCAGCCCGGCCGTGTTTATTGACCCTGTGGAGCTCCCGACGGACAGTTCTGGTGGAAACAGGAGAGTTGAGGTGTACATTTAATTCTGCCGTGATTTGGGCAGCCGTGGTTTTATGTTTTTTGGATACAATCCGGGTTAGCACCCGAACATCCCTTTCAGACAGCTTCCTCTTGCGTCCACAGTTAATCCTGTTGGATGTGGTTTGTCCTTCTTGGTGGTATGCTGACATTACCCTGGATACCGTGGCTCTTGATACATCACAAAGACTTGCTGTCTTGGTCACAGATGCGCCAGCAAGACGTGCACCAACAATTTGTCCTCTTTTGAACTCTGGTATGTCACCCATAATGTTGTGTGCATTGCAATATTTTGAGCAAAACTGTGCTCTTACCCTGCTAATTGAACCTTCACACTCTGCTCTTACTGGTGCAATGTGCAATTAATGAAGATTGGCCACCAGACTGGTCCAATTTAGCCATGAAACCTCCCACACTAAAATGACAGGTGTTTCAGTTATTTTGTCCAACCCCTGTACATCAATTATATCAAACAAATGTATTTAACTTTTAAATGTAACTTTTGGTAAGGCTTTTTTTCTGTTGTCAGCCTGTCTGTGCCCCTGAGCACAGGGCAGTTTTTCTAAAGACATGATTTGACAAGTGGTGGAACTCCAGAGTCCTGACCTCAACCTCATCAAACACCTTTGGGATAAACTTGAACACTGCTTGCGAGTCAAGTTTTTACATCAGTGTCTGAATTCACAAATGCTCTTTTGACTAGAATGGCATAATGGTAGATACTGATTAGCTCTGTTTCACAAAACTCTGAACTGTTGGATTCAATCTTTAATCCAGTGTGAGGAAAAATACGTTTTTGATAGGAAGCGTACTAATCCAGGAATCACTTTTCATAGCTTTGCAACTCTTTAATATAGTTTATTCACTCATCAATTACTGAAACAACAAAGTTTCATGAAGCCACGTTATTTTTTGCTGGGTTTCTTACGTCTCGAAATGACTGTGTGTGAATAAACCGTCAATACTGTCAGTCAATATTGTGTATTATTATCAAGCTTGGTGCTCAGTGGAACTGACAGCAGTAAATGATTTTCACATGAATTATGTGATAGGCTTAATCTCTATCATAAGCAGCCATATGCATCCAGCCACATTGTGAAGGCAGCATTATAGTTACAAAGAGGCTCCAACTCCAACTGCATGCTGATGACTTAAGACTTTATGTCTAACAAGCTCATGATCAGGTGTCTACATACTTACATCCATTTAGTGTAGGTATGAAATCACTAAATGTCAGTTAATTAAATGAAATATCCAACATTTAATCTGATGCTTAACCAGTGTTTAAGGTTCCAATACTGATATTTGGATTTGTATATCCTTAATTATAAAATGCTAATAATATTCTCAGAAGAGCATATTGTGATTAAATACACCCAATGTTAATATGACACTGTGATAGTGTTCTGTCCTAACAACAGGCTAAGTTAATCTGCAACAAGCCCACAGTAGTAGCAGATGATAAATGAATAATAAATCAAATGTTGGATCAGTGGAGAGGCTTAATCAATGTTCAGGGATCCTGATTCTCAGATGAAATTGCACAAAGTACTGAAGTCATTACAGAATTGTGGCTCCACACTTGTGATTTATGATCAAATGTTTAGGGCTAATGCAGGGTGCAGTTGGGACTGAAATGGTCCCTAAATACATAAAGAAGGGCTGCAGCATACAAAAATTGCAGTTAATTAAAACTTAAAAATGTTTCTCTCTTTCGTGTACCTTTCACCACTATGTGTTGCCTAAACCTCAGTGTGAGAAAGATACAGAGAGAGCTGACATGGCTTGCTGCAGGGAGATTGGCTTTTTAACTCCTCATGACTAATTAATGTCAGTCCTCATTCGAGATCCGCAGTCGACTGCATTGCTACAATGATGTTGGGCCCCTATAACACACTCACACCTCACTGTCTTATAGATTAGATCTGTCAAACTATCACACTGCACAATTGTGACTGTTGTTCTTGAATGACTGATACAGATCTCCAGTCTGACTGTTTAATACCATGTAGAGAAGAAGTTGATCTGGGCTTCGGTGTTAGGTATATATGTCAAAGTCTGCTGATACAAATCTCATACACTTGAATTCTGTTGAAAGAGTGATAGCACATCTCTAGAAAAGACCTAGCAAGCTTTGCTATCAAACTAATGCAATGCAATGCAATATATCATGGGTCAGTGTCTACTCAATGGGTGACCCGGTGGCAAAGTGGGTATCACTATCGCCCTACAGCAAGATATGCCTGGGTTTAATTCCCCTTGTGGAGATTACATGTTCTCCCTGAGTCTGTGTGGGTTTCCTCCAGGTTGTCCAGTCTTCTCCCACAGGCCAATTAAATTGCCCTAAGTGTGAGTTAATGTGTTTGTGTGCTCTGTGATGAACTGGCTATCTGTACAAGTGTTTCCTGCCTTTAACCTGATAAATCAGACCCACCATAACCCTGACCAGGATAAAGCGGTGATAGACAATCAATGAATGTCAGCGCAATGCTTTGTTTAAAGTGTAGTGTATGGTTGTATGCGCAAGAGTTAGTGTGAATGAGTGGGTGGTTGGTGGTCTGTGAAACAGATTGAAAGTAGAGACCTCATTTTTAACTGACCTAAATGCAGTAAATGGTTAAAAGCAACGATTAGTTTAACGAATTCAATTATCCAGTCAGCCAGTCGTGTGGCAGCAGCACAATTCCTAAAATCCTTTAGGCGCTAGTCAAGAGCTGCAGCGCCCATCATTCAGATTGGAGCAAATAATGATCAAATGATCTTGAATGTTCAATGGCAGGCTGCTGGTCAACTGCTGGTCTTGTAAGAGTTTTGCACTCAAACCAGTTTACACAGAATTGTGCAAAAAAACACCTGGTGAGCAACAGTTCTGCTGGCAGAAATGCCTTGTTGATAAGGAAAATGGCCCGATTCGTTGTCATCGGTAAACAGAAAGCATCTCTGATTGCGCTACACATCCAAACTTAAGGTGGAATAGACCCAACAGTAGAAGACCACATTTAGTTCCACTCCTGCCAGCCAAGAACAGCAATCTCAGGCTACAGTGGGTGCAGGGTTATCACAATTGAAAAGTTGCAAGAGCAGATGAATCTATTTTTGCTGCAACATGCAGATAGGATGGTCAGAATGTGGCATAAAGAGCAGGAATCCATAACTCACACTGTTCTGTTTGAAATGTTGTGTAATGATGTGAGGAATGTTTTCTTGGCACACATTGGTCCCCCAAAGACCAGATCTGTCTATCTGAGCAATCCTTTATAACCCCAATCAGGTTATTACTGTTAGCATAATGCACTATGCAAAGGCATCTCAAACTGGTTGCCTGATTATTATGTTTAATATGAAGCTTTATACAACACTGTACACTGTCTTTAAGCAACAGTAACAAAAACAGGCTGTATTAAGCAGGGTGTTTCATACTTTTTTTCAAGGGACCCACATTTTGTCTATGATTTTTACTTTGACACAACAAATGCATCAAAGCGAAACACAAAACAAAATATACTTAATTAATGCAGATTATGGCAATCTGGTCCCACTGTTGTTTACAAGATGTCCTGGGTCCTGGGTTCGATTCCCAGGTGGAGTGGTCCGGGTCCTTTCTGTGTGGAGTTTGCATGTTCTCCTTGTATCTGCGTGGGTTTCCTCCGAGAGCTCCGGTTTCCTATCACAGTCCAAAGACATGCAAGTGAGGTAAATTGAAGTTACAAAATTGTCCATGACTGTGTTTGATATAACCTTGTGAACTGATGAATCTTGTGTAACGAGTAACTACCATCTCTGTCATGAATGTGACCAAAGTGTAAAACATGACGTTAAGATCCTAATAAACAAACAAACCACTGTATTACCAATCGTATGACTGTATTCAGAAATGCTCAGGGTATTTGATATGTGTGTACATACTGTTTATAAAAACGCTGAAGGAACTTGATACTGCCAGACTGCTTCTCTGTTTTATTCCCCTGCACTCAGCATGGAAATTCCTTTCCTGTTAGCATTTCTTTTTCTCTCTGTGTCCCTTCGCCTGTCATTTTTTCTTCTCTACACGGCTCAGCAGAAAATGTGACTTGTTCCCCCGCTACTCATCGCAGTTCCCATCTGGATGCCTTTCACTACAGATCATCACTGTACCAAAACAGAGAGTGTGTGTCACTGTAGACAAATAGTTTCCCATAGTCCCCTTGTCTTGCTCACTTACTCACTGATTATGCTCGGGATTTTTTTCTTTCCTTGTACAGCAAGAATCTTGGAAAGTCATTTACTGGGTTTCCCTTGAGAAGCTAGCTCATTTGTTTTTTGTTAACAGAATGTGCAGTAAATAATAAACCCATCATTCATACATGATTGTATTAGATTGCTTGCATGGTAGCTGCTCTAAACAATGCTTTCATTTTTGATTGCTATAAATTTCTGTCATGAATTAGACTGACTATCACTTTGTTGGTGGTGCAGTGGTGGAGCAGGCAGCACAGGTGCATTTTGTGTTGAATTTAGAGAAACTACTTGTTAATGTTAGTAGTGTTGAGCTATGTAAAGTGTTTGATTTGTTTGATTGGTTTTTAAATTTTGCTAATAAACTTAATTCGTAATGGGGGATTAATAAGCCATGTAATAAAGAGAATGTGGGAGAGTTTAATGCATGTCATGTATACTTATTAAATTATTAAAAATAAGTAAAATAAATATCAAATTATGGGGCGCCCAGGTGGGGCAGCGGGATATTCCGCTAGCACACCAGCGCCGAGATTCTGAACTCCTCTGAGATTCTGACCGAAATATGTGGGCACTGTGTAAGGACCCTGATTGGCGGATAGGGGCGCCTGTGCAGAGTGCATGGGTGGAAAAGGGTTCCGTTAAGGGCTGCACGTGGGTCGGAGGAGGCTTAAGCAGCAATATACCCAGCTCAACTGCAAGAAATCGGGGATCCTCAGTAGCAGAAGACAAATTGGCTACGCTAAACTGGGAGAAAATGGGAGAAAAACATAAAATATATAATAAAAAATAAATAAAATAAAAAATTATACAATTTTTGACTTGAGAAAATAATCATTTAAAAATCAATTTGACGTAAAGAAATCAATAAGTCATGAACATATTCAGGCAAATTATTGTTTCTGTTTGTGTATGTATGTATTAATGTACCCAAACTTCATGTGGGTAATGTCTGCAGTACCCCTTTAGGCAGCATAAAAATAGCTGTTTATAGATGTCCACAGGACTCTAGCCATAAACGCCCACACACATAAACGCTTTTATTTAATTTCTGCATCACCTTTAGTGGTAAAACTCTTGTTTTTTTTCTTGTGCAGGGCTGGAAGGGAACACCTACATGGCAGGCCCAGAGACTCCTGTGCACACCTGCCATTTCAGGAGGTGAGAGAAATCTACCTGTGTGTGGGCGTGTGTGTGTGTGCTGAATTTAGCCGCTATGTACTCTGGAATGATTGAACCTTAAGTTAAGTCTAATTATAATAAAGTGCCCAAAAGTGCATTGAGTTTGTCTACACATCGTACATTTACATTCGGTCACGGTTCTTGTAGAAATGCTCCATACTACTACCCACTAGAAAGCTTTACTTTGCCAGTTTTGTCAAGCAGATCACTGCCTATTAACTAAAAATACCAAGAAAGGGTGTAGCAGTAGCATGAAAGGCAACACCCTCTGTAAACCCTGCGGGTAAACAAAGGTGTGAAATGTGTAGCTTTGGAAAAGTCTTTGCTTAAGTCATTTTGCAAGACAAAACTGTTTGCTCAAGCAGGCTTGCAATTTATAGGAGTTTGTATGCAAGTAGCTATGTGAGTAGCTTTGTTAAAAAACTGTACAAACTCTGCCATCCGGCTAGGCTGGACAGGATGCCAATCCATCAGCCACCCCCCTAAACTCACATTTCGCTGCATAGACAATTATGTTTGTGTAGATGCCTGGCTGGTCTAGCGTAATAGACTGCTGTGCCACCTGAGTATCTAATCATCAGCATTTAAAAAAACACTTTTGTAAATGCATGAAGTGCAACATTTTCTGCAATAGTTATATTATCCAGTAGTTTACAGATGTAATGTTGATACTAATTGACTAGCTGACCCACTAGCTGCTGGCTAATTAGTTTTGAGCTAGCCCCACCTACATAATGTTGCAGCTATCTTGTTCTGAATTAAAAACACCCACTTAGATCTGTCTATCTGAGCAATCCTTTATAGCCCCAGTTTTATTATTACTGTTAGTGTAATGCCTTATGCAAAGGCATCTCAAACTGGTTGCCTGTTTAATATGAAGCTATATACAACACTATCTATCTATCTATCTATCTATCTATCTATCCATCCATCCATCCATCCTATACACTGTCTTTAAGCAACAATAACAAAAACAGCCTGTATTAATCTATTAATATTTTTCTCTGATAGATAGATAGATAGATAGATAGATAGATAGATAGATAGATAGATAGATAGATAGATAGATAGATACTTTATTAATCCCAAAGGAAATTAAGGCCTCAGTAGCAAGTTACATAAATCAAAAGTCAAAAGTAATAGTACACACTACAGAGATTCACATTATACAAACAAGTATCTGTATAATCACAACACTCAGACAACACACTACAACAACAGGACCTGAGGGTACATGTGGAGGTGTTGTTTCGGTTAACATTGTAAGGCTGGTATGGATTGTAACTAACAACTGTAAAATTAAATTAATTATTAGTAAATCATAAAGTAAATATAATTTATAATTCTGTGACCCATTTTTTGCTGGTCACAACCCAGGGTTTGAAAAACACTATGGTCTGTTGTATAAATAGATTGGAAATGGTAGTGTAAAATTAAATTTGTACTTGTGTGTACCTGAAATCATTGCAATCCAGGTTATAATAGATAGCGAGCCATTCTTCTAACGTCTATGTTTAAATTAAAATGAAACAAATTTCCTGATGCTGCTGCACAGATGTCTGTTAGTGAGACATTCAGGATTTTCTCAGTATGCTCACTTAACTTTTTTGTAACAGCTCAAAACAAAGTTTAAGAAAGAGGAGGAATTGGGCTGGCAGATTGACAGCAAGTCTTATTATTTGTTTACGTGTGAATTTGTAGATCCTTATGTTAAAGTGGTAAAAGGTTCATAGGCTAACCTGGTAAAAGAGGTCATTACACAGCCTAATGAGCGCTGCTGTATGTCGTTTTTCCCTCCTGCATGTAATAAAGTGAAGCGATGAACCATTCCAGGAGGAAGAGTTAAAGGGCTGATTGTATTTCTTATAGATGACAGTGAGCTGCTTCAGATGCTCTGGATTTTATAGCTTATTAATTGACACTACTGTAATATAATCAACAAGACACTCCGGTGGCACTGTGGTAAATCATGCTAGCCCACTGAGACTAAGATCCGAGGTTCAAATCTCAGTTGTGCTATCGACTGGTCAGGCTTCTGAGGGATTGGGACGTGCATTTACCAGTGCTTTCTTAGTGCCAGTCCCAAACCTGGATAATAATGAGGACAGTCACATCAAGCAGTGCATCCAGTATAAAAGTGGACCAAAACAGGAAGGCAGACCAGAATGATGTGCTGTGTTGATTTATAAGTGTAAGAGCAGCAGAAAGAAAAAAATAGTTGACAGCACAGTAATTGATCACTTAATAAAACAAATACTTGTATGATTTCTGCCATGTGGTTGGAACAATGCATGCTGATGTTCATTGTGCTTAGTAAGTATATAAAACCAGCGCTGTTCAGTACATACATAGTAATGCTATGCTAATGATGGATCCCGTATCCTAAACACATGCTGTGACAGCTCAGGTTAAACTCTGTGTAGAATGTTAACAGGATCGACTCGGCTTGTGTTGAACTGATCAGATTTCATTTGGCTGCCTTCACTAAAAGACTGAGGCTACAGTGTAGGCATTTCGGTACCGAAGCGAGTTCTTTCTTGGCTGACAGGAGTGAAACTTAATGTCGCTTTCTGCTTGTAGCCTATAAACAAGGCGTTTCCATTTTTTTATTGAAAGCTCATCATCACCCCTGCACCATTCTGTTTAAATAGTAGAGTTTGTTGTGCATATACATTCAAGGAGTTTCCTAAATACTTAATCCCCCCCCCCATTCTATTGTTTGATGTAAACAAGTAAACAATAACTGTAGGTTTTAACCTGTGTCTGTATGATTTTATGCACTGCTGTGCTGCCACGTGATGACACATATTCCAAAAAAAAAGTCCTTAGTGCTTTGAGTGTACCTGGGGCCAGTGACGTCATATTTAGCGTCCTTTCCTTACAAGTAGCAAGTAGACATTGGTTTGAGTTTGTTAGACACCCTTTTTAAAACCATTAGCAGTAAAAAGGTGTTGTTCCCTCTTTGCATCTGTAATAGCTTTTATAAATTTTGGTGTGTTAAGTGGGAGTTTGAACCTTTTTGTCAACAAAAAAGCACCTCCCAATCAACATTCTAATTTATCCCAAAGGTGTTCAACAGGTCTGAGATCAGGGCTCTGCCATTTCTCCACACCTAAATCCTTAAACCATCTCTTTATAGACCTAAAAAAAAAAGAGGTTTGTTGCCCCAGAATAGAAAGTTTATACTTAATTCCGTTAATTTAATTTAAATTTTATACTTTTAGCATCAGTGAGTCTGTTAGCTGATTTTATATGTTAATAATTCCCTTAATTAGGTGGGGTTTCTACATACAATAGTGTATTTCAGTTACCATAATCTTAAAACAGTATAACCAAATTAAATAATTGTATAACAAAACTAAAATAAATGAGGAAGTTTGTAGATAAGTAAAGTAGGTATAAATTACCTTTAATTTATAGGCTAATGGTCACTGATCTTCATCCTAAGTCTTTTCTAGTTAAGGGTGCTCGGGTGGCACAGTAGAACGTTTTACCCGACCACTGCTGATATCTCAAACTCTCAGGTTCAGTTCTCAGCTCTGATAACGGCTCCTTACAAAGATATGATTGGCTGTGTCTGAGGGAGAGCGGGCTGAAGAAATTCTTCATTAATGCTTGTGGGCCTGTGGTAGCCTAGTGGGTAGGGCTTTGGGTCCTTGAGCAAGGCCCTTAACCCTGTCTGCTCCAGGGGCGCCGTAAGTTGGCTGACCCTGCGCTCTGACCCCAGCTTCCAACACCAGCTGGGATATGCGAAGAAAGAATTTCATTGTACTGTACATCTGTATATGTATATATGACAAATAAAGGATATCTTTCTTTCTTTTCTTTCAACTGAGGCCTCGGCTGGCTGGTTGACTGCTCCCACAGGGAATTAGGAAATAATAGAGAGTAGTAGATAAATGACTGTCTGTACACGATACTGATCCCTGTGTAAACCCGCTTTGTGAATGTTAAAGAAGCAGTTAGCTACACTTTCTTTCCACTTTGGCAAATACCAAATCTGAAGGGCTGCTAATTTTGTGGTAATATTTACTCGCCTGGCCTCACACTAAGGAACACAAAGCCCTAAACTCATCATTAAGCCTAATGCGGCCTATAATTAAAACATATGAGAAAATTAATACACATCCCTGTTTGAACACATCAGCCTTCCGGGAGGTTTGGGCTGCGTACAAGAATATGATTTAAAACTGACAGATAACAGACTGCTTTCATCTTGAAGAATGCTGCATGCTGTGAGCAGGCTTGCGTTCAGAGACTTTAGTGGAGATGCCTTCAGAACATGCCTCCTCTTGTGAACAGATGGGTTTCCTATAGAGATCGATTTATTTTAGCTCATTTTCTATAATGAACTAAAATGTTTCTGTAGAAGTTTATGCACTTTATTATATTCAAGATAGATAGAGAGAGAGAGAGAGAGAGAGAGAGAGAGAGAGAGAGAGAGAGAGAGAGAGAGAGAGAAAGAGATACTGTAGAAAGATATATACAGATATAGACATACAGAAAAATAGATATACAGTACATGGATAGATAGATAGATAGATAGATAGATAGATAGATAGATAGATAGATAGATAGATAGATAGATAGATAGATAGACAGACAGATAGATAGATAGATAGATAGATAGATAGATAGATAGATAGATAGATAGATAGATAGACAGATAGATAGATAGATAGATAGATAGATAGATAGATAGACAGACAGATACTGTAGAAAGATATATACAGATATAGACATACAGAAAAATAGATATACAGTACATGGATAGATAGATAGATAGATAGATAGACAGACAGACAGACAGACAGACAGACAGACAGACAGACAGACAGACAGACAGACACACACAGACAGACAGACAGACAGAGATATACTGTAGAAAGATATATACAGATATAGACATAGACATACAGAAAAATAGATATACAGTACATGGATAGATAGATAGATAGATAGATAGATAGATAGATAGATAGATAGATAGATAGATAGATAGATAGATAGATAGATAGATAGATAGATAGATAGATAGATAGATAGATAGATAGATAGATAGATAGACATACAGAAAAATAGATATACATAGATAGATACAGATAGATACAGACAGACAGATATAGATAGATGAATAGATAGAAATAGATAGATATAGACAAGCAGACAGACAGACAGACAGACAGACAGATAGATAGATAGAGAGAAACACATACAATGGGGTCAAAAAGTATTTAGTCAGCCACGGATTGTGCAAGTTCTCCTACTTAGAAAGATGAGAGAGGTCTGTAATTTTCATCATAGGTACACTTCAACTATGAGAGACAAAATGAGAAAAAAAAATCCAGGAAATCACATTGTAGGATTTTTAAAGAATTTATTTGTAAATTATGGTGGAAAATAAGTATTTGGTCAATAACAAACAAGCAAGATTTCTGGCTCTCACAGACCTGTAACTTCTTCTTTAAGAAGCTCTTCTGTCCTCCACTCGTTACCTGTATTAATGGCACCTGTTTGACCTCGTTATCTGTGTAAAAGACACCTGTCCACAGCCTCAAACAGTCAGACTCCAAACTCAACCATGGCCAAGACCAAAGAGCTGTCGAAGGACACCAGGAAGAAAATTGTAGACCTGCACCAGGCTGGGAAGAGTAAATCTACAATAGGCAAGCAGGTTGGTGTGAATAAATCAACTGTGGGAACAATTGTAAGAAAATGGAAGACTTACAAGACCATTGATAATCTCCCTTGGGGTCAAGATCTCATCCCGTGGGGTCAAAATGATCATGAGAACAGTGAGCAAAAATCCCAGAACTACACAGAGGGACCTGATGAATGACCTGCAGAGAGCTGGGACCAAAGTAACAAAGGCTACCATCAGTAACACACTACGCCGAGAGGGACTCAAATCCTGCAGTGCCAGGCGTGTCCCCCTGCTTAAGCCAGTACATGTCCAGGCCCGTCTGAAGTTTGCCAGAGAGCATATGGATGATCCAGAAGAGGATTGGGAGAATATCATGTGGTCAGATGAAGCCAAAATGGAACTTTTTGGTAAAAACTCAACTCGTCGTGTTTGGAAGAAGAAGAATGGTGAGTTGCATCCCAAGAACACCATACCTACTGTAAAGCATGGGGGTGGAAACATCTTGCTTTGGGGCTGTTTTTCTGCAAAGGGGACAGGACGACTGATCCATGTTAAGGGAAGAATGAACAGGGCCATGTATCGTGAGATTTTAAGCCAAAACCTCCTTCCATCAGTGAGAGCATTGAAGATGGAACGTGGCTGGGTCTTCCAGCATGACAATGATCCCAAACACACCGCTCGGGCAACGAAGGAGTTGCTCCGTAAAAAGCATTTCAAGGTCCTGGAGTGGCCTAGCCAGTCTCCAGACCTCAACCCCATAGAACATTTGTGGAGTCCGTGTTGCCCAGCGACAGCCCCAAAACATCACTGCTCTAGAGGAGATCTGCATGGAGGAATGGGCCAAAATACCAGCTACAGTGTGTGCAAACCTGGTGAAGACTTACAGGAAACGTTTGACCTCTGTCATTGCCAACAAAGGTTATGTTACAAAGTATTTAGTTGAACTTTTGTTATTGACCAAATGCTTATTTTCCACCATAATTTACAAATAAATTCTTTAAAAATCCTATAATGTGATTTCTTGGATTTTTTTTTCTCATTTTGTCTCTCATAGTTGAAGTGTACCTATGATGACAATTACAGACCTCTCTCATCTTTCTAAGTAGGAGAACCTGCACAATCAGAAGCTGACTAAATACTTTTTGGCCCCACTGTATAGACAGACATAGACAGACAGACAGACAGACAGACAGACAGACAGATATAGACAAGCGGACAGACAGATAAATAGACAGACAGACAGACAGACAGACAGACAGACAGATAGATAGATAGATAGATATAGACAAGCAGACAGACAGACAGACAGACAGACAGACAGACAGACAGACAGACAGATAGATAGATAGATAGATAGTTAGATGGATAGATAGACAGACAGACAGACAGATAGATAGACAGATAGATAGACAGACAGACAGACAGACAGATAGATAGTTAGATAGATAGACAGACAGATAGACAGACAGATAGATAGATAGATAGATAGATAGATAGATAGATAGATAGATAGACATACAGATAGATAGACAGACAGATAGATAGATAGACAGACATACAGATAGATAGACAGACAGACAGACAGACAGACAGACAGACAGACAGACAGATAGATAGATAGATAGATAGATAGATAGATAGACATACAGATAGACAAACAGAGATAGATAGACAGACAGATAGATAGATAGATAGATAGATAGATAGATAGATAGATAGATAGATAGATAGATAGACATACAGATAGACAAACAGAGATAGATAGACAGACAGATAGATAGAGAGATAGACATAGAGATAGATAGACAGATAGATAGGTGTAGTAGATGAGGTGTAAGAAAAAAGAAACTTAAGACTAAGTGTTGTAGAAATTAATCATTGCACAAAGATTGTTCTTAACAAACATGACTACATCACATGACAATGTTATTCAGTTTGGTATTTTTGTTACTTTCATTTCTTTTGTTTGATTGTGTGCATTTTAACTAAAAATTAGACTTGTACTGGACAAATAAGTAGTGAATGATTTTTATTGTGAAACAGATTGGGAAACGTTAGATTCATTTGATGCTGGGGATGAGGGTAGCACACACTTGGAGCTGTATTTCATCATTAAAGCTTTTTGGCTGAATGGCTCTTATTGAGTTGGCTAAGTAAATAGATAAAAATCTTCTAATTACGTAGAGGATTGTCGAAAGATTGTTTGCTTAGTCTAGCTGTATCTGTCCATCTGCTTTTTATTTAAGAGAAAAAATCCATGGCTGTGACAGTTTGCTGATGGTCTGCTCACAATAAGCACCATTGTGCTGCCACTCTCTAAAGATGGTAGAGTTCCAGTGATGTGTGAGTGGATGTAAAGAGAGTTTGGTCCCTATAGAAATAAAAGTTTGTCTGTTTAAGTGGCTGTTTTTAGCTGAAAAGATCTCACAGCGGTCACTTCTAACACCATTTGTTTTTGAAATTGGATGTCCAACAAGCTTATGGTCACATGATGTACAACTATTATATACACTGATCAGCCATAACATTAAAACCACCTCCTTGTTTCTGGACTCAGTGTCCATTTTATCAGCTCCACTTACCATATAGAAGCACTTTGCAGTTCTACAATTACTGACTCT
The DNA here is from genome assembly GCF_030014385.1 of Trichomycterus rosablanca. NCBI lineage: Eukaryota > Metazoa > Chordata > Actinopteri > Siluriformes > Trichomycteridae > Trichomycterus > Trichomycterus rosablanca. The sequence goes on from NC_085992.1 coordinate 28,976,134, forward strand.
AGTCCATCTGTTTCTCTACATACTTTGTTAGTCTGCTTTCACCCTGTTCTTCAATGGTCAGGACCCCCACAGGACCACCACAGAGCAGGTTTTATTTGGGTGGTGGGTCATTCTCAGCACTGCAGTGACACTGACATGGTGGTTGAGTGTTAGTGTGTGTTGTGCTGGTATGAGGGGATCAGAAACGGCAGCGCTGCTGGAGTTTTTAAACACCTCACTGTCACTGCTGGACTAAGAATAGTCCACCAACCAAAAATATCAAGCCAACAGCTCCCCGTGGGCAGCATCCTGTTAGCATTGATGAAGGTCTAGAAGATGACCAACTCAAACAGCAGCAATAGATGAGCGATCGTCTCTGACTTTACAGCTACAAGGTGGACCAACTAGGTAGGAGTGTCTAATAGAGTGGACAGTGAGTGGACACGGTGTTTAAAAACTCCAGCAGCACTGCTGTGTCTGATCCACTCATACCAGCACAACACACACTAACACACCACCACCATTGTCACTGTAGTGCTGAGAATCATCCACCACCTAAATAATACCTACTCTGTGGTGGTTTTGTGAGGGTCCTGACCATTGAAGAACAGGGTGAAAGGAGCTAACAAAGCATGCAGAGAAACAGATGGACTACAGTCAGTAAATGAAGAACTGTAAAGTGTTTCTATATGGTAAGTGGAGCTGATAAAATGGACAGTGAGTGTAGAAACAAGGAGGTGGTTTTAATGTTATGGCTGATCAGTGTACTACTACTACTATAGCCGTAGCACTAGTGCACAATACAGCAGATTATAATAATTAGAGAAAGATTTATTTCTGTACACTTTGTATTTTCTTACTTTATTTTATCTGAGTTATGTATTTAATTGTAACTTTTTCTATACATTTTTGAATACTGTTGCCATTTGTCTATTATTATTTCCACTAGGGTTGTTTCAGTGTTAGAAATGTCTAAAGTAGGCTAAATTCCAAATGGCGTACTAGTGCATGACAGATTACAGAACAGTTCTACGTTTATGTATTATTACTCTTTAGGTGATTTTTTTTTTTTTATTATAGTTATTAAGTATTTATTTAGGTTGGGTTCTTAAAGATAAAATATACATTTTTAAAATAAAGTTATAAAGTTCATAAATATTTATTTAGATTATGGTCTTTACTAAATATAATTCCCAGTAACTGTTCCCAATGTTTGTATTATTTTTAATAAAACATTGGGGATCCCTGTTTTACAGCCATCATGTTTAGCACCACTGTATTCCATTCATATTACAGTTAGTTCCTGGTCTCGAGTCATATAGATTACCAGTAATATAGGACAAGCCATCAATTTTCTTGAAAAATGACCTTCCATTTTGTGTAACACTTTCACTGCAACACTGCCCCCTTCTGCTAGCGATGAGTTTAACTGCATCACTAAGGCAGCACCATGAAACGTTGTCTGCTGTCAGACTCGAAATGTATCTGCAGATCCCGACATAAACCTCCAGCTGTCTGGCACAGTCTGTGTTATAGTGCATATCGAGACAAGAATAGCTACAGTGGACAAAGAACTTAAGCTGTTCAGCTGTTCAGTGCTCTAACAGTTGTGTGAATGTGTGTTTACAGAGGTGACAGTGGTGTATCAGAATGGCCTGCCAGTGATCTCAGTGGGTCTGCCTTCTCGGCGGGAGCGCTGTCAGTTCACCCTGAAGCCCCTCAGTGACAACGTGGGCACCTTTCTTCAGCAGCTACAAGCCGAGGACAGAGGCATAGATCGAGTCGCCATCTACTCCTCGGGTACACCGCAAACACCTGCACATGTCATAAATGTCATAAATGTTCCCAAAGTCTGTTTCATATAAGGGGTAAGCTGTAACATCTGATGCATACCAATATACAAGGGTTTTTCAAAAAGTTTCAGCACTTTTTTTTTACTCTATTTATTAAGAAATCCAAAAACAAATGACATTTTCTACATAGTCACCTTCCGATGCATTTTTCCCCAGCATCGTACCATCTTTTTAATGCCATCAGCAAAAAAATGCTTTTGATGTGCACTTTATTAGGAACAGTTCTGGGTGGGACCCATCTCGCTTTTAGGACAGCCTTAATGTGTTTAAAACATTGCCTTAAAATTTTGCTTTGTGTTAACTGGATTGCTGCACAATTTCAGCAATACTACAAAACATCTTAGCAGGACAATAAGTGATGTATTTGCAGGAAGAAAATGCTTAGGGCACAAACACAGACAGTAGCTTTCATTTTATAAAGCTGTGTAAGAAAGCACATTAAATTTCCTACATACATTCTACAAATTTCCCCCTGTGGGATAATAAAAGGCTATCTTATCTTAACCCCCACACACTCTTTACTCATGCTTCTCCACTCCTTTTCTCTTTAAAGATGGAGCCCGGATAGCTTCCTCTACAGGGATCGACATTCTGCTGCTGGAGGAATTCAAACTCGTCATCAACGACACCGCTCATATTGTGCGGCCACCCAAAAGAGGCAAGGGACATTTTTCAGGGTGACAGTGTCTGGAATCTGAGTGGTATTTTTTGACCTGTGTAGCCGATGTGCTTATGGATCATGTGTGTGTGTTTATGTATTTTAGAGTTGCTGGCACATGAAGAGGCAGATAAGCTGAATGATGTAAAGCTTTTGGTGCAGCATCTCTACACCACTTTGCGTATAGAGGAACACCAGCTCTGCAAAGAGAGAGAGCTCATTGGACGACTGGAGGACCTCAATTCCCAGCTCCGCCCACTGGAAAAGGTGTCTTATTAAATCCTGTTTTAAAAATTCACACAAAAAGATCTATACTACAATTTAAAAGTTTGGACACCTAGAAAGAATTCACTGATTTACTTATCTTTAATAAGCTGTGTCCAGACTTTTAACTGGCTGTGATTAAATAATTGTGATTATATTTAGCAGTACATGACAAACATTCGCATACAGTTCTGGTGTAACCAGTTGAACGATGTATGCTTAAGCAGGGTGTTTTTAAAATCATTCGTAACAACTCTGCATGTAATATGGGTTCCTTAACTCACCTGTTTAACAAGCTAATGTGGTTGAAAAAGAAAGTAGAACTAAATTGATGTGTGTATGTCATTTTTCATGTTTTTTAATGTATAAAAACACTATGTTTTTGCATTACAGTTTCTGCTACCCAAAAATTCTCATAGCCCAGTCACAAAGCTGTGCTGTGCTGTGCTGTAGAATGCCAAAACTTACATTTAAACTGTGCACACAATAACCAGACTTTTAACATATTTGTAGGAGCTGATGGAACTTCTTTATTTGTCATAAACACATACACACATGTACGGTACAATGAAATGCTTTTGTCGCATATTCCAACTTGTTTGGAATTGAACCCACAAACTTCCAGTTGGCAACCTACAGCTCTACCCACTAGGCTACCACTGTTACATTTAAATGCTAATTAAAAAAATTCTAATTCGAATGGGTATGTGCAATTGCATTTTTAATCACAGCATACAATGAAGTTCAAGGTGCTCAGGTGGCACTGTGGTAAAATACGCTAGCACACCAGAGCTGGGATTTCTAATACATCGTATCGAAACTCATCTCTGCCATCCGGCTGGGTGCCTACATGAACAACGATCGGCTGTTGTTCACAGGGTGGGAAAAGCCGGACCGGGTTCCTCATAGCTGGTGCAATTACGACCTCTGCTGGCTGATTGATGGTGCTTACGCAGAGTTGAGGAATAATGCTGATCAGGGTGTGGCTCTCCGTGCACAAGGCTGATCCACATATGAACTCGCCTTGTGCAGGTGAAAAGGTGCATTCGGTACTTCTCACGTGTCGGAGGGGGCGTGTGTCAGTTGCGAAGCTCCTCAGTCAGCAGTGGAGGGTTGTAACAGCAGAGGTGAAGAGTAAAGCAATCAGGGTAATTGGATACGACTAGATTAGGGGAGAAAATTGAAGGAAAAGAAAGTTCATTGTCCTAACAGGTCTAATTCTTCAAAATGGAAAAAGTAGCCAAAATCTTACATTCTCACAATTCTTACTAAATGTTAACCTCTGTGTATTGTCGGTGTATTTTAGGTAAAAGAGGAGTTGAGTAAGAAAGCAGAACGCAGGACCACCTGGGTACTGTGGGGAGGAATGGCATACATGGCAACCCAGTTTGGCATTCTGGCACGACTAACCTGGTGGGAGTACTCATGGGATATCATGGAGCCTGTCACATACTTTATCACTTACGGCACAGCCATGGCCATGTATGCCTACTTTGTGCTTACGCGTCAGGTAAGATTCCACAAAGCTTTATAGTTTCTTTGCTTTGATGAATGCGTCTGCTGGATCTGGAGAGATTCTGTATTTGGGATTGCACTTGATAGCTCTTGTGCTGTATTCTCCAGTTTCTTCAAATATTATTAAAGACTTAGTGCTGTTAAGCTGCCAAAGCAAGGCTTCACATGTTCTAAATGCAGTGGTTCCAATAATTGTTGCTGTGCACTTTTTATTGGAGGGATTCTTTTTTAATGTTAAATTGATTGCACTGAACGCTTGTTAATTTTATGGTAATTTTAATAATGATGCTAACTGAGGTAGCTTGCACTTTCACCCATTTATGCTTTGTGGCTTTAATGGACCAGGAAGATAAATGTATGTTGTTTCTTTTTTGTCCCTCCATACAGGAGTACCTTTATCCAGATGCTCAAGACAGACAGTATCTGCTGTTCTTCCACAAGGGGGTTAAAAGACAACGCTTTGACATTGAAAAGTATAACAAACTAAAGGACACTATTGCTGAGGTACGTTGTTATATAGAATTTTGAATGGGTATAATAACCATTTTTACAGATCTATCTGCACATAATCACCCATAATGATGTTTGGAGTTTTTTTTTTATTTATTATAAATTTAAAACCCTTCACAACAATGTTCAGATCATTAGTTGTGACATGCCAAGTTGTGATTAGGTGCTCAATAGGAGTCCAGCTGTTAATTTGAATTGACTGGACATAGTTTGGAAAGGCACACATGGCTTTATAAGGACCCACACATTAAGCCAAGGAGCCCTTTTTTGGATCTCTGTGATCCAGCTGTGGCAAGGCATAGATCAGGGCTATAAAGGGCTATAAATTAGGCTTTAAAACAATACCCACAGCTTTGAGTGATCCAAAGCCTGGCACAACCTTGAGCCTTCCTAGAGTTGGCCAAATTGGGCAGCCTGGCAAAAAGCCTTTGGTCAGGAAGGTAAGTAAGAATCCAACAGTCACTCTGGATTAATGAACCTGTTTGATTGCCAACGTGCTACACTTCATTAATTAGTCTTTTATGGCAGAGTGGCAAGACTGAAGCCACTGTTGAGTAAAAGGCACATGACAGCCTGCGTATAGGTTATTAAAGATTATTTAAATGACTCCGGCAACATATATAAAAAAAAACATTTGAACATTTTACAGAACAGCAAGCAGCATCTCTGGCAAAAAACAGGTACTGCACCTTGATAATACAATACCTACTGTGAAAAAATGGTGGTAATGCCATGTAAAGGAGGTGCTTTTTAGTGGCAGGTACAGGGAGACTGGTAAGAATTAAGGGATGGATGAATGCAGAAATACAGGAACATCATTAAAGAAAACCTTCTAAGACTACTTCAAAGAATACGGACCAAACAACATTGGAGTTGCTTTGGCACACGTCTCTAAATATCCTTGAGTGGCTGTATTCAACCCTATTACATCTGTAGAGAAAACAGAAGATGGCAGTTCACAGATTCTCGCCATCCAGTTTGATGGTGCTTGAGAGGATCTGCCATGAATAATGGGTAAAACAGTGAAAGGGCTTCTACAAAATATTAAATAAAAGTATGGAACTGGATGAGAAATTTTAGGTTTGGATTCATTATTCATTTTTAAAACACATAAGAAACGTCAGTTTGTCAGTGTGGGTGATTAAGTAAAGGTTGATGGGTCAAATCAAATTCATGTCAGAAAGTGCACAAAAAGGTAAATGATCAACACTTTCTGAACCCACTGTGTATATACACACATGTATTCATTATATGAACATAAATGTTCTTTGCCTAAATAACTAACTGTTTGCTCTTGTTCTTTCTCAGGCGGAATTGGATCTGAAGCGTCTGAGGGATCCGCTCCAGCTAAACCTCCCTGTTCAGCAGATCAGCGGCAGCAAGGATTGATGGGAAGAGTGAAAGCCTCCCTTCCTCCTTCCTACCCTAATTTCCTTTCTATCAGTTTCTTCCTCCTTCTTTTATTCACCCGTTTTCTGTTTTGTTTTAGTTTTCCCAACCATCTCTGTTGAATTATTCTCTCTCTCTCTCTCTCCCCCGCTTTCTCTCTCTCTCTCTCTCTCTCTCTCTCTCTCTCTCTCTCTCTCTCTCTCTCTCTCTGTCTTCTGACAGAACCATTTCCACATGGATTTTTTGGTTTTTATTATTGTTTTATTCTCTTCTTTTTGGGTTTTGTAATCTCTGAGTAAACACAGTAAAGCAGAGGAGGAGGGGATGGAATGATATCCAACGAAACAAAGAACGATCCCTGAAGCCTCTCTGAATCCGGAGGGTGAGATTGCTAGTTGTGCCTGCTAGTCGTGCTAAGCACTCTAAATAACGCTACAGGAACACAGAGAAAACAACAGGGGCCTGCGGGAAGCTCTCGATGCCTAACAGGAAGAAACATTTGGGCTTGGATACTGCATCTCCAAGAGATGCTAAAGAAAAAAATAACATCACCACAAACACATGCTATGTGTTTCAGCAATCTATTGAATGAAACCTCTAAAGACCTATTTTTACAGCAGAGTTGTATATCTCTCTGCAATTGAAAAGATCTTTGGGCTTTGGGCTTTTTTTCCAGCCTGGGACATTGCTGATGGGGGACCTTTAGCTGTAGGAGAGGTACTCTGAATCCTGCCTTTCCTTCTCAGCGGAGTGGAGGATGTCCTCTGTCTCCACAACCCCCTGAGTCCTTTAGTGGCTAGAACTCTGGAGTGCTGCCACGTCTCCTTGTCTTCACTTCCACCTTGACCATGATGGACAGCACTCAGCTGTGCAAACTAAAGAGCTGTATCAGGAGTTGAACCGCTGCTATGTGTGCAAGGAGAAGGGGACAAATGATGAGCATCACTTCCTGTACAGACCTGTTGCAAGTTGCAGACTAGAGATCTACCGGCTAAACATCACTGTGTGTTCTACTATTAAAAAGAAAAAAAGAAAGAAAAATTAATTTTGGCACTTTTTATTTTAAAAGCCATATTATATTATAATATATTTCTTATGAGGGTGAAAAAAATCATATAATGACTATAATCTACTTTTCTCTTTGTTTTTGGTGGAGGTTTTTTTTTTTTTATCATCTTGTCATAATGTCAGCATTTTGAAGATGCCAGTCAGTACATGAGATCAGGTTTTTGTTACTGCAGCTCCTGACATGACAACATAATAACATGCACACAGTGTTTAATCATGAATGCAGTCTGTGAGTCCCCACACGCGTGCCCCTTGCCTGTGGAGCTGTAGCAGAGGAACACATGGTGATACTAAGATCACAAACAGAATGAGAAGGTTACCTTTTCTCGTCTCTCAGAAAACTACATTACCCACAGTGCCTCAAAACACCCAGTGCAGTGTGCCGGTTAGGGTTCTCCTGTTGTCCTGCACAGACATGCTGTCTCTTGCATCCCTGCGTCAAGACTTTTCTGGGCTGCTTATTGTAAAACAGGACTACTTAAAAAAAAGTGGAAATGAAATTCAGCCCCACAGCTGTTCATCTGTATGCCAAGAATATATGATGTTGATATACTAGATCCTAGACGCAATTTTGCAGCATGCCGTAGCGTGTGACTGTTGCATCCTTTCATCTAGAACATGGTGTGTTTAGCAGACAGGCCTTAGAGCAGACAGTAGTAGAAATCGTGGATGGAACTTAATATTGTTCTATAATACGCACTTTTTTATTTCTGCCTCACACAGCAAACTTGAATACATTTCTCTGGGACAGGGTGCTTAAATTGTGATTTTTTTTTTAGAAATTAGCCTTTTAATTGCTTTAATGGATATATTTGCATATGAAGTGCTTCTGTCTGAAGTTTGTATTGCTACATATTTAAATTGTAATGGGTTGTGTTATTGTGTGCTGATCTGTCCTGATTTTATCATATCTGCCAAATTCATCCATATATTAATGCATATAAAATCTCCTAATGACATTAATATATATATATTTCCCAGTGTTGCCACTCTAAATTTGCTGGTGTAGATAGGCGGTGATATCTTGTTAAAAAATAAAAATATCAGGTTTTCTTGGGAGGCAGTTAATGCTGTCCATGGTAGCTGTAATGCATTAGGGCAGATAAAGCTATTGCTTGAGATTTGGCAACCAACTTAATTAGGAGAAACATAAGGCCAAAACCTTCTTAAACTGGGAGTTTCCTTATATGGGCTTCCCATGTGGGTCACATGTCAAATATTACTTTAATAGCAGTTAGCTGTCATGCAGCAGGACTGTAGAAGGTAGAAGTAGCATTGGGTAAAATGAAAACAAATAGGGACTCCTGGGTATTTTACTTAAGAGTTTATGTGATTGGGTTATTATAACATTTAAGTAATAGGGTATATGGGGTTGCTCTCTTCAGCACACTCACACCTTTTTAAAAAAGGTCCTCGTCACCTGTAGCATCTAGCTTAAATAGAGCTTGTTTGCTGCAGAAAATAATTGAATTTGTGTACACAATTCTGCTCATATGCTGCTTGTTAAGGCTCTCACTTTATCCACACCTCTTGACAGTCACAGGACTCCTGTCCTACGTTTCCACATGGGTAACTGAGTTTGGGTTCAGTCCGGGATCCTTCTTGATAAGAAGTCTGATTCATGCTGCTCCTGAAACCTGAAGCAGAACAGCACTGCATGGTCGGTGTTTGTTTTGATTTAATAAAATTTAACTCATCAGCAAAATGTCATGCCCTTCGTGAGCTGACAGACAGGAGGCAGAGAAGGACTAACAGTAAACTGCAGGGCTGGAAATGTTCAGCCTGAAAATGGCACCCTTCAAAGAAACGCATCTAGGAAATTATGTTGGAATGTATGGAAAAAAACATTAATTATAGAATCAGAAAAAGTGGCTAATATTAAGTTGTAGTTTAGCAGGCTTGCTTGGATGTGAGTATCGGTGTTGAAATAAACTGACTGCAGTTTATTGCAATGGACTAGTGCATGATTCAAGCTTGGCATGATATTGAAACTAGTACAAGAGAACACTGAAGGCTTGCACATAATGCTTTTTTTTTTTTACATGCCCATTCTGCTTTCTGGCGCATTAATACATTTTCATAATTGGCATGTGTTGTTGCTCAGCTCTTCTGAGCCAGAGTTCAAAATTGCTGTCATGGTTACACTGTACAATTGGTAAGCAGCTTTGCCAGTATAGACAGACTGAGTATCAATGACACTGTGTTTGTGTGTGTTTCCATAAAAGCAAAGTGCGTTTGAAATGAATAATCCCCCGGTCTTGATCAATAACGCAAAATCAATCTCTTACTGTGCCCTCTCGGCTTCTTGTGCTCTTATCATCGATAATCATAAATCCCGGTATGCTGTAGCATACACAGGGAGAAGCCAGGCCTGGGATGATTTTCAGAAGCAGTTTGCTGCCATTGCCTTGATTGAATTTAAAAGCTGATACCAAATTCATTTATTTAATCACCATTACGCATTATTACCTCTTTTGGTTTTCTATCAGGGTTTGCCTTTGTTGCTTTGCCTTTTTGTTAGTTATTTCTTTTTAAACCAAAATGATATGTAATATATGAAACTTATTCTAAAGCGGGTGTTGCATGAATGTATGTTTACATGGGGAAATTATATAACAAAGACCCAAAAAGTTGCAAGATTGCTGATTGTTAAGGACTTGGTGCAGTTTTATCTCCTCCATGTCCTTTAAGACCGTCCAGAATGACACATAGGCAGCAGATGTTCAGCCACCCTACACTTTTTCTTTTTTCTAACCGTTGTATCTGCTGTCTTTTAAACTCCTCTCTGTTTCTGCACAGGTTTGCTTTTGTCACATTACTTTTCTAAGTGCATTATTTTACATTTTCAACATGTGCACTTAAGATGACAGCTTTTACAACTTATATATCACTAAATCAAAATCTGATTGTTCTTTCATTTACATCTTCATTTCATGGTTTTTATTTCATAGGCATTGGATGATGTGATGTTGAAAGACTATAAGAATTAAAATGTAAACTCCTGTATCATTTATGAAATGTGTAAAAAAGAGAAATGTAATTCACTTATCAATAAATACTTATCCAGTTTTGGAAGTAAAAGTGGTGATGTTTTTTGTGTGAGAATTTTGAAACGAAAAAATGTCAGCGAGAACCCCGTACTGTTGCACATATTAAGACGTGTTTGCAGGAAGAATGAGACAAAATAAAACCTGAAACACTAAATCACTTGGTATCCTTGGTGCCAAAATGTCTTTTAAGTGTGGTGAAAAGGAAAAGGAATAGCAACATTACAAAGTGGTAAATGCTTTACTGTTTCAACTTTTTTTTAAAATGTGTTGCAGGCCTGAAATCTAGGAATGGATCTTTTAATAAATGAAATTAGGTTGACCAGACAAAACATGAAATATCTCACGTTCATCCTGTCTGCAATAAAAAAAAAGTCAAACTCTGGTTTTTTTTTATTATTTGCATTTCCCATGCTGGCTCGACTTTTTCTGATTTGGGGTTGTAGATTTTTTGTAGCCTTTGTTATAGGGTGACATTTACAATAAGAAGTAGTATGCTATTACTCTTGATTCCACAACACAGGCTGCACATTTTGCTATGTGACATTTAGAGAAGTTATGACTGCTAAGGACATGGGATGTCTTTTTCTTTTTTTTTTTTTTTCTCTTGTTGATGTATATACAGTGGATATAAAAAAAAGTCCACACACCCCTCTATTAATGCCAGGTTTTTGTCTGAGGTTTTGTCAGCTGTAAACAGCTGTAGTCAGCTTGGCACTCCTGACTTGGCAAGGTTTTCCCACTCTTCCCTGTAATAAATACTCAAAATATATTAAACTGTAAAGTCATCTCCTGAGTACAGCCCTCCTACATTTAGGTCTGAGCCCTGGCTGGGCCGTTCCCAATTATTAATCTTTTGTAAATCATTGTTGAACTGAAAGTATGATTTGAGGCATTGTTGTGCTGAAAGCTTTTAAGAGATGCTTAATAGTTGTGTGCCAGAAATGAGTAGTATTTGTAGCTATGCTTTCCTTAATTAAAGCACCAGTTTTAGCTAAAGAAAAGCAATAAAAAACAATGATGCTGCCATCACCACACTTCACTGTTGGTATGATGGGGGTTTTGTATTATTTGTTTATGTTTAGCATCAAGTACTTGCCATAAATTCTGCAGCTCCTTTAATGTTCCAGTAGGTCTACTGGCACCCTACTTGACTTTTTTTTTGTCTTCACATCAATTTGGGATGAATGTTCTGCCTTTGGTAATATAACTATTGTTGATTAATGTTACCACTGTTCTTTATGGTATATCTAATGCCTTGGAAATTTTATTATTCCCCTTTCCTGGTCAGTTCAACAACGACATCCCATCCATGAATGTTAAGCTCTGTGTGGACTATTGCTTTTTGTAGGTGGATGCTACTAAGAAAGTGTCATGAAAATGCTACAGGAACATCTGCACTTTATTTGGCATTGATTAGTCACTTTAACTGGTGGCAGGTGTATACTATAGTTACTATGTAACACAGGGTTAATTTAACATCTACTCTTATAAACTATTGCAGCACATCTGTTGCTCTCTGTCCATTTTATCAGCTCCACTTACCATGTAGAAGCACTTTGAAGTTCTACAATTACTGACTGTAGTCCATCTATTTCTCTGCATGCTTTGTTAGCCCCCTTTCATGCTGTTCTTTAATGGTCAGGACCACTACAGAGCAGATATTATTTGGGTGGTGGATCATTCTCAGCACTACAGTGACAATGACATGGTGGTGGTGTGTTAGTGTGTGTTGTGCCAAATAATACCTGCTCTGTAGTGGTCCTGTGGGGGTCCTGACCATTGAAGAACAGCATGAAAGGGGGCTAACAAAGCATGCAGAGAAACAGATGGACTACAGTCAGTAATTGTAGAACTACAAAGTGCTTCTATATGGTAAGTGGAGCTGATAAAATAGACAGTGAGTATAGAAACAAGAAGGTGGTTTTAATGTTGTGACTGATCGGTGTATAATAGTATAAATAATTGCTGGGTACCCTGCACAATAAGTGATAATGAACTCCATAAATTATCAGTAGATTTTAAATCTTTTTGATATGACAAAAATGTTATAGTGCACTTTGTTCTGCATCTACCTTTTCAAGCATTATAGGAGAAGACTTAGTGCTGTTATGTTGGTAAAAAAGTGCTTGCAAACGTATTAAATGAAGCAGTGTAAAAAGCAGTGTAAAATTTCTGATTTCTGTTATATTTTTAGTGTGTAATTTAGCTAAGAGAATTATTTCCAAGGATGCTCACTGTTCCTGGAATACATGTATAATAATTATAAAGTAAGTATGAAAACAGTAGAGTTGTTTAAGAAGACACCATCCAAAGTGTCATCCATGTGCATCTTTTAATATGTATTAAAAATAAGTCTAACGTCACATTCAGTAGTAAAATAGGATTTGGCACAGACACCCAATAAGACCAGGCACTTTTCCAAGAAAGCTGACTAAATTATTAAAGTGGACCATGTGATAAATCTGTTTTGGGCTGTAAATGTACTTCATTTAGGAGTAAACAGCCAGACCTTGACCATTTCTCTGGTCCTTCCTGTAATCTTGCTTCCAGTCCAGTAACAACAGGAATGTTGTCATGACTCGAGTGTGTGAGAGTTTATCAGTTTATTTCCAGATATTTGCAAACTACAAACATGCTGTTCTCTTAATGGTGACTCAACTCAGTGTGTTTCTTTTTATGCCCCTTGACTGGTGGTATTAAGGATTTAGTCAGGTGAAGCTTGACATGTGCCAGTTTGTGTCTCTTAATGGCTTTACTGATTAAAAAAGCAGTTAATTTAATTGAACGTGGGTGTAAATACTGAGCTTAGGGTCTTGCTTCTACAATCATTAAAAACTCCAGCATTAGTGAATAAGGAGTCCAGGGTAACAGTCAGGAACTGTATGTGATACAGACTGACTAGACTGTAGAGTGGCTGGCATGCTGGGATAAAACAATGAAAGGATGATCTTGTCACTGGATGTGTGTTGCGGACAGGGATGAGGAACTACACAAGAGGTCAAGGTAAGACAGATGTCCTGTCTGCTGTTCCACAATACACAAAAATGCAATTTCCCATCCCTGACTCCATCCAGTCCTTGTTTAGCAAGATAACAAGCTCATGTATTATAAACACTGGGCTGTCTACAATGCTCGCCAAACATCTAACAGATTACACTTACCTGAAACTCTAGTTGGAGAGAGGAACCATGCTGCTGATTTTTCATGCTGAAATCCTAGTTCTGGCTTCCTTCCAGATTGTATCCACTGCTCACATCACAGGTAACGTTAACTATACCTTTATACTTATAAATTGTGTTTGATTACATATTTGATGATCCCATATTTTTACAAAAAAGAGGTCATGCTACACATTAAGCTTTAACGATGTGACAGATTTAAGGTAATAAACATTAACTGATTGGCATAATAAGGGCATTTTAAGTCATTAGAGAAGCTAAATAATGACTGACCCTTAGCTGTCTTATTGCATTCGATCAGATCAGTATAACTGGCAGTTTTTTTTCTTTTCAATTTATGTTTGGTGTATATCTATAAACGAACAGTATGTAGGGGTCTTTATCACTCTGCATTTGACCTGTCAAAGGTATTACACAGCTGTGGTTATTCATAATGTTAATATTAGTCCATGTGCTTTATAACACCATTATATGATTAGAAATAGGGTAGATATTTATGTACTGTATTTATATATAAACACACATACATATACATAACAGAATTCAAAGTATAATTTGCAAACATGGTTTGATCTCTTTGACCTGGGTTGTCCCAGTTTTTATTAATTAAGAAAAGCTATGAGTCAACCAGTCCACTGACCTGCAACATTAATGTAAAGTATGAAAACAGAAAACTTGTTTAAGAGAAGACCACCTCAAGTGTCATGCATGTGTGGCGGTACCAATGGTGGGATAGATTACAATTTTTACAAATTTTACCATAAGAAAACACTACAGACAATCCCTGGGAATTTCACCCAGAGAAATATTTACACCAACAAAAAAAAAAAAGAAAGGGCACTCAGGTTTGTATAGCAAATCAGCAAGAGGTGTGTGTTTATAGGAAAATTAGAACACTTTATTTCTTTAAAACAATATTATCTAGACAAGTCATAAAATACATCTTAAAAAATGTAAAAGATGTACAATTAAAATTAGCTACAAAGCAGGGCAACAAATGTTATTACGGAGATCAGCAAGAGCCCCAATATTTTGATTGCAGGTTACAGGACACCAAGCCGGGAACACCTGTAAGTCAACTCACCTGTATTTAAATACTCTATAAGCGCCTACGTCATACTTACTAATTATACAATCCTCATTCACACCACCACATGTAAACAACCGCTCAGCAGGGAGACACCATGTTTTACCTGTCACACATGTTCTTCTTTAAATATGTACAGTGTATCACAAAAGTGAGTACACCCCTCACATTTCTGCAAATATTTAAGTATATCTTTTCATGGGACAACACTGACAAAATGACACTTTGACACAATGAAAAGTAGTCTTTCAAAGACAGCAGTTGGATGTGACGCTGAGCACGTGCACTCAGCTTCTTTGGACGACCAACGCGAGGTCTGTTCTGAGTGGACCCTGCTCTTTTAAAACGCTGGATGATCTTGGCCACTGTGCTGCAGCTCAGTTTCAGGGTGTTGGCAATCTTCATGTAGCGCAACAATTCGTCTTTTAAGATCCTCAGAGAGTTCTTTGCCATGAGGTGCCATGTTGGAACTTTCAGTGACCAGTATGAGAGAGTGTGAGAGCTGTACTACTAAATTAAACACACCTGCTCCCTATGCACACCTGAGACCTAGTAACACTAACAAATCACATGACATTTTGGAGGGAAAATGACAAGCAGTGCTCAATTTGGACATTTAGGGGTGTAGTCTCTTAGGGGTGTACTCACTTTTGTTGCAGGTGGTTTAGACATTAATGGCTGTATATTGAGTTATTTTGAGGGAAGAATAAATTTACACTGTTATATAAGCTGCACACAGACTACTTTTCATTGTGTCAAAGTGTCATTTTGTCAGTGTTGTCCCATGAATAGATATACTTAAATATCTGCAGAAATGTGAGGGGTGTACTCACTTTTGTGATACACTGTATATAAAATGAATCTAATGTCATGTTCAGTGCATAAGATTTGGCAAAGACACTCAATAAGACAGTAAATCCATGCACTTGCCAACCTATTGTGAACAACAAGAGAAAGAGCTGCTTAGAGAGGAGAAAATGTAAAAACAAAATAAAAAATTGTGTATGTATTTTATTCTGTTTGTGTACTGCAAACCCAAAGTATAAGAGCTTAGAAAAAACTTTAATTTTCACACATTAATACTGGTGTAATTTGTAGCATGTCATTTACTTCAGCTGTTTGAAACCACTGGATGAATACTATTAGAGGAATAATAAAGTACCTTTAAAAATCCCTTAACATCATTAAAATGTTTGCTGAGTCTGACCTGAGGGCACTTAATAATAATAAAAATAATTTAATATAATACATTTTTGTTGTTCACCTGAATAAAAGACATTTAAATATGTCTGTATCTTTTGTTAAAATAGAGTGAAAGAGGAGGGGGTAAGGGCTTATGCGTCGTTATAACATCAGTATTTTTTACATGCTACAGTCCAGTTCAATGGTTGTTTTAAATCCAATTTGTATTATTTAGAGCACAGAAGTTATTCTTAACCTTGTGATTAACTGCATACGTTGTTACAGATTGGGGAGGAGCAAGTTAAAATGACTAATTGTTTTGTAATGTACAGGAATCTTGGGTTTACGACATGTCACCATGACCTGCATCACTGATGATCCTTGACCTCCAACATTTCCTTTTATTAATGGACCATTCTGGAGACTGTCTGCTCTCACTGTATTACATAACGCAGTCATGGCTGTATTCAGGGTTTAGATGGAAGTTCAATCTGTCTCTTGGTATAAATACTTGGCTTTGGACAATTAGTGTTTTTTTAAATGTTCATATAAAATGACTCGTTTTGTTTTCTGCCTATCTATAGTGAACTAAGTGGACTTCTTGGGGTCTGTGGATATCTTTCAAGTATTTTGATAAGAGAAATAAGACTTTCGCTGATATTTTTTGTAAAACTGTGCCTTCTTTAAGTTCAATATGCAATATGAGAGTGGTATTGAATGTATCCTGAGTTTTACATATACTGCATAGCTACAGAGCAGTTATTAATGATGAGGATGGATTGAGTGTAAATAAACAAAATAACCAAATGGAATGGAATTAAAAGTCAAAGTGAAGGAAGGTGCGGTTCCAAGTATACAGTACACGGTCCAGATTAAATATAGATTAAATATTAAATATAAAGTATAAAGTGACAAGTGACAAGTATTGCACATTGGATTGGGTCAATATAGCCATATATACATTAGCATACATATGCATTTGTATGAATATACTTAAGTACACATATATACATGTATATATGCTCAGTCCTTAGTGATCACCCGTTGTCCACGAATGCTGGAGTTATAGAGCCTAATGGCTCTGGGGAGTGTGCAGGGGGTGTGCAGGGGGTGGTTCACATTGTCCAAAATACATTCTGAGCAGAGCCTATAGAGTTCTGCATCTCTGCTCTATAGCATGCTATGATTACCACTCTGTCTGCATCACTGCCGCATCATTCATCATAGAGAGCAATGCTGCATGCACCAGCTCTACCCCCCCCCCCCCCCCCCCCCCCCCCCCATTGCCCATCCATCCAAAAGAGAGTATCGATTGGCCATTGTTGTTTGTACATTCTCTGACCTCTAAATATTTCTTTCTGAAATCTGCTGAAGTGACTGCCCATGATTCTACATATTTCTGCCTGGGACTCCAGATTTTAAGTACATCTTTATCTTCAGTTAATATAATGATAATTCAGAAGCGGCATTTTGTGCTTACTTGTGTTGTCTTTATCTTATTTTATATTAAAATTACTTGGAAGCTCTAAAACATTTAAATGACACAAAGACTTTCCTTTGTTATAGTTTAGTAATTGTTCAGAAAATCTTTTACATATAAACTTATTTAGAAATAATAAATCTTATATAAATTGATGTGTGATACATAATGCGTATATAGTCATAATTATTTAACTTGCATTTACCATTAGCTATGTTGACATTTTTGGGTGAAATATGCCTTATTTCCAGCCCCAGATCCCTGCACAGCCTACATCAGTCTGAACGAGCCCTGGCGGAACACTGACTATCATGTAAACAACTCAGCTGGCGTGCCTTTATGTGACCGCCATGTTTCCGGGGAGTGGTACCGCTTTACTGGTATGGCTGGTGATGCCATGCCTACTTTCTGCATTGAAGAGAACCTCTGTGGAACCCATGCACCCATTTGGCTCAACGGCAGCCATCCGTTACCCGCTGATGGAATCGTAACATTACCAACATGTGCCAGTTTCAATAATGACTGCTGCCACTGGCATGGAACAGTAGACATCAAAGCTTGCTCCAAGGGTTACTATGTCTATCGCCTGCCACGACCCACTGTCTGCTTCCACGTGTACTGCGGCCGTAAGTCTGCTTTCTATTCTTCAACTCTGGCTTTTCTGTTATGTAAGTGCTGAATATCATTATCATATGTGGGTGCCCGTGTCTGTAGATTTTTACGACATTTGTGATGAAGTGGAGTGCACTGGTGCTGACTGTACACAGGTGCCAGAGTGCCGTTGTCCTGCTGGGACAGTACTGGGCCCAGACTCTCAGACTTGCCTGGGTAAGACAAACTGCAGAATGAGCTCATAAATATACTAAACAAAACAATATATACAGCTACAGAAAGCAACTGTGCTTTTTTGGTCTTGTATCCCGTGTCAAAACATTAGCAGCTGTGTGATGTGGAAAGAGTATGACAGGATACACAGTACAGTTTTTATTGATCCAATTAAAAAAGAACAACACTTGTCTGCTAACAGATAATAACTAGGGATAGCACAGACAAAAGGGGTGAGTTGATGAGAGTAAATCAAATAAAGGAAAAAGTCTGGGTGGATATTATACTGTGACTTTCATTTAATTGAAGTTGACATTGTATTAAGGACCTGTCACTATGTTATTACTGCACATTGTATTATCTGAATACTTTCTTATTCCTCTCAGCTACAACAAAATCTCCCTGTCTCTCTTTTGCTCTTTTTTCTGGTTAGATTGACCGTTGTATTTAAGTCTTTTTAGTACCATCCACATAATTTTTATAGCAAGGCCGTAATCACAGTATATACTGGGGGGACACATCCCCTCCAATATTCAGATATGCTAAAAATTCCCCATCAGTGGTTGATATGACAGAAATGTTTTAGAATAGCAGAAACCTCTGGGGGTAGATTCGAAGCCCCTACCAAGTTTAGTTTATTGCTACAACCTTGCATTATAGGGTTCAGGACAGGACTTGAAGAAGGCCATCTGACAAAGGCTATTTCTTTTTAGACTGAAATAGGCATTAGTGTACAAATTGTGATTGATTTTATTCATTTTTGTTGTTCTGCTGGAACAACCAATAGCCTTCCAGATTTTATAAGAGTTATGGTAATTTTTCCTTTAGTATTCTGCCCACATTCTGCAATGCAGCAGTTTCACTGGCTGTGAAACATCCCTGAGAGAATAATACTATTATCTTCTGGTCATTTTTGTTTCATTATACCACAAACTGTCCTTCAGAAGTTATTCCATTGCGCAAGTGATCTGGAACCAATTTTCAGTCAAGCTTTCAGTCGTGCTGATTTTGGAGCAGGGGTCAGGATGTTGCACAGGAACATCTGAGCCCATGGCAATGTTAAGGTCACTTGGATGTGGACAGTGACATATGTGATAATTTAAGACCTGTTTTTGTGGTTCTTGAATTACAACTGACCACCTGGACAAATTTGTCCTAACCGTAGTGTGACAGTTTCCTTTATGACCTTGGAAAGGAGACTACTGTGGACTGTTTGGACCTGAAAATGCATTGGTTTTAAGTTACATACTGTGCATGTGCCTTACCTGTGTATAATGTTAATCTTTTAAATTAGTACCACTTGGCTCTAGACAAATGAATTAGACAAATGATCATTGTTTAATTGTTCACCCCCTCTGCTGTCATTTTGTTCCACATTTGTTCCACACTCTTTCTTTCTCTCAAGACGTGAATGAGTGTGAGACAAACAATGGAGGCTGTGCTGAAGTTTGTGTTAACACAAAGGGCTCCCATCGCTGTGAATGCGGTCCAGGACGAGTGCTGGATGCTGACGGCCGTCACTGCAATGGTGAGACTAAGCAAGATTAAGCTTAAATAAAATCCAGCATTAAGCGTGACAACCTACAGTGGTGAGAAATTACTCACAGGTAATGTTGTTTATATTGTGGTTTGCAGATATTGCAGGCTGCCACAATGGAAATGGAGGCTGTAGCCATGGATGCTTATCAAATGAGGATTTATACTACTGTCACTGTCCTAGAGGCCTAATGCTCGGGGAGGATAAGCGCACCTGCCAGGGTCAGCAATGCTGCAGTCACATCCCTTACATTTCTTAGGCTTACTGAATATACAGTGGTATGAAAAATGCATAAATATAATAACTGCCTCCTTACCAATTGCTTCTGTTACTGCATACACTGATGAGCCAGAATATTAGGACCACTCGCTTAATATGCTGTCAAAACAGCCCCAACATTGCAGATACATGGATTCCACAAGACATCTGAAGGAATCCTGTGGTGTCTGGTACCAGGACATGACCAGCAGGTCTGTTAACCTCTGTGAGTTGCAAGGTGGATAGTCATAGAGTGCATATAGGAGTCGTCTGTTTTGTGGGTACAGTCCTATTCACAGAAAATATTAAAACTAGCTGCAATTTGATCCACAGTAGATCTATTTGTCTGTACCAGATGCCATAGCCTTCATGTCCTTAGGCATCTTGGTCTCCTCCCCTGTAACATACTTGCTGTATTGGAGTTACTTCAACCCAGTTATCTGACCATAATGACACTCATCACTCATCAAGTAACTCAGGTCTTGATACTGATCATATCTGCTGTATTCAACACGTGTATTAAGAGTAACTACCATAAGCCCAACATTTACTATATTCTTGACAGGAATGCACAACTGTTATTGAACAGTAATTGCCATGCACATTTTTGGGGTGTGGTTTTGCCTCATTATTTTCTATTCTGTGCAGTTCCAGTGCAGTGCAATCCCAGCTCTATTGAGGTGTCCGTTCCTAAAGATATTGTTGGTGGGCTGGAGTTGTTCCTATCCAACTCTTCTTGTCGTGGAGTCTCAAATGGAACCCACATCAACCTGCACTTCAGCCTGAAGACCTGTGGCACTGTGGTCAAGGTGAGGCTAATGGACCTTAATAGACAATTTGTCCTTGACTGAGTTCTGGCTAGCAGGTAAACACACACACACACACACACACACACACATACCTATACACACTGGCTTCAGGGAATCAATCCCAGTCAAGTAGAAGCACTTCTTCTACAATTACTGACTGTAGTCCATTTGTTTCTCTACATATTTTTTTTAGCCTGCTTTCACCCTGTTCTTCAATGGTCAGGACCCCCACAGAGTAGGTTTTATTTTAGACGGTGAATCATTCTCAGCACTGCAGTGACACTGACATGGTGGTGCGTTAGTGTGTGTTGTGCTGGTATGAGTGCATCAGGCACAGCAGCGCTGATGGAGTTTTTAAACACCTCACTGTCACTGCTGGACTGAGAATAGTCCACAAACCAAAAATATCCAGCCAACAGCACCCTGGAAGCAGCGTCCTGTGACCACTGATGAAGGTCTAGAAGATGACCAACTCAAACAGCAGCAATAGATGAGCGATCGTCTCTGACTTTACATCTACAAGGTGGATCAACTTGGTAGGAGTGTCTAATGGGTGGACAGTGAGTGGACACGGTGTTTAAAAAACTCCAGCAGCGCTGCTGTGTCTGATCCACTCATACCAGCACAACACACACTAACACACCATGTCATTGTCACTGCAGTGCTGAGAATGACCGACCACTCAAATAATACCTGCTCTGTGGTGGTCCTGTGGGGGTCCTGACCATTAAAGAACAGGGTGAAAGCAGGCTAAAAAAGTATGTAGAGAAACAGATGGACTACAGTCAGTAATTGTAGAACTACAAAGTGCTCCTTTATGGTAAGTGGAGCTGATAAAATGGACAGTGAGTGCGGAAACAAGGAGGTACTTTTAATGTTATGGTGATCAGGGTATATCAAATGTATTACTTAAAACAATTATGATACAGATGTGACAGTCTTAGTTTTAAATAAACATTTACAATATACAAGAACGATCTGATGCATCAAATACAATCATATACATCTTGTTTGACATGTTTTTATTACCCATCAACATATTTCCTTTTTGGTTAAACATAAATGTATTTAAAACACATTAAGGGTTTAATAACATTTTACTTGTACCTTTTGTCATATTTCATGCCAGATGTCATGAGGGGTTATAACAGTTGATGTTCAGGTATCCTAACTGTGTTATGTAACTATAACTGATAATAGTTAGAGCAGCTTTTACAAAATCTGGTCATAACATTGTCACGTGATAAAAATTGAATTTGTTTGTACTTGTCAGCAATTTTCCCTTAAGTTCTGACCAATTGCCCAGTTTCCACTGGAGAATCCCTACAATACCACCATACTTAAAGTAGGTATGGTATATTTCAGATAGTGTGTTGTGTTTGATTTTTGCCCAACATAGCATTTGGAATTTAGACTTGAATGTTCCTTTATATTGTCAGTAACCTTTTTGATGAGCATTTTTCTGACTTGGTCTTCTTAATAATGCTCAGAACTTAACTCAAAGGGATAGTTAAAGCCTCTGACTTGTTTTTTTCTATCCATCTCCTAAATCACCTTTCCAACCATATATTTGTGTTACCATGTACTAGTGTACTAGTAGTGGAATCCTCAAGAAACAGCCGATTTTATTTTTCTACAGTTGATGTCAGATGGGGGTCAATTAGCCTGGTGTGTGATCTGGAAGGGGATTGGTTGTACCTAGGCAAGTTTATCATGGTTACTCTAAGAGGTCAGCATGGTGGCTCAGTGGGTAGCACTGTCGCCTCACAGCAAAAAGATCCTGGGTTCGATCCCCAGGCGGGGCGGTCCGGGTCCTTTTCTGTGTGGAGTTTGCATGTTCTCCCCGTGTCTGCGTGGGTTTCCTCTGGGAGCTCCTGTTTTCTCCTACAGTCCAAAAACATGCAATCAGGTTAATTGGAGACACTGAATTGCCCTATAGGTGAATGGGTGTGTGTGTATGTGTGTCTGCCCTGCGATGGACTGGTGCCCCGTCCAGGGTGTTACTGTGTGCCTTGCGCCCATTGAAAAGCTGGGATAGGCTCCAGCACCCCCAGCGACCCTAATGGGATAAGCAGTTAAGAAAGTGAGAGTAAGTAATTGGTCAGATATATTTGTGTTTTCACATGTTTAGGGTTATAGTGTGTAAAATACAGCTGGAGTTTCTTTCAGTTTAATTTGTCTCTAAGTATTGTAATTCTTTTCATTTTAATTATTGTGTAATGGCTAAAACATTTTAAAGAGTATGAAGATTTTTATAGGCATTGTAGACCATTTGTATAGTTATTTAATAAAGTGTACTTTTTAAATTTCAATTTACTATAATGTAGTCAGTTTTAGTCAGCTATATGATTTTTCTTATCCTACAAATAATACATCAAATTGCACTAAGCTACAGTATCGTCTAAACCTAAACCATGATGAAAAAACCCTGCAGACTCTTTTGCTTCTTTTCTCTGATGTATTATTGATCTATGGTTATGTTACTCTGTTTCTTTTCCATTTATTAATGAATTCTAGATATACATTATATGTTTCTAGAAACATATTGACCTGCTGTTTGACAAAATTATGTAATTAGGTTTGTGCAGTTTAAATGGCCTAATGTTGCTGCTTGTTCACTTTATGTGCCCATTTCCCTCTTTAATATTCTTTCTTAAGTGGAAAGGGAGTCCAATAGCCAATTAAGCAAGGCTAGTACTTCAGGTAAATCTTCAGCCAACACCAGTAAACTTAAGATAGAAACACATAAGCAAACAAGAATACAATGGCCCTCTGTGAAGCTGGTAAAAATCCCAGTGTGCATATTACTGAAAATAATGTTACAAAAATAAGTCCTCCATCCTTTGCATAAGACCCTTTTTTATTGCCAACAAATAGGTTCACAGGTGTTAACATACTAAGATGTATAAGACCTCTGCTGCTTGCATGGCTGCTACTTTACATGGTCAGTGGCAAGGAGGTGAATCCCTAAATGACCCTCTCTTAGTTGTGGTCCTTGATGCATGGGTAAAATCTGTTCTGATACTGTGTGCATGATGGGCCTCTGTATGTTGTATAAGTGTATGTAAATGTATCATGTGTAGGTACAAGGTACCTTTACTGGAAAGTGAATGTATTGAAATACTTTCTACATTCATATATAGTATGATGTTAACAGTATAATAATTGTAGGGATTGTGATGACAGCATACAGTCATACAGATAAATAATCACTTTTACTCTTAATGTACAAAATGAATAGCCTTATTCACAAAAGACTTTTATCTTCTCATACAGGTAATCAATGACAAAATTGTTGGAACAAATTTAGTCACAGGATTGCCAAAGTCAAGTCCAGGCAGCAGTGGAGATCTAATTGTGAGGACCAGCAAGCTGCTGCTGCCAATTACCTGTGAGTTCCCAGGACACTATGATGTATCAGATGGTTATCATCCCAGTGTGAGCAGCTCAGCACTGGAGCTGTTGGGACACAGTGAGGGAATCTTTCCCTTCACACTGGAGCTGTTTAAGAGTGCTAAATTCTCCGAACCATACAACACCCCTCCACAGCTGCGCCTACAGGATGCTCTGTATTTCGGTGTGGAGCCACGCGAGCGTGTTAATGGCCTTGCTGCACTGGTAGAGAGTTGCTTTGCAACACCAGGACCCAAAGCAGACCAAGTACTCAAATACTACCTAATTAAAGATGGGTGAGTGTCCATTTCAATTCCAACTTACATTCAGAATGTACTTACCTGATTGTTGTTGAATTGTTCTGTAGAACATTCATTGTTTAACAGTGAGGACTCTAGTCCATCATTCCATTAATTCAACAATTTCAACTTTTGAAGAGGGGCCATGGAAACTGCAGTTGCGTACTGACAATCTGATACACTGATGTGTGCAGGTGTTTACACTGATGATCAGTTAGATCAGTGCCAATTAGTAGTGTCAACTTTTTGAAAATAACCTTGTATAATACAATGTTTTACAAAATAAGATGGATATTTACTACATTTTCAACACTCACCAGTAAGATTGCATTTTTTGTGTGTGATCATGATTTATGCTGTCATTAATTATTTGTACAAACTTAATTTCTAGAAAAGTTGGGACACTTTAAAATAACAATTAAACTCAAAATGTGATGCCTGCAAAACACTAAAAGTTTATACAAGTAAAACTTTTCTGGAAGGTTTCATAATTAGTAGTTTAATTAGTTATAGGTGAAGTTATTAAGATTGAGTTTAAAATGAGCATCCACCAAAGGCTCAGTCACTTGTCATAGTCACCATGAATGTTACCAACAAGTAGTGCAAGAAAATCTTTTTACTATGCTTATTAATACATATATTTTATTCACCACCAAACACACTCCTGCATTTAAAAACACTTTAGAATAGCCAATTTAGCTTCTACGTTTTTAGAGTACCCTACCTTATTTCAATACATATTGTATATAGATTTGTGGAGAATTATAAACGTCTTGTTGATGGGCAATTAAACACTTCTATTCCTAAATTAGCTGAATAATTGTGAAATATTTATAATACTATATGTATCATTTATTACCAATATATTTCACCTGGTCTTGTTTCAGCTGCATTTCAGATGAGACGGTGCGTCAGCTCTCAGCTAAAGATCAACTTTCCCAACACTACCAGGTTCCTGTCTTCAAATTCATTGGCAGTGATAACCGGGTGAGTTAAAGCAGAGTGAAAGCAGTGCTCACTCCTTGTGTGTACATTTGCATTTTTGTGTGTATTATTATTATTTGCACATCTCAATTTAATAAAGGGTCATGGTTATTTTGTGTGCAGGAGGTGTTCTTGCACTGCCGGGTTCTGGTTTGTGGCCAGGGAGAATCACGCTGCTCACAAGGCTGTCGCAGACGTCTGAGGCGAGACATCTGGACTGAGCAGTACCAAGAAAAACACACACTGACTGGAGGACCCATCATCATACTGCCTGACCCATGACCATACACTTAAATCTCTAAGACCCATAAACTTTATATAAACTTATAAAATTTTAGAGAACATGAATCCCATGATAGATTTAGGAGTTGTAATGCAACTATCCTTTTTATGTGACCATACTTTGTTAAAAAATATTGTTAGCTTCCTAAAAACTGCTTGGTAAGAAATTACATATAGCTTCTTTTTTTTCTTTGTCCGTGTAATTACCAACAATGTTAAGTTATAAGGTGCATATTTTGAAGCATTACCTTTTTTTGCATGGCAAGTTCATGGCCATATGTTTGGTAAATTGTGAAAGGGTTTTTTAAACAAAGAAGAATGTTTATTACAGTCCTAAAAGGAAATGTAAATGTCACAGTTGCATCTAATTTAAAGAGATAATACTTTATGTACTGTATATAAAAGCCAGTGACAATCCCACATTATGTATCTAGCAAGGTCGTGTGTATTTTAAACTTTACTAGTCCTAAAACAGAATTGTAAGCATTAACATGTATTGATATTCATATCTATATCAATATTTGTATACCGTTCTCAGTAGCTATATGAACATGTAAACAAATATGAAATCTCTGCAATATACTAGTTACCACAGCATAAAATTGTGCTTAAAATAAATAACAAAATCAGTAATTGTACTGATTATAGTTTGCATTATATTGTTGTTTTTTCATAATCAATCATGTTAATGAAGTAATAGAATTTTGATTCACATGGCTATTTTAATAATACTCATGGTAAGGTATCCACATAGTTTTAGCCATACATTTTGTATAGACTTACAACACAGATAAAAAACGAGGACAAAAATTTAAACTCGAACTATTAATAGCCTAAATCACCAACACCAATGCTTTTCATTAAAAAAGAAAAAAAGTGGAAGCCTAATAGTAGGAAAGCAGGGCCAGGTCCACACATTAATATTTGAGTTTTGGGTGTGCACAAATATTTGGCCATCTACTTACACAGATAGACTAATCTGAGTTTGATTAAGCCTTGTCTTACTCCAATGTGGTGTCAATAATGCTCTTTTAATGACATGCATGGGGAATGCAGACTTACTTGTAATACACTAATTAAATCTGGCATTTATTTAGAAGAAGCTTAGATGTCTCTGAAGTGATGAGAATGACATTCCACTGTTTTAATCATCTTAATTAATACGGGTAATACCAGTCGATTATGTAAATTCATTTGGAAGAAAAACAACTTGAACTCAAATTAAAGACAGCATTACATTTTAATAAATTACAAATATATAACATTTAATCCAGAGTGTACACTGACACTGAAAAATTTTGCTTATAATTGCAACTTCCATATACAGCCATACTGGGCATGCTGTAGAATTATTATGCCATTCTTAAAAAAGTCAAATTGGCCTAGTTACATTTTGTTGAGATCCAATATTTATTATGTGCAATACCAAACCTGCACTCAGTGACTTTAAGTCTAATAGAATTAGACAACTTAAACAGACCTGGTTTGTACAGTAAATCTGTGCATGTATGCCGGAGGCTAACATACCCCAGATCCATAACAGTCTACATCAGCAAACCTGGAGACACAACTCTAGTGTTTGGTGGGTTTGCAGGTGTTTGGTAAGTTTGCAGGTGTTTGGCAGGTTTGCAGGTGTTTGGCAGGTTTGCAGGTAGTGTAGGTAGTGGTGAGTCATTGTGGTTGGCAGGAATCGTGGGGCTTATAGCTCGTCTCTTTCCTCTCCTTCACATATACATGCTGTCCTCTGGCTGTTCATGAACGGTCTGCAGCCTAGAGTCCATACTGTGTTGTACATAGTGTCAGCAAACGCCTCACAAGCTGGGAGAAAGAGAGAGTAAAACATAGGGAAAAGAACAGAGTGATTAATTGCCTGAGAATCAATTATTGATTTCCCGGTACATCATGTACAAGAAGCACGCTAACATTAAAGATAAGAGAGTGGAACTAAAAGAATGAGCATGAGTACAAAGATAAGCAGCACTGCCCTGAAAACATTCCACGTGCAATAAAGTGGCAAGTTGTTACACAGCAAAATAAGAAGTTACATATCTCTGACAGCATATAGTCCACACATACTATCTTATTTACTTGCAGATACAAAGCATTAGTGTGTTGTGAATGTACCAGACAAGACCATTTCTCACCTTCGACCTTCGACATGAAGCCCAAGCTTTTCTTGAGATCACCGCAGATGTTGTGGAGGCACCAGCGAAACTTGGTATCACAGCGGTACTTGTTGGAGCCGCATGTGTCGTAGCATATGTCCAGCTGGTTGCAGCACTTGGTCATGGCAGGGATGCCCATGTCAAACTGTGGTGAACCATAAAAAAAAAAAAATGCATTCATTTTTAAAGCTACACTTCTCAAATACAGCCACAATTTAGCTATTCTAATTTAGCTTAAATTTAGCTCAATGCATTTACTTATTTAAATGCTAAAATTCAGCAATGAGACATAGTGGCTTTTTAAAAATTACATGCAAAGAAATATTACACTGTAACTATTCTACCTAAACGTAGCTATTTTACTTAAATGTAGCATTTCTACTGCAACGCAGCCATTCAAGTTTAGATCAATGATGATCAGTAAATCACAGAAAGTTGAACACAGATATAAAAAACATAGCTGTTATACTCAAATTCTACAAAACTGTACTACTTGTATTCAAATACTACTAATTCACACAATTGTAACTGCAATACTTAAATGCTACTGTTTTACCCAACTGTAGGTGTAAAACTTAAATGACAGTATTTTACATAACTGTTGTAGTAGTAGTAAAGTCCACTATTCTACACAATTGTAATTGTTAAATTTAAATGACCATATTCTACACAACTAAAGTAGTACTTAAATGTCACTATTCTGCGCAACTGTAGCTGTACTTATCAATAAGCGGCTCAAAACTTCATAAGAATTGTGATTTAGTTCAAAAAGAACATATTACAGCACAAAATAAATCATTTAGATATTTACCATCTACTGTACATAATATTGTAAAAACATTTAGAAAATACCATTGACACAAACATGTATTTTTAGAGCAAAAATATTTTTATGTTTAAATTCAGCTTTACTACTTAATCAATTAGCAACATTAGATCAAACATCAGTTCTTTTACCAGTTTATTGCAAATCTGCTGGGCTAAAACATATAAAATATGAATAAATTACATTTATTTTGCTATGCAAAAATTGAGATTATTTCCTTGGTAGTGTAATAAGTTTTACTATGTAATTTGAAATTGTGACATGGCTTTACTTATTTATTGTAAGGCTTTATGATTTACCACAGTTGGTAATTTCTCTGTGCTTACAAAAAGGCTAGTTTGTGTTTGAGTATTACAACAAAGGTTGACAGTTTGAGCAAGAGCATCTGTTTCATGTACATTTTGATGATTGACTGCAACTGGTGAGTTCTATGTTGCACTATAACAAGAGCTCATTTGACTGCAATCATAGCACCAAACTTTTTATACCAAATGAATAATATGTTAAGAAGCTGTATGTTTTTCTTTTTTCAATCAGAAAGCCTATACAACACTTAGGCTTGTATTTGTTTAACAAAGGAGATCGTAAAACAGTTACTTAGCCACATAAAACTGTTGTAAAATATGATGTAAATGTGCAGTACATGTCTGTATTCTCAATATACAGCTATTCCATATGAATACAGCTGTAAAACTGTAACAGCTATTGTACACAATTACAACTGTGATACTTGAATGTAGCTGTTTTACACAAATACAGCTGTGATTCAAATGCAGCTTTTGACACAAATACAGCTGTGATTCTGAAATGCAGCTGTGACATTATTGCTGTGTTGCTATTCAACATAGACTCAGCTGCAATAATCAAGCATGGCTGTGATACGTAAATGCAGCTGTAAAAATGATACTTAAATACAGCTATTTTAGACAAAAAAAAGTTTAATTGTATGATAATATTATAAATATAGAATACAATCTAAATTATGTGACCCTGTGGTACACATGACATCAATTTCTAAATTTGTTTATATTTAAAAAAGAGAATGAAGTTCATCACTGAAAAACCTTTTTCTTTTCTCTTTTCTTTGTCATTTTGTCTCTTAAATAAAGGTTCAAGTGAATCAACAAATTACAGATTCCAGTTTTTATTGCATTTTTAAAAAGTGTCCCAACTTGAGCTTTGTCATTAACTGTCATTTCTGTCATTAAACAGAAAAAGAATATACTTTGCAATCTTGCACTGTATACTAACATGCTAGTGTCAAGAATGTACCACAGTGCTTAAGTAATATCTGGTCAGTGATGGTCCCATGGCACTCTCTTTTTTATTGATGGATAGAGCTTAAATCATACATAGCATATGGGCTACATTTAGTAACTGTATACCTATAAAATGCTAAGCTGTTGTTTATATAGATGATGCAGTGTATGTGTCCACATAATTCTATATTAAAAATAAAAAGATACTAGTGTTAGTGTGTTAGTTGATGGAACACATACACTTTCTGGTACCTGGAATCCTAGCAAAGAGGAAGTGCAGCCATTGGGTTCAGGCACCTGGTAGCCTGGGCGAGCCTGGGGAGCCTTACCTGACAAACAACACACAATATGTATATGTTACATAACATAACAAGGAAAACACTGCCATAAACTCTTGGTCTTGATTATACTAACAAGTCAATGAAGGAAGTGACTTAATCAATCTATATTTCATTAACTACTAGTTTCAAAAGCAACATAATATTCACTCTATAAACTTTATAAAATCACAGTATAACAGATGTAACTAATATATAACCAATAATATATCTCTATTTTCAGAAAAGTCCATTAGATTATAAAATACATCAGCAAAACCTGAACTTTGTCCATCTTAAGCTAAGGTTCTCTTGATAATCAAATATTAGTGATTGTCTAATCATTCTAATTAAGATAAAATTCTGAAGAAGGGGTCTTGTAAGGCTTGGCAAGTGTTCAACACTAGCTGTGTAGTATTAGTTTAATAATCAAATATAAGAGCATCGATCAACTCGAAATGAAAAGCAGAAAGGAATTGAGCACATCCACTTCACATCAGATTTGTCATTCTGGCATATTTGGTGCCAAGAATAGTGTGATTAACTTTTGAGTCAAGTCAAGTCTTTTGAGTCACTTTTTTGTACAGTGCTTTTTACAGTGTACATTGTCTTAAAGCAGAGAACTGAGGAAAACCAATTCACTGGACTCGGGTCACACCGTAATCTTGGCTTGGTAAAACAAACCAGCTAAATAATTTTTCCACAGACATTCATTTTAGAATTAACATTTTATTTCTGTTGTTCCTGTTTTTCTTGTATGTGACATATTTTGAAAATTAAATCACAGCCTTGCTTTACTTACCATATTTACAGCGGTACTGGCAGACACCATCACGACCTCCCATAAGCTCCAGCAGGGAGTCAAAATAGCCATTGACAGACTGGAAACTGCCTCGTATGGAGCCCAAACCCCAGTCAAACTCCTCAGGGACCTGGGTAGCACCGGAGGCCGCTGCAGCCTTGCCTTCCTCCACAAGGGAGTCAGCCTGAGCTGGTTCACCACCAACATTGGGGTCTTCAGCTGCCACAGTCTCAGATGCTATGGGAAGTTCCTCAGCAGAAGCAGCTGGAATGAGCGAGGCAGCCAGGCCTGTTGAGAGGCAGAGCAGGACAACAAAAACACAGCGGGGAAACATGGTGAGGTATAGAGCTGAAGTCCTGACAAATTGGAAGTGACTCTGAAGAGTGAGAGAGCCAAACAACCTGGAGCTGATAGTGCCTCGTGGATGGGACTTTGATCCCAGATTAGATCAAGCAGACAGCGAGGCATTGGCTGGTGTTCGGGTCAAAGGGCACAATTCTATCTCTTGCTAAAGGTGGCAAAGAAAGAACACATCACTGTGGAGAAGACCTTTAATCGTCTCTGATAATTCAATATTTGCTAATCTTAAAATACAATCATGGTTGTTCTGTTTTAGCTAGGAAGCTTAATCCTATTATCTTCAAAATGATTGAAATTAGAGAATCAATAAAAACAAGGTAACTTTTTATAATCATTTATTTACACCTTGCTCTTATACTTTCCAAAATAAGGCTACATATTCACCATAACTCTGATCAGGAATCATTGGATTAACCTCAACCCAGATTAACTGTACCTTTATGGCCAGTTTTCTGTAAGACTGAGTGTTCACTGCTATAAATGTTTAAATACATTTCAATTAGCCAACCATTTTACACAGCCTGCTACCAGCCCCTAATGATTCTGCAACTTATTTTTGGATCTCAGTGCATTAGTTGAGAAACTCTGCTTTAGATTGCACACTGCTCATTGTGTAACAATAGACAGACTTGTGTATTTATAGTACACAAGTAAAAATAACTTGGCTAATTGGATAATTTGACAAATAATTAATAGTACATTTAAAAATACAGTAAATATCATTTAGAATTAATGTATATATATTTTAGTTAGTTTAAGCATTAAGTATTAGTATAAGCATTTCTGATTTTTGCTTTCTTTTATTTTTATTTTTTTGTATATCACTTTATTTCTATGTACTAAAATTAATTTTGGTAATATTATTTTAAGTACCTATCATTCATACCTATGTAAGTAATAATAGTACTTACATTACTTAAAATGTTTATACTAAAATATTGATACATGTCTGAGGGAGGAAAGTCAAACACATGTTGGACAAGCCATATGCATCTGCAGTCCTCCCTGGCAAGCAAGAGTGTTGTGCAACTGGCAAATGAAAATTAAGTATACAGGATGGTACGAGGCAGAAATATATTAAAACAGTCTTGAAAATGCAGTGCAAGATAAGATGACTATAGCAATACCATAGAACAGTTGGTATAGACACGAGTAATTTTCTATATCATCGACTATTATCAATACATAATACATAATACATAAATATTTTCAGGAACTGGTATGAGGCTCCTAAAAATATCCAACAACTTTTCTGTTAGTGATTATAGCTAATGAACTGTATTTACTGATTTACTGATGTTATGCTGTCTTTTAACTTTCCAAACTGGCTCCTTAAATCAAGCCTTATATAACACGCTCCTTAAATCAAGCCTTATATAACACACTCCATACAACCAGAAGTGTGTGGACATCCTTCCTAATTCTTAAGTTTAGGTGATACAAGTTCAGTTTTTGTGCCCTACATGTGCAAACACATATATAACATTTAAGTACATAAAATAAATGTTTTTAAATCTTTGTTGAGTTGCGGAATGCTCTTGCATATTTCAGCATGAATGTGTCCCTGTGAACAAAGCAAGATTCATAAAAACATGGTTTGTTGCATTTGGTGTGGTGGAACTACAGTGACCTGTACAGAGCTTTAGCCTTAACCTTAGGGAACACAGTATAGATAAACCGTGAGCTACCCCTTATTGTCCAGTACCAGTACCAGTAAAAAAACAACAGTAAATTAATTATGTGAATGATATATGTTATAAGGCATGGCCAATACTCTCTAAGACAGTTTTTGGTATGTGTGTGTGTGTGTGTAAAAAAATGACTGAGGTAAGAAACAACAGGCAGTGATTAACATGTAACAAAACCAAAGACATTTGGAGAAACTCAGAACTTAACAAGAAACAAAAGTGTTCAATGGTTCAATGTGTGATCAACAAAAAGAACCAATGGTGTAAATGATGAAGGAATGTAAAAGTCACTGAAAAGATTGTGGTTTACAACTGTTACACAAACTGGTTTCTCTATTTTACTTAGGGACATGTGGTCTTACCATAATTTAGCTTATTACTTCAGTCACCAAAAATAGTGTTATGATTTACAGATGTTTATTAAAATAATAAAATAGACTTAAAAGACAACAGACATTAAAGAGTTCTTTCTCCCCTTTCCTGCTACACTGCTGATTCCAAAAGAACATGATGACAAGAGAGATTATTAATACCTTTATTGTACTTTACCCAATTGTATGACTGATATTTTATATGTTTTATCTTCTCATTATGACAGATTGTACACATTGAATACAACTGACAGATGTATTTTTGTCTTTTCACTTTTTTTTCACCATTTATTAATTTAAACTACCCCATACCTTCTGGTCTGTGTCACTCTGGGTGCCAGGCAGGAATATCCCAGGACAGAGCACAAGACTTATTAAGTATTATACACTCACCCATTCACTTACTGACCAAGATCTAGAGGTAATTAGGACCAGTCAATCCACCTTCTGTATGTTTTTGGAAGGTAAAAGAACACTGGAGTACCTGAGGTACAATAGGAAAAAAATTAGGATTAGGATCAAACCCAGGTCCCCAGGACCCTAAAGCTGGGCAACTCTCACTCCACACACTCCAACCCCTTTATAATGATAGAACTGTTAAAACATTTAAAAAGGGTGTCAGGTTAAATTCTGTTTGAAACTTTTTAATGCCACATCAATAAACCCTGAACCTTGTCCACTCCAGCACTTTAACTCGATTTTGAAAATGTGACTTTCTACTCCCAAGCACCAACTTTTATACTTGTGCTCTGCAGCAGCTACATTACTTGCTGTGCTACACTGTCCCATAACCAGTGAACCCCTACAGCAACACCTTATACTATCTGCAAAGCATGGTGGAGAGAGTCTTCTGGTTTGAACTGATATGTTGTTTTAGGTAAGTTCAGCTTGCAATAATTAAGTGAACAATTTAAAATGTCAAAAGTATCAACAAACATAATACTGTTTATTGCATTGACTAAAATACAATACATAGTTATGATAAATCTGGTATCATAGATTATGTTCTGTGTCATTTTTGTCTTTTACTTTCTCCAGTTTGTTGTCATGTTAAACAGCTCTAAAGTAAGTAATGTTTAATAAATGTTCATAAATGTTTTGTTGGGTTGTCTAAGTCTGTCTAAGTCATTCTATTAAACTATCTAGGTTTTTCTTAATTTTAATAATAAAGCTAATTATATGGTCTCAAAACTGAATCACAAATTTAGTACAAAAAGGCAATAAAACAATAATTAGTGTCCTAATCCTCTCCATTCAATTTGTTCCATATTTTTTCTTCAAGCTGCCTATAGAGAAGAGAGAAACATAAAATATTATAATTAGTGGAGAAAATACTGCATGGTCTCTTTTCAGTGACATGATAACAGTCACAAAACATAATTAATGCTCACGCTTTTGTTTCCTCACTAATGTTTGCTCTGTTCAGAATAATTAAGATGTTTTGTTCAAGATCCTACAAAGGAAGAAAAGAAAAATGTTGGATCTATACAGTAATTATTAGCTGGAGATTAATCTAAATGTAAATCTAAATTCATGTCACAAATAAACCACAAAATATTTGTCTTGCCTTGTTCTTATTCCTGAGACGCTCATTTGAGGCTATAAAGTGCATTATTTCAACCTAAAGACAGATAAACACAAACAAACAAAACATGAATATTTAACAATTTAGTAGCCAAGACATATTGTAATACACATATTGCACATTTACTGTACATTTAAGTCTGTGATGCAGCACTCAAGAGCACTGATAGTAGTAGTGGGCACCATTATCTCTCTGATCTCCTTCTGCAGCTTCTGCACACTCATCCAGACCCTCCACACCTCCTGTCTCATAGTCTCCAAATAAGCAATGGAGGAGACCTCACTGGCCTCACACTGCTTCTCACCAGAGATCCTATCTTCAT
This sequence comes from Trichomycterus rosablanca, assembly GCF_030014385.1. Lineage (NCBI taxonomy): Eukaryota > Metazoa > Chordata > Actinopteri > Siluriformes > Trichomycteridae > Trichomycterus > Trichomycterus rosablanca. The sequence continues at coordinate 29,011,430 of NC_085992.1, forward strand.
CATTTGTTATAAGGTCTGACAGTTTAGAACCTGAACTTTCAGAACCCTTATCTAAAGAAAAAAACAAGGAATTAATATAGATATTAATCTATACAGAATCTAATGTTTTATAAACTCTTTTGTATTATACTGTACTATACACCTTTTTAAGGGACTGTTTGTATTCCATTAGCTTTCAAGATAATAGAATATGTTATTTTAGAGCGGTACAAATTTCTTTTTTTTTAAGCTATTTTAGTGTTTGGCAATTTTAATGTTTTGATAAATTAGCTTAATCTAACACTGAAAAATAAGACAAATCTAACGTTTAATTAAAGTGAATTTATTTAAAGGAGAAAACCACACGTACCACAATTTTTAAAACTCCCACATTTAATACTTTGTACAACCTTCTTTTGCTTATAAAACAACACTTGTTTTAAGGCTGCAGTGCAGCAAATTTAAGCCTATTCCACTTTACAGATTCTCTATATTATGTTATAGTTTCTTGGCAGAGGCAAACTAACTTTGATTCAAAATGTTCTGCTATTTCATGATGTACTCTAACAAGGTTCCCAGGGCCATTTGGAGATAATAAAAATCTGATATCATAAACCCTCCACCATATTTAACAGTGGGCATCGAGTTCTTTTCAGTGTAGTTATCCTATTTACGCCAAACACATCTTCAAGCTGAATTTTCGCCCCATTTCACGATATAACTTGGTTTGAGTCCCAGTAGCATTTAGCAAACTACAGGTGCTTACTTTTGTGGTTAGAGAAGCTTTTTCCTGGCAAGGCTTTTAAATAATCTTTTAGCATGGAGGTGGCATCTGATGGTAGTTTCAGAGACTTGGTGACCTAAAGATATTTTGTTCTGTAACTTAAACAGTTGGCCTAGGGACTTTTTTACCTCTCTTACCCTCCTCTGCACTGTGACTTAACACTAAATATTTACTAAGTTAACATTAAAAAAGTAAAATATAAATGAAAAATTTTTTTGGTTACATTTCTTTCTAATTTTAGGGGTGCAAATTACGGCTCATAAGGTAAGGTTTGGGTAAAAATGATGAGGTTTTTGTTTATTATTTACTTCCAGTAAAGGTTGGATTTTATTTATTTATTTTGCGTGAAGTTAAACTAATTCACAAAACAGTAAATTTCTTATAACCTTTTTACTCATCTTTTTCCAGAGGTGCCAATAATAAGTGTTTTGTATTCTGGGCAAAGTTGTTAAGGAACACAAACGACTAAAGACACCTGTATTTCCACCACAAAACATAAAATAAAAATGTCCAAAATGTTTTTATAATTTATTGCTTTTTCTGTTTTATGTCACTAATCAAATAAATGTGCCTGGAAGATACACTAAGCTCTGTACAATAAGCTTATAGGCCAAGATTAGCTAGTATTATATGATTAATAAGGAAAACAACATTTTTATCCCCTCCAACCAGATTTTAGGATCAATCGGCTGATGCTCAATCATGGCACCACAGGAGGAAATGGAATAAAAAGCAACTGCCAAAACAAAACATTGTAGTACACAATGATTATTAAAAAAGGCTGCTAGAACTTTATCTTTGTAGAGCCAGAATGTTATAAAGTATTTGTAAATTGTCGAGTAAAATGTTTTGAACTATTAATATAAACTAAACTATAATTTATATAGTAAATTAGCAACCTCAGTAGCTCTGAGAGTTCAGTCGTTGGTTCTCAGTGTCAGTCCTGGAGACCCACTGCCCTAAAAAGTGCTTAAAACTCCCCTGTTTTGGTCAGTGGCTTGATATTTACCTCACAAGCTAACTCTGTTGTGCTGGGAATCAGAAAAGCTTGTAACTATGCTAAGCAGTAAACCTCCATATTGGAGCTGAGAAACATACAAACCGCGCACACATGCTGCCCTCTAGTGTACAGCAAAGGTATTAAATTGGGCATCATATGATGAATCAATAACCTAAAACAAAATATAATTCTATTATATTCTACAACTGTATGCTCTATGTTTGGCTTCTTTCATTTAATCTTGCCTCAGAAAAATCATACAATTTGTCTTTGTTTTGTTTTGAAGTCACTGAATTTAAATAATAGTTGTTTCTGCTACTTTTTGTTATTTTTTAGTCTTGGCTTTTGTCTTTCTACAACACATTCACCTTTTTATACTAGATGCCCTGGACAGCTTTGATACTGTAAAAGTTTGTACCAATTTCCTTTTGTGTTCTTTTGTCTTTAAGCAGAGCATCCTCATACTCCATTCTGAGTCTAAGAAAAATGAAAACATAGGTAAATGTATTCATTTATGTTTTAGGCAACATGAACAATTTAAATAAAATAAATAAAGAAAATAATGTTTAAATAAAGAAAAAAGAAATGCTACTTGTCATTGTCCTTTAGAGCTCTTCTGGCTTTGTCTTCCAGTGATGATACTAGACTTGCTGCTTTCTCTAACTCCATTGTTTCTATAAACTTTCCAGCTGGATCTGACTAAAAACATACAATCACATAATGAAATATAGTACTGATTTAGCAGGTGTTTAAAATCAGCATAATAAAAATATGTTATGTCAGATGTCGTATGCTGTCATAACAGATATATGTTGTCATGTTAGTATATGTAATTGTCGTAATAGTGTTTAGAATTTGTAATCTAGTGATATCTTATAGGGCGCTCGGAGGGTGCTGCTTTAAATTACACTAGCCTACTACCACTGAGATCCAGTATTCGAAGCCCCAGCTGTGCTATCAAGAAGTCGGGCATCTACAATTTGACATGATTGGTTATGTCTTAGACTGGGAAATTTCCAAAGCCCTGTGATGGATTTAGCATTTTGTCTGGGGTGTGTTACTGCACTGCGTCCAGTGATTTCGGATAAGCTGGACCCACCACTCCCTGACCAGGATAAAGCAGGGGAAAAACATTATTAACACATAACATAACCTATACGAGATTATTATATAATGATAATTACAGATACTGGTGATATAAAACCAACACTCATGGGACAGCATAAGACATCTAGTAAGTTGGGTTTATAGCAGGCTTATATTAGTGTCTAGATGGAGGGTTAAAGTAAAGTCAAACAAAAGTTACTGGTAGGTAATTATACCTCTGTAAAATGATATTTTGTTTTTGAACACATTTTTGACTAAATTAAATCGTCATGATCATCCTAACTACTCTGATGATTGTTTGCTAGCAGAAAGCATAGTACTGTGTTGCCTTGTGTCATTGTTACCAGAACCAACTTGCTGGTTGCCACAGACTGATCTTTGACAAAAATAGTCCAAAATAATTTAACATCTAGAAATGAACATACTCTTACCTTATTCAGTAGACATGACTGGGAGGAGAGAAGCGTCTTCAGGTACAAATCATACTCTGTCTGAATACAAAATAAGTAAATATAAAAGTTGAAAAATAATAACACTGTATAATAGTCATATATGCTACGTGTTAATACTGCCTAGTCATTAGTCTGATCTTATAAAATAGCTGGTTATCTAAAAGGACATCGTTTATATAAACAGTAACTCTAGTGACCTCAAGTACTCTATACTGTATAGAAAAATGTATTGAGACACTCATTCTAATTATTAAATTCATGTGTTTCAGCCACAACAATTGATAACAGGAGTAATAAACAATTATATAAATAAAATTTAACAACAGTGTAGTTTCATAAACTAATAAGACATGAATAAGACCTAGGGAAAAAACTGACTTCAGCCGCACTGAACAGCTTTAGAATAAACTAGAACATCAGATGAAGCTTTCTTGAAAACATCAAAGCCCAGCCATACAAATTATGTTTTGACTAAATGGGCTCAATTTTAGCCAGACATAGTTGAAGTCTTGTGAGAAGCTTTCTCAAAAGAGTGCTAATGTTATAGCTGAAAAGATCACATAAAAATCACCATAGAGGACACCATGTGCAGCAAGCTCATGATCAGGTGTCCACATACTTTTGGCTATATAATGTACCATATAAAAAATTAATGGCATATAACATTTAATTGTCTGAAGTACAAGGACTGACTAAGGCCAGCGAGACCTACTAATTAGTCCAGACTCTCTCGGTGTGTTTGTATATATTAGGAAAGCCTCATGGTGTCTCACCTTGATTTCTCGAAGGATGCTACTGAAAACACTTGAGCCATCACACACGTCATCGAAGACATCACTGAGCACTGCAAGTCGCTCTCTGCAGGGACTTGCAGTGGCAGGAAGTTTCCTCAGTGCCTAATGAGTCATTTCATATCAATCCCTCACTGTATTCTAAATACGTTATATGGCCAAAAGTATGTGAACACCTACCCATGAAGTTTTTGGACGTTTTATTTCAAAAACATTAGCAATAATATGAAGCCCCATATCTCATTTGCAGTTATAACAGCCTCCACTCTATTGGGAAGGTTATCCTTATGATATCAGTCAAAAGAGTATTTGTAACTTCAGGCACTAATGTTGATTGTGTACACCTGGCTTGCAATCAACATTTAAATTTATACCAAAGTTGTATAATGGAGTCAATGTCAGGGCTTTTTGTAGGCCACAGGAATTCCTACAGACCAAGCTAGTAAAACCACATCTTTATGGACTCTGTGTTGTGCATAACAGCACAGTGACGTTGGAATACTGTAAGTATGGGCCTTTTTATACAATTTTATACAAACACATTTTCAAAAAAGGAAGCTTTGTGCACAATTAGGCTAGACATTGCCTTGCTGAAATAACCATGGACTTCCTGGGAAACAACTTCACCTTGATAGCACCACGTGTCACTAAAATCCCAATATACACCTACTGTATGCGTCAGTGGTACTTTCAGACATGTGCAAGTCATACATGCACTGGGGGCACTGATGCACCCCCATACCATGACAGATACTGGCTTTTGCACCTTTTATTGTTTTGCAAAAGATATTTTACAAAATCTGGTTTGTATATTTGGTTGTCCACACCTAATAACAATGACAGTATCTGAAATACGCAAACTAAATAGTATTAATGTCCACATACTTTTGGCCATATAATGTGATATAAATGCAGTTTTTCAGTTTATTAATCATTTGTTGTTTATTGCTTTAGCATGTCCTTAATTGCTAATCATTATCTGATTATATTGTCATATAATGACTCGCTAAGTCCATAAACCAATTTTAAGCTCATTAATTTACTGCTTCATTTATACATACAATTTAGGAAGCTTTCTTACCTGCATAAGCTTGTGCTCAAGCTCATTTGTGGTCTTTTTACTATTTAAACACTTCTTGGTGATTAGGCGTTCAGTACACAAAACTGGTGTTTTAAACTGTTGTCTCAGGTATGGCTGGTCACTCCAGGTTAGCCCAGTCCAGTGTGAATTTATAAACCAGTGCTTGCCTTGATCCACCTTAACAGATGCCGCAGAAATTCCTTGTTGTGCTTTACTTGACTTCTCTAGGAAACGTTCATACACGTCCAGACCTTTCATTTTATTGGGCTTCTCTTTACTGGTGTTCACAGATGCCTTACTTGGGCTTTTTGTGGTTTTCCGAATACTAGGCACCTGTAAAGTTGTGGCCATGGTAAAATTGTACAGAGCATCCATCATTTCTTGCACATTATCAGTTATGTTTCTCCTTTCTTTCGGGGAAGAGGAGCCCAAGCAGCTGTGTGGCCTGCAGTGAGGGGGTTTGAGACTGTATGGACCCAGATGACCTGAGCTGTAGGTTTGGATATCGGATTTGTGTGCTTTCTCTATGCCAAGAAGAAGTTCCTTCCGTTTGCGCCGTATGTCTGAGCGACTTAGACATTGATTGGCTGATTCAGACATGGATAGGGCTGCAAGGTTAAAGACGTAGAATGAGTTAATACTATGCCAATAATAAATATTTTCTTTTTTTATTCATAAAACACCCAACTAGGACCACTGAACATATGTGGTAGAAATAGGCATGGTAATGTTGACTGTCATTTAAACAAACACAAAAAATGCTTAAGTGCAAGTTGAATCTACTTTCTACAAGTTGGCATGGCATTTGTGCTGTCAAAAATTGTACACAATGAGTAGCAATCATGGAAAAGGTGATTCAGATTTCTTAGGAACAACATTTTAATAGAATGAGCTACAAAGCCATAGTAAACACCTTAACCATCGCTGTTCAATAAAAAAGGTTAACACAATAGCTCAGTGATAGCTCAGTGGTTAAGGTACTGGACTAGTAAACAGAAGGTTGCCGGTTCGAGCCTCACCACCACCAAGTTGCCACGGTTGGGTCCCTGAGCAAGGCCCTTAACCCTCAATTGCTCATCGTGTTCAGCTCATTGTGTAAGTCGCTTTGGATAAAAGCATCTGCTAAATGCTGAAAATGTAATGTAAAATGTAACACAAGAAAAGTTTATAAAACCACAAATCATCTCCAAAAAGTGATATGGGGTAACATCACTGTACAAGGTAACTTGAGTGCAGTCAAATAACCAAATGTGCTATTACAAATGCTCATGGTAGTCCTGTAGTAGGAAATAAATGCACTTATTATAAAGCAGCATAGTAACGTGGATGTAGCGTCATAATAAAACCAACTAAAGTGAAGTTTTAAATTGCAATTTAGCGTGTAATAATGAGTCATTGATGAATAAAGATTTATAAGCAGTATATATACAGTGTAGTATTTTAATGATTGGTACAGTAGAACTGGTTTACTCGCCTGGTTGGTTGGCAGCGTGTTACACGTCCAGTTGGTCAACAGCCAGTTGCCAGCTCTAAAAGTACCAACACTGGTTGCTATAGTAGTGCTATAGTAGCGCGTAGTGAGCTCTCATTGGTTAATCTCCAGTCAGGTCGTTGAAGTTTGACAGCGCGGTATGTTTACTTATTATGAATCATCAATATTCAGAAATGTAATAAACCTTTATGTACTTAAAATGAATTACTTCTACATACTAATCTTTAACCCATGTACCAAACACTGAGTTTTTACTGCAGGGCACAGAAGGGCTGGATTCCATGCGTGGCCGTGTCGAACGCCTAAACACCTATGATGAAGATAATAATAATAATTATAACAATATTAATAATAATAATAAACAACTTTGTAACGCTTAATACCTAAATTGCATGTTTGATTTCTTTTTTTATCCTAGAGATCACATTTCGCAGCGACATGAAACCACATTCGGAGTGACACCGAACTCGCGATTTTGAACAGATGCTTTGTGAACAGTGTTATAAAACACTTAAACTACTTAAATAAAATAGCTACATGTGGAGAAAAAGACTTTAGTAGTCAAAACGTAATGAATATGGTTTGGTTAGTCTTCATTCTAGGTTTGTGAATGGGTTATAAATTAGTTGATTAGACCAGAAATATACACCGATCAGTCATAACATTAAAACCACATACTTGTTTCTACACACATTGTCCATTTCATCAGCTCCATTTACCATACAGAAGCACTTTGAAGTTCTACAATTACTGACTGTAATCCACCTGTTTCTCTGCATGCTTTGTTAGCCCCCTTTCATGCTGTTCTTCAATGGTCAGGACTCTCCCAGGAGCACTACAGAGTAGATATTGTTTGGGTGGTGGGTCATTCTCAGCACTGCAGTGACACTGAGATGGTGGTGGTGTGTTAGTGTGTGTTGTGCTGGTATGAGTGGATAAGACACAGCAGCGCTGCTGGAGTTTTTAAACACATCACTCTCATATTAGCCACAAAGGCATTAACAGTGTCAGCCACAGTTGTTGGACTGGCTAATAGTTGGAAATTCTGTTAATGTTGATGATACATAGTAGTTTAAAGCACAACAGTTCTCTAGAATAGCACCGTGTGCTATAGCATTAAGGTTTTCTTTTGCCTTAACCAAGGGAACTAGCCATAAAAATAGGTGTATTAAAAATAATATTATAAAACGGATAGTTCCGATCCTAAAATCTGATTGGCTGAGCTGCGTTCGAAGCCGTTGTAAAATCCCTGATAAACGCACACCTATGACCACCTCACATCATTCCATATTAATACGCCACTGAAAAGAAAAAGTGAATGTTATGTTCTCCCTCATGTCGCCTAGCAACACTGTTAAGAACTACCTGGGGTCGCGGAAGAATGCTTTTTGTAAATGTTTTCATAAATAAAAACATTTATAAATTGAACATTGTTGTATTTTATTATATTTTATGTTGACCGCCGTTTTATAAAAGCAATAAGCCACTCGAGACCGTGCGTTACTGCTATGATTTTATCACGGGGAAAGACGTTTAGGGAAAACAACCTTCCCCGTGATAAAATCGCAGTAACGCACGGTCTCTCGTGGCTTATTGCTTTAATTTAAAACACTGGGTTGCAAATGTGTTGCATATTGACTTACAGATTGAAAATAGGCTGTGCAGACAAACACTAGTGAACAGTTAGGAAAATGTCATATAAAGACCAAACTTAAGGATGGTGAGTAAATTTCCTCTGTATTCAGAAAAATACAGATCATAAATCAGAAACAATCTCACTTTTTTCAGAAATATTTAATAAAATTACTCTCATATTTACAGACAAGACATTCCTCATTTATCTCATTAATATGCAGTGGGTCTACAAGACCAGTCACGTATTCATGATGCACAAACTTTGCTCTGTACAAAACAAAAATGCTAACTTTTCTGTATAAAAAATATAAGTTAATTTAAAATTTATTTCTAATTAAGAAAATAACAATGGTAATAATTATCAATAGTTGCCATAATAGCAATACAATAGGAACTGTAACAAAATTAACAACATAATAATAATAGTTATAATCTATAGTAATAAGAATGATAATAGTCTCTAAACATAGTGCATATGAGGGGAGAAAAACGGATGAGCTTAGTCACTGAGGTGGTTGAAAATGTGGTTCCTCCAACCCAGACTCTTGTTTTAAGGATTAATGGTGTGCGCGCGCACACACTCTCGCACACACGCACATACACACAGGATCTGAAAGTGCATGATCGCCTAAGACCTAAGGTAGCACCATAAGAGTGTAGCTTACGTCTCTGAATACAAACACATTTTCACACACACATTGCACATGTGCCAAAAAAGAGGATCAAAACAAGACTCACATGCTGATATACTCTACTGGAAGCAGATCTTCATTTAAACACGCATGACCGGAACTGACCGTGTACTCCTTTGGTACTTAAATCCCTACAGGCAGCATTAAGCAATGTGTTATCATATTTATTACATTTGCTTCTCAGACCTGCTGGATTTACATAAAGGCATTAAGAGCTCTGATCATGTCTCAATTTATTACAGACTGAAAGCAAAATACACAATCATACTATTGCAAGCCAATTCAAACTGATGCATGATACTGACTTATTGTTATAGAAAACCATTGAATCAGAGATCTCAGTTTTACATGCGAATCATCATTATGATTTATCTTTGGCCTTTTTCTAAATGTACCATGATCATATAATTCATTTCATTACCTTCAAAATGAAGAGCACAGTGTTTTAACAGTGAGTGTGTTTACATGCACAGAATAATCAGATTTTGACCATAATCTGATCACCACAGTTACATGCACTTGAATAATCTTATAACAGAAAAGTTTACGATTCAGTCCGATTTCTCAGTGTGATGACCTGATGCTCCAGTGAGATGGGTAAGATTATAAATAGACTACTTCACTATTCATGTAGCGCCAATACATGCTATTTAGTTATAATATTATTATAATAACACATCACATAGACCTAACAGTAATATTCTGTGATTAACCCATCTAATTCATGCACTGTAGTTATCTGAAACAGAAAAACCAGACTGTACATGATTTAGCCAGTCGTCATTTAGCAAAGTCTGTATATGTTGTCGAACTGTGGTTTTCATTAAATTTTCTGATAGAAATGTGGTAGCATCACTACTTTGAAATGAATGCTACGTTAATGATCTGTCACCTGACACCTGTCAGTTCAACAATGCACATTTTTCAAGCATTTATGACAGATAATTTGGAAGCACATTTATCTTAAGGTTTTGAGTCCTGTCTCAAGAATCACTGCTGTTTTAATATTTGTTTAGTCCTGCTTTTTTAACTGGGGCAGAGCTTCAATACAAATAGCAGTGCACTATGTGGCGTGTCAGCAGACACTGCTGGAGAGGTAACTAATTCAATATGCATTATAAGCAAGGACCTTTTTAAAAAGACAACCTAGCTTAACATTCATATTTATACAACAGTGAAAGAGCTTCACTTACTTAAAATATGCAGTAAATACTACAGTTAATTAGCTATTAGCTAATTAGCTAAATTACAGGTTTTGCTCTGGTGTCAGTAACAAGAGTATGTTTTTACATGAGCGCGTAAATAATCAAGAATCTGCAGATCAAACACTTACTGTGCATGAGAACGCACTCAATGTCTTCATTTATTATATCCTTATGTAATATGCTGGGACGTTTTTCTTTTTAGTTTTTTGTAGTTTTATAAATAGGTTCAAACTCTGGGACATAATTAATCCTTTATTGATACTAAAGCAAAAACGCATTTCCACACCTAACGCACTTCATCTCCTATGATTCCATGACAGTGGAATGGAATTTTTATTTATTGCTTTTTGAAGATGCTTAAGGATGTTTCAATCATTTTTGGTGCACATTTAATTCTTTCACTGGTCCTTGGATTTCTAACTAATATCCTTCCGCTTCATTTAGTTTTACAGACACACATGGTAAACAGTAAACATGAGCGCAGTCCAAGATGCTTCAAAAATAAAACATTTGGACAACAGTGCTGGTCCAGCCAAAATAGATTTGCAATTTTCTGTCAAATATGCATTTTTTTTTTAAATCTAGTCTTCCAAATTTGGAAATAGATTAAGCATTAAAACTAATTACATTGTAACAAATGATCCTAGGTAAAGTCTTTATACGTAAATATGTAACCAATAAACAACTTCATCTTAGACAGTTGTCAAAATCTATCTGCACAATGGGCATTTAGGATTTCTAACATTAATAAGCAATAAACAATTTACTATCTATGCGTACCTGCTATTATAGCATTGCATTGTGCATATCAAAGCATTTACTACTGTTCACTTTAAAAATAAATGAAGTGCCTAAGGTTAAGATTTTTAAGGGCAAGAGAATCAAAAGCTGATTTGCACCTCAGGTTAAATAGTCATAGATTTTGAAGAGGAACATTGTGACTCTCGTGTGACTCTGGTAAGGTCACAACAGCTCTACGCTTTAGACTGATACACTGAAGGATTTGTGTTTTTCTCCCTCCTCCCGAAACAGAATAGGCTGTATTTTTCATTCAAGTACTGCACAGATCCATGAGATTGCTGCTGCAGCCAGCCTCATCTCATGCATCTTTACTAAACATTCCATCTGGTTCTTCTAACCTTTCAACAGTTTGTGTTTAATGGTTTGACCACAGCAGGAATTAAAGTACCATTTTAGTCTAGCTGAACAGCCTCCCAGTTACAAGTGATGTAGTAGCACTACTGTAACTGTGGGTTCAGCTCTTAAGGCCTCTTCAAATTTAAGACCACAAACAAATAAACATTTGAAAACTAGGAAATTAATTTCACATCAAAACTTGCAAAAATGCAAAGCAACTGTCCGAGGAAAACTATCAAAGCTAAAGAAGTCTGTTCAGACCAAGGATGCTCCCACTCAAAGAGGACTTGAAGTGATCAGATCATGCATCCTGGCTAGCAAGTCAGAGAACCATCCTGATCGGAGTCTCTATTCTCCATCACCCACTGAGGTAACTCGTTTTGCTTCATCTTTTTTAAATCCTTCTTTCAACTGCTTGGTGAATATCACCTCTCCTGCCTGGCCTCTCTGCTCCCTTTTGTCTCCACACAAAGTGGAAGCGTTCTAAAGGAAGTACAGTGTCTCTGGCAGGGTGTGGATGGCATTGTGTTCAAGGCTGAATGTCCCAGGTTAAGTCAGTTGTCCACTTTGACTGGTCCACTTTCCAGCGGCTCGCTCGGCTCTGAATCCTCAGACGGAGTCCATGCGCACGGCTCTTCTCCTTGCACTATTTTCTCCCACTGGCTCAGATTCTCCCTGCAAACACCACAGCATGCACATGACCTCAAACATGCATGTATAGTACTATGAAAAAGTAACTGCCCTCATTAAGCTGAGTGTACATACAGATCCTTAGGCTGTACAGGAGTTTAAGAACAGTGTTAAGACTAACCTCACCTTAATAAGCAAAGAACTACAATGTTAAGACTACACATTTACATTACTTATATCATGATCTATGAAACTATCGCACATTAAAATCACAATTGGAAGCTGTTTTGCCTCAATATTTAGCCTGACGACTACTTGTGAATCTGTGCACGTGTGGATCTGTGTGTACTGTAATTATTTTTTAAAAATGATGTGGATATTTTGCATCATGTCTCAGTATAAATGTAAACAAAACAATAAAGACATTAGTGTAGTTATTATATGATAATTAATTAGCAATTGGAATTGTTTTCTACTAATTTTGTGTAAAATCTACATTCAGAAAGATGAACTAGTTCTGCTTAAAGTGTTTTTTTCTTAACCAGGTAAAGTTGCTTTTAATTAAATAAACACTGACTGAGCTAAGCTTGCTGGTTAACAGTTCCCAGCCGACTAATGATGATCGGTTATTGGTTAAAATGAATTAAAAAATTTACATCCCTGTACTAATCTAATTAGGTTAAATGCAAGCAATACGCTTCCTTTGTTATATTGTGTAAATGACAAAAAGCACACAGACTTTTTCATACAGATAAATTAAGTAGTGTTTCACACCATCGATTAAAAAGAGAGGTAGTAGTAAGGGAAGAGAGCTAAGATGGCTGGCGACTAAAAAACTGACCTGCAGGCTCTTAAAAGAGGAGTGGAGGGAGCGAACAGCTCAGATAACGTGGTGTAACAGGGAATGGCCACAGCATTGTAAAAGCCCATCTACAACAAATGATACACAGATCACAAAGAAGTGAGACTAAGAGACAGCAAATAAAACAATAAATGAAACAAAACTTGTATAATTAAATTATGTTACACAATTGCTGGTATGTGAAATTCATAACTTCATGAGCATGAATATAATCATCATAGCTTCATTTACGTTGATACATATACACAAGAATTTACCTAAACTGACCCCAACTCATTTTTATGAGCTACTAGTAAATGTAGGCCAGAGTTGACAATTTAGGTAGGATGATGCACACATTTGCTAGAGTAAGATGTAGTTCAATTGCTGAGTAATTATTGGAATAGAACTTACACCAATTGAGTCTGACTTAAAACAGTGATGTATAGTACAGTGATGAGACACAGGTAAGAGCTAAATTTAGCCAGAGGGATTTAAAAAATAAGGGAGTTATGTCATTTGTGTCAAGAGCCAAAATTCCTACTTGAATAAAAAGCAAAATATGGAATATATTGTTTGAAATTTGCTCGATTCAGCACGTCACAGGTGATTAATTGCCAAATGTGTGCTTGGGTGCATCACAGCAAATTACTGTGTAAAGGCTAAAAAAAAAAAAAACCAAAATAGTGTACAATACACTAAATTTAACCTGTGAATGTACAGTATGTGGTTTATATTTTATTAGGAATATTAGTGTAGCAAATAATTGTTTGTTACAGCTGTAGGATGATGCCTTTAAAAAGCCAAAGATTCAGCTGTTGAAACAGGTTCTGCTGTACCTGACCCTGTGGGACTTCATCCTTCTTATCCCTGTCCATCATTGGAATAGGCTGCATTCCTATCTTCTTCATCTCATCACCCTGACAAAGACAAAATGACAAGTAAGGATTTTTTTCAGTTTATTAATTCTTCAACTCTTATTTTATGTGTTCACCTGCTTTATCCCAACTGGGTAAAAATACAGATAAAGAATAGTAATAAAGCTCACCTCAGCCCAGAACTCAGCGTAGATGTCATTGGCTATAAGACGAGTGACAGGCCACAGTTTGGTAACAGAGCACAGATCACACGCAGTCATCATCAGACCAATCACACGGTCCCTGCAACCAAGTTACGAAATAAATGTGAAGTGACATTGGGTGTTAGAAAAGCAATATATAGACAATCATTACTATTACTTTGATATTAAATAAATATATTTAGTCCACTATACATTTTTAAAAGTGTGTAGAGGCATGACTTTGTCTTTCCAATACTTTTAAAATACATTATGATCAAAATATTTTTTATATCCCAATCTAGTTAAGTCCAATTCCTGATTGTGAATCTACTGACGCTTACACAACCCCTCAATCTGATTAAGAAAAGCTGGATCACCACACACCACCTCTAACAACTGTCTACTCTGTGGCCGCTTTTTATCACCTGCCAGTGTTGTGTTCTCACACAGAGCCGAACAGCATACTGACAGCCCTGCTAGGCTCCAAGTGACAGCACCCCAACCAACCCTTCAGGTTTGAGCATTGACGCTGCAACAGGCCTACAGACACAACTGAGCAAAGCAATTTAGCATGCCTTGACAAAAAAGCCTTGGTTGGCATATTTGCTAATAGATGATAGGTAGAACATTATTTGAGTTTACCATAGTTTATATTTTACTTGACATTTTTGTTCAAACACAAATACATTAACCCAGCACTTCATTTTAAAAATATAAATAACCACTTCTCCATTTTTTAAAGAATGCCCCTTTTAACAGGAAATTTAAGAAATCTAAAATGTCAAAATAAAAAAAGCAAAACTGATAGCATTACATTAGCTAATAAACATATCAGCTAAATGGGCTACCTTTTATTTTTAAAGCCCAGTAAATGATGTTGTCTGGCAACCACAATGTGTCTGAACAAGAACACTGAATGATTTACTAGCTTTATTAAACTTTTTGTGTAAGTTAAGTTCATTTAACTAGCTGGTAAAGCACCATATTTTAAAGCTACAAGGGGCAATTTAAAGCTCCAGTTCATCCTCTGTTTAGAAGCTGGAGTACTAAAAGAAAAACCCATGAGGGAACATGTCAAACTTCACACAGACAGTGGTAGGGAAAATAGCCAGGTCCTTGAGTCACTGATTCTGGACAGCACCAACACTACCAGCTGCATCACTATGCTAATCTAATGCTTTTATAAAAAAGCAAATACAAATGCATTGCATCAGATTATTTATTATTAAAATGGTGTAACAAACCTTTTGTGAACAAGATCAGTTAGTTTCTATTACATGTGCAGTAAAAACACTAAGAGAGTACAGTCAGTGTGGCTACTGACCTGTGGGCGTAGTTGTTTAGGTCCAGCCCACCAGTGCTCAGTAATTCAGCTAGCTGCTTGCGGTTGCCAAAGTAGAGAGCCAGGTCAGTGGCGATAATGGCCTTGCGGATGATCTCCAGTACCTGCTCGTACTCACTGGAAGTCAGGTTGGAGAAAATATTGTGCCGTTCCAGCTATGGGAAACAAAAAGATCAATAAAAAAGCAAAAGCTCCACTTAGGAGGCATCCGGCTTAGCTGGAGAGCGACAGCAAAGCCCAAAGTGTTCCCAAGGTTGAGTAGGTTAAATGAGGTACTGACATGCGAATATGTGGATGAGCAACTAAGAACTGGAAAAAAACTAACTACTTTTCAGGCTTTGGTCTTGGGTCACCGATGGCACTGGCAAATTTCAGTTCCTGTTTCACAGTGTCAGTCAGTGTTTTATGAATTTATTTGCTATAATGCACATAATAGCTTAAATACATTAATTTAAACCATTGCCTGATTTAGATACCATGGTAACCAGTGTGTTTGGACCAAATATAAACCACCCATGTCTTCAGTTAAAAGAGAAACCATCTACTAATGTGAGAAAGTTTTCTCCTCTCTGATCGCTTCACTTTTTCTCCAGCAGAACAAGGCTGGTAACAATTAAATATTAATCATAAACCATCATCAGTTTGGTTTATAAACTACACCTAGCAACAGCATTCGTCATTAAAAAGTAAAATCGTTCAAAGAGGAATTACTCTATCTGCTAAAGCTGATGAGTGTGAGAGATGTGATGAAGTTTCCAGATCGAGGTGAAGCTAGCCAGCAGAGAAGCTATAAGTAAAGAGAGTTTGTGAGATCTCTACCTGCAGGATCGAAACAGTCTGGGAGAAATGGTGCTGCTCCATAGTTGACGTAGAGTAAAGCGCCGCCAGCGGATGGTCAAACTTCTGCAGGTAGCTGTTGCTATAGCCCCGGTGGTCCAGGTCATGACACAAGCAGGCTATTAACAAGCCTTTTCTCTGTGAAGAAATGGAACAGCGTTTAAGAAGTTTTATAATGAGGTACAGGTTTTGCTAAATATGTTCACGTTACAAGATTGCAAAGAGTTTAGGTCTTTCACTATCTACAGTTTATAAAGATGTGTAATGACCAAGGGTGGAAACCGCTGCTAAATGTGCCTGACCATCGAGTCCTCAGGCTGTATTATACGAGAAAGCATCATGCTACCGTGATGGACATAGCCACATGGGATCAGTAGCACTTTGGATAATCATTGTCACTTAACACAGCCCCCCCGCCCCCGCTGTAAAGCGTATTATTCAAAGAGGAAGCCATATATTCATTTTGCAAAAAATGCCAGAAAGTTCTCCAGGCCCAAAGTCATCTGAGATGGCTGCAAGAAATCAGACGAGTCCATATTTCAGCTTATTTTGGGGGGAAATGGACATCGGGTTCTATGTGCCAATGATAAAAAAGATCATCGTTTTTCCCCAGGAAGTTCATGTCTATTTCAGTAGGACAATACCAGACCTCATTCTGCATGGGTTTCAACAGCATGGCTTTATAGAGTGTGTGTGATTAACTGGACTGCCAGCAGTCCAGATCTGTCAGTGGCAGTCACGAACTGTTGAGCAGCTAAAGTCTTGTATAGAGCAAGAATGGACAAAAATTCCACTTGCAACAATTACTATATTTAATTACAAAACAATTAAAAAGTATAATTAAAGGAAAAAGTGGTGTGACCCAGTGGCATAAATTTCTAAATGTGTTTATATTTAAAGAAAATTAAAGACAAGAGGACTGGGTCAAAACTAAACCACATTGACCCCAAGAAGCTAATTACTTTTCTTACCTTAGATTATTTTTATGTGTATATGTAAAATGAATATGTACATTGAAAGTAGATGAAACAAAGCCAAAAATGGTTGATAGTTTTGTTTTAATGTTTCTTTGTTCACTTTTCTTAGGGCTGCTTTTTTAATTTGCAGAGCACAACATTCCTTGAAAGCAAAGATTGCTCGTGACTCACATTTTTGTGCCAAATCTTTCTTAAAGAATTGTCAATCAGTTAAAAAAAAATTCCTCAATGCAAGATTGCATTAGATCTTTCACCATCTAATGTACATAATATTGTAAAAAGATTCAGAGGTACTGAACAAATCTTAGTCAAATTTTAGTGTAGGGCAAAGTTAGAAATGAATGTGTTACATGTGTCTGACCTTTGAGCCCTTTACAGGACATTGCATTAAAAACCAGAATGCTATTAGGATAAACATAGCCACACGGTCTCTGTAGTACCAGCAGACCATAGCCTAGTGGTTAAGGTACTGGACTAGTAATCAGAAGGTTGCTGGTTCAAGCTCCACCAGGTTGCTGCTGTTGGGCCCTTGAGCATCGCCCTTATCCCTCAATTGCTGTAATGTAAGTCGCTTTGGATAAAGGCATCTCTCAAAATGCCGAAAATGTAAATGTATTTTGAAAAGCCAGTCACATAACACATAAGCCACTGCATCAAAAATGCAACCTGGAACTCTAGTATACAAATAAAAAAGTCCCACATCAGTTCTATGCAGAAACCGAACTGAGTTCTCTGGCACTAAGATCATCTCAGGTGGCCTGAAGGACGGTGGAATAGTGTGCTGTGGATATATCCATGTTTCAACTTGTTTTCTGGAAAAATTGAGTGAAGGTACCACTGATGCAGAGGTGTATATTGAATTTTTAGTGTTATTACACGGTCTAGGTCAGAACTCAAAACATCCGTGTCCTCCTGGTTTTCCAATTTACACCAACAACCAGAGCTGTAATATCAAGCTTTGTTTATTTTCTCTTTAGTAGTGCAACAGGTTAGATTCCTTAACAATAGGGAATAAATTAACAAACAAAAAAAGCAAAATTTAAACAGACAGGAAACTAACATCTACTAAACAAAAGAAAAGCAATAACAATTAACCTAAATATCTACTAAAGTAAACCAGGGGAACAAAAGGCAAACAAAAATGACCCTCTCCTCAGTAACAATTTTCTAAGTTAGTTCTACCTACACAATCTAAGTTATCATTATGGCAATCTCAACAACAAAACACCAATAATCTGTACACTAACAGTACAACTCTTGCACAAACAAAGTTTCAAACAATTTTGTTTGTGTAAAGATTCAGAGGTCAGGGGGCCGGAAACAATAGACAACCGTGTTAAGAGCAAAACCACTGCTTCCCTTTCTTTCAAACCTGTAATTTATATAGGCAACAAGCTAGCAAAACAGGATATGACACTACCACAAAAAACAAAGTTTGCCATTATATTGTTTTGATAGAACATCAGCTGCAATTTTTAGTGCTGGACATCAAAATTAAAAGCTTGAATCATTAAAAACCCTCCAATCAGTCTTTGGTTACAGCCAAACTGCTAGACTCATATATACCTAAAATGCAACAAAACAAATAAGAGGGCTAATGATTCTGTGTTACCATACACAACTTGATGTTTGTTATATCTCATAGAGAACAAACAAACAAGATGCTTTACATCTCAAAAGTCATCTTGTAATAGCACAGCTCCAGATGCAGTCATCAACCTCCAGCTTAAAAGCTTTGGAACAGTCAGAAGCCACTAAAACAGAAGTGCTACATAAAAGAGCTTTAACAGAGTTAAAATCATGATCACAGTCTTCAGTCCACATCATGGTCCTGTTCTTTTTGAGTGTATTTGTTTGTTTATTAGGATTTTAAGGTCATGTTTTACACTTTGGTTACATTCATGACAGGAACGGTAGTTACTCATTACACAAGATTCATCAGTTCACACGGTTATATTGAACACAGTCATGGACAATTAAGTATCTCCAATTCACCTTACTTGCATGTCTTTGAACTGTGGGAGGAAACCGGAGCTCCCGGAGGAAACTCATGCAAACACGGGGAGAACATGCAAACTCAACACAGAAAGGACCCAGGACCTTCTTGCAGTGAGGCAACAGTGCTACCCACTTAGCCACCGTGCTGCCCTGTGAGCATACTTGTAAAGCGTGCAAATATGAGGGTCTTTTTACAAAACACACAATAGCAGTCAACAATTAATTAAAAAAAAAAGATCACGTTTTGTAGTAAGCACAGGAAAATCCATTATAGCCTGAATCTTAGCCTCAAGAGGGCGCACTCCCCTTGGCCAACTAGTTTTCCTAAATAGGATGGTTAGTCTTTGCCAAACTCACACAAAGCAAGTACAAGTGTAAGTGAGGCTTTCCTAAAACAGTCGAAGACATTTCTGAGTGTTTTCATATGTTTCTCCCAGGTCTGTGAATAGACTACCACATCCAAGTACGCTTCACAATTGCTGACATTAGCTAAGACTTTCCACATAAGTTTTAAAAAGGTGACAGCCGAATGCCTGTAAAAAGTACTGTAAAAAGGAATGTGGAGTAACAAATTTCAGCAGTAGGGGTTGAAAGAACTTGAGAATATTCCTTTAATAAATCTAGTTTGGTTATGATACGATCTATGCCACAAACAGGAGTTTGTTTGTTTGTTTATTAGGATTTTAACGTCATGTTTTACACTTTGCTTACATTCATGACAGAAACAGTAGTTACTCATTACACACGATTCATCAGTTCACAAGTCCAATATCAAACACAGTTATGGGCAATTTAGTACCTCCAATTCACCTCACTTGCATGTATTTGGACTGTGGGAGGAAACCGGAGCTCCTGGAGGAAACCCACACAGACACGAGGAGAACATGCAAACTCCACACAGAAAGAACCCACCCGCCCCACCCGGGGGGGATCGAACCCAGGACCTTCTTTCTATCAAAAGTGCTACTCACAAACAGAAGTAAAAGCAGAGTGTACATCAGTATGAGATAGAAGTATTGGAGAAGTTACTCTTACCTCCACCAACCCCCATCCCACCAGGAGGCAATCTCTGGTTCCACTAATGCTGGTAAAGAAATCCCTTTATCAACCAGCTTCTAATACACCACTTTGCTTATCACACTCTTACGAGCCGAACGTAACATATAAACATTATAAAATCCAAGTGAAGCAAATCATCCTCACAACACTGACT
This sequence comes from Trichomycterus rosablanca, assembly GCF_030014385.1. Lineage (NCBI taxonomy): Eukaryota > Metazoa > Chordata > Actinopteri > Siluriformes > Trichomycteridae > Trichomycterus > Trichomycterus rosablanca. The sequence goes on from NC_085992.1 coordinate 29,031,683, forward strand.
AAAATCTCTTTTTTAGATTCGAAAACCATTACTGCACAAACACTACTACAGCATACCACCACACCCAAAAACAGCAACTAGAAGGTGGAGAAATTGCAGCAGCTACAATTCTCTGACGAGCCCCCAATTTACATTACAACTCGGTCTAGGTCAGGCCGCAACATAAAACTTAAAACGTAATAAAACAGGTTACATTCCCTAACAAGAAGAATTTAATGAAAAAACTAGGAAAAGAAAGGAGAAAATAAACTAAGCTAAGCTTAAACGGGTAGGAAACTAACGTTTACCAAACAAAAGTAAACCAAATACAATTACTAACTTAATTACCTCTTACAGCAAACCAGAAGAAAACTAAAAACTTGCTAGACTGGTCTGCCTGCAGTCAACTATTGAAAATGTATAGTGCAAAATAAAAAGAATCAGACAACACAGCTACAGACTGTTAAATAGCTTAAGACTGTATCAAGCAAGAATAAACAAACATTTTAATTGCAACAGTCCTCAGTTCCCAAACAATTATTAAGTGTAACTAACAGGGATGGTGATGTTATACAGTAGTAAATGTGCCTGTGATAAACAGACCTAAAATTTTTAATTAGCTGATTTTCATTCAATACAATTACGTTTGTCAGTAAAAACATTCAAAATCCTTTCTTAGTACTTTTGTCAGTGAAATAAAGGTTTACACAATAACACATTATAGATTTTTGCTTTTATTACATTTCACACAATGTCCCAACTTTTCTGAAAATGGGGTTTCTAAGAACAATAGTAATATCTCTAAACACTGACCTCCAGTTCAGTAAAGATTCCAGAGGTTTTCTGCAGAATGACGTACATGCAGTGCACCACCGTGACCGCATGCTTCCAGTTGTGGTACGGAACCCGTCTGTAATTCTTCCGCACAGACATGGTGAAGCGGCACAGCTTCTCTAGCTCAAAACTTTGCAAACAAGCACAAACCAAACAAACCAGTTAAGACTCATAAACGAGTAATAATCTTATGCGAGCCACAATTTACCAGTCCAATTTCCACATTTTTTATTCATTCATCCAGACATAAACAAAATTCTTAAACTCTATTCTTATATAATGCATGTAGGGTTTTTTTTCTAAGTTTCTCATGCATCATTTACACTTTGCTTTGACCCAGCACAGAGGTCTCTGGAGGTTAGAGGTGTGACGTTTGATTCTCACCTGTTTTTCCCACATGAATTGTGAATCATGTACACAAATACAGCAGGCCAGAGTTCTTCATATGGACTGATGTCAAAATGGAACCTGTGAAGACAGACTGAATGTACTTTAAACAGAAATTAGCATTTGCATACAGAATTACAGCAGTTATTTATAGTGTAAAACCTGCCACCTGGCACATCTGGGGCACAAACCTGTTCTGCACTATACTGTCTCTTCAGGGGTATGTAAAGTGATTCAAAAATTAAGTATAATGTTTATTTATTTATTTATTAGGATTTAATGTCATGTTTTACACACTTTGGTTACATTCATGACAGGACAGGTAGTTACTAGTTACACAAGATTCATCAGTTCACACGTTTAATGTGCAACACAGTCATGGACAATTTTGTGTCTCTAATTTACCTCACTTGCATGTCTTTGGACTGTCAGAGAAAACACACGCAGACACAGTGAGAACATGCAAAGGACCCGGACTGCTCCACCTGGAAATGGAACCTAGGACCTTCTTGCTGTGAGGTGACAGTGCTACCCACTGAGCCCAATGAAGTATAATGCAAACTGTAGTTAACTGCTAGCACAGTGCAGATTTAGCTTTCAAAGGACTAACCTTCGATGTAATCCATTGCTTTTTATGATGTGATAGACAACATGGACAGAGTCATGAATTAAAAATGAAAAAATCATGCATAGATACACACGGATTTCAGAAATGTGCAAAATCTAAAAAAAACTTGTGGAAACATCTAGAAAACGAATCATATTAAACATTTTACACAACATTTACACATTTACATGACACACAGCAACACCTCTTTGCACTGCTGTGCCCCTGTGGACTGCTTTACTACCTTCTGTATCATGCACCATTAATTTTTATTAATTTTTTTAAAACCAGCACCATATTATTGCCAGAAAAAATACAACATAGCAGCTAGTGAATTGAGAAATGGGGATACTGAGTTTGCATCATAGACAGATCCCAAGTTTCCTAATGCTGAAATCACTTGTTATGGCTCTGTAGCTCTTGAGGAGCTCTTGAGGATCTTCCTGAATCTCCAGATGACGATCATTGCCACAGCTTTATTGTTTTAAATTAAATGCATTTTGTACTAAACTGCATGAATTTACAGTCAATTCTGTCACTCAATACTGTTAATATTGTTTATTGTATTTAAAGCTGACTGTTTAGTGAAAATGCCATTTTGCCACCAGTCATGTGAATGAAAAGAGATATGCTTATAATGAGAAAACAACCTAACTTTGGTTGTATTTTAGGGCTGAATTCAGAGTTAACTTGTATCCGTAAAGTAAAGTTCAGACCAAAATTGTGCACATTTTTTGACATTTAATGCAGAAATGCACGTCTACCATTTTTAGAGTCTGTTTGTTTGTTTATTAGGATTTTAACGTCATGTTTTACACTTTGGTTACATTCATGACAGGAACGGTAGTTACTCATTACAGAAGATTCATCAGTTCACACGAGGTTATATCGAACACAGTCATGGATAATTATGTATCTCCAATTCACCTCACTCATCGTCTTTGGACTGTGGTTGGAAACCGAAGCACCAGGAGTAAACCCACGCAGTCACGGGGAGAACATGTAAACTTCACACAGAAAGGACCCGGACCGCCCCACCTGGGGATCGAACCCAGGATCTTCTTGCTGTGAGGCGACAGTGCTACCCCCTTAGCCACCATGCCACCCTGATTTAGAGTCTGAACATTATATACCTTAGTTTGTGCACATTCACTGATTTTACACACTTGTTAGCAATGAGTCTGGGTGAAACACCTAAACCCAATTTGAAGGGTGTCCACATACTTTTGGCCATTAAGTGTATATTAATATATGACTATGTTTAGGCAGAAAAAGTGTCTTTGTTGAAGTGGCACAGGTCTACAGACACACTCACAGCTCGATCTCCTTGTAGATGGGAGACGGAAGGGAGAGTTGAGATAGGGTTTTCAACTCCTCTGATGTACAGATGCTGTGGTATGAAAGCTTCTCCATTGTCACTCTGTAGATGCACTCCGAATGTCTAATCCGGTGATACATCTACACACATACACACATAGACAGACAAAAACACAATAAAATATTTAAATTGTGCCTTCACAAAGTTTACTCTCATCAGAAATTACTGCACAGACTAAACACAATATTTCTTTCTTTTCTTAAAGGAAACAGCTGTGGATATTGTGAGCTTTCCCCCCCTTTGCAACGGCTTAGACACAAAAACATCACAAACTAACCCAAACAAAACCCCCACCCATCACTAAAGCAACTCTGAAGCCAAATTTCCAAAACTAAATCATATTTGCCAAACCTACGGCATGGCACAACTGTTACTTTGTACATGAATCCAAACCGCTTTTTTGGCAAAGCTCTAAACACAAAATTCTTTATACAACTGTGCTGCTCTGATCATATGACGTGATTTCTGCAGAAAGTCTATTTGTCCTCTGATTGTGTATCTAAAAACTAGGATGTATTTAGTGGCTTTCAGGGTTTGTAAATACTGTGTGATTGATTCACAGAGGAATTTACGTAAGCTGGTCAATAGTTATGGTAAATCTGTAAAATAAGAAAACACACAGTCATTTAGGAGAAAAACTGAATAGGTGATTATTTCTACCAAAACTCCCAGCAAATTATAATAAATGCCCAAGTGATGAATAGTCAGTGCAGAGAAATCTGAACCAGCACATACATATATTATGTCTGAATCTCATTGCTAGATGGCTGTGTTTTTGCTCTCAGAATATTACCATTAATATTCTGAGCTCATTAATTTTAAATCGGCGTCATGAAACACACCTGCAAGCACTTAGCTCTGGAGAGTGTCTCAGACCACTGTGAGAGGTTTTGTTAAATGCACTGGTGTGCCACTCACATTTGCACAGTGTAAGGCCAGAGCGCAGAAGACAGCGAACATCTTAAAGTTGTTCTCGTCCGTTTTAGTGAAGGCACTTCCATTCAGCTTGTTCACCATCTGTACGACACCTATAACCGTCCCTCGACTGACGATAGGCATGCACAGAATGTTCCGTGTCGTGTAGCCAGTGTAAAGGTCCACTTCTCTGTGAAAAGCAAAACAAGGAGCAGCTTTAATCAAATATGTTAATGATATGCGTTTTACCCGGCTGCAGTGGATTTCAGGGAAGCTTTGTATGCAGTGCTTTTATTACACCTGGCTGTTTTAAATATTGAACCACAAAGCTAGACAGTGCCATTCAGCTAGACGGGCTAGCATCGTATCGCGCCGATAGAAATGCAGCTCAGTCCGGTAAAACACGAGGAGGAGGCGTTTGTGTTTACATTAACACCGAATGGTGCAAGGACTCTGTGCTTGTTGTGGCGTACTGTTCTCCGATGGTGGAATTTGCTGTTGTTAGATGCAGACCTTTTTATTTACCACGGGAATTCACCAGCGTGCTTATTGTCGCGGTGTATCTCCCACCCAGCGCGAACGCGAAGGAAGCATTAAGCGAACTCTACAGAGCCATCAGCGAACTACAGACCATTCATCCAGACGGACTGTTTATTATCGCTGGGGATTTTAATCATGCAAATCTCAAGTCTGTTCTCCCTAAATTCCATCAGAATGTGGACTTTGCTACGAGAGGAGCGAACACGCTGGATAATGTTTACACGAACATTGCCGGTGCGTACCGGGCGGAGCCCCGCCCCCACCTCGGATACTCAGACCACATCTCTGTAATGCTAATTCCAGCATACAGAGCACTCATCAGGCGCTCCAGACCTGTACAGAAACAGGTGAAAACCTGGCCAGAAGGATCCATCTCTGCTCTTCAGGACTGTTTTGAGTGCACTGACTGGGACATGTTTAGGGAGGCTGCAACATACGGCGATTACACTGATCTAGAGGAGTACACGACTTCAGTGACCTGCTACATCAGCAAGTGCATTGAGGACGTCACTACCACTAGAACCATCACTTCCAGACCCAACCAGAAGCCGTGGATGACTCCAGAGGTGCGTGCACTGCTGAGGGCCCGAGACTCCGCTTTTAAAGCAGGTGACCAGCCGGCTCTGAGAACAGCGAGAGCCAGACTGTCCCGGGCGATCCGAGAAGCAAAGCGCGCACACGGCCAGAACATCCACAGCCACTTCCAGAACAGCGGTGACACACGGCGCTTGTGGCAGGGCATCCAGGCCATCACCAACTACAGGACGACCCCACCCGTCTGTGACAGTGATGCCTCCCTTCCAGATGCGCTGAATGACTTCTACGCTCGGTTCGAGGCGCAGAACAACATGTTGGCGAGGAAGATGATCCCACCTTGTGACGACCAGGTGCTTCGTCTCACCACAGCGGACGTGAGGAGAACTCTGCACAGAGTCAACCCACGGAAGGCTTCTGGACCAGACAACATTCCTGGCCGAGTGCTCAAGGGATGTGCAGACCAGCTGGCAGATGTATTCACTGACATCTTCAACATCTCCCTGAGCAGCGCCATCGTTCCAACGTGCCTCAAGACGACCACCATCGTACCCGTGCCAAAGAAGTCATCTGTGTCATGCTTCAACGACTATCGTCCCGTAGCACTCACGCCTATCATCACGAAGTGCTTCGAGAAACTAGTCATGAGGCATATTAAGACACTACTGCCTCCCACCATGGACCCACTGCAGTTTGCGTACCGTCCTAACCGCTCAACGGACGACGCCATATCCACCACACTTCACCTGGCTTCTACACACCTGGACAGAAAGAACACTTACGTCAGGATGCTGTTCATAGACTTTAGCTCAGCATTCAACACCATCATTCCTCAGCATCTAATTGGAAAGCTGAGCACGCTGGGCCTGAACACCTCTCTCTGCAACTGGATCCTGGACTTCTTGACTGAGAGACCTCAGTCCGTCCGGATCGGTAAGAACACCTCCAGCACCACCACACTGAGCACCGGCGCTCCCCAAGGCTGTGTGCTCAGTCCACTGCTGTTTACTCTGCTTACGCACGACTGTACAGCAATGCACAGCTCGAATTCCATCATTAAGTTTGCAGACGACACAACTGTGGTGGGACTCATCAGCAACAACGATGAGTCAGCGTACAGAGAGGAGGTACAACATCTAACGGACTGGTGCCAAGTCAACAACCTGTCTCTGAATGTGGATAAAACCAAAGAGATGGTCATTGACTTTAGAAAGACACTAAGGGACCACTCCCCACTGCACATCGACGGCTCATCTGTTGAGATCGTCAAGAGCACCAAATTTCTCGGTGTTCATCTGGAGGAGAATCTCACCTGGACCCTTAACACCAGTTCCATCACCAAGAAAGCCCAGCAGCGTCTCTACTTTTTGAGAAGACTGAGGAAAGCTCATCTGCCACCCCCCATTCTCACCACGTTCTACAGAGGAACAATCGAGAGCATCCTGAGCGGCTGCATCACTGTCTGGTTCGGAAATTGTACTGCGTCGGACCGCAAGACTCTCCAGCGAGTAGTGAGGACAGCTGAAAAGATCATCGGGGTCGCTCTTCCATCTCTCACGGACATTTTTAACACCCGCTGCATCCGCAAAGCTCTCAGCATTGTGGACGATCCAACCCATCCATCACATGGACTTTTTACTCTGCTCCCGTCTGGGAGACGATACCGCAGCATCCGGACTAACACAACCAGACTGTGTAACAGTTTTATCCCTCAAGCAATCAGACTTCTAAACTCAGGACTGTAACAATTTCCTCCGGAAATTTTCTGCTGCCACACACTGATCTGTATTGACTGTTACTTGCATTTTTGACTATGTTACTTGCATTTTTGACTGTTACTTGCATTTTTGCACACCTCCTGGAAATGCACAATAATTTCTGCACCTTACTTGTATTTTGCACCATATTTACTTTTTAGGCACCTTATCTGCATTGCCAATTTTACGCTGCTAATGTACAACATGTCACTACCTCATGAACCATTGTACCATCTATTCACCATCATGTACTAACACTTGTCTTTAGTCCTGTCTTCTAAGTACTTGTTTAGATTAGGGATAATTAGGAATATCTTTTGTAGTTATTTATTATAGGATTTTTTGTATTATTGTTGTATTTGCACTGTTTTGTATTGTCTTGCACTTTTTGTACCGTGTTACACCGTGATCCTAGAGGAACGCTGTTTCGTTTCAATATGTACTTGTATGTAGCTGAAATGACAATAAAACCTCTCTGACTCTGACTCTGACTCTGACTCTGACAAGAACAACAAAAAAGACATAGAGAATAAAGCAACTGAGACGAAGTGGTAGCAGTCCCCTAAAGGCTCATGTTATGACTAGTTCACACTACACGATTTTTGGTCGACTGGTCGCCGCTAGATATGGCAGCTCGGAAGCAACTCGGCATTCGCTCACGGCTCCGAAATCGGCTCTTGATCGCTGTGTGTGAAATGTTTAACGACTTGATCCGAGTGGCTTGACTCAGCAAAAAATCTAGCATGTGAAATATCTGGACCTGTCACCGACTCAAAATCGTGTAGTGTGAAAGGTGTTGCGAGCAGGTTGCGAGTGCTATGTTGAACTACAGCCAATAAGAACACAGGATACAAGGTGAGGGGAAACCCGGGGAAAGTCGTGTAGTGTGAACTTGGCATTAGGCATGTGCTGTTCGTCGTTGATCAACCTGTCGTTATTTCCATAAGTATAAAGCAGCCATCAGAAGGTCTGACTCAACAAATAAAATTGTGTTTTACCTGTTGAACCGTGGGTCTGCATAGGCATCCGGAATATTTAAAACCTCTCCTGTTCGCGCCACCTGACCTGCTATTCCTTTCTCTATAGAAAACCTGAGGAGAAACACAGGAATTAATTTGACACACTTTTTAATGTAAGCCAAACTGCTTTTAAACATTATACATTTTGCTTTTACTATACATTTTACCCAGGCATACACTACATGTGGACACCCACCTAATGTCATGGCAACAGTTTGAGAAATCCCCTTTCCTGGCAAGGCTCAAACACATGCCTTTTGAGTTTGGTGTGGAGGAACCCCAGAGGCCTGCACAGAGCCTTGACCTCAAGCCATGACTTTGGAATTAATTAGAGAATCTATTGCAAGACAGACCTTCTTACTAAACAGCACCTGAATAGGAACAAATTCACACAGACACATTCTGTCTGCAGTGGAGACTGTTACAGCCACAACCTCATATAAATACCTATGATTTTAGAATTGGATATCTAACAAAGCCATGGTCCGAGGTCCACAGACTTTTTGTCATGTAGTGTATATATCTGGCACTACAGTCCATCATCTCAAAAAGAGGGCAAGTCTAATAAAACGAACCTATTAAAAAGTACACATTTTTATTCAGATCAGCCTTGCAGGTAAACTATTTACGTTGGGACCCATGGGTTCTGTGCTAATGCAGGACATTTAAGGGTAGATTAATAAACTAACAATCTACAGAGCTTGGTGCCACCACAGTGGCCAGAGACGACTACCAAAACGTGAGAACCTAAACAAATATTGCAGAAGTGTTCTAACTTGCTGAGAAAAATTGCTGACCTCACCTTTAATTGTTCATTACATGGGAGGTGACTTTACTCCGTAAATAATGCTGTATTATCTCTCGAGTGGTCGTCACTGAACTCATTCCTGTGTGTACTGAAAGAGGTCATGCAAGGACACTGGACTGTACAAAGCAACTGCATTCCAGAAGGGGAGGAGGGTGGCTATCCATGTCTTATTACTCATTATTCAAACTCAATACTGTCACATTTACGTCAATGCCACATTGCTAAGAGCTTAGTGCCATTGGTAACTGGCCAGGGTGGCGCACCTAACGCCAGACAGCTAATGGGGCATTACATTACAAAAAGATTACAAATACAGTACACAAGAAGGGATAACAACAAGTTTTCAACCACTTCCCGTTTTGTAATTTAACATGCTTTCAGTGCACATGTCCATTTTAATTTCCACACATAATGTGCAAAAACCTTGTACTCATTGTATACATTTTTTTAATAACAAAGATTTGATTTAAAAAATCTAAATAAGGGCAAAAACTATATCTACACAAAGACAGTGGTATGTTTTTGCAAAGCTGCTGCAATAATTGGCAGTTACAGCTTTGAGACTTCTGCATTATAACAGTACTATTTAAGATAAGCAGTCCACTTTCATACTTTACTATGGATATACATATATAAATAAATACAACGACTTATTATCAAATCATGACAAGCTGAATTATTGCTAAGAAGTACTTTGTTTTGTTTGACCAGAATAAATGGTTCCAAATGTGCTGTGATTTGTCTAAGTGCCTGTATGCACATTTAAGATGCAGAACTATGAGATGATTGCAGATGGTGCAGTTCATTGCTTTATATTTACTGTAAAACTGTACTTTTGGCAATTATATGTACATACATTCATTCATGCATACATACACTTTCTCACTTTAACTAAAGCAAGCTTAGGAAACGCTAAGCCAGCCTGCTAACAACCATCTGTAAATCACCAACATAATTAAGTATGGATATGATTAAATATAGATTTACTTGTTTTTTTTACTTGTTTATACTAGTGACTGGTGCAAGTTTATAAGCAGTTAGCCTGATGGCTGTTGGTGACCTGTCCCCCAGTTTTCTGGCTGCTACATGCAAGAATAATTGGTCCCTGTAAACTTCTGTTAACTAGTTAGTGGTCCTTCTGTCTAGCTGCTTGTAACATGTACTGACAAAGTCAGCATTATGGTAAACAAACAATTAGAATCCTGTTACAAGTTGTACGTCGTAAGGGACATTGTAGCATAGCAGTTAAGGTACAGGACTAGTAATAAGGTTACTGGTTCAAGCACCACAACTTCCAGGTTGCTGCTGTTGGGCCCTTGAGTAAGGCCCATAACCCTAAATTGCTTAGACTGTCATAGTACTGTAAGCCGCTTTGGTTCAAGGTGTCTGCGAAATGCTGCAAATGTAAATGTAAATTGTTAAACGTTTTATAAAAATGAAAATCTGATGCATTAACAAAATACATATAATAACTTAGATTATTATTAATTCATTTTGTGATGTAGGAAATTCTGTAATGTCACATCACCTTTTAGGCCCAGCTTAGGCTGCGAGCATTGACCACATGAAGTATGTGTTCCAATTATTTACTCAGAAAAAAATAACAATCTCAGTCACTGAACTTTTTAAATCTGCCATGGCCTTACAAGTGTACATGAACCCAACTGTTTATTGAGACTTGCGCATTGAAAATTCCTCTTGTTTCTATGTAGACTAGGTTAATAAGCATATAGCAGGCAACCTGTTTGTTCTGACCAACATTGCCTACATAAAATTGAAACAAATTTGATATAAATAGAAAAATGTTTTGAAAACTGCGATTGTTTGGTACCCTAGGTATAGACATGCTATTTGGTATATTGTTTGGAATCCAGCTGAAATGGTAAATGTTGTGGTTTATTTTAGGGACTTTAAACTTGCGGTCTGGTATTCCAAAATATCTGAAATGAAATATAAAATAATAATAGGGGACAGAGCATTTCCAACTTGCAAAATCATAAACATGCTAAAAATTGTAATATTTGTAATATGATTTGTAATTTAATGCAAATGTGAGCCTAGACCTAATCTTAACTTTTCTTTAGCACTGGAAAATACTAAACTGGTTATTATGATACATAAATGGTTGAAATGCATCCATTTATAAGCACTAATAAATGCTCACCTTATTTCTTTGGTTTTCTTGAAGACTGGCTTCCCTTCATTCTCCTCCCCAATATCAAACAGGTCAGAGTACAGTTCTTTATTATTGTGATCGACCTGGAAAAGGGCACATCTGTCTGCATTCACCAGGTCTTTTGCATATATCTGGCAGACAAAAGAGCACAGTAATGTTCACATCTTAAGAAACATTAGACTGTTAGTGCAGAATGGGCACTCAAGTTTAATAGTATGTGTAATGCCTACTGAGAACAGACTACATTCCGTTTTCAGTAGAAATACATCTCTAAGCCAACATTTGGGCAGGGACTTTTATGTCACAAGGGAAGTTTCTGTTTACTTTGCAAAATCTTTTCTTGGGTACTTCACATACATGTTTGTGTATTAAAAGCTTAGTTGAGGAAATGTCTCTTCAGTTAAAAAATGACCTGTATGAGAAACCAATTAGTTCCTGGAAGGCTGAAAAAAGTTTGGAATTCCGATGGCTGTAGAACTGGGAGTTGGGAGTGATAATCCTTTAAGCATTTCAGCACAAATTATGACTTATAATAGAATTACAGCTATTTAACCGTCCAGCTCTAAGTTATGCAGATCATGTCAATCCCCTTTCTGACCTGCCAACATCACTTTTTGCACTGCTCGTGTTTGTTTAGTGCATTGTCAAGAATCAAATCATGAGAAAGGAATAGTGCAGAGAACGAACGTGACAGTAAACAGGACAGTGCACAAGACAACAAGAAAAAAGAGGACAGAAAATTAAGTAAAAAAAGAGCAAAGGCCTTAAGGAGGAACAGCATGAGCAGTTCCTCACCAAACAAGGCAAACATGAGAAGTTCTTTTCATGCTTGTATTTCTTCACCAGTGATGGTGACACAGATGTTCAGAGGTGTAGAGGGAGTAAAAAAGAATAAGAAAGTGCCCAAAAATGCAAGAAAACAAAAAAAGACCATGGGCACCAAAAAGTTAAGTTAAAACAAGGCTGAAGGGAAAAGGCATGAGAAGTTTGTAGAAGGGGTTTTCCCCAAACGCAGCAAACAAATGAGAAGAGTTCTTTCATTGCTCATATTTCTTCACCAGTGATAACACAGAAGAACGACAAAAGCCCAAAATGTTTTCTTTTTATGATTAGGCATGTGATCTCACTAAAAAAAACCCACACATACTTACCATGATATGTTCAAGTAGAGAATCTATTGCCACAATGTTGTCGAAGTATGTTCTGTAGGGAGTCGGAAACATTTTCTTTAAAGGACGGTCTTGTTAAGGTCACTATATACTTTTTAAATTTAATTAATACTTTGACTATTATAGGAAAGCTCATGAACTACAAATCAGAGGAATGGTAATAGAGCTAAACATCAAATTAAATGACAATGGGTGTTTGTGATAAAAAGTCATTTATAACTATTGCATTAAATGAAATAAAAAAGTAGCTATATTTAGCAACAAAATAAATGACAAACTAGACTACAAAAGCAACTATGCATCTTTTCTAAAATGAAATTTATAACTATTTATTTTATAATAAAATTAAACGGTTCCCATAACTCGATTCTTTTTGTAAAAGAGAGGCTTAGATCAACTGTAACTTAAATTCAACAATTCATGTCTTCTCAATGTGACTACTTAAAATGCACTGCGATGTTGATGCAGACATGTTATACTGATCAGCCCTAATTGTGACCATGTGTTCTGCCATCAGGACATTATAATCACTCAAAAAAAGGACAATTATAAACATGGGGTTGGAAAAAAGCTATAACATTACATTTACAACTATTTAAGATTTCTACTATTTAAGATTTCTACTTTGCACTGACTGTTCATGCTTCAAAGCAGGGCCGGCGCTAGGGGGGGGGGCTGAGGGGGGCATTGCCCCCCCAAATTGTGTCTTTGCCCCCCCCAAGCACAATGCAAGCAACGGCTATTTTTAAAATTATCTCTGAACCAATCACAAAAATGCATTTTGTTTTACAGTGTGAAGATATTTCCTTGCTTATTCCTGATTGGCTCTTTGAGTCATATAAAAATCGGCAGACTGCCCCAAACAGTTCAGTTCGGCAGTATATGTTCTGTTAGTGTGAGCGAGAGGCAGGTATACTGGTAAACACTTTTTTTTTTTACAGAATTAGTATTCTTTTGTTTTCTTTATATTTTAATTTCCCAATAATATAAATATTCTCACTCATTCCTATTTCCACGTTTGAATATTCTCAGTCTGTGTGTAGGTACATTTGTCAGCTTTGACTTAAATTTGTATTAAAGCCTTTCAAGAAATAGAGTTGTTCTATTAGTAATGGCAATTTAATTAAGGGGGCGTATTAAAATGAAATACAATTAGATAATCTTTTTTCTCCATTTACATAATCAACATGTATTTTTTAATCATTGGGTTTTAAGTTTAAGTTCGAAAACATGCATTTTTATTTCTTTACCTCATACATCACTTTAAGCCAGTATCAATAGCTTGGCTGTCATCATTCATGCACAAATCAAGCCTTGAATATATTTCTGGCTTCAAAAACATGACTATCAACATGCCCCCTCATTAGGTTTTACTGCCCCCCCCAAGCAAAGCAGTCCAGAACCGGGGCTGCTTCAAAGGTATCACATTGAAAGAGTTTCTCTATATAATCCTACCACATATGCTTTTGCATCAATAATACCTTCACATTTGATAGTCACCCATGTCGTGGGCACTGATGCACCCCTATACCATTTTATGTCTTTTTTACTGGTAACAGTTCTATTTCTCAAAGAACTTGACATTTATTTTTCCTGAAAACTCATCTGACCACAGCACACATTTCCACTGTCTTTTGGTCTACATGAAACAAACTTCAGCACAGACCACTTAGTGGCATTTCTGCATTGAATGGATGTATGGGTTTCTCTTTGTGTTATAGAGTTTTAGGTTGCAATTCTTGATGCTGGGGCAGACTGTACTAAGTGACAATAATTTTCCAAAGTACTCTAGAGTACATGTGGCTTTACATAGTCATAGTCATATGAGCATGAGTTTCTCATGCAATGCTGCCTAAGGACAGGCACATTTACCAGTGTTTTTCAGCCTTGTCCTACATCTGTTAAAATTTCTCAGAATTCTTTAAACCTTTTCACAATATAATAACAATTTTTATTATTATTATTGTTATGAATAGTGGGTGGTAAAAGACCTAAACTGATTAACAATTCTCTCACAAAGTTTGGCATAAAGTAGTGAGCCACGACCATTCTTTGCTTGTGAAGACTTAGCCTTGGGTGGATCCTTCTTTAATACCTTCTCATGATACCCTCACCTATTGCAATTTCACCTACTTACTGTAGAATGTGTTTAAAATTATGTAACTGTCCCAATCTGTTGACTGTCATTAACATTGTCCATTCAAGAAAAAAAATTTTTATGTTCATATTTTTTAAGCCTTTACGTACAGAACATCATGATTATAAACATTAAAGATTATTAGCATCCTATATAAAAATGCCATTATTTTATGTACAACTTGTAGTTAAAAAGCCCACTCTCTTTTAAAAAACTATGCATTATATTAAATCGTTTTGGCCATAAATGGCCATTCTTCACATTTCTGTCTTGTTTTATTAAACAGAGAAAAAACACTGCTCCCCATAGAAAAGTCCCCTCCCTTGCACTTACTTTGACACATCTAGAAGGAAGTCGTTAAGTTCTGTCTGCTTGGCTAGACCTCTGCAGACCTGGAATAAAAAAAAACCCAGGAATGTATTAAAGACAAATTGATCTTCATTAAAGCGTATGTGTTTTTGTTTATGTGTTTATTACTGGACCATTAGATAAATGTGAGCTATTTTTCAGCTGTCACCAACACTTTTTACAATCAACTTTTCCTTTAGTGATTATATACCTGTTAAAATTCGATGACATTAGGTCACAAGACCTAGAGAAAATAGGCTGTCATGCACAATTTTGGGAGTGGGTGGGGTTGTATGTTAAGAAATGTTTTAGTGGAAATTGCATTTTTATTTCATTAATACAATACTTTTCCATTGCTTGGAAAACAAACCAAAAAACAGAACTAATTCAACAACAATAGATAAGCTTGTCATGTCTAGAAAGAAGAGATATTCTTATGAGCCAAGATAAAAAAAATTCTGAAGTTAAGAAGGACATTTCAACAAAGTAGTGACCCCAAACATATAGCCAAAATGACTCCAGGCTGGTTTATGGTGCTTGCATGTCCCAGCTATTCTCCTGACTTCAATCCTATAGAAAATTCATAAATGATTTTAAAACTGTGAGTGTCAAAATTAACAATGGTTTGCCAACAAAAACTGGACCACAATGCTTCCCACAAGCATATTATTTTCTCAAAGCTGTAATTGTAACAACTTTGTAATAAAGTACTAATCTAATTGATTTTGGGTGTATAAATACTTTTGTAATGAATTGAAATTTCTTCGTTTAAACTTTAAATAAAACTTTAATTGACAAGAAGTTGAAAAAAAAATGATGCACTGATGTAGAAGTAAAACATGGACAAGCAGCTTTAGGACCTTAAAGTTCACAATTCATTTAAAACATTACTTTTGGAGACAGACCCAACAAGCCTTTTAAAGGGACATCACCATCCAGAGAGCTCATGTGCAAGCACTGTTGCAATATAATAATTGTGTCCTTAGAGGTGTGTGTGTGCACTGAATGAATGGTCTGCTTGCGCACAATGGACCTTTGAGAAAAGCCAGTCCATGTGCACTGGGATTTCATTCTTAAACATGCATGTAAAACCAGAAAAAAAACATGGCACTGTGTGTGTGTTTATTACCTATGAACACCACTGTTTGCACTCACCTGCACTTGGTGAATTGCTACTGAAGCCCAGGCTAAATTTGCTGTGGCAACCTACAAAACAGAAAATGTAGACAAAATAATCAAAGCTGAAGGCCATTAACGGGTCAATAAATCCTTTCTGATAAATTAATATTTACATTAAATACCCTTGCACTCAAAAACATATTTTTATTTATTTATTAGGATTTTAACGTCATGTTTTACACACTATGGTTACATTCATGACAGGACAGGTAGTTACTTCTTACACAAGATTTTTCAGGTTAAGTCTTTAATGTCAAACACAGTCATGGACAATTTTGTATCTCCAGTTCACCTCACTTGCATGTCTTTGGACTGTGGAGAAAACCGGAGCACTCAGAGGAAACTCAAGGGCACGGGGAGAACATGCAAACTCCACACAGAAAGGACCTGGACAAAAAAAACATATTTTTTAAATGTGTCTTACATCTGGATTGTAAGTGGGTGAATGTTTGAGTGTGCCAGGTCATGTGTGCCAGTGGTTGAGGGTTAAGGGCCTTGCCCATGAGCTCAGCAGTGACAACCTGGCAGTGGTGGGGCTTAAACCAGCTTCTGATTACCAGTCCCGTACCCTAACCGCTGAGCTACCACTGCCCTAAAACCACTACATAACAGTAAATAATAAAAGAAATGATGTTGAATTACCCAAAGTTGGTTTAGACTTTTTAAAAGGTTGGAAAGGTAAACCAGCTAGGAAAGGCTGCTGTTGTGATCTGTGTTGTACCTCCTGGTGGCTGAGGTTGAAGGGCTCTCGGCCCACGTGGCGGTGCAGCTCCAGCACAGCGATCAGGTCACCGATGGCCGTGAGGATGGGTAGACACAGAACAGAGTGAACATGGATCCCTGAGTCCTGCCCTGTGCCATGGGGGAACCGCTCGTCCTGTGTACACACACACACACACACACACACACACACACACACACACACACACACACACACACACACACACACACACACACACACACCTCATTACTCCAGTAATGCACGTGAGTAATCTGCTCTCGGGTAATTGGGTAATTATCCAGGTCTGTCTTTAAAGCATTATATGTATTAGAAAAGGAAAAATCTATTAATTAGGATTCATTATTAATGAATTGTTTAAATACATACACACCCTTCTTAAATTGTGGACCCTTCGGGTTGTTCATATAAAACAATAAAAATTGCAGTTAAATTTTAGAATGTGTATACATTGCACATAACACGAATTGGTTTGAAAAGAAAATATATAATAAGTAACAGTTTTTACTTAGCAATGTAAAGGAGATAGAATAACCTAACAATGCTAATAATATAACTTATTTATAATAAATAAAATTAACAGTTTTTATTTTGTTTATCACACTGAAATAAATGGCATAAACTAGGGAGTAATGATGGTAATAAAAACTGTTTCAAAAAAAGCCACAATGGCAGTTTTAATAAAAAAAATGACTTTAGGGTGTTACCAACAATTTTATGGCATGTATGAAATGTGTTAATAAATCTGGGCAAATAAAGACTAGAATGTGACTAGGTAGTAAAAAGGATTTCAGGAATCGAACTATTTACAGTCGTAGCTAGTGGACACTTGATGCTTATTGACGTCATGTCTTACTTGTACCACTGGAGGGCATTGAGAGTCATGAGCTTCTTACTAGAAGAGGTAAAGCTACAGTGTTTACAGCATAGCAAAGCATGTAACACGTTTTTTACACTTTATGTTAGCTGCAAATCTATCTTGCCTCACAGAATTGAACTGAGTGGTCAGTGACTTAATGCTCATGCACCTCAGGGTAGTTTGCTTGTGGGTGTTATTTTATGGCAGCAAGTTGTGTGGAATGGATTACTGAGACAACTTCCATCATACTACCAATTGACCAAACAAAAAAAATCATTAAAGGTGATTCATACAAAATTACTGTCAGTAAATGACAGGGTCATTCTATGTCAGATTGTCTGTAAGAGAAACGTAAAGGGCCTGCATAGCTATAAAACCAACATTGCACAGTGACTTACCCCCATGATGTTTTCTACAAGTAGTGTCTTTCGTGTCTTGGCAACATGTGCGGCAATGGTGGTCCCAAATGCAATGGGACCTGAAGGGATGAGCCCAGGAAGCCCTTCCTTTGCCCCAGTTGGTGTGAATAAACACAGGCTCTGGTCAACAAAAAGATTTTATAGATTATAATTCAGCAAGCTTGATTATGCTTTTTTAATTATTAATATCACTTTGTGATTGTACGAGGGATCTTCAAACATTTTTGGCACTTTTATATTTTGGTTGGAAACGGTGAGGGTGGGAGGAGAGCTTATAGCCCTGATTTAACACCATCCGAAGAAGCTTTAGGGGGAAGAAGGTTTTCATGTGATGATGTGAAAGCAGTGGTGCATCAGTGGCTACACGCTCAACCAAAAACTTTTTTTTGGATGCCATTAAAAAGTTGGACACTAGGAATAATGCATCAAAAGGTGACTGTAGAAAAGTGATGTCATTTGTTTTTGAAATTTTTAATATAGAGTTAAAAAAGTGCAGAGACTTTTTGAAGAACCCTTGTACTTTGCTCCTCTGGTATTTTCATTATTTTCTCCACTTTGCACCCAGTTTATACACCGATCAACCATAAAATTTTAACCACCTCCTGGTTTCTACACTCACTGTCCATTTTATCAGCTCCACTTAACATATAGAAGCACTTCGTAGTTCTACAATTACTGACTGTAGTCCATCTGTTTCTCTGCATACTTTTTTAGCCTGCTTTCACCCTGTTTTTCCAATGGTCAGGACCCCCACAGTGTAGGTATTATTTTGGTAGTGGATCATTCTCAGCACTGCAGTGACACTGACATGGTGGTGGTGTGTTAGTGTGTGTTGTGCTGGTATGAGTGGATCAGACACAGCAGCGCTGCTGGAGTTTTTAAAAACCGTGTCCACTCACTGTCCACTCTATTAGACACTCCTACCTAGTTGGGCCACCTTGTAGATGTAAAGTCAGAGACGATCGCTCATCTATTGCTGCTGTTTGAGTTGATCAGCTTCTAGACCTTCATCAGTGGTCACAGGATGCTGCCCACGGGGCGCTGTTGGCTTGATATTTTTGGTTGGTGGACTATTCTCAGTCCAGCAGTGACAGTGAGGTGTTTAAAAACTCCAGCAGCGCTGCTGTGTCTGATCCACTCATACAGCCCAACACATACTAACACACCACCACCATGTCAGTGTCACTGCAGTGCTGAGAATGATCCATCACCCAAATAATACCTGCTCTGTGGTGGTCCTGTGAGAGTCCTGACCATTGAAGAACAGCATGAAAGGGGGCTAACAAAGCATGCAGAAAAACAGATGGACTACAGTCAGTAATTGTAGAACTAATAAGTGCTTCTATATGGTAAGTGGAGCTGATAAAATGGACAGTGAGTGTAGAAACAAGGAGGTGGTCATAATGTTATGGCTGATCGATGTATGCTTGATTTTATGCACCTTCAGCAAAAAAGTCTGGCTTAAATAAAAAAATCAATTTAATAGCACAAACCTTTGAATATATTCAGTGAATAGATAAGTTCATAATGATGCTTCAGCTACTCTGTAGTAATAAACTAACAGATAAAAATTGTTGCATGCATTTGTTTACACTTCATGCCATCCCTTGCTGTTTTCTGCAGTACCATTAGTACTATTAAATATATTACAAATAAAAGTAAATAGCTAAACAGCATTTTATTTCAAGCTAATAAATTTACAATATCAATAGATTAACACAAAAAACACAATCCATTTATAAATATGACTACTTACATTGTTGCATTCCCCAAGGAAGTAAAGTGCAAAACCATCAGCCTTTGTGGCTGTGGGAAAAAGAACACAGATACTTTGTGATGGTCAGACATTTAAGAAAGTATACATGTAGACATTTCATGATTATAAAATGCTATCTGAAAATTATTTTGCAAGCACAGTTGCCAAATTAACTTATGGTGAATGCCATTTTTATAACATTAGTAAAACATGACACTGAAATTCCTCATGATTCCTTGATTTGTTTAATGATATTATGCACTGTAGATGGAAAATATGCAAATCTCTTCCAATCTTTCTTTGATGTACATTGTTTTTAAAAATTTTATTCATTTTCTCACGCATTTGTTGACAAACTGGAGATCATCTGGCCATCTTTGCTAATCAAAGACTCTTTGTCTTTCCTGGATGCTGCTTTTGTACCAAACTATGATTACAATCACCTGTTGACATCACCTGTTTGGAATCACTTTAGTTAGTTTTTCACCTCATTACTAGCCCTAAATTGCCCCCGTCCCAACTTTTTTGGAATGTGTTGCAGGCCTGAAATGCAGGAATGGAGGTATATTAACAATTGAAATGAAGCTGTGCAGACAAAACATGAAATGTCTTGGGTTCAAACTGTCTACAATCAAATAAAAGTCAAAGTAAGTGTAAGGAAGACTGCATTTTTATTTTATTTGTATTTTCCATACTGTCCCAACTTTTTCTGATTTGGGGTTGTATGTTGCACCAATTAATATAAAGAAACTAACTAAAATGTGTTTACAGACATTTATATTTTTACTGAAAAAAAAATAATGGTGACGTCTGTAGTAACTAGTAGCCAAGTGTCAATAATTGAGACTAGAATTACTGGGGTCAGGGTGGGTTATTAAAATACAGACATGTGTGCGTGTTTATTGCTAAAGTTTAGCATTTAAAGAGAGAGTATACTGCAAGACAACAAACCAATACATTGGCAAAACTTTAATTTTATTTTCATTTAACCATGACTATACTGACCTACGGAATTTTAAAATACAGAATTTCAAAGTTGCAGTATATGATGTGTAGCACAATGAATAAATCTGTAAAAAGATGCAGCAAATATTGACCAACAAATATGATTTAAATCACATACGGCAAAAAATGAACAGTGATTTATCTTGGTGTGTTAATATCTTAACATAAACAATTTAAACAGCTTTGATACTTGTCACTGTTAACAGTAAAACAGCGGTAAAACCAAACACACAATAAATATGTTCTTCTGTTTTTTAATACAAATGTTTGATGTTTTATACTAATGTAATAGTAAAATAAACTAGCCTATTTAATCTCATGCAACTGCTTTAAAACCACTTTTTAAAGTGTGTGTGCGTGTGCACGTGCAGGGGGCAGGTCTGCATCCCCGAGTTCTGCAGTGCTGCAGTGTGCTGCTGACGAGGTGTGGGTGGATGAAATGTGACAGTCTATGCACTGCTTAGCCATTGAGAGGGAAAGAGCAACAGTGTCAGACAAAGATGAACATCATGCACCAGGCCACAACCTGTTAACCAGGGTCAACCATACCAGAAGCCCAGCCAGCAGCCTCTCCGGTGCTGCATCATTAACTCATGAACCCACTGCGCTGCCTGCTCCAGGGAAACACACTTCTACCTCATACTGCTGAGAGCTCAGGGCATTTTACTGTTTAACTAGTAACTAGGTACAGTAAAGCTCCATCAAGCCATGTCACTAAACACAGCCATGAACATTGTCACCACAGAGAGAACTAGGAATCAACCACTTTTGCTACATATCAGTCATATCAGTATATAAACATTTCAGAATAAAGAGTATTCACTGTGTTAGAAATAATCAGAAACAAAATATTTAGAATTTATTTACAGAATTTTGCTATTACATTAATGTAACTTAAAACCTAGACATTAACCTGTAACATTTCATTTGAAATCCTTTACAGCTTTACCTACTTGTTGCATGATTATTTAACTTATATTCCGACTAGGTATACACAATACGGCCAAAAGTATATTATTGAGTCCAGATGTTTTAGACACAGCTGTTTCTAACAGGCGTATAAATCAATTAAGTTTACAAATTTTGTGGCAAAAGGCCCTTTCTGTTCCAGCATAACTGTGGCCCTGTGCACAAACACGGGGCATGGTACTAAATCCCAGTGGCCTGCACACAGCCTAAACCTCTTTGAACACTTTTGGGATGTTCTGGAATGTTCTGGAATGATGATAGCAAGCCAAGCCACTCTGTGATCACTCAAACAACCCGGTAGCACTGATGGGGATTAAAATCCTGGATCCCAGCAAAATTGACTACCATAATTTACAGCTAGCATCATTTTCTGTCTCAGAAGTGCAAAGAAAAAAATTGTTGGTACCAACATTTAATTAAAGTTAAAATGTTTAAAATCTCACACTGCCTGTCTTTTTTATTTATTTTATTCTGCGCTGTATGTTCTCTAAATCAGTGGTCCCCAACCACCGGGCCGTGGACTGTGGGTCATTTATTACCGGGCTGCACAGAAAGAATAAATAATGACAGATCGCGACAAGAGCAATTACATTTCCAAAACTCTTCGGGTGTTATTGTCGCTTATCACCACTAGGTGGGTGCAGCATAAAAAGCTTAGGATTCCCACTGATTTTCCATTCTATAGTTATTCTTAGTGCCCAAATAGGAGTGTTGCATCAAGAAGGCATTTGGCTTGAAAATTGCTCCAAATCAAATATGCACTTCAATGATCTGCTGTGGCGATTCCTAATGAGAGCAGCTAAAAGGAATCATTCAACATTAATCAGAAAATTGTATTACCTGTTAGTAACATTAGCAATGACGTTCATTATTATATTATTTATATAATTAAACACAAAGAAACAAATTCTGGACAGCAAGCGTGTGTCACATTATTGCCGACGTTAGACATAAAGTAAGTCATTTTTACGGAAGCATACCTCTAAGCAGTGTGTTAGTGTGTGTGTATGTGTCACAAATAGGGCCTGACCTGTTTTGATGATGTTGCACAATTCGTACAGCAGGAGTTTGTTGTCTCCGCCTGTGTCGAGCCTCTGTTCCATGTAACTGTTGAGCTCATAAACCACGCCCTGCATATTCGTGTCCTGGTACTGCTGGACACACAAACAGACACAGCATGCAACTAGCCAAACACAAACATAACGTACTGGCTAAACATGGTACCAGGGCTACATGACATTCCTATACAAATGCCAGTACACACATAAATACACCTGCTTCACATTCAAGCATGTGACTCAGCTTACTTGTCACCCAAAGGTAAACGTCATGAAAAATGCCTGTGGTTAAATAAATTATCATTATCATTTTTTTTTATTTACCCTTTAATTAAAGAAAGATAAAACCCTCAATAAAATATACATTAATCTTACAAATCTATGAATCACAATTCCTGGCATCCCTAGATATTGTTATAAACAGAGTGTGTCATGTGGTTGTGGATTTTCTGAACATAGTAGCATTCGGGGGTTGCCAAGTCTTTAAATGTACATTCACTAGGCAATAGATATTTAATTAATTCAGGTTATATCATTACCTTTTGCGATAAATATTATATAAACACGAAAATTTAAGCTTTTCTCAGGTCTATTTTTAGTAATGCTTTATTTCTGTTTATGTTTTTTTGTCAAATTGTAAAATCACTTCATCCTCAGGATTAGTTTTATTTACTCACACTGCCATTTGGTAGATAATTATTTTTTAAGTGAGTCGTTACTTATCGTTAAAATCTGTTACTGACAATTGGGTTTTCTCTTATTATTAGTGGTTTAGGTACTGGACTAGTAACCAGAAGGTTGCCGGTTCAAGCCACACCTCTGCCAGGTTGCCACTGTTGGGCCTTTGACCCTCAATTGCTTAGACTGTATACTGTCACAACTGTAAGTTGCTTTGGATAAAAGCGTCCACCAAATGCCAAAATTGTTAAATGTAATATTTTAAAACGTACTTTTGGCATTTAACTAGTTACAAAAGATCTGTGAAATATAATTTCTAACTAAAAGTTCAATGATTTGTTTCCCATACAGCAGTCACAACACAGATACTGACAGCAGTAAAATCATGCAGTTCATAATAGCCTAACATGCCTTCTTAATTTAGTGGGCATAAAAATGATGACATTAATGTTTTTGGTGCAGAAAAATTGTAGTTGTTTCATTAGTAAGTATATCCTGTTTAAGTGTTTAAGATGCTGCGTACAGATTATATGAAGAGCACATAATTAAAGAGGGTTTCACCTACCCACAGTCCATTTTAAAATGATGCTTTGATGCTTGAAAGAATACAGGAAATAATGTGCTTCATACAGTTTCAGTAGAGTTAAAAATGGATGCCTCTGCTAGGAAGCCAAAATAAGGTCATGGTTAAACCTTCGAGCATGACATTGATCCAAAACACTCGGTCATTTTAATAATTTTTCCAGCTGTTCTTTCTCTGTGAATAAATTATTGGAGCACATCCTTATAAGTTATTTTATAACTTCATTGTTAGTTGTCTAAAAATATGACACAATTTGCTGGGTGAAAAATATACACACAGCAATACAGATTATTAATTAATGGTGACGAAAGTCCTATAATGTCATTTAACTTAGTTGCGTGGCTATGGTAGTTTATTATAAGTAATTATGGTTAACACTAGACAAAGATTTTCTGTTAGTACAAAGTAACTGGAACAGTGGTCTTTTTGCCAAGGTTGAAGAAAGACAAATGTGTAACTTTCAGCTAAGAGAAAATTTGTCTTTAAGGTCAGGCCTAAAACAAAAGCCAGCAAGAAGCATGCCTGCTATTAATTAGAAGCTGCTGGAACACAGTCATTTTACCACAGTGAAGCAAGCTTTAAAGTGTCATAGGCCTAAAAGCTGTTGTGCAAGAAAGAACCCTAACCCTTCCCTCCACACAGTTGGTAAAAAAAAGAGGATGTAATCAAACCCACAAACCTTGTACCTATTGTCAAGCTTAGTGGTGGTTTTACTGAGAATATGTGAAATGTGGAGTCATGCAAGAAGCTTATGGGTAGCTATTATAAGTGGCTGACTGAGGGGTGTGTGTATGTGTGTGCATGTGTTTATGTATATATTCATTTTGCCCTAGCCTTTCCTGTGTAGTGTATTCATGTATCTGTCCAATTACATATACTATTCAGGTGGATGCACAGGATTATACTGGATTACACTGTTTGAACACTGGCCTTAGGGTATGCCTGGTATGCCAGAAACCCACCAACACATGCGGTTATTTTAGCAAAGGGTGGTCTAAGATACAAAATACATGTAACAAAAAACCAATAAATGTGACACGTTTGTTTAAAAATGACAGCAATATTTTAATTAGGATTGTACTTTCATGAAAGACATTCAGTGAATTTTCTCACATTTTCAGTGTAAGATTAAGCTGATTAACTACTAAGCCGTTCTTTATAACATTTCTTAACCACCATCATTACCAGGGATGCCAACAATTCAAGAGCTGAATTTAAGCATTTGGTATTTACACAAAACAGGAGCGCCTTTCCATTTAGAATTGAAGAATGTGCATAATAAAAAAAAAAACCCACAATAATAAAAAAAAAAACACATATACACAGCTCGGGTGGAACAGCTGCTCACTACATTTCAGATTTGTGTTTAAACCTCAGTCGTGCTATCGGCTGCCTGGTCGTCTACACAGACTTGATTGACTATGTCCCTGGGAGGGATGATAAACATACACACAGGTGCAATTGGGAAATCTTCGACTATTGGCCATATAGATTAGCAGTTTGTCTAGTGCAAGAAAAGTGAGGCTCATGACCAAAAGAATACTCTCTCTATTGTCAAGCCTAGAGGTAGGACACTGATTATGTGGGGATGTTTTCTGCTGCAGGAAATGACTTTTTTAACCATGTGACTGGCATCATGGATTCACAGAAAGAAACAAGGTGTTTACTTTTTCGGCATTTAGCAGACGCTTTTAAACAAAGCGACTTACAGTACTGTGAAAGTATTGTCTAAGCAATTGAGGGTTAAGGGCCTTGCTCAAGGGCCCAACAGTGGCAACCTGGCAGTGGTGGGGCTTCAACCAGTGACCTTTTGATTACTAGTCCAGTACCTAAAACACTAGGCTACAACTGCCTGTTCCATGTTTGAGAGTAATGTTCCTTTTTTGATGAGGCAAACTGAACCCTGGTGACAGTTTTCAGCAAGACAATGATTCCACGCACAATTCCAAGAGAAAAACCTGGATAAGGAATCAGTCCTGGAATATCCTGGATTGACCTTTGCAGTTTTCATATATCAATGCTATAGAACATCTGCGGTAAAATTTAAAGAAATCCGTTTTGCTTATTTTTAACAGCAGTTCCTCACACCACAAACTTACCACTGCTTTAAAAAGACCTTCGTATGCCCTGAAGCATGCACACGCACGCACGCACACACACACACACACAGAGCGAAGAGAATAGTACATTTGGGGGTGACTGATAGTAATGTAAATGGTACCATGCTTTCACTTATAAATAAACTGCCACAGACTCGTGACTTACCCTGCTGACTTCTTTTGTTGAATGTTCATCATCTGTTGGGGAAAAGAAAACGCATGTCAGCTTAACCAAAATAGAACGTCTTACATGCTGTAGTCTTTATCATATCTTAACAACATTGTCAGTACAATTTGTTTCATATTTAACAACAAGTGGGACATCCATGGTTCAAAGATTCGTAGAACAACAACTCCTGCTTAAAAAAGTAAATACAAAAGGTAGGTTTAACATGTGAAAACAGGTTGCATGCTAAGAATATAGGATATAGTATGATCCTAATATAGGATGATAGTAATATAGGATAATACTAAGAATATAGGATCTTGTCTTGTTTTAATTTTTTTTTTTTACAGATTTTGCTTTTAAATTTTTTTCTTTACTCATTAATTTAAATTTTTTTGTTATTTTTATCCTGTTATTTGTGGATGTTTTGCTTTTCCTTGCTTTTACTTTCGTCTTTTATGTATTTACACTTGCACCTTTGGGAACAGTTTCATAAATCTGCTTTTTTTTTTCCCACAGCAGAATTAAATAAAATCACTGCAGCTGAGGGAGACGTGATTGTTATTAATCATCCGCTGTAGTAAGTAATATAGGAAGCAATAGCAAAGGCATAGTTCATGCATACTAAAGCCATAGTGTAACTTAAGCCATCGTACAACTGTGTTATTGATGAAGGAATACAGAACATAAGTTACGGGGGAAGCATGTGTAAAGGCATGAGAACGTGAGGAATGTTTTCATTGTTCCAATCACTCTGAGCTAAAGGAGGAACTGGTAACAAGTTGCATGCTCAAGCTGAGTTGCTCATCTACTGTAACAAAGTTATGCTACATTTCAGCCTTTCGTTTCCAGCCAGTCATCCGTAGTGCTCTGTTTTATTGCCATGACTAGAGCCATACAGCCACAGACACAATGTGGCCTAGACATGAATCACAGTGTGTGTGTGTGTGTGTATGTGAATCAGAATGAGAAATGAATGAAAATGTAAGAAAGAAAAATATAGAGAATGAGTGAAAGGCAGAACAATGTGAGGGCAGGGGTGGAGGGCAGTAGGGTACAGGCTATTACCTAGATAAGCTGTTCCTCTAGAGCTGCTGTCGCAGAGTTGGGTATTTATGAAGTACCACCTCACGTGTGTGTGTGTGTGTGTGTGTGTGTGTGTGTGTGTGTGTATAGAGTCCACAGAGTCAGGGGGAGTGGGGAGGGGGCACTGACGTCAGTAGGGCCTGAGGGTGCTCATTAGTCACAGCCAAACTACACACAAAGACATACAGGCTAGCAGGATAACACCTCACCAGTTTCACACACCTCAGTAGTCAGTCACACACATACACACTTTCAATAAGTATGTCAATCTGTAGTAGTACCAGTCCGGCTCTCCTGACTAGCATCACTCGCTTATGCCTACACAGTTTTAACACAGGCCTTCAAATAGCCTAAAGCTACATGGCTTTGCATTCATCATGCAAGTCCAAGTCCAAAGTCTGGCTCAGGGGCCAGCTACACATTTCACCTACCCCAGCACTTATTATAAAATCAGCACTTGCTCACAATACTTGCCACTATGCTACTGTAAACCAGCATGCTAAAAGAATGCTTAACTTAGCTTAACATTGTAGTCTGAAGCGAGTGCGAGTACGCTGGTGCCCGTCGGTTTGAGTGCTGACTCTCCATGCCTCTGTGTTTGTGTTCGTTTTGTTGGGTTGGTTATTTTGATTGTAAATAATCAAATCTTTATAAGAACTATTTTCATCTCTGTTACACTGTTTTACAACTCGGCTACATGTGGCTGCATTCGCTGTTTGTTTCTCGGCTGTGTGAGGCTGCATTCAGTGCCACTGTGTATTTGTATGGGGCTCTAACATTTCATCAACATTTTTTCCAACTTATCCAGTTGTATCCAATTACCCAATTGCATTATGCTTTCTCTCCAATGATGCTGATCTCCACCCTGGATGAGGAGAGCCGTGACTGACACACGCCCCCTCTGACAAGTGCGCAATAGCCGACTGCATCTTTTTACCTTGCACAAGACGAGTTCATATGTTGATCTGCTTTGTGTACGGAGAGCCACACCCTGATCAACGCATTGTAGGCACCACCAATCAGCCAGCAGAGGTTGTAATTGCATCAGTTATGAGGCCCCGTCCGGCTCCCATCCTGTATGAACAACAGCCAATCATTGTTCGTGTGGGTGCCCAGCCTGCCGGATAGCAGAGCTGACATTCAAAACCACAAGATCAAAATATCAGCTCTGATGTGCTAGCGCAGGGGTGTCAAACTCATTTTCATTGAGGGCCACATCAGCATTATTGTGGCCCTCAAAGGGCCGATTGTAACGTATCCTGCTGTGATTGCAGTCTGCTGTTTTTCTTAGAGGCTGAATTCTGTAGTTATATTGTCCTCCCTTACCACAGACACAGCCTCATAACACAAGAGACGCACCGGTTTCCCTTCCTGAAGCACAAACTTGTTTTCATTTTCATTAAATTTCCTCCTTCTGCTTAATTTTCTTACTTATCTTCTTGTACATTTTGGGATTATGTGTAAATATTTCTTAACATCATCTACTGGCGGGATGCGGTCACTTTGCAGGTCAAAAAATCAGCATGCATTTTGAGAGATGCAGTTAATGTAGGATTTTACAGTGTATTTTAAGACAATCATTCTGTCCTCACTAATAGTTTATCCCCCTTTCTCAGCTATACAGACAGACAGCTCTATTCAGAATACAGTCGGTTTTATTTGCTTCCCAGCTGTGTGATACACTGTGTGCATCAAAATGAAGTAAAAATACAAACAATAAAAACAATAAAGAACTTGATAGAGTACAAGCACACAGCTGTAGTCAAGTGTTACATCTGGTACAATATGAGATTTAACCAAACGTAAAATAGCGCTAACGAGTTAGCATTGTGTGTAAAAATACTAATTGCTATAGTAACGGTAACAATTGTATTTAATTACGGTAAATTTGTAACTAAAACGCTGTGATGTACTCACTAAACATTTACAAACAACAGAATATAAACGCCAATACTTACAGACGATGCTTTGGTATTATACTACAATATAATTATTTATATTTATTATTATTGTTTACATTACTACCCGCGTTCTTTTGCCGTAAAAGTCACATGGCCTCTCAGCGAAGGTCAAAGTTAGTTGCCATGACTACGATGTCACCAGTTGCCGCTTTTAAAGGCGCAGGAATCCCATTAAATTTTAAGTGCATCTCTGTAACGACTCAAACCATCACAACAATCGTACAGTCGTTTAAGCTCTCGCGGGCCACATAAAATGACGTGGCGGGCCGGATTTGGCCCGCGGGCCGTGAGTTTGACACCCCTGTGCTAGTGTGTTTCACCGCTGCGCCACCTGAGCCCATCATTCAGCAAATTCTAATCAGGCTATAATACGCCTAATACTCAACAGTGGCTGATTTGTGGTTGTATGTCCAACTTGTTCTCACATCTTCTCACGGGACATTTGGAACTCTTTTAGAATTACCCTTAAGTTTTTTCTTCCCTTGTTGACCAAAGTCCTTCTTGTCTGGATGCCCAATTTGGCAAGGCAACCAACTCTAGGAATGTTCACAGTTGCCAAGCTTTTTCATTTTAAAATGAATGAGGCCACTGTGGTCCTAGGAACATTTAGAGTTAGATATGGTTTTACATCCTTACTGATCTATTCATTATGCACAAACAGTTCCTTGGGCTTAATGGCTTGGATTTTGTCCAGACATCAGAATGTAAACTGTGGAATTTGGAGTGCCACAGCAAAGGATCTGAAAATGAGTTTGTAAAAAAAAAAAAAAAAAAAAAAATCTATCTATTCAAAATCGTGTGTGCAAAAAGGTCAAATGGTTTAAATAATTTATGAGTTCATTATGTTTCTTCATTCTTTTAAATAATTAGTAAATATTGTTTTGGCTAAGAGTAACCTCAGTTATTTGAATATGCCATACTTTGGGTTTGAAAAAAAAAAAATGCTTGGTTATAGTGTTGTTATAATCGAAGGATTCTTTCTGATCACAGGATGCTGCTGGCTTCATATTTATGGTTCCTCTGTATTGTTGGTGTAGCTTAAAAACAAACAATGAATAGGTGTACCCAGAGCCGTAGATAGAGAGAGTTGCGACACTCCTTGATCTCGCCGCTACGCGGTCACGTGGTTCATGTAACCCTCCAATAGTTCCAAACAAACCCGGCGCTGTCATGTTCTCATATGGGACAGGCAGCAGTGAGTGAAATATTAAACAGTAAATAATAAACATTTGTACAATTTCTGGGTATTTTCAACTGCGTTTACATTTACTGCATCTGCTTTAATATCAATTTGGTATATGAAGTGGAATATTGATGTTTATAATGACTTGTTAATAGGTCGTTCTTGTTAACACACAGTACATTATATTAGCATACATTACATAATGCGATATCATTAAGTAGTAGAGACAATATACAGTACAGAGATTAGACAGTTTTTTATGTTTTGTTTTTTACATAAACTAATCTCCCTT
Source organism: Trichomycterus rosablanca (assembly GCF_030014385.1). Lineage (NCBI taxonomy): Eukaryota > Metazoa > Chordata > Actinopteri > Siluriformes > Trichomycteridae > Trichomycterus > Trichomycterus rosablanca. The sequence goes on from NC_085992.1 coordinate 29,062,303, forward strand.
CACTTTCCTGAGGATTCATAATAATAATCATTTTGGTTAAACACTAAGCCATGTGGCTGGATTCATAAGGTTTACCTGCACTGAATGAACAGATTCATAAACACACTACCGTACCAATACCTTTAACATTATAGTGCAGGTACATGAAATAGCATTAATTCATGTCTTATTTCATGAGTAAGTAATAATTTATTCCTACATGTAATACATGAATTAATTCATAATTAATATGCACTAGTTCATTTTGTCTAATGTAAGTGGTGGACAAGGTACACAAACCATGTAGTTGAGTTGAAGTAGAGATATCCAAGGTAACATATTACTCCAGTAAAAGTAGTAGTAAAAGTAAAAATACTCTTTACCTCCACTAAAGTACTAAACTAAATTTACCTTCAAATGTACTTAAGAATGAAAGTAAAAGTATAATGATTTATTATGGCTCTGATGTTTTATTATCATTTCTGTAACAAGACTCTTGATTAATCAACTTTTAATTAATCAATTTTAGGTGAAAAGACTCTAGTGTCAATAATTTAGCTTAGCTGACTAAGCTAAATTCAGTTATACCTATTAATTAAGATAAACATGTAACATTTAGTGCTGAGCAAATGCTAAATAATAACAGTATTACGTATATTAATGACATCAAATTCATTATTTTTTTGAAAACAAAGCAACAAACAGCTAAAAATGCTTGATAAGTAGTGGAAATGAATGGGGCTCTATGGGATGTTTGGAACTATACAGAGCTCCACAACCCGGAAGCTGCACAGAAAATATGTCCCGCCCCCTTTCCAACGGTTCCCTATGGGAGTGTCGCCACTCTGTTCTCTCTACCGCTCTGGGTGTACCTAACAAAGTTCTGTACTCACCTAAACAAAAGCGAGTGTACATGCATCAATACAAATCTGCTCACATTTAATCTTGTTTAAAGATAAAAAAAACAACCTGCATTCCCCTAAAATGTAGCTCACACTTGGTTGGTCAGGATACACCCAGCAGCTCTACACTCCATTGCTGCACTCATGCAGAAAGCATTTCTAAAAAGTGACACGCTGGTCCACCTCTCCCCACACCTCCACTCCTCCCCGGCTGCCTGTGTGTCCCTGGAGGTTAGCTCTGACGTCAGAGGCTGAGCTTAGGCCGGCCGCCAGGCCTGTGGGCTTTTGATAAATGTGGTGGGTCTGTTGAAGTGGGCACTGCATGGGCAGCACATGGCAATGACAGGCCTGCTGAAATGGCACTAATGCCCTGATGCACCCTGCAGGCCCTTTCACACATTCCTTTTCTCTCTAGACCCAAGCCTCTACCTACACTTGCTTGTTGGCCTTGATTAGTCACACATAATCACACACAAACATCCAGCTCTGACATGGAGCAGTAATCTAAGTCATTTAAGTCATACAAAAAATACAAACACATTCCTCATACATTAATACCACACAATCAAACAAATGGAAGTGTAATTCTATATGATGATAACTAACCAACGTTATTCAATGGTTAACCAACAGTGGCCAGGTTTATAGTGACTAAATGCATTAATAAACACATCCACAAAGTTGAATCAGTTCATCTGGACATAAGGTTTGTGTCCAGATGAACTGATTCAACTTTGTGGATGTGTACCTGGATTATTGCATTTAAACAACTAATTATTCACAGTTGCAATTAATGAGACTGAACGAGTGGGTTGTAGAGGTGCCCTGACCTATAAACAAGGCACAAAATGTGTGACTCTAAAGGTTCTGTCTCCAAAAAACATGTCCTGCCCAAAACCAAAACTAATTAGAGGCTATTAGAAAAGGCTTTGTGATGACAACCCTGATTAAGCAGTCATCCCCTTCTTCTTCTTTTACGGCACACAGGACATGCACACACACTGCTAAAGCGCAACTGACTTTTACCCGACAGACAGATGATGCGCACATCCGACAGGCTCGCTTTAAGCAGGTGTAACAACTGAAACAAGCTGAAAATAACTGATAATGTAAAGAAATAAAATGTATGTACTCATCATCAGTGTCCTGCAATGGGAACGAGAGTAACAGTGTCAATTCCATTTTTTGAGAGACCAGATGAGCTCACTCTCTCAGAAAAGAGGGGAGAATTTCACCTGTATTTTGGAGGTGTTTGATTGTTTGTGTGGTATTAATGTGTGAGGAGCGTGTTTGTATTTTTGTATGACTTAGATTCCTGCTTTATGTCAGATCTGGATGTTTGTGTGCAATTGTGTGTGAGTAATCAGGGCCAACAAGCAAGTATAGGTAGAGGCTTGTGTCTAGAGAGAAAAAGAATGTCTGAAATCTGTGCATTTGTGCAACAAAATAAAGTCTCATAATTAAAGCGATCGGACGATTGTTGTGATATGTTTGTGATTGATCACTGACTGCATTATAGGATGTACACCTATGTAATGATTACAATGGTATTAACATGTGTACTGATTCAGGTGTAGTGGAGCACTCCACTCGTGTTTGGCGCGCACATACGCTTCTTAAGCAAGCGTGCGGCAAACAGTGCGGGTTAGTTGAGTTGAGAGGTGGATTAGAGCAAGCGGACGGCCTGTACGGATCGGAGTCGTTTGTTCAGGGTCTGACTCAGTCCTAGTATATGAACTGTTTGTTATTTTTTTATTTGATATTAATCTATTTAGTTCAGGCTGCTATAAGTCATGTATAATGTTTGTACAGTTGTAAATATTTGTAAATAGTAATCACCTTGTTGGAGAACTTGATGGACTTAATAAACTCATTCTGCACTTTGGCCCTCACTTCATGGTCTTGTGTTTTTTTCTTTTTGATCCTTTTGACCCCTATGACCATGTAATTTTACATCCGCCTAGTGGCCAACATGCACTAGTTTTGCTAAACATCAACGGGGTCACGCTTACAGGTTTTTAATGCATTCATAAACACCTACATGTTTAATCTACAATAACACAAATGATACACTTTCACTAGAAGTGGGAAACAAAGGAAATTTCTAGAACTTGCTAATTGTATCTACTTACACTATAAGTCCACTATAAGTAAAACACTGAACAATTATGGTGGTATTAGAAGGTCACCACAGAGACAGTGTGGGACAGTGGTTGCCTAGTGGGTAGAGCTTTGGGCAATCAATTGGAAGATTGTCAATTTGAATCCAGGCTCTGCTATGCAACCACTGTTGGGCCCTTGAGCAAGGCCCTTAACCCTGTCACCTCCAGGGGCGCCAGACAAAGGCTGACTCTGCGCTCTGACCCCTGCTTCAAAACAAGCTGGAATATGCAGAAAAAGAATTTCACTGTACTGCACTTGTGTATATGCATATATGACAAATTAAGGCATTCTTCTCCTTCTTAGAGAAAGCTACAGCTTCAAAAATATCCCAGCATGTCTCAGGTTTACAAAAGACTACAAGGATGTTAGCACACAATGACCCAAAACATGCACATAAATTAACGACTGAATTGGTTGAAAGGAAAAAGCCAAGTTAAACTTCAAACACTCCAATATAGTCAAAACTGCTATTAATTATTGTGCAATTCTGATCAGCTTGTTTGGATGGGCAACAAGTCAATCCAAATCCAAATACAAGAATTTGGATAACCACCTAAAAATAACACAAGTTTGGATTTGTTCTGAAGTTTAAGCAGTATTCTTGTATTAGTATGACCAAGATAAAGATCAGTCCACAAAATACAAGTAATTAATGCAAATTCAGGCAATTGCAAACTGATTACAAACCTCTGATTAAAACAGTTTGGTCGAGATTTAAATCCGAACATTATTTAGTATAGCCTTTCCAGTAGTAGTCCCATTACGTTATATCTCACTGGGGGAAATAAGCAGCATATTTGGAAAATATTCCTGTCTGTCATTTTGTTTTAATGAACCATGCAAATCTAACAGATGTGGTTAGGTCACTCGTTTCCAACAACAAACCAAATTTTATTTGGAAATTGTGGTTTGATGCCAACCAATGCAAGCAACACTGTGTTTAACGGACCTAACAATTTATTTTATCTGTCCACAAAGAACAGGGCATGATAAAATAGTACGTGCAACCCAAGACAATTCCTGTTTACTATCTCACATACAAAGTGGCTGAAAACCACACAACCTCCACACACCACCAAAATTCAGCACAGATCACAACATAAACAGCAAGTGAACATGGGAGGATCCTGTTGATCAAAGCATAGCTCATGTTGCTTTAGCAGGACAGCGTACCTGTAGGTGGGCTGCTACTCTTGCGCTTCAGCCATCTGTCCACCGTCTCTGCGCTCACGCTCTCCAGGACGAACTCGTCCAGCATCTGCGGGCGCAGGGAAAGGTACGCCTTCACTTTTTCATCCGTCAGACCTGCAACACAGTCATTGTTTTCAGTCCCTGTGTTCAGGGGTACAAATATCAGCACATATTTATCACAGTTGATTAAAAGAACAGCCACAATAAATAACTGTTTGGAACCAGTTAGCATAAGTATAATGATATCATTTCAATGATGTCATTTCAATTGGTTCAGGCCAGTCTTTGCCATGAAAGACTCATAATCATCATCTTCAATTGCTATTATTTAACTCCTGAATGGTTTGTGGTAGAATATTGGAGCATTCAATAATAAGTAACATTTTTTGAAACTTCCCCTACATAAACCATGTCAGAAGACTCTTTCAGCATGGCTAAAGCTTTATTTTACCTACTGTAGAAACTATGCCCTGACCCTGATTTCTAGGAAGAACTTGCACCTTAATTTTTACAACCATCTCAACCTAAATATGTCAAAATATGCCATGAAGGTCTCAGCATTCCAGAAGTAAATATTGAACTGTTGAAACTACTGAACTATTGAAAAGACACAAATACACTGATTGTGTTAAAAGGAATAACATGTAAAGGATAGTTTCCTTTACAAATCTTAATCTTACAACCTTACATGACATTTTAAACAATCTATCATTTAATATAACTGTAGCATACTTCATAATTGGCATAATTGCTTAATTTCTTAAATTTTTTGTTTGCTTGTTTATTAGGATTTTAATGTCATGTTTCACACCCTTCGGTTACATCCACGACAGAAACGGTAGTTACTCATTACACAAGATTCATTAGTTTACAAGGTTACATCAAACACAGTCATGGACAATTTTGTATCTCCAATTCACCTCACTCGCATGTCTTTGGACTGTGGGAGGAAACCGGAGCACCCGGAGTAAACCCACGCAGACATGGGGAGAACATGCAAACTCCACACAGAAAGGACCCGGATCCGCCCCACCTGGGGATCGAACCCAGGGCCTTCTTGCTTTGAAGCAACAGTGCTACCCACTTAGCCACCGTGCGCCCAGTTAGCGTAAGTAAGATGATATCATAACAGGGTAACAATACAATCATTTCACTGGTTTAATAAATAGTGAGGCCTGTCTTTGCCATGAAAGACTCATAATCATCATCTTGAATTGCTATTATTTAACTCCTGAATGGTTTGTGGTAGAATATTGGAGCATTCAATTATAAGTAACATTTTTAGAAACTTCCTCTACATAAACCATGTCAGAAAACTCTTTTCAGCACCTGCCATGGCTAAAGCTGTACTTACTACTATTTTAACTAGTGTAAACGCTGTGTCCTGAGCCAGGTTTCTAGGAGGTGCTTATACTTTAATTTTTACAACCATCTCAACCTAAATATGTCAAAATATGCCTTCCAGAAATAAATATTAAACTATTGAAACTACTGAACTATTGAAAAGACACAAATAAGCTGTGTTAAAAAGTCTAAAATACTTTTTTTTTTCTTTACACATTTTCATCTAAAAACCTTACAGGACATTTAAAACACCCTATGTATTTTAATGTCATTTAATATAACTGTAGCATACTTCATAACTGTCATAATTGCTTAATTTAAAAAAGTCTGTTTCTTAAAATGTTCAAGAAATGCTATATAAATGTTGTGTTTGATCATAAATACATGCTAAAATCAATCTTAGAACTTTAAAACTGGTTTTACAACATGCCACATTTATAACAGGGATGCATATTGCTTTCATTTGCCTGTTTAAAACGTTGGGGGTGGAATTCCTTGACCAATCAACATCATCTTATTTTTAAGAACAGAGAAGAATGTGTCAGTTAAGCTTTGGACAGTCAGTCAAAGACCATTAATCACTAACTCCAGAGTCATGTATTTGACTCATGTTTGACTCAATCTTGGACTGTTCCCATGTCTCCACCATCCCAACATGACCAAGGAAAAGTTCTGAGACTTGATACGGGCTGGAATTGGATGTTCATTAGCATTGATCTCCAGAGACTCAAGTCTAAGTTCTAATCTTAACCTACAACAGGGGTGCCCGCACAGTGCATGCTGGTAGATCACGCCTCATTCAGACAGGTCAACGTGATTGACATGAAATGTGGCCACTGTTTCTTTAATTTGTGGTTTATTACCATAGCTACACCTCAGCCCGTCTAAAGCACTGCTAATCTAGAAAGTTTTTATTTATCAGTAGCCAGTTTGCGCCATTTTTGCATTTTTTTCTTTGTAACCTACACTGTTTGTGAAGATGAGTGAGCAACCACGCACAAAGAAACCAAAAACGGCTCAATTCGGGCAAGAATACTGCAAAGGCGGCTGTTTCATTCATATGTGGACGAAGCTGATGGAGAATATTCAGATCTCATGTTACATACAGAAATTTTAAACCTACAATCTAACATTCATATGAAGTCAAGGGTATCTGCTGGACAATGAGTTGTGGCACGGCTAAACTCTAAAGTCATAAAACAAAATTACTGCACAAGCAGACTCATTTAAGGCCAAAGCCAATTCCAAGTGATGCATGAGGTGGACAGTTCGTGTGGTCTCCAGACCAAAAGTGAAGACACATCATGGATCATCTTCAATCAACAACCTGCAGATAATAACTGAATGTAAGTATTGAGGTTTCTCTACCTACCTTGCTTATTGTTGGAATATCTTAATCCAACACATACACACATACAATTAAGTAGATCATTCAATCAGAAGGTTTGCCTAGTGTATTAGTGTATGTCTAAGTACATCCTGCTAATAAAATAATTTTCCATCACCTGTCTTATTTAATTAATGTTCATCCTTATATATTCCTTATAATTTAATTCTGCTTATATTGTTCTATGATTATTAAACTTTGTGTATGTTTTACTGGTGTGTATTTTTCTCGTCACAGGAGGAGTTCTTCAAAGTAACAAAGAATTCACTAATGCCTAGTTCATACTACACGATTTTTGCCGTGATATTCGCTCGCCGACTGGTCGGCACTAGATTTAGCCGGCTCGGGAGCAACTCAGCGTTTGCTCGGCGATCGAAGAGAGATATCTAGCTTGTCAAATATCTGGATCCGAGTTGCACAACTATCAAACAGCCAATGAGAACACAAAATACGGTGTGAGGAGAAATGCAGGGGAGGAGTTGTAAAAAGGTGGGAATGGAGCATAATATAGTTTATATCAGAATACATCGACACACACAAGTTTTACAGTATTTCTGACCTTATCGTTCTCTACAAAACATAACACCAACATTGCATTGCAAAAATATTCATTAACCTCCAACTCACTATAGAACAATCCATGCTGTTCATGTAGCCAAATCCACTCAAGTTCATTTATTATTTTCTTCTTGATTTTACGCTGCACATCAGCGCACAAACTTTGATCGCTTGCTACTTGTTGACGTGCATTTTTAGACATGGTATCATTAAACCTTTCGTCACTTCTTGTGTGTTTTCGTGACAAAACGTAGTTTGGGAGACCAGAGAAGCTTGCTTACGATTCCAGTTGGTGATAGATCGTGTAGTGTGAAACCCCCTATCGCCGATCAGTCGTGTAGTGTGAAAGCCACACCGACTTGAAAGACTCCCGATTACAAGAGATCCAGTTGTGTAGTGTGAACTGTGCAGCAACCTGACGACTTGGAAAGTCATGTAGTGTGAACTTGGCATAAGTTTGAGCAACCAAAACACTTCATATCTACTTGATGTTAGAGTAAATTTCTCATTTTGAGGTATTTTGTTAATTGGACTAAACTGTAATAATTTGACCTGCATTCACAATTGGTGCCTTTATGTATATATAATTCATTCACTTTGGTACCTGAGTAAAAAACAATACACTAGCGTTCTAACTACTGTACTATTTTATTCTAAAAGTGTTAGATGATAGGCTACTAGGCACTCCAAAACAAAATGACTGCGCTTTGTGGGTGGAAGTGGGATACAAACTACGTAGGATAAGTTATTGTTATTATATAAGTTATTTGTCCATTATGGCACTCAATCTGAAACATTAAGACTTTACTGCACTCATGCATCTTCAGAAACAGACCAAAGGCCCCGATGGAGCTGAGGGAAGAAGACACCCAACTTGATTGTGCCTGATAGGCAATTAAGTCTTTGCGCTCAAACTAAGTGCTGCCGTCTGTTATCTTTGTTGTCAGCACTACCAGCCATTTGCAGAGCTAGTGTTGGGTTTTAATGCACCCCATGGCATGTGAGAGCCAACATTGATGTATATTCTCTGATGTTGGCCAGTCCTTCATAGTTAAGATCGTAATGTAGGAAAAGCATTGAAGCCTGGATTGTGGAATGGGGGAAAAAAATGGAATAAACACATCTGCATTTATAAATGCTTTTCTAGGCGCTCAGGTGGCCCAGCGGTAAGACACACGCTAGCACACCAGAGCTGACATCTCGAACTCATCGGTTCGAAACTCAACTCTGCTACAAACAGGATGAGCGCCTACACAAACGACCATTGGCTTGATGTTCTGGGAGGGTGCCGAAAAGGATTCCTCATAACAGATGCAACTACGACCTCTGCTGGCTGATTGATGGCACCTGCACAGAGACGAGGGGTAATGGGATCAGTGTGTGTCTCTCCATACACAAAGCTGATCCACATATGAACTTGCAGGTGAAAAGAGCAGTCGGATACTGCACACGTGTCCGAGGGTGTGTGTGTTAGTCACAGCTCTCCTCAGTCAGAGTGGAGGTCAACATAGGTAGAGAGGAAGAGTAATGCAATTGGATACAAGAAGATTGGGAGGAAAATTGGAGAAACTTGCCATGAAACTTCACAATTAACATAAGTAATGAAGCCGTTTTGCCAGATACACAGACATTTATTATTTGTATCAAAACAAAAGAAGAGACTTTATTACATTATTAAAATAAAATAAGAGTTTATCTATAATTATTTCCATTACTTTTCAAACATTTACAACCTCTACAGCAGAACTAGACAAATCCGCATTGCTTATATTAATGCACAAGTATGGATGGAAATCACAGCTGGACGGTACGTGTTTTACCCTGTAGAAACACTTCCGTTTAACCTACAAGACACACCAACAGAGGAAATACGAGGCAGAGTTTAGAAAACCTAACCTGATCTTTTGTCTGGACGTCCATGGACCTCCTGCAGGGTAGCAAAGGGCCACAGACTGTGTTGGTGCGTAACAACAAAGACCAAGCAGACGAAAGCAGGGGCTCATTGCTTTGAACACTAAAATCGAACCAGATGTGCAAAAGATATCAAATCTCTCAACTCCTAAGAGCATCATGTGGAAAAAAATGAAAACAGCACAGTTCTGATAGCCTGCAGTGAGCTTTGAATGATTGTGTCTTCTTTCGGTTCTTGCTTAGAGACTGTGTGCGTTATTCCGCAGGTTTTTTTTTTTTTACAGATGCCAAGGTCTTCAAACACAGACAGTGTGTGTGGTGGGGGAAGCGCTAGAGGGGGCAGCTGATGCTGTCCAGACACGAGACAGTGCTCTTGAGCAACGTAGAGCCTCACGAGACTCCTCGAGTCGGTGATGACGCACATGAGCAGAGTGCGCTGCTTAATAAATTGGGAACCAGAGGGGTTGTAGAGACACACAATGGCAAAGCAAGAGCGGGGCAAAAAAACAAACACGAAAAAAGGCTTTCACTCCCGTCATATTCACTTCATAGAAAAGGATCAGAAAGTCCCTGTTCCTCAGTATTTGTGAGGTGCAATCTGTATTAGGATGCTAAAAATTGTTCCAAATCAATTAATCACGTTCTCGAAACGTTCCCTGCCGAACACGGTCAGACGCAATCTTTTACTCACTGCCACTCACAGGCACACACTAAAGCTTATAGGTAGGGCCCTACTAAATTCATGAAAAAATTTTTAACAAGTGCCACTTTTCACGGCAGTCATTAAACAACACACTATAAATTGAATGATACAATCTATAGAAGCTACAATACGTTTTGACCCCCCACCGTCTAACCCATATGACCGGTTGGGAGTTTTCCAAACTTAGTATTGTCTAACCGGCTGCTAATGTAACTCAGCGTCAGAGTTTATAACGAAAAAATAAACTGTACATAGAAAAACTATCAGGAGCAGAATACTTTACTGGCTTGTATTTTTGAGCACAGACAACAGATAGATGATCACGTGTGTAGAGAAGCACACTTTTCCTTTGACTATGGAATAAAATGCACTCAATAAGTTAACACACATCAAACATTGTTAGCACACTACACCACAGAAAAGCCTGTTACACTAACATAATTATGATGCTGTATGATTGCTAGGTTCACCTCATATTGCGCCTTATTTCATATGCTACACGAGTGAAAAATGTTAAATCGCTAACCTTACATTTTTAATTTCACAGCAAATTGCATATTACATGGAAAGCGGCTCATTTCTGAAAAAACTGGTATTTTGCCATACATTAGAGCACTCTACAGACAGAAGTTGCATAGTCTAAGAGAGGGATGGCTGAACATAGCGGTTTCCACAGAACTGCCTAACAGTAAAAGGCTTGTGCTAACCCGTGTCCCTTGCGAGCCAGCACGGGTGATGTGCATGCAATAAAGGTTGAGTACAGTGGGGAATTAGACATGACTAAATAGGTAGGTGGGGGCCTTTAAAAATTGTTGCCAGTGCCTGCAGCAGACTAATTTGGCCACTATGTCTGCTGGGTGGGACAAGACCGAACAAAAAAAGGAGTGAGATCTCCAACACTGTGTAAGGACTCTGGGTAGTAGCCCAAGGTGCCTATACAGAAGTGGAGGAACGCAGAAATCAGTGCATGACTGGCCTCATGTGCAAATCTACCCAAGTAAGGGTGAATAAAAAGGGGTCGTGGACTGTGCACGCATTGGAGGGAGAGTTTTGCATGTTGACAGCAGAGACTTGGCTTAGTGAGTACAGGAATTTTGCTATGGCAGCAGTATTGGTATTAATACTCTTTATTACTTTATTTTGTCAGTTTCTTTGAAAAAAATTATTTTTTGTTGCTATTTTGAAAAGAATAGAAATGCTTAGGGATGTCCCGATCCGATCTCAAAGATCGGAATCGGGGGCGATAAAGGCTTTTTTTTAACTGATCGGTATCGGCTTTACTAATGCCGATCATAACCCGATCTTTTGTTTTACGTCAGCATGTCCGCTGTGTGGAAATACTTTAAATTGGAAAGTGAAACAAGTCCAGCAGTGAAGTGTAATGTCTGCAATGCGAGCGTTTCACGAGGCGGTGGGAGCAGAGCTGCGTTCATTACTGTAGAATTTTACTATTTATATGGTGTGTGAGTCGAGGATCACTCCGGTTTACAAAACAATAACTTTTAATCAGAGTATGAAAACTTCAGGACCATAACATACAGCTTTTACGAGTTTACGTGTAACAAGACTGAACGACATCTCAGTATCAAGCACTCTGATTGGCTTAGTTATGTAACCGAGCGTCGTAGTGATGCACTTGCTTGATAAAGAAATAAATACATGGTATATTCACCAATTGTCAGGAGCATAACACTTTATTAACTTATTCTGTTACGGTACCGAATAGCGGACAGCTAGAGTCATTGCGTTAGCCAAGCACGCTATTCCATGCACTATGGAAGCCCCAAAAGGTCAAAACACACTCACTTCGCGTAGAAATGTCCATCAAACCATTGTAATAATACAACCACAGAAAAGTTTGTTACAGTTACAACACGCATACAAGTACGGTGGCTCATAAGAAACAAACCAGATATCATTTAACTAAACAATCTACAATTACTACCAATTTGATACGGCACCTAAAAAATAAACACTCAGTCGGATACAGTGAGTTTATTATTATGTGATGAGAAGAGGAACCAGCTGTCCGCTAACACGGCAGAGATGCTGATTTTCCTCAAGAAGAACCTTCACTTCATTTTGAGTGTTCTAGTTTTACTACTACAATGCTGCACTAGGTTTGTTTACTTTTATTTTGTAAAAATAAAAGAACATTAAGCAATAGCTTGGATGCAGGCAATTTTTTTTCCTACAGCACTGCAGAGCTATTCAGTTGTTAAACATGTACATTGGATTAATTTGAATAACTGTAATGTACTTGAAGTGTGCACTGTGTGAACAGTATTATCTAGATCTTATCTAGACAATATCTAGAAAATACAAGTATCGGTTTGAGACTCGGTATCGGATCGGGATCAAAATTAATGATCGGCAACAAAAAAACGTGATCGGGACATTGCTAGAAATGCTCCCAACAAAAACACTACAAGTTCAGTCACCAGTTCTAAAATGAGACACAATCACATACATTTCGACAAACTGCTGGTCTGAACCAATTTTAAGCTTCTATTCAGACAAAAGCTACTCTGGGTCTGTTCGAAAACCTAGTGAGCTCTCTACACTTTACGTCATCCTATGTGTGCTCCAGAAAAGCAGGCTGTTTGAATTCTTAGATACCTTAAATGCTGCCTTATGAAGTGCCTTACTTTGAAGCTATAAACTGCCAGAATAACGAGGGAGCATCTGATGCTTCCTTACCAGTGAAGGCAATCCCAGAATTCAGAGCAGCACAACTTTTCTCACAAAAAATGACAAATATGCAAAGTCAGGCTTTTTAGTGACCGCTTAACTGTTTTTGGTAAACAGAGGGAGATGTTAGCTGGCATGCTATTGGGGTATGTTGCCTCAGCCTGTTGGTTTGAATGGACTGAATAACTTGTCTTATAAGTCGATGACTCATTAGAATCCTCTTTACTTAGGCAGCTGCCTAAATGGGCAGTAGACAGCAAGGCAGCTCACTAGGTTTTCGGACAGACCCACTGATCCCATTTTCGTATCAGTGTATGCAGTGTAAATGGTAATGAATTGTATAAATATAGTACAGAGAAGTATAAAAAATAAACAATGAGGCACTCGGGTGGTGCAGGGGTGAATTATGCTATCCGACTACCACTGGGATGCAGAGTTCGAATGTTATCAGCCGATCAGACGTCTACATACAGACATGCTTGGATCTGTCTGGGGTGTGGGTTTGAGGATGGCAGAGGCCTCGTAATGGATTGTCGTCCAGTGAGTCTGTGGACGCAATAAAGCTGAACCCGCTACAACCCTGACCAGAATAAAGTGTGGATAAAGCATGAAAATCGACATGAAATCAGTGAACAATGAAATCCTTCATACTATTAATAAAGCAACACAAATCCACAACATATATTAAGAGTTAAGCTTAAGTTTGAAGATAATTAAATCCTGTATGTGTGAAAAAGTCTACATCACTGATCCTTATCAGAATAACATTCCTGTATCAAAATTCCTGTCAAAACAGCCACAGCTTCAAATATGCTATTCATTCACTAGCTAAGCAGATTCACAGATTCTTACTGGGAGACTGAGTGTTTTCACACTCGCCAGTATGCCGAGTCCTCCTGTCAGATCTGAATAGAAGGGGAAAGGGAAACATTCGTGGGAAAGCCGGGTTGCACAAAAAAAGTGCGTTTTAGCATTCATGCTGTGCTTTTCAAAATCACATTGGGCATTCACTGTTGTACCATCTCCAAAGAAAGCTCCGCCTAGAGTTGCACAAGGATGTCTTGTACAGAACAGAAAGGCAGAACAACAAGTCTGGAACATTCTCATCAGGTAACTTGCTTCATCAGATGAAGGGAAAAAAAACAATGATTCATCTTAAAATGGAATGTGCGTCATAATACTGAGTACATGATTCAGTTCTTCGGATTCAAATAAACCAAACACAGTGGTACCTTGTAACTCTAGGTCCACCACTGGAGCGGTGCAGTAAAACATCATCAAAGCGCAACTATAAGATGAATGTGCGTTCGTGTGGAATAACCGTCAAATTCACTCTGAAAGCTCCACATGTATCTGTGTTTAGCTGGATTTTTCTCCTGTTTCCCTTTTAAACTTGCGTTATAGCTCGGGGTGCTGAGAAAATGTGAGAATCAGCTTTTCAGAGAGAGTTTACCATGCTAATCGGTAACTATTACTTGACGACACTCCCAGAACCAATTCACGTCGAGTTTCAAGGTACTTCTGTATAAATAACAAAAGTTCTAATTAGAGATGCATGAGTACCGATACTAGTATCGGGTATTAGTCAGATACCGCGCTCATTAACTCGTACTCGTACTCATTAACTCGTACTCATTAACTCGTACTCATTAACTCGTACTCGGGGGCGTGACATTGCGAGATTTTTTTACTTCTAAAACTAAAGCAATTCATTTTTCACCCACGGGAGACAGATTGAATTATTCTCACTGACCACGCTCACACGCACGTTTAATGTTATTTAGTTCCGTTTGAAAAAAAAAAAAAAAAACTTCAAAATAGAGCTAACAGCGAAGATAACCGGTTACAAAAGCAGCGACCGCTGTTATAGGACGTGTGTGTCTTTAATACTCTGTTCACAGTGTCGATACAAGTGATTCAGGAGTCGACTCTTGTCTTTCATTTATGGTTTCTGGATGGGCAAAATGACAGCTAGTAGCCAGGCAGTATAACAATATGATATTAAATAATTTTCCATCATGATACACATTTCCATGATATTGCCAGTATTTCATTAAACTCGACGATTTTAAGCGCATGTATGATGTGCACAACGTTAATTACCTGCGTTTATTAATGAACGTTAACGTTAGCTTGTCAGAAGCTTTCTCAATGATGGCTGTGCGGTGTTTTTTTTTTTACAATTAGTGATGGCAACCCAAGCAACTGTTCCACTGCACTATTTTACACTAAAAACTACACTATTCCATAATGCTCCAGATTGCATCATTCTAAATAGGTATCGGTATCGGTGAGTACAAAAATGTACTCGTACTCGGTTGGGAAAAAATGGTATCGATGCATCCCTAGTTCTAATAGGTAGTGTGGATGCTACACAGCTCCAGCACCCCAGGTTAATTAAATAAACATTAAATATGTTACAGTACACAATAAAAATTTAGAAAGTGTGCTGTGTCATTGTCCTCAAAGCTTGTTACAACACGTGGTGGAGTTATAAAGTCTTACAGCAGCAGGTATGAATGACCTTCAGCACCGCTCCTTGTTACATGGTGGATCTATCAGCCAGGAGGTGAAAGTGCTTCTCTGTTTGATTAGACTGTCAAGTAGGAATAAAGAAGTGTTGTCCACAATGTGCAGGAGTTTATCCAGTTTCCTCCCCTGAACTACCAGCTCCAGTAAGTCTAGATTGCTCTCAAGGACCTGTCCAGCCTTTAAAATGAGCTTGTTAAGTCTGCTAGTGTCACTAGTGACTTAATACCACTGCCCCATCAGACCACTGCCCCATTAGTCTACACACTGTCCCTTTCTGTCTTTTGTCCAGGTGCACTCACAGGTCCTCCACCCCCACCTGTTACCCCCTTACATGTCTGGGTTTTCTCTCTACTTTAGATTTCAATAAAGCAGTAAGCCATGAGAGACCGTGCATTACTGCGATTTATGTAACTGTGCTTCGCATCTTGCCAAAACATCCTTCCCCGTGATAAAATCATAGCAGTGACGCACGGTCTCGAGTGGCTTATTGCTTTTATAAAATGGCAGTCAACATAAAATATAATAAAATACAACAATGTTCAATTAATAAATGTTTTTATTTACAAAAACACTTACAAAAAGCATTCTTTTGCGAAATCAGGTAGTCCATTAACAGTGTTGCTAGGCAACATGAGGGCGAACATAACATTCGCAATAAACATTCCTTCACAAACACTATTACACAATTTCTTGGACGAAACACCCGCTTAATGATTAGGATTACTGTTTATATTAATCTGGACATTTCCATGTATAGTACAAGACTTAAAATAGTGTTCAACCAAGTTTGTACTTTTTCTATTCAGTGGCGTATTAATATGGAATGATGTGAGGTGGTCATAGGTGTGCGTATATCGGGGATTTTACAACAGCTTAGAACGCGGCTCAGCCAATCAGATTTTAGGACCAGAACTATCCGTTTTATAATAGGAAATATTCAACCCACCTCACCTGAAATGTGTTACACTGATGACTAAAGAAATAAATACAAAGTTACCACAAGAAGTCTTAGTAAACAGGGAAAGAATACTTATAGATACATACAAACAACCTTATTATAATTTTGATTTTAGTTCATGGACGCAACACAACGTATGTTGTGTTCATTTATACAACAGTTAGTTCCGACCTTAAAATCTGATTGGTTGAGAAGCGTTCTACCGTGCTGATATTCGTGATAACAGCACGGCCTTTTCACACCACAACTGTATTACTCCGCTGACGCGTTGCCAGTAACGACAAGCTTCATGCACACAAACGCGCACGCAGGCGACACAGACTTTTTTCCCGATCGTGTTTTAAATCCGTTATCTGATATACAATCTAGCACACTGTGTAGGGAACATAACCAATTGTCTAATTCACTATCTAGTGCACTATGTAGGGAACATAAATCCGTGATCTGATACACAATCTAGTGCACTATGTAGGGAACATTAATGTGTTTGTAACGCGAACAGTTAGCTTAATAGCCCAGTTAGCAGCTCCTAAAAGTTCTGTTATCACCCATATCCTTTGGTGTGTGCGAGAGGTTTTTTATTTCTTTTTTTTCCTTTCGGAGGTTCTTGCCTCCCTGAAATGAGTTTTTGCAACTTGGGATGTCTGCTTTGTAGTGTTAAACTTTATATTCGTTGTGGAACTACTTTTTGGCGGAAGGTATTGTCAATATTAAAGCATATTTAATATGAAATTCAGGGCTTCTTTGATTTATTTTCTTTCTTTATTTTGTAAAAACTGTTGTATAAAAGCAATAGAACACTCAAGGTCGTGTGTTATCGTGAATAACATCACGGCTGTGATGATCTACGGCACTCACCTTTGGCTCGTGCCTGCGACCGAATCACAGCCGTGATGTTATTCGCGATAACACACTCCCTCTCGTGTTCTATTGCTTAAATAACACATCACAACTAAAGCATATTAAGGGTGTTTATTAAGCTGCCAATGGTTTAATTATGTCATAACCCCACGTTTGGGTTTTTTTGGGGGGTGGGGGGCTGAAAATGTCCTATTGTAACTTTAGTTGTGACTTTTAATCTGTTTTTAAACTCAAATAACCACACATCCTTACATGACTAGTAATTTGTTCCATGGCTTAAGTTTTGGGCACAGTTAAGGTACTGGACTGGACCAACCACCACCAGTGTTCCCACTGTGAGCCTCTAGGCAAAGCATTTGAGCATTAAATCCTTGGATCTGATACAGTCACAATTTGAATAAAACTGAAAGTGCACTGATTTTGTTCACTTGTCAGGTACTAAATAAAGACTGCTTATCCAAATTGGCTGTCAGCCAAGACACTTCTATGCAAAAAATTATTCTATGCAAAATTATATAAGAGTGGCAGGGATGTTAGGCTCATGGGATAGACACAATCTCACAAACTTTGTCCAGATTGTTTTTCCTCCAGGCATGATCACCTTTTATAATAAACACCCAGGCAAATACTGGGTTATTATAATTGTTATTATTCAGCTTCCAGACTTGCAGTCTACACAAGCTTATTAATTCGAATGCTTCTATTCACACATTACCAATGACAGTACCAATATTCACAAACTTCACATACTGTGGGTTAGGTGTGATGTTTTTTTATAGACTTGCGTTGAACAGCTGTTAGATTTACATTCGGTGTGATTTACATGTAATTGGTTTATAACTGAACACAAAGTGGAATCTTGACATTCATTTAAGTACAAACCCCATTTCCAGAAAAGTTGAGACACTATCTAAAATGCAATAAAAAAAAAAAACTGTAATTGGTTATACCACTTGAACTTTTATTTAACTGATACAAGTACAGAAGAACATTTTCAGTGTTCACACTGACAACACTAACTGTATTTTGTAAATATAAAAAAAACAAGCAGAATCTGTGACAACACCTGCAACACAATCAAAAAGTTGGGACAGAGGCAAATAAAATACTAAAATTACACAAGTAAAACTGTTTAGGAAGATGTCACTATTAGCATTATAACTGGTAACAAGTGATGTCATCAAGATTAAGGCAGCACGGTGGCTAAGCGGGTAGCACTGTTGCCTCACAGCAAGAAGGTCCTGGGTTCGATCCCCAGGTGGGGCGGTCCGGATCCTTTCTGTGTGGAGTTTGCATGTTCTCCTCGTGTCTGTGTGGGTTTCCTCCGGGTGCTCCGGTTTCCTCCCACAGTCCAAAGACGTGCAAGTGAGGTGAATTGGAGATACTAAATTGTCCACGACTGCGTTCGATATAACCTTTTGAACTGATGAATCTTGTGTAATAAGTAACTACTGTTCCTGTCATGAATGTAACCAAAAGTGTAAAAACATGACATTAAAATCCTAATAAACAAACAAACAAACAAACAAACATCAAGATTGAGTATAAAAGGAGCATTTGCCAAAGACTTGGTTTCCAAATTTAGATTTACTGTCACTTAACACAGTCCGCAGGTGCATCAAGAAATGCAACCTAAAACTGTATTATGCAAAAGAAAGCCATATATTAATTTTGCAAAAATAAAGGCAGGCAAGTTCTCTGGGCCCAAAGTTATCGGAGATGGACAAAAACATGATGTTTCAGCTTGTTTTGGGGAAAAACGGATGTCAGATTCTACATGCCAAAGATGAAAAAGACCATCCAGACTGTTACCAAAAAGTGCAAAAATCAGCATCTGTGATGGCATGGTGGTGTATCAGTGCTCACGGCATGAGTGATCAGTGCATATACTGATGTGGAGACTTATACTGGTATTTTGGTGAGACATATACTGCCGTCTAGACAACGTCTTTTTCCTAAACTCCTTGTCTATTTTAACAGGACAATGCCAGGCTTCATTTTGCACGAGTTACAACATTATAGCTTCTTAGACATAAGAAGCTTCTTAGAGTGTGTGTGCTTGACTGGCCTGCCTGCATACCAGATCTGTCTCCTATTGAAAATGTATGGTGCATTATAAAGAGGAGAATCAGACAATGGCAACCATGGACTGTTGAACAGCTTAAGTCTTGTATAGAGCAAGAATGGGCAAAAAATCTACTTGCAAAACTGCAACAATTAGTATATTTAATTCCCAAATAATTAGCGTATAAATAAATGGAAAGGTGATGTGACCCACTGGTAGATATGCCTCTGTCCCAGCTTTATTTGAGTGTGTTCCTGGCATCAATTTCTATTTTTCTATTATTTTAATATTTAACAAACTGAGTTGTCAGTTTGTTTCATTTTGTGTGTTAAATAAAGCTTGAAGTTAATAAATTTCACTCACATTTCTTCAAATAGTTTTGTTTGTGATTTATCAATGAAACATTTGCATTACTAAGGTCACTTTCACACTTTTTAAGACATTAACATCCTGTCTAAAGGCCAGAAAATCTGTGCAAAAGAGGAGTATAAGGTTAAACCACTCCATTATTTTATTGTTAAATTTAATCAACAGATTGTGTATTTGCTTTTTTGCTTGCCAATTATCAATGGTTTAGGTGACGCCTTTTAGTCAAAGTTGCACACTTAAAAAAATGATTTATTTTATGTTTGCTGTAGGTGCTTATGTTCAATGATTTCCTCTCTTTAAAAATATCACTTACTCATCCTGTTTTATCAATTAAAAATAAAGTAAAAATAAAGTCTCTCTGTTTTATGTGCTGATCCCAGCATCCTGTTCCCAGACAAGACAAGACCTGAGACAAAATGGAACACTATGCATTTAGCCAATCACATAACTCAATCTGGGCTGTGGGAACAGATTACAACCACCACACTGTTTGCATCCATGCTCACTTAAGGAGAAATACAGACGAGGACAGGTGAACCGAAAACCAAACTGCTTTAACACATGACTGAATGTTCCCAACTACAGGTCCAAACATAAATAATAATGATAAATAAATCCTCAGTAAACATTTTTAACTTCTTGTCATTATTGTGGATTGTTAAAAAAAACCTTTATCAATGAACATTTTATAAGTAATTTATTTTCCTGATAAAATGTACAGTGAGGGTAGGAACAAGGAAGTGGTTTTAATGTTATGGCTGATCAGTGTATGTGAAAGACCAGTGTTTATTCTGAATTAATTTGTCCATATAAATACATGCAACAATGCATTTTAATTACTGTCTGTCAAAGGCCATAAACTATTTGTAACAATTTCTAAACACAAATACAAACTTAAGTTTATCATAGGTGCATTATAATGCATAGGTGCATCATAATTTATGCTTAAATTATGAAATGAATAGACAATAGACAAGGCAATTTGTTAATTGCAATCATGTCCATGACCATTTACATTAAAGTCTGACAAAATATGTAATTAATTACAATGTGATATTTTAATCATATTGCTCTCATTGCGCATCTTCTCAACATTAAGGGCCTAAGAACTGATGGTAGAGCTGGTGTGTGTCCAGAAAAACAATAGCTGACTTAAGTAATAGCCTGAGCAGCAGCACAGTAACAGCAGCAGCAACAGCTGCAGCAACAACAGCAGAATCTGCAGGGGTGACGACAACAGCAGCAGCCATGGCTGACCACATCCTTTTGTTTACAACTTTTTTCTGGCTTTATGACCATATTTTTTGATCAGGTACAAGATGACTGACACACTGATTTAAGTCATTCTTAACCTGTAGCTGCTCAATTGATGTTTTATACTCATTAGTAAAATAATTTGATGAAATTCTGTGCTCTGAAAATGACTTTTCCAATCATCTTTACCAGAACAACAATGTAAATCTAGTTACAGGTTTCACTTACCAGAACATTTAGCCATACTTAATTTACTGAAGATTTGTGGGCCTGCATAACCTCTCTTTGGTCATCAAAAGTACAACTTAACCCAGCTCAATTATCTACTTCAAGTCAACCAAATTATAATGCAACATTTTCAGAGAACTTGATGATTCATAGTCTAGATATGCACTTTTCATAAAACTTAACTGACTAAATTTCCCAGGCTCCCTCCCATTTCTGTCGACAGGCCAAAACATGGGAGTGCATTTTCTAACAATCAATTATTAACACTTGAATTCTGGTTCTAAAGCACAACTTCGATTGGTTATAGAGTGGGTTATCTGTTTATAAATACACATACATACATACATACATACATACATACATACATACTGTACATACATACATACATACATACATACAGTGTATCACAAAAGTGAGTACACCCCTCACATTTCTGCAAATATTTCATTATATCTTTTCATGGGACAACACTATAGACATGACACTTGGATATAACTTAGAGTAGTCAGTGTACAGCTTGTATAGCAGTGTAGATTTACTGTCTTCTGAAAATAACTCAACACACAGCCATTAATGTCTAAATAGCTGGCAACATAAGTGAGTACACCCCACAGTGAACATGTCCAAATTGTGCCCAAATGTGTCGTTGTCCCTCCCTGGTGTCATGTGTCAAGGTCCCAGGTGTAAATGGGGAGCAGGGCTGTTTAATTTGGTGTTTTGGGTACAATTCTCTCATACTGGCCACTGGATATTCAACATGGCACCTCATGGCAAAGAACTCTCTGAGGATGTGAGAAATAGAATTGTTGCTCTCCACAAAGATGGCCTAAGCTATAAGAAGATTGCTAACACCCTGAAACTGAGCTACAGCATGGTGGCCAAGGTCATACAGCGGTTTTCCATGACAGGTTCCACTCGGAACAGGCTTCGCCAGGGTCGACCAAAGAAGTTGAGTCCACGTGTTCGGCGTCATATCCAGAGGTTGGCTTTAAAAAATAGACACATGAGTGCTGCCAGCATTGCTGCAGAGGTTGAAGACGTGGGAGGTCAGTCTGTCAGTGCTCAGACCATACGCCGCACACTGCATCAACTCGGTCTGCATGGTCGTCATCCCAGAAGGAAGCTGACGCACAAGAAAGCCCGCAAACAGTTTGCTGAAGACAAGCAGTCCAAGAACATGGATTACTGGAATGCCCTGTGGTCTGACGAGACCAAGATAAACTTGTTTGGCTCAGATGGTGTCCAGCATGTGTGGCGGCGCCCTGGTGAGGAGTACCAAGACAACTGTATCTTGCCTACAGTCAAGCATGGTGGTGGTAGCATCATGGTCTTGGGCTGCATGAGTGTTGCTGGCACTGGGGAGCTGCAGTTCATTGAGGGAAACATGAATTCCAACATGTACTGTGACATTCTGAAACAGAGCATGATCCCCTCCCTTCGAAAACTGGGTCTCATGGCAGTTTTCCAACAGGATAACGACCCCAAACACAACCTCCAAGATGACAACTGCCTTGCTGAGGAAGCTGAAGGTAAAGGTGATGGACTAAACCCAATTGAGCACCTGTGGCGCATCCTCAAGTGGAAGGTGGAGGAGTTCAAGGTGTCTAACATCCACCAGCTCCGTGATGTCATCATGGAGGAGTGGAAGAGGATTCCAGTAGCAACCTGTGCAGCTCTGGTGAATTCCATGCCCAGGAGGGTTAAGGCAGTGCTGGATAATAATGGTGGTCACACAAAATATTGACACTTTGGGCTCAATTTGGACATGTTCACTGTGGGGTGTACTCACTTATGTTGCCAGCCATTTAGACATTAATGGCTGTGTGTTGAGTTATTTTCAGAAGACAGTAAATCTACACTGCTATACAAGTTGTACACTGACTACTCTAACTTATATCCAAGTTTTATTTCTATAGTGTTGTCCCATGAAAAGATATAATGAAATATTTGCAGAAATGTGAGGGGTGTACTCACTTTTGTGATACACTGTACATACATACATACATACATACATACATACATACAGTGTATCACAAAAGTGAGTACACCCCTCACATTTCTGCAGATATTTAAGTATATCTTTTCATGGGACAACACTGACAAAATGACACTTTGACACAATGAAAAGTAGTCTGTGTGCAGCTTATATAACAGTGTATATTTATTCTTCCCTCAAAATAACTCAATATACAGCCATTAATGTCTAAACCACCAGCAACAAAAGTGAGTACACCCCTTAGTGAAAGTTCCAGAAGTGTCAATATTTTGTGTGGCCACCATTATTTCCCAGAACTGCCTTAACTCTCCTGGGCATGGAGTTTACCAGAGCTTCACAGGTTGCCACTGGAATGCTTTTCCACTCCTCCATGACGACATCACGGAGCTGGCGGATATTCGAGACTTTGCGCTCCTCCACCTTCCGCTTGAGGATGCCCCAAAGATGTTCTATTGGGTTTAGGTCTGGAGACATGCTTGGCCAGTCCATCACCTTTACCCTCAGCCTCTTCAATAAAGCAGTGGTCGTCTTAGAGGTGTGTTTGGGGTCATAATAATGCTGAAACACTGCCCTGCGACCCAGTTTCCGGAGGGAGGGGATCATGCTCTGCTTCAGTATTTCACAGTACATATTGGAGTTCATGGTTCCCTCAATGAAATGTAACTCCCCAACACCTGCTGCACTCATGCAGCCCCAAACCATGGCATTCCCACCACCATGCTTGACTGTAGGCATGACACACTTATCTTTGTACTCCTCACCTGATTGCCGCCACACATGCTTGAGACCATCTGAACCAAACAAATTAATCTTGGTCTCATCAGACCATACGACATGGTTCCAGTAATCCATGTCCTTTGTTGACATGTCTTCAGCAAACTGTTTGCGGGCTTTCTTGTGTAGAGACTTCAGAAAAGGCTTCCTTCTGGGGTGACAGCCATGCAGACCAATTTGATGTAGTGTGCGGCGTATGGTCTGAGCACTGACAGGCGGACCCCCCACCTTTTCAATCTCTGCAGCAATGCTGACAGCACTCCTGCGCCTATCTTTCAAAGACAGCAGTTGGATGTGACGCTGAGCACGTGCACTCAGCTTCTTTGGACGACCAACGCGAGGTCTGTTCTGAGTGGACCCTGCTCTTTTAAAACGCTGGATGATCTTGGCCACTGTGCTGCAGCTCAGTTTCAGGGTGTTGGCAATCTTCTTGTAGCCTTGGCCATCTTCATGTAGCGCAACAATTCGTCTTTTAAGATCCTCAGAGAGTTCTTTGCCATGAGGTGCCATGTTGGAACTTTCAGTGACCAGTATGAGAGAGTGTGAAGGTCTCACTACTAAATTGAACACACCTGCTCCCTATGCACACCTGAGACCTAGTAACACTAACAAATCACATGACATTTTGGAGGAAAAATGACAAGCAGTGCTCAATTTGGACATTTAGGGGTGTAGTCTCTTAGGGGTGTACTCACTTTTGTTGCCGATGGTTTAGACATTAATGGCTGTATATTGAGTTATTTTGAGGGAAGAATAAATTTACACTGTTATATAAGCTGCACACAGACTACTTTTCATTGTGTCAAAGTGTCATTTTGTCAGTGTTGTCCCATGAAAAGATATACTTAAATATCTGCAGAAATGTGAGGGGTGTACTCACTTTTGTGATACACTGTACATACTAGGGCTGGATACATACTCAAGTATACATACATACTTGAGACAAAGCTACATGTTCCAATTTTTTTACAGGCACTTTTATTAATATTCATGCTGGGGAAGCTTCACACAAGAATTATTTATATTTATATAAAAAAGTTGTTTTCTAAGGCATCTCCTGTTGTCTAACGTGAATTACAAATATATTGTCTGGCCCTTTAAGAATGTTAAGTGTACTATAGGGCGCAGGGAGCGAGTGTGTAGGGAAGATGTTGGAATGACACGGTTTCCGGCTGAGCTTGTGTGACATTAAAAGTAAAACCCCGTTAAAGTAAACCCCTCGTTAACCCCCCACCCCCCCATGTTTGGACTTTATACATTATTTTATGTATATGTCGCCACAACATTAACATTTACATTAATATTTTCTTTTACTGTATAGAACTCAGTTCTGTAATACAGGCAGAACTAATCGTTCATGTTACTGTGTAACTATTACAACATTTAATGCATTTTAATCAGCGTTCTGCTTCATGCACTTTATTATTATTTAACAGCTTTATTTGCTGTTTGCTCCTTGTTTACTGCAGAGTTAGTTCATGCAATTTAATAATGTTTGGTTGTTTATTGGCCGACAACAAGAAATACTATAATAGAAGATAAATAAATAAATGACGTGTCGGACGTTGGGCGATCATCCAGTATAAACTAACACAACCACGTACAACATCCAGTACAGAAATCCCCATAATGTTTGTTTTTACAGATAGAGCAAGTACATGCACATCACATACACAAACACAAGAGTCAGAACAACAGGAGACGAACCGTTACGTTATTATTACTTTCTCAACACTTAATGTGAAGTAAATACGTGCATGTCAGCGCGTGCATGCGCTTGTGTTGGTTTTTGAAACGAATAACGACTCGTTTTCTTGTTTTTTAACTTTGGGATTTGAAGTGAAAAACGAATGAAGGTACACGGAGCTGGAACCTTTTATCTGGACTTGTTTTCGGCATTCTCTACAGAATACATTATTCTGCTGCTCATCTGACACTTTGAATTCGAACCATCTCCAAATAATTACAAAATTAGTCATTATTTTTCTTTTTAGTAAACAGCTCCTCTTCGATAGCTTCTGTCATGTCTTTATCCGTCTCCATGCTATCGCTGCCTGCAGGACTTACTGGTGAAGCGGTGGGGGCGGGGCGAGTTGTGTTCAGTGAGGGAGAGGGGCGGGGCAGGTGAACATGTGCAGAGACAAACTGGGAGAAGAGAAAGACGAACTGTCGGATCTAACTGGAACGCAACATTTATATCGATATATGCGATATTGTCTTATCTTATATCGCGTATGAAAATATATCGATATTTTTAAAATATCGATATATCGCCCAGCCCTAATACATACATACAGTGTATCACAAAAGTGAGTACACCCCTCACATTTCTGCAGATATTTAAGTATATCTTTTCATGGGGCAACACTGACAAAATGACACTTTGACACAATGAAAAGTAGTCTGTGTGCAGCTTATATAACAGTGTAAATTTATTCTTCCCTCAAAATAACTCAATATACAGCCATTAATGTCTAAACCACCGGCAACAAAAGTGAGTACACCCCTAAGAGACTACACCCCTAAATGTCCAAATTGAGCACTGCTTGTCATTTTCCCTCCAAAATGTCATGTGATTTGTTAGTGTTACTAGGTCTCAGGTGTGCATAGGGAGCAGGTGTGTTCAGTTTAGTATTACAGCTCTCACACTCTCTCATACTGGTCACTG
This sequence comes from Trichomycterus rosablanca, assembly GCF_030014385.1. Classification (NCBI taxonomy): domain Eukaryota; kingdom Metazoa; phylum Chordata; class Actinopteri; order Siluriformes; family Trichomycteridae; genus Trichomycterus; species Trichomycterus rosablanca. The sequence continues at coordinate 29,088,837 of NC_085992.1, forward strand.
AAAGTTCCAACATGGCACCTCATTGCAAATAACTCTCTGAGGATCTTAAAAGACGAATTGTTGCGCTACATGAAGATGGCCAAGACTACAAGAAGATTGCCAACACCCTGAAACTGAGCTGCAGCACAGTGGCCAAGATCATCCAGCGTTTTAAAAGAGCAGGGTCCACTCAGAACAGACCTCGCGTTGGTTGTCCAAAGAAGCTGAGTGCACATGCTCAGCGTCACATCCAACTGCTGTCTTTGAAAGATAGGCGCAGGAGTGCTGTCAGCATTGCTGCAGAGATTGAAAAAGTGGGGGGTCAGCCTGTCAGTGCTCAGACCATACGCCGCACACTACATCAAATTGGTCTGCATGGCTGTCACCCCAGAAGGAAGCCTCTTCTGAAGTCTCTACACAAGAAAGCCCGCAAACAGTTTGCTGAAGACATGTCAACAAAGGACATGGATTACTGGAACCATGTCCTATGGTCTGATGAGACCAAGATTAATTTGTTTGGTTCAGATGGTCTCAAGCATGTGTGGCGGCAATCAGGTGAGGAGTACAAAGATAAGTGTGTCATGCCTACAGTCAAGCATGGTGGTGGGAATGCCATGGTCTGGGGCTGCATGAGTGCAGCAGGTGTTGGGGAGTTACATTTCATTGAGGGACACATTAACTCCAATATGTACTGTGAAATACTGAAGCAGAGCATGATCCCCTCCCTCCGGAAACTGGGTCGCAGGGCAGTGTTCCAGCATGATAATGACCCCAAACACACCTCTAAGACGACCACTGCTTTATTGAAGAGGCTAAGGGTAAAGGTGATGGACTGGCCAAGCATGTCTCCAGACCTAAACCCAATAGAACATCTTTGGGGCATCCTCAAGCGGAAGGTGGAGGAGCGCAAAGTCTCGAATATCCGCCAGCTCCGTGATGTCGTCATGGAGGAGTGGAAAAGCATTCCAGTGGCAACCTGTGAAGCTCTGGTAAACTCCATGCCCAGGAGAGTTAAGGCAGTTCTGGGAAATAATGGTGGCCACACAAAATATTGACACTTCAGGAACTTTCAATAAGGGGTGTACTCACTTTTGTTGCCAGTGGTTTAGACATTAATGGCTGTATATTGAGTTATTTTGAGGGAAGAATAAATTTACACTGTTATATAAGCTGCACACAGACTACTTTTCATTGTGTCAAAGTGTCATTTTGTCAGTGTTGTCCCATGAAAAGATATACTTAAATATCTGCAGAAATGTGAGGGGTGTACTCACTTTTGTGATACACTGTACATCCATCCATCCATCCATCCATCCATCCATCCATCCATCCATCCATCCATCCATACATACATACAGTGGGGGAAATAAGTATTTGATCCCCTGCTGATTTTGTAAGTTTACCCCCCTTACAAATACTTGAACAGTCTATAATTTTTATGGAAGGTTTATTTTAACAGAGAGAGACAGAATATCAACAAAAAATACAGGAAAAAAACATTAAATAAAAGTTATGAATTAATTTGTATTTAATTAAGGGAAATAAGTATTTGATCCCCTACCAACCAGCAAGAATTCTGACCCCCACAGACCGGTTATGTGCCCATGAGCCACACAAATTAGTCCTGTCCCTGTATAAAAGACACCTGTCACAGAATCAGTTTCTTCCGTTCAAATCTCTCGACCACCATGGGCAAGACCAAAGAGCTATCAAAGGACGTCAGGGACAAGATTGTAGACCTGCACAAGGCTGGAATGGGCTACAAGACCATCAGCAAGAAGCTTGGTGAGAAAGAGACCACTGTTGGTGCGATAATTCGAAAATGGAAGAAATACAAGATCACAGTCAATCACCCTCGCTCTGAAGCTCCATGCAAGATCTCACCTGGTGGGGTAAGAATGATTCTGAGAAAGGTGAGGTCAGTCCAGAATTACACGGGAGGAGCTTGTCAATGATCTCAAGGGAGCTGGGAGCACAGTCACCAAGAAAACCATTAGTAACACACTTCGCCGTAATGGATTGAGATCCTGCAGTGCCCGCAAAGTCCCTTTGCTCAAGAAAGCTCATGTACAGGCCCGTCTGAAGTTTGCCAATGAACACCTGAATGATTCAGAGAAAGCTTGGGAGAATGTGATATGGTCAGATGAGACCAAAATTGAGCTCTTTGGCATCAACTCCACTCGCCGTGTTTGGAGGCAAAGAAATGCCCGGTGGGGATGGTGTTCTTGGGGTCATATCCAGCATTTCTCTGCTCCCAGCTCCCTTGAGATCATTGACAAGCTCCTCCTGTGTAATTCTGGACTGACATCAGCATTCCAGCCTTGTGCAGGTCTACAATCTTGTCCCTGACGTCCTTTGATAGCTCTTTGGTCTTGCCCATGGTGGTGGAGAGATTTGAACGGAAGAAACTGATTCTGTGACAGGAGTCTTTTATACAGGGACAGGACTAATTTGTGTGCCTCATGGGCACATAACCGGTCTGTGGGGGTCAGAATTCCTGCTGGTTGGTAGGGGATCAAATACTTATTTCCCTTAATTAAATACAAATTAATTTATAACTTTTATTTAATGTTTTTTTTCTGGATTTTTGGTTGATATTCTGTCTCTCTCTGTTAAAATAAACCTTCCATAAAAATTATAGACTGTTCAAGTATTTGTAAGGGGGTAAACTTACAAAATCAGCAGGGGATCAAATACTTATTTCCCCCACTGTATATATATATACAGTGTATCACAAAAGTGAGTACACCCCTCACATTTCTGCAAATATTTCATTATATCTTTTCATGGGACAACACTATAGACATGAAACTTGGATATAACTTAGAGTAGTCAGTGTACAGCTTGTATAGCAGTGTAGATTTACTGTCTTCTGAAAATAACTCAACACACAGCCATTAATGTCTAAATAGCTGGCAACATAAGTGAGTACACCCCACAGTGAACATGTCCAAATTGTGCCCAAATGTGTCGTTGTCCCTCCCTGGTGTCATGTGTCAAGGTCCCAGGTGTAAATGGGGAGCAGGGCTGTTAAATTTGGTGTTTTGGGTACAATTCTCTCATACTGGCCACTGGATATTCAACATGGCACCTCATGGCAAAGAACTCTCTGAGGATGTGAGAAATAGAATTGTTGCTCTCCACAAAGATGGCCTGGGCTATAAGAAGATTGCTAACACCCTGAAACTGAGCTACAGCATGGTGGCCAAGGTCATACAGCGGTTTTCCAGGACAGGTTCCACTCGGAACAGGCTTCGCCAGGGTCGAGCAAAGAAGTTGAGTCCACGTGTTCGGCGTCATATCCAGAGGTTGGCTTTAAAAAATAGACACATGAGTGCTGCCAGCATTGCTGCAGAGGTTGAAGACGTGGGAGGTCAGCCTGTCAGTGCTCAGACCATACGCCGCACACTGCATCAACTCGGTCTGCATGGTCGTCATCCCAGAAGGAAGCTGACGCACAAGAAAGCCCGCAAACAGTTTGCTGAAGACAAGCAGTCCAAGAACATGGATTACTGGAATGCCCTGTGGTCTGACGAGACCAAGATAAACTTGTTTGGCTCAGATGGTGTCCAGCATGTGTGGCGGCGCCCTGGTGAGAAGTACCAAGACAACTGTATCTTGCCTACAGTCAAGCATGGTGGTGGTAGCATCATGGTCTTGGGCTGCATGAGTGTTGCTGGCACTGGGGAGCTGCAGTTCATTGAGGGAAACATGAATTCCAACATGTACTGTGACATTCTGAAACAGAGCATGATCCCCTCCCTTCGAAAACTGGGCCTCATGGCAGTTTTCCAACAGGATAACGACCCCAAACACATCCTCCAAGATGACAACTGCCTTGCTGAGGAAGCTGAAGGTAAAGGTGATGGACTAAACCCAATTGAGCACCTGTGGTGCATCCTCAAGTGGAAGGTGGAGGAGTTCAAGGTGTCTAACATCCACCAGCTCCGTGATGTCATCATGGAGGAGTGGAAGAGGATTCCAGTAGCAACCTGTGCAGCTCTGGTGAATTCCATGCCCAGGAGGGTTAAGGCAGTGCTGGATAATAATGGTGGTCACACAAAATATTGACACTTTGGGCACAATTTGGACATGTTCACTGTGGGGTGTACTCACTTATGTTGCCAGCCATTTAGACATTAATGGCTGTGTGTTGAGTTATTTTCAGAAGACAGTAAATCTACACTGCTATACAAGCTGTACACTGACTACTCTAAGTTATATCCAAGTTTCATGTCTATAGTGTTGTCCCATGAAAAGATATAATTAAATATTTGCAGAAATGTGAGAGGTGTACTCACTTTTGTGATACACTGTATATATATATATAGCGTCCTGTAACCACTGATGAAGGTCTAGAAGATGACCAACTTAAACAGCAGCAATAGATGAGCGATCAATCGTCTCTGACTTTACATCTACTAACTAGGATGTAGGAGTGTCTAATAGAGTGGACAGTGAGTGGACATGGTATAAAGTCCAGCAGCACTGCTGTGTCTGATCCACTCATACCAGCACAACACACACTAACACACCACCACCATGTCAGTGTCACTGCAGTGCTGAAAATGACCTACCACCTAAATAATACCTGCTCTGTAGTGCTCCTGGGAGAGTCCTGACCATTGAAGAACAGCATGAAAGGGGGCTAACAAAGCATGCAGAGAAACAGATGGACTACAGTCAGTAATTGTAGAACTACAAAGTGCTTCTATATGGTAAGTAAAGCCAATAAAATGGACAATGTGAGTAGAAACAAAAAGGTGGTTTTAATGTTATGGCTGATATATAATATATACACAAATATATATATACACACATACATACATACACACACACTGTAAACAGTAACACATATTGCTTTTTTTTTTTAATTGCAAACATACATTTTACTGTGGAATGGAATTGGTCTTGGGCCCTTAAAAGTGAAAAGCGTGTCATTTTAAATTACTCAGTATCCACTTAGTCATGCAGTAAGTGGGACAGTCCACAGCATGCCATTAGCATGCCAAACAGAATTCATAGGAAACACACAGCTTTTAATTGTGATGAACTGTATCAGTATGACCTCCCATTCCATCCCAAATGAAAGAGGCCTCATTTTCTTCCTGATGTTTGTGCTTGTCCTTATTTGACAATGCTGCTCCCTTATAGATCAGTTTAGCAGCGTCTCAGATCCCCCTGGACGTTTGGATTGCGTCACTTAAGAGTTTTATTTTAGTTTTGCTTTGAATAAAAGAGCAACGGTTCTCGAGAGGGAGGACTTGAATGTCAGTGTTTCGTGAATAAGTCGTAACACAGCACTGAGGATTTGAGAATGACCAGCAGCACAACTGTTAAACAGGTTGTGGTCTATCTATTTCATTGCAGAGCCACAAGTACTAAAATATTTACTTAAGGTTATTTACAAAATTTACATTCAATTTATTAATGCTCAGTTTTCTGAACAACTGCCAGTTCTTAATTATTTATGAATAAAACAGAACTGATGTGTGCCTCAAGATGTTTATTTAAAAAAAAAAAAGTATTATTTTTTTATTGTTTCATGCACACACACACACCCCGATCAGCCATAACATTAAAACCACCTCCTTGTTTCTACACTCACTGTCCATTTTATCAGCTCCACTTACCATATAGAAGCATTTTGTAGTTCTACCATTACTGACTATAGTCCATCTGTTTCTCCACATCCCTTTTAACCTGCTTTCACCCTGTTCTTTAATGGTCAGGACCCCCACAAGACCACCACAGAGTAGGTATTATTTAGGTGGTGGATCATTCTCAGCACTGCAGTGACAATGACATGGTGGTGGTGTGTTAGTGTGTGTTGTGCTGGTATGAGTGGATCAGACACAGCAGCGCTGCTTTAGTTACCGTGTCCACTCACTGTCCACTCTATTAGACACTCCTACCTAGTTGGTCCACCTTGTAGATGTAAAGTCAGAGACGATCACTCATCTATTGCTGCTGTTTGAGTTGGTCATCTTCCAGAACTTTATCAGTGGTCACAGGACGCTGCCCACAGGGCGCTGTTGGCTGTATATGTTTTTGGTTGGTGGACTATTCTCAGTCCAGCAGTGACAGTGAGGTGTTTAAAATCTCCATCAGCACTGCTGTGTCTGAATGATCCACCACCTAAATAATACCTGCTCTGTGGTGGTCCTGACCACTGAAGAACAGGTTGAAGGCCTATATATACATAATCATTATGATCTATTCCAGCCTCTCAACTGGGGTGCCGTCTGGCTTCGTCAGGGGTGCCATCAAAAATATTCTGACGTTACTGATAGTGAAAATAAAAAAAAAAATTTAAATACAAAAAAGTCAACGTATCATGAAAATGTAGCCCATTAGCCGCCTCAAACATCAAAATTTGTCTCACACGCCCCTTTCCCCACGCTACAACGTCAACGCGGGTTGCGTGCGTTGCCTATAGCGATGAGTCGTTCGCGAACGATCCAATTCTATTGAACGGCTCTTTAAAATGAACAAAAGGAACCGAGTCGCGCCTCTGGGAGCCGTTATAATATATATTTATATATATTTCTGTGCAGTTCTTTTCAGCTGTAATTCAACCATTCCACTTCCATCAGTAGAGGGAATTAATCAGTCATAATAAGAGCTGTTTATTGTCGAAATTCAAATCACTTTCAGTATCACGGAGAGCGCAAGCGACACACACACACGAAGAGAGGGAGAGGTAATTACCTCATTAATGTAAATATTATAATTTTTATTGTTCTTATTTTGCACTGTTTTTATTAATATTTTATTCAATTTTATATTTTTGCACATGTAACATGTAACTGTTTTGTATGTATTTGTTCTTTTTTATTGTTATTTTTATTATTTCTCTAACTTGCTTTGGCAATACGAATGTCCTTATTTGTCATGCCAATAAAGCTTCTTTTGAGTTTAAGTTTGAGAGCCGTAACCGAGCTACAGAGAAACCATGCAGACAATGAGCAGTGCTGCTAGTGGTATAATGACAAATAATTGAGAAATAAACTATAAACTTGTTTAATGATGTTAAATCTGATTGGTTCATGGCGCGTATGTTTTAAAGCAGAAACAAACACAGGCACATCTCTGCACAAGAGAGGTTTTTTCTGAAACTTAATGCAATGCAACCAAAGTACGTCTCATCCCTGTAGTGTTTGTGTGTTAGCAGTCCGAGGGATGCAGAGTGTAAGTTTTTTTAATACATTTTAGACTGGGGTGACTTGAGATTTTGAATACTTTTAAAGGGTGCCGTGACTGAAAAAAGGTTGAGAAACACTGATCTATTCTACTAAAAGTGATTTCTTACAGTATAAAAATGCCCCCAAAAGGGTAACAATGATTTAAGGAGTGGAAAATAATAACCGAATGCCATAGCTTTTGCAGTCATTAGATTCCAAACCAATTATACACCCATAGGACCCATCATGGCACGACCAGTACAATTCCAAAGACTTGTAAAGGGATGCACGGTGGTAGCCTAGTGGGTAGAGCTTTGGGCTATCAACTGGAAGATTGGCGGTTCAAATCCAGGCTCTGCTGCTATACAGCCACTGTTGGGTCCTTGAGCAAGGCCCTTAACCCTGTCTGCTCCAGGGGCGCCGTAAGGTGGCTGACCCTGCGCTCTGACCCCAGCTTCCAAAACAAGCTGGGATATGTGAAGAAAGAATTTCATTGTACTGTACACCTGTATATGTATATATGACAAATAAAGTATATGTTCTTCTTCTTCTTCATCTTTTGTCACCTGTCTGTATGGGTGTTTACATGGCGCTATTGTGCTAGCCCACCATAGCTGAGATCTCAGGCTCCTATGTCCAAACAGACCCAACTGGCTGTGCAGCAAATCGATAATTAGTATGCGCCCCTTTGATTTTCATGATGCAAAGCATACATAAAGAATAAAAAATCTGAGACATGAACAGATTTCAGATATAAATACAAAATTTATACACATTTTGTGCAAGAATTTATTTGGTTATTTGCTGCTAGCTTTGGTGAAATCGTGATGTGCATCTCTTAAACACAGCTACATCATGATCTCTTAAACAAAGGGCACATTTGGAAATAAGGGTGCTATTTGAGACACGGTCCAACGTGTGCTTACCTCTTGATAAGCATATCTTGGTAGGTATTTGTATATCTGGTTTGCTGGCTACACTGAAGCACTAGGAAAATAATGATCAACACGGTGCTCTTGGTAGCCAACTCTTACTGCAGCATGGCAATAATACACTACTGAAGCAACACACCATAGAAAAATCAAGGCACCGAGGATAAAACAAACAGTTCTACAACTCTCAATCAATTTATTTATGTACGTCTTACTTTCAATAAGGAAAAAACATAATTTGCAAATGCATTTCCTCCCAATGCCACTGCATAATTCATACCAAGCCATTAAGAGTGGTTTCTGCTCTGTCAATTAGATTTGGTCAGGCTGTTGAGAGGTCTGATAACTTTATTACAGCTTCAAATCTTTGCCTTTGTCAGAGCGTACATAAGGAGGTGAGCTCCATAACTTAAATCTGTGTCGTGTCAGCTTCATACTGCCGGTGTCGGACAGCGAGTAGCTCCAAAGTTTAACAGTAATAAATAAACCTTTACAGAAGTGGTGGTGGGATCTGAAACAGCCAGCAAAAAACACAGAGTGAGAGGAAAAAAAGCAGCTCTTTTGTCAACGGTTCCTTTTCTGGAATAGTGTCAAAGGCATTCCGCCAATGTAGTACTTTTTCACTTGCCTGCCATGATAGTGACACAGGCTGGGGTGGGTGTGTAAGAGGCTGTGTGCGTCAGCAGGTCCAGCTGGGACTCCCTCGCCAGGAGGTGGGAAGAACATGTGTTTCTTATCTTTTCCATGGGAGGACTGAGGAGACATTAACAGCACAAAAAGAAAGGCTTGGAAAGGGCAGAGCAGGGTGGACAGCAGTCAACCCGGCACCCTACATCCAGACCCACAGCGTATACCTATAACATTATAAAGCTTAAAAACATCCGATACCTAACAAAATTAACAATGACATAAAAACTTAAGGGTATGCCGCTCCGGTGGCCGCTCAGCGGTAAAAACACACGCTGTTCACCAGAGCTGAGATCTCGAATACATCATATCGAATCTTGGCTCTGCCTGCCGGCTGAGCGGCCACATGAACAACAATTGGTTGTTCAGATAGGGGCGGGATTAAGCCGGATGGGGACTCTCTCTCAGACTAGTGCAATTACGACCTCTGCTGGCTGGTTGGTGGCGCCTGCACGGAGATGGGAAAGGAGTGTGGTAGAGGGTGTGGCTCTCTGTACACAGCGCTGTACTGCACTGCACTCTTCAAGTGTAGGTGATAAGATGTTCGATTGCTGTGCATGTGTCGGAGGGGGCGTGGAGCAGCCTTGTCCTCCCCAATCGGGAGCAGGGACCAGCATTAGTGTGAGGATGATTGACGGGTAGAAATTGGATGCGCTAAAGTGGGAGAAAAACTTAAGGGTAACAAAAAGAACTGTTAGTGAGGGATTGCAAGTTTGATTCCCATGATGCCATTGGTTATACCTGAGCACCTGTTAAGTGCCTTTAACTGCCCTATAATGCCACTAAAACAGCGGTTCAAAAAACAGTGACGACCACCTTTATTTTATTCAGTATTCAGAAGGAGCGCCTGTTAGCCCCACCCGCCCAGACTGGTGGCTGTCATGTGATACAGGAAATGGAGTAAGAATGTCCATTGATTTAATCAGAATAAAATAAGGGTAAAACATATTTACATGTACATAAATATCATTCAAACAGCATTAACAAAACAAAACCATTACTGTCTCATTCTGTATCATAGGACACAAATAAGGAATGTTCTTAATAAGCATCAGTCCTTAATTTTCATATCAGAAAATCAATCCCAATCAAAAGCAAATCACTCTACTATTTAAAAGTGAATAGAACCACACTGTATCTACTTGTTTTGGTTACCCACCCACCAGCTTCACACGCTCCAACACATGTGAACAAATGCGTGAACCAATGTGTACAGTACACTTGCAGGGAAACGCGCACACATACAGATTTCCATGGAAAGGTCATTTGCATTATTTCCACTCTCATGGTTGTGCTCATTAGGAAGAAAGGGAACAGGCTATAAAAGACAGGTTTATATAGAGATAAGGCATGGATGTACACAAGACAAGGATTCTCTCTCTCATGAGTCTTTGCTACCAAGGCCACAACATGAAGCACTAAACAAGGACTTTTTTTGTTTTACTTTAAGTGACTTATTTACAATAACCAGCTATTACACCACATCAGTCAGAAGTTCAACACAGATTAGATGTGCAACTTTACCAGTCTTCTAGTTGCTCTGTTAATGCTGTCACTGCATTTAACTTCATCAGCTAACAATTCAGGGGTGACAAACAGTCCATCAAAAATATTCACCCAATAGTCTGCATAATCCCAATTATTACATTCTGTTCCTTTTGGCTGCTCGCGTATTTAGAGGTCGTCACAGCGGATCTGTATACCAGACAGGATGCTCTTCCTGATGTTCCAGCGGCTGACAGCACCACTGAAATTTGAAACTTTGTATCCCCAGATCTCAGCAGCAGTGGGATAGTGTATTTTACAGCTAAGACACCCAGGCACTCACAACCCCAATAATTCAGGCAATAAATATAAATAAATGCAATTACATTAATATTAATAATAATTTATTATTATTAACACTTCAAATAAATATTCTTTTAAAAAGAACTCCTCTTTATCTGGTTATTTTGTGCCCCTTCAGTGATAACTTACATTACACCATAAAATATACAGTACATTTTCACTTATATTATAGTTACTATTTTTAATTAAGTAAATAACTGCAAAACTAATCACATTAGTAACATTTCTAGTTACGGCCCTATTATTTTTATGTATTTATTTATTTATTAAATTATTTATTTATATTAAATGAGGTCAATGTACATGCAACACAAATTGACAAAACAAAATTAAAACATTTTTGTACAGAAATTTGGCCACTTTATTCTCAAATTTGCCATTCATGTTATTGTTTTCAATCCTACAAACAGTGTACAAGTTTACATCAAAAATCAGACCGAGATAAAAAAAAAAAAACACTGTAACTGATTTTTGACCACGACAATTTTGCTCGTGCCAGACAGGCTGGTTTAAGTTTGTAAGGACATCAACTCTTTCTGACACAGCAGTCTCTAAATTTTACAATTACTAGAAGACACTAAAAAACAAAGAACATTTAGCAGTTCTGTGGATAGTAAGGTCTTGTTGTAGGGCTGGGTGATATGGGTGATATACAGTGTATCACAAAAGTGAGTACACCCCTCACATTTCTGCAAATATTTCATTATATCTTTTCATGGGACAACACTATAGACATGAAACTTGGATATAACTTAGAGTAGTCAGTGTACAGCTTGTATAGCAGTGTAGATTTACTGTCTTCTGAAAATAACTCAACACACAGCCATTAATGTCTAAATAGCTGGCAACATAAGTGAGTACACCCCACAGTGAACATGTCCAAATTGTGCCCAAATGTGTCGTTGTCCCTCCCTGGTGTCATGTGTCAAGGTCCCAGGTGTAAATGGGGAGCAGGGCTGTTAAATTTGGTGTTTTGGGTACAATTCTCTCATACTGGCCACTGGATATTCAACATGGCACCTCATGGCAAAGAACTCTCTGAGGATGTGAGAAATAGAATTGTTGCTCTCCACAAAGATGGCCTGGGCTATAAGAAGATTGCTAACACCCTGGAACTGAGCTACAGCATGGTGGCCAAGGTCATACAGCGGTTTTCCAGGACAGGTTCCGCTCGGAACAGGCTTCGCCTGAGAATTTGAGTCCACGTGTTCGGCGTCATATCCAGAGGTTGGCTTTAAAAAATAGACACATGAGTGCAGCCAGCATTGCTGCAGAGGTTGAAGACGTGGGAGGTCAGCCTGTCAGTGCTCAGACCATACGCCACACACTGCATCAACTCGGTCTGCATGGTCGTCATCCCAGAAGGAAGCTGATGCACAAGAAAGCCCACAAACAGTTTGCTGAAGACAAGCAGTCCAAGAACATGGATTACTGGAATGCCCTGTGGTCTGACGAGACCAAGATAAACTTGTTTGGCTCAGATGGTGTCCAGCATGTGTGGCAGCGCCCTGGTGAGAAGTACCAAGACAACTGTATCTTGCCTACAGTCAAGCATGGTGGTGGTAGCATCATGGTCTTGGGCTGCATGAGTGTTGCTGGCACTGGGGAGCTGCAGTTCATTGAGGGAAACATGAATTCCAACATGTACTGTGACATTCTGAAACAGAGCATGATCCCCTCCCTTCCAAAACTGGGCCTCATGGCAGTTTTCCAACAGGATAACGACCCCAAACACAACCTCCAAGATGACAACTGCCTTGCTGAGGAAGCTGAAGGTAAAGGTGATGGACTAAACCCAATTGAGCACCTGTGGCGCATCCTCAAGTGGAAGGTGGAGGAGTTCAAGGTGTCTAACATCCACCAGCTCCGTGATGTCATCATGGAGGAGTGGAAGAGGATTCCAGTAGCAACCTGTGCAGCTCTGGTAAATTCCATGCCCAGGAGGGTTAAGGCAGTGCTGGATAATAATGGTGGTCACACAAAATATTGACACTTTGGGCACAATTTGGACATGTTCACTGTGGGGTGTACTCACTTATGTTGCCAGCCATTTAGACATTAATGGCTGTGTGTTGAGTTATTTTCAGAAGACAGTAAATCTACTCTGCTATACAAGTTGTACACTGACTACTCTAACTTATATCCAAGTTTTATTTCTATAGTGTTGTCCCATGAAAAGATATAATAAAATATTTGCAGAAATGTGAGGGGTGTACTCACTTTTGTGATACACTGTATATATGTATATTAGGGCTGTCGAAGTTAACGCGATAATAACGCATTAACGCGATCTCAATTTAACGCGATTTTAAAAAATAGTGCCGTTAACGCAAATTCTATTTGGCCCTGCGAGTCATCCGTAGTTCATGTTGAGGCTTGCCACCGTTTTTCATTTGCGGTTTGTTAACATAATGTAACCGAGCGTCGGAGTTTTCACAGTTAAAAGCTGAAACTGGTCATGTGTTATCTAAACTGTCACTTATACCTCTACAACCAATAAAAAGAGTTTTTCATTGCCAGCTGACCCGAATGACACACATTGTAAAAATGTAAAAAAATTGCATATATTGCTTTGGATTGGAAGAAAAACTGAAATTCCACCCAGAATCTGAATTCGGAAGCTCTGATTGGTTTGTACAGCTGTTTTTCAAGGCCTGAACCACAACTGAACCTCTGAAACACATGCACACTGATCCATGGAGTTGTTTACGCATGACACTGCAATGATATAAAAGAGCAAAACAAATGAATTTCAATGAATAATTCGTTTGAAGAGTAATTCGAGTTGTTTTTAATCGCTCATGTGCAAAAGAAAGAAGGCAGCCAAGCGTTTATGCTCCGTTTTAAGCGTTCTCAAATGGTAACCTGTATGTCCTAGGCATACTCGATATAACAAATATGTATTGTGTAAAAAGTAATATCGAATACATCAACATTTGCGATATAGAACCCAGCCCTATCTTGTTGTTTAAAAAACTCAGTAAAAAAATGCCAGACTAAGTTAAACTGAAAATAAGGCTAAAATAAGGCTTACTACAACTGTAGTCAGCAGAAAAGCATCAAAATGCACATGAACTTTAAGGCAAAAGGGCTCCAACAGCAAAAGACAACATCCGTGTCCACTCACTGTCCACTCTATTAAACACTCCTACCTAGTTGGTTCACCTTGTAGATGTAAAGTCAGTGACGATCGCTCATCTATTGCTGCTGTTTGAGTTGGTCATCTTCTAGACGTTCATCAGGTCACAGGATGCTGCCTACGGGGCGCTGTTGGCTGGATATATTTGGTTGGTGGACTATTCTCAGTCCAGCAGTGACGGTGAGGTGTTTAAAACTCCAGCAGCGCTGCTGTGTCTTATCCACTCATACCAGGACAAAACACACTAACACACCACCACCATGTCAGTGTCACTGCAGTGCTGAGAATGATCCATCACCCAAAAAATACCTGCTCTGTGGTGGTCCTGTGGGGGTCCTGACCATTGAAGAACAGCATGAAAGGGGGCTAACAAAGCATGCAGAGAAACAGATGGAATGTTAATTTCTAATTTGATACACAATCCAAAAAAGAAGGATAAAGCAGTGTATCATTCCGTGGAAACCCATACAGACACAGGGAGAACATGCACACTCCACACAGAAAGGACCTGGACCGCTCCACCTGGGAATCCAACCTAGGACCTTCTAGTGCAGGGATGGGTCAAATTTCACCCAATGTGCAAAAGACTTCACTGGCCAATAGTACAACAGTTTGGCAACAAGGTTTTTTTAATGCTTAGTAGCAAGAACTTTTAAAGAATCATAAACATAAGTAAGGACTTCTTAAGGTATGTACTGTCATCTACAGTCCATATCATTATTAAAAGATTCAGTGAATCTGGAAAAATCTGTTGTTTTTCAATGGGCAAGAAGAACAAAATATGACAGTGACCTTTAATCCCTCAAATGACACTGCATTAAAAATGACATGCTTCTGTAATGAATATAACCACATGGGCCTGAGAATAGATGGGAAATCCCTTGTCGGTAAACACAATTCAACCCTATCTACAAATGCCAGCTTTAAAAGCCAAAGTCATGTATCAACAGTCAGTGACAGTGCTATTGATAGGGGTAACTTGCACATCTGGAAAGGAACCACTATTGCTGAAAGGTAAAAACATATTTTGAAGCAACATATACTGCCATCTAGAGGACTGATGTTCCAGGGGTGTCCATGCTTGTTTTAAAGAAAAATTAAAACCACATTTTGCAACTGTTTAATCAGCATGATTGATAATAAGAGAATGCAGGTGATAGACTGGCCTGCCTGCTGTTCAGACATGTATATATGGTACATTATACAGCACAATATACAAGAAGTGTACAGGAAAGGAAGTGAGTCACAAAAGAGAGTGTGAGGTAAATCCCCACACACCTAGTAGAGAAGAATTTGAACCCATACTGCTTTCCAAGTCAAGGTAGAATAATACTCTAGCTAAATAATCACAAACTAAAAGGGGGATAAATTGGCCAATGTATAAATACAAATTAACACAGAATAACACAATACAATATATAAGGTCTGTAACCTGCTACAGAGATAGAGAATAGTACAGGGATAGCACAGAGATAGCACAGAGATGAAAGCCAGATGCTGTGATTGTGATAGGCTTAAGGTCTGCAAACAACAATGTGCCCAAACCAAACTCTCAGAAAGTAGGACAGAACTTTCTGTGCTTTCTGGTTTAGCCCTGGGTGAGGCCCCCAACCACTTGCGCTACCTTACTCTACACTATGGTGCATTTACAGGGTGAGTATTACCTCCAAAAACTGGGACATTGTGCTGTGGCTTGGGGCATTCTGCACCCCCAAGACAAGCATGGTGAGAGGCCCAAACTACAGAAACCCAAGTGAAACCAGGAAAATATACACAATGCTGACATCCATTGTCAGCAAAAACTGGAGCAAATTTGTGGTCCTGCAGCACGGTTGTAAGAGAAAAGGTGCCAGCTAGTTTGCTGATCAAGAGGAAAGAAACAGATAGAAGGTGTGATATATAGGAAACCCTGCACCTGATGGTGACAGGTGACTGACATTAAGAGAGTGACAGCTCACACTGTGACTCTGTGCCTCCTCTGCCAGCCAAACTATGTCGCAGAGAAAGGAATGTCTTCGAATGTTTTGAGTGGGCTATCATGCCTACACAGAAATGTTTAAGAATAACAATGTACACCGACGAGGCATAACATTATGACCACTGACAGGTGAAGTGAATAACACTGATTATCTCTTCATCACGGCACCTGTTAGTGGGTGGGATATATTAGGCAGCAAGTGAACATTTTATCTTTAAAGTTGATGTGTTAGAAGCAGGAAAAATGGGTAAGCGTAAGGATTTGAGCAAGTTTCACAAGGGCCAAATTGTGATGGCTAGACGACTGGGTCAGAGCATCTCCAAAACTGCAGCTCTTGTGGGTTGTTTTCAGTCTGCGGAGGTCAGTATCTATCAAAAGTGGTCCAAGGAAGGAACAGTGGTAAACCAGCGACAGGGTCATGGGCGGCCAAAGGCTCATTGATGCACGTGGGGACGAGACAATAGACGAGCTACTGTAGCTCAAATTGCTGAAGAAGTTAATGCTGGTTCTGAAAGAAAGGTGTCAGAATACACAGTGCATCGCAGTTTGTTGCGTATGGGGCAGCAAAAGGGGACCAACACAATATTAGGAAGGTAGTCATAATGTTATGCCTCATCGGTGTATAAAAACATTTTAGTTACGGTCATTGACAAATCAATTGCTAGATGGTTTAAACAAGTTGGTATGTTAGAATGGGAATGAATTTTTTACAAAAATGTGAAAGTTGATTAACTAGTAAACACAAAGAAGTAACTGTTCATTTAATTATGAGGGTTAAAAGGTCATATGAATTAAGTAAACAGCAGCCAGCTGATTTGAACTGAGAGTTCCAAGAGTTCAGCTGATTTGACCCTCATCACCCCCCTCAGTGCACGTGCGCCAGGCTTATTTAAAGAAGGAACACTGTTCTACTGTGAGCAGAACATACAACTTTTTAATGCATTTCTATTATACAAATTATGAATGACACAATTATTAAACAATAAAAATCATAACCAAAAACTGTGGCAGTATGGACTGAATACTATGATAAGCATGTTTAGTTGGCACTTGTAATGAACAGTTCACTACTGGCTATGCACTCTGAACACAAAACTGGTTCTGCTCATGGTGTTTATCTGAATGTTCTCTCAGTGCTCTTATGTTCACTTTTACACTGTTTTTTATTAAAGTATAAAGACTTTTTCATATAAAACTCTGTAATGTGTTTTATATTTTGATGAGACACTATAAGCTTGCCGCTCTTCATTTGGACAGGACAGTTCATGTTTCCAGATCTTGAAACTGAAGTTGATTGTTTAAAGTGGTAGCAGCAGCGTTCCTACCAAAGTCATGATGCTGATATTCATTCAGAAACATGTATAGAATGCTAAACCCCAGTTGTCCAATGGGAGCAACGGGAAAACACTGATGAAAAGAGCAGTCTTTTTACTGGCTACACAGAACCAAGAGGACAAACTGTTTGAACACAAAATAGCTTGATGGCGTGAGAGAGATTTAAACTAAGAATGGGTTTACCTCATCAGTTAGTAGGAAGTGGGAATGGTCATGCTGGGTCAGTCTCCCAAGTCATTTAAGTGCGATAGCTGAACTTGCTCTACAGCATCTACAACAATTGTAGCTGCATTATTTTTTCAGTCTCTCTAAAAGCCATTAGTAGGTATTATGTTACACGTAACAGCTCATATAACAATCACATGCACTGTAACATAAAACACATGCAGAGCCCAATAAAAGTGAACGTTTTTTTCTGATTTAGAAAAGTGTTACAGTAGTTACTACTGTAAATTACACTAGCCCACTACTGCTGTGATCCAGGGTTTGAATTCAGTGGTGCTATTTAGCTGGCCGGGTGTCTACATATATATACACATGACTGGCGTTATCTGTTGGGATGGCTGAGGCCCTGTGATTGATCGGCGACCTGTCTGCCCAGTGATTCCGGGGAAACCAGTCTCATCGCAACCTTGACCAGGATAAAGAGTCACAAACATGAAAATGAAATTAAATGAAGAAAAGATATGAAGTTATTATTTGTTATTATTTAAATGTTTTTAGTTGAAAAAAACTATTGAGTTCAAATCCCAGGAGTGCTCATGTTTAAAGATTGTAAACTTACTGACACAAGCTACCTTTACAATGAAGACTAATTTAATGTCCATGTCTACTTTCCAGTAATTACATTTCCCTAACATACCTTAGCATTAAGTTAAGAATGAGCTGGATTTTGGACGTCAGAACAAATATCATGTGAAACATCTTTATTGACTTCCCAAAGCAGACAGAGGCTATTTGTTAGAATTTACTGCAATAATTAAACGACATCCAGATGGGACCAGAAGTGTGCTTACTTTTTGTAAAAGCATTTCCTACATGACAATATAGCCTTATTTATTGAATTATGCACTCTAAACATTTTTGTCTATTGAATATAGCAGTCCCTACTGTTGACCTTAAGTAACCTCAAAAATGAGCATACACACCAATGTACCAACCAACTTGGAGTAGCCTGGACTTTTAATTATTTGATCATGATACACTATTATTTTTACTGTAACTTTACTGCTTTGAAGGATCTGTAACAATAAACTGTTAATTTTTTTCTTTATCTTATGTAAAATTTTAATAAAAAGCTATGAACAAAAAGAACTGGGCATGGCCTTTAAGCAGAAATGTAAAAAATAAGTTGAAATTATAAAAAAAAAGCTCAAGTTTTGGACATAGTTTAAAATGCTTTGTTATTAGATAAATAATCTGAAGTGTATATAAAAAGGGTTGGGTTGCACAACAGTTATTTTCTCATATAATCTACATTTAATTACCTCTACTAACTACTGAAGTGCACAATGTGTCTAAACTTAATTTTGTGATTTTGCCAACCCATTACAACCACGTACCTACAAAACACTGAAAAAAAGAGTAAAAGAGAAGAAGAAGCAGAAGGTTTAACAATTAGGACAATTAGGACTGAACAAAAGCTACCTGGTATTACATGTACCGGTATTCATAATAAAGTGCTCTAGCAGAGGAAGTTGTTTTGGAAAGAGGAAGTATTTTACAAACTGCTCATTTTTAATATAAAACTTTATGTATTATATACTTCAAACACACAAAATAAATAAAACTACATTTTTGAAATATTTTAAAACAGAACCAATTACTGTTTAAATAAACAATATATAATATTCCAGTAAATAACTGATGGATTAAAAGTACTTTTCTGTACAATATATGGACAGTAAATAAACTTCAAAATATGCCATGCCTTAATGGAAGAGTGGCAAGACACAGTTGAGCTGGGTGATATAAAAAACAAAAGAACTTGCTAAACAGGATGTAAACAACATGAAAAAACGATTCTCTGGTCTACTGAGATGAAAAGTGAACTCTTTTGGCAACAGTCACTGCACATCACCCAGCTCAAGGGTGTCCAAACTTTTCTTGTTGGGGGCCAGATGGAGTAAAAAATATGCAAACACAGGTGACAGACTCTTTTGTAATAAAACAAATAAAAATATAACAGACCTACTTGATTACAAACAATTATGCTTCCTTTTTATTTGAGTGACTATATATCTTGACAATGTTGTGTAAACTAAGATTTTGCCAATTTTACTCACCAAGATTATTATACTTTTTTTTAAACGTACACACTTCCCTCTTAGCTCAGTGAAAAAAATATTCATTTTCCCAGCACGCCTGCAATCTTCTGCATTCACTGTCTAGTTTTCGTTTTTGGAGCCACCATGTTTTTCCAGAAACATTAATGTATGTGCAATATTAATGTTTTGAGTTGGGAAAAAGAAGATGGAAAGCGTATAAGATTCGTTTTATGCAATAGCGACACCCATTTTTTAAAAATCTGCTTAATAGTGGGACAACTTTAATTTTATTTCTAAAATACATCGCGAGCCGTTTCAAACATGGTAATGGGCCGCAAATGGCCCATGGGCCGTAGTTTGGACATCCCTGAACTAGCTAATACAATACAAGAATACAATGTTGGGGCAGTATCATGCTATGGGGATAACAATCAGTGGCAGGGACATGTAGAAAAGAATACTAGAAAATCTCTAAGAAAAACCTTCTTCAAATCTGATGCAAACTCAGACAGTTCACCTTGACAGTCAAAACAACACTAGAGTGGATTTGGAGTTTCTGAATGTCCTTCAGCTGCTCAGCCAAAAAACCATCAAACATCTGTGGAGAGGCCTGAAAAAGTCAGATCACATGCGACTGAGGCCATTCAATCTGACCGAGTTTGAGAGAATCTGCCAAAGAGAATGGAATAAACTGCCCAAATCCAGGTGTGCATAGATTTTAGAGATGTGTCTAAGAGGATATGGGTTTAGGGGTTTTTTATGAAACTATCTTAAATATCAGGGGATCCATCTACCTCATCTCCTCTGGTTGCTAGTGCTGTGATTGTTAGTGTTTTGGGTTAAAGTCAAAACGTAAATAGTGTTGTTGCATATTGGTTTTAAGCAGATTAATGCTGGAATACCCCAACTGTTCTGAACAGCAAAAACTTTAAACACAAATTAGTAATCAAAACACTATCTTAAATACCATGGATATAGGATAAACAGTCTTCCTGTGTTAAAATGGCAGGTTTTTGTGATATAAAGAAAATCAGACCAAAATAAATCATTTCCAACATTTCCACCACAGAGGTGACCTACTATTGGTCAATTAAAAAACAAACTGAAACCTAATTTGAAATTTTGGATTTTAGTGGGGTTTTTTTTTTTTAAGTGCAAACACACATATAATATAATTGGGGATGTGGCTGCGTTTAAAAGAAACCAATCACATTCAAACTCCATGTTAAATTCTGGTTGAACTTTTTGGCCACATTTCCTAAATGTATCTTTGGTGCAAACACAACACTTTGGTGCATCACCAAAAGGACACCATTCTCAAAGTTAAAAAGGGTGGTGGTAGCATTATGCTTTTGGTCTGTTTTTCTTCAGTTGGAACTGGGGCTTAAGGTGAAAGGAATTTTGGACAGTTCCAAATATCAATTAATTAAAAAAATTGTAAAAAGCTAAAGAAGTTCACCTTTCAGCATGACACCTTCATCCGAAGTGACTTGCATTACATTAGGGACGTTGTAGCGTAGTAGTTAGGGTAATGGACTAAGCCTCAATTGTTTAGACTGTGTACTGTCACAGTACTGTAAGTCGCTTTGTATAAAGGCGTCTGCTAAATGCTGAAATTAAATGTAAAATGTAAATTACAGTTACAGTATGAGCAATTAAGGGTTAAGGGCCTTGCTCAAGAGCCCAACAGCAGCAACCTGGCAGTAGTGGGGCTTGAACCAGCGACCTTCTGATTACCATTGCAGTACTTTAACCACTAGGCTACGGCTTGCCGTCTTCACAAAAAGATCAACCTTTCTGAACGGCCCAGTCCGAGCCTTCAACAAAGCATTAGTTTAAGGATGTGCATATTAATGCAACCACATTATTGTAAGTTTTTACCGCCCACTCCAAAAAAAGAAAAAAAAGGATTGTAGTTTGCTTTTTAATTAATTTGCAATTGATTGATTTATAGGTCAAAGTAAAGGTGAGAAAAATCTGCAATGATATTTTTTACATCACAAAAACCTCAAAAATACAGGACATTCCAATGTAAGCAGAAGGGTTGGTTGGTTGGTTTGTTTCTCACAGTTCACATCCAATGTTTATGGGGGGGGGGGGGGGGGTGTTAACCACAGATAATGCAAGAGCAGAGCAGTGGGCACAGTTTCACTTCATGTTTAGTAAAAGCTCCGAAAATAAAAACTGACTGAATCAGCATCGGTCAGCATTTTAAAACTCAAGTCAGCTTTTGCAATGAGCTGCAATTGAGTTGGTTCTACATACAAACAAAAAATGTCATCATAGTGGTGTTTTAACCTTTGTTGTTTCATTGTAAAAGGGATGTTCACAAGATTTATCTGGTTTCTCAGAGGTCAGCCTAAACGTCAATGTTTCGGTTTGAGATTGCACGTCCTTAGCACTAATGATGCATAGACATCTGTGTCCAGGATTTAAAAACAGTATAATAGTTCAGCTCTTTGGGTGAAAGGAATGGCACTGCTGACATTCAAACCAAATTTAATTTCTGCAGCATGAGTTAAGAAAAGGTCTTAAACATCTTATTCAACACACGTTTTTTAATTTTAAAATCATTTTTCTTTCATTTTAAATTACAGATATTGTATTAAAATGTTCGGGCAAATATTTGAATTGTGCAGACAATGGGGGCTAATAAAATGATCTCATTAGATGAAAAACAAAACACTAACTTTAAAAATCTAGATTAGATTTAATCTTTAAATTTGCTGTAATGCAAAAGAGTAGCTTTATGTGACTTTCTCTGAAATCTGAAAAGACTTAATGCACAAATGAGTTCTTATGGGTGAGCCTAAACATTTGCCATAGATGCAGTGATAAATTGGGTTTGCAACTACAGTTAATGCAGAGAGGAAATCAAATTATTCTATTTCTTGTTCAGCATTTAGTCCGTCACACAACCTGACTACTATATACCTCTTAAAATAATAAGCTCTGTTGTTGGATACCTCCATACTGCAGCATCTTTATTCCCGAACACAAGTCCCACTTGTATGCAATACAAAAGTTCCTCAACTTTCACACACACACTATAGGGCAATTCAGTGTCTCCAATTAACCTGACTGCATGTTTTTGGACTGTGGGAGGAAACCGGTGCTCCCTGAGGAAACCCACGCAGAACATGCAACCTCCACACAGAAAGGACCTGGACCGCCCGCCTGGGGATCGAACCCAGGACCTTCTTGCTGTGAGGTGACAGTGCTACCCACTTAGCCACCGTTCCACCCCAATGCAAGTTGTGCTTTTTACTTTTTTTTTTTAAATATATATATAGTTTTTCTTTGAAAAATTGCTTGTTGTCCGCTGATTATAATCTGGCCCTTATTAAAGTCACTCAGGTCTTAATGCACATCATATGTTGCATTCAACACATGCACTAGAAGCGACTACCATCGGCCCAACATCTAATATATCACTGATCGTGACATGCACAATTTTTTAGGATTGGGATTGTCCTACTGTATTAATTTATAAATACATTGATGAGCCAAATGTGATCTTTGCTCTGGTCACAAGAAGGTTCAGCAAATATTCAGCAAAACAAGGAATTCAAACGGAGTGTCCAAAATTTCGAATACAACTGTAAATCACTAACACATTTTTTATTTGTGCTGTCTAGTCCTTATATTATCCTGAAAAAAACACATCTGTTACAACCCTTCAATAAGAACAAGAAAAGCAACTGAGAAGTGACTGGACTTTTTAAACATTATCAATGCTCAGTTACTTGTTTTTGGAAATCCTAGTTGATGGTGTTTGCTGTCTCAGCTAAAAGTATCCTCTGATAAAACAGATGTTTTTATTGCAAAAAAGCATGACAATCGCTAATTGCTACTCACTTCCCAAACCTCACAAAGACCATACCTCTGCTCACCTTTTCTTCAAAACGACACAAAATGTAAGGTACCAAATGCAAAAAGTGGCTTTAAAAAAAAAACCAACAGTTTTTAATGACGTTTAGGTTAGGGACCTGCAAGGGCCATGACAAAACTTTCAGCTTGAACCTCTTGAGTTAGTTGATTATAAATGTTTGCTATTTCCTTATAGCCTTCATCTACTTTGTGGGCATCATTCATCTTTAGAGCACTAGGCAGTTAGAGGAGCCCACAGATACTGATTTTTGGGACAATGTCAGAGAACTAATAAAACTTTGTAATAATGATTGTAAACATGATGTAGCCCTAACAAGATAATTAAGATCTGAGAGCTTGGAAAAAATATTCTGAGAGTTCAAATCACTTGGGATGCTTAACATTTTTGCTTGATGTCTTTTTCCACTCTAAAATTCAACAAACTAACAGTATGCTAATCTTTCTTTAAAGAATGTTTTCTCTTGAACTTATGCCATTTGGAGATCAGTTTATATCTACTGACTTCAATATTCACAGTACCAGAAATTTTGACCAGAGATAAAGCCAACTTGAAGTTGTGAGTGTAGATCAACTGAGTAAATCAAGAGTGTACAGTTTGTTTCTAAAACTGCATAATTGCTGTCAAAATTGTCCAGCTATATGCATTTGCCAAATAAACTAAATATTATATATCTGGTAGTACATGGGCAGCATGGGCAAAATGTCCCCAGTCCAGCAGTGTATTTGTGGACATTTCTTCCACAGATGAATAAACGTGGCAGGTCTGTAGTGAATGTGCACTATCTTATCTAAACAAATGGTGTAAAGGATCAGACTAAAATTCAAACAAATTCATTCACCTCACAGAGGAGCCAAGGGTGCTACTCTTTAACCCCAACACCACTGTTCTGTTGGTACAACACAAACATTTCGCTTCTGAGGTTTAACCTGTAATATGATGTCAGCTGCAGCTTTCACACAATCCGTTCTTCCATCTGGATCTCTACTAATCATGCAGTGTTTCTGTTGCTTCACATATTTGAGTCAGTTGAGATTCATGTCTTAGCTCTTGCTGGCTAGAATATGGTAAGTGTTTATGTTTTTTTTTATCTGGTCAACTGTTCCTGAAATAAATATGTACTGATAATCAGGTGTATAAAATAATGACAATGGGATCAAAGTGATTCATCATCATGTAATATTTAAAATAGACTATTTGTGCATTTTATTTGCACTTTTGTGGTGCACATTTTAACATACTGTCACAATCACCACAATGGATTTAAATAATTAAAAGAAATTTATTTTCACTTTTATAATGTTCTTTCAGCTTCACATTTTGTTCAGAATAAACCAATCATTTAAATTCATGTTAAAAAGTAGTAATTGACATCTGTTTAACACCATATAAAGCTCTAGTTGTAGGACTTTACTGACATTTACTTACAGCATCTTACAGCAAAAGCCACAAAGAGTTTACAAAGTGAAGAGTAAGAGAGGGGTACAAAAAATCCATCAACATCAACAAGAGGATAAACTATGGTAAAACAGTGAAATTGCCAGGAACTTAATGTCCCTGCAAAATTGATGAAAAGACAAGAAGGAAACTGGTCCATTGGACCGCTAAGTGGTCTACAGCGACAATTTAGAAGCTGCAGGAACTTCTGGCAAGAACTGGTTGGGTTCTACGTGTCACAGCAATCTCCGTATTCTTCATGTCTGGGCTGTAGGATAGGGTGACAATACGAAAGCTTTTTTGTAGCCTGGCTACATTTTGCATAAACCTGTATCAAATCTGTCAGCCAAGCCATTGGGAGGTGCACGTGTCAGTACACTCTCAGCGCCAGTCCCACATCTGTGACATAACTTTAAAAAATAGGAACTGATGCTTATGTAGATGAATAAAATCCCAAACTGCCATTGTAGATGCAGTGCAGAAATCTTGGTGGCTAGAATTAGAAGTCCATTAATCGTCCATTAATCCATAACGGTGCCTCTGCCCACTGTCCCCCAGACATAGTCAATCATGTTTGTATTTAAACTTCCACCCGGGTGATAGCAAGTAATGAGTAACCCATTCAACCACTGGGGATTTGAACCCTGTATTCGAGCTGTAGTAGGCTGGCGTAATTTACTGATGCACCACTCAAATGCCCTACAGACTGCTGGGTTCATATACAACTTTTAATATTGATCACATGTATATTGAAAGAAGTAAATGCATCAAATGTCTAGACTCATGTATTTCATCCTGTTGATTATTACTGACCACACAACAGATGTCGTTAAATCATTCATTATTTAGTATGCGTCACCCTATATTACTGCTTTTGTTTTAAAGCATTGCAAATTTGGTTGAACACTAACATTCAGGGTGAATGTCTAACTCTTTAAAATGTCCACAGCTTGTCAGAGATATAATTCACCTCAGAACTGAAACTTTTCTAATGCCTCCCACAAAAAAGGCAACAAAACATGAGGGTAAACCTACTGTAAACCAGCTTCGCCACCAAGAAGCTGCAAAAACATGCTGTCAAACACCATATCAGCACTGTGACAGAGCGATACCACACCATGCACTGATTGCTTATTTGACTTTGATTTATTACATCAAAAAATAGAAATCAATTAAAGACAGGCCACACTCAAAAAGTATTTCTAAAAGCATAATGATTTATAATGGGTATCAATTTAAGCAGATTATTATAAATTATAATTACTTCACATTAATCAAGCTCATTTTTATGCTCTGAATTAATTGACCCTTTCCCTGACACTAAGTTATGTAAAATAAGTTCTATAAAGACACTTCAATCTTACATTCTTGTTGATATAGACTCAACAGCCACTTTATTAGGAACACTTGTAAACCTGCTAAATAGTTTTTTTTCACCCATTTTATATTACCCTAGACGGGGCAAACAGACCAGTCAATAATGTCTGTGTCAACACCCTGCCAGCCGTTAGCACCGCTGAGATTTGAACCTGGATCAGTTGTTGGTACCAGAACAGCTTGGTTGCAGTGTGTCAAAAACTGCAAATGTACTGGGAAGTGTAAGTGTAACATATTCTAGATTTTATACAGAATTGTGTAAAAAAAAACTAAAAACATCCATAAACGGCATGTCAGCAGGTAGAAACACCTTGCTTCTACAAATTATTTGTAACTGACAACATGTCTCTGATACCTTAATTAACCACTCTTTACAATCCTGAGCAAGACATGCCAAGGAACAACAGCCAAGGACTGCATCGGCTTATAAAACTGTAAACCAACAACAAGAATCTGACGTTACAGTAGGCACAGGCTCTCTGAACCCAGACAATGTCTAGCCTATGAAATTTGTATTTCTACTGCAAAATGCACATGGTAAAAAACAACATTAACATTAGGGGCGGTGGTGTAATGGTCGTGGAAATGTTTCCTCGGCACAAAGTGGGCCCCCCCTACTACTAACTAAGTATTGTTTGAGTGTCACAGTCCATGAGCATCCACTAATGGCCACAATTTACCATCTAATAACGGCTACTTCAGGCATGATGAAGTAACATCAAATAGCCTGCCCTGTCACCAGATATAAATCCAGTAGAACACCTTCATGATGTGGTAGAGTAAAAGAATCACAGAACAATTGAGCAACATTATAATGCAATTGTGGTAACACAGCACAAAGTATGAGGCAGTTGTAGCCTAGCGGTTAAGGCACTGGACTAGTAAGTAAAAGGTCTCTGGTTCAAACCCCACCACTGCCAGGTTGCAGCAAGACCCTTAACCTTCAATTGCTTAGACTGTATACTGTAAGTCGCTTTCGATAAAAGCGTCTGCTAAATGCTGAAAATGTAATTTTTAAATGTACGACAAAGCAAGAATTGTGGTGCAGTGGTGTATAGTCTGTTGAATTGGATAAATCAATGCTGTCTCAGCCATGATAAGCGGATAAAATAAATACTGAATAAAAATAATTATACTGTAAATAACTAAACAACAATCCACCGTGGTCTATAAACAGACAAATACAACATACAAAGACATGTAACACTATCCAAGCACACAATATTAGTCAATTAGGGTTAATTACATGTTAAACGCCAAAAATCATGATTGCAATTAAACACAGTTAATTTGGCAGTTTTAATCTGGTCCACTCTACCAGCACAAAAGACCAAAAAATAAATCTTTGTGGTAAAGTTACCTGATTAGTGTAACTCAAGAGCATTATAGGTCCTGTTTTGTCAAAATGAAACATTGGTATTCCTTACTCACATCCATAACGTATTTCTTAACCTCATTACTAGCCTTAAATAGGTTTTTTTGGAATTTGTTGCAGGCCTAAAATGCAGAAATGGATGTACAGTATATTAACAATTGAAATAAAGTTGACCGAACAAAACATGAAAAATTTGGGTTCTTACTGTAAACAAATAAAATAAAAGCCAAAAACTATGAATTTTTCATACTGTGCCAACTTTTTTCTGATTCGGGGTTGTACAACGTTAATTTAGTATAACACAAGGCAGAAATGTGACCGTTGATTTATTAACAGGTTATTTGGAGGAGTGTGTCTATTAAATGTGTCAAATAAAAATAATGTGTCATTCTTTAGGGTCGGGGGCATTGCCTTATCTTCCAATATAATTGTTTCCAATTCCACATGCACAATGCAATTAGGGGCGGCACGGTGGCCAAGTGGGTAGCACTGTCGCCTCACAGCAAGAAGCTCCTGGGTTCGATCCCCAGGTGGGGCAGTCCAGATCCTTTCTGTGTGGAGTTTGCATGTTCTCCCTGTCTCGGCGTGGGTTTCCTCCGGGAGCTCCGGTTTCCTCCCACAGTCCAAAGACATGCAAGTGAGGTAAACTGGAGATACAAAACTGTCCATGACTGTGTTCGATATAACTTGTGAAGTGATGAATCTTGTGTAATAAGTAACTACCGTTCCTGTCATGAATGTAACCAAAGTGTAAAATGATGTGATGTTAAAATCCTGATAAACAAACAAACATTGCAATGATCTGCCACTTGTACCACCCCACTTTACCCGAAGGATGGCCTCAGACAGTGGCGTACCCTCTCCAACACACGTGCAGCTATAGCTGGCCGTTTCTTATTTACCAGCCAGTAGCGAAGGTTTAAAGAGCTTTATCAGGTACGGACAGTCACGCTAATCTCCGCACTAGTCTCCCCACTGCTCAGCCAGCACCTGAGTCAGTGACAGGGATGACGGTATGCAGCAGCAGATAGAAGAAACACTGTCCATTTTAACAAAATATGCATCAAAGTCCAGGGACCCACAAGCTCACACAAATGAATTGTTAATTAATCGCTTCATATCAATAAAATGACTAAACTGACATATTTTACAGCTATTAAATGCTACATTAAATGAAAACAAACAAAACAGTAATTTAAAAACTAAAACTACAATTCTAATAAACACCCTAACTACAATTAACTGATCAGTGGTAGCTTTATTTATTATTTTTTAATACTTTATGGGCGTTTTTATTTAAATTTATTTTTAATGAGTATGCCAGTCAACAAACTCACACATACTCACACTTATTCAATTTCACAAAACACCTTTTTGCTGATCATGGTCTACGGTCACCTGGACACAACCCAAATCCATCAAACAAAACCCAAATTCTTCAAACCTGACAAACTTAGTCATTCACAGACTTACACACACCTAGGGGTAACTAAAATAGCAAGTACATACTTACTTACACCTGGGACCACACAGTACCAATCTATCTACTTACATATTTTAAAGATGTGTGAGGTGACCAATGTACTATTAATACACCGCTGACCTGATGCGTGACAACAAACAGGCCATGTACAGTTTCAACAGACCCACATGCAAAGCTTAACCAAAACATGACGTGATCACTAATCTACATCAGCATACATCATTGTATTAAAATAAACCACATATTTACATGTGCATTTTACAGTTACTGGCTAAGCTTTTTAATATTACCAAAAATATTATAATAATTACATAAATATAATTCTAAGGGACAGTGGTAGCCTTGTGGGTAGGGCTTTGGGCTATCAACTAAATTTTGAAATATCGCGGTATAGACCAGCCAACCGCAGGGCATGCCAAGCAACCGCATCACCGCGATATTCAAGTTTTTTTTCTTTCTTCTCTTTTTTTTTTTTTGCAGGGTCCATCTTGTTTTACGCTTACATTCGGGCGTAATAAATGTTAAATAAATTCATAATGAAAATGAGCTAAGAGCGTCATTTTCCCGCAACCTGTTCTCATGCGTTGCTGCTGAGTGTCAGGCTTTGTGTTTTAAAATGTAAACAACGGCAACAGGAATTATAGGCAAGTTTATTAATGATTAAATTCAGTTCACACTCAATAAAATACTTGTAATTTAGACCATATTCAAACAGCCTCGGCGTACTAAAACACTTAATGACGGTTAATATGGCATTGCAGCCTGCAAATATTCTCTTGCTGGAATGATTTAAATGTATTTTTTCGTTGAATAAAAATGTATTGAAACGAATAATAACTTAAAATGTAGTATATATTATGTTAATTATATCTACTAAATAGATAGTTAATAGTGGCGCAATAACCAGGCTAGATTTGCTTTGATCTGTAAAGTCGCATGCAGGATCAGTACACTGTGTATTAGTGTAACATCGGTAACGTCGGGAACATCGCTACCCCACTCAGATCCTCTCTAGACCACATCAGGTGAACATGTTGGTTCTTCTAGCGCGCATGATAACGCAGGTTTAAACTCTTACAGACTTTATTCTTTATTCTATTTTTTTTACCATATTTTGATTAGATGTGCGTTTTTAGCCTAAACACTTTTTTTTTCGTTTCACAGTGTATATCTAGCCTAGGCTAGAAGCTAAATTTAAACCTTTTTTAATAGAGAAAAGACGCGCATCCCTGCTCTGTTCTGTATTTAACAATAAACACGCATTTCATTGGTCTTAAAGCTGTCTCATCTTTGTCATTATAAAGCAATAATATATCGAATCATAGCCTAACAATAAAGCTTGTTTATATAGCTCTAAAATCCAGATTAATTAAGTAATTTTCAAAAAAAAATAAAAAAAAATGGCGATATCACCGCATACCGCGATATTGAGACAGGTTGAATATCGCAAGGGGAAATTCTTTCACCGCGACAGCCCTACTATCAACTGAAAGGTTGAGAGTTGGAATCCCAGCTCTGCAGTGCAGCCACTGTTGGGCCCTTGAGCAAGGCCCTTAACACTCTCTGCTCCAGGGGTGGCGTACAATGGCTGACCCGAGCTTCCAAACAAGAAAGAATTTCGTTGTACTGTACATGTGTATATGTATATATGACAAATAAAGGCCTTCTATTCTATGTAAAATCTTTGACCCTCCTAGTCAAATTTCTATTGTTTTTTTGTCAATTTTAAGTGAAAATGTCACAGTGTTTTAGAGCAACTGTCAAAAAATCTAAACAGACTTCAAAATTAGTCATAATATTTCCAATTTAAAACTGTATTTTTAGAATTAAACTTTAATATTTTAATAATCAAATAGAGTAGGCTAATTGTAAGGAGCTGCCAGTTTATAGTGGTATATTCTATGTATTTATTTATTTTATTTTTTTTATTTATCAGGATTTTAACATCATGTTTTACACTTTGGTTACATTCATGACAGAAACGGTAGTTACTCGTTACACAAGATTCATCACTTCACAAGTTCAATGTCAAACACAGTCATGGACAATTTTGTATCTCCAATTCACCTTACTTGCACGTCTTTCGACTGCAGGAGGAAACCGGAGCTCTCGGAAAAAACCCATGCAGACATGGGGAGAACATGCAAACTCCACACAGAAAGGACCCGGACCACCCCACCTGGGGATCGAACCCAGGACCTTCTTGCTGTGAGGTGACAGTGCTACCCACTAAGCCGCCGTGCCGCCCAGTGGCATATTCTAAGACGAGAATACGAGCATCTTCGCTCTGCAATGAGTATAACTTTCCCAAATGAGGAGCTTGTTATTTTGTTTTTGGACATGCTTTTGCAATAATATTGCACTTTTCCTGGTAATAATGCCATTTTAATGTCAGAATTGTATAACTTTATTCTTGAAATAATATGAAAATTTAAATTAAATGAATAAATATATTACATACATATTATATAAAAATATTATATTTTATTCTAAAAAAATTGTTTTCAACAGTGGCCCTACAACACATTTTTAGAAAATAAATATCCAGGGAAGCAAAACCCAAAAAATGTCAACAGGTGATAACAGGTAATCATGGTTTGGTACAAAAGCAGCATCCAGGAACGGCTGAGCCTTTGATGAGCAAAGATGATCAGAGGATCTCCAGTTTGTCAACAAATGCGTGAGAAAATGATTGAAATGTTTAAAAACAATGTACCTCAAAGAAAGATTGGAAAGGATTTGCATATTTCTCTCTCTACAGTACATAATATCATTGAACAGTTCAAGGAATCGGAAGGAATTTCAGTGCGTAAAGACCAAGGGCGCAAGCTGAAGCTGAACGCCCATGATCTTTGATCCCTCAGACAGCACTGAACCACTACATGGGTGAGGGATTACTTTGGCAAACCTTTGTCAAGCACTACAATACAGAGTTACATGCACAAATGCCACTTAAAACTTTACTGTGAAAAAAAGAAGCCTTATGTTAACCATGTCCAGAAGCGGCGTCTACTTCTCTGGGCTCACAGGCATCTAGGATGGACCATCACACAGTGGAAATGTGTATTGTGGTCAAATGAATCAGCATTCCAAATCTTTTTTGGAAAAAATAGATGCCGTGTGCGCCGGACCAAGGACGAAAAGGACCATACAGACTGTTATCAGCAACAAGTCCAAAAGCCAGGGTCTGTCATGGTATGGGACTGTGTCAGTGCCCTTGGTAATTTAAACTTCTGTGAAGGCAGCATTAATGCAGAAAAGTACATTGTGACTCCAGAGCAACATATGCTGCCTTCAAGATGTCACCTGAAACACTAAATCGCTTGGTATCCTCGGTGCCAACACATCTTTTAAGTGTGGTGAAAAGGAATGACAACATTACAAAGTGGTAAATGCTATACTGTCCCAACTTTTTTTGGAATGTGTTGCAGGCCTCAAATGAAGTTGAGCAGACAAAATATCTCAGGTTTATCCTGTCTGCAATTAAATAAAATAGAAAGTAAATGTAAGAAACTGTGCTTTTTCATTTTCCATGCTGTCCCAACTTTTTCTGATTTGGGGTTGTATAATAACTTGGTGTGGAGGTTCCCATGCATAGCAAGAAAAGCAAAGGCCTGCTCTGTATTTACAAAGTCACCCAACAATTTACAGCTGGATAAGATGTTTTTAAACACCTTTATCATTTCTTAAATGCTAAAGACAAGCAGATATAAGGCGATGACACAAGATTCTCTATACACTTATCTATTTCTAGATAGAACTTGCGTGCATTTCACCAAATTGTTTTGGAGGCAATGACCTTAAACAAATCTGCTGTCAAACCCAGAAAGAACCATACCTAAACCCTGTAGTGGATGAGTGTATTCAGGCTCGGCAGCAATTCCTTCTAGCACTCCATAAAGAAATAAAAGTGCTTCATCACTGGAACATAACCCAAAACCATATTTATTTATTTATTTATTTGTGTGTTTATTGTTTTGTCTAAGTACGTACGAGGGATCTTCAAACGGTTTCTGCACTTTTATATTTTTGTTGGAAACGATGAGGGCGGGAGGAGCAGTAATTGTTCTGAGAGACTGAGAGAGAGCTTATAGTCCGGATTTAGCGCCATCTGATTTCCACCTTTTCGGACTGCTCAAAGAAGCTTTAAGGGAAAGAAGATTTTCATGTGATGAGCAGTGGTTACGAGCTCAACCAAAAACATTTTTTTGCTGATGCCATTAAAAAGTTGGTATGATGCTGGGAAAAATGCATCAGAAGGTAACTATGTAGAAAAGTGATGTCATTTGTTTTTAAACTCTTCATAGAGTTTTAAAAAAAAAAAATGCGAAAACTTTTTGAAGAACGCTCGTATTTATTTATTTTTGCCCTTTTTCTACCAATTTAGTAATTCTCAGTTCCTAACTGCGAGTCCGCTGCTGCTTGCACAACACAGGATTTGATCAAGGAGAGCCGGATCACAACGCACCCCCTTCGACACGTGGCCAATCTGCATCCTCTTCCTACCACCTGCTGATGTTGGGTTCACACACAGAGCCGACGCATACGGAGGCTGCATATGACTCCCCTCTTCACTCGCACAGGCGTCTGGACAAGCCCGGAGATCACATATCGTAGCGCCAGTGGAAAGAGACCCATGTCCGACCTTCATGCCCTCAAACACGGCCAAGTGGCCAAGATCAGTGGCTCTCAGCAGTAGTGTGCGAGCACCTTCCATTTTTATTTTTCTGCATCATGAGCAGGATTAGTGGGGGGCAAAGCAGTCCAGAAAAATAACCGACAGTAGGTTACATTAACTATGTACTTTTTGTTTTTACACAACACTACTGAACAATGATTTAAATTATAGTTATGATTATTTCTCATAATTTCGCTTTCAAAACATAACTATGCATTGATAAAACATTTTAATTAGCAATAATAAAACCTATTTAAACTTGGATTTGTCTAGACTACATTTGTCCATGTACCATTGCACTCAACCATTGCACTCACATGCCCAAGTTTTTGTGCTCATATCACCTGACATGCTAAACAAAACCAGACG
Organism: Trichomycterus rosablanca; assembly: GCF_030014385.1. Lineage (NCBI taxonomy): Eukaryota > Metazoa > Chordata > Actinopteri > Siluriformes > Trichomycteridae > Trichomycterus > Trichomycterus rosablanca. Next base: position 29,122,794 of record NC_085992.1, read on the forward strand.
AAATGTCACACAGAAAGGACACTAGCCATGAGACTGATCCCATATTCCTTATACTGTAATACCCAATCAGCCTTTTCCTCAAATATACACTATATTAAAATAAATGTATTCTATAGATTTGTGCTATGTTGTAATGCATTATATTACAGACAATCCAGATGTATAACTATTAATTAACTATAATCATTTTTAAGCGGCTCAATTTTGCTTGTCATGAGTTCACCAAAAGCTTACATATAATGCCAAACTCACAAAATTTATGCTGAACTGTATATGAAAATGATGTATTGTATTGCTTACTTTGCATATGTGGTTGAACAGTCAAACCATCTAACATTTTTGGACTTTGTTATATAAGTATGTCTAAAGTGAACTGTATTTTAAAGCACTGAAAATAATATAAAAACAAACACTAAGCATGTACTTATAAAAAAGTGTTTGGATAGAAAAAAGTTGGGACAGTATGGAAAATGCATATTAAAAAAAAACACAGAGTTTCTTACATTTACTTTAATTTTTATTTCATTACAGACAGTATGAACCTGAGATATTTCATGTTTTGTCAACTTCATTTAATTTATTACTAAACATCCATTCCTGTATTTTGGGCCTGCAACACATTCGAAAAAAAGTTGGGACAGTAAAGCATTTACCACTTTGTAATGTTTCCATTTCTTCTCACAACATCTAAAACATGCTTTGGCACTGAGCATCCAAAAAAGTGCTTCAGGAGTTATTTTGTCCCACTCTTAAGTCTTAAGGTGTGCAGAAGTACAGGGGTGTTGTCACATTTCTCGTTTCAAAATTCTCCACACATTCTTTACTGGGGACAGGTCAGAACTGCAGGCAGGCCAGTCCAGTAACCATACTTTTTTCTTCTGTAGCTATGCCTTTGTAATGTGTGCAGCATGTGGTTTTGTGTCATCTTGCATTGATGTCCCTGGAAAAACATCATCTTAAAGGCAGCATATGTTGCTCTAAAATTTCATTATCTGTAATATCTGCCATCACAGAGAAGTTAATTGACACAACCCTTTATCATGACAGACCCTGGCTTTTGGACTTGTTGCTGATCCATCTGACCACAATACACGTTTCCACTATGTGATGGTCCATCCCAGACACCTCTGAGCCCAGAGAACTCAATGCTGCTTCCGGAGACGCTTAATATAAGGCTTCTTTTTTTTTTGCACAGTAAAGTTTTAATTTGCCCTTTACACAGTGAAATACCTCCAGATTGCCTAAATCCTTTAATAATATTATGCACATAGAAGGAGAATTATGCAAATCCCTTCCAAACTTTTATGGAACATAGTTTTTAAAAATTTCAATACATTTCTCATGCATTTATTGACAGACTGGAGGTCCTCTGCTTATATTGGCTCCTCAACCTCATTACTAAACCTAAAATGCCCCAGGCCCAACTTTTTTGGAATGTGTTGCAGGCCTGAAATGCAGACATTTATGTATATTAACAAATAAAATGAAGTTGACCAGACAAAACATGAAAAATCTTGGGTACATACTGTCTGCAAAAAAACAGAAGTCAAAGTAAATGTAAGAAATGCCTTTTGCAATTTGTTTTAATTTGCCTTTTTCATACAGGACATGAAAAAATCATGATTACTATTAAAATCCAAAAAACTGTACAGAATATGAATTGTGCAGATACATCAGGGTGCACTGTTTAGAAATGTTAGTTACAGCATGTTAAACTTTGAGGGCAGAGGTCATCTCTCTGCTTATTTTCCCTCTGCAAGAGATTTGATGAGAGGTGGCATACTTTATCATAACTGTGGGGATGGTTCTAATACTCATGATGGCCATAGTATTTGGTTGAATAAATAACAGACATCTAGCTCAAGAAACAACAATTCTGACAACCAATCACAAACAGTATCCAACCTCAAATCTCTCTTTAAATAAAAGAGTAAGTTTACAATGCTTTGATTTGTGCAGGCCACTCCAAGCTTCCACTATATCTCAGACTTATTAGAGTATTGCAGCTTTTTATGGTTAAGGTTATGGATGTCTGACTTTGCAGCGACATTTCTCTGAAACTGCATATTTTTGGTGGGGCACTGGAATAAGACTGTAGGTTTTTGTGATAGTGGTTCTTCAGTTTTAAACTAGAAAGCATTCGTGCACAAATCTAAGTGCTTAATAATTGAGGTTAGGTGTTTCATCTATGCCAATTGCTTACAGGTGTATAAAATCAATTGCAACAATTTGGTTCCAGAATGACTTTGGTCCTGTGCATAAAACGAGGTACGTAACGACATGACTTGGCAAGCTTGGTGTGGAGTGAGTGAGTGAATAAGTAGCTGAGTGTGAGAGGCTCTGCGATGTACTGGCACCCTGTCCAGGGTGTAGTCTTGCTTTGCAACTAACATTCATGTGCCCCTGACCAGAATGCAGCAGTTTGTGAAAATAAATGAATATATTTCTACTTTACTTTGGGTTGGCTTTAACAAGCTATCAATTGTATTTATTTTTGTATACTGTATAATTATTGTAAAAGCATTCACAGATTATACTGAAGTGCATGGGTCAGTGACATACGTAAAATTAAATATATGCTAAAATAAACGTATTATAATCCTTCCTTGTAGGTTTGATATTAGGTAACAAGCATACACATCCCGTATTTAGATTTTAATGGCATTATCAGTGCAGCATGGATTCAAATGGACAAATTTGACCGATATCAGTTATTTGACCGTTATCAGAGAAATAACAACCAGAGTAAAAAGTGTGACAACCTGCGTACTCCACTGATGACCGTTACCGTACGTCTTTGTGTTAAATTCAGTGCACCTATTTTGGGTTGGTTTACAAATATTTAAAAAAAATACAAATGACATGTGCAGCTGTTAGTATAATACAGGGGCAAAAGTAAATATTTGGTAAGTATGAGAATGAGATAAGTATACAGCAAAATAAACATATAATACTTATTCTTAATGGGTTTGGTGTAAAATGACAACCAAGCACAGCTTGTAGTCAAAACCTAATCATCATTCTACTAAAAAGTTGGTGCCTGGATTCCCAATAGTACTTTTATTTTATATACGTTTTGTTATGGCTATTTATAATAACTTATTTCTGAATTTATGAAAAAGTAAAAGTAAATGGAACCAGTGATGCTGCAGTATTTGCACCTACTCTTTTAGAAACACGTGGACACACACACACACACACACACACACACACACACACACACACACACACACATGAATAATAATAATAATTAATAATAAATCAATAATAGTTAATAAAAACAAACCTGTTCTTGTTTGCATAAATGTGTTCCTATGAACAATTAAAATTAAATAAAGGTTTTATGACAAAATTTGGGTATTTATGTTTTTGAGCAGGGTTTGGGATATAAGTAATTAAAGCATCCCACGTACTCCTATTTTTTTTTTTTTTTTTTTATGCATTTGGTAGCATTTACTTAAGGCAGGTAAGGCTTTCTTTGGGTTATAAAGTGCCAAATTTCTCACCTTGATGGACAGATTAGTATGAAGAAAGAAAATAAACAATAAAACAAGCAAATAGGATTGTTTGCAGCAATCCAAACTTAATCACAACAGGTGTTTGGAAGAGCTAGTGTGTGTGTGAACAATATTGCATATTTCACTTCAGAGATTTAATCACAGTTTAAGTTTTATTTGTATTTTACTAAAAAAAAAAAAAAAACGCGTTTCTGCTACTATTACCATTTGTATTTATAGTCCTCGTTTTTATTATGCTTGCTGAATTTTATTGATAGTGAATCTGTGCACCTCCAATTTCAAGCATGTACCTAAACTGCATTGATACACACATTGATATTTCTTACAAATGGTTTTGAGGTAAATATAGCACATTTCGAACAGCTCACACGTCTTTGCTGTAAAAAAAAAACAGCAAGCCTAACTGTCCCCGTTTACTACCAGTAACTTTATTCAACAGATCGACGTTAACCGCTAGCTGGAAGTGTGACAACCGACCCGGTGCTCTCCCGGTGCTGACTGTTAAATAAACCTACCGTTACAGTGCTTTTCTTAACGATAAGTGTATGTATTAGCTGCCCCGTTCTGGACTGTATATCGTGTAGCACATTGCGCATTTAAAGTTAATGACTGACTTATTGAAATGTCAGTCACGGTCCCGACACCTTCTCTCTCTCCACCCGACTATAAACACTAAACGCTCGGTATATCTCCGCTTCATGACAACATGTGCACTCGTGTGTTCTAGTTCCATGAACTCTGAAAAGTCTTTCGCAAACGCTCGGGTCATTCTGAACTTTTTGAAAGGGTAAATAACGCCAACGAAACACAAAACACAAAGTTTGCGGACGAGGAGGGAATGCAGAACAGAAAGCGTCGTCTTTATAACAACAAACATTAAGAACATGAGAGAGACGGTGAGAGAAATGCACCTACTTGAGCCGAGGAAGCAGTCCGCGAGCCTTCTGAAGCAGCTTGTGGAAGCCCATCTTCCATGTCGGATTGAAAAGCGCGAATAAACGGCTGAATATGAGGAGCAAGGAAGAAATTGTAAGGTAAAAAGTCTTGAAGAAAGAGTCCTGTGGGGCATGAACCAAAGCAGAATCCGGTACCGGAGCCTTGCCGGTTGGTAGTAAGTGGGGAAAGCGGGAGGAAAGTAACGAGCGAACAGCGTACTGCGATGCTGCCTCGTGTTACCGTGTCGCCTCCCTCACAGCAAAATCCAAACTGCTTAAAGAAAAGCCTGGCGTTCTCTCATCTGTGTCCTTTCCAGGCAGGCGATGCAGAAATGAACAAGCTCTTTCGAGCTGTTTCTCTTGCGCGCAGTGTGTGGAGAGACTGGGAGATGTGAAACTTGTTCTCTGTGTATGTGTGTGTGTGTGTGTGTTGTTTCCCTGGAGTCAGGGGGCTATTGGGGGCGTGATGGGACTCATTTCGCTGGGTTGGAAGCTCTCGTTTTTATGCCTCTGAGCTGCAACCTACACTGAAGACGGACACCTTCGGGCATGGCGTTGAAAATGTTTTCACAATTCTCCATCTAGTTTTGCGCATTTTCCAGTCACCGCTCCGCCTGAACGCTGTCTCTGGCTAAGTTCTCGTTTGTATGAAGTCGCTTCACAGAACTCTCGACTAACACGGCAGAACTGAAGCGATGTTTGGAGTTAAAACCGAGGCAGCTTGTTGAACGAGTCGGCTCGGATGAATGAATCGACACGAGGTGTGCATAAAAGCACATTCCTGCTCGCCACACCCATGCGAGCGCTATTAAACGGAGCCATAAGTAGAAGTCAACTGTTTGCTAGTGCTGCAGCAGGCGGGCTGATGCACTCTCTACGTCAGCACGCGTCAACGCGTGTGTGTGTGTGTGAGTGCGCAAGTGCATTAAAACGTGTGTGTATGCGTGTGTGTATGGTGTCGATTGTTTTTTATTATTCCTTGCCATATCGCACATAAAAGTACCTAATTTCATTTGTGGTATGCAGGTTACTGCAATTTATTTGCTGCAATAAAACAGATAGATAGATAGATAGATAGATAGATAGATAGATAGATAGATAGATAGATAGATAGATAGATAGATAGATAGATAGATAGATAGATAGATAGATAGATAGATAGATAGATAGATAGATAGATAGATAGATAGATAGATAGATAGATAGATAGATATTTTATTAATCACATATAGAAAGTCATTTCGGCACACTGGCTCAGTGGGTAGCACTGTCGCCTCACAGCAAGAAGGTCCTGGGTTCGATCCCCAGGTGGGGCGGTCCGGGTCCTTTCTTTGCCGAGTTTGCATGTTCTCCCCGTGTCCTCGTGGGTTTCCTCCGGGTGCTCCGGGTTCCTCCCGCAGTCCAAAAACAAGCTACCAGGCTAATTGGAAACACTGAATTGTCCTATAGATACCTAGCCGCTAGATGCACAAACCAGTGCATTGTAGTGCCGGTCCCAAGCCCGGATGAATAGGGAGGGTTGTGTCAGGAAGGGCATCCGGCGTAAAAACTGCGTCAAATCCCGCCGGCGACCCCTAACGAGAAGAAGCCGGAAATGCCGACCCCATAATCGAAAAACGGGACAAAGGCTGAGGAACAAGAAGAAGATAGGGAAAGTCACTTATCACAGCAGCTCCATATACATTAAAGCAAAAACTTTTAAAGTACACAAGTATTAAAGTACACGCGTATTATTGTACAACACTATGTAATTAAATAATGAAATATGTCTACTCTAATGAGCAGCCAAATGTTCATGGGAATAGGCCTACAATTTTCTTAAATTAGGAATACGCAACAAACAATTCAAACTGTAGTTATCTGTTTAAGAGCTTTGAGCACTATTCCAACAGTTAAGCATGGGGTGGCTCTATTATCCTTTAGGGTTGTGTGGCAGCCAGTGGCACTGAAAATATAGCAGTGTTGGATGGAAAATTAATTAGAGAATAGATTTCTCTGAACGTCAATCGAAAGTGACAGTTTGGTTTGAAGCTTAAAAGTGGCTTCTATAAATTATTTCAAGAAACACAAGTTGAAGCTTTTAGAATAGCCTAACAACCCACTGCCTTCAACATTAAACATTGGTAGATGTTAAACATGCTGTGCAAACAAGAAATTTTTCAAGAATATCTAACTAATGGCTCCCAGTTGGCGCAGTGGGATATTCCGCTAGCACACAAGCGCAGAGATTCTGAACTTCTCGGTTCGATACTCGGCATTGCCACCGGTTGGCTGGGTGCCATCTAGCGGGAATAATTGGCAGTGTCTGCAGGTAGGGATGACCGGACTATGTGGGTGGGGTCTTCAAACACTGTGTAAGGACCCTGATTAGCAGATAGAGAGGCGCCTGTGCAGAGTGCATGGGTGAAAAAGGGTTCAGTTAAGGGCTGGTCGGAGGAGGCGTGAGCAGCAATATACCCACCTCGACTGCAATCAGGGATCCCACAGCAGCGGAAGACAAATTGACTATGCTAAATTGGGAGAAAATGAGAGAAAATGCATAAAAATATAATAGAGAAAAAAAAGAATATCTAACTAGAAGCATCCTGCAACTAGAAGCATCCTTCAAGGAAGGGTAATAGAGTAGACAGACTCCAAAGTTTAAACAGAATTTTCATTTTCACCAAACATAAAACATCAAGTAGAACACATTACTAAGTATTGTTATTTAATTATATAGTATGATATGGGTGTGGGACACTGGTGAGGACCCAGGTTTGATCCTCACCTTTGGGCGCTGTCTGTATGGAGCTTTGTATGCTCTCTTTATGCCCACATAGGTTTCCCCCAGGTACTGTAAGTTCTCTTATTTCATAAAACATGCATATGGTGGATGGGCCTTTCCAAATTACAGAAAATGGACTGGCATCATCATGTAAAAGCATGATATTATGCCCCTGAAAAAAAATAACCTCTAGAAATCTGATGCATTAGAACACGATACCCCTTTTACCTTGGGTCATATAATTTCAGGTGAACACAAGCCAAGAAAAATTGTCACTGTTTTCTGGACATTGTTGATATATGTATCAGATGGCAATGCCCCATGACTAATATTAATAAATGACATTAAGACTATATGGTAAGCTTTGGAGCACAGACTGCATAAAAAACTCCACCGTTTACCTATTAAATACTGAAATACTGAAATATTTCTTTCTTCAAGAATGCTCCAACATCACTCCACAAAACAGTCATGAGAACATTCCAAGCAAGAATTATGCTGTTTTAATGGAGTTATTTTGTCCATCCTTTATATACACTTACTGAGCACTTTATTAGATACACCAAACTGGTATGTAGTACATTGATTATTTTATGAGCTACAGCTACCATTCAGATGAAGTTTGTATGTGTACAATGCCATTTTTTGCTCTGTACAGTTGTCTCCCCTGTATTCTATTGATTAATCAAATGGGACACAAATATTACACGCACTGACAAGATGATATTTAGGTGAGTGAGCATTCTCAGCATTTCAGGCTTTTTAAATACTGTTTATACTCTCTGGTCTCTTCATAAGGAACACACAATGTTAGCACTTCATGTAAGTGTACAGTTAGAGCCTAGAGCGATTTTGTCATTCACAGTGTGTGTTTATCTTCATGTAATCTTTTTATCAGTGGACACAGGACACTTTTTGTTTTATGTTTTTGGTTGAAGTGCTATTTTCTTCCAGCACTGGCGCTAAGATGTTTACAAATTTCCTTTAGCACTGCTGCATTTAATACGCTTAAGGTCAACACATTACCATGATATTGCCATATTAGTGTCATTGCAGTGCTGAGAATGGCCCACCACCCAATAAAATCTGGTTAATGGGTTCTGTGGACTCCCGTTGCTACAGTTAGTACTTTTACACATAAGAAGTTCATTTACATGGTAGTTGTAGCTTACAAAATAATCAAGAAATGTATATACCAGATAGGTGTGCCCAATGAAGTGCTCAGTATTTTTTTATCTAAATACACCTTTTAAAGCATGTAATCATCATGTCTATACAATGGTACTATAAGGATTGCTTACTGGTGGGTTGCAATCCAGAAAGTACAAGCTTTTGATTTGCCATGTTACAAAAAGCTGATTGAAATAATGAAAAAAGAAAAACACACACACACAATTAAAATGTTTTACATGCCATCTTAAACAAAACTCACAAAAAGACCTAAATAACATTAAAATTGTGTTAAAAAATTTAAATTATAAGATCATTAGAATGCCAAGAGAAATGCAGCAGAGTAAAGCCTTAATACTCACTCACTCACTCATTTTCTTAACCGCTTATTTAAGCAGGGTCACGGGGAGGTGCTGGAGCCTATCCCAGCTTTTCAATGGGCGCAAGGCACACAGTAACACCCTGGTCAGGGCACCAGTCCTCAATTTCCTTCGGGATTAATAAAGTATCTGTCTGTCTGTCTGTCTGTCTGTCTGTCTGTCTGTCTGTCTGTCTGTCTGTCTGTCTGTCTATCTATCTATCTATCTATCTATCTATCTATCTATCTATCTATCTATCTATTGGTCCATCGCAGGGCAGACACACATACACATACCCATTCACCTATAGGGCAATTCAGTGTCTCCAATTAACCTGACTGCATGTTTTTGGACTGTGGGTGGAAACCGGAGCTCCTGGAGGACACCCACTCAGACACGTGGAGAACATGCAAACTCCACACAGAAGGGACCCGGACCACCCCGCCTGGGGATCGAACCCAGGACCTTCTTGCTGTGAGGCGACAGTGCTACCTACCGAGCACAGCCTTAATGCTGCAAACAATAATACTTTTCCATTGCAAACTACAGCTTTTTTAAGAAAGCACTAATGTCTAATCATTTTTAATTTTTTAATCACATCTACAGTGTATCACAAAAGTGAGTACACCCCTCTCATTTCTGCAGATATTTAAGTATATCTTTTCATGGGACAACACTGACAAAATGACACTTTGACACAATGAAAAGTAGTCTGTGTGCAGCTTATATAACAGTGTAAATTTATTCTTCCCTCAAAATAACTCAATATACAGCCATTAATGTCTAAACCACCGGCAACAAAAGTGAGTACACCCCTAAGAGACTACACCCCTAAATGTCCAAATTGAGCACTGCTTGTCATTTTCCCTCCAAAATGTCATGTGATTTGTTAGTGTTACTAGGTCTCAGGTGTGCATAGGGAGCAGGTGTGTTCAATTTAGTAGTACAGCTCTCACACTCTCTCATACTGGTCACTGAAAGTTCCAACATGGCACCTCATGGCAAAGAACTCTCTGAGGATCTTAAAAGACGAATTGTTGCGCTACATGAAGATGGCCAAGGCTACAAGAAGATTGCCAACACCCTGAAACTGAGCTGCAGCACAGTGGCCAAGATCATCCAGCGTTTTAAAAGAGCAGGGTCCACTCAGAACAGACCTCGCGTTGGTCGTCCAAAGAAGCTGAGTGCACGTGCTCAGCGTCACATCCAACTGCTGTCTTTGAAAGATAGGCGCAGGAGTGCTGTCAGCATTGCTGCAGAGATTGAAAAGGTGGGGGGTCAGCCTGTCAGTGCTCAGACCATACGCCGCACACTACATCAAATTGGTCTGCATGGCTGTCACCCCAGAAGGAAGCCTCTTCTGAAGTCTCTACACAAGAAAGCCCGCAAACAGTTTGCTGAAGACATGTCAACAAAGGACATGGATTACTGGAACCATGTCCTATGGTCTGATGAGACCAAGATTAATTTGTTTGGTTCAGATGGTCTCAAGCATGTGTGGCGGCAATCAGGTGAGGAGTACAAAGATAAGTGTGTCATGCCTACAGTCAAGCATGGTGGTGGGAATGCCATGGTCTGGGGCTGCATGAGTGCAGCAGGTGTTGGGGAGTTACATTTCATTGAGGGACACATGAACTCCAATATGTACTGTGAAATACTGAAGCAGAGCATGATCCCCTCCCTCCGGAAACTGGGTCGCAGGGCAGTGTTCCAGCATGATAATGACCCCAAACACACCTCTAAGACGACCACTGCTTTATTGAAGAGGCTGAGGGTAAAGGTGATGGACTGGCCAAGCATGTCTCCAGACCTAAACCCAATAGAACATCTTTGGGGCATCCTCAAGCGGAAGGTGGAGGAGCGCAAAGTCTCGAATATCCGCCAGCTCCGTGATGTCGTCATGGAGGAGTGGAAAAGCATTCCAGTGGCAACCTGTGAAGCTCTGGTAAACTCCATGCCCAGGAGAGTTAAGGCAGTTCTGGGAAATAATTGTGGCCACACAAAATATTGACACTTCAGGAACTTTCACTAAGGGGTGTACTCACTTTTGTTGCCGGTGGTTTAGACATTAATGGCTGTATATTGAGTTATTTTGAGGGAAGAACAAATTTACACTGTTATATAAGCTGCACACAGACTACTTTTCATTGTGTCAAAGTGTCATTTTGTCAGTGTTGTCCCATGAAAAGATATACTTAAATATCTGCAGAAATGTGAGGGGTGTACTCACTTTTGTGATACACTGTATGTTTTGCTTATTAAAACACACAAGTACAAAAATAAAACACATCATGGCTGAAAATTGTAAGTGGCTATACAAATGCAGTTTCTGAAAAAGCTGGTACATTTGTTGTTTTGACCATTTGACCATTCTGACCATTTTTTTCTTTTTGTATTTTGTAAATATAAACACATTCGAATTTAATGCCTGTAACATAATTAAAAAGTTGAGAAGTTTAAAAAAGATTCAAGCTACACCAATAAAAAAAATTCCACAATAAGCAGGTGAACTGGTAACAGATGAAGGGATCATAAGCAAAGGCTCAATCTAATTTAGGTCTTTCATAATCTACCGTACATAATATTGTAAAAAGGTAGGTGGTCAAGGCCGAAACCCCCTTTTAAATACAGTATGTCCCTGCCCTTAGACAGTATTACATTTATGCTGTGTAGACACTTTTTACTTTTGTAAGTTAAATAAAGGTGTATGTACTAAAATTGGTTAAATACTTGTATCCCCCCATTGTTGGCTACATAATGTAGTTTTAACATGATGCAGGCTGCATAAAAAGTACACTATACTAAGTGTAGGCCTATCACATTTATAGAAGGCAGGAAATCACAGTATTTATTTGAAAATCAAACTGTGCTTGTCTGTGTTTTTTTCACAGACTAACTAATAGTAAATGACAGCAAAAACATTCATCCATCCATCATCAAACAAATATTTGTTTAAGTTATAATATCATTAGACTCATGCAGTTTATTTTCTTACAATGTTATCAATCTGCTTGTGCTCGCACGAGAGGCTGCAGCTGGTTATTTAAACACGCTGAGGTTTGCCATGCCATCCTTTGTAATTATCACACATGTTTGGTTTCTTTTCCACTAGTCTTGTTTTTTTTAAGTTTGAGGTTTACTTAAAGGATTTCCTGTGTCATTTTTTACGTCCCATTGACGTCTTTAAAGCCGCACACAGCTCACTAAACTTAGAGACGTTTCTTCAGTCTAAGCATCTCAAAGTAAGTGGTTAAATTAATCTAGTGCAAAAAATGTTATCTTGTTGTACTGAACCAGTGCACGATTAAAAAAAAGCAAGAACTGCTACCAAGCAAAAATGTTTCTGTTATAAAATCTTTAGATTTAAGGTAAGACAAGGGAAAAGCACACAGAAAGTAATGTTATAACTAATTCATCAATAATACTGAATTCCTACAGTTGCTACTGGAAACAAGTGCTAAGTTGGACCTGGTTGATAATGTTATGGATTTTAAATGGTACAAAATAATACTGTAGTGCAACTATACACTGTAATTTGTACAGTATTATTAAAAACAGTGGCAGTTTTACATACACTAAATAGAAAGTATTGGGACACCCTTTCTTTTTCTTTTTTTTTTAAAGATTTTTTTTTAATGCATTTTTCTCCCTTTTCTCCCCTTTAGCGCGTCCAATTGCGTCATGCTTCCTCTCCACCAATGCCGATCCCTGCTCTGACTGAGGAGAACGAAGCTAACCCACGCCCCCTCCGACACGTGGGCAGCATGTCGTATGCATTTTATCACCTGCACTTTTGACGAGTGCAGTGCAGCTCAGCACTGTGTATGGAGAGGACACACCCTGAGAGCACTCTTTTCTCAGTCCTGCCCAAATCTGAACAACAGGGCAATCGTTGTTCATGTGGCCGCTCAGCCTTAGCCGGTAGGCAGAGCTGAGATTCGATACGACGTATTCGAGATCCCAGCTCTGGTTCCAGCGTGTGTTTTTACCGCTGCGCCACCTGAGCGACAGGACACCCTTTCTAACTAGTAAACAGATCACACAAAGATCACGCTATTTTATATTTGTTTGTTTATTAGGATTTTAACGTCATGTTTTACACTTTGGTTACATTCATGACAGGAACGGTAGTTACTCATTACCCAAGGTTACACAGTCATGGACAATTTTGTATCTCCAATTCACCTCACTTGCATGTCTTTGGACTGTGGGAGGAAACCGGATCTCCCGGAAGAAACCCACGCAAGACACGAGGAGAACATGCAAACTCCACACAGAAAGGACCCGGACCGCCCCAACTGAAGATCGAACCCAGGACCTTCTTGCTGTGAGGTGACAGTGCTAACCACCGAGCCACCGTGCCACCCCCGCTATTTTAATACCATATGTTTTTGACATGGGATGTCCAACAAGCAAATAAATGAATGCCTTTATTGTCATTGTATTAAAAAATACAACAAAATATAGTGTAGTAACTACCGAACCAAAGTACCCTAGATGAATGAGAACTACAATCAGATGGAAACTAGTGATTGTAAGTATTGCTAATTTACAGAATATTTTAAAGCAATTTCAGCAGCATAATAAAGCATAAAAAACATAATAAATAAACATAAAACACTAAAATCCTCATTAGCAAAAATGTACATGTGCTATGCTGTATGTCTATGAAGCGACCCAACCATATTAGTTTGTTTTATAATATTTAGCTCAAATCGGTAAGTGATTAAATCAACAGAGTAACTGAGTTACATACATACTGTACATAAATACAAGAGCTGGAGAACATAACAGTAACACTCTGACGATCACAATTCTAAACATAACAGTAACACTATGACGACCACAATTCTGAACATCACAGTAACACGATGACGACCACAATTCTGAACATTACAGTAACACGACCACAATTCTGAACATAACAAAGTGACAATTGCGTCATGACAATTAGAACTTTGACACAACGTTTCAAAGCAACAATGTAACAAAACAAGTCAAACTCAGTACCAGGGCTAGGTTCCTCACAAATAATAGCAGACAACATTACTTCATTTTGTCTATCCAATGTACTGTATTATGTATGTACTGTAGATATTCCATGTTATAATACCTAACAGGCAAAAATCAGAGGGTAACTGGGAGAGACTGCACAAATGTAACTATATTTAATAGATTACACAGTTGTCTCCTTTACATTCTACAGTATACACACCCATGACTTGTCTGCAGCAACATGCTGAGCTCTGGCATAGCACTGAAAACAAAAATCCTCAAACAATGACTAGCAGGCGTGGCAACTTGAAATAAAAAAAATCACTAACAGCACCTCTGATGTCACATACATGCACGTGTTTTGTAAACAAAGGTCATATACTGGGTGCAACAGCAAGCTAATGCTCTGACATACATGATGAAAGAGCATTCATATGCCTGACCACAAGCTTGTTGAACAACCTAAAATGAAATCCCACACTCCTTGAAGTAATAACAGCCTACACTCTTTTTGAACGGCTTTTCCTGAGATTTGTGGGAATTTGTGCCCAATCAGTCAAAAATCATTTGTGGGGTCAGGCACTGATACTGGACTGAAACACCTAATTTTGGCCACCATTTTTCAACTGATACACCATCTTAAAAACATACCACATCCAAACCCACGTCTGCATAATTAAACTACAAAGTATGCAAATGACAAAAGTTATATAAAGTATAGTCTGCATCAAAGTGTAAACAAACATCAAGAATTAAAACAGCTTTTAAATTTTAAAGTCAAACAGATTTTAAGAACAGCTTTTGAACATCTAAAATCAAGGTGAAATGCAGTACAAACAATTGGTGAAATGGGAACCACCTCATGAATACTGGATTAGAGCTCTTAATCATGGTAGCACAATAGATAGTTTTGGTGCTGTACAGCTTAATGGTCTTGGGTTTGTACCTTACACGCTTGTATGTTAACTGGCTGCTTTAAATTGCCCCATGGTGAGTTAAGAAGTGAATGGATAAGTTTGTAAGATGCCTTTTAATAAGTTGGTGCCCTGTCCAGGGTGCATTCCTACCTTCCTTCAATGCATTATATACAAGAGACATATACAGTTCAGGGTCAAGCTTTGGAGAGGCCATCCGCCTTTTTCCTGCCTTTGATCTTTGTACCTTTGTACCTGTAGCTTAGGGTTGCCACTGAACAATGGATCGAGTAGCTGGCATGGGTGTTAACTTTTATCCTTTTACCTATTTTCTCTGCTTGTCCTTGTGGTCAAGCATCTCTGTAGGATGAGCACATGACAATCTGCCTTTTTTCTGATGTTCACTGGGGGCTGCATATGCTTATTGCCATGTAGGTAGAACATCCTTCTTTGTCTCTTTATGGTCGAGCAAGTGGAGCCCCAACTAATGCACTTATCTATCTGTCTTTTCACTTCTCTGCCTCAAGTCATGGATTTTCATTTGGTTTGCTTTTGTTTTCAGTTACTTTTTTCAGTTTTTCAGCTTTCAGCTTTTGTTTTCAGTTACAGCTTTTGTTTTCAGGGACAGTGGTAGCCTAGTTTGGGACAGTGGTAGTCTAGTGGGTAGAGCTTTGGGCTATCAACCAGAAGACTGGTGGTTCAAATCCAGGCTCTGCTATGCAGCCACTGTTGGGTCCTTGAGCAAGGCCCTTAACCCTGTCTGTTCCAAGTGCGCCGTACAATTGCTGACCCTTTGCTCTGACCCCAGCTTTCAAACAAGTGTGCTGTTTATTGTACTGCACACCTGTATACAGTGGGGGAAATAAGTATTTGATCCCCTGCTGATTTTGTAAGTTTACCCCCTTACAAAGACTTGAACAGTCTATAATTTTTATGGAAGGTTTATTTTAACAGAGAGAGACAGAATATCAACAAAAAATCCAAAAAAAAACATTAAATAAAGGTTATAAATTAATTTGTATTTAATTAAGGGAAATAAGTATTTGATCCCCTACCAACCAGCAAGAATTCTGACCCCCACAGACCGGTTATGTGCCCATGAGGCACACAAATTAGTCCTGTCCCTGTATAAAAGACTCCTGTCACAGAATCAGTTTCTTTCGTTCAAATCTCTCGACCACCATGGGCAAGACCAAAGAGCTATCAAAGGACGTCAGGGACAAGATTGTAGACCTGCACAAGGCTGGAATGGGCTACAAGACCATCAGCAAGAAGCTTGGTGAGAAAGAGACCACTGTTGGTGCGATAATTCGAAAATGGAAGAAATACAAGATCACAGTCAATCGCCCTCGCTCTGGAGCTCCATGCAAGATCTCACCTGGTGGGGTAAGAATGATTCTGAGAAAGGTGAGGTCAGCCCAGAATTACACGGGAGGAGCTTGTCAATGATCTCAAGGGAGCTGGGAGCACAGTCACCAAGAAAACCATTAGTAACACACTTCGCCGTAATGGATTGAGATCCTGCAGTGCCCGCAAAGTCCCTTTGCTCAAGAAGGCTCATGTACAGGCCCGTCTGAAGTTTGCCAATGAACACCTGAATGATTCAGAGAAAGCTTGGGAGAATGTGATATGGTCAGATGAGACCAAAATTTAGCTCTTTGGCATCAACTCCACTCGCCGTGCTTGGAGGCAAAGAAATGCGGGGTGGGGATGGTGTTCTTGGGGTCATATCCAGCATTTCTCTGCTCCCAGCTCCCTTGAGATCATTGACAAGCTCCTCCCGTGTAATTCTGGACTGACCTCACCTTTCTCAGAATCATTCTTACCCCACCAGGTGAGATCTTGCATGGAGCTCCAGAGTGAGGGTGATTGACTGTGATCTTGTATTTCTTCCATTTTCGAATTATCGCACCAACAGTGGTCTCTTTCTCACCAAGCTTCTTGCTGATGGTCTTGTAGCCCATTCCAGCCTTGTGCAGGTCTACAATCTTGTCCCTGATGTCCTTTGATAGCTCTTTGGTCTTGCCCATGGTGGTCGAGAGATTTGAACGGAAGAAACTGATTCTGTGACAGGTGTCTTTTATACAGGAACAGGACTAATTTGTGTGGCTCATGGGCACATAACCGGTCTGTGGGGGTCAGAATTCTTGCTGGTTGGTAGGGGATCAAATACTTATTTCCCTTAATTAAATACAAATTAATTTATAACTTTTATTTCATGTTTTTTTTCTGGATTTTTGGTTGATATTCTGTCTCCCTCTGTTAAAATAAACCTTCCATAAAAATTATAGACTGTTCAAGTCTTTGTAAGGGGGTAAACTTACAAAATCAGCAGGGGATCAAATACTTATTTCCGCCACTGTATGTATATATGACAAATAAAGTATATCTTCTTCTTCTATTTTGGCCCCCTATTTAGTAATATTTATCCACAGTATTGTTCTACCTTGGTTAAGTATTCTGCACCTGGGTTCATATCTTACATCGTCATCGGTGTGGGGCTCCATCTTTGTTACAAGTGATTATAAGTGACTACAGCTAGTGACTTCACTGTGCCCATATAATTAGGCTGACTGCACCTATTATGCAGTGCATGAAACAGTGGTCTCTTGCCAAGGTCAGGGGAAAAAAATATATAACCATCTTTGTTACAAGTGATTATAAGTGACCACAGCCAGTGACTTTACTGTGCCCATATAATTAGGCCGACTGCATCTATTATAAAGTGCATGAAACAGTGGTCTCTTGCCAAGGTCAGGAAATAAAAGTATTACTTTATAATGAGAAATTAAATGGTCCAACTAGTAATGAGATAAACACAAAACATACAGGGCTCACATAAATTTAGAAACGATGACACTGTCCACAGTCAAGTGACCTTCACGTCTACAAGGGTTTGAAGGTTTCCTTGCAAAAAAAACGTATTTTACACTACCAAATCACTACCTAACCTAACATACGTAATTTAACATGCTGTATGAACAACCACAAATCAGAAAAAGTTGGGACAGTATGAAAAATGCAATTGTGGAATGGATTTACATTAATGAAATATGAATTAAATGAAATTAAGTTGACCAGACAAAACATTAAGTATCTTAGGTTTATATCGTAATGAAATAAAAGTCAAAGTAAATGTAGTTTGTTTTATTTGCATTTTCCATACTGGTGTTGTATATTCTTGATCCAGCAGAAAAGCGTAGAGACAGAGAATCTAATTAATTTTTAACTATAGGGATGGGCCTTTAGAATCCTCTACTTTTAACGTACATCTTCTTAGATATTTGACTGCGGAGTTGCCAATGCACTAACCCATTAAACCCTTTTTTAAGGCTTCCCTTCAATAAAAACTTGCCATTGCTCAGTGGGGGAGTTGGCACAATTCTTGGCAAAACCTGAGGCAAAAATAGAAAAGTGTTGTCTTTGTAGCTAGTTCGTATACTGTATGCCACCAACATTGAACATTTAATATAAGAACACATTTTAATGTCTTTTAAAGCTACAGAGGTACGTTGAAACTCAACGTCAGTTGGTTCTGGGACTGGCGTTGAGTTTAAAAGGCATAGAGTTTTAAGATATTTTTTCCCAATAGGATGTATGGGAAACCTGTTAATGTGTTACATGGTCTCGTGGACTTGGATATATTTTAGGCATATGTAAAATAATGAGGTTGTTTTTAAACCTTATACACTGAAAATAACACAAATGTTATATAAAAACACTGAAATAAAAAGTTGATTCTTACAATTTCTCAGAACCCCGATCTGTAACACAATTTTAAAAGTGAAACAGTGAAGAAAATTCAGCTAAACACAGATACATGTGGACGCTTTCAGAGTGAATTTGACGGTTGTTCCACACATATGCAGTTTCGTTTCATATGCACACTTTGATGACATCTTACTGCACAGCTCAAGCCGAGAGCTGAGCAAAGCGACTGTTCATTGTTAATTTGAAATTAAATAAATACATTTTTTAAATGCATTTTCTCCCCATTTTCCTCACGATTTAGTGCACTCAATTTTGTCTTCCGTTGCTACCAGAGATACCAGATTGCATTTGAGGAGAGCACGTCGCTGTACGCCTCTTCCGATACGTGCACTTCTCTTCTCGCCCCTGCTTACTGCACAGGTGTCTCTTCCGCCAATCAGGGTCCTTACACAGCATATGAAGACCCACCCACCTACACATAATCTGCTGCAGGCACTGCCAATTATGCCCGCTAGATGGCGCCCAGCCGACCTCAGGCAACACCGAGTTTCGAACCGAGGAGTTCAGAAACTCGGTACTGGTGTGCAAGCGGAATATCCCGCTGCGCCACCTGGACACCCATACTAAATACATTTTTAAAAAACAAACTGAACACATTGAGTTTAAGGGAAACGTTGAGTTTAGGGGTACAAATTTCTCGACGAAGGGCGTTGAGTTTCAAAGATTTTGAGTTTAGGGGACGTTGAGTTACAAGGTACCACTGTATATGATTTTCCATTTCAGAACAGCTAAAATTATAAGATGCAAAATAACAGCCTTTATTAATGTACTAACGAATCACTATTCCTTCTTAGTGTATCTAGCACATACACTTTTAACAAATACAATGCTCATGCATTTCCATAGCCCTTCATATGCTGGATCATTAAACATACCAAATTGCAAGTAAATAAAACAATTAAATGAAACAAATGAATTTGTATTAAACTCATATTATTCAGCATCCCATTACATCTGGTGTAACCACACTGACTGTAAATGTGCTGTAAATTTGGTTAAAAACACAAACAAAAATAACGTAGACAAATTTGTAAAGAAAAATTGTCTAAAATAAACTATAGACATAGATAGCTACTCTAAGACTACTTTTATTATTATTATTATAACAGACTAGATTTTTGGTGTTTTTCCCAAAGCAACAGTAACTTACTTCTAGGCTTGACTTGTACACTTTTTTCTGTAAGACATCTAATAAGCATATCATCTCAACTGTTATCTGATGACTTAAGATTCATGATAAAAAAGTCAATAATTTCTGGTTTGCTTGTATAAAAGCAGCCAAAAAAAGATGGATCAATGCTGGCCCATCACACAAACTATACATAAAGCAATTGTTACAGTCTTTTTCTAACATCATTTATTTACAGCTACACTATGAATTCTAATCATGCAAATCTTAGACGTAAGGAGAATCAAGAATTCAGCAGTTGTTAATATTGCAGACATGCAATATATTTTTAAAAGCTTTAACTTGCATTGCATGACAATGCCAACATACAATAATTCTGTCAGATTACGCAATATCATGTTAGAACACCTACTAAGTAAGTCATGTCACAGCAGCATAATGCATACATACAGACACAGTCAAGAGCTTCAGTTAATGTTCACATCAAAGATCAGAAAGGAGAAAAAATTGGCATCTAAGTTACTTTTACCATAGCATAGCTGTTGGTGACCTGGGATTTTTAGGCACAATAGTATAGCATTTATATAGGATGGCGCAAAAAAACAACCCATATATTTGTGATGTGCTAACAGTTCAATTTGCTGCTGGTGGTGTAATGATGTGAAGAGCATACACAACACATAGACAAACCAGTTATTCATCATTTAAATCATACATATGAGTATGCAGACAACCATCTCTACAGCCCTCATAAGCAGGACTTTATGGCAGAGTGACAAGACACAAAATCTCAAGGGGTCTGAATACTTTCTAAATTCACTGTTAATTCCAGTGGTGTTGAACAAAACTGAAACAAATACCCAGAGTATGCACACATTATGTTAATCTGTTTGTATATAAAAGTGAAATGATATTCATTCATAGTCAGAGCTGTCAGGTCAAATTAGGCTGATTTTCTTTTTACTTCACTGTCATAGCATATCATGGATTCCCACTAAATATTGACTTTTGAAATAAATTTTTATCATTGTGTGTTGGGAGATGTCCAATACAAGTTCAATATCTGGAAGCCAAACAAACCCACATTAAATGTAAATGTCTGTGTATTTAAATCAAGTACATCTGAAAGTCATTTTTGGATGTCTGTGGGCATCATGTCATGGTCTTTTTAAATGCCTTTTGACGCAATGTTATATCTGAATATCTGAAAGCACCAAACTAATAATATTAGTAATATGTAATATATTACATTTATGTTTCTATTACATCAATACCAATCAAACATTTCATAAAAATGTATTAAAAGTCTTAAACAAAAGTTTAATATTATTGCTTTATTTCTAAGGTATAATTTTAAGGAAAAAACCGCAAGCTCAAGAACATAGAAACCAATAGAAACAGAATAAAGTCTGCAAAAAAATTCCAGATAAAAAAGGGAAAAAAACATAAATAAACAAGCTGCTTCAGAGTTTATAGTACATGTACATATAATTAAGGCTCTGAGCATAAGTTAAAAATAATAAAATCTAAAAAGAAAATACATTATACATACATTGTATGTCATCTTCACAAATCCATCATGTTGCTATTGAGTGAAAATGAACAGAACTTTTGGAGCTATTTAGCAATAGAAAGTTTTTTTGTGGGGAGTAACCTATAATTGGCTTTTTACAATTAACATAAAAATAAAGGACCTCCTAGTATGCCACTACACTGATTGTTGGGAGTTTAGCTGCAGGTTACTCTATACCTGCGTCATACAGACACAATAATGACAAAACGTTTAGCTATGACACCCCTTTCAGATATTACAAAATAACCAAATGTTAATGCCTTGCTTCATGTTTGTTAATGCAGTTTCAGGTGGGAATTGTTAAAATCATGTAGGGAATGTTTATAGTAAATTTTAACTTTTTGATTTTTAAGAATATCTCTTTATAAGGTATCAGTGGGAGAGGCACTTTAAGGACACAAGGATAGATGGATGGACGGACGAAAGGACAGAGAGACAGACAGACAGACAGACAGACAGGTAGATAGATAGATAGACAGACAGACAGACAGACAGACAGACAGATAGATAGATAGACAGACAGATAGACAGACAGACAGATAGGTAAATAGATACTTTATTGATCCTGAAGGAAATTCAAGTGCATTCCTGTATATACATGTACACAATGTTCACAAAAAAAATTATTAAATGATTAAATCTTTATAAAAGACAATTCTACTGCCTCTATTTATAGAAATACAATTACTGGCCACACCTGTTCATTGATGACATTGACCAAGAACTGGGCAACTTTGACCGTGGCTGGTAGTAGTATGACAGAAACTGTTCATCGCCTGGGATGTATGTAAGAAATCATTGATCTCCTGGGACGTACAATACACAACAGTCTCTAGAATTTACACTGAATTGTGCAAAAATGCCTTGTTGTTGACAGATGTTAGAGGAGAAAATCTAGTCTGGTTTGACATGATAGGACAGCTATTGTAATATGACTACTCAAATAATCACTTTTTCCAACATCGGTGAGTAGAAGAGCATCTTAGCATGTCCAACTTACTGAACCTTAAGGCAGTAGGAACAGGCTTACCAAATCTATACAGACTGGAAAAACACTTTAACAATGTCTTGAATGTCTACTTTTATAAACACAAAGAAACGATGGTTTGTGTCTTTACTAATTCTGCATAAAATTATATCAACATCCCACCTTCTCTGGGTAATATGAACAAGCATGCTCTGTGGTAAAAACACATGTTCAGAATGTATGCACAAATTCTGATTATGGAACTACTTCTCAATAATTTTTCTATTAAAAAACATTAAAATAATAACCCACCTAATTCTATTGGAGTTATTTCCTAAAATATAAAATAGTTTTTTTTAGATCCCACATAGTCCTAGCAAGAAGATAGTAAAATAAGTATCAACATTCATTAATTTTCTTATCCGCTTATCCAATTAGGGTCGTGGGGGTGGGGTGCTGGAGTCTATCCCAGCTTTTCAATGGGCGCAAGGCACACAGTAACACCCTGGATGGGACGCCAGTCCATCGCACACATCGCCAGACACACATACACACACACACACACACACACACACACCCTAAGTATCAACAGTTCTGACAAACTCTTTTTAGAAATTTCCATTCTCCATTGGCCAGTGGTTGCGGTCCTCTTGACCCATGGTGATGTGCAGCAGATGCTTGATGTCCTGCTTAATGGAATTAAGATTTTAAAATTTCACCATGGTTTATGACATCACAACATGTTTTAGCCTGATTTGTAGCTTAATTTTGAAGTTCAGATTGTTTAGCTAGATTTTGGATGAAGATGGCAAAAGGACATGATCTGTGTGAGGTTAATAAAACAGTGATGTGAAATTCATATGAGCAGAGTTATCCCTCAATACATTCTAGACAAGAGGATAAGTGCATGTGTGGCATACACAAAGCGAATGCTAGTGACCTGAATAATTGACCTCTTTAATCAGGTAGTACAGTTGTTCTGTAATGTTGTAGGGGATATTTTGCTGGTATGGTTTGGACTTAGACAAAAAGAGAGGAGTAACTGCAGGTCAAAATATAGGTATTATGACTCATTGAATATTTCCATCCTGATGGGTATGTTCTGTTCAAGGACAAAAAGTCTTAATCCAGATGGCATGTGGTTTGCATAAGTGAAAATCATGTGATGACGTAATCATATGCTTTGGATGTCGTGCATGTGGTGAAGGGTAGAGAACTGGAAATTACTTAAACACCAATAACGTACTATATTTTAAAATAATGACCTTTTATTTTTAAATCTGTGGTTCCACTTCATACCCTGTATGATTATTCGGGGTGTTATATTTTTTATGTGAAGGTTTCCTGAAGCTTGTCCCATAGGTAACAGCAAAAAAAAGTCAATTGAGAATTTAAAATAATCATATTTAGCCATTATTCATAATATTGTTTAACTTGGTCAGGGTCATAGTGGGTTTGGTACCACTCAAAAACATGGTGAAATGTAGTCCATTGCAGCACTAAGAGGTAATTTATAGAAGCAAATTCACCTATGCATGAATACCATCCAAGGTGCTCAGGGCCCAGATATGCAGCACCCACTCTACTGCACCATGTTGCCGAAACATGCAATTTATCCAATCAAATGTTTTACATGCCTTTGTGTTTACATTTTTAGGTAATATTAATGTAAATTATAATCTTAATTTCTGTCATAGCATAACAGTTTTCAATTTTAATTTTTTTGACTGATTTAGGATTATGTCTTGCAAAACCATAATCCTAAACTAGTTCATGTCCACATTGACCGAAATATGTTTTAATAACTGATTAACACTGATGATAGATACTAAACATTTGTAGTTGTATCATGTTAATTAAATAAAAGCTCAAATAGTAAAAACAATAGTTTAAAAAATTAAAAGTACAGATTTTCGGCCTTAACGATAGCTTGGATGTCTGTATGTGACATACACCGAATAGGCATAACTTTATGACCACTGAGAGGTGAAGTGATTATCTCTTCATCACGGCACCTGTTAGTGGGTGGGATATATTAGGCAGCAAGTGAACATTTTATCTTTAAAGTTGATGTGTTAGAAGCAGGAAAAATGGGCAAGCATAAGGATTTGAGCGAATTTGACAATGACCAAATTGTGATGGCTAGACGACTGGGTCAGAGCATCTCCAAAACTGCAGCTCTTGTGGGGTGTTCCCGGTCTGCAGTGGTCAGTATCTATCAAAAGTGGTCCAAGGAAGGAACAGTGGTAAACCAGCGACAGGGTCATGGGTGGCCAAGGCTCATTGATGCACGTGGGGAGCGATGGCTGGCCCGTGTGCTCCAATCCACCAGACAAGCTACTGTAGCTTAAATTGCTGAAGAAGTTAATGCTGGTTCTGACAGTAGGGTGTCAGAATACACAGTGCATCCAGTTTTTTGCATATGGGGCATAGCCGCAGACCAGTCAGGGTGCCCATGCTGAACCCTGTCCACCATCAAAAGCGTCAACAATGGGCATGTGAGCATCGGAACTGGACCAGGAAGCAATGAAAGAAGCTGGCCTGGTTTGATAAATCACGTTTTCTTTTACATCACGTGGATGGCCGGGTGCATGTGCGTCACTTACCTGGGGAACACATGGCACCATGATGCAATATGGGAAGAAGGCAAGCCGGCGGAGGCAGTGTGATGCTTTGGGCAATGTTCTGCTGGGAGACCTTGGGTCCTGCCAACCATGTGGATGTTACTTTGACATGTACCACCTACCTAAGCATTGTTGCAGACCATGTACACCCTTTCATGGAAACGATATTCCCTGATGACTGTGACCTCTTTTCGCAGGATAATGCACCTTGCCACAAAGCAAAAATGGTCCAGGAATAGTTTGAGGAGCACAACAACGAGTTTGAGGTGTTGACTTGGCCTTCAAATTCCCCAGATCTCAATCCAATCGAGCATCTGTGGGATGTGCTGGACAAACAAGTCTGATCCATGGAGACCTCACCTCACAACTTACAGGAGTTAAAGGATCTGCTGCTAACATCTTGGTGCCAGATACCACAGCACACCTTCAGGGGTCTAGTGGAGTCCATGCCTCAGTCAGGGCTGTTTTTGCAGCAAAAGGGGGACCGACACAATATTAGGAAGGTGGTCATAATGTTATGCCTGATCAGTATATAAATCTCAAAATAATCTGTTATACCCAAATATTATCAAATTTGATTTAATACATTTTAAGAGGTTAATATTTATGCATGCTATATAAATACTAAATAATTAAATCTATTTTCTTATAGTAGTCACTTTCCTTGATATTGTCTTCAGCATCTTCGGCAGCATATTTGCTTCCAAAACACACACACAGGAACGGTTCTGTAATTAATGTCTAATAGAAACAAAAATACTTTATCTTTGTGAAATCAGTAGAATCGCCTTGAGACCAGAACCCCTTCACACTAACAATACCACGCTAATCTAGTCATTATTCTCTGTACACCAGTGCAACCTACAAAAGGATTAACAGCCCACAGCTAAGAGCAAAAATACTGACAGTTCTCCAGAACAAGCCTACATTCAACTATTCCCAGGAACTCAGAGGACTCTAAAGAGTACAACTCAGCCTGGGTTCCTCTATAAACTCATGTCCTGCACAGATAAAACAAAGCAATAAGAACATTTTCTACACAACCTGAAAGCATTACCGATCTAAGCTGTTAGCTGTATGTTGGCTCAGCTCCAAATTCTGCTAATAAGGCAGTTCTGGATTTTAGTCACAAGAGGAACATTAGGAAATATGAGCTTTGTTCTGAGAAACTGCGTATACAGTTTTACTAATGCTAATGTGTAACAGGTTCAGTGGCAAGTGCCTAGGAAAGCGCAGATGTCACAGGATGAGTTTGCCAAGAAAACTGTTGGCTTTTATTGTCCTTTTAAAGTATGCCAAACAGCTCAGATATTAACTTAAAACACAAAATTAAACATATTCAGTTCTGGTGCAGTAGTAGTGACCAAAAACACAACTTATTAGTGCCAGTGTGGACTATTAGTTTGTCTCGGTTGGTAGGGACATCTAAATAAGAGGAGACTTATTTGGACCCTTTAAAATACAAATATCATCAGTGCAATCAACACAGCTAAATAAACAGAAATCACTGATATTAAAATACCCATAATAAAGAGAAACTGCACAAATGAATAAGTTAAAGTACAGAAAATATAAATGAGTATAATCGAAGAACATTATGAGGTAATGCAAAAGAAATGTGTTGTTTTTCAGTTCATCTAAAGCATGCATTGATACCAAATATACTGTACTGTCAGCCATTTTACCCTTCATTTAGCTTCCCTAAAAGCATGTATGGACTTGTGTCAGTATTTAGTTACAATTCATGGAAAGTGCAGGACAACAGATATATTAACGGGTGTGTTCGAAAACCTTGCTGTCTTACTGCCTACATAGGCAGCTGCCTAAGTAGAGAGGATTCTAATAAGTCATCAACTTAGGCAGGTTTATTCGGGCGCACTACTTAGACAGCGATTCCAATAGTTTTCGCTTACTAAGCTAACACAGTTAGCATCATGCCATTCAAATCAATGGGATGGGGTGGCACAATGCGCTAGCATGTCAACTAACATCTCCCTTCTTGTACCGAAAACGGTTAATTCGGTTTGCCCGAATTTGCTAATAAAAATACTTATAAATTAAAAATCAATAATAATTTATGTACATTTGAAAATAACTCTGCCATGTTTTTTATTTTTCTGTGAGAAAATTTGTGCCGCACTGAACGCTGGGATTGCCTCCACCGCTAAGGCAGCATCGGATGCTCCCTCATTCTTAAGTCAAAATGCCATTGAAATTTTAAGATACCTTACTAGTGAGCATATTAAGGCATCTAGGATTTCGAACAGCCTAAAATGCTGTCTATGTAGAGAGCTCACTAGGTTTTCGAACACACCCAATGTGTTTGACAGTTGAAGCAACTAAAAATTGCCCTAAGTGTGATTGTATGTGTGTGTGTGCACTATGATGGTCTGGCGACCTGTCTGGGGTGTTTCCTGCTCTTCGTACAATAAATTGGACCCACCATATCTTTGACTAGGATAAAGAGGTGGTAAAACAAGACAATGAATAAATGAATATAGCTGGAATCAAAATGATTTAAATCAAAATGCTCCATTTCAAATTAGGTTTATTAGCAAAATGTACAAACCTCCAGCTGTTCGCCGTAAACCAATCAAACTTAAACAATTTAAGTAGCTTAACAGTACTAATATAACAAGTGGTTTCTCCAAATTCAACACAAAATGACTACTGCGTCTCAGAATGATTCAACCCCTGATTAGAATCCTTTATAAGAGCACACATTTGCAAATCTGGTGTTGTCTCAAACACAGCAGATGCAACTAATCAAGGGCTTCATTACTTGCATCAGGTGTGCTTGAGATAAAATGCATCAAACACCTGGACTGGCTAGAGGTTTAAGTGTAACTGTGAGTCAAGAGAGTTGAATGAAGCATACGCTGAAAAGAACACCCTGTCTAGAGTGAAGCATGGCGGTGGCTCGGTGATGCTCTAAGCTGCTTTGTTTCCTCTGGCACTGGAAACCTGCAGCGTGTGTAGGGCAAGACATATTTATTCAAGTATCAGGAAATCCTAGGAGAAACATCAAGCCTTATGTGAGGAAGCTGAAGCTTGGGCGTCATTGGATCTTCCACCAGCACACAAACCCAAGAATATTAGTGAACTGGAGACCATTGCTCATGAGAAATGGGCTACGATTCCTCAGGAATGCTGCCAGAAGCTGGGGTTTGGCTTTACATCATGTTTGCAGCAGGTCATAACAGCAAAAGGGTGATCTACTAAGTACTAACGACGCTTCTCATAAAGTGGAGACTGCAGTAGTCTGTGACATTCAAGTGGCATTTTGTGTTGAATTTGAAGAAACCACTTGTTAATATTTTGAGGCATTTACATTGTTCTTGTTAGGGGGTCTGCGGCGTCTGACGGACTTACCACCTGTCCTCGGCGTCGCAGACATTACAGAACAAAGAGCAGCGTGGCTTCATATAGGAAGCCCGCTGATTAGGGCGAACGACCGGCACCTGCGCGCTTACTATATAAGTGGGCGTCGCCAGTGTGCCGGCGTCGCACCTTTTGTTCTCATGCCGGTGTTTGGCTGCATTGCTCCAGCCGCTTTCTTTCCTTCAGATTAGTGGGTACCTCCAGGCGCCGTAGGTGGTTGGAGGAGTAGGGTCAGGAGGCCCGAGGTACTAGAGAGGGTTTGTGTAAAAGTGGCTGGTGCGATTGGGTGCAGTCCTAACGCTGGGACTTTCTCTCCGGCTTTTGCCGTCTAGCTGTCGGCTAAAGCTAACGCCGGGGATTCGCTTCCCCGTGCTTTATAGCGCTTTCCGGCTCGGGGATCTTCGTAGCGTCATTGGCGCTTCCCTTCTGAGCCGCGCCTCCACCGGAGCGACCAGGGTTCGCGTCCGGAGTTCGCTACGTTATTGCGAACTAGTTTTTTTTGTATACGGTCACTTCCCAGCTGCGCTGGTGACAGCACCGTTTAGCCGTTTTGTTTCTCCGTTCCTTTTTCTTTGTTTTGGTTTTTGCCTCGTGGGTTTTTCCCCGAGCTCGGCTGAGCGCGGTGCTTCGTTTTAGCGCCGGCGCAGTTTCTGTCTGCAGCTTTGCCGTAGCGTGGCGCTACGGTCTTGGGACGGCGTGCCAGCGACCAGGCAGCGTTCGGGGTTCCCGAATTGTTTTATGTTATTTCTTGTTTTGTTGTTATTTATTAAAATAAAGAATCTTTATTTTTTCTTATCTCTGCGTCTTGGGTCCTCCCTCTCCGCTACTCATAACAGAAAGGTGCGACCACGATGGACCCAGCGGAGAACCCGCCCCTGGTAGACGCCCTCCGTCACCAGGGGGCTGCTCTAGGGAGGCACGAGCTGGCATTAACTGAGTTGACTCAGCGGGTGGCCGACATCGCCCAGCTGCTGTCGAACCTGGTGGCTGGTCCGCGTCCTCCCAGCCCCCCTCCCCTACCATCACCTCCTCCAGCTCCCCCTGTAGGAGTTGAGACCTCCATTTCGCCCCCCGAGCGTTTTTCAGGGGAGGCGAAAAAATGTCGAGGCTTCCTCCTACAATGCTCCCTCACATTCGAGCTACAGCCGTCCCGCTTCCCCTCCGAGCGCTCCAAAGTGGCGTTTATCATTTCTCTGCTCACCGGTAAGGCCTTGGAGTGGGCTACAGCCCTGTGGGAGCAGAACGCCCCTGAGTGTGCGTCTGAGTCCGCTTTCAGGGAAGCCCTCAAGGATACCTTTTTTCACCCCACCGGGGGAAGAGAGGCGGGTCCGCGCTTACTCGAGTTGTCCCAGGGGGGGCGCTCTGTCGCCGATTTTGTAATCGAGTTTCGCACTCTGGCGGCTGAGTGCGGTTGGGACGAGGGAGCATTAGTTGCTATTTTCCACCGCGGTCTTGGAGAAAGGATTAAGGACGAGCTGGCTACTCGAGAGCTTCCCACCTCTCTGAATGCCTTCTATCTCCTGGCTACCTCCATTGACACCCGACTCCGACAACGTGCGCGGGAGCGAGGGCCCCACCAACCCTCTTTTCGGCCGCAAGGTCAGCCCCGCGCCGTGTCGGGAGATCAGGACCCGGAACCCATGCAACTTGGGTCAACCCGGGGGGCCGCCCAGCGTCCATCCGACCCCTCCACGAGAGTCCGCCCTCGGTTAAACGAGTAGGCTGTTCTCGTGGCAGGGAGTCGAGGGCGAGCCATGCAACCATCCCTGGGCAAGGCCTATTCCTCAGCGCATCGTTGCGCTGGGAGTCCGGGTCCACCGATCTCAAAGTCTGTGTTGATTCAGGTGCGGTGGAAAACTTTATCGACCATAACTTGGTGCATGGGTTGGGGATTGAGCTCCAGCCATTGCGAGTCCCCATTGCGGTTCACGCCGTGGACGACCGGGCGGTGGCCGGTAGTCCAATTACGTTTCAAACGTGTCCTCTCATGATGCGTTTGGGGAGTCATGAGGAACGGGTCACCTTCTTAGTGACCCAAGTTCCTCAGCTCCTAGTGGTACTGGGGCACTCATGGCTTAAGAAGCACAATCCCCAGATCGATTGGCAAACCGGGTCAATCTTTGCTTGGGGAACGCGGTGCCAAGATGCCTGTTTGTTGCCAGCTAGCATGTCATCGGCCCCAGCAACATCCGTAGAGGCAACCCCTGATTTGACCCGGGTGCCTCCCGTGTACCATGACCTACAGGAGGTATTTAGTAAGTCCCGGGCGCGGGATTTACCCCCACACAGACCTTTTGATTGCGCCATTAATTTGCTTCCCGGCACCTCTCCTCCTAGGGGGCGCCTCTTCTCCCTGTCAGGACCGGAGAGGATTGCTATGGAGGAGTATGTCAGGGGAGCGCTCGATCAGGGGTTCATCCGACCCTCGTCCTCCCCTGCCGGGGCGGGATTCTTCTTTGTGGGTAAGAAGGATGGAACTCTGCGCCCCTGTATCGATTATCGAGGTCTGAACGCTATAACGGTTAAGGATCGTTATCCGCTGCCGCTGATGGCCACAGCTTTTGAAGCTCTTCAGCGGGCTTCTATTTTTTCGAAGCTGGATCTACGCAGCGCATATAACTTGATCCGTATCCGGCGAGGGGATGAATGGAAGACTGCGTTCATTACGCCCACGGGACACTATGAATACCTGGTGATGCCCTTTGGGTTAATGAATGCCCCCGCGGTCTTCCAACGCTTTATCAACGAGGCCTTGCGGGAGGCCCTTGACAGATACGTCTATGTTTACTTAGACGATATCCTAATTTTTAGCCGATCCATCGAGGAACATGTCAGGCACGTCCGTCGGGTTCTCCAGCTTCTGCTCGATCACCATCTATTCGTCAAGCTGGAGAAGTCCGTCTTCCACGCCCCATCAGTCTCCTTTTTGGGGTTCATAATTTCCCAAGGTGCTCTGCAGATGGATCCGGCTAAAATAAAGGCAGTGCAGGACTGGCCAACTCCTAGTTCCGTTCGCCAGGTGCAAAGATTTCTGGGCTTTGCAAACTTTTTTAGGCGATTCATTCGGGACTTTAGCACGGTCGCCGCCCCCTTGACGGCACTAACGGGGAAGGGTCCATTCACTTGGTCGGTGCAAGCTCAACAAGCCTTTGATAGGCTTAGAACTCTCTTGACAACCGCCCCAGTGTTGCAGTTGCCCGATCCCGAGGAGCCCTTCATAGTTGAAGTGGACGCCTCAGATATCGGAGTAGGGGCAATCTTGTCCCAGAGAGTGGGCCCGGAAAAGAAGCTCCACCCTTGTGCTTTCTTCTCCCACCGGCTGACCCCTGCCGAACGCAACTACCCCGTTGGTGACAAGGAACTTTTGGCCATCAAGTTGGCACTTGATGAATGGCGACACTGGCTCGAGGGGGCGAAACATCCCTTCCTTGTTTGGACAGACCATAAGAATCTGTCGTTTATCCAGCAGGCGAAGCGGATGAACTCTCGCCAGGCCCGCTGGTCTCTATTCTTTGGTCGGTTCCACTTCACCCTGTCCTATAGGCCAGGGTCGAAGAACACCAAACCTGATGCTCTTTCCAGGCAGTGGGATTCAACCAGACCAGTGGGTGAGCCCGGTCCTATTATCCCCCCGAGCCAGATTGCGGCCCCAATTACGTGGGGTATATTTAAGACAGTTCGGGACGCGCATATAGTTGACCCAGACCCAGGTGGAGGTCCACCTGACCGGCTGTTTGTTCCATCAACAGTCCGCCGTCAGGTGTTTGAATGGGCTCACGCGTCCCCATTTGCGGCACATCCAGGAGTCTCTAAGACCCTGGTGTTACTGCGCCGAAAATTCTGGTGGCCGGGGATGGAGGGGCAGGTCAAGGACCTAGTCCGAACCTGCACTGTCTGTGCTACTAACAAGAGCACAAGAGAGCGTCCGCGTGGACTCCTCCATCCATTACCAGTACCTTCGAGACCATGGTCCCACCTGGCTCTGGACTTTGTCACAGGGTTGCCAAAGTCCAGGGGATTTATGGTGGTGCTGGTGATCGTTGACCGGTTCACTAAATCTTGCCTCTTCGTCCCGATGCCCAAGCTCCCGTCCGCGATGGCCACAGCACAGGCTGTTCTGCAACATGTGGTGAGAGCACATGGGGTTCCGTCCGACATTGTGTCGGATCGGGGCCCGCAGTTTATCAGCCAGTGCTGGCGAGCCTTTTGCCAACTCCTGGGCGCGACGGCCAGCTTATCCTCGGGTTATCACCCCGAGTCCAACGGGCAATCGGAGCGGGTTATCCAAGACCTAGGCAAGATGCTTCGGTGCCTTACCGCAGGGAATCCAGCCACCTGGGCGGATAAATTATTGTGGGCTGAATTTGCCCACAATACCCTGCACCATGCCGCATTGGGTATGTCACCTTTTGAGGCACAGTACGGCTATCCCCCTCCACTGTTTCCTGATCAGGAACAAGAGGTGGCGGTGCCGTCTGTGCAGCAACATGTCCGTCGCTGCTGCGTCGCCTGGCGGAAGGCAAGACAGGCCCTTTTGACCTCTCAGCGCTCCATGAAGCGCAATGCTGACCGCAGGCGACAGCCGGCTCTGACGTTCCGGCCGGGCCAACGTGTCCTCGTATCGACGAGGGATCTCCCCGTCAAAGGTACCACTCACAAGCTGGCACCGAGGTACGTTGGTCCGTTCAAGGTAGTCAGACGGATTAACCCGGTGACATATAGGTTGGAGCTGCCTCCCAGGATGAAGGCGCATCCAACCTTCCACGTCTCCCAACTTCGCCCGTTCGCGAGCGGGGGAGCTTTACCCCTCCCACAACCTCCCGCCCCTCGTATCATCCAGGGTGCCCCTGCATTTACGGTTCGCCGCCTCCTGGATAGCAGGAGAGTGCAGGGTAGCACCCAATACCTGGTGGATTGGGAAGGTTACGGCCCCGAGGAGCGTTCGTGGGTACCGGCTCGGCAGATCCTGGACCCCGAACTGATCCGAGAGTTCCGAAGGAACCGGTCTGCGGGTCTTGGGACCTCGGGAGCTGTCCCTAGAGGGGGGGGTCCTGTTAGGGGGTCTGCGGCGTCTGACGGACTTACCACCTGTCCTCGGCGTCGCAGACATTACAGAACAAAGAGCAGCGTGGCTTCATATAGGAAGCCCGCTGATTAGGGCGAACGACCGGCACCTGCGCGCTTACTATATAAGTGGGCGTCGCCAGTGTGCCGGCGTCGCACCTTTTGTTCTCATGCCGGTGTTTGGCTGCATTGCTCCAGCCGCTTTCTTTCCTTCAGATTAGTGGGTACCTCCAGGCGCCGTAGGTGGTTGGAGGAGTAGGGTCAGGAGGCCCGAGGTACTAGAGAGGGTTTGTGTAAAAGTGGCTGGTGCGATTGGGTGCAGTCCTAACGCTGGGACTTTCTCTCCGGCTTTTGCCGTCTAGCTGTCGGCTAAAGCTAACGCCGGGGATTCGCTTCCCCGTGCTTTATAGCGCTTTCCGGCTCGGGGATCTTCGTAGCGTCATTGGCGCTTCCCTTCTGAGCCGCGCCTCCACCGGAGCGACCAGGGTTCGCGTCCGGAGTTCGCTACGTTATTGCGAACTAGTTTTTTTTGTATACGGTCACTTCCCAGCTGCGCTGGTGACAGCACCGTTTAGCCGTTTTGTTTCTCCGTTCCTTTTTCTTTGTTTTGGTTTTTGCCTCGTGGGTTTTTCCCCGAGCTCGGCTGAGCGCGGTGCTTCGTTTTAGCGCCGGCGCAGTTTCTGTCTGCAGCTTTGCCGTAGCGTGGCGCTACGGTCTTGGGACGGCGTGCCAGCGACCAGGGTTCGTGGCTCGCTCCCATTACAAGTTGGTTCCGGTTTTTGTTTCTCTTTTCTTTTCAGAGCCAGAGTCTTCGGCAGCGTTCGGGGTTCCCGAATTGTTTTATGTTATTTCTTGTTTTGTTGTTATTTATTAAAATAAAGAATCTTTATTTTTTCTTATCTCTGCGTCTTGGGTCCTCCCTCTCCGCTACTCATAACAGTTCTTGTTTAAAGATCTCAAAGTTTGCTCATTTGCTAATAAACCTAATTTGCAATAAGGGTTGACTTGTTTTAATTGCAACTGCCATTTTACCTACTTCCAACTTAAAATTGTTCTAATCCACATGGAGCAGCTCATCCTCCACCTTAAGGGGGTGAACAGAAAATGTGTTTTATTTAGTTTGCTGCTTTGTTGCTACTGTATGATCATAAAACACAAGCAGGCTATATTAATTATAATTTGACTCACCCACATTTAGGAGGGCTGCAGAAACCCCATCCCATCCCCCCAGAACTGCTAGTGATAGCGTTAGTTTTGAAAATATGAGATTATTATTGTAATAGCGGTTTAAGAGTAGGCTAAAAACCGCAATTTACAGTTCAGCCAGCATTGATGTTGGTACAAATCCTGAGCTTGGTGTAAAAGCTCTAGACAGCAACACAAAATGATTATGATGAATGATGTTTTCTCTGTTTGATTCTATCCAGCTGCACACACATATAATGTGATCCATGACAACGGACGCAACTGGTTTTAAAGTACAAACTTAATCCTTCACAATTGTTTCCCCACTCCACAAAATTACACCCATTCATATAAAAAACACACATCTATTGCTCTCTCAATAATGCTTCTGTGCACTACAGTTGCTGCTGCAGCAGGTTATAATCTTGAGTCTGCAGTCATTGCACACACACACACACACACACACACACACACACACACACATTCTCTCTTTCTCTCTCTCGACGTCTGCTGTGACGATCCACAGGACAGCCAGAGCATTGACGTCAGAGACAGGCCTATGAAAAAACGGGTCTCTTGGGGCTCAGCAAAGTTATGCTTGTGCTCACAGCACTGCTTGCAACTATTTTAACAACGACTGCGCCTGTTAGAAGTCAATGGCTTAAGCTCAGCTCTTTAAAAACAAAAACAACTTTGATTCTACCGTGCTGGATTAAAAAAATATGACAAATGCCATGTGCAAGTCAGCGTGCACCGACCAGTTTTTTTTTTTTTTTTTTTTTACAGCATTTTTGTATATTTATGCCATAACTATAACATTGCAATTAGTATAAAGTAAATCTGCTAATCTTAAATAAATAAACCTTAGAGATAAAAATACATTACAACTAGTGCATTTACTCCCAAAAAATTAAAGAGCCAAACTGATATGATGTCACATTTACTAACAGCAAATATGCAAGAATCAATTATGTGTAAAATGGCATTTTATTTAGGGTTAGTAAATGCAACACAGCAGAAGTATGGTTTATACACTTTTACTTGGAGGAAGCTTGTTTCGTCTATTTAAATTTACTGCTTAGATATCAACCTTACAGCAATAATGCTGACTCAGTCAATCTTTAAATATAAAATTATAATATAGGTATAGTGTGTTTAAATGTTAAACACAGGAACAAGCAAATTCTCATATTCTCAAATATTCTTTAAAAAACATTACACAAAAAAGGAGCTTGACATTAAAATAACTAAATGACTATTCAAAATCCACTGCACAAGTGTGTTTTATTATGGTTGACTGCTATTTAACAGCTTATTTCAGCAATATTTTTCAAAACAACATGAGGCAGATAATAGTTTTAAACCAATTAGTGGTTTTAAAAATGATCAAATGACATCAGCAAACAAGTTTAAATCTCAACTGCACATTGTAAGCTTCACAAAGCTAAGTGACAGGGCCACCATTTGGAATTTTTTATGTTGAAGGCTAGTGAATAAAGACGCATAACAACATAAGATTCACAAAACCTAGAACACTAATCAAAATAATAAGTCATATTGTCCATTAACTTTCAGCACACTTCCTACACCTGAATGAATTAAAGTTTGGAGAAAATGATGCCCTCTGCCCACAATGTCTTCTACCATTGTAGGGTGGGAGATCCATAATTATATGGAAATAGTGGATAGAAAAGGTCAAATCACCCTTTTACATGAATGTATATCAGCCAGAGCCAAGTGCACCTTATGGTACAGTATACGGCACGTAAATTGCAATAATTTCCCTCGCGTCTGTCTGTCTGTCTGTCTGTCTGTCTGTCTGTCTGTCTGTCTGTCTATCTATCTATCTATCTATCTATCTATCTATCTATCTATCTATCTATCTATCTAGACGTCCTTATCCAAGTATTAATCTTAAAGAATGCACCCCACTACATATTATTCCTGGCAGCATTTAAAATAATGAGTTAAAGCTGTTTTGGAAGCAAACAGGCAGTCCATCTTTTCATTGCCTTTCTTAGTTTCCATTATTTTGTCCAGTAGTTATTTTCAAATTGCCATGGAATAAAGAAATTGTTTTAGTTTTTAAATTTTAATGTTTACTTTTAATAAATAATAATTTTCATTATTAATAATTTTTATTGTTCATACATGGAGAATAATATTATTTTTTTTTTTTACAATCAATTAAATGCCTATTTAAAAGCTGTAGGCATATAACAAGCAAAATGCATAAATACATTATATAAATAATACAACACAAAACAATAGTCCCATTAAAATACAGAATTAATACAAATTTATTTAATTTAATTTATATATTCAACAAATTATTTTATTTAACAAATAAATATATAACTAGACATTGTCCAGAACTAAAGGTGATTTCATCAGTTTTACTAGTATCATATCAGTAAATCATAAGCAGAGATTTGGGGCCTTTTACCATGATAAAAAACACTAATAAACCTTTAAAAATATAGTATATAGCAAGTGGGTAAATGGGCCTGACGTAGTTCTGATGCCGACAGACATCAGAATGACGCTGAGGTAACGTTAAAGCATTGCGTGTGCAAGCGCTTTAAAGAGAGTACGAGCAGAAGGTGGCATAATTAATAGAATAGAAGAGAATAGAAGGGGGGAGACGCTACACTGGCGCTCTACTGTGGTTAAAAAATCAGGACAGAACCATCACAAGGTATAAGTAAGAAAATAACCATACATATTTTTTACAACAAACAATGATATAGAATTTACCCTAGATTTTAAGCACTACCATTTAAGGCCCCCGAGGGACAATAGCATTGATGTTTCTGATTTAACTCATTGAGGGATAAGAATAGGATGCAAAATTGTCAAGAATGATTTGTCGAAAGAACGAGGTTAAAGAAGGGAAACAAAACGATGAATGATAGAAAAAAAGGGTAAGAAGAAGAAAAAAACTGCGCTGTCAAGCAGAGGTGAACATTGCAGTGGGAGGAACTGCAGAAAGCACATGAATCAAAAACCCATCTAAACCAGTGAGGGGGGATGTAAAAAGGAACAGGGGAGGAGGGAGGGAAAGAAAGAGGAAGGGGGGCTATCTGCGTCAGAGCTGCAGCCAATGCAGTGAGAGATGGGCCAGGCTGGAACCCAGAGACACTGTTACTGCCACTCATGCTGCCTTCCTGGGCCTTGTGTCCCCCCCAACGACAGGGAGCTGGCACGCATTACTGCAGCTTCTACTCCTCTAGCGCGCACACACACACATACATCATCATCATCATCACATATACGCTGACTCTCTTTGACAACATATAGATGCACACACTCACATTTTTACTTGTGATTGCAAAAGCAAAATTCATTTATAAATGTAACAATATTGATGTCTTATAACTGAGACACACTTGTTGTGCAACAGAAAGTAATGTCATTACAAGGTTTAGAAAAATAATGTTCTGGTTAACAGGGTAATAGACTAATGAATATGAATTTAAATTGAAAAGAACAATGGCAACATTGCATTTTTTTGTTTTCATTTTCCATACTATCCCAACTTTTTCTGATTTGGGGTCGTAAGACAGAAAGTGAGGCTTCAAAGTCATTTGTAAGTTGCATGACTGATCACAAAATTAATAAAACATAAATAAAATAATAACAAATGTAAATTATACATATTATTTCTGCAAACAGAAAAATACGTTCTCCTGCAAACAGAACCTGTTCAGGTTGCGAGACATGGATGTAAAACACAAAGACTTGGATCTAAAACACAGAGACATGGATGTAAAACACAGAGACATGGATGTAAAACACAGAGACATGGATGTAAAACACAGAGACATGGATCTAAAACACAGAGACATGGATGTAAAACACAGAGACGTGGATAAAAAACACAGAGACGTGGATCTAAAACACAGAAACGTGGATCTAAAACACTTGGGCAGGGATCTAAAATGCAGTCATGGATCTAAAACACAGAGACATGGATCTAAAACGCTGAGACATGGATCTAAAACACAAAGACATGAATCTAAAACAGAGACAGGGATCTATAACACAGAGACATACTTTTAAAAAACAGATACATGGATCTAACACACAGAGACATGGATCTAAAACACAAACCCATGGATCTAAAACAAAGATGTGGATCTAAAACACAGACATAGATCTTAAACACAGATACATGGATCTAAAACACAGATATAAAACACAGACATAGATCTTAAACACAGAGACATATATTTAAAAAAACAGACATGGATCTTAAACACACTAAAACACAGAAATATGGATCTAAAACACAGACATAGATCTTATACACACTAAAACACAGAAACATGGATCCAAAATTTGCACCCAAGAATTTAGGAAAATTTAAACAATATTCAGAAGCTCTTTGTCAGTAGTTCATCTAGATTAAAAAAAAAGGTTTGGGTTTAAAATCACAAGAACACCACACCCACAGTATAAATTATGGATGTGGTAGTATTGTGATATGGGAATACATCTCTACAAACAGTGTTGTGGTGTTAAACCTTGCCAATATTCTGAGGATTTTAAAATGTATCAATGTATCAGAGAGATTCGTGTAACCTTGAAAAATTAAAAATCAAAACAGAACCACAATGCTGCAAAAATCAAATATTTCTTTTTGAGCGCCCAGGTGGCACAGCGGGATAATCTGCTAACACACCGGCACTAGGATTCTGAACTCTCGAGTTCAAACCTTAGCTCTGCCACCGCTCGGGCATAATTGGCAGTGCCTGCAGAAGTTGGCTATTAAAATCTGCTGGGTGGGAAAAGACCGGACTGAAAAGTGGGTGGGGTCTTCAACGCTGTGTAAGGACCCTGGTTAGTAGCCCGAGGCGCCTGTACAGAAAGTGGAGGAGCATGGAGATCAGTGTGTGGCTCTCTGCCGCGAACACTGGCCTCATGTGCGAATTTTTCGAATGTATGGGCGAATTGGAAGGGGTTGGTGGACAGCGCACGCGTCGAAGGGAGAAGAGGGGAAAAATACTTCTCCTTATTATTTTATAAACACATTTGTATATGTATAAATGTATAATTACTATAAATGTATGTGTATGAATGTGGATATGTGAACAGGAAATATGTTAAATAAAAGTGGTTAAACAATAAATTCACTTGCTTGTATAATACCTTTAATTCCTCACATCTGATATGCTTTTGCAGTACAGAACAATACCATTGTGGAAACAAATCCTGAAAAGCAACATTCGTCAGAGACCGGTTGCAACACTTGCAACAAAGACTCTGGATTAATAAGCACAAAACATGTTTTTAATGCTAGAGGCAAAAATACAACATTCATTCATTCATTCATGTAGTTTCACCAGACATAATAAAAGGTAGGAAACAGGTTGCCTGTCCATCACAGGGTAAACACACACACACACACACACACACACATATACACTCACACACAAGCTCCAGCTGGCCTGAATGCATGTCTTTGGACTTGTGGGATGAAACAGGGAAAGCCTGTTTCAAATCCGAAAGATGCTACCAGAGGAAAGCCACACAGACACAGGGAGAACATGCAAACCCTACACAGAAAGGACCCTGGCTGCTGGCCGGGGAAATGAACCCAGGCCATTCCTGCTGTGAGGCGACAGCGCTACCTACTGTTCCACCGTACCGCTCTTTAAAATACAACCCCAAATCAGAAAAAGTTGGAACAGTATGGAAAATGCAAATTAAATAAAAATTTTATTACAAATGCATGGTGGCGGAAGAAGAAGGTACGGGTACTGCCTGCAGTCCTGACCTGTCCCCAATAGAGAATGTGTGGAGAATTTTGAAACAAAAAAGCAACAACGACGACCCTGTACTGTTGCACACCTTAAGACGTGTTTGCAGGAAGAATGGGACAAAATAAAACCTGAAACACTAAATCACTTGGTCTCCTCTGTGCCAAAACGTCTTTTAAGTGTAGTGAAAAGGAATGGCAACATTACAAAGTGGTAAATGCTTTACTGTCCCAACTTTTTTTGGAATGTATTGCTGGCCTGAAATGCAGGAATGGATGTTTATTAATAAATGAAATAAAATTGAGCAGACAAAACATGAAATATCTCAGGTTCATCCTGTCTGCAATCAAATAAAAGTCAAAGTAAATGTATGAAACACTGTGTTTTTTATTATTGCCATTTTCCATGCTGTCCCAACTTTTTCTGATTTTGGGTTGTACATGTGCTTTGTAAAATGTCACTCACTATGTACAGCACAAAATAATTACAAACAGTTTTAGTTCATGGACATTTTCTAACCACAATGACACTGCTGTCATGTTCAAGTAGTAAATGTTACTAAAATTTTTTAACAATGCACTATAATGTGTCCATTTTGCAACATAGGGACAGATCCTCTAGCAGAAGAAGAATTGCTACTGATACTCATAAGTGTGCCAATGATATTGTTGGTAATTTGTTTCTGAAAACCTTATTTAGTACCAGTATCATCTGCAATCATAATGAATATGTTAATTGTTTCTGTTACTGAATATAACCCACAGTAATGAGATCAAATCATTAAACCATAATTGTATTTACCCACAGACCAAAGTTATCTAACAGCCACATCACACTTTTGACAAGTAACTGTCCTCTTGGTTAATGTACCAGTTATGGATCTAAAACACACCGAATCGAATTGAAAGCTAGCTTGGCTTACCATAAAGAAAATTCCATTGAGCAAAAAAGGTGATGATGCAAACCAAAAGGTTTGGTGGGTAGCCGGATAGGGACCTCAAAACTGATGCAATTATGACTGATGCTGGCTGACTGATGGCCTTTGCACAGAGATGGGGATAATGGGATCAGGGTGTGTCTCTCCAAACACAAAGCTGATCCGCATATAACATCGCCTCGTGCAGGTGAAAATATGTAGTCGGAGGGGACGTGTGTCAGTCTCGCTCTCCTTAATTAGAAGTGGAGAGCAGGCCACTCAGGTGGCACAGCGGTAAAAACACACACTGAAACACCATAGCTGGAACCTCGAATACATCGTATTGAGTCTCAGCTCTGCCTGCCGTCTGGGCTGAGCAGCCACCTGAACAACGATTGGCCTGTTGTTCAGATAGGGGTGGGATATTAAGCCGGATAGGGACTCTAATGCAATTACGACCTCTGCTGGCTGATTGATGGCGCCTGCACTCAGACGGGAAAAGAGTGCCGTCAGGATTTTCTCTCCGTACACAGTGCTCCCACGCCCACGCCCCCACGCCCCCTCCGACACGTGGGCAGCAGTGGGCAGCAGTCGTATGCATTTTGTCACCTACACTTTGACGAGTGCAGTGCGGATCGCACTGCACTCGTCAAAGTGTAGGTGACAAAATGCATACGACTGCTGCCCACGTGTCGGAGGGGGCGTGGGTTAGATTTGTTCTCCTTAATCAGAGTGGAGAGCAGCATCAGTAGAGAGTAAGCGTAATGCAATCGGGTAATTGGATACAACTAGATTGGGAGGAAAAATGAAAAAAAAAACAAAAAAAAACAAAAAAACAAAGCAACTACTTTTTTAGGTAGATGATTACTTTTTCAAGGTTGATATGGGTCTTGAATAATTTAGTTCATTAAATGAATAGAATTGTTTTAACTTTGTTTTTGTTTAAATATGCAATAACAAAGAATAAAAATGGGGCGTTAACTTTTTTTAGAGCACTATTCATAATGTTTTCTTCATAAGTGTAACGGGGCAGCTGCCCTTTTGTGTGACTCTTTTCACCTGTAGTGAGCACAGTGTCACATGGGTAGCTTGTCATTCACTTAAAACATCTCACTGATGCGCTCCAGGTGGCATGGTCTTCTATTTTTATGGCAACTTCACCCTGTCTTCTTTGTCAGCGCATTAGCTGGCACACCTTTTCTCTTGAAGCCGTGATAATGTACTGCAAAGTTTGCTTGGGTTTTTGCTTGTGAAGGATGTCAGCACTCCCTGACACGTGTGAGACACGCCCTTAATACCACCATATATGCACGAGTGGTAGGGGGTTTACCCAATCAGGGTCGAACCGGGAGGTACAGAAAATTCTCCTTTCCTTCTTTTTAAAAGTTTGGTTTTGGTGTGTGGAAGGCAGTGACCTATAAGTCTGTCACATACTGCAGCATCAAGCTCTCATCGCTTTCCTGTCCATTCTCTATCTCCTGCTCTCTGTAGCGTGTTACAGACCCTACATTTTGTAATGTTACCTCCTTTGTTATTGTGTATTCATTAATTGGTTGTTTTAGTTTCCAAATTATTACCCTTTTTGCTTACTTGTTATTCAGCCACAGTATTATTTTATTTTGACTTAAAATGCTGCGCCATGGGTTTAATTTCTTACTCAGGATGCGTGCTCTCATACTCTCTTGTGTGGAAGCATGTCTTTCCCCGGTTACAATTAGTTTAGATTATTTGTGCAATTAATATTGTGTTTTTCCTTCAACTACACAATCCGCTACATCAAATACGCGAATTAATACTTTCACCATTACTTTTTTCTAGCACATAATCCATGGTTAATATTCAGGATGCTGGAGAAGCAGTAAGACCAAAGCTACAGAACCCTTCTTCAACAGAAGCTGAAACTAACTTTCTTTATTTATTAGTTAATAATTTTTTAAGTAAATGTGATGTGTGGCACCTGCAAACA
This sequence comes from Trichomycterus rosablanca, assembly GCF_030014385.1. NCBI lineage: Eukaryota > Metazoa > Chordata > Actinopteri > Siluriformes > Trichomycteridae > Trichomycterus > Trichomycterus rosablanca. Next base: position 29,165,787 of record NC_085992.1, read on the forward strand.
TTGGGCGCAAATGAACAGGGTGTCAATTCACGGCAGGACAACACATACTTACACATTCACTTAGTCCTGGGGGCAATTTAGAGTAGCCAAAACATAATTTGCATGTCTTGGGAGGTGGTGGAAACCCAAATTCAGGTCCCTAGGGCCCATGTTCCAGTGCACCACCCCTCTAACCAGCTGTCTGACTGTAACTCCCTCCTGTTTCTGAAAACCAAAAAATCCCCTTTAGGTTATTTGCTGACAGCACAAAGAGCACAAACATTCACTACAGTTACTGACAGTTCACATTAAAAAGGCTAATATTTTAAGCAAGAATGTATAAACACATGTACATCACAACATTAAAACTTTTGACAGCTGAAGTGAATAACATTGATTATCTTGCTATGATCACACATGCGAAGCAAGTTGGAAGACAAATGAGAAGACAGATAGCTGATGGAGCCCATGTGATTCTCTGTGCAGTGTTCTGGGGAACATTGGGTCCTGCCATTCACGCAAATGTACCTTGACATGTACCACCTACCTAAACATTGTTGCTGACCAACAACACCAATTAAATTAAATGGGCATTTCCTGCTGACAGCAGGAGCTTTTTCAGCAGCAAAATGCACCCTGCCACATGGCAAAAAATTGCTCAGCAATAGTTAGAGGAGCATGACAATTGGATGTTATTGATATATGGTTTTCGATTTGTGAAATAACATCTTAACTTGAATTTTTTGTCACAACAAAGAACTAATAAGGAGCATGTTGGTTTAAATGCAGTACTGTCTGAGAGATTGAGGGTCAAGGTCATTTAATAATGGTTTTTGGCTTTGCCCTCTATGCATGGTTTTTTTTTTTATAAAACCACCTCCTTGATTCTACACTCACTGTCCATTTTATCAGCTCCACTTACCATAGGAGCACTTTGTAGTTCTACAGTTGCTGACTGTAGTCCATCTGTTTCTCTGCATGCTTTGTTAGCCCCCTTTCATGCTGTTCTTCAATGGTCAGGACCCCCCCAGGACCATCACAGAGCAGGTATTATTTTGGTGGTGGATCATTCTTAGCACTGCAGTGACACTGACATGGTGGTGGTGTGTTAGTGTGTGTTGTGCTGGTATAAGTGTATGAGACACAGCAGCGCTGCTGGAATTTTTAAACACCTCACTATCACTGCTGGACTGAGAATAGTCCACCAAACAAAAATATATTCAGCCAACAGCGCCCCGTAGGCAGCGTCCTGTGACCACTGATGAAGGTCTAGAAGATGACCAACTCAAAAAGCAGCAATCGATGAGCGATTGTCTCTGACTTTACATCTACAAGGTGGACCAACTAGGTAGGAGTGTCTAACAGAGTGGACAGTGAGTGGACACGGTATTTAAAAACTCCAGCAGCGCTGCTGTGTCTGATCCACTCATACCAGCACAACACACTCTAACACACCACCACCATGTCAGTGTCACTGAAGTGCTGAGAATCATCCACCACCCAAATAATACCTGCTCTGTGGTGGTCCTGGAGAATCCTGACCATTAAAGAACAGCATGAAAGGGGGCTAACAAAGCATGCAGAGAAACAGATGGACTACAGTCAGTAATTGTAGAACTACAAAGTGTTTCTATATGGTAAGTGGAGCTGATAAAATGGACAGTGAGTGTAGAAAGGAGGTGGTTTTAATGTTATGGCTGATATACCGTATATACACAAAAAATAAACAGTGGGTGGGACAGTAGGGCCTAAAAATCTGAGAACACTAACAAAAATTGATTTTGCATTTTTCTAGAACTTACAATAACAATGTTTGTTTTTTATTACCAATCATTTTATAAAAATCAGCATAACTCATAAATGTACATGAACTTTAGAATTAATTAATTTTGTACAAAGGAATTTACATTGTCGATTTCACAGATGCTTACTTTCAGTAGTGCCAAATACAAAGAACTTCTAAAATTCAACTTTGCATTCAAATTGTTATGCTGGGTATACAGTTTGTAATCAAGCAGAAAATGTTCAGACTTTTTTGCTAGGAGTAGGACATTCAATAGAAAAAAAGATCCTGTCGCATGTAATGAGTCCTTCATAGTACACGGCACAGTTGAGTCATTCAAAATACAAGCTCTGACCCAGTATTGCTGTACTCAGTGTTTTTGATCCTGCAACTTTAGCTGTTACATATACATTTGGTTTTACTTCAGTGAGACAGTTATACAGTGACCCGACTGATGAGGCTACACTCTACCGTCCTGTAAAGTAAGCATAACTATTAACAGTTAATTCTCTTTTTTACAGAGACAGATCTTTTTCTCATATGTGGGTTTGGGCTGTGTTTTTGAAACGGATATATTCTTTCTTTGGCTAGTTCATTAACAGCTGAGAAGTTTTATGAACTGTACTTAATGCATTGCAGTTGTTTGGACAAATCTTTTTTTTCATATGGTTCTTCGGTATGTGTCACAACACACTGCTTGATGAAACCAATCTGTTTGACTGTGTGGAACACCTGTGATTCATACAAAAAATCCCTAGTGAAGTGTCATCAGGAGATCGTAGAATGTTAGGGAGAATCTGATTTCCAGAAGTATAAAGTAATTACTGTGTAAGTGTAAGTTTTCTAGCACAAGTAGACTTTTAAGTAATTCACTTTACGTGACGATGTTAATTTTATTTGACCAGCCACACACATCGTCTTTTTACTCACTGCGTTTTCAAACAGACTTATTAGTCTAGAATTCATCTAATTTTAGCATCAGACAGCTTCTACCAAGTCACATCACAAATCTGGTTCAGCATTCTTGGTTTGGTTAGAAGATCTGAAAATCAATTATCAAATTCAGGCATTTAGATTGAGGTTCAGTGACTGATTTAGCTGTTGTTGTTGCCTGTCAAAGTTATATATGCTACAGAGAACAATGCAAAATGTAAACTTTGTTACAAAATACTAGTTTACAGTAAAACAATTTCCTTATTGCTAAAACTTGTTAACAATGAGCATTGGGGAAAAGATTTAGCCCCATTTAGCCAGCTTGCTGTTTATTATGAACATATACACTATATGGTCAAGAGTATGAAAATTAGTAATTCAGGTGTTTTCAGCAATTCCATAAAATCAAGTGTAAACAATCCAATGTTACAAATTAAATAATTTATCTCCAATTTTTTGGCAACCATTTAAGAAAGGTTATTTTCAGGCCGTTCAGGTGGCACAGCGGTAAAAACACACGCTAGAACATCAGAGCTGGGATATCGAATACATCGTATCGAGTCTTAGCTCTGCCTGCCGGCTGGGCTGAGCAGCCACATAAACAACGATTGGCCTGTTGGATTGTTCAGATAGGGGTGGGATATTAAGCCAGATAGGGACTCTCTCATGACTGATGCAACTATGACCTCTGCTGGCTGATTGATGGTGCCTGCACAGAGACAAGGAAAGAGTGTGCGGATAAGGGCGTGTCTCTCCGTACACAGTGCTGATCCGCATATGCACTCGTTAAGTGTAGGTGACGAGATGCATACGGATGCTGCCCACGTGTCGGAGGGGATGTGGGTTAGCTTCGTTCTCCTCAATCAGAGCCGGGATCAGCATTAGTGGAGAGGAACCATGACGCAATTGGGAAATTGGACGTGCTAAAGTCGGGAGAAAATGCATAAACAAAAAATATATATAAAAACAAAAGGTTATTTTCTATTTCAGCATTACTATGCTCCTGTGCAAAAAGCAAGGTTAAGATTTGGTGACCTTAGTGTGGAGAAACTCCAGTGGCCCACACAGAGCCCTGACCTCAAGTCCACTGAGCTAATTCAGGATGAATTGGAACTTTGCTTGTGAGTCATGCCTTTTTTGTCCAGCATTATACCTGAACTCACAAATGCTTTCCTGGCTAAATAGTTACAGAAACACTTCAGAATCTTTAAGCCTTTCTAGGAGGTGTGGGGTGCAACTCTAAAAACAAACTCAGGTGTCCACATACATTTGGCCACATACAGTGTATCACAAAAGTGAGTACACCCCTCACATTTCTTCAGATATTTAAGTATATCTTTTCATGGGACAACACTGACAAAATGACACTTTGACACAATGAAAAGTAGTCTGTGTGCAGCTTATATAACAGTGTAAATTTATTCTTCCCTCAAAATAACTCAATATACAGCCATTAATGTCTAAACCACCGGCAACAAAAGTGAGTACACCCCTAAGAGACTACACCCCTAAATGTCCAAATTGAGCACTGCTTGTCATTTTCCCTCCAAAATGTCATGTGATTTGTTAGTGTTACTAGGTCTCAGGTGTGCATAGGGAGCAGGTGTGTTCAATTTAGTAGTACAGCTCTCACACTCTCTCATACTGGTCACTGAAAGTTCCAATATGGCACCTCATGGCAAAGAACTCTCTGAGGATCTTAAAAGACGAATTGTTGCGCTACATGAAGATGGCCAAGGCTACAAGAAGATTGCCAACACCCTGAAACTGAGCTGCAGCACAGTGGCCAAGATCATCCAGCGTTTTAAAAGAGCAGGGTCCACTCAGAACAGACCTCGCGTTGGTCGTCCAAAGAAGCTGAGTGCACATGCTCAGCGTCACATCCAACTGCTGTCTTTGAAAGATAGGCGCAGGAGTGCTGTCAGCATTGCTGCAGAGATTGAAAAGGTGGGGGGTCAGCCTGTCAGTGCTCAGACCATACGCCGCACACTACATCAAATTGGTCTGCATGGCTGTCACCCCAGAAGGAAGCCTCTTCTGAAGTCTCTACACAAGAAAGCCTGCAAACAGTTTGCTGAAGACATGTCAACAAAGGACATGGATTACTGGAACCATGTCCTATGGTCTGATGAGACCAAGATTAATTTGTTTGGTTCAGATGGTCTTAAGCATGTGTGGCGGCAATCAGGTGAGGAGTACAAAGATAAGTGTGTCATGCCTACAGTCAAGCATGGTGGTGGGAATGCCATGGTCTGGGGCTGCACGAGTGCAGCAGGTGTTGGGGAGTTACATTTCATTGAGGGACACATGAACTCCAATATGTACTGTGAAATACTGAAGCAGAGCATGATCCCCTCCCTCCGGAAACTGGGTCGCAGGGCAGTGTTCCAGCATGATAATGACCCCAAACACACCTCTAAGACGACCACTGCTTTATGGAAGAGGCTGAGGGTAAAGGTGATGGACTGGCCAAGCATGTCTCCAGACTAAACCCAATAGAACATCTTTGGGGCATCCTCAAGCGGAAGGTGGAGGAGCGCAAAGTCTCGAATATCCGCCAGCTCCGTGATGTCGTCATGGAGGAGTGGAAAAGCATTCCAGTGGCAACCTGTGAAGCTCTGGTAAACTCCATGCCCAGGAGAGTTAAGGCAGTTCTGGGAAATAATGGTGGCCACACAAAATATTGACACTTCAGGAACTTTCACTAAGGGGTGTACTCACTTTTGTTGCCGGTGGTTTAGACATTAATGGCTGTATATTGAGTTATTTTGAGGGAAGAATAAATTTACACTGTTATATAAGCTGCACACAGACTACTTTTCATTGTGTCAAAGTGTCATTTTGTCAGTGTTGTCCCATGAAAAGATATACTTAAATATCTGCAGAAATGTGAGGGGTGTACTCACTTTTGTGATACACTGTACATGTAATGTTTTTCACAAAACCAAATAGCCCATCTCCCATTTGTGGAGTGTGTCACTGTGCAAGAGACTGTCCACAGGCCAAATGAAACATTTAAAGCAAGAATTATAAGTAATAATACTTGACCTTATACAAATAGTTAGTGAAGCAAAACACAATTAATTATCAGGTTCCAAAACAAAGTGAAACTGTAATCTGAGAATGAAACACACACACACACACACACACACACACACACACACACGCCATCCATGGAGACCAGTGACCTGAAATTTTTTCACTGACGCCACTCTCAAACCTCAATCTCTGGCCTCATTAGCTTAGAGAGCTGATTATGATGATGAGTGTGACACACGTCAGCACCACCTGGAGGGTAGAAAGTCGAGAAAGAGAAAGCAAGAGCGAGTGAGAGTGTGACGGCGAAAGTAAGCGAGTGAGGGGGAGAAAAACAAACAGCGTATCTAAACTCACACGTGTTTCACTCCGCTGTCTGCTTACGTCTGTAAAGGACGTCTAAATGGACTCGGTGTGCGCAGTCACATCAATGTCCTCGCAATTAGTGCCAGGCACATGCTTAGGCCTTCACGCATGACATTTAGTGTTCATACACACACACACTTCTTTTTTTTCTTGTCTCCAACAAGCATATGACTTGATTTACTAGTCACATCAACAGTAGACCTACAATATTTATTTTTTCCTTACAGTCTTTTAGAATATTTACCTTAATTTAATCTTATACACTGACATATTCATGTTGATTGTACTTCACATGCTCATCAGCTATTGGTTATTTGTTCTACTCACACGTCTTGTGCATTGCTGAACCGAATATATAAAATACAAAATAATTACAGCTGGTTTAACTTAAATATTCTCCTAACCACATATATAGACATATGTTATACTTTACTTTATTAAATATATAATATATTATAATAAATATTATGTATTTTGTCAATCTAAAACCTGATATACCCTCTGTCTGCATTTTTTTTTACTGTTTCTTCCAGCATTTCTTCCAGCTGCCATATGTTTTAAATATGTTTTCTACCTAAACTACAGCACTTTAATCAGACAGCTCATGTGTAATCAGGAACTAATCTATCTAATCTAATCTACAGCTGAAGGGACTGGACTTTGAGGAGTCTGCAGTTAGCACTGTATGTTCTCCCTCACTGATATTTGGTTTAGATATTTAATAGGTTGTTCTGTCTATGACCTTCACCTACGTCTGCACCTACGTTAGAGCTCACAGCTTACACACCGGTGATGTTAAACAGCCCTGCACAGTGATGTCATTACTTTTACTAGGCGTCTTGTATAGTGTATGTCATTCTTAATGTGAAAAACAGAGTGGTATTCTCTTATAAGAGATGACATGGGAAGAATAAACAAATGGTTTTGTTAATGTATGATGAAAAGAGAAATACAGACTGTTCTTTTTTCTGTAACCAAATAACTATCAGTAGTTTTTAACACCAAAAAAAAAAAATAAAAAAAAATCTCAAAGAACAAAATGTCACAAGTAGGGTCTGAATTCTCCCTACAAAGCTTCTTTTTCTAAGTGACTTCAGTGTAATAAAACAATTCAGTTCGTCATGTCCTTTTAATAAAATCTGCATAGCAGGGATAATTATAGTTAATAAGACAAGCTAAAAATGACTAAAACTCATTAAAAGACAAACTGAAATATAAAAGTAGGCCTCTGTGGTTTTCTTTACAACACAGAGATAAAAAAAAGCTCATTCCAATACCATTACAAACAGTACACATACTGTATATACATGCCCATTTTTTTATTAATTTACTTATTTTTTTATTTCAGTGTAATATTTAGCAATATAAACTGGGCACTAGGAAATACTCAGTGAGCACTTTATTAGGTACACCTCTATAGTACATCCATTTATAAGCTATTTAGGTAAACTTTGTGAGTATGCAATGACTGACTGTCACCCACCTGTACCCCATTTATTAATCAAAACAGACCCCCCATAGAACCCCCATTAACCAGATAATGTTAGGATGTTGATCCTTCTCAGCACTGCAATGACACTAACATTAGTGTGTTGTTCTGGTATGAGTGTATCACGTATAGCAGAAAGGAAATATGGTCCATTTAGTAATGAAAACATTATTTTCCCCCATTGTTTAAGGGTTCAGACTGTGTCCTCTTTTCACCAAGTTTTCAAAATAATTTTTGCCTCTTCTTTTTTTATTTATTTTTTACTTGTATGTGGGTATCTGTAATTTTGAATAATTCAATTCTGAGTGAGCTTACTTTTATATGCCATTTCAATTATATTCCCCAGCACCTGTATTAGCTTATAATTAAAGTAATAAGATATAATAAATGTAAAAAAAAAAATCTATCTTTGCTCTGGGCAGGTTTGGTTTATCATGTGGTTAAATCAATCTTTGCACAAACCTTCTCAACCACTATAAGTTAAGCATTATATTGTATTTGAGTTCCTGAGAACTTTTATCTTTTTCATACATAACTAACATTTCCTAATTTTGCAATAAACACTTTTATTTTTTTAACTGAAAGATTGGAAATTACATTTTAAGGCAATTTTGACAGTCTGTTTTTGTCTATCATTTTCAACATGTAACCTTTAAAATCTCTATTTAATTTTGTTACTTTTAGGGTTTTATATGTTTATTGCCTTTATGAAATGTGGACAGTTGATTGATTAATTAATTAATTTATTTTCATAAGCCACTTTATCCTAGTCAGGGTTATCTGTGGTGGGTACAATTTTACCAGGAAAAAGTGGCAGCCAGGCAGGAATACCCTGGACAGAGGGCCAATTGATTACATGGTTTTGTCTTAAATTATTTAGTTTCTGTGGGCATTTAATAAGGTCAGAAGTCAAAAAAACATATATTTGTCAAAAATATAATATTGAAATTTTACTGGCATAAATTATACGCAATATCAACACGTAAATGAAAGAGCAGTGGTGAGAATCAGTTCTTGAATTTTAGCTTTGTGAATGCCATCCAATATAAGAAATAGTGATGTTTTTGTACAAACATTAAAAAAGCTGAGCCTAAGCTGAGCTGGCATACATACAGTTTAGGGACATGTAAGTTATTGCAATCTTGCCTTTTTAAAGATTTTTGCAACTGTACTTTTGCTGTGACATTGTTATGAGTTTTATACATAAAAACATACGTACAGCAACTGGTCATGCCCTATTAAATATATATAAACTGTTTTAAAAAGGCTACTAAAACTATGACTTTAATTAAACCTTTCCAAGCTTTGCTGTCCAGCCAGAGTTGTGCCAAAGACTTTGGTGATTTTAATAGTTTAAATGTTTTTTAGTTGTTCAGTCACAAAAAAGTAGCACTAACATAAACTGTCATGATATGCATGCTCTGCTCTCTGCTCTCATGTATGCTGTATGTAAACTTTTGGCCTCACCTCTACTGCCAGGTACTTACTGACTGCCCATGTTATAAAATCTACTTACTTCGGATATAATCTATATTCTACATAATTACTAAATCTTAGTTCAGCACAGGAAAAGATTTCCAATGTTTTCACTGACAAACTTAATTGTATTTTGTAAATATAAACAAATTTGGAATTTGATGCCTCTAACACACTCGAAAAAGCTGGGACAGAGGGATGCTTACCACTGCCTTCAATCGCTTTTCCTATATATTACACTTTTTGATCAGTAAGGAACTGAGGATACTAATTGTTGCAGTTTTTTGCCCATTCTTGCTTGATACATTTTTAATAGATCTTGACTGCAGGCAGGACAGTTAGGCACACAAATACTGTAAATACGGAGCCATGTTGTTGTAGCATGTGCAGAATAAGGCCTGGCATTGTTTTGCTGAAATAGCATGTATTTCTTGGTACAAGATGCCTTGTTAAAATGAGCAAAAACATTTCCTATCAGTACTACAATAACTAATAGTAACCACTGGATTACTTCATAATGTATCTGCTCTGTTTTTAAATACAAGTTGTCCACTTTGTTATATTTAGAATTTTAGCAAGTTATTTGGGTTAAGTTTTTATTATATTTATTTATTACAAACCTTTGTCTAAAGCCACTACTTCTGGGATGAAAAGAACTTAACACTGAACAAAATGTGTCAATGAAACCACTACGGGTATATTGTAGCAATACTGTTCACAAATTATACAGCAGTCTGATTGTCAAATAAATTACAATTTTACTCTAAACTAATTTGTAAAATACCAGTGTTATTAATAAATAATTAGTAAACTTTGATACTAATTTTGCTCTATTTGCTAAATTCCAATATTAATGCGAAATGAAACACTTTTCTTATGGGGACATGTGGTGGGCATTAGGTTATTAATGTAGGTATTAAATTACATATTCATAGACCAACACCAAATAAGCAGTTATGGTCATTTTTAGTTTTTCACTTTTGCTTTCACAGTGTTTATCACCTTCTGTTTTATGCAAAGATTTGGTTTGACATATCGTTAATTTTCCTAAATGAAAATAAATAAACACAACATTAACTGTAAACAAACTTTTTGAGATATTAAAAAACTATATTAAAAAGTGACATTTCCAGAAGTGTTTTCCTTTATGTATTTTCATTTCATTTCACTTTCATTGTCACGTCACATTAACACAGTTGTGAAAGGTGAGTGAAAATCTTGGGTGCATAGTCCCTCACAGTTTTAACACGCATTAAATACAAAAAACACATTAGCTTACGGAAGTCTTACATAAAACTAGCACCGTCTGTTCAATTCATACAAGTAAAGCTATGAATGTACAGATATACAGCATTAAAGTATAATCTACTGTGCCTAAGTAGAGAGGATTCTAATAAGTCATTGACTTATGAGGCATGTTATTCGAACTAATCTAATGTGAATGTTTCAAGTTTCAAGAATGTTTATATATATATATATATATATATATATATATATATATATATATATATATATATATATATATATATATATATATATATAGTCATAGACAATACCCAATTGTGTAGTGTTCTGATTTGTTCTTTAAATGAAAATCATTAGAGGTATTTTTAAGAGTGTAAAAATTAAAGGTCATTTGTGGGAAACGTTGAACTATGAATTATGCAAAGAGAAAGGGTATTAAAAAAGAAGTTGGTACATCATCTATCCTATTCTACTGAACTATTATTTCGGATTGACTGTCCAGTCAGATCAGTTATATTTGCTAAATGTGCATGTTGTTTTTTCTTGCATTTAATATTTGTATTACTGCATCCCCATCTAGTGGTTAAATCGGTTACTACTACACAGCCGGTCGAACAGACTACATTAACCATGATGCTGTTCGCCTTGCAACACAATCGTACATATTCTATCCAAGTAGTTTAATAAATTACCTATTGTTTTTATTAGTAATAGAAAATAACTGACTTGAAGAGAGAGTAAAGCTTGATAAATAATCACTAATAGCATCTGATGCACTAACATCTGAAACATATGACCGTCACGCCAGTGTAACTGCGGTATTACGGATTCTAATCTGGTGTGAGTTACAGATTACAAGGTATATTATAAATTAAATGTTTACTAGTGTTCATTTACCCGGTTTTGTTGCAACACTTCTCACGAGAGCTTACAGTACCGTACAGCCTGTTCAGATCAGGCGCGAGCCAGTGAGCGTGTCAGTGACGTCAGAGCTGTGGCGGGTACAATCAAGTCATTCCTCCCTGATCTTCATACACACTGGTCCAACATCAGTGGCAGATCTTACACAGACACACCCCAAAATCTTGTGAGAAGCCTTCCCAAACGAGGGGAGACTGTTATAGCCCAACTGCATGTACCCAAGGTTTTGGAATCAACAATCTTGTGTAGGTGTTTTTATTTATTTGGCCATATATTTCCATTTCATGGTAGCATACTAATCTGTGAGCCCACATTTTGTACAACCCCAAATCAGAAAAAGTTGGGACAGTATGGGAAATGCAAATAAAATTAAAATGCAGTGTTCCTCACATTTACTTTGACTTTTATTTGATTGCAGACAGGATGAACCTGAGATATTTCATGTTTTGCCTGGTCAACTTCATTTTATTTGTTAATATACCAGCATTTCAGGCCTGCAACACATTCCAAAGTTGGGAGGGGGCAATTTAGGGCTAGTAATGAAGTGAAAAAACTGAATAATGGATGTGATTCCAAACAGGTGATGTCAGCAGGTGATTGTAATAATGGTACAAAAGCAGCATCCAGGAAAGGCTGAGCCTTTGATGAGCAAAGATGATCAGAGGATCTCCAGTTTGTCAACAAATGCAGGGTGGCACGGTGGCTAAGTGGGTAGCACTGTCGCCTCACAGCAAGAAGGTCCTGGGTTTGATCCCCAGGTGGTGCGGTCCGGGTCCTTTCTGTGTGGAGTCTCCGTGTCCGTGTGAGTTTCCTCCGGGTGCTCCAGTTTCCTCCCACAGTCCAAAGACATGCAAGTGAGGTGAATTGGAGACACTAAATTGTGTTTGATATAGGTTTGATATAACCTTGTGTGAACTGATGAAACTTGTGTAATGAGTAACTACCGTTCCTGTCATGAATGTAACCAAAGTGTAAAACATGACATTAAAATCCTAATAAACAAACAAACATGTATTTAAAAAATCGAAACACACTTGGAATTTAATGCCTGCAACACACTCAAAAGATAATAGAATATTAAAGCTACACTGTTTAGAAACACTTAACAATAAGCAGATAAACTGGTAACAGGTAAGGGAATCGTGATTGGGTATAAAAGGAAGATCCACCAAAGGCTTAGTCTTTACAAGCAAGGATGGGCTCACCACTGTGTTTCAAACTTCATGAAATAATTGTCAATGAGGGTCATTCCTGGGATTGGGTGCCTTTTGTACCCTAAAACTTTTTGAAAATGAAACACTGTTTTAATATATTTTTCAGGTTTTATTATAAAAAGGACATGTTATACTTTTCCAAACTAATATCGGTCAAGCTAAATCACACATGTACACTCATACACACTGTGATGTCCACCCTGTTACATATTAGGTTGTAACAGGGTGGACCATAACAGGGTGGACATTCTGACATAAAATTAGCCATTAGCGAGTGAGCAAAACCATGCTAGCATAAAAGTGAATTCAGACAAAGAATTCTCTGCTTTTTAGTGTGATAATTTTTTAAATGATCAAATCGTATTGCTTTTTCTCATATATCCCATAACAGGGTGGACATGTTATGGTTGACCATATAAGACTTTTAGGATAAAATGTGGAAAAAACAACATTAAAGTGAGGAGTTAGCCACTCATCTTCCACAGTTGTTTTCCCTCCAAAAAGATCATGTGAGCTCGAGGAAATGTAAAACAGTTCTTTATTTTAAGAGACAGTAGTAAGAAATAACAGGGTGGACAGCAAATTGAGGGACGTGTGAAAAACCCTTATAATCAGCAATAAAATTAAATTCATAAAGAACAAAAATCCAAGGTTTAGAGAGACTTAAGCAAACCTTTTAACCAGAATGGAAAGACTGAGATATTTTCATGATTAAACCTCATATATCCATCACTACATCAGAATGTACAGCACTGGGGACATGGGAAAACCTCTGGTATCTAATTTTATTGGGAAGGGAGGGGGGGGGGGGGGTGAAAGTGTTAATTATTTCAGTAAGATGTTTAGAAATTGTATTGTTTAAAATTTTATTTAATAAATACAATGATCAGTACTGGGGACACAAAAGGCACCGAATTGTAGAAATGACCCATAATATTGTAAAAATTTAGGGAATCTAGAAAGATCTCAGTCCATGTAGGGCAAGAACAGAAACCACCACTAAATGGGCTTAACCAAGTTTAGCCACATGGGCTCAGAAGTAATTTAGAAAACTGTTGTCACTTAATATAATACACCACAAGAAATGCAACCTGAAACTCAACACAAAGAGACACAAAGACAAAGCCAGACATTAATTCTATGCAGACACACCACTGAGTTATCTGGGCCTAAGCTCGTCTCAGACTGAATGACAGTGGAACTGTAGTCCACATTTCAGCTTGTTTAAAAAAAAAAAAAAAGGACATTGAGACGAAGACAAAAGATAATAAGGATCATCCAAACTGTTATCAGCGAAAGCTGCAAAAGCCAAAAACTGTCATGGCTTGACTTGCATATGTGTATAGGTCCCACTGATGCAAAGGTGTATATTTCAATTTTAAAGATGTACTGCTATGAAGGTTACGTCTTTTTCTGGAAAGTCTGTGGTTATTTTAACCAGCCAATGCCAGACCTTATTCTGTACATGCCACAACAGCATGGCTTCATAAACACAGAGTGTGTGTGCTTGACTAGCTTGCCTGCAGTCCAGATCTGCCTCCTATATGGTGCATCATAAAGTGGAGAATAAGACAAGGGTATCCACAGACTGTTGAAACATCTGAAATCATATTTTCTTTCTACTTTTGTCAGTTAAATAAAGATTCTAGAGCACTGACACATCACATATTCTTTTTAAAAATTTTATTCATGCATTTTATCCCATTTTATCCCAATTTAGCATATAGTCAATTTGTCTTCTGCTGCTGGGGGATCCCTGATTGCAGTCGAGGTGGGTATATTGCTGCTCACACCTCCAACGACCCACGCGCAGCCCTTAGCGGAATCCTTTTTCATCCATGCATTCTACACAGGGGCCTCTCTATCTGCCAATCAGGGTCCTACACAACGTTTGAAGACCCCACCCACATAGTCCGGTCATCCCACCCTAGCAGAAACGTGTCTGCTGCAGGCACTGCCAATTACGCCTGCTAGATGGCGCCCAGCCGATCGGTGGCAACGCCAAGTTTCGAACCGAGGAGTTCAGAATCTCTGCACTGGTGTGCTAGCGGAATATCCCACTGTGCCACCTACGTGCTACTTTTTTTTTTTTTGCATTTTACAAAATGTCACAACTTTTCTGGAAATAGGGTTTGTATTTTAGACAATACCATTTTTGCATTTGACATTTTTTTTATTTTTTGTGTGATGTAATTGCTTTAGTACATTCATACGTAGTAAGGAACTGCATTGTGTCCATTCTGTCTCAGTGCCATGCTATATAGGTTAAAGGGAGTGCCCACTTCCCCTCTATGCTGGCCAGAGGAAACTCACAGTCTGGCTTGGCATCAAAAACACAGCCAAGAAACATGCTGTGTTTTTACACAATGTGTGTAAACAGCACAATTGGTCTCTTCTCCACTCAGCGGCCCTGAATGAAGGCCTGTTTGTGCTAATCCTGATTAGCTCAGACATGTTTACATTGCAGCATAGAGGCCATGTTACTGACAAAGTCAGTAGGAGGTGGGGGGCATAGCAGATATGGCACGCCATTGTAAAGGTTCAGACCTTAAAACAATGTTAACACATCTGCCATATAGGGAGGATATTAAAACTTGGTAAATCGTGCTAGATTAAACAATAGATAGATTCATTCTAAAAAAATGTGTGTGTGCCAAATTGACTACTGTACTGGATGCTGAATTACAAAACGGCCAACAAACATTAACACCTGTAACACACACTAACACCTGGAACATGCATATCAACCTTCCACATCAACGGCTGTGCCAAATTGATCAAAGAGGGTTGACCAGAATCCTATGCTATATAAACATACAACTCTGGTCTAAATGTAGCCATAGCAAGCAGTTTTCATAACTTGGTCGATGCTGAGACACTCAAGGCACTTTACAAAGTTTTGGCAGTATTTGACATTATACATACACCGATCAGCCATAATATTAAAACCACCTCCTTGTTTCTACACACATTGTCAGCTTCACTTACCATATAGAAGCACTTTGTAGTTCTACAATTACTGACTGTAGTCCATCTGTTTCTCTGCATGCTTTGTTAACCCCCTTTCATGCTGTTCTTCAGTGGTCAGGACTCTCCAAAGACCACTACAGAGTAGGTATTATTTGGGTGGTGGATCATTCTCAGCACTGCAGTGACACTGATGGTGGTGTGTTAGTGTGTGTTGTGCTGGTATGAGTGGATCAGACACAGCAATGCTGATGGAGTTTTTAAACACCTCACTGTCACTGCTTAACTGAGAATAGTCCACCAACCAAAAACATCCAGCCATCAGCGCCCCGTAGACAGCGTCTGATGAAGGTCTAGAAGATGGCCACCTCAAACAGCAGCAATAGATGAGCGATCGTCTCTGACTTTACATCTACAAGGTGGACCAACTAGGTAGGAGTGTCTAATAGAGTGGACAGTGAGTGGACACTGCATTTAAAAACTCCAGCAGTGCTGCTGTGTCTGATCTGATACCAGCACAACACTCTGTGGTGGTCATGTGGGGGTCCTGACCATAAAAGCAGGCTAAAAAGGTATGTAGAGAAACAGATGGACTACAGTCAGTAATTGTAGAACTACAAAGTGATTCTATATGGTAAGTGGAGCTGATAAAATGGACAGTGAGTGTAGAAACAAGGAGGTGGTTTTAATGTTATGGCTGATCAGTGTATATGCTTCTATTTAACTTGTTACTTCTCATTTAAATAATATCAAATTGTAACTATAGCACAGTAAATGTGCAGTTAGCAGTCAAATGTTCATACACTTAAAAAGAACAGTACTGTAAATTTGTTCTTTTCTAAGGACATGTATTCAACATATGATTCAGCGTATATACAGTACATTCTTTGTGGCTAATTCTATGTTAAAAATTATAATTTACTATAGTTGGTGATGATGTCTTGCAATAGATCTAGTTAGACGACATCCTTAAAGCATAAATCCTTCTTTTGCTAAGGTCCATCTTAGGCTGAAAGAATATTTGCCCACATGGTTCAATATAATTCAATTACACTAAGAAAGAGGTGCCATCATTTGCTGGAACACATATACATATTTTTACATCTACAAATGCAAGTTCAGACTCTTCTACACAAAGTGAAGCCATTTATCTACAACATTCAGAAATAACACTAAAAAAAGAGGTGGCATCATTTGCTGGAACACATATACCACTGGTCATAGTCAAGCAAGCTTTACATCACCACAGAGGAACGATTCACTCCTCCACAAATATTGGAGGATGTGGCAATGAAGGTTCTATTTTTAAAAGGCCAAGATAAATTTACACCTGTAACACTTTTAAGTCTTATGCCTGTCTGATCTCTTTAAGCTTCTAAACTGCTCTTTTAATATGAACCAAGATGTGAAGGCCAGGCAAATCCCTTTCCTGTGGCTATGGAAAAATATCACTCTGCTTTTTGTAGCCATGGCATGGCAAGCATTAAAACTCACTCTGACAATGTACCCATGCTAATAGAATTCAAGGATGTGTGTGTTCTTTCAAGGCTGTGTTCACTCCCAGGTTATCCAGCTCTGACAATGGCGTTGAATACGCACTTTCCAAATAGATTACTTAAATGTTTTTGCTGTTTTTGGTTTTAATATTTTTATGATGTAGTTTATCACCCATATGGAACGTTTTAATCTTGTAAGTCCTGCCAGTCTAACTATTAATACTAGAGTCATCATACCTTGGTCGGCGCTGCTGGAACGCGGGAAATCCTCTGATCTGGAGAACTCTCCTCCTCCATTGTCGTCGCCTGGAGTTTTGCGTTTCTTCGACATTGGCACTTGAAAATTAGACTAGACCTTGTGGAAACGCGCTCTCTGCTTGGACCGTGAAGATATGAACATGCGAGTGGCCGCGTTCATTCAGACGGGCGCAGTTGGTTGATCCTCTAAATTCGGCGCGCTTGGGGGAAAAGTTGGCAGGTGCGCTCACTAATGTGCAAGGCAATAAAAAATGACGTGGAGATGCTATAATATAGAGAAGAAATAGAACCGTCCAAAAGTCGCCGTCCTTTTGAAAAGTAATACAATATGACCACGAAGTGATCTGCGCAATCACGTGTGCCTGGGATAACACTGGAGCGAAGAACATGCCCAAATTCTAAACTCTGGTTCTCCTATTTGCAGGGATCCACGCAGGTCCCTGTTTTAATCTGCTTCTCCACTCTAATGTGGCCATTGCTTTGGCTTGCATGGTCAGCTGTGAATGGACACACACCTGACTGATCCTTCTTTACACTTTGGACTCGACTGAGGATGGCAGAAAGATGCCCTGGACATGTCTCCTGTTTTTGAGCCGACTTTGTAACAGTAAACACACGGACATCTGTGCAGACAGGGAGAAGCTCTGCATATCCCACTCCTGCCAGTTTAGACGGGCAGAGCAGCCGCATCTCTTTACTCTTAACTGGTTGGCACGACGTCTCACCTTCGGCTCTGGCGCAAAAACCGACGCTCCGACGACGTGTTAAAGACGCGCTCGTCAATCTCTCCGCCGAACTTGCTGATGCTGATGCAGTTGCCAGGGAAACGCGGCTCAGGCGAGCAGGCATGGTTTTATAGCAGCCGGCTTTACGTACTTTTTAACTTTTGCGCAGCGGTGAGCTCTCTGTAATGAGCAAAAAACTCTCCCCGATTTCCAGCGCAAATGCAGGGTTGGTCTGACGCTACGAAACGACTGTAAATAAAGGGTCGCGCAG
Source organism: Trichomycterus rosablanca (assembly GCF_030014385.1). Taxonomy (NCBI): domain Eukaryota; kingdom Metazoa; phylum Chordata; class Actinopteri; order Siluriformes; family Trichomycteridae; genus Trichomycterus; species Trichomycterus rosablanca. Next base: position 29,183,946 of record NC_085992.1, read on the forward strand.
GGGGAATGTTGCTTTTGCTTTCACGAATCACTGACGTCAGTGGACGCCTCCGCAAACGGCGCCGAGGCTGCAGCTCAGATTGACTCCAGTAATAACCCCACTTAGTTCTTTATTGCAAGCAAAGAAGCTGGACGCGACACGTTAAGTTAGGAGAAAGAAGTCATGTAAGTAAATGTGTGGGTATTTGAGCCAGAATTGGTGTTATATAGTGCATCTTGTGTGTGTGTGTGTATATATATATATAGCCTGACTGTAACCAATAAATAACAAAAAATGCAAGAATAAAGTTTTGGACTCTATTTTTATTTATTCCTTTGCCTCAGTGTTTAAGTAAAGTTGGAAAAAAGTGCGCATCTGGTGAATCAGCGGATGTCCAAAGGGAACCAGGGCGCAAAACTACTGCTTTTATGGATCATTGAGGTATCTGCTGCAAGTTAAATCTACAGTATGCTGCCACCCCTTTAACGGGTACAAAAGTGAATCAAAGAAACAAGGAGCTATGGAATATTATATATAACATATATATATATACAGTGTATCACAAAAGTGAGTACACCCCTCACATTTCTGCAAATATTTTATTATATCTTTTCATGAGACAACACTATAGACATGAAACTTGGATATAAGTTAGAGTAGTCAGTGTACAACTTGTATAGCAGTGTAGATTTACTGTCTTCTGAAAATAACTCAACACACAGCCATTAATGTCTAAATGGCTGGCAACATAAGTGAGTACACCCCACAGTGAACATGTCCAAATTGTGCCCAAAGTGTCAATATTTTATGTGACCACCATTATTATCCAGCACTGCCTTAACCCTCCTGGGCATGGAATTCACCAGAGCTGCACAGGTTGCTACTGGAATCCTCTTCCACTCCTCCATGATGACATCACGGAGCTGGTGGATGTTAGACACCTTGAACTCCTCCACCTTCCACTTGAGGATGCGCCACAGGTGCTCAATTGGGTTTAGTCCATCACCTTTACCTTCAGCTTCCTTAGCAAGGCAGTTGTCATCTTGGAGGTTGTGTTTGGGGTCGTTATCCTTTTGGAAAACTGCCATGAGGCCCAGTTTTCGAAGGGAGGGGATCATGCTCTGTTTCAGAATGTCACAGTACATGTTGGAATTCATGTTTCCCTCAATGAACTGCAGCTCCCCAGTGCCTGCAGCACTCATGCAGCCCAAGACCATGATGCTACCACCACCATGCTTGACTGTAGGCAAGATACAGTTGTCTTGGTACTTCTCACCAGGGCGCCGCCACACATGCTGGACACCATCTGAGCCAAACAAGTTTATCTTGGTCTCGTCAGACCACAGGGCATTCCAGTAATCCATGTTCTTGGACTGCTTGTCTTCAGTAAACTGATTGCTGGCTTTCTTGTGCGTCAGCTTCCTTCTGGGATGACGACCATGCAGACCGAGTTGATGCAGTGTGCGGCGTATGGTCTGAGCACTGACAGGCTGACCTCCCACGTCTTCAACCTCTGCAGCAATGCTGGCAGCACTCATGTGTCTATTTTTTAAAGCCAACCTCTGGATATGACGCCGAACACGTGGACTCAACTTCTTCGTTCGACCCTGGAGAAGCCTGTTCCGAGTGGAACCTGTCCTGGAAAACCGCTGTATGACCTTGGCCACCATGCTGTAGCTCAGTTTTAGGGTGTTAGCAATCTTCTTATAGCCTAGGCCATCTTTGTGGAGAGCAACAATTCTATTTCTCACATCCTCAGAGAGTTCTTTGCCATCAGGTGCCATGTTGAATATCCAGTGGCCAGTATGAGAGAATTGTACCCAAAACACCAAATTTAACAGCCCTGCTCCCCATTTACACCTGGGACCTTGACACATGACACCAGGGAGGGACAACGACACATTTGGGCACAATTTGGACATGTTCACTGTAGGGTGTACTCACTTATGTTGCCAGCTATTTAGACATTAATGGCTGTGTGTTGAGTTATTTTCAGAAGACAGTAAATCTACACTGCTATACAAGCTGTACACTGAATACTCTAAGTTATATCCAAGTTTCATGTCTATAGTGTTGTCCCATGAAAAGATATAATGAAATATTTGCAGAAATGTGAGGGGTGTACTCACTTTTGTGATACACTGTATATATATATATATATAATAATAATATATATATATATATGTCTTGAACAGTCCTCTCGAACCTGTAGAGGAGGTGGGAGAAAGGTGGATGATAGCCAAGCTGTCATCCATCCTGGACATCACCACATATCAACTACATGAGTCTATAGGGCTTCTAACAAGCTCCTTCAGTAGCAGACTCCTCCACCCCATGTGTAAGAATTCTACCGCTACCGCAGGTCCTTCATTCCAGCAGCCATCAGGGCTTACAACAGTAATAATATGTAATAATGTCACTCATACCTAAGAGAAGAAATAAGAGGTGCAATATGTAACATATTTACAATGAGTGCAATACGTAATATATTTTGCAGATCTGAATGCATATGTGTGCAACATTTTCACTATTTCTTTCTGTTTTTTTCTGCCTTCATACTGCTGTAACAAGTTAATTTCCCTAAGGGGATCAATAAAGTCTTATCTTATCTTATATATGATGCTCATGCTGTTAATCCAACCAATATATTGTAGTAAGGTGCAGCACTTTAGGCTTTTTCCACATCTCGTTTTAGTGCAGGTCCTCATGCCCAGCATTCTTCAATGCCAGTGACGAACGCTCCAGTCCAACAGGCTCTTGGCAGCTCAGCTCTCCCCCCATTCACTGCAGCTACTGACGTCAAAGCTGCTTGCGTCAATGCGCTCCCTTTGACAGAAGGGATGGATTTTTTCTCATAGGAACCTAATGGGATTAGGAAAAAAATCCTAAAGAAAGTAGGCTTCTGAGTAACAATAACTTAATCTGGTTCTTTGTGGCTTTTGTGTTATTCGTGGAAAAATAATCATTCACATGCCTGGTCAGACACAGTTCACGAAGATCTGTTTGAGTAATATGCTGCAAGTATTTATTTTTGTAACTGCACCAGTCTCTTGTCATGTGCAGCCAGGCACATTTCGCCACCCATTTGCACGCGTCTATATACACATACTGTATAGTGTGAGACTGGCTGAAAAAGATGGTTCACAATAGAAAGTGGATTATTATTAGTCAGGCTTTGGGTAAAACTACATTATTAGTCACACAGATTGTTGCGTCGCTATAGACGCGCATGCACGTTTCCTTTATGACGCGTTTCAAATCAGCATCAGCTCGCGCGTCATAAACGCTCGTGCGTACATGTCATGCAGCCTCGATTGGTCCAATTGCATTAAAGGGATTTTCTATTGTCTTTTCCCAAAACCTTATTGTCCACGTTTTTTCCTGGAAAAATGATTTCAATGCATATACACTATATTGCCAAAAGTATTCACTCACCCATCCAAATCATTGAATTCAGGTGTTCCAATCACTTCCATGGCAACAGGTGTATAAAACCAAGCACCTAGGCATGCAGACTGCTTCTACAAACATTTGTGAAAGAATGGGTCGCTCTCAGGAGCTCAGTGAATTCCAGCGTGGTACCAGGATAGGATGCCACCTGTGCAACAAGTCCAGTCGTGAAATTTCCTCGCTACTAAATATTCCACAGTCAACTGTCAGTGCTATTATAACAAAGTGGAAGCGATTGGGAATGACAGCAACTCAGCCACAAAGTGGTAGACCACGTAAAATGACAGAGCAGGGTCAGCGGATGCTGAGAGGCATAGTGTACAAAGGTCGCCAACTTTCTGCAGAGTCAATCGCTACAGACCTCCAAACTTCATGTGGCCTTCAGATTAGCTGAAAAAGGTGCGTAGAGCTACATGGAATGGGTTTCCATGGCCGAGCAGCTGCATCCAAGCCTTACATCACCAAGCGCAATGCAAAGTGTCAGATGCAGTAGTGTAAAGCACGTCGTCACTGGACTCTAGAGCAGTGGAGACATGTTTTCTAGAGTCACGAATCACGCTTCTCCGTCTGGCAATCCGATGGACGAGTCTGGGTTCGGCGGTTGCCAGGAAAACGGTACTTGTGCCAAGTGTAAAGTTTGGTGGAGGGGGGATTATGGTGTGGAATTGTTTTTCAGGAGGACTCTCAATGCTTTAGCATACCAAGAGATTTTGGACATTTTCATGCTCCCAACTTTGTGGGAACAGTTTGGGGATGGCCCCTTCCTGTTCCAACAGTTGACTGTAGGGGCACAAAACCTAGAGCCCACGGCAACTAAAAACACAAGAGAGACACAACAAAGACACTAACAAAAAAGTGATATAGTAGAAAGTAATGTATTTAAAAATCATTGCTGAGTCGAGAATAGACCGCTAACCAAAACACCCTGCCAATAACACACTTCAGACAGAAAAACTACACTGATAAAGGAATATAGCAGTGTTTTTTGATACCCACATTTATTTCCACACACCATATTCCAACACAGAAAAACACCTACCACTAACAATGCAATGCACATTAAATGGTATCAGGTGCAGCAGTGTTGTTGGGAAGGAAATAGTGCTGTAACCAAAAATATCAACTGCCCATTAAAAAACACTAGAGGTGGGTTAACACACATTTTATGCATAAACAAATAGCTATAGTGTCTAACTGTACATATGCAGTGATTGCTAACAGGGAATGTGTTCTAATAAAGAGGTCAGGAAGTTCAAACAGTATTTAAAAATGCCCCTGACACTTTTATACCAAAATAAAACACAATATCATGTCATCACCAAGCTTGTGTCATTGCAGTGCTGGGAATGGTCCATCACCCTAAACTTCATCTGGTCAGCGGGAGTAGGGGGTCCAATGGGGGTCCCTTTTTGATATATAAATATGGTATGGAGGTAAGGAATTGGACAGCCGGATGGGCTACAGTCAGTACTACCACTGTTCATCTCTGTGGTAGGTGTAGCTTAACAAAATCAATAAATGTTATGCATTATGATATGTAAACCTAACTTCAAAAAAGAATTTGGTAACCTTCCATCTATAAAAAGTACATTTGTAAAATAATAACCAAGTTGTTTATTACTGTTTAACCATGGTCAAATGCATGTTGGATTGTCTTTACTGCCTGGGATCTCTGAGACCCCAAAAATAAGTGTATAAAATTGAGGTGTTTAAAACACAAATAATATAAAAATATGGCGCCCAGGTGGCGCAGCAGGCTATTCCGCTGACGCACCAGCACCGAATTTCTGAACTCCCGAGTTCGAGGCTCGGTGTTGCCACCGGTCGGCTGGGCGCCATCTGGCTGGCATAATTGGCAGTGCCTGCAGCAGATACTAATTGGCCACCGTATCTGCAGTGTGGGTGGGTCTTCATAAGCTGTGTAAGGACCCTGATTGGCAGAAGAGATGCCCGTGCAGAGGACAAGAAGAGGGGGGCTGTACACGTGTAAAGAAGGTGTGGGCAGTGGCGTGCCCTCCTTGGAAGCAAATCTGGAGTCTGTCAGCAGGAGGAAAAATAGGGAGGAAAAAAAAAAAAAAAAAAAAAAAAAAAAAATATATATATATATATATATATATATATATATATATATATATATATATATATATATATACATTTACAGCATTTAGCAGACGCTTTTATCCAAAGCGACTTACACAATGAGCTGAACACAATGAGCAACTGAGGGTTAAGGGCCTTGCTCAGGGACCCAACAGTGACAATTTCAGGAGCATATAACCTGAAAGAAGATATGACACAGAGACACTATGAGAAATGTCATGGCAATTGTTCATGGCAATTATAAATCATAAAATTTATGTAAAATTATCTTGCATTTTATAGTGCCACCTAGCACTGCATTTACACCATATTGGTGCCTAAGTCTAGAAACCTCCTATGCTATGTGTCTCTGTTTGGTAACAATAATTCTGGGAATTAAGCAAAGCAGTGTATCCACATTTCCGCAATTGCCAAAATCCTATCACATTGGTGTTATTGTTGCATCCCTGGCTGCTGTAACTCAAAACAGACATCCATACTTGAATTTTCACGATTTTTTGAATAACAATTGAGGAGCACATGGGTGAGGTTAATACAGAGGGATAAAGGTCCTTGTTTTAATACAGTCTGAAGGAGCACTCTTGTGTGTGGTATAAACTTTGAAGATGGCAATGTTTATGTTGGCAGGAAAAGACTGAAACCAGGTTTTGTACAATGCCACTTTTCTTGGAACAGTTGGGGAAAAAGAATAAATGTCTCGAGAGTCTGCTTTTGACCGAGCTAGCGCTCGTCTTAGAGTTGACGTTCGTAGAGGGAGTACTGCTATGCCGGCTTGAGGAGGAAGTGGAGGAAGCCGCTGAGGTCCAGCCTGTAATGGACCACAACTACGCGTGCTGTCCTTCTTGTGGTACATACATGCTGAGTTACTGTTTTTAAATAGCAACACTTTAAATCATTTACTTGAGTAATTTGTTATAATATTAGCATACATTAACTTTAGCTTGCATTGAACCGGACTTCTCAAAGTCGTACTGTTAAGGAACTAAAAGTTCCACTGCTGTGGAGCTGAAAGGCCAAAGTTTAAAGCATTTAAAGTGTGTTAATTTCAGTGTACAGGATGCTAAAGTTGTAGTTTTATGTCTCACTTTCTTGTTTACTACATTAACTTTAAAGCTTCAGTACATAACTGAATGAGCAAACACTGGACATCATGCATGTTTGGTATCAACATTAAGGGAAAGGAAAGTGAAGTGTACATTTAATTTATGGCAACACTGCTTTCCACTGGGTTGGTTACTAGCTACCACAGAGTAGGCTAACGTAATGTTTGCAGCTCACTTACCTCTATAGTTAAAAATAAACTGCTCAAAGAACAACCTGTAGCATTTTCCAACTTGGAACCTTTGACTTGAGAATGTTCCTTTACTAGCTGGACCACGTGATCCTGGCCAAATTTCCTGATGCCATATTGAAGTTATCGCTAGTGAAAACCCTTGTTTCTACACACTGTCCATGTTATCAGCTCCACTTACCATAGCAAAGCACTTTGTAGTTCTACAATTACTGACTGTAGTCCATCTGTTTCTCTGCATGCTTTGTTAGCCCCCTTTCATGCTGTTCTTCAATGGTCAGGACCCCCACAAGACCACCACAGGGTAGGTATTATTTAGGTGGTGGATGATTCTCAGAACTGCAGTGACACTGACATGGTGTGTTTTGTGCTATGAGTGGATAAGACACAGCAGCGCTGCTGGAGTTTTTAAACGCCTCACTGTCACTGCTGGACTGAGAATAGTCCACCAATCGAAAATATCCAACCAGCAGCGCCCTGTGGGCAGCGTCCTGTGACCACTGATGAAGATCTAGAAGATGACCAACTCAAACAGCAGCAATGGATGAAAGATCGTCTCTGTCTTTATATCTACAAGGTGGACCAACTAGGTAAGAGTGTCCAGTACAGTGGACAGTGAGTGGAAACGGTATTTATAAACTCCAGCAGTGCTGCTGTGTCTGATCCACTCATACCAGTACAACACACACTAACACACCACCACCATGTCATTTTCACTGCAGTGCTGAGAATCATCCACCTAAATAATACCTGCTCTGTGGTGGTCCTGTGGGGGTCCTGACCATTGAAGAATAGGGTGAAAGCAGGTTAAAAAGACTACAGTCAGTAATTGTAGAACTACAAAGTGCTTCTATATGGTAAGTGAAGCTGATAACATGGACAGTAAGTGTAGAAACAAGGAGGTGGTTTTAATGTTATGGCTGATCAGTGTATGTTCACAAAGTCTCATGTCCCCACGACTTATGGTTTGGGCTTTAATACTACTACTACTACTAATACTACTACTACTACTAATACTACTACTACTACTACTAATAATAATAATAATAATAACAATAATACTAATACTACTATTACTACTACTTCTACTACTACTACTAATAATGATGATAATAATAATAATCCTACAAAAAACAGTAGGGTTCCATCAGCTTTGGGGCTTGAACACCTAATATCGTTTTTTTTTTGCAGTTTCCATAACATTAGAAAAAGTCATGAGGTATTATGCTTATTAAAAAGGCTAAGTATAATTTGTGAGCTATCTCATAGACCAAGATCAAGATAGATTTTAAAAAATATATGTTTCCTCAATGGGTTAATGTAAAGACAAAAAATGCAATGACAGAAGCAACCATAATAGGGCACTGTATGTGGTTCTCCAGAACATTCGCCTTATTTTGAATTGTGTGCATTAGTAATACAATTTTAGGAAATAAAATTAAATAATGCATTATTCAAATATATTTATTTAAGTGTATACATTAAGAGTTAACTTCAGGACCCTGATTTACGCAGTCATGAATGTGGACTTTCAAATATTCACAATATTCTTTATTAGTTTGCAGTGCCACCTTGTGGGGGAATACAGTACACGCAACACCAGTAACACGAGTCCAAGTCCAAAAATGTACAACAGCAGGTAATTGCAAATAAAAGAAAGCAGTCATTTGTAAACTACGGATATTTAATTGAATACGGCACAATTGTTTAATCTTATTAACCTTATTTTTTTTTTAATGCCTGCAACACATTCTAAAAAGTTGTGATGGGGCAGTGTAAGACTGGGGAGTTTGTGGAATGAATAAAAATAAACAGGTAAACACATGAATAGCTAACTTGTGATAACATTAAAGGATGAGTCGAGGTTCAACATTTTGCAAAAAACTGTGTAAGCGAATAGACCTACAGTGTAAGACTGAAGTTTCTCCATGCATGATTATAAGGGCTTTCACCATTTACAGTCCAAACCATAATTTTAAAAAATCAGAGAATCTAAAAAAATGTAGGACAAAAACCATAATAAAATGCCAGTGACATTCAGGTACTCAGATGGTGAAGCCTTAAAAACCAACACACTTTTATAATAAATATAACAACGTGGTCTTGGAAGTGATTTAGAATTTTTTTTTTTTAAATTAAAGCTTTACACCAACATTTAGAAATGCTGCATTTTTTTGTTTACTTATATTGTCTTTATCTCATAGTAAAATTGTGAAAGATCTAAAACATTTAAATGTGATTAATAAAATAGAAATCACTTTTTACACCACTGTAGTTGCTCTTACTTAGTTAAGTTTTACTTCACCCCTGCTGTAACCCCTTTACTAAGCAACATTAGTTTGGTAAGCTCTGCCATTAATATACAGTAGATCTCAGATGTAGTACAGTACTTTACCAGAAGCCCTTGCAATATGCTGCAGGTTTCTCTGTAGAAGAGTTAAATAGCAAGCTAAGCTAGCTTTCTGAGTGTTAGCTGGATGTTACAGAGGCCTCATGTTTACTTACTGGTTATTTGGTTGCTGCTGTAGCTCTGCCCTGAACATGGCCCTAATGTGTGCTGCTACACATTTTAGCTATGTTATGTAATGTACATTCTTAGAAATTTGGCACCCTTTATAAAAATTGATTACAAATACAAGAACACACACACATTTATATGTATTTATACAAACCCCAAAAATGTTTGGACAATCTGTTATTTGTTAATTATCTTAAATCTTTATTTAACTGACAAAATTTGAACAAAAAGATGTGTTTAACTGATCAACATTATTGTATTTTGTAAATATAAACACATTTACAATTTGATACCTGCATCTTACTCAAAAATGTTCAGCTTTCCTATTAATGGGACTTTTAATGGTCTGGAAACTGAGGGCAGTTCTATCTGATCATCTATGCAATTGAATTGAAAACAAACTAAATCTTGGGGGAGGGGGATACAATTATGTTGGTGCATAAATATGCACACCTTTAAACTAATACGTACTTTGTTAGCACCTTTTGGATATATGTACCTTCTCCTGACTGAAACATTTCAATGATAAGATCCCTTTAATACTTTGTAAGCTCTTTGCAGCTTTTGCTGTAAAATGCTGAAAGTAAATGTCAGTAAAATCTTACTAATAGAATGGAACTTTATATGGGGTTAATCAAAATTACTTAAATTGATTTAATTGGTGCCAGGTGTTCTGACTACTATTTTTTTCCTTTTTAAAAAAAATGCATTTTCCTCCCAATTTAGCACACTCAATTTTGTCTTCCGCAGCTGAGAGATACCAGATTGCATCCAAGAAGAGCACGTCGCTGTACACGCCTCTTCCGAAACATGCACCGCCCTCCTCTTCTCGCCCATGCATTCTGCACAGGGGTCTCTTCTGCCAATCAGGGTCCTTACACAGCGTATGAAGTCCCACCCACCCACCCACACATCATCCGGCCCCCACCCTGCAGATAGGTGGCCAATTAGTATCTGCTGCAGGCACTGCCAATTATGCCCGCTAGATGGCGCCCACCCGACCGGTGGCAACACCGAGTTTCGAACCAGGGAGTTCAGAAACTTGGTGCTGGTGTGCAAGAACATCCTGCTGCGCCACCTGGGAGCCACCTCCATGCCACTCAGTACTTTTGTTTCAGTTTGTTTTTGCATTTTACAAAGTTTTGCTTTTTCTTTGTGTAAGTGTGACAACTGCTGAAACAAAGGTATGATTCACATCTAAAATGTGACTTATAAATCATGAGGGTCAAACTGTAAAAGACACCCAAAAATAAATGGGTAGAGTTATGTTCCTCTCATAGAGGTGTGAATTAAACTCAGTGTGACCGCTTCATAATTTGGGGTCAGAAAGCTCAGTGTTTTCTCATGTAGCGGTGCAGTTTTGGCATTCCCTACTGTCTGTTCCTACTGGCACTTCTAAACTCTGACCGCTCTGAACACCTACAGATGGATGCAATTCCTCATGTAAGTGAAGGGAATTTGCTCATAAGGGAAGAGTAAACAGTGCAGAGTTACTCCAGGCCTGGTGAGCAATGAAAACAGACTACAGTTTGACTTCAAACAAGCTATCAAAAGCTTCTCATTACGTGTGCTCATAACAGCATCTGTACTGTATGTAGGGTTTTTTAGCTCTGTGTAGACAAACTGCAACATATAGCAATTTTAATAGCGGGAATGCTGCATAATGCCAAAGCTTATAACATATTTATCTAAACTGATCAGACCAAGAACAACTGATCAGCTTTAGTATGTTTTAGTAGTTTTTATATTTCTTTTAATTTTTTACATGGATGATATGCAGCTGTATATTAGAGTTGCTGATATGACTGAGTGTATTGAAGCTCTTCAGGACTAGATGAACTGAATTTTTCAAAGTTACATGAAGACAAACCTGAGGTTCTGGTTGTTGGTCTTGACAACATTGCTAGGGAGTTGGAAGTGGCCCTTGGTTCACTTAAATCAAAGGTAAATGCTTTTCCTAGACATTTGGATGTTGTTTTCGTTTACAACTCTTAGTGCATATTAACAAGTTTAGTCTTGTTTTTTTTTTTAATTTTTTTTATTTTTTTATTTTTTTATTTTTTATTAAAGAACATTGCAAAGATCAGACAGTTTCTGACTTTTCAGGGTCTGTTAAGGAGCTTTGGCAAGACTTTAGCTGGTACAAAATGCAGCTGCTTGACTTTTAACAAAAACATCAGTTCAGTGCTAGCCTCTCTTCACTGGTTGCCATAATTTTAGAATTGATTTTAAAGTACTGGTTCTTACATTTAAGGCTTTACATGTCAAAGTACCTAAATACATTTGTGGATTGCTAGTCTCCCATACTAGTTCTAGGTTGCTAAGATCTGCTTCTAAAGGACTTTTAGTTGGTTCAACTACCAAAGCAAAGGGAGATTGTTGCTGTGTACCTAAACTATGAAATAGTCTTCTCCCCGACAATCTTCTTTTTAAAAACAATATAGCTTTTTTGAGTGATAATGTGTTTAAGTGTTTTATGTATTAATTATTTTGATTGTTCATTTATTAACTTCATTGTGAAGCACGTTGTAGCTTGGTTTTAGAAAAGTGCTATATAAATAAATTTTATTTACTTACATGGTGTCAGTGTTAGGCAGAATGAAAACCTAACCCTCATGAATCAACACAGCAGCATAAACTTAGTAAAAATGAAAGGGGTTTTAAATTAAGTAAAGTTTTACCTTATGCATTTGTAGATTTAGTGATGAACTGTATTTACTAACAAAAGTTTTCCAAAGTGTGCTTAATCTCATGTGGTTAAATCTATAAAAGAATGATGCTGGCTTTTAGTGCTGTTAGAGGTCTCAAGCATTCAATATGATTGTAGTATTATGTTATAGAGATGCTTTTAGCAGCAGATAATACCAATTCATTTAGACCGATGGGAAAATGACTGATGTCATACTTTTTTTTGGCATTTCCCCTTTTTCTTCCAATGTAGATATTTTCAATTTCCTATTATCATTGGTTGTTTCAGCTGCCAGTGGTAGCTTCTAAGAAACAGGTGTTTCGCGTATGGAGAGTCATGCTATGCTCAAAGTGACTCCCCCACCAGAAGTGCCAGGACCTGGACCGGACACAGAGGTTTCATTTTTGCAGCTGCAATGAGGAGAAACCTCATCCGACCTTCCCCCCTCAGACACGGTCGATCATGTCTGTTGAAAACTTGCCCAAATTGGTAGAACCACTGAGATTCAACCTGAAGAGCTTAAGCTTTGCACAGTGGTGCACTAGAATATTAGACCGCTGCACCAGAAAACTTAAAATGGGAAAGATGTTTGTCATACACCAGAAATGACTCAAAGCACAACAGTGGTGGAGTGGTTCATAAATGCATGTCCTAAAGTGGCACAGTGAGAGTTCTAATCTTATCTTTATTAAGTATCAGTGTTAAAAACTCAAAACTGGAGCACACCACTACTCCCTACCTAACCTGTCAAAACTTGAAGAAAAGAAAGGGGACATATTGCAAAATACATTCAGAATTACTGGCTGTAATAGATGCTAAGGTGGCTGGATCAAGAATTAAAATACAGTATAAAATAAATATTGTATGAAGTAAATACAAAAATTGTTGACTTTTTTATTGTTAATCTTTAAGTAAATACAATTAATTGTTGTTTACTACACAAAATAGTAGCTGGTTTAAAATTAAACTGATAAAACCTCAAGGTTTTGGCAACTAGTTGTATGACAGAATACTTTTTAAATTTTAAATTTTTGGTATTTAGCAGACGCTTTTTATCCAAAGCGACTTACAGTACAGTTACAGCATATAGTCTGACCAATTGAGGGTTAAGGGCCTTGCTCAGGGGCCCAACAGCAGCAACCTGGCAGTAGTGGTTGAAGAAGTCATTCGGATTGAGTGATTCAACTTTGTGGACTGGCAGGCTTGAACCAGCATCCTTCTGATTACTAGTCCAGTACCTTAACCACTAGGCTATGGCTTGCCCAAAAATAGTTTTTTAAGGCAAAAAATAAGACCTGGCAGTCTGCATCAGTAACCATTTTTAATTTTTAATAAAGACTCAGTAGTTCTGTAACAATGGTGCAGCATAAGACTAAATAAAATAATAAGAATGAATTAAAATTAAAATCCTGAGGTGAAAATACTTCAGTTTTAAGAAAATGACATTTACACTTTATACAAATGATTGTCTGTACATTACACAATTAGCCATGATACGTATCATAAAATATAAATAACCTTACGTCAAAAATTATTTTTTGCATAAACAGTTAAGACAGATTTAAAGGCACTTTAGAAATAAGCAGTATTAACTGTCCTTGCAAGGTCTACATTTGCTCCGATCTTTCCTTTAATGCATAATTAATTTGCCTGCTTCAGAACAGTTAAACACATGAAGTCTTGTCTTTGGTGCTGTTGCATAGATCGAGTGCTAGTTCAGAAGACCACGCTATCGCTGTCACTGGAGAAACAGTGTATGGAGCACTGCTGTTCATATAGAAGGAGGTGTAATGGGCGTCCAGGCCGTGGGCAGTCGCACATGAGTGGTGCTTTCATAAGCAGAAGCGTTGTGCACCTCAGGGGCAGGAGTGCTGTCATACAGTGGAGATCCAGTCGCGGGAACTGACGCTGGGTGGGAAAGGCTTGTGTAGTGACTTGCAGAGCCACGAAGGAAATGGGAACCAAGACTGCTTGCCATTCCACCTGACTGAGACACTGGAGTCAGGGGTGCATTTCCTACACTCCATAAACCAGTGTACTGACTGTAGGACAGATATAAAAAGAAACAGAAATGTTAGAGATATGACAAAGATCTGTTAAGTAGTTTATGTAGTAGTTTTTTTCAAAACAGTTGGACACCTCTGGTGTAGTTGAACATTTTATAAAATGTTGCATGTGCAAAATTTTGAATTGTTTAATATTTTAGGTTGCTTTAAAATATATTAAATTTGCAAAAAAAACAAAACAGTATTTAATTCTGTTTTGTATAGAGACTATAGAAACCTTTTTTAAACAGTAAATTAACATAATGAAATTTGAATCTGAGTAAGTCAGTAAGTATGTCATCAATTGTTTCATCCTGGTGAGGGTCATGGGGGGTCTGGTTTCACCTGGAAACACTGGCCACAAGGCAGGGATACCCTTAACAGGGTGCCAGACCTTCAGAGGGCTTCAGCCACTCCTATCCCTCCCCTCTCAGACATAACCGATCATGTTTGTGTAGACGCCCGGTAAGCTTTACTGTGGGCAGTCACCCACATTTTAGCAGCTTTTATTTATGGCAGACCTTTTTTCTAGTGCTTTATGGATTACATCTGAACATCTGGATACATTTCATAGCCTATGCTGGCAGTTTTGGCAAGAAACCAATGTCCTATAAATTGCAATTGGTACAGGTAAACTAGACCTATTAATGTGTGAGATGAAGGAAAGTGCTGACCTGGAGTTGGAATTTGGTGGAGAATGTTGGTTCATCGGGACCATGCTGGGGTGAGAGGACATTTGTTGACTGGACCAGTTCTCATGGATGGGCAGCATAGACAGACAAGCTGAAGCATTTTCTGAATACTGAGCTGAAATCAACCACAAACAAACACTTGGTTATTTTCAATTCTCACTTGCACACTCACAGCAATAAAGATTTTTATACTAAATCATATTATGCTCTCTATTGTCATATTAATATAACTAAGAACATTTAACATTGGTGCTCAGACATTCCAAGACTGAGGGTCACTTGTTTATGACTGTGAGCTCCTATGTGGACAAAGGCTTCAGGAATGCAAGACATTCTCCCCTCAGTAGCACTTGTTTAAGTTTCTCATTAATGCCATGGAGAAATGGGTGTTTGTGCACCAGTGGGGAAAAGTGTGTAGTTGTGTGTTCTTACTGGGGGAGGTCGTTCTTTGAGGGTACGGGCTGGGATAAGGTGAGGAGCGATGATTTCTTAATGTTGTATAGTGTTCACAGCCAGGAGCGGACGCCAGAGGCAGAGCACCACCAAACTGAGGGTGAGGGTTTGCAGGAGGACAAAAAGATCCAGTACCTGGCAGAAACCAGCCACCTACTGAATGCAAACAGCAGAAAGGGCAAGTTTAATACATGTGAAATATACAGTCACAAATGTCATAGACACTAAACTTTTGAATACACACATTTAATTCACTATAATAAGTATAGATTGTACAAGTTGAAACGTACATTGGGTATAGCCAGTCTGTTGGTTTTCACTGAGGTCATCTATTATTTCTTTATGATCACTTCTATAAAACACATTTTGAAAAAGGAAGGATTATTCACATTTTTTACTCAACACAATCCTTAAATAAAAATAAAGAAAAAATAAAAATATTTTGTAGTACCTTTCTTTGGCATCTAGGAAAGCTTTGGCAAAAGGGTTGTGCTTTATTTTGAGTGCTGTAATCTGAAAGAAGATATTAGTTACATTAACATTTTACATCACGTAAACAAATGATTTCCATTAACATACTAAATTGCTGTTACGATACAATTCCTTGAATTGTAAGTATGTGAAAATTGCTGAACTTACCTCTTCATTTTGGTATGCTGTAACCGCTATGAACTGAGTTTCTGGGAAGGAATGACTGGTGATCATTTTTTGTGGCCCTCCAACCCGCACAATGTGAATTCGAGGTTCATATTTGTGTAAAGAGTTCAGCATGATCTAAAAAGTAACAGAAATCAGTAATGAGCCAGTTAATATAACACACACACAAGATATACAGAGTTGTGCACAATTTTCACTTTTTATAACAATAAAAAAATCACATTGAAGATCAAAGTATGACACAAAGAATAAAAGTCAATAGTAAACAATTTCATTTGATTATATACTATGTATCTATGATTGTTATATCCTAAATGATTTTATTATGCTATCATATTATAATAATCATTTTTATAATTGATTCAGTGATGTAGAAGTTGTTAAATATGCTTTTAAAGATAATAAACTAAGAAATAAGTTTCTAAAAGGAAAAAAAACACTATAAAATAAAATTTATATTTGGTGTACATCTATGTCAATTATGTTTATGTTTACTGTTGTGCAATTCATTAAGAAATGTGGAATGTTGTCTGTGTAAACTATTTTACCTTTGTTACATCATTCACTGGGTTATTTAGTATGTAATATCTCATTCTTTGTGCTTTTAAAACATATTTATGTAAGATCATTAGGTGAAGAAATAAAATCAATTCTAAATCTATTTTTAAAATGTACATTTAAATAGTTACAATAAAGATACAAATGAAATATTTGGCAGAATAATTAATTCAGTAGGCTACACTATTGTGTTAAACTACACTGACACAAAAACACAAGATTAATATATAACCTATAAAATACAATTATTTACAAACGAATCGCCCACCACCTTATTATTAGAGGTAAATACTATCTGATGTATGTTCTATGTGTTAGATATATGCGTTATTGATGGGTGCAGTGTTTTATACTGACCTGTCCTCCACCATTAAGTTTATTGGTGAGTTTGACTCTGCTGAAGGAGACTGGCGCTTTCATCCAATGCGCACCGAAGTTGGGGGAGTCGGGGTGCATGTACACACAGCTGGAGGAGCGGGGTTCGGGTCTGCCCCCTGCTACCCACTCCCCATTCACGTACTTCCAGCGATGCGAGTCCGCCGCTGAAAAGTCCAGCAGGACTGAGTACATGGCACTCGGGTCCAACCCAGAGATACTGACCTTCAGCACCGGGAACATGCGCCTGAACAACAAACACACATACAGCGTTTTATTTCACATATCATATCAAACCGAGTAAAACTCTTATAAACAAACTATACTTCATACTACATGAGCCCAAATGAACAAGGTGAGCATACAAATGAGCTTTTGTGAGAAAAGAAGTCTCCAAGAACTACATCAGAATATAAAGCATTGAGACACACCACTGCAATTCAGGTCAAACTGTGTGGTTGCTTTTAAATTAGATGGATGACAGAAAACTTTCTACTTTATAAAAGTATCTTTTTATCAAATTAACAAACGACAAACCATATCTAAAATAAAAATCTACCAACGAAAATGATGTCAACGCATTATAATGAATTAAGTGGCTCCGAATTTCAAAACAGATTCTTTCTTGATTTCTACTTAAATTCTGACATAGTTCTTAATTCTTAAATGATTCATTAATAAATAATTCGTTAAATGGTATGTTAATCTATGAATTGTTGTTTTCAGTTGTCACTAAAGGGGTCAATTGTGACTATTTATGTATAAAATTTGTGTTTCTGTTTTTCTTTTTTGTGTTCATTTCTAAGCACGAAATTCACGCATTCGTTAAAAAATATTTAAATACTGCTTTTCTAAAGGTGCAATTTTAAGGTATAAATTACTAGACGCTTGCAGTGTTTGTAAAATGGTTATTTTTATATTTATATTACAGCAGTAACCTTACCTTCCGTTCTTGGTAACAATCATCTCGTTGGTAAGTTCTCGAAACTTCTTCCACAGTTCCACATCATCCAGACTCACTTTAAGCTCTCTTTCTGTCGGGTCACCTTTCTCACTCCCCGCCTGCAGTTCATTCTCCACAGCGCTCAGTAGATGATCCACCCGGTACTGAAGCGCCTTTCCGGTGCACTCACTGCCAGCTGAAGCCATGTTTATCCACAAAAAAATCCAAAAACTGTCCAAACTGTAGGAGCCCCGAGTCCACATTTATAGCCCTGATGCTCCGCACGCAGCTGTGAACGACTTTGATTGGCTGGTTAGAGCCTTTGATGTGTGCCAACAAACTCGCCATTGGCCGGGCGGATTAACATACATGGAATAACGCCAAGCTCAAACTGCATCTACACTATTATTAAAGTATAATACCAGAAAGTAATGTTAAATCATTCGATGTCACTAAAAGTCACTAAATTGATTAAACTCAGATTCATACAGTGGTTCTAAAAAGCAGTCAACTAAAAAAATAAATAAAAGTAAAAATAAATAAAATCGTTAACCACTCAACACAAAACGCAGTAACCATTGCACAAAAGTGTAGACTTAAAACAGTGTCAACAAATAAAAATAGTAAACAACGAGACTATTAAAACATGAAAAGAACAAAAAACAAAAGCAGTCAGATCTAGACAACTAAAACAATAAAACTATAATAAAGCAACTTTTATTAAAGTCGACTGTAAATAGTTAACAGCCAAAAAGAGTTATATACATTCGTTTTTTTTCCAAAAAAAAAAGTCAAGTTAAACTTTAAATACAGTTAACTGTAAAACCACAAATCCAACAAGGAAAAGAATAAGTAAAAGGGGTCAAAATTAACAATTAACAGAAACAAAAAGGTTTTTAAATAAATGCAACATCAAACTTCAGTCAAACTTGGAAAGTTGTAATGCTTGAGGACTCAGATGATTTAGAAAACACAGTGGAAGGGAACAAAGGAAACACAATATTACAAAAGATAATACTGCAAATATTTTAGAGACATTAAATTGTGTTGTTTTTTTGTTGTTGTTGCTGTTGTTTTTCTTTTTATATGATTCATTTATGTTGAGAAGTACCACACAGTATTTCGTTGTACCATGTACAATGACAAATAAAGTTTCTATTCTATTCTATTCTATTCTATTCTATTCTATTCTATTTATTACACATACCAAATTATAAAAAATATTACAAATAAAGACAGTGTAATGCAGAATATTTAAATTTTTATTTATTATATAAACAAAAATATGTAACATTCATCAAACAGGACTATTTAAACTATTATACTGTAGAAGCTTTATTATTTGGCTACATTATAGACACATTACATAGACAGATATAAAGCTAATATTCCTAACAGTTCAGAAAAAACCCATAGAAAGACATAAACCCCAGAAGAAGTAAGTACATACGTTATAGTTTTCAAATATACATACTGTAGTAGAAGAACTGAAATTATTAAGTGCAGTCAACATTATATTATGCATAATTGGTCCATGTCTTCTTATCAACACGATTATCCTAAAATGAATAAAATTATATATTAGTTTAGTACACAAACCTGAAAAATAAATACATTCATTGACAAAACTACCTAAATTCTAGATTTGTTTACCAATGAAATAGTATGGTCAGAAATATCTGTCATGGAAAGAGGCATTTCTTGGCTGATGGAAATGTTTGCTCTGTTGCTTCTACATGGGAATACATCTGATGGTTGAAAACTGTACAAATTATCAATGTTAGAATTACAGTTTAAAGTAACAAATGATCTGTATTCAAATGAATAATATCAACCTGGTAATCTGATCAGTCAGTGTGTTTAGTGACTCCTTAAAGTGTTCTGAGTTCTCTGGTGCTGTGTGATTTCCAAAACGTTGTGGAGGAAGTGGAGACTCTCTAGGGTATGTGAGTTCTTTAGTTAAGGCTTGGTTTGGGCACACATGCTCCAGCTGTATTAAATAAAGAAATCAATAAAAAGGCAATAGGTTGATTAAAAACTTATTAACCCAATTTTTTAAGTTAACCCAATTGAGCTCATGAATAAGCTTATGTGTTTTATATATTGTGTGAACTAACCAGGTCTTTGATGCTGTGCCCTATATTATACTGCGTAGCCAATCCATTATTGTCTAGTAACCTGTTTAAAAAAGAAAAAAGGTTTAAAAAAAAGACAATGATACATTTTATTAATTCTTTATGCAGATGCTACAGGTTTCATTTCACTCCACTCATGGTTTTTGGGTGACTGACCTGCGAGAGTGAGCCATGTGGGAGAGGGAGAGGCTGTGCATAAGGTGGATCTTGTGTTGGATTAAAGTTGCGGCTTTTGATTTGTGCAGTGGTTCTTTTGTTTTCTGTTTGTGTAACGTAGGATTAAGAAATTAGAAAAAAAGATAACATAAAAAAGATAAGATTCCAAAAATGTAACAAAATGATGTTCTTCCTGTTCCATTTTGAGTTTTTACTTTGGAGTATTGCGATTTACATTAAAAGATGTAATGTGTTATAATAGCCATTTATATTCCAAGTGCATGTACATGCAAAATTAAAATTAGATAAGAATTAAAACTCTACCGAAAGAAGAATATTGGTCTTGAATGCCTCTAAGAAGCTAGGCTGTAAAGTGGCAAACTTGGGCACCTTCAATTCCTGTGAAAAGACCTGTTAAAGAAGTTACATACAAATAAGTTTTATATGCTGATTTTTTGTTGTCCCCATGGCACTGTATGGGAAACAAGGTGGCTGACGTAGTAACAGGGATTGACATTAGTGCACTGGTCAGAGGTGACAAGAAGCATGTCATATCTCACAGTTTGGGTGTCAGTCTCAGCGCCTGACTCTCTCACCCCACACAAGGCACATGCGTGCTGCAGAGGGTGAGAAGTCAGGGTGGGGGAGGACATAGGAAGAAGGCTGTTGGTGGAAGTGACTACTCACACACCTTCAGTCCATATACACCACAAGAGCTGAAATCATTCTGTACTCAACAGCACAGCTGTGTTGTCTAGCATTAAGATTTAGATCAACTGATTTGTGGATTAATTCCTTTTGATATGAACTAAATAATTTAAGTTACAAAGTTCAGGGATTAAACATCTGTCAAAATGTTGGTGGTTACCCCTCCTCATTATTAATTCGAGTGTACATTTTACGCTGTAGGTATTTACCAAGCCCTGATTCTATTGTCAAATTACCAAATAGTGTCATTAGAAATTGCTTTTTTACTCATTTAAAGTCAAGTCAACAGTCAGTATTGAGAATGATAATTTTAGTCTTGCGTGTGGCCGCTTGATTGTGATGAGACTAAAACTTCTTTGTACTTGAGTGTAACCAACAGGCTGAGTAATCTCCTACCCCATTTCTCTGTGTCTGTGCATCTATGGCACGTGGGCAACAGGGCTGAGTAATGTCCCCTTCTTTGGTTCTTACCAGTTCTGTCTGCCCACTGTTTGCTTTCTTTCCACTACCTCCAGCCAAGGCCTGCTCTATTTGCCTGAATTCACTTTGACAAGGATGTGTGAGAAAAATGAACTCTGCACGTCTGTCTGAAGTCCCCGAACCCCACCGCCTACTCCACCCACCCCTGCCCTATTTGTTGCCTTCTTCCACTCCTTTCATTTATCCTGTTTCCCACTCTTCTACTGTCTCCTTTCACTCTACCCTCTGGTAGTCGGGCTTACTGTCCAGTTAAATGTTCTTAACATGCAGAATCGTTCACATTAAGCATCAACCAGAAACAACATTAGACATACAAGTAATAATTAATAAGTTAATGTAATTTATGTTTCTCTTGCATATGGTCTAATCCTACTAGAGACATCTTCAGTTCTTTAGATAATTTATATTTAAGATAGCTCTCATTGTGCTTCAGTGGAGTCTTTAAACAATAAGCCCTTTTTATTTTTAAACCTGTGTAAATACCAGGTTATTTTAACTAGTAATGAAATGGCTTCATGTCATTTACACATACTGGCTTCACACAGCTGTTTTTTCTTAGTTCATGTCATAGTGATGGTAAAACTTGATGACTTGATGGCTTACTTATCAAATTCAGCTTTGTCTGTGTTCAGTTAGTTTAAGTTTTTAACCAATTAACTATTTGATATAGCAACCAAGTGGTATTGACATTTTTGCAGGGTAATATGCATGTTGAAAAACTTTGTTTCCTAAGTAAATAAATCATTTCTTTGTGTAATATCATATTTAGTTCACCTGATCCTTACTGGTATTACATTTTCCTGAGACTTTGCATCTTCAGACAAATTTAATTTATTTCTATAGCAATCAAATGATGACCATGATGTACAAAGTAAAACCAAAGCTTACCTAAAACTTACCTAAAGCTAATTAACTTTTCTAATTTTGTTAAGGATGTTTTAAAATGTAACTATACAGCATGTGTATATGAGAGAAAGAGTGATGAGGGGGACAGTGACCACCACAGGTGTGTTTGCTCCATTTTTCCCCCACCCTGCATGATCACATCTCCTGTGGTTTGACACATACCCTGGGAAATGTTAGCTTAGATTCATCCTGTTCCTGAAGCTGTTTGCTGTGGAGAACTTGAGTGCTGACCCATTCTCCTCCTTCTCTCGCTGACTCTAAAATCTGTTAGAAGACACAGATAACCAATTTTTTTTTCAGACCGTCATTTTAATTTGTATGTGTGCTGCTGAATTATGTGCACTATTTTGTGTTGTGATACATTAATGAAACAATTTGACACAGTGATACGTGGATTGGCATTGTCTATTATAATATTAGGCTTGTTAAGCCATGGGAACCCAATTCATAAGGTGCCAGATGAACAGTACTTGAGCTGACACTGCGTATAAAGGCTTTGTAGAAACTGTGTTTTAGCAACACTTGGCTGAGCCATTGTTGCTCCCAGATGTTTCCACAGCATAATGTTTACAATGTAACTGTTAGGAAGAAGAACTTAATTTCAAAGACATGGATTGAACACTTTTATCCTGAGACATGACATTGTTCCTTCCACTCACCTGGGTCAATCAAACTGCTCATAGTGTGCATATATTTGTTTGCATATTGCAGTTTTTTGTATGCATACCGTATGAAATCAACACCCTGGACAGGGTGTTAATCTATTCCAGGGCACAACACATTCACATATTTGCTCACACATCCACAGAGGGGCAATTTCCAGCAGCAAATCGACATTCTGCATGATTTTCCGAGGTGGAAAGAACTTTTTGAAATTGAACCCCCACAGAGATGGTGAGAATATGTGAAGCTCCTTACAGAGAGTGACCGTAAATAAGGATCAAAACCAGGAACTAAGGATGTTGCTATGGAGCACACACACTACCAGCTGCAGCCCTGTGCTGCTCACACAAGAATAAGTAATAGATTCATCGATTCATAAATCATTCGTATAATACCTTGTTATAATAACTTATTAAGTAAGATATACATGTTTCATATTCAGGCATTACTAAATTAGACAGTAGAGAACAGCAGGCAAAAAAAATACATACATCTTAATGCACATGTGCATTATAAAAGTGAATTTATAAAACGGATAGTTCTGGTCCTAAAATCTGATTGGCTGAGCCACGTTCGAAGCCGTTGTAAAATCCCCGATATACGCACACCTATGAACACCTCACATCATTCCATATTAATACGCCACTGAAAAGAAAAAGTGAATGTTATGTTATGTTTTACTGTATTTTATACATTGTCTCAACGTTTCTGAAAACAGGCTTTGTATGACAGAAATAGTTGTTTCTATAAAAATAAAATAAAGCATAAATAAATAAATGCTTTATTTTATTTTTATAGAAACAACTATTTCTGTCATACAAACCCTGTTTTCAGAAACGTTGAGACAATGTATAAAATGCAGTAAAAACATGATTTGTTAATTTTCTTAAATTTAAACTGACAAAATTCATATTGAATATTTAACTGACAAAAGTAGAAAAAAAAAGATTTCCAATGTTTTCACTGATCAACTTCATTTTGTAAATGTAAACACATTAGGAATTTGATGCCTACAATACACTTAAAACAGTTGGGACAGGGGTATAATAAGAGTGAATTTTTTTAAGACATTCCACAATAAGCAGGTGAATTGGTGAATCATGATTGGTTATAAAAGATGGGTCCACCAAAGGACTCATGCATGAAACATGTGATGTGATTAGATGAGTCCATGTTTTAACTTGTTTTTAGGAAACACAGAGTTCTGTGAGTCAGTGATTACAAGGACCATCCACACTGTTATCAGTGAAAGATACAAAAGCTAACATCTGTCATGGTATGGGGTGCATCAGGCATAGGTGACCTGCATAAGTGTGAAGGTACTGGTAATGTGGAGGCATATATTGACATTTTAGAAGACGCCTGCTGCCATCAAGGCAACATCTTGTCTCGGGAAGTCCATGGGTATTTTAGCAAGACAATATCAGGCCTCATTCTGCATGCACTGCTACAGTGTGGCTTCATAAACACAAAGTGCATGTGCTTGACTGACCTGTAGTCCAGATCTGTCTTCTACTGAAAATGTATGGTGCATGAAATAAAGAATCAGACAACAGCAACTAAGGACTGTTAAGCAGCTGAAGTCGTGTATCAAGCAATAATGGAGAAAAACTCCAAATTAAATTGCAATGATTAGTGTCCTCAGTTCCCAAACCATTAAAAAGTCTTAATAATAGTACAGGTGATGGAAGACAGTGGGAAACACACCTATGTCCAAACTTTTTTGAGGGTGTTGCAGGTATCAAAAACATTTTAATCATTTGATTGGTAAATTGGTCCTATATTTTTATTATAGAATTATTGTAGTAAACTAATAATTTAGTCATTTCTTGAGATTTATTCTTGATCTAAAATTAAAGGTATTTACACATTTTAATAATTGTAGGGAATCATTTTAAAAAGAAAAAACCATCCAGAAGTAATCTTAAATACTTTAATTATAAAGTATTTTCTATGTTAATGAAATAATTAAAATGTTTAAATGTTTTATTAAAATACTTTTACTTTACTTTACTTTATTTTTTTCTGAAAGCATGATTAGAACTAAAACTAAAGCAAACAAAAAGACAAAGTGAAAAACTATTATTTATTTATCTACAGTGATTAGGGTAGCAGTAGGTTTAAGGTGTACCCTGGAAACACTAAGCACAATGCACTAATACCCCCAGTACTGGGCTTCAGTGTATTACAGGACATCTTGTATTAGCTGCTCTTAAAATTAAACATTGAAAACACCATTTGTCTTCAGTGATTTGATGGTAAATACTCTCATTGCTAGTGGTTCCATTAGAGACACTTCCTATTTTCTCACAATGCATCAAACTGGAGGTGTGTGTAAACCATAAAGGGCACATTGGGTTGTTAATATATTCCTAATGATGTGCTACTTCTCAAGAGTAGCTTCGGCACTACCCCACTCATGCCCGATAACACTGCACACCCGGGTGAGGACACACTTTGTCTGATGGGTGCAAACTGTCCCACCAGAGCGCACTGGAGCAGGACATGGTTTACTCACATCAACATGTAGCAACTAGCAGCCCCTTATCAAGCCCATACACATAGTAAGAAACAGCCGTTCTTAGATCAAGACAACTTTATAGACTGGGCGTTTAACAGTGCTTCATTGTTTTGTATAACACACAATGATTTAACCTGAGTCTTATTTTTCCACTTAGCCCAGCAGCAGACTGAGCAATGCCATGAGCAGCCGTATTTGCCCCACCATCCTGAAAATAAATATGTGTGAAATTCAACACACTGAGGAAGCCTTATGACTCACTGCATAACATGGAAACTAAACACAGAATAACAAATAGAGATGAATTTTTTTATTACTGTTTGTTCGTAGAGATAACTTATAGATCCTTAGATATGACTGTACTCTGAGCTCAGCTGCCGTTCCTTAAATAGCAAGCCATGGTGAGCACTGTTTTTTTATTTATTTTTTCATTACAGTGGGGAATGTATAAGTCTGGGTTTGCTGGTGCAGAGGGCCAGTAGCTGGTCATGTCTGTCTGAACAGTGGGAATATTTCACACAGACAATAAACTTGTCAGCTCCATCACATGTGGCTGACAACTCTAAGCATTTATATAGGCGTCAAAAAGTAGGGTTAACATGCTTTCACTAACTTCAGTAGCTCATTTCACCGACACATTTTAACTAGGGGGCAATCACAATGATCCTGCACTTCACTTCAAAATGCTACTGTGTACAACATGCCACAAAACAGCTGAAACCATTCAGCAAATAGTGAAATGGAAAAAAAAAAGAAATCGGATTATATTTTAAGTTTTTCCAAATATCTTAAGAGAAGAACAAAAAACTAACTTTGTGACATCCAAGTAGGATATCATTTAGCTCAGCGGATAAGGTACTGGACTGCCAAGTTTTTGGGTCCAAAGTAAATGAATTGTTTAAAACTTATATAGCCGTTTTTCAGAGTTCTATGCATTCAGTTGCCTTGATATTTGGAATACTGTACTAAAACTGAGTAGAATCCAGCTTTAACCTTTGGTGGCAGGGATTCCACAATGCGTCGGAAAGATTCCTTTGAGATAAGTTTACATGAATACATCATGCATTCACTGTACATTTTTATTATTATAAAATAATTCTTCAATATGTAGCTACTGTAAAATTTATTGATTTAATAGATACTCTAATACTATTCATTTCCATTCAAGTTAGCCTATAAGCACATGGCAAACCGATAAATGTAATTATTACAGTAAAGTTAAGTCTGTGATACAAACTTGGTGGATAATGAACGTATTTCAAACAACTTGACTTATTAGTTTTGTGATGTAGAACAAGTGAACAATCACAGATATAATACCGGGTAAGAGAAATATTGCAGCAGGTGAATTTTTGGTTTGTAATAATTATAAAAATCGCATAAGTAGCCTACATGCTAGTCTAATAATACATGCACATAACTTTTATGCAGGAACAAAGTACTTTGTGTAAACTATTATGTAGAAACAGTATCCACTTCTTCATGTTTTTTGTCAGATACAGTGCAATATTTCATGTTTTAAATTCCAGCAAGTTTACTGTTTTTCAGTACGACAAGGAAAATCTATAAGTTTCTTTCATTTTACATTTTCGGCATTTAGCAGACACCTTTATCCAAAGCGACTTACAGTACTGTGACAGTATTCTGTCTAAGCAATTGAGGGCTAAGGGTCTTGCTTAAGGGCCCAACAGCAGCAGCCTGGGGCTTGAACCAGTGACCTTCTGGTTAAGACTAGACTACAACGTTCCATAACAATTAATATTCTTTTCACTAGTGCACACAGTATTTTTTAATGAGCCTCTACCATTTAAATTTTTTGGCATTTAGCAGATGCTTTTATCCAAAGTGACCTACAGTACTGAGGCAGTATATTGTCTAAGCAATTGAAGGTTAAGGGCCTTGCTCAAGGGCCCAACAGTGGCAACCTGCAGTGGTGTGGCTTGAACCAGCGACCTTTCGATTACTAGTCCAGTACCTTAACCGCTAGGCTACAACTGCCATAAAGTCGATGTATTTAACCTGAAATAATTTACGTTTTTTTTTTAATCAAAGTTACACAGACGCCTGCAACTGGGGGTGATGAGGATGTTCTAACCTGACTCACCAGCAAACGCAAACTGATTTTGGACCCAAGGGCAGGAGCAGTGTATGTAAATAACCGTGCTTCTGTCTCTGCCATTCTTTAAACAAATTGAGAACAGGGGAGAGGAATCAGGTGAAGAACCGACCCTTTCGTGAATGTTTTGAATTAAGTGGAATACGTAAATGAAAAGGACGCAATGATTAGTCAAACTAGAATACAAAAACAATAAACGGGTAAATTAGTGAGATTACTCTCCAAACTAAGAAATAAGGTGCACACCGCTCAACTTTACCGACATAGTCGATTGATTCAGCTTTGTTCCGCCGGTTTTATTTTACCATTGTGTTATTTTGCAGCGTGAGTTGCAGGCATCATTTACAAAATACAATTAAGATCTTATTTTTTATGCTTTTGTCAGTTAAAGTTTTCAAAAAGTAACAAATTTCAGATTATTGTTTTATTGCATACAAAATACTCCACAATTCTCTACAATGAGGTTTGTATATCAGTTAAAAAAAAAAATTCAAGTATAGGGAGTATAGGGAGTCTATTGATATATAGGTAGTTCAAAAGAAAGTCAGATGGGTAGACTGAGGTGCTTTATTGACTCTTCCAAAGGGAAATTTGGGACTACCAATGCCAATCCATTAACTCATTAAAACCGTGTACAGTTTGGAGCCCTCGCAGTTCAGTTAGGTTTTCTTAAAAGGGACCCCTGTCTCTGTGGAACAGTTTTCTAAACAGTCTGACAAAGGGCCTAAGCTCTGGCATGATGTGACATCCAAGGCCAAATTGGTCTGTCTCCTTTGTATGTGAAATGAATTAGACATTTACCCCTGAGTGATGTTTGCCAGTGCTGTGGTGAACAGAGAGATCTCTCCGTCACATGGAGGATTAGGAGGGGCTTCTGTTTGTACATCTCACTGCTATGTGAGCGGTTGACCATCTTTTCCCATAAGGCCAAGAATAAACAAGCTTTAAGCACAAGTTGTGTTTGTATATGATCAAAAGGGTGAAGTAGAGAAAACAGCAAGAGTTGTAATGCCATGAAACTGTTAAGTTATTTCTATTATTTTTGTCTGTGAAAGGCTTTTTTTAAATGATTTACTGTTAAGTTTTAACTTTTTTTAAATATGATACATTTTAAATTAAAATGTAATAAACAGGGGTGCAATTACAATAGATGCATTTTTCTTACTAGCATTATTACAAAAATGTTCCCTATAGATGATCTTTTTTTCAACTAGAGATTTGAAAACTTTCCCTAGACTTTGTGAACACTGATAGAATGTTTCTTTGTGCAAAATAGATTTGGGATATAAAATTTAATTGGCCTGATTTATTTTAGGGGTTATGTGAAGGTGGTTCATTTTTTACTTTTATGCCAAGGGGCATAAACAGAATGTTAAGACTATACAATGATCATTCATGTACCTACATGACTACAACTGTAAGTTATACAATTAAGAATTTCACTGTAGCAGGTCAGAATTTGTATTACAAATAACTGGTTTAATTTTTTTGCTGTTTCTTTCTATTAAAAGAAACATAACTATTAATTATGTTATGAGAGCTGTAAGCAAATACTTACATGTTCTTGTTGGTAATTGTTTTCTTCATCTGAGATCAGTATCTTGGGCAGAGTTTGTGATTTTGTTGTAGTAGGTTCCCCATCTTTGGCTCTCGACCTGACTTGCTGCAAACTGTTGCCAACACAAGGTATTAATGTTACAAGTGAAAAGTATTAGCGTTAATGTAAATAGTACAGTCACTGTATAACTTGAAAAGTAAGAAGTTATACATATAATTAGATTTACCAGAGGTATTTCTTGTTTTTGTTTTTTTGAAAAAGCAGTCTTCATTACATTATTTTATGTTCTTCCTACTTGATTTATCTGTTGTTAAAGTCCAAATGACATTGTATTGGATATATATACACTGATCAGCCATAACATTAAAACCACCTCCTTGTTTCTACACTCACTGTCCATTTTATCAGCTCCACTTACCATATAGAAGCACATTGTAGTTCTACAATTACTGACTGTAGTCCATCTGTTTCTCTACATACCTTTTTAGCCTGCTTTCACCCTTCCGTTCGTCAATGGTCAGGACCCCCACAGGACCACCACAGAGCAGGTATTATTTAGGTGGTGGATCATTCTCAGCACTGCAGTGACAATGACATGGTGGTGGTGTGTTAGTGTGTGTTGTGCTGGTATGAATGGATCAGACACAGCAGCGCTGATGGAGTATTTAAATACTGTGTCCACTCACTGTCCACTCTATTAGACACTCCTACCTAGTTGGTCCACCTTGTAGATGTAAAGTCAGAGACGATCACTCATCTATTGCAGCTGTTTGAGTTGGTCATCTTCTAGACCTTCATCAGTGGTCACAGGACGCTGCCCATGGGGCGCTGTTGGCTGGATATATTTTTGGTTGGTGGACTATTCTCAGTCCAGCAGTGACAGTGAGGAGTTTAAAAACTCCAGCAGCACTGCTGTGTCTGATCCACTCATACCAGCTCAACACACACTAACACACCACCACCATGTCAGTGGTCAGTGTCACTGCAGTGCTGAGAATGATCCAACACCCAAATAATACCTGCTCTCTGGTGGTCCGGGGGGGGTTGGATGAATGCAGGCTAATGCAGGCTAAAAGATAAGTAAAGAAACAGATAGACTACAGTCAGTAATTGTAAAACTTCAAAGTGCTTCCATAAGGTAAGTGGAGCTGATAACATGGACAGTGAGTGTAGAAACAAACAGCTGATAAAACACTGGCAGTCATGGACTGGTCTCCATAGAGTACAGACCTAAATGTTATATGTTGTAAAGGATCACCTGAACAGAGAACAAAAAAGCAGCTCTGGGAAATGCTGAAAAAAGCCTGGTATAATAAACCAGATAATTACCTCAGAAAACTTCAGGA
The DNA here is from genome assembly GCF_030014385.1 of Trichomycterus rosablanca. NCBI lineage: Eukaryota > Metazoa > Chordata > Actinopteri > Siluriformes > Trichomycteridae > Trichomycterus > Trichomycterus rosablanca. The sequence goes on from NC_085992.1 coordinate 29,214,285, forward strand.
CAGTCTCCCCAAAAGAGTTTAAAATGCACTTAGCGCCAAGGGAGGTTACACTAAATACTGGCTTTTGCTTGAAAATTGTGTTTTTTTATTTTTGTGTACAGATTTTCTGTATTAAACAATGTCCTCTATGTGTATAAAGTTCTATTTATCTGTAACATCATGTTTTACACTTTGGTTACATTTATAATAGAAAAGGTAGTTCGGCTACATCTGATTAATCAGTTCAAGTTCAATGTTTAGCACTATCACAGGCAATTTTGTATCTCTGACAACCCAACTTGCATGTCTTTGGACTGTGGGAGAAAATCAGTACCCTCAGGGAAAACCCACAGAGACACAGGAAGAACATGTGAAGAGTGGAACCACTCCACCTGGAAATTGAATTCAGGACCTTCTTATTGAGAGTCAATAGTGCTACCCACCAAGCTGCCCTATGTCTGGCATACATACAAATTGCAAAATACAAGGCTGATTTTTCATTTATGATGATTGCTCGGGCTCACCTGTTCTGCTTTCCAGAACCCTGCTGACACTTATGTTGGTCCAACTGCTTCTGCAGCTCCTGGATCTTTTGAAGGAGATCCAAGACATGGCATTGACAATGAAAATGACAATGAGACAAGGAGCTGCAATTATAATAAAGAATGTACAATAAAATGCAGAAAAGCAACAAATAAATCAAAAATCAACATAAAATGTCATAGACATTAAAGTGTTGGACCACCATGGGCCATCAGAACATTTTAAATGCCCTTGGCAAAAATTGTAGAAGTAACTGGATCACAATTCTTTTACAAATGTTGTTTTAATGATGGATACATAATGGATGTAAGACTATATTATCATGGTTTATGGCCAGACCACTATAATGTCCTTCAAATCTAGTATGTAATTTTTTATACTTTACTGTATATGCATAAAATTTAACGTTTTCTTTTATTAGCTCACAATGTAACTATTCAGTGGTGAGTAAAGAACGGGCATATTGTGAAAATATGTTCTTACTGATTTGGGTTATTGCAGACTTGATTAAGAGCAAAATCTCCTATAGGTGTTTATTTGGGTCAATATCTGGTAACTTAGGTCATAGAATTTGATTTACATTTTTAAATACATCTTAAACTATTCAATAACCCCCATAACCATGTGCCCAGAGGGTGTGGGCACTAGCATCCTAAAGAAGACAACTTCCATCATGATAAAAATGTACATATTGATTAGGTGAAAAATAAAAAAATAACATTGCCTTGAGGTACAATGACCTTTCATTCTTACGACACAAAAGGAACTGTGTTGTGATTACTTGAAATAGGATTCACCAGGTAATGACGTGACTGTGGTAAAGGTTTCAGATAGGCATTATCTTGCTGGAGGGTTGAACCAATAAGCTTATGAAGGGTCAGTCTACGTGGTGTCTGTAAGACACAGAAGAAAGAACCAGGATGGAATGATGAACAAGGCATCAAAAGAGAAATAAAAGTGCATAGTGAGGTGAGACCAGGGAGGCCTTTGGCAAGGAACCTCGTCTTGTGGCCTGGCTGGGAAACCCAGCACCCAAAGCAAATGAGAAGTAAACACGCAGCCACAGGAAGCCATTAACTGCAGCAGGGACCAATTAGGCCCCAGCAGGTGGCCTTAACTCTGCCTGCTTTGGTCCTGCACCGTTGTGGAGTCTCAACTGGGGGGCTCTCGTCCTGGCTTGAGGAAACAACAGGGTAGTTTCATTTACTCAGCAGTTACTTTTTTCACCAAAGGTTTCCTACCAGCAGGCTCATAAAGGCCTTTATAGCACTGCTTTTGTCCTCCTCTCCAGTGCAGGTCATTAGAGAAGACAATTACAGCCCACTGAAGAAGACCAGCTTTTGTAGTGGGAGATTGATAAGACAGGATCCATCTAAAACTGCCAACCCCCGACTCTTTACATTAAACCCCCCTTCACATCCACGCTCTCCCTCTCACCCTCATTGTCCTTGGGCCAGACGGCCAAAATCAAAGTCAATCACAAGTCTGCACCAATAGCCCCTGGTTCCCATATTAAAATGAGAAGCTTCCTCAATCCTGTCAGCCCAAACTGCATCAAAACTGCACTTCAAAGCTGTGCGCCAGTACACACATTTCTAGGATGTGATACACAGTAGTATAAACTCCATTGGTTGCTGGTTGTAAAGTCTGTCTACATTGGATTAGATGTAGAAAAATATTAAAAACCTTTTTTTATTATATATTAATTAATTAACCCAAACATGATTTTAGTCTAAAAAAAAGCTAATAAAAAAACAGGATCTGGTAAACTTAGATATAACAATGCAGACATGCAAAATGTGTAGGCTTTTTAATGGACTTTAAAAAAAGTATAAACTGTATAATCTTACACAGTTTATTTAAACAAAACGCATATGTTATTGCAATGTTAATATCATAATGATGCTTAAACCCAGAATATTACTGTATATGCATAGAATGCAACATTTTAATTTATTAACGAACAATTGAACTATCCAGTGGTGAGTAAAGAACAGGTATATTTTGAAAATATGTTGTTATTGACTCAGGCTATTGCAGAGTAGTGAATGAAGATGAAAAGAGTGTTTTTACCCACATCCCAGGTTAGGGTAGGATGAAAGGAAACTAATCAGTTGAATGCTGTCTGAATGTGGATACTTGAGCTGCATATGTATGTGTGTGTATTTGTGTGCTGGGTGGGGTGGAGGATGTAGATGTGTGAGAGACTTTGATTCTAACAGTTGTGTATTAGAGCTCAGACTTAGATGAGGAGGGGTCAATCATCTAGATTTCATTACCATACTCACCTGAGCACAGAGATCTCAGTGAAAAACTGAAAACGAAAGGGGATAGTTACATGTGGCTACTTTTTAATAGCAAAACAGATGTTTGGATGTTTGGATGTTAATCCAAAACTACAATAGTTTAAAATTCTTGAAAAATGATAGATATTGTGTCTCAAGCAGAGGGAAACCTTAACTATACTTTCCAGACTGCCTACTAAAGGATCATTATGTACCTCCTGCTTTATACAGCTACACCGAATTTCCATGGTTGAAGATACATACACAGTACTGTCACTCATCCATTTTTAAATATACTTTACACAGTCATAGATTTACACAGTCATGTGTTTGCAACAAATAGCCAAACCTGACTTTTCTCCTTTACAAGATCCTACAACCTGGTTCAATGTCAGACATGAAGTCAAACTTAAACATTGTCTTGACAGCCTTGGTAAAAATACAATGGTTCATAAAAAAGCCTTATTAAGAATATGTACTTAGCCACAAGTGTTGGCACCTCTATGGTTCTATTAACAAAATATCAATGAAGCATTTTTCCATGTACATGTTCCTTTCATCATCCCAGAATCTGTAAAAAAGAAATAATTCCAAAAATAATCTAGAAAACATTTTTAAAAATGATTTTTCTTTTGCCTAACCTCCAACATAAGCACCTAGAGCATTACTACATCTTGGGTGGGCTTCAGATTTTAGATTCCATGAGGTACAGGAGATTTTAAATATACAATGGATAGATTGTTCAGCAGGGCAGTGATCCAACATCATCCCAATGCACACAAAATTGTACGTGGCCATGACTATCCCAGTCCCCTAACCTAAATGCTGTTGAAAAACAGTAGGTTGAGCTACGAAGAAGAGTCCACAAGAGATGATCTAGAAGCCCAAAGGACTTTGAAAAATTCTGGATTTAGGATTGTGGATTACATTCTTTGTACTGAATTCTGCAGTCGCATCAACATAAAAAATTTGTTCTGTTGGGAGGCTGCACAGGGTACGAAATAAATAAGTGTCAATGATTATGACCGAGTTTTGTTCAGAAATATATACTTTGCTGGTTTATATTAAAAAGTCAACAAAAACACATTTAAACAACATATATTTGAAACCTATAACCACTAGATACATGTTTGTTTAGTATGTCAATAATTAAGCTATTTAAAAAGGCACATTTAAAATCAAAGCCACATGTCAAAGTATCACACTGTTTATATGTTAATAATAAAACCCATATTTGGTCCATAAACTAGTTATTGTTTCAATATAAGTAAATGTTACTAGACTTAAATAGAAGCAAATGTAACTTTCTGAAATGTAAACAGCTACACTACAGGTTGTCACACTAAGAAATTAGATTACTGACTTACTCATGTAAACTCAGGAGGTTTACAATGACCAGATTACTGAAATCCAATAATCAAACATCTGAAATATCAATGTGGAAAACAGAAATGTTAATAAACAATTAAATTCTGCTAAACATACAAATTAAGATAATTACAATTGTGAAATCAGTCCTCAAATGTAATCTCTATATGATTACACAAAGTGATCAAGTTAACGAAAAAGTTAAATAGTGGTGTTGGTTGAAATAGCTTAAATTTCAGCAGAATGTATAAATAAAAGACTGTTAAAGAATATTCATATTATAAGACGATCACTAAAAAGGAAATCTAATTTACAGAGAAAAAAAATAGCCTCTTTTCTTTAAACGTCAATGGTGAGTATAACCTCTTTTTTATTTTTAATTAAAACTGACGTCACACTTTTTGTCTAGATGTATTTCATTAATAAACAGTATAAAGTGATATTTTATGTTTTCACATTCCTTCGAGTTAGGATGCTACATCTTTAAAATCATAATCGTGTGCATCTGCCTTTGATGTTACTGTCTGTGGTGTTACCACCTCTAACACAAAGAACTGTCCATGGTGTTACTACTCACACTACAGTCACACAAGGGCAATTTAGCCTATAATGTTTTAATGTCATAAATATAAGGACTTTAGACATTTAAAACTTTCACACAGGAAAAACTAGAAATTATGTCAGAATTTATTTTAAACTTATTGAATAAACTTATTAAATAAAAATACTGTTATAAAGCAACAGTTTTGAAAAAGACATGCATCTTTAATTGGGAAAATAAGTACTCATCCAAATCTGTGGTCATGACAAAGTCCAACTATAAATCACTTAAAATTCACTTAAATATTAGCTTAATAATTTCTAACATACTAGATAATGTCAAAGTATCAAGAACAAAAGCTTTTCACCCAGCACCTGTTAGCATGTTTATGAAATGTTTTTACTATTTAGCTTCTATTTCTGTCTAAATTATGACTCCATAATAAAAATATCACGTGTTTGTATTTGTGACCTAAGTTAGTAGTAATGGCTTAGTAGCAATAGTAGTTAGTAGAAAGCTTGTCATCACTTAATGGCATGCCACCCTGGTTGAAACATGCCTAACAATGGCTCTGACAGAGAAGAGTTGGTTAGCTGAGCAGCTGGGATGCCAGTCAGATAGCTGTATAAAAAAAATTATAATGGTACATTTTAAAATTCCTGTTAAATATAAATGATAATAAAATGTAAAGTTGAATAGAATAATATTTCCAATAATAAAATTGCACTTGTGACTGAGATAGCTGGGAAGCTTATTATTTAGGGGCTGAAGTAAAATTTCTGTATCCAGTTGCATACAGTGCACTGGTTACCAACAACAGTATTTGTAGTGCACCAATTTCATGAATGTGTTGAAATGTTAAGCACTCACCTTCTATTATGGAATGACAGGGGGAATTTCCATAGCATATATTTATAAGTACTAATACTGTATACACTAGGGAAAACTATTTACATTTATTCACTTGTGTTTTTATTTAATATAATTCCAGAGAATAGATTCCCCCAAATTTAAACACATGACATAAACTCTAAACAAAGAAAAAAGTTAGACACTTTGGCAATTTGTCTTACATATACCAGGGTTAGAAAGGTCTTGTTGATAAATTGTAAATTTCAAAAAGTCACTGTATATTTTAATAGAAATTAAGTCAGGTCATGCAGGCAGTCTTTTTTTTAAACAACCATAAGTTATTTGCCATTTATTTTTTGGGGTTAAAGTTAAAAGTTGTGAAATTTGGTTAAAAAAAATAAATAAATAAAATAAAAATACAAAAATCTGGGATTTGTTATTTTGTTAGTTCTTTTTAACCTTTATTTAACTGACAAAAGTACAAATAAATTATGTTTTCTCTGACCAGCAATGGCTGAAACTTTATGCCTGCCTTGTTTCCAGTGTTTTTAATTAAAAGTGGAGCCTATACGACCCTGACCAGACTTGTGACTTTGAGATAGCCAGGAAGCTTGTTATTTAAGGGCTGAAGAGATTCATACTGTGCACTATATGGTTACCAACAACAGTATTGGTAGTGCACTAATTTTACGAATGTGTTGGAATTTTAAGCACTTATCTTCTATTATGAAATGACGGGGGAAATAGGTTAATTTCAAATGAAAATATACCAGGGTATATAGTACTAATATACTCTAGGGGAAACTAGTATTTAATTAATTTTGTTTTTAATTAAAACCGGAGCCCCTGTGACCCTGACCAGTATAGCTTTTGATAAAAATGAAATTAAAAATGTAGTCCCAACTTTTCTGGAATCAGGGATTGCACCTCTATACTTTTTTGAATCTAAAAAATCAGTGTTTGTAATATAAATGTAGATATATGCACTGAAAGAATTTATTACATATTAAATAGTATTTAAATTGCTAAACACTTGTCCTATGGAACCCTCAACACCACTGCTACCACCACCACGCGGTGGTCTTGTTCAGTCTAAGGGTTAAAAACAGTAACTAGTTATTAAGTTTTCCATATTTTCACTTTTTTACATACTCACTTTATCGTTAAATAGGAAACAAAGTTGGCTAACAGTCTGATGATTATACTCTTATTTACAGTGAACTACAATAAAAAAGTATGAGACAGGAGGTAAGGTTGTAATGAGTGTGGTAAAAGTAGGTAGAGAACCCCTGACTTGCAGCTATGGCAGCAGTAACTGCCGCAGTGCTGCTACCTAGTGGCGACAAGCTGTAAATGTTCTGCAGATTTCAGGACGTCCCTATGAAGTAATCGATTTTCATACACAAAAAAAGACATAAAGATAGAACTACCTGTTCACTGTGTCTCACTGTGGGTTGTAGATTAGTGTAGCTGTTGTGTTGCATCTCATTTCTTTGTTTTTGAACTTTCTCAGTAAGCAGCTCAGAGTAATGGCGGGATAAAATGTGCTTCAGGCGGTGAAGGCGACGATACGACTCAAGATGACGCTAAAGGACAACAAAGAACAGCACATGATCACACTAATTCTTATAGCAAAGCACCAGACTTCGATAGGCGTCATAAAAGCACATTACACTGCTAGACATACTTACAAAAATCCATCCAACCATCAATCCATCCATCCATACATACATACATACATACATCCATCCATACATTCTTACACATTAGCCTGCTAGATATTGAAACACACATACAAAAATCCAACCATCCATTCATCCATCCATCCATTCATCCATCCATCCATCCATCCATACACATTAGCCTACTAGATATTGAAACACACATACAAAAATCCAACCATCCATTCATCCATCCATCCATCCATCCATACATACATACATTCTTACACATCACCCTGCTAGATATTAAATTATACATACTCAATGTGTTTTTTCCCCCTTTTTTTTTTTTTTTTTTTTTTTTTTTATAAAAAATGAACTTACCCTATAACTACCTTAATGGTTCATTTTATCTGGTGGGTCAGTAGGTTGATTATTATTGTCACACTGCTAGCCTCGGTGTGCTCCTATGTGCCACGCCCCTCTTCTCTGTGTGCACACTCACTCCCCTGCCATGCCTCACAGGTGATTGGCTCCCTGAGCTAATCAGCCCCAGCTGCTCCTCATCAAGGAGCATTTATAAGGAGAGCTGGGGCAATGGGCAGGTTGGAGACTATTTCATTGTAACTCTGTTTGCTCTGGTGACTCCTTGCTCCTTGCTCCTTGCTCCTTGCTCCTTGCTCCTTGCTCCTTGCTCCTTGCTCCTTGCTCCTTGCTCCTTGCTCCTTGCTCCTTGCTCCTTGCCCCTTGCCGTTTCATCCGGTCCGTTAGCCCTGTTAGTCTGTTTAGTCTGTTTAGTCCTGTTTAGCCTGTCCGTTAGCCTGTTTAGTCTGTTTAGCCTGTTTAGTCTTGTTTAGCCTGTCCGTTAGCCTGTTTAGTCTTGTTTAGCCTGTTTAGCCTGTCCGTTAGCCTGTTTAGTCCTGTTTAGTCTTTGTTTAGCCTGTCCGTTAGCCTGTTTAGTCTGTTTAGTCTGTTTAGTCCTGTTTAGTCTTTGTTTAGCCTGTCCGTTAGCCTGTTTAGTCTGTTTAGTCTGTTTAGTCCTGTTTAGTCTTTGTTTAGCCTGTCCGTTAGCCTGTTTAGTCTGTTTAGCCTGTTTAGTCTTGTTTAGCCTGTTTAGTCTTGGTTTAGCCTGTCCGTTAGCCTGTTTAGTCTTGGTTTAGCCCGTCCATTAGCCTTTTGTTTGTTTAACCTCCATGTGTTAGCTCTGTGTTATCTTGTCTTGGTGTGCCTGTCTTTTGTTTATTAATAAATATAGTTTAGTTTATTACATCTCTGCGTGTGTGTCCGCCCCTCCTGTCCGTCTAGCCCACATCACCGTCACAGAATAGTCTCCCCTAGAGGACACAGCAAGATGTTTTTTGTCCATGTTTTTCCGGACTTCGGCTCCATGAGGTTTCCTCAAACCTTCCCGCTTAGTAGGCCAGCTCCATATGATGGAAGCGACTCAGGTGTCGAAGGCTTCCTTCTACAGAGCCAGCTCTACCTGCAGAACCTTCTGGACCCCCAGCCAGCTGAAATCGACAGGGTGCGATTTATGATGTCTCGGCTGAGGGGTGCTGCTCGTGAGTGGGCTAAGCAGCTTTGGTCTGACAGGGGAGTTGAGCTGAACTCGGTCAAGGTGTTTAAGGGCCTCATGAGAGCAAAATTTTCCTGCAGCAAAGCGCCCACTGCTAATGTGGTCCGGACTCCAGTGTATCCAGGGTCCAAGCAGCTGATTTCGGACGCCTCTCCAGTGTTTTCGCAGCTGAGTTCAGTTTCTCCAGGGTCCAAACAGCTGACTTTTGACGCATATCCAGGGTCAAAGCAGCTGATTTCGGACGCCTCTCCAGTGTTTTCGCAGCTGAGTCCAGTTTCTCCAGGGTCCAAACAGCTGACTTTTGACGCCTCTCCAGGGTCCAAGCAGCTGATTTCGGATGCCTCTCCAGTGTTTTCACAGCTGAGTCCGGTCTTTCCAGGGTCCAAACAGCTGACTTTTGACGCATATCCAGGGTCCAAGCAGCTGATTTCGGATGCCTCTCCAGTGTTTTCACAGCTGAGTGATGTTTCTCTAGTGTTTTCGCAGCTAACCCCGGACGCCTCTCCAGGGTCCTCACAGCTGAGTGACGTTTCTCTAGTGTTTTCGCAGCTGACTTCGGACGCCTCTCCAGGGTCCTCGCAGCTGAATGACGTTTCTCCAGTGTTTTCTCAAGTGACATCGGACGCTTCTCAAGGGTCCTCGCAGCTGACTCCGGACGCCTCTTCGCCAGGGTCCTCGCAGCTGACTCCGGACGCCTCTTGGCCAGGGTCCTCGCAGCTGACTCCGGACGCCTCTTCGCCAGGGTCCTCGCAGCTGACTCCGGACGCCTCTTCGCCAGGGTCCTCGCAGCTGACTCCGGACGCCTCTTCTCAAGGATCCACGCAGCTGACTCCGGATGCCTCTTCTCAAGGGTCAACGCAGCTGACTCCCGAAGCCTCTTCGCCAGGCTCACCGCAGCTGACTCCCGAAGCCTCTTCGCCAGGCTCATCGCAGCTGACGCCCGAAGCCTCTTTGCCAGGCTCACCGCAGCTGACTCCCGAAGCCTCTTCGCCAGGCTCACCGCAGCTGACTCCCGAAGCCTCTTCGCCAGGCTCACCGCAGCTGACTCCCGAAGCCTCTTCGCCAGGCTCACCGCAGCTGACTCTCGAAGCCTCTTCGCCAGGCTCATTGCAGCTGACTCCCGAAGCCTCTTCGCCAGGCTCACCGCAGCTGACTCCCGAAGCCTCTTCGCCAGGCTCACCGCAGCTGACTCCCGAAGCCTCTTCACCAGGCTCACCGCAGCTGACTCCCGAAGCCTCTTCGCCAGGCTCACCGCAGCTGACTCCCGAAACCTCTTCGCCAGGCTCCACGCAGCTGGCTTCTGTTCCCGAGTTGGCGCAGCCCGATGGCGCTCCTGTTCCCGAGTTGGCGCATCCCGATGGCGCTCCTGTTCCCGAGTTGGCGCATCCCGATGGCGCTCCTGTTCCCGAGTTGGCGCATCCCGATGGCGCTCCTGTTCCCGAGTTGGCGCATCCCGATGGCGCTCCTGTTCCCGAGTTGGCGCATCCCGATGGCGCTCCTGTTCCCGAGTTGGCGCATCCCGATGGCGCTCCTGTTCCCGAGTTGGCGCATCCCGATGGCGCTCCTGTTCCCGAGTTGGCGCATCCCGATGGCGCTCCTGTTCCCGAGTTGGCGCATCCCGATGGCGCTCCTGTTCCCGAGTTGGCGCATCCCGATGGCGCTCCTGTTCCCGAGTTGGCGCATCCCGATGGCGCTCCTGTTCCCGAGTTGGCGCATCCCGATGGCGCTCCTGTTCCCGAGTTGGCGCAGCCCGATGCCGCTCCTGTTCCCGAGTTGGTGCCCCCGGATGGCACTCCTGTTCCTGAATGGGCGTCCCTCGGCGACGCTCCTGTTCCAGAGTTGGTGTCCTCCGACGGCACTTCTGTTCCTGAGTTGGTGTCCTCCGACGGCACTTCTGTTCCCGAGTTGGTGTCCTCCGACGGCACTTCTGTTCCCGAGTTGGTGTCCTCCGACGGCACTTCTGTTCCCGAGTTGGTGTCCTCCGACGGCACTTCTGTTCCCGAGTTGGTGTCCTCCGACGGCACTTCTGTTCCCGAGTTGGTGTCCTCCGACGGCACTTCTGTTCCCGAGTTGGTGTCCTCCGACGGCACTTCTGTTCCCGAGTTGGTGTCCTCCGACGGCACTTCTGTTCCCGAGTTGGTGTCTTCCGACGGCACTTCTGTTCCCGAGTTGGTGTCCTCCGACGGCACTTCTGTTCCCGAGTGGGTGTCCTCCGACGGCACTTCTGTTCCGGAGATGGCGCCCCCTGATGGCGCTCCTGTTCCAGAGTTGGTGTCCTCCGACGGCACTTCTGTTCCCGAGTTGGTGTCCTCCGACGGCACTTCTGTTCCCGAGTTGGTGTCTTCCGACGGCACTTCTGTTCCTGAGTGGGTGTCCTCCGACGGCACTTCTGTTCCGGAGTTGGCGCCCCCTGATGGCGCTCCTGTTTCCGAGATGACGCCCCCCGATGGTGCTTCTGTTCCCACATTGGCGCCCCCCGACGGCGCTTTTGAACTCTCGTCGGCGCTCCCCGACTGCGCCTCTGGATTTCTGTCGGCAGCCGGCGTCCCACCATTTTTATCACGCCTGCCTGAGGACATTTTTAATGACTTCAAATTTACCCCGCAGGGCCCAGGACCTCCTTGTTTTTGTTTTTTTAGGCACTCCAGGTGTAGTGCCTTTGGGAGGGGCATCTGTCACACTGCTAGCCTCGGTGTGCTCCTATGTGCCACGCCCCTCTTCTCTGTGTGCACACTCACTCCCCTGCCATGCCTCACAGGTGATTGGCTCCCTGAGCTAATCAGCCCCAGCTGCTCCTCATCAAGGAGCATTTATAAGGAGAGCTGGGGCAATGGGCAGGTTGGAGACTATTTCATTGTAACTCTGTTTGCTCTGGTGACTGTTTGCTCCTTGCTCCTTGCTCCTTGCTCCTTGCTCCTTGCTCCTTGCTCCTTGCCCCTTGCCCCTTGCCGTTTCATCCGGTCCGTTAGCCTGTCCGTTAGCCCTGTTAGTCTGTTTAGTCTGTTTAGTCCTGTTTAGCCTGTCCGTTAGCCTGTTTAGTCTGTTTAGCCTGTTTAGTCTTGTTTAGCCTGTTTAGCCTGTCCGTTAGCCTGTTTAGTCCTGTTTAGTCTTTGTTTAGCCTGTCCGTTAGCCTGTTTAGTCTGTTTAGTCTGTTTAGTCCTGTTTAGTCTTGGTTTAGCCTGTCCGTTAGCCTGTTTAGTCTTGTTTAGCCTGTTTAGTCTTGGTTTAGCCTGTCCGTTAGCCTGTTTAGTCTTGGTTTAGCCCGTCCATTAGCCTTTTGTTTGTTTAACCTCCATGTGTTAGCTCTGTGTTATCTTGTCTTGGTGTGCCTGTCTTTTGTTTATTAATAAATATAGTTTAGTTTATTACATCTCTGCGTGTGTGTCCGCCCCTCCTGTCCGTCTAGCCCACATCACCGTTACAATTATATAATTAGTTTGTCCACTGTTAATGAGGTTAAACATCTTTAATAGTATGCCTGTTAGATTTGTCTATTTTCAGATTACACTGAGTAAAAATTAACTAATCATGTTAAGTTTAATTTACATTAAAACCACTGTTCATATTAATTTTTATTTACATAATTGCTTCATTGTGAATAGTTTCATCCATGTTCCAGTGGCTTTTAATCAATAGCAGACCTGTTTCTTGGTGGTTCTTGACCATCCAGACAAACTTCTTTTAAACATAAGGTGACAGTTTGGGCTTTCTTCTTACCTTGGCAAAAATCTTCTATTCCACGCATTTTGCAAAAGGTGCAGTCAAACTAGCCCTGTTTAGAAGGGCACTGCAAAGTCACCAACCATGGTTAATTATAAACACCAACAAGGAATAGCATATTTTTGGAAAACCTAAAAAAAGTTATGAAAGAATTTCAAATTTTTAATTTAATAAAAAGAAGAAGTGCAGAAATGATTGAAATCCCACAACTGTCATGACATGTTTCTAAAAGTATTAGGGTAATCGTTCTACAGATTCAGGTACAATAGGTTCACCAGGTACATTTCACACCCAGGAAAGGCTAACAAAAGCCTTAGTTTGCATCCATGGTGATCTAGTCTGAGTTTGTCCCAGACACGCACTTGAAGCTACCCTATGAGTTAGTGTTACCTATGACTTTTGTTTTGATGGAGAACTACTTTGCAATCAATCAACATGACTCTGTTTATAAGGGCTACAATTAAGTTGCAATTTGATCCCAGTGTGACAATGCCAACTTTCAAAAGTCCAGGACAGAGGATAATTGGCTTGAGGTGTCAGATTCATGAAAGGAACAAACCATAAGATTAAGTCGTTGCTGGTTTTAATAATTCATTGAACTGTGAAAATTTTCCACAGTGAGGGTTTTACTTATTGATTTACAGGATCATTGCATGCTTTAAAAGAACACATGAGTCTCAGATGAATATTCTTAATTCACCTGATCAATTAGAGCTTTGTGTTTGAGCTCAGCCACTTTATCAGCAGATTCAGGACACAGAATAGTCTCTCTCTCTTTTGTCACCTTCAGCTTCTTCATCCGCATCCCAGCTTGGCCCACTGAGACTGCCTTTGGAGGGAAAAAGCAAATAGGCTGTGAAAGTACATCTTCCCCTATAACTGATAAATCATAAATGACTTTGATTTTTTTCCCCTGAACAAACCAGTAATCATCCCTAATGTATGTGGACAGTGTGTTCTTACAGACACCAGGAATATTTTCCCTTTCACAACCATTAAAGGCAAGGCTCAGACATACAATCTGACACATGGTGTCCTCTTCAGTTTTTTTCTTTCCAGCTTATCTATTTCCAGATGTTTATTTTTATTTATTTATTTATTTTTTGTGTATTTAGCAGTGGGAAATAAAGTAAAAGGCAACACTAACTCTTCCCAAAATGCTTTTTAAAACAACACTATTTCTATGTAATACTAGTGTTCATGGTAAACGCCGTTTACAAATGTATAAGCAGATTTACGAGCAAATTCACAGTTCGGGTTTAGTTGGTTTTAACAGGATTATTTTTTAAATACATTAATATTTACATCCACGCTGAACTCCCACAGAAAACTTTTACACTTCTGCTTATCTCAGGCTGTGTCTTTCAAAATATAGGCATAATTATAATTTTAATAAATGTGCATATTTTCATTAGTGATTAATCCTTAGTTTAATCTAAAGTGTGCATTTAAAAATATATAAATTAACCAACAACTTGGCTCCCAAAACAAATTGCCAACAGTCATTAATGTCTCTGTACCAATCAGACACACATATTTAGATTTTTTTAGCCATTCATGTTAACCCCATAATGTTATACTGTATATATACTGTATATACAGGGGTTGGACAAAATAACTGAAACACCTGTCATTTTAGTGTGGGAGGTTTCATGGCTAAATTGGACCAGTCTGGTGGCCAATCTTCATTAATTGCACATTGCACCAGTAAGAGCAGAGTGTGAAGGTTCAATTAGCAGGGTAAGAGCACAGTTTTGCTCAAAATATTGCAATGCACACAACATTATGGGTGACATACCAGAGTTCAAAAGAGGACAAATTGTTGGTGCACGTCTTGCTGGCGCATCTGTGACCAAGACAGCAAGTCTTTGTGATGTATCAAGAGCCACGGTATCCAGGGTAATGTCAGCATACCACCAAGAAGGACAAACCACATCCAACAGGATTAACTGTGGACGCAAGAGGAAGCTGTCTGAAAGGGATGTTCGGGTGCTAACCCGGATTGTATCCAAAAAACATAAAACCACGGCTGCCCAAATCACGGCAGAATTAAATGTGCACCTCAACTCTCCTGTTTCCACCAGAACTGTCCGTCGGGAGCTCCACAGGGTCAATATACACGGCCGGGCTGCTATAGCCAAACCTTTGGTCACTCGTGCCAATGCCAAACGTCGGTTTCAATGGTGCAAGGAGCGCAAATCTTGGGCTGTGGACAATGTGAAACATGTATTGTTCTCTGATGAGTCCACCTTTACTGTTTTCCCCACATCCGGGAGAGTTACGGTGTGGAGAAGCCCCAAAGAAGCGTACTACCCAGACTGTTGCATGCCCAGAGTGAAGCATGGGGGTGGATCAGTGATGGTTTGGGCTGCCATATCATGGCATTCCCTTGGCCCAATACTTGTGCTAGATGGGCGCGTCACTGCCAAGGACTACCGAACCATTCTGGAGGACCATGTGCATCCAATGGCGGTGCCGTGTATCAGGATGACAATGCACCAATACACACAGCAAGACTGGTGAAAGATTGGTTTGATGAACATGAAAGTGAAGTTGAACATCTCCCATGGCCTGCACAGTCACCAGATCTAAATATTATTGAGCCACTTTTGGGTGTTTTGGAGAAGCGAGTCAGGAAACGTTTTCCTCCACCAGCATCACGTAGTGACCTGGCCACTATCCTGCAAGAAGAATGGCTTAAAATCCCTCTGACCACTGTGCAGGACTTGTATATGTCATTTCCAAGACGAATTGACGCTGTATTGGCCGCAAAAGGAGGCCCTACACCATACTAATAAATTATTGTGGTCTAAAACCAGGTGTTTCAGTTATTTTGTCCAACCCCTGTATATATATACAGTATAAAGTTGAATTCGTAAAAGACAGGTTTTGTGTATCTAATGTACAAATCAGAGAACAGGAACAAACTGCTGGATCCCTGCATCACACAAATCAACATAATCAGCAATTAATCAAGCAGTTTTACTCTCTTAGCTCTCTCCTAAGGTTTCCAAGGATACATTTCTGTGTGTGTGGCTGAAAATTCTTAGTATTAATTTATTCACAGAGAGATTTAGTGTGGGCAACAGTTGCTGGAACAAATGTGAGGAGCTACAATGTCTACTCAATAAAAGTCTTACAAAAAAGACTAGTACAAGAGTATTACTTGTACCTGCTTCATGATTCATATCAATAATCCATAATCACAACTTCATCACAATAAACTGTATACAAGCAAAAATGAAAGGTAGATTTCTATAAAAGAGGCAGAAAAAGGTGTCAATACCAAACAAAGAGTAAATTTTGCAATTTCATGCATAAAGATGACAGTCAGTGTCAACATTTTGTCTTCACAGTGCCTGTTGCAAAATGTAATAAGTTAATGTAAGACTTGTTAGCTCTGTAATTTGGTTGATTTTTTAGGAATATTCAAATTAACTTTTAAAAAACATAGATCAATAAAGCTAGTTGCATCAGTTAGTTATTGATTTATGTCAACACATATAATTTCTATGTTTACTTTTAGTAGTTTTTTATACAAACCAAAGCCAAATTTAAAAAAAATTTACAGTAGAAATAAACAAACAGCAATGATTTATGATAATTTAAAACCAGTATTAAATTGAATACAGTACCAACACAAAATATTTGTTGTTTTAACTGGTACATTTTTGCAGGAGGTGAGTGACATTTTTTTAATTGGTCTTGTCTAACAGTTCCCATCAAGATCAACATCCCCACATTTTACAGGGCTGGTCTGTGTAGGAGGTCTGCTCTTCACAAAGAACATTACAGGAAGCTGGTGTTTATCAGTTAAGTTACCACAGCAATGCACAAAAAGGACAGAAACTGTTTGTGATGACTAAAAGTGACCATCTATTTGCCTGGGATTGTTCACCGTAAATCTACTCCTACCAATAAGAAACACTTCAACCTGCTGAACCTGTATCCTTCCTGCATAGCTCCACAGAATATAAGAAGAAGGACAAACAGAAGATTAAACTGCAGGAATAAAAAGGAGAGGGAACATAAAAAGTGTGAAGGGTTGGCACAACAACAGGGCAATGCAAGTGTGAAAAGATAGAAGTGGGGGGCCTTGGCATTAGACAAGGAAGACAAGGCCATGTTGACTGCTGAAACCTAGGTGACCATCAAAGCAGTCATTATTTTGTACTTTTTCATTCTATCGATAGATGGACACCAAACAGCACTGGGAATTCAAAAATTCAATAATGATATAAGCCAAATTAACAGCACCTTACTCCTCACAGCGGTCACCTCACACAGAGGAGCTCTGTGAAAGACTTAAACACAGAATGAATTACAGCAGCAAGACAATTGTGTGCATTTATAGTGCCAACACTGACGGGAACAATGCAGCAATTATATGTGCAGACAGAGGAACAGTTATGCAACCGTTCCTTACAAGTGTTCAGTGTCCCAGGTATGGGGGGTGGGATCTCACGCATGACTGCATTAGCTTTAGCACCAGTGTACTTGCATTACTGTGCTGAATCATTGAAATGAACACAGTCACTTGTTACCTACTTTAAAATCAGAGCAAGTTCCCTAGGGCAGAGCAAAACAAATGCCATTCTTCTGATTTTATAGATAGACTGACTTTTGGCAGATGACCTGATATAAATGCCTCAAAACTTTCAGAGCAATACTGTGAAGAAGTGCATATAACAAAGTATATACTATTAGCTAGGTTATCTTATTATATATATGGCACTTAGCTAGCACAGATGTAAATTACGCTTGCCCACTACTGCTGAGATCAAGGGTTTGAATCAGTCAGTCGGCCGTCTACATACAGACGATTGGCTATGTCTAAGAGGAGGGGGTAGAAGAGGCCTGCAATGGACTGATATCCTGTCTCAGGTGTGTTACTGCATTGTGCCCAGTGATTCTGAGACGCATCGCAACCATATAAATTAAATTCACGATACTGGTGAATTTAATTTTTCAGCACAGTAATGCAAGTACACTGGTGCTAAAGCTAATGCAGATTCACGATATGATTTTTTAAACAAAATTAAATTGAAAACAAATTATGACAAAGTTTCCTTTTATTATTTCTCCTAAAAAAAATTAATAAAATACTGTATTTGTGCTTTAGTTATCTAAAGAATGAATGTCATTTTATTTTTGAGGTAGGTACAAACTATGCAAAACAATGCTGCACATTTCCCTTTTTGTGTAAAAAGAAACTGAAATGAAATAAATCCCACATTAAATAAATAAATGAATAATACAAATAAAGAAAGTATCCTCACATAAATAAATTTGTCTGGAAAATTCCGAACCTGGCAACCCTGTAGTGATGTCAACCAGGCAAGGTGAATAGCACCAGTGCCCTCTGCTGTTTAAAGTAAATATCGATTCATTATACATGCATCTTTACATCCCTACCTTTTGGTGAACTAGCCTAATCTCACTCTGAAAGTAAATTTAGTCAATCTTTGATCAAGAAATAATTATATTTAACAAAACCACATACACCAGAATTATTGGCACCATTGCATTTAATACTTTGAAAAGACTAATAAAACACTTAGTTGTCTCCTATAATATAAATATGAAGAATACAGAGCAGGGAATTTGAGACCATTTCTTCCTATTAAATGTCGATGTCCAGAGTCCTGTGTCCTCTCTTGAGCACTCTTTTCTCTTATATGAGTTTCAGACCAGGGAACTGAGATGGCCATGATTTTTTGTTCAGTAAGTTTTGGATCATTGTCCTGCTAAAAAATCTCCTGATGACCCATTTTCTTGGCAGAGGCAGGTTCTGATTTTAAATGTCCTGCTATTTCCATGATACCATGTACCCTAACAAGGTTCCCAGGTCCTCTGGAGCAAAACAGTCAAACAACATCATAAACCCTACGTCATACTTAACAGTAGGCATCAGGTTATTTTCAGCATAGTCATTATTGTTTCAACACATCTTAAATGTTTGTTACAAAAAAGCTAATTTTTCATTTAATCTGACAGTAGAACTTGGTTCCATCCAAAGTCTTAGTAGCATTTAGCAAAGTACAAGTGTTATCTTATGGCAAACCCTCCTAATGAACTGTTGGCATGGAGGTGACATCTGGTGGGTTTGGAGACCCAAGATACACGTGTGTTTTGCAACTCTTAAACAGTGATCATTGGTTATATCCACTCTGTGCATAGGATCAACACAAACTTGGGTCCTCGTCCAGGCAAGTTTAAGATCAAAACTTTTTAATGATTGCCTTAACTGTAGATATAGGTGTTTCCCCGACAAAGGTAAACACACTTTTTCCTTATTTGAATTGTGTGTTTTCCTATGCTTAAGGATTACTGAGGAAGTCCTGAGTTACTGCTTGAAAGTTACTAGACACTTTGTTTAGCTTTAAAAAAGTTAAATCTAAATGAAAAAATGATTCAGTTACATTTTCTTTCTGAGAATTTGTGGTGCCTCTGATTCGTTAAAAATAATTATTTCATTTTCTTTTTAAAATAAGTATTTGATAACAACAAAATGTGAATTTACTTAATTCTTACTATATTTTATTTAGTTTTATTTTCATGAGGGTTGCCGATAAATGTGGAGGAGACTGTAAATGTAAATATAAATTAAACAGATTATCAGATTATTAGTGCATCAAAAGATCACTTGCTCTTAGTTGCTTTAATGCTCGTTTACCTGCTGATTGCCCTTTTGGTTGGTTGTTTCATCTTATCGTCCTTCTTTTTCTGTTAATTATCTTCTGATTAATCATAAGTGGTTTACTCTGAATGTTCGAGCAGTATGTGCTGTTTTGTCCCATTTAGGCCTAGGTACATCTAATTTGCTATGTATGTACAGAATGTCCTTTTAGTCTGATGACTGGGTTCATGTGGTACTTTTTGTGGATGCATCTCAACATTTCGTGGAAGACAACAGATAATTCTGGGCACTGATGATGCTGTTAATTCACAAGATTTGTAAAAATAAATTTGAAAAATAAATGTACACCATCATACATTTTGCCACATGCATTTCAGAAGACATCTGAAGGAGTCATGTGGCATCTGGTTTCAGGACATGACCAGCATGTCCTTCAACTTTTGTACTTTGAATAGTGGATCATCCTACAGGACATCTCTTACATGGGAAAACAATACCCCCATGCCAGGACATTCCTATGATCTTGGAGAAAACAGCATTTGTTGGACAAGCTGGCCTTTTTCTATTGCTCTGATTTCAGTTGTAATTAATTTATGCCCAGTGGTGCTTTCAGTGTTGGACAGGAATAAACAGGAATGCACATTGACATACACTGATCAGCAATAACATAAAAACCACCTTCTTGTTTATTTATTTTTATCTCCTACTCTCCCAATGTATTACCATTTCTAACGATGCAAATTTCCCCATTGTGGGATTAATAAAGGATATCTTATCTTATCTTATCTTATCTTATACACTCACTGTCCATTTTATCAGCTCCACTTACCATATAGAAGCACTTTGTAGTTCTACAATGACTGACTGTAGTCCATCTGTTTTTTTACGTACCTTTTTAGCCTGCTTTTACCCTGTTCTTCAATGGTCAAGACCACCACAGGACCACCACAGAGCAGGTATTATTTAGGAGGTGGATAATTCTCAGCACTGCAGTGACACTGACATGATGGTGGTGTGTTAGTGTGTGTTGTGCTGGTATGAGTGGATCAGACACAGCAGCACTGCTGGAGTTTTAAATACCGTGTCCACTCACTGTCCACTCTATTAGACACTCCTACCTAGTTGGTCCATCTTGTAGATCTACACTCATACCAGCACAACACACACTAACACAGTACCACCTTGTCAGTGTCACTGCAGTGCTGAGAATCATCCACCACCTAAATAATACCTGCTCTGTGGTGGTCCTAACCATTGAAGAACAGGGTAAAAGCAGGCTCGTCAGAGATGATTGCTCATCTATTGCTGCTGTTGGAGTTGGTCATCTTCTAGACCTTTATTAGTGGTCACAGGATGCTACCCACGGGGCACTGTTGGCTGGATGAATTTTTGGTTGGTGGACTATTCTCAGTCCAGCAGTGACAGTGAGGTGTTTAAAAACTCCATCAGCACTGCTGTGTCTTATCCACTCATACCAGCACAACACACACTAACACACCACCACCATGTCAGTGTCACTGCTGTGCTGAGAATGGCCCACCACCCAAATAATACCTACTCTGTGATGGTCCTGTGGGGGTCCTGACCATTGAAGAACAGCATGAAAGGGGGCTAACAAAGCATGCAGAGAAACAGATGGACTACAGTCAGTAATTGTAGAACTACAAAGTGCTTCTATATGGTAAGTGAAGCCAATAAAATGGACAATGTGTGTAGAAACAAGGAGGTGGTTTTAATGTTATGGCTGATCGGTGTACACAAAAGGTTTCTATGCACTGTGTTGTGACACATTCGCCTCATCAACAGTATTGAAATCATCTGCAGTTTAAGCCACAGCTAAAAACCAAGGTCATTTCTTTTAAAACTAAAGCCCCCTGGAGAAACACAATCCCAACCATAAAATTTAAGCAAGACTGCAGGAGAGTAGAAAGAAAATGGAGAAACACACGACTGGCAATTCCATTCCATTGTATAAAGCACAGCTTAAAATTTTTTATCATGAGTTATGGTCAGGCAGAAAAGCCATAGACTAACTACTGAACCCTGTTACATATTGCTCACCAGAATTTCTATTATCTGCTAATTGTTCAACATTTTTAATGATAAGATTGTTGGTATTAGAAAGCGGAATTTTAGCATCAACAGTTTGACCTGATCAAAATGCGAAATAATAGCCCTACCAGTAGTAACATGTCACACTTTGAACTGATTGGCTCAAAAAACAATTTTAGGTGCAGTTTCACCACTAAATCCTTCCTTTACTTACTGTTTCCAACAGTTTATTATCTGCAGAAATTTTACACATTGTCACAGCATGAGTCTTAAGTGGTCGTGACTACTACATTGCACTGGGCTTTTATATTTCCACTCGTCATGCAATTACCTGTAGAGTCCCTCAGTTGAAGCCTTTGCTATTTAACCTGTATATACTTCCATTTTCTGATGTAATTAAGAGGCATAACCTTTTTCCAGTACACAGATGATACACAGCTATATACACCGACCAGCCATAACATTAAAACCACCTCCTTGTTTCTACACCTACTGTCCATTTTATCAGCTCCACTTACCATATAGAAGCACTTTGTAGTTCTACAATGACTGACTGTTGTCCATCTGTTTCTCTACATACCTTTTTAGCCTGCTTTTACCCTGTTCTTCAATGGTCAGGACCCCCACAGGACCACCACAGAACAGGTATTGTTTAGGTGGTGGATGATTCTCAGCACTGCAGTGACACTGACATGGTGGTGGTGTGTTAGTGTGTGTTGTGCTGGTATGAGTGGATAAGACACAGCAGCACTGCTGGAGTTTTTAAATACCATGTCCACTCTATTAGACACTCCTACCTAGTTGGTCCACCTTGTAGATGTAAAGTCAGAGACGGTTGCTCATCTATTGCTGCTGTTTGAGTTGGTCATCTTCTAGACCTTCATCAGTGGTCACAGGACGCTGCCCACAGGGCGCTGTTGGCTGGATATATTTTTGGTTGGTGGACTATTCTCAGTCCAGCAGTGACAGTGAGGTGTTTAAAAACTCCAGCAGCGCAGCTGTGTCTGATCCACTCATACCAGCACAACACACACTAACACCCCACCACCATGTCACAGTTCACTTTTTAATTGTAAATAATAAGAGATATCAATATGTGGATTTCCTGCAGTTAAACAAAAAGGACAGAGGGTCTTATTGTTGGAAGTTAGACACAAACAAAAGACATACAGGCTTATCTAGAATCTATGAATCTGGAGGCCAAGCTTGTAGTTATTTTTGATCATGAGCTCTCTTTTAAATATCACATTAGTAATATCTGTGAACCTGTATAATTCCATCTTTGGAATATCTTAAAGGTTCGAGACATTCTAACCCCTGCTGACTGCGTGAAACTTGTGTGTTCCTTCGTCACATCTTGACTTGACTATTGTAATCCTCTATTGTCTGCCCTGCCCAAGATTCTATTACACACCTGAAACGAGTTCAGAATGCTGCCGCAGGAGTCCTGACCTGTACAAGAAAGTGGGATCATATTACGACCTTTAGAATTGATTTTTAAGATTCTTTTATTGGTTTTTAAATGTTTTGCTTTGTAAATTCACTGTTAAATATGATCCAACCAGGGCTCCTAAATAATCCAACAGCAATATGTTGGTGATTCCCAAAAAACGACTAAAGAGTGGGGAATCTGCATTTAACCACCACGGCCCAAAGCTCTGGAAATCTCTGCCTTAAGAGCTGAGAACCACTCAGTCAGTATACACATTTAAAATGCGGCTAAAATTACATCTATTTTTATGATGGAGGTGTCTTTTATTCTTTTTTTTAAATCACTGTCTTAATTGTAATATACTTTATGTTCTTTTACATTTTTTGTTTGCCTTTTTTATTCTTTTAGCTCAATTATTGTCCTTATTCTGTTAAGATACACCTACAGTAGATCAGCACTTTCTGAAATAAATCTAGGGTTTTAGGTTTTCCTCCTAGAGGGAGATGGCTGTTCTCCAGCATGAAGACAGACCTTATACAGCTTATCAGTGAGAATACAGGGTTTTTAAAGGTATTTTAGGGGTGGAGTAAAATTGCATATCATAACTTATTATTCTTGAGAATATAGGGTCTAATGAAGGTATTTCTGTGTATGGGGTTAAATCCCCAATAAAAACACAAATACAGTGAAAGTCCTATAAACTAGTGATATAATGTGTTCATGTGATTTAATATGTTAGCTTTAATGGACATGTAGTGTCCATAACTAAATAAATGATTAATTTTGGCTGCTCCCATTATCATTCAACTGCATAATTGATTTCACACAGTTTTATTCTCCTGTTTAACAACAGACCTTCCTATGTATCCGGGCTTGGGACTGGCACTAAGGGTGCACTGATATGTGTCAAATGACAAGATTTGCATCACCCTATGTGTTTTCTGTATTTGTCAGCCCAGCCCATGATTCAGACACTCAGACACTGATGTTACCAGCAGTGTGGCTCTTTACCATTACACCACACCAGCTCACAGATATTGTGTCCATAAATCATGTCCTTCTGTTTCCAAACAGATCTGAATCGATGTCAAAAGCTCTTCATCTAAGACAGTTAACCATGTACAGAAACCTGAGTATCAACAGTGCGGCTTATGTACATTTACTCAAGTGACCATGCAATGCTTATATTCTTTGTTTAATAAACAAGTCTAATGACCAGACCAATAATATATGTTCAAATACATCTTCAGTGCCCTATGTGTCTTTTGGTTTCTGAGTTTAAATAGTTGGCTATAATAATAATTGACTGTATCTTCTTTGCACCAAAACCTCTAAGATTTAAAAAAGGTCAATTTCACAGTTGGTAGAATGAATTATTTTACAAGGTACAGAATAAAGACAAAATAAATGATTTTGAAGGGGTTGAAGACAATACTCTTATTATGCTTAAAAATCAACTGTAAATTTAATTTACTGGTATTTCAGTGTTCAAAATGTATTTTTAGATTACATACCTGTTTTTTATTTACATACCTTTCCTATGCATTCAGATGGCAAGTATGAGTCCAAAATGGATGGAAAAGAGCTGGTGTGATGGATATCTTGTACTTTCAGTGGCATCATGGTATGATAGAAATTGATCTATGAGGACAGATGAACATCTTTGTTAAACTTGAATTGAAAAAAAGTACAAATGATTGCTATTCAAAGATCACGTACAGATAAAAACTTTAAATGGCTAACTTCATAACCGACTGCAATATTGTGCCCTCTCTGGCCAAAAATATGTGGATACTAGATCAGGAGCTTGGTGGATATTTCATTTATAAACCATGGGTATTAATATGGAGTAAATACACCAAGCTATAACATCCTCTACTTCTATGAAAAAGCTTTTTACAAAAGTATGGAGTATATCTGTCTGCATTTGTTCCAATTTAGTCAAAAGAGCATTTGTAAGGCCAGGCACAACTCTTAGACTGGAAGGCCTGGCTCACATTTTGACATTTTAATTCATTCTAAAGGTGTTTAATGGGATTGAGGTCAGATGGTCTTTGTGCACAGGGGTAAAGTCATGCTGGCACATGGCATGGTACCCCACATTGTGCCATAAAGATAAAAGTGTCTTAATATGATATAATATAATATAATAACTTTTTAGCTCCCATCAGTAAATATATACTTTTAATTGTACATTGTGTACCGTTATTAAACCAGCATAACACAAAAATAAGCATTACATAAATCTTTGCTTCAACATCCAGATATCATCCCAGTACATAGCATCATTTGAGGTTTCTTTTACAATATTTAATGCCACAGTACTGGTTGCAGAGAAGCCGACCCATTTAATGACGTTCCCACGTTTAGACCTTGGGGTGGCACGATGGCTAAGGGGTAGCACTGTTGCAAGAAGGTCCTGGGTTCGATCCCCAGGTGGGGTGGTCCTTTCTGTGTATGTGGGTTTACTCCGGGTGCTCCGGTTTCCTCCCAAAGACATGTAAGTGAAGTAAATCAAAGATACTAAAATTTCCATGACTGTGTTCAATATAAACTTAATTTTGCGGCAAGTTGTACTTAATAATTCAGACACTTCAGGTGGCTTCAGGTCACACTATTTATATTCATTATTACTATTTATATTATTGTTGTTAATATACTGGTTAAAAATTATGAAACACTTTGACTATATGAAAAAAATAAAACAGAGAAAAAATATTTATTGCTACACTTTTACCCCTAATAAGCCAATTCAGTAAGTGCTAACAAGTGTCTGATGCTTTTCAGCTCATTGAAGTTTTATTTAATAATTCAGACCCTTCAGGTAGCTAATATCATAATATTTATATTTATTACTACTATTTGTATTGTTATTATTAATATACAGGTTAAAAACTATTAAACACTATGACTACATTAATACAATAATTAGAAAACCAAAAGTAAAAAGCTATAAAACAAGATCAGCACCTCCTGCCAACCCTGTATCACACTGTTCACATATAACACTGTTTACATTTATATATTTTCTGCACCGTTATTGTATAGTAACACTATAGTAACACCACTTATTTTGTAGTACTTTGACATTTGCATAGCCTGTTACATTAAGATTAATTTGCCCCAAGTAACTGCAAAAAATGTAAATATTACAGAATAGTGTACTGTAGTTTGAAGTGACTGACGTTGACCAGGAGGCTCAAAACACACACAAATAAAAAATTATATATTAAAAAGAGTGATTGATTAGTCATTCTTATGTGATGCCAGATGATGTATTGTAAATGTATGCATCCCAAACAGTATCATATTTTGCAAAATTATTCACAGATAAACAACTAAACATTATAAAAGCGTAATAATGATTTACACAAACACAGTCTGTACTGTATTACCTTAGATCATGCAGTGGTGCAACCAAATGAGTCTGTAAGCAGAAAGTCTGAACCCTCAGTAGTTGTTTTCCTGTGTAGTTTCACATGTGGGCCTTTTTGTGTTCAGATGTGTTGCTATAGAGAGGCCGGACTGGCGGGTTTTTGTAGGGCTTACCCTCAAACTGAAGGCTTTTTGTTTGAGCCATTGGATAGTCGGTAATGTTTATGTATGCTTGGATTGAATTCTGCCTGTTTTATATACATAGCTGTTTTTGTACTTTTAAGTATTCCCTATATAATTGTTGTACTATCCCAGTGAGCCTATAGTAAACATAAAATGAAGCTGAATTCTTTATCAGAATATTACAGAACTAATTCCTTATCCAATCTTTGGTTTACTTGGACGTGTGTTTAGGATCATTGTCTTGCTGGAAAGTCCAGTCACCAATGTTCAATTTCACTACCTCAGAGTGTCTTGTTCACATCAGCAGTGACCCACATCCATGCATGACATTAGTGATAGTATTCTTCTGGTCATAAGCCTCACCCTTCTGGCACCAGACAAATCGCTGATCCTTATGGCTAAACAGTTCCAGTTTTGATTCGTCACTCCACAGAACTGTGTCCCAGAACTGCCTGTCTAGAGAAATTCCTCCTGGCGTATTCCAGTCGACCCTTCCTGTGCTTCCTCTTATGGTTGTCACTTATACATTCATCAGGTTCTGTAAGTCTTTTAAAGTAACATCTTAATTTTTCTGACAAAATTGCTAGGGCCTCTGGATGAAAATTCAATCTTTCTCCCATGTCCAAACATAGTTCGGCCAGACATATTGAAATTTTGTACAATATTCCCAATGGTAACACTAGGAATGTTCAGAGTCTTAGAATGATTGTTATACCCACTGTATAACCTTCTGCCATCTGGGAAGAGATACAGGAGTACACGTGCCAAGACCTGTCGGCTCAAAAAAAGTTTTTTTCACACCTCAATTAATTTATTGCCGTTAACACCACAACACCCTGGACTACACACTAGACCTATTATTTATTATTTATCATTTGCACCGTTAATACCATCAACACCCTGGACTACACACTGGACAGTTATTATTATTTATCACTTGCACCTGCACTTTACACAACTGTTTTACATATACTGTATATGTATAGTTATAGTTATTTAGCAACGTCCTTATATAGTTATAGTTACAGTTGTATAGTTATCTATTTACACATCTTTCATTATTTATTACTGTTAATATAATACATACCTAACTAAACTTTTATTATTATTACTGTTATTGTTATAATATACACCTAATTAATCACATTTTATTAATATGCTTATTATTATTATTACTATTGTGTGTATAGTACTACTGTATGTACAGTACATAGATATAATTCCATATATGTAAAAAGCTGTAGTTATAATTATATATTAATACTACTCATAGATATGTAACTTTACTGATATAATTCTCTGTTTTCTTGCACAATGCTACTGTTTGCACTTCTGGTAGATGCTAACTCAGACCTCTACTGAGCAATGACAATAAAGTTGAATCCATCCATCATTGCCATATTGGCACAATGTTTTCTCAGCTTTTGTGACAGCTCCTTCATTTTCACCATGGATGCAACACACCTCAAACACATCTATGGGTGGTGTTTATATAACATATCACAGCTGAGAGGGTGGTTCTTGAGCTCCCAATTGTTTAATCATGTTGTAACCCAAATTTAGGTCCCACAGACTAGCAGTAAGTTTTAAGATCAGCAGTATTACGTAAGGGCTAAATAATTGTAACATGGCTGTATTAATAAACTCTCCTGCTACTATAAAATATTACATCATTCATGTTTTTGCTGCTTGCTCATTTGCTGCATTAATCAACAGATAAGGCCTTAATTTAAAGCAAAATCAACCTCTGCAGAAAAGTTGTGTTCATTTTTAAATTACCCTTCCCACTCAGTACCTTCTTTTAGTGTTTGTTGTAAAGTAATGCCATCACACACAGTATCCACTATAACATGACTATAAAACAAATATGATGTCTTCTTGTCTTGACTGATTCAATGTTGCATGTTTCATTTTTGTTAAATCAAAAACCTGTTTTCATCAAATAAATGAAATTACAACATATTTACAATGCAGAATTTACAACTTCAATTCAGGTAAAATAATCAAATACAATGTAATAAAAACAGGCCTGTAGATAAGCCTGAACAACTTTATTTTTTTAATTAATATGCATAGACACAGAGAAACAAACAGTACATATTTCCTTTCAATAACTGATGATAATCCAATTTTCATGTGACTAGATTCAATGCAAATAAAATACCAAAAGACTTGTGTTACTTGTCATTTTATTTCTTAAAAACCTTTAAAAATGACGAGATACAGTATCAAACACAAATACATTTTAAAGGTTCTGAAATAAATACTGTACAAAGCTGGTACAAACCCATTTTAAAACCAGTAAGCTCTTAGTAGTGAAGCCTTTACCGGGTGTTGATTTCTGGCACAAAGTCAAGCGCTGTACCACTGAAAAGCTTTGTGTGGTTAGGCTGTGTTCCAAACCACTTACTACTGTAGTAACTAGGCTTACAACTGCACCACACATGCAGCCTCAATTATGTACTATAATCAGATTTTATGGTAAATTTTACCTTAAACCTCTGCCTTAAACCTCTGCCCCTAAAACGCCTAAAAATTCTTAATGCCAATTATTAGAACACCCTAATTATTCCATGAAATGTAATATTTTAAGGTACAGATTCATTTAACATAAAATAAAAGTGTTTTCCTTTTAACCTCCTAAAGCTACACTATACTATTTAGTATAGTAGTATGCAGATTTTAGACCATGGTAATGACAAATCAAGCAACTGATAGAATCAATTCTACATTAAACTGCGCAAGCACTTTTAAAGATGCCGTCCATAACTTTCATTTTAACTCTTGTTAACAGGGCAACATATTTTAGAAACAGGGGTCTCAAAATCCTCAAATGATAAAAAGTTACACACTGTAGCTTTAAATCACACCTGAGTGGAAACAGTCGAGTGCAAAAAGATGAATGTCACATAAATAGGCTACCACATGAAAAAATAACGCCATTTTAGTCCTTTAAGATGAAGTGGGTGGTTTGAGGTATGAGCCTCCATTAGTGCTAAAAATATGTGGAGTGCATTAACCGATACATTGTTAACTGTTCACTTGATTGTGTCATAATAAAACATTGGGCGGCACGGTGGCTAAGTGGGTAGCACTGTCGCTTCACAGCAAGAAGGTCCTGGGTTCAATCACCAGGTGGGGTGGTCCAGGTCCTTTATGTGTGGAGTTTGCATGTTCTCCTGTGTCTGTGTGGGTTTCCTCCAGGAGCTCTGGTTTCCTCCCATAGTCCAAAGACATGCAACTGAGGTGAACTGGAGATACAAACTTCTCCATGACTGTGTTCGATATAACCTTGTGAACTGATTAAACTTGTGTAACGAGTAACTACCGTTCCTGTCATGGATGTAACCGAACATGACGTTAAAATCCTAATAAAACAAACTTAATAAAACATTAAATATAAATCTATAAACCACTGACTGGTTGAAACACTCAACATATTAAAACTGGTAATAAATATATACAAAATCCAAGCAAATCCAGCATTGTAAGTCACAGTGTTCCATACAGTTGACTTTTATCTTTGGGTTTTGTACTATTAAAGAATAAAATTCTGTCCTTACCCTTTAACAGCAAAAAGAATGAGAGGATTTGTTAAGCTATTTATTAGTTTAAGCGACTGGGATATAATGTAAGGTCACAGTATTTCATACATCATCATTCATTTTTATAATAATTTTATCCATGTAAATAAAATAATAATTATTATAATCTCTTATTCTCTTATTTAAAAACTTAAAAGAATACACACTTTGTTTGTGTAAAGCAGGGGTCGGCAACCTCTGGCACGCGTGCCACAGCTGTTCATGTTTGCTTGGCATGCTGATTTGTGAGAGTAAATACAATCGGTGTATTTCAAACTCGGAGCTGTGACTTATTGGTTGGATCATTACTTAGAGTGAAAAGCTATGTTACAGTGGAGTAATTTACGCCAGTTAAGTAGGGTAGTTAAGGTGTAAGTCTGTGCAAACTTGATATAATATAGAAATAATATGTACAGTATGGCAGCTAAACATGCTAAAGTGGACGTTCGTTCCTTTTGACGAGAGTAGACAGATTGACAGGACTGTGTGTTTTGTTTGTCGAACCTGGGGTGTGTTCCGCCATTCTGAAGCTTATTTAAGGATGATGCTGACAAAACAGAATCAGTCAAACAAGCTATTTCAAGGTACAAGACACAAACAAATGTACTACAAAATTTAAGCCACAGTAAAAGTCATGTTACACTTGTAAGTTACAAGATAGCTCAGTGTATTGTTAATCACAGAAAGTCCTTCACAATACACTATGGTCAAAAGTAATCAGACACCTGACCATGAGCTTGTTGGACATCCTATAGAATGAATGCCTTTATTTGTCATATATACATATTCAGGTGTACAGTACAGCGAAATTCTTTCTTCGCGCAGGGTCAGCCATCATACAGCGCCTCAGGATCAGAGAGGATTAAGGGCATTGCTTAAGGGCCCAAGAGTGGCTGCATGGCAGCGCTGGGATTTAAACTTTCAACCTTTCAGTTGATAGCCCAAAGCTCTACCCAATAGGCTACCACTGTCCCCAAATTGTATTACAATTATAATTTTTTTTTAGCAATAACAACAGCCACTGTTCTGAGAAGGCTCCTCACCAGACTTTGAAGTATGTCTGTGGGAATTTCTGCCCATATAGTCAAAAGAGGTTGGGCTGGGCACTGTATGGTTGTATTGCTGGACACTGATGTTAGTCAAGAAAGCCTCAATTGATGTTCCAGTTCATTGCAAAGCTGTTCAGTGGGGCTGAGGTCAAAGTTATGTGTAGACCACTGGAGTTTCTTTTCAGGTCGTTACAGACCTTGCTTTGTGTACAGGGGTACAGTCATGCTGGAATAGGAAACGGCCTTCTGTAAACTGTTATGCAAAGTTAAAAGCATATAATTTCCTTTCTATGATTGATTTATTACACCAGTTAGCAATTGCTGTGGCTGAAACACATGAAATCAATAATTAAAAGGGGTGTCCTAATACTTTTGCCTATGCTCAGTGTACATGTTAGTGCTGCATGGCACACTGAATATTTTATCTTGCTTTTTTTTTTAAATCAGCACGTCGTACAAAAAAGGTTGCTGACCCCTGATGTAAAAGAAAAAATACCACTGTTTAATGAAGCATGTTAACAATGTATATTAGACTTTACTGTTAATTTACTGTTCAAATGTAAATCAAGGCTTAACATGCAGGTAAGGCTTTACCCCAGTGATTGAGAAAAAATGGTTTTTACTAAAATTTACATCTGAATCAGCAAAAAACATGCACAGAACACTGTGAAATTAGGTTACGTTTCGAGGTCAAATGTATTTGCTTATGTGTGTCAGTGTAATTAATGTATATATGTATTTTTTAATGCCATTGATATTTGGCTGCATTGTTTATCCCACCATTTAGATAAATAAACCTTTATCAAATAAAACATGCATATAAAAATGCTTTGACTGGTAAAATAGTGCTCCTGAATGTGGTGCTGAATATGTACAGATTTCAAGTACAGCAAGGTTACAGTTAAAGAGATTTAATAGTAATTAACAAATAAAACCAATAAATACCATAGAAAAGCCTACTTGTACTTCACTCCAATGAGATCTTACATACATTTGCTCAGACTAAAAAAATAACTGCTTGGCTGTTTGGATTCCTGTATGAAATTCAAAGAGTTCAGCATGACAATCATTGGATATTAGGCTTGAAATCCAAGCAAGAACGAGATTTTGGAATGAGACTATTAGTTAAGTTGCCCTGTGACATAATTGTCAGATATATGGAATGTTGTAACGTATGCATCATATGGAACACTGTGATCTTAGCAAAGTTATTCTATCACCAACAGGTCAAGGACATAAACAAATGAAAGGACAGAGGAGAAAACAAGGACAGTAAGAGGCCTGCAAGATCCATTCATTCAGTGAAAATTCATCACAGGGAAGCACACACACACACAGTGGCAATTTAGAACAGACAATCCACCCTCTGCCTGTTTCTTGGGCGGGGGAGTCGGATGTACTGAGTACCTGGAGGAAAGTCATGGAGACACTGAAAGAACATGTCAAACTCCTCAAAAGGTGAATGCAAAATCAGCGCTGCAAGATGGAAATAAATCAGATTCATATCAAAATGAAGGTCAGTCAACTTGACATCTTGTAAAATATAGTGGACATATTTGGCACTAACAGAACGTCAACTAAAGACCATTTGCTCCACATTGTATTACGGTTGTCTGATGAATGCTGGTATAAGATCAGCTCTTGAGATGCGGTAGAGCTGACAGCTTGTCCACTTTGCTGAATGCGGCGGCGCTCTCCACACCTTTCAGCCATTCTTTACATTTACGCATAACAGTCTCGTCCACGTCTCCGTCCTCCTCCTCGTACTCGACATCGTCGTATTTGTGCTGATCGTTAAGCAGCGAGATCTTCACGATCGCACTGATGTCGTTCGAGCTGTCCAGTTTGGCTACAGGTGCAGTGCACTTCGATGCGCCCTGCGCCCTCTTGGATTGAGCAGCCCGCCGGTGTCTGGCCTCCGCTGATCCGCAGCACTTCTGCTTCGCCAGCATCTGTTTTTCCAGATTCCGTTTCTGGATGACGAGGATGGCTTCGGGAGTAAGGCTGAGTGAAAACTGGACCTCTTGATCCAGGTCCTCTCTGCTGATGGCGCGCCGGGCGGCTGATTCTCCTGAGCTGGAGCGCGGGACGCTCTCACACGAGCCGCCCAGCGCTCTGTTCACATTCAGCCACGAACCCCGGACATCCATGTCCAGATTTGGGGTTGTAATGTCTGTGAATTTACCCGCTTGTTGCGGCGGAGGCGGCCTCCGTCCCAGCTGTTTCAGATTGGCTGAGGGCCAGGATGTGGACAATTTGTCCTTTTCCGCTTCTTTCTTCTCGAGCGGTGTAGAATTTAGCAAAGACTGAGGTGGCACAACGCTCGTGCCAGCCTTTTTCTTCCGAAATAGGTCC
Organism: Trichomycterus rosablanca; assembly: GCF_030014385.1. Classification (NCBI taxonomy): domain Eukaryota; kingdom Metazoa; phylum Chordata; class Actinopteri; order Siluriformes; family Trichomycteridae; genus Trichomycterus; species Trichomycterus rosablanca. The sequence continues at coordinate 29,247,480 of NC_085992.1, forward strand.
TTTCCTGGAGAAGATATCCGTGAATGAAGGTTTATAGGAGGAAAAGGCATCGTACCGGTTACGTAAATAACAAATTAATATTATTTTACGGGAAAAATATCAAAATAACTTGAAGGAGGCCATTCGCGGTATCCAAACTAACACTCCTTGTTAGTGTGTCGCTTCTTTGAGCTTTACTGCCAAGGGGCGGAGCCTATGTCTTATATATAATCTAGAATGGGCGTGGTCATGTAACAAAAACACGCCCATGAATGAACAGTAAGGTGGATGAAGGCGCTGAGATTCCATCATCAACCATCCCAGTGTGATTGTTGTTTTTACTCTTATAAGCATTACACATACAAGTGATCGACAAAATAAGCCAGTAGCAGTAAGTTTATCTCCAAGATACAGGGCAGTTGTAGCCTAGTGGTTAAGGTACTGGACTAGAAATCAAAAGGTCGTTGGTTCAAGCCCCACCACTGTCATTATGCCACTGTTGGGCCTTTGAGCAAGGCCCTTAATCCTCAATTGCTTAGACAATATACTGTCACAGTACTGTAAGTGGCTTTGGATAAAAGCATCTGCTAAATGCCGAAAATTAAAATGTAAAGATACAGATTATTACTACAGTCACACTCTGGCCAAAGTATATTTCAACCAATATTTTGTGGAGGAACGTTATATTATGTCACAAAAAATCTTTCAGTTCCTTCAGAAAAAAGAAAGGTAAGATTTACTGCACAGTTTGCACCCTATTAAATGTTTTCAAGTCCAGGTTCCAGGTTCCTGTGCTATTTACACCAATTTTTCAGTCTCTGCAAACTGACCTTTGGTTTCTAAATAGCAGCCCTGCAGTTTAAAATTTACATTCTTGTTCATTCTGGTGCAAGAACACTTCTTTCATTCTGGGGTTATTTAACTGTTCTTTGGGCTGACTTGTACTTTCTGCCATTTAGATACTGTAAATAAAACTTTTTTTCAAATAAAACATGCATATAAAAATACTGTGACTGGTAAAATCGTGCTCCTGACAAATTGAATGTGGTGCTGAATATGTGCAGATTTCAAGCACAGCAAGGTTACAGTTAATAATATTTAATAGTGATTAAGAAATAAAACAAATAAATACCATAGAAAAACCTACTTGTACTTCACTCCAATGAGATCTTACATACATTTGCTCAGAGTAAAAAAATAACTGCTTGGCTGTTTGGATTCTTTCATGAAATTCTATGAGTTCAGCATGACAATCATTGGATATTAGGGTTGAAATTCAAGCAAGAACGAGATTTTGGAATGAGATTAGTTCAGTTGCCCTGTGACATAATTTCTATAAAGCACATATAAAGTCAGATATATGGAATGTTGTAATGTATGCATCATATTGAACACTGTGATCTTAGCAAGGTTATTCTACCACCAACAGGTCAAGGACATAAACAAATGAAAGGACAGGAGAAAACAAATACTACTGGGGCATTTAATTACTACTTTTTTTTGTTAATTTTGTTTGTCTATGTTTAAAATAAACTACCAGTACATTTAAGCCTTGTTCCTTTGCTGGTTCAAGATCGCTGGTTCAAGCCCCAACACTGCTAAGTTGCTGCTGTTGGGCCCTTGAGCAAGGCCCTTAATCCTCAATTGCTCAGACTGTATACTGTAACTGTAATGTAAATCGCTTTGGATAAAGTCGTCTGCTTAATGGCTAAAATGTAAATTGTGGTGACTGATGCATCTACCATTTTAACTCTTACTATTCACTTTTTTAAATCTTTATTAAAATTGCATAGCAACATGAGGCTAATAAATGTTCCAGAGCTCATTTTAAGCCTATATTTTCTGTTAAATATCAATCAGTTAAGTACATTTCACCATAGCAGCTGTGTTTGTAACTGTGATTTACTCACATCAAAGTTGTTTCATGTAATTTCTCTGTTCTTTTGTTCATCACCTGTGGACACTGTTAGAACATGTCAAAAATGTCATATACTAAAAATCACATTCTTTCAACTTTGTTGTAATCATGTAGTAACAAGTGAACCATTTAACTATCTACAGTTGCAATCAAAATGATTAAACCCCCATTGCAAATTAAGTATTAGCAAAATGTGAGAAAGCTGAAGCTTGGGCGTCATTGGATCTTCCATCAGGACAATGATCCCAAGCAAACCTCAAAGTCCACCCAGCTTAGTTTCAGAAGAAGTTCAGAGTGATTCTGAAATGGTGGTCACAGCTGTCTGACTTGAACTAATAGAAAATCTTTTGTGGGATTTGAAGAAGGTGGTTGCAGCACACAAGCCCAAGAATATAAGTAAACTGGAGGCCATTGTCTGTGAGGAATGGGCTAAGATTCCTTAGGAATTCTGCCAGAAGCTGGTGTTTATCTTTGCATCACATTTGCAGCAGGTCATAACAGGACAAGCGTGCTCTACTAAGTACTAAAAATGCTTGTCATAAAAGGATTAAATAATTCTGAGGCCACAGTACTCAATTCTGAGAAACCACTTGTTATATTAGTTGTGTTGAGATATTTACATTGCCCTTATTTGGTTCACTGGAAACAGCTAAAAGTTTAATAAAGCTAATTTGCAGCTGGGGTTGATTAATTTTGATTGCAACTGTAGACTAGGGTTTTCCATACATCGGTCATTAAGTGATTTGTTAATCGGTGACCTTGAGTATGCATCGCCCCACTATGGTATTGATTTGGGCCTCTCATCTTTTACTGCTTTTCTTCCATAGAGACAGCGGCGGGTCGCCATGGTGAAGTGAGTAAAAATCAATATGCTTTTAAACACCTTGAAGAAAACGCTCATTGCACATCCACAAAGAATTGGTACAATCTATTTCCTGTCACATGAACACAAACCATCACTAAGCTCAATAGTCTGACCACTTCACATCATTCTCTCCTGGCTTAAAGGGAAAAAAATACTTCTAAAGGCTAAAGTCTGTTGCTCATGTTATTGTAAGTGTCACAATGAGTAACGTGGTTGCTGATGTAATTTCTTGGGATATATTTTCTATATTCTGTTTGCAGACCTTTTTTTACTCTTCACTCACACTTAGACCAGTATGTGTGGGATGAGATTTAGGAAATGCAGGATGCAAACCAAATTTGGTCACAGATAGTGGTGTTGCCATGTTCAATAGTATTTGTCTTTTATTATGTGAATAATTAATGTATTTATCTTTATAAACTTATTTTAGATACATTTTCCCCACAGCACTCATATACAAATACACAACAGCTTAAATTTATGGCCTAGTTTATGCTATTTGTTTGTTTATTAGGATTTTAACGTCATGTTTTACACTTTGGTTACATTCATGACAGGAACAGTAGTTACTTATTTACACAGAATTCATCAGTTCACAAGGTTATATCAAACACAGTCACTGACAATTTTGTATCTCCAATTCACCTCACTTGCATGTCTTTGGACTGTGGGAGGAAACCGGAGCACCCAGAGTAAACCCACGCCGACACGGGGAGAACATGCAAACACCACACAGAAAGGACCTGGACCACCCCACCTGAGGATCGAACCCAGGACCTTCTTGCTGTGAGGCGACAGTGCTGCGGGAGGAAACCGGAGCACCCAGAGTAAACCCACGCAGACCCGGGGAGAACATGCAAACTCTACACAGAAAGGACCTGGACCGCCCCACCTGGAGATCGAACCCAGGACCTTCTTGCTGTGAGGCGACAGTGCTACTTAGCCACCCTTATGATTTAGAAAACGCAATTCAGAAATGTATAATTAAATATGACAATTACTATACTTATGGGCAGCTCGGTGGCTCAGTGGGTAGCACTGTTGCCTCAAAGAAAGATGGTCCTGGGTTTGATCCCCATGTGGGACGGTCAAGGTCCTTTCTGTGTGGAGTTTTCTGTTCTCCGTGTGTCTGCGTGATGCATACTTCAGTTTCCTCCCACAGTCCAAAAACATGCAAGTGAGGTGAATTGGAGATACAAAATTGTCTATGACTGTGTTTGACATTAAACTTGTGAACTGATGAATCTAGTGTAATAAGTAATTTTTGTAAAACATGACATTAAAATCCTAATAAATAAACAACTATACTTATGGGGATAGTTGTATAGGTTGTATTTCTGTGGTTTGGCAATTAAACCTGTGTAAAATAATTAGATCAGGATGTGATTATATTTTATATAAACTATCCAAAAAATGCTTCACATCTTCTAACTGCAAACACACAACGTGCAGTTTTAATTTTTATATGAATGAACTACGGACTAAGGCATACGTTTTGGCTGTGTCTCATACCCCATACATTTGTATGGAATAGTAAAATGAAGCAATGCATGACAGTGATATTATGGGGACTGTATGAGGAGTGTCACTCATGTAGAAAAAGGCGGTGTAACCATGCAAGAGCAGAACCCGATTTCACATGTTCAGTTGGTGTTGGTGTAAAAATGACATAAAAATGTTGTATCGGTTGAGCTTTTGCATAGTTTGTATGAAAACCTGCAGACACATCAGCCTTTTTTAAAATAAGCTGACAGTCCTATATTATGAAGTGAACATTGTGTTTCAATAGCCTACGATTAGTGTAAAGGATGCATATCTCAGCAAATTCAGATGCACCCCACACACACACACACACAAACACACGTGTGTATACATAATCAAATATTTCAGAGAATCTACTGTTAATGTACAGTATAATTACAAAACATATCCACAACAAAAATCCTAATAACAACAATAATTAAAATAAACAATACGTTGGCTTGTAAATACATGACCTTTATAATAATTTTTGGTAAAGTCATCAAATAAAAGAAGAATGGACAAGCTGAGGTTTCACCAACAATTGGGTGCAGCATCTTTATACACATCTTTATCCATGTTGTGCAGGATGGAGGAGGGTCGCTTCATGTGATGCGCCCTCAGTTGTTACCATGACAACCACAGCTGCGCCGTTGCAGACCACCAGCCTGGGCATGTCAAAAACAAAACTCACAGCAATGCATGTTGGGTTATTAGGTCATGTTGTGACAAAAGAATGAAGGACAATATTGCATTAGAACATATGGATTTTAGGTCAGGTGGATGTCCTATAATCCCCCACAAGAGAAGCTTGAAAAGCAGGGAAATAAAATGCAAATAGAAAGAATGCATGGAGGAATGTTTATCTCCTTTGTGTATCTGATAGCACAGCTGCAGTTGATGGAATGTAAAGCAGAATTTGCCTCACCAAGTTGGCATCATATCATACTGTTATGTAGGACCCAGAGCAGTACATCTTATTCTTATACATCACTGATCTAGACAAAAAGCAGAGCAGCTGCCAGCCGCAAGGCTTTTGGTAATCAATGCATTATGAATCAGATGTGGCTAGAATACCAATGACTGACAGAAAGAAGACAGAGAATGATTGAGTTTATTACTTTGGAGTGAAGTGCAGTGTTAGCAAAGTTTCTGGCTCAAAAATATATTGTACAAAAGACAGAGACAATTGGTTTCAATTTGCATACATTAAATACAGAGATTAAGACAACAAAACAAGGCACCTGGCGATCAGTGTGGCACCCTCAAACAGTCTCAGCACAAATTCATAACACTCTTAAATATGTGTAAGTTTAAAGCTGCAGTATGTAACGTTGGGTAATTTGGAGAACTCTGAAATAAATGTTTCATCTCAGCTGTTTTACAGACCCCTCTCCCAGTCAATCAGTTTAATGTTATTGTGAAGCTAGTCAATAAATACTTTACAAGTATTAGTTAGAGGTGTCATCTGTGAAGACAAACAAGTACGAAATACTTATTTTATGAAAGCCTAGCGATCTGCTCTGAACTTAAATTTATGTTGCTTCTCTAAAGTGACCTACTTTACAGTATTTTCTCTACTGTACCAACGATACTACAGCCTATTTCACACATGCACAGTCACTTGGATATTAATTGCCAATTTACTGTGTTGTAAAACCACCCAAAGTCGACAAAGTTGAGACAAAGTGCAATTACAATGGTACTAGTGTGTTAGTTCACATGTGAACAAAAGCAGAGAGAGAGAGAAACAGGTAAGAAACACTGAGACGAGTGATTCAGTCATTAACAAGGTGGAGAAACTTCCAGTAGGAAGCATTAAAAAACCTATTTGGATTTGTGATTTTTTCCAAACAGGTAACTGCTATAAGTCTGAACAGTAATGTTAATCAGAATGTTTGTAATGATTCCCTATAAAGAAACCACACCCTTTTATAATATCTGCAAATCTGAATGATAAAATGGAAATATAAAGCGCTGCCTGGAGCCAAGTAATGATACTAAAATGAATCAGTAGTAAGTGAATCAGAAGTGATAAACGTAACAATAATGCACCATTTAAAAGACTAAAAATGAATCTCATGACAATCAAACAATCAAAAGAATTTTAAACATAAACCCACCAGAATAAACTACATTGTTAAACACAATTGTACCAAATTTACAAACTGCAGCTTTAAGGCAGATTCTTTTAATTCAAACAAAACACAAAATGATAAAAAAAAAAAAAAAAAACACAAATAAAAAATGCTACAAAAATGAAATCATTGTTTATGTTTATATTAATGTCATATAATACATGGCAGTGCTTATAATTGGTCTTGTAATCAAAAATGTAAGGGATGTTTCAACTAAGTATAGTGTATGCTTGATTATGCTAGCAAAGCGAGAGTTAATAAAATTTAAATCTTGATAATATTTTACATATTTACTCTTGGCTTTTGGAAAGGACTGCTGAAAAAATAGCTTTAGCTCAAACAACTGGTGAAGCACTTCATGACTGCGTCTCTGTAGAAAGAAAAGACAAAACATTTCGTTAGTACTGGCAACCTGATGATACAGATTCAGGTTGTGTGGTTTTAATAAAAAAGGTCAAAGATTTTAATTAAGAATAAATTATATAAGAGCATCAGGGAAAAAAACTAAACCTGCTGACGTGTTTGCTTTGATTCTCTCAGTCACTAAGATTTTCCATATCAGCTTTTTGTGTTGGGACTATTTACATACTCTACTGTGAATGGGTGGAGCTGTAACATATTTTATTCTGTTTTGGCGGGAATAGAGCCATGCGCCAACCCAACAACAGGTACGAGAGGTGTTGGTCTCCATGGCAACTGTAGAACGAGGTCATGCTGCCTCCTTGGTGTCATTTTCCACAACCCCCTCTTCCAGTTTCTCACTCTCTGTCAGTTGTGTTGCTATGCAGACTATATCACTGCTCAGCATAAAGGAGAACGTGTGAAAAGCAGTCAAGGTTAAAAAGAAGAGGGAAGGAGGGGATGGAGGGAGGAGAGACGAGCGAGAGAGAAAGGGGAGGGGCTCATTGTGACTCCATCCCTTCATAAATTTAGAAACTGGTACTTATCTTCCTTTCTCAGACGTCTGAAAAAATACCTCTACATCTAGCTGCCCTGTATTTAAGATCCTGCAGTAACCCATTCATATATGCGTTTGTGAAACTGTACTAAAGTCAAAAATAATTTGTTTATTAATCTTCAGTAACTGCTTTATACTGATCAGGGATGCAATAGAAAAAGCATGGATGCAAAACTGGACTATAAGCTGGACAGGACACCAGTCTATTCCAGGACATTTTTTCGACTGCTCCAGTATATAAAGGTCAGCACATTGGATCTGGTCTGCATACCAGACTTGGCACTGTTTTTTCCAGACGTAGCCATTCTATTTCTATCCAGGCTTGGGATGGCCATTGAGAGTGAACTGAAAAACGTGCCTTCCAATGGCTGTTCTGGCCACCCCACCTCCCCTTGAGCATTAGCCAATCACATTCATGCAAATACTCGACCAGCCAAAAGCACGGCTGAGATTCGTAGCCTGGATACCCAGATCTCATTAACATTTACAGCATTTAGCAGATGCTTTTATCCAAAGCGACTTACAGTACTGTAACAGTATATTGAGGGTTAAGGGCCTTGCTCAAGGGCCCAACAGTAACAACCTGGCAGTGGTGGGGCTTGAACCAGCAACCTCTTAGTTACTAGTCCAGTACCTTAACCGCTAGGCTACAACTGCCCTACTCATCAGTAGAAGAAGGTGTGTAAAAGGGGCACCGAATTTAAGCAATTTAAAGCAGAACTGTTCAGGAATTGGCCTTTAACAGACCACAGATTACAATTACGATTAGCTAGACTAGTAAACTAAACTAATGCTAATAATCCCAGAGATTATTAGACTGACATTCACATTAAAACTTCAAACAACTACTAGCTAGTTAAAGATGGCTGGTGGTGTTTGGGTAATTGAGCTAAATATTCATACTTTAGTTCAGCAATCCCAACACATTTACACCTGTCAAGAACTTTATTATGTACATACATTTTTTTTTTAAGATACTCCTATCTTAGAACTGCAATGACACTAATATGGTGAAGACATTAGTAAGTGTAGTTCTGGTACAAGTGCATTAGGTGTAGCAGTGTTGATGGGATTTAAACTACTGTTTAAATATACTGGCCTTATTTATTAGCACATTAACTGTACACCTACAACACGTACTAACAGGTTGGGACTATAGCTATGTGTTAATCATTTTCTAGTCTTGTATCACTGAACACTGAACCCAGGATGCTGGTGACTTTGTATTTTTGGTTGACACACCATTCTTCTCTAGGCATTGACATTGAGATAAAAAAAATCCCAAAAAGGTGTTTATTTTATAAGCTACACCTACTAAAGAGATTCATTTTGTGCGTATAAAATTATCAATGTATGTATGTCTCAGATACATGATTATAAAGAGCATGGTGAGTATATGAACAGAGGTTAGGCTGCTACTTAGTCAGTTAACTGTCTTATCTTTGTTCTTAATTAACACCAAAGGAAGGTGTTATATAAATAAAGTTGGTAAGAGCAATAATTTTACACACTTACTAGTGAACAAATTGGCACTAGTGAAACAGAAGTATGCAAAAACACTTGCTACTAGGTCAAGATGTTAAGTATGAAGAAAAAAATCATCCAGTGCAGGACAGTTAATGCTTTGGCTAGACAACTAGTTTTGGCGCTGAGCCTGATCATTTAAATTAATCGTCCAACATGTTGCATCTATCTCTTGAGATTCAAACTTGAGAGCTACAGCTTTTTGCAGTGGTGAGCTAGTGTATTAATCATTATAACCATTTCTGCAACTGTTTTTAGTGTAAATGTTTCCCATTAACCATCAAGCTTATTGCAACCCATTAAAATAATAAACACACCACTGAGTCAACAAGTCAAGCCTGTCAAAAAATATTTAGCCTTTTTAAAATGACAAATAGCTTGACAGTAATGTAAAGCAGTAAAATAAACATATGCATGTGGCGCTAGGCTGGTTTACAGAATGTACATTTTAAACAAAGCTAACATCTAGCAATTCATCACAACTAAAAGGCTACTTAGATAAGAGATGCAGCAGATCTTGGGGTTTGTTCTGCTTTACCACTTTAAGGTTGTATTTGGGACTGACATTAGGATGCTGCTGATACATTTTTTAATCTAGCAGTAACCTATTTAATCTTGTGTAATCTAATTTATTAGGTGTAGGCAGAGATCCAAACATAGGGCTGTGAGGTAGGCTGCAGATGGACATGCTCCCCAGAATAGCAGCTCTGGCTTTTTGACTTCTGTATTATAAAATTAAAGAACAAAGCTGACAGGGTTTACGTGTGGAGTAGAAAGGTAAAAGACAAACATAAATCCATGTGCATAACACACTGAGCCCAGTGTGGTCCTGGAGAGGATTAATGCCATAGGGTGTAGAACCGCCACACAGCCATGAGGAACTTACAGGTTTTTATACAGTTACCCAGAAAAAAAAAAACCCACAGCTAGTGTGGGAGAGGTAGCATGCTGTTAATTGGATAAATATAACAGTCCTATTTCCGTTGGTTAGAACTAAGAATTATTATGTAATCCAGTTTGCTAAATGACTAAAAAGAAAACAATATTGACTTCCTAAGCAAAATATTATTACAATATTCAAATATTTTTTTCTGTCAGATTGTATTATGCTTCCTCTTCACTGATGCCAATACCCGCTCTGATTGGGGAGAACGAGGCTAACACACACCCCCTCCGACACGTGTGCAGCAGCCGACTGCATCTTTTCACCCGTACAAGGCGAGTACATATGCGGATCAGCTTTGTGTACGGAGAGCCACACCCTAATCAACGCACTCTTTCCCCGTCTCTGTGCAGGTGCCATCAATCAGCCAGCAGAGGTCATAATTGCATCAGCCATGAGAGAGTCCCTGTCTGGCTTTTCCCACCCTGAACAACAAGCCAATCATTGTTCATGTAGCCACCCAGCCCAGCCGGATGGCAGAGCTGAGTTTCGAACCAATGAGTTCGAAATGTCAGCTCGTGTGCTATAGTGTGTTTTGCCACTGCGCCACCTGAGCATTTTCAGATTTGTTTTAGCCTGATCTAAATTAACTGGCACATGTTTAACAAATCACTAATATGTTTAAATAATCCATGTGAACTCTGTTTTTCCCAGTGCTTTACCTTCCATTTTAAATTGTGCCAAAAAGACTAAGTAAAAAAAAATCTACATAGAGAAATATAGCAACAGTTCCACCTTACCTCGCAAAAGGAATGTAGGAGATGCTGTACCTGGAGGACAAAAGAGAGAGACACAAGTTAATGCAAATTTCCCTGATCATACACAAGTAATTCTGCTTAAAGTAAACAGATGAAAGACTATGAAATTGTAAGACTATAATTAATATTATTATTTGTGGAAGGACAATTAATATAGTCACTTCACACATCTTAAAGTCATGTTTAGTCTGCTTTAGTTTTCAATATTAGGCAGAAGGAGTCCAGGATTTTGAAAAAAAAAAAGTTGGCCCGATGTTTTAAATGCACTAGATGGAGGATAGTATGCGGAAACTCCTCCTAATTATTGAATACAGGTGTTTTATTTATTTATTAGGATTTTAATGTCATGTTTTACACACTTTGATTACATTCATGACAGAAACGGTAGTTACTTGTTACACAAGATTCATCAGTTCACAAGTTTAATGTCAAACACAGTCATGGACAATTTTCCATCTCCAATTCACCTCACTTGCATGTCTTTAGACTGTGGGAGGAAACCCACGCAGACACGGGGAGAACATGCAAACTCCACACAGAAAGGATCCGGACTGCCCCACATGGGGATCGAACCCAGGACCTTCTTGCTGTGAGGCGACGGTGTTACCCCTCGAGCCACCGTGTCGCCCAATCAGGTGTTTTAGCAACAACCATTACTGAAATCAATTCTATACAATTATATCCTAAAATAAGTTTCACTACTAAATCTAATATAAAGTCTTACCAAAAGAGTGAAAGCTGTTATAGCCACAAGGAGTGGGTGGCTGCGAGTGAAAGTACTACAATGCTAATGGTTTTGAAACAGCCCATTGTCAGGTGTCCAAATACCTGTAGGCATATAGTGTGTGGTAAAATCCTCTATACAGCAATGTATAGTCTAATGCAATCTAGAAATTAAAATAAACCCAAACATGCATTTATGATCCATTTTAATAAAACCCATTTAAACACTTGTCTGCATAGCATGCAAATTATGCTTTCAGTAAATCTTACATTATATGCTTATTACAAATACATAAAAGGTTATTACTCGGTTAAATATTGGCAAAAAATATTTAACCTCCTCAGGTTACATAAGGTAGTTTTATAAGTAGTGTATTAACAGACTGTGCCATCTAGGCATGTATGGAATGTCACTGATTCTCACACATGAGCAGACTCCACACTCACTTTCTGTGCTAAGGAATGCTGAATATTGGAAATAGAACATCTTTGTGTGTGTGTGAGTGTGTGACAGTTGCCATGGTGATGTTACTAGTCAGCCAGCCTGGTGTGAGTCATGGAGTGCAGGAAGAGATGGAATTGTTAGTGAAAATGATGGTGATTACATTGCCAATAAAGTCTGGTTCAGTGACGTGTGTAGAACCCCACACACATACCAAAAGCGAGGAATGCTAATAAAATTAGTCATTTGTTTCTCAGGCTTCAGCAGTTTGAGCCATGACTGTAGCCAGCATCAAGGGTCAGGGCACGATAACAAAGCTTATCCATGTTTCCCAGCCTTACACATAAGCTTAGCTGCTTTAATCAAGTTAGAATAGTCTTCTCTTTCTGACTCCAGGGGCCTCGACACACCGCAGCAATGCTGTTAAACTGTTGCCTTACAGGGCTTTTATCAAAAGGCCCAAAACACTATTTTGTTGTATGCTAAATTGTTGTATGTACGGGAAATACATTATTTTTAATTGGAATAACTGGTGCTACATTTCAGATCGTTTGTTTGAATCATTTTTTAAACACTAAAAGTTGGCAGTGCAAAGTTAGCATTTGTTGAACCTGAAGCAAATTCTCTTCACGGGTCAATATTTATACAGTGTATCACAAAAGTGAGTACACCCCTCACATTTCTGCAAATATTTCATTATATCTTTTCATGGGACAACACTATAGACATGAAACTTGGATATAACTTAGAGTAGTCAGTGTACAACTTGTATAGCAGTGTAGATTTACTGTCTTCTGAAAATAACTCAACACACAGCCATTAATGTCTAAATGGCTGGCAACATAAGTGAGTACACCCCACAGTGAACATGTCCAAATTGTGCCCAAAGTGTCAATATTTTGTGTGACCACCATTATTATCCAGCACTGCCTTAACCCTCCTGGGCATGGAATTCACCAGAGCTGCACAGGTTGCTACTGGAATCCTCTTCCACTCCTCCATGATGACATCACGGAGCTGGTGGATGTTAGACACCTTGAACTCCTCCACCTTCCACTTGAGGATGCGCCACAGGTGCTCAATTGGGTTTAGTCCATCACCTTTACCTTCAGCTTCCTCAGCAAGGCAGTTGTCATCTTGGAGGTTGTGTTTTCGAAGGGAGGGGATCATGCTCTGTTTCAGAATGTCACAGTACATGTTGGAATTCATGTTTCCCTCAATGAACTGCAGCTCCCCAGTGCCAGCAACACTCATGCAGCCCAAGACCATGATGCTACCACCACCATGCTTGACTGTAGGCAAGATACAGTTGTCTTGGTACTTCTCACCAGGGCGCCGCCACACATGCTGGACACCATCTGAGCCAAACAAGTTTATCTTGGTCTCGTCAGACCACAGGGCATTCCAGTAATTCATGTTCTTGGACTGCTTGTCTTCAGCAAACTGTTTGCGGGCTTTCTTGTGCGTCAGCTTCCTTCTGGGATGACGACCATGCAGACCGAGTTGATGCAGTGTGCGGCGTATGGTCTGAGCACTGACAGGCTGACCTCCCACGTCTTCAACCTCTGCAGCAATGCTGGCAGCACTCATGTGTCTATTTTTTAAAGCCAACCTCTGGATATGACGCCGAACACGTGGACTCAACTTCTTTGGTCGACCCTGGCGAAGCCTGTTTCGAGTGGAACCTGTCCTGGAAAACCGCTGTATGACCTTAGCCACCATGCTGTAGCTCAGTTTCAGGGTGTTAGCAATCTTCTTATAGCCCAGGCCATCTTTGTGGAGAGCAACAATTCTATTTCTCACATCCTCAGAGAGTTCTTTGCCATGAGGTGCCATGTTGAATATCCAGTGGCCAGTATGAGAGAATTGTACCCAAAAAATTGACACATGACACCAGGGAGGGACAACGACACATTTGGGCACAATTTGGACATGTTCACTGTGGGGTGTACTCACTTATGTTGCCAGCTATTTAGACATTAATGGCTGTGTGTTGAGTTATTTTCAGAAGACAGTAAATCTACACTGCTATACAAGCTGTACACTGACTACTCTAAGTTATATCCAAGTTTCATGTCTATAGTGCTGTCCCATGAAAAGATATAATGAAATATTTGCAGAAATGTGAGGGGTGTACTCACTTTTGTGACACACTGTATATTTGAGCCAGCCAGGCAATCTAACAGGCACATTTGGTTGTGTCTGTGGGAGGTTGACTAGGTTCCTCGTTGCCTCTGCAAATAAGACTCTGCTAGGTGGTGGAGGCAGCTGCATAAATGATGGGTGATGGAATTTTGTTGGACTAAGCCTGAATAAACAGCATGCAGCTAAGTGCATTGCTAAGTTATGGGTGAATCAGGCACAGCTTGCCACATCACATGAGCTGGCAAATGGCTGTGGTCTAAAGGAATAAAGATGTGGCTGTCAGGTTGATTCTGGGCACTATGCTGTGACAAGATGTGATGACCAGGTTAATTCTGAGCTACTGGGTACTATGTTGTGACCTTACAATGTAATCGGATTTAGCATGGTAAGTCCCACTGGACAAAAGTCTGCACACACAGGACTCTAGTTTTAGAATGAAGTTAATACAAGCTGAACCGTTTAGGTGTTTTTGTTAAGTAAACACAAACCAAAAAACTTTCAGAAAGGCTAAATATCTGAGGCAAGCATTTACAAACTGCATTTTGTTTTTAGATTAATTATGATTGGAATAATGTCCGATTTATGTGTAGTTCATCTGACCCTCCTCCACCTGTCTCCTATCTACTAAAACTTTGAATTTCCCTTCTAGGTATTTGCTTGCTTTTAAAAGACACTTAAATAAGCGGTGTTTTAAACATTTTTAGATGGTTTGAGCAGCGATGGCACTGAGGATTCAGAGAACCTATTCTGCAGAGTGGTGAAAGACGCAACATGGTCCTTCAGATGCCCTGCTACCGAAAAAATCTGTTCACATCTGTTAAGTAGTCTGATGCTAAAAACTCTATATAAAGTTCCTATATCTTTTTTTAATAAGATTCACTGGCAAAGGTGTGTTTTGTAAAATAATTTTTCTGATGTCTGTTTAAAAATCCTCAAGATTTGTTTATACAATTTAAGAAAAGAAGTCACTTACCATGTCATTGCTAAAAACTGTAAAATGCAGAAGATAATAGCCAGTCCTTTTTTATTCCACTATGAAAAAAAAGAAAATGAAGTGTTTCACAACAACCAATTGTAAATTACAGCACAAGAAATACATTTATATATTTTAAACTACTGTATTACACAAAACAGCTTACCCAGAACACTGAGCATAAGGTTAGGACAAGGCACAGCTAGGGAAACAAATAGAATCAGAAGTCAAGTAAAGTTTTTAGGAACAGCACATAACACCTGGCACTTGATTACAGACATGTCCTTGATTACAGACGGGGTGGTGCACTCAGTGATTTTAAATGAAACCGGACCCACAGAGACCATGACCAGAATAAAGTGGTTGGTGCAAATGAAATAAAATAAAATATAATAATCCGCCTCTTGAAAAAAATTCTTAACATTCTATAATAACTATATTATAACTTCAACAACCGTAACTGTGAAGTTTACATACACCAGTGCACCAAAACATTTGGACAACACACCTAATATGCTGTCAAAACTGCTCTGACTCATCAAGACTTCACAAGACATCTAAAGAGGTACCGTAGGATGATCCACTTTACAGCGTGCAGAATTTAAAGGACCTGCATGCTGTAAAGTGGATCATCCTACAGTACATCTTGATGCCATCTTTTCTTAAAGAAAACTAGATTTGGTGGTCCAGTCCACCTTCCTCCAATACTCTGATGTTCAGTTTCCTGTGTGCCCACTGTAGGTGCTTTCAATGGTGGACAGGAGTTAGCATGGGCACTTTGACTGGACTGCCACTATGCAGCCCGAAATACATAAGGGTTTAATGCACTGTGTTGCAACACATTTACCTTCTCACCCTTTTTAAAATGATCTGCTATTTAAGCCAAAGTAACTTTTCTGTTGGTCCATACCAGATGCCATAGTCTTTATGTTTTCTAATATCAATAAGTCTTGACCACCCAACAATCTGTCGGCAGTTTGTGATGGGTTGTGGGTATTTACCACTACTGCCTGTGAGCACTACTGATTAGTCATTTGGTCATAATGATTTGGTGCTTATCATAGTCACTCAGGTCTTTATGCTGCCCATATCTGCTACACATGTACTATGAGGATCTAGCGTTAGTTCAACATTTAATACATCCATGATCATCACATGCACAATTAATAAATAAAAATAAATGCACAGGGATGCAACACAGTGCAGAGGTGCATTTACTGCATTAACTCTTCACAAAATCTCTAAATTCCTCCATGATCTTCAGAACTCGACATTTGATGCAGAAGACCTTCAGAGGGTTTGGCTGGATCTGGAGTCTGTGTTTGAGTCTAGGCAGCATGTGCACCTCTACACAATCTTGTTAAGATTACAGCTAAAGCTTTAATTCAAAATAATCCACCTTGTATTTAAAGTCAGGTTACTTTAAGCTTCTGTAATGACTTCTTTTTTTACTCTAATTCTTGCTGGCTAACAGACTAGAGCAGTGGCATGAAACAGCATTTAGGTTCACAGCACTGTGCAGCTTTAATGACTCAAGGACAATCAAGCTTTAAGGTTTATAGTGCTGTAATTTCTTTCTTTTTCTATTTTGCATATATATCAGACAGATGTTTCAGATTATAAGACAAACATACGACAAAGAACACATCAGTAAACACAAACTTTGGTTCTACAGTTCATTTACTAAAAGAAGACTAACACAACTGGCCCTATTTAAAATGTCGATTCCGTATCCGTTTTTCAAACACCAAATTAAATATTAGTTTGGAAAGGACTACAAAGGCTTGCAAAGTGTTTTTAGAACTTCAGGGTCCCACTAAATGTGGTGTAATTTTTACAACATACTTGACAGTAAGAACACTGTCAAACATTATGGTGGTAGTGCAATATTATGGGGAAGGCTTTGCAGCGTCAGTGCCTGGGAGTCATGCCATAACTGATATAACCATTAACTCTGCTATCTATTAGAATATCCTGATGTCCCATCATCAGTGTTTGACCTGAAGCTTAAGCCACCCAAGAAGGATGGGCCCTGTTGAGTCTGGTTCCTCTCAAGGTTTCTTCCTGTAATTTTCAGGGAGTTTTTCCTTGCCACAGTCGCCCTCGGCTTGCTCAACAGGGGTTTTTGTATCTGTTGGTCCTGGATTTTGTAAAGTTGCTTTGAGACAATGTATATTGTAAAAAGCGCTATATAAATAAAGTTGACTTGACTTGACTTAAACAAATTGGCCTATGCAGCAAAACAATATTTTGATACAATATTAAACAATGTCAAACAAATCCAAATCAAGTTTTTGTGGGGCCTAATTAAAGTCCTGACTTCAACCCCATTAAGATGCTGTGGCAGAACTCAAAAGCTTCCCAAAGTGGCTGAATAAAAGCAATTTTTCAAGAACTAGTGGGGCAAATTTCTCCATAACAATGTCTATGAGCGTTTGGTAACAGTTGTAGCTGATAAAGGGACAAAAGCAAAGTTTCTCTCTGTTATTTTTGCTTCTTTATTAAATGAAATTGTTATTTTTGAAACTTTATTCAAAGCTATTTAAATTAGTACACAAACATTACTATCTATATGTTCACTCTTTCAAATATATGGACAGTTAAAAATTAACATAAATGTCATGGCAGTTAAGATTTTAATGATTGAATTGTTTTTTTGGTGACTAATTATGATGGAAAATTAAAAAGACATTAAGAGTTTAATGGCAATATGTTTTTTATTTTTCTCCCTTCCATAAACTGTTATATTTGCAAAAAAGTTGAATTACTTTGTTCATACAAACTAATTCTTGGGATAATGCAAGTGCTTTTTGCAAATGCCATCTAAGCACTAATGGTTAGCAATGATTTCCTTTTTGATAAACTCCTTTGATTCCCATTTGGACTAGTCCTTTTCATATTGTCATGAACACTAACCTTAACCAAAGATAAAGACACCTGTAGTTCTGTTTACTTGGATCTATCTGGATACAAGTCTTGATTTGATCCTTGAATAATGTTGTTAGAAAGAACTTTTTGATTTACATTTTGATTTTTGAATACTGAACTGTTTCTGCTCTCATTTATCATTAAATAAAATATATGTATAAATATAGACTATATATAACAAAAAAACTAATATATATATATATATATATATATATATACAGGTCCTTCTCAAAAAATTAGCATATTGTGATAAAGTTCATTATTTTCCATAATGTAATGATAAAAATCAAACTTTCATATATTTTAGATTCATTGCACACCAACTGAAATATTTCAGGTCTTTTATTGTTTTAATACTGATGATTTTGGCATACAGCTCATGAAAACCCAAAATTCCTATCTAAAAAAATTAGCATATTTCATCCGACCAATAAAAGAAAAGTGTTTTTAATACAAAAAGAGTCAACCTTCAAATAATTATGTTCAGTTATGCACTCAATACTTGGTCGGGAATCCTTTTGCAGAAATGACTGCTTCAATGTGGCGTGGCATGGAGGCAATCAGCCTGTGGCACTGCTGAGGTGTTATGGAGGCCCAGGATGCTTCGATAGCGGCCTTAAGCTCATCCAGAGTGTTGGGTCTTGTGTCTCTCAACTTTCTCTTCACAATATCCCACAGATTCTCTATGGGGTTCAGGTCAGGAGAGTTGGCAGGCCAATTGAGCACAGTAATACCATGGTCAGTAAACCATTCACCAGTGGTTTTGGCACTGTGAGCAGGTGCCAGGTCGTGCTGAAAAATGAAATCTTCATCTCCATAAAGCTTTTCAGCAGATGGAAGCATGAAGTGCTCCAAAATCTCCTGATAGCTAGCTGCATTGACCCTGCCCTTGATAAAACACAGTGGACCAACACCAGCAGCTGACATGGCACCCCAGACCATCACTGACTGTGGGTACTTGACACTGGACTTCACGCATTTTGGCATTTCCTTCTCCCCAGTCTTCCTCCAGACTCTGGCACCTTGATTTCCGAAAACAGTACTTTGGACCACTGAGCAACAGTCCAGTGCTGCTTCTCTGTAGCCCAGGTCAGGCGCTTCTGCCGCTGTTTCTGGTTCAAAAGTGGCTTGACCTGGGGAATGCGGCACCTGTAGCCCATTTCCTGCACACGCCTGTGCACGGTGGCTCTGGATGTTTCTACTCCGGACTCAGTCCACTGCTTCCGCAGGTCCCCCAAGGTCTGGAATCGGCCCTTCTCCACAATCTTCCTCAGGGTCCGGTCACCTCTTCTCGTTGTGCAGCGTTTTCTGCCACACTTTTTCCTTCCCACAGACTTCCCACTGAGGTGCCTTGATACAGCACTCTGGGAACAGCCTATTCGTTCAGAAATTTCTTTCTGTGTCTTACCCTCTTGCTTGAGGGTGTCAATGATGGCCTTCTGGACAGCAGTCAGGTCGGCAGTCTTACCCATTATTGCAGTTTTGAGTAATGAACCAGGCTGGGAGTTTTTAAAAGCCTCAGGAATCTTTTGCAGGTGTTTAGAGTTAATTCGTTGATTCAGATGATTAGGTTAATAGCTCGTTTAGAGAACCTTTTCATGATATGCTAATTTTTTGAGATAGGAATTTTGGGTTTTCATGAGCTGTATGCCAAAATCATCAGTATTAAAACAATAAAAGACCTGAAATATTTCAGTTGGTGTGCAATGAATCTAAAATATATGAAAGTTTAATTTTTATCATTACATTATGGAAAATAATGAACTTTATCACAATATGCTAATTTTTTGAGAAGGACCTGTATATATATTCATATTCAATATTCATATCATTAAATAAACCCAGTGATGAGTTTTATATTTTAATGCAACACTCTAAGCTTGTTAGTAAGTGTTTAATAGGCGACCAATAAAGGTTGTTTAAAGGTTAATAGAATTGGCACAATTTGCATCTCTAGTTGTGACCCTTTTACCTATATGTGCATGAGTCAATGGAGATAGTAAAGTCAATAACCTTACCAGCATGACAATGGTGGCTATGAGTCTTGTCGGCTCAAACATGCGTTTTAGCTGTTTCAATGGTCCCATCAGGAAACAGGTGCTAGAGGAAACAAACACAAACAAAAGAAATGTTAAAAAAATATATAAATGTTTTAAAAAACCCATTTAATTCTTAAATATATAAAACCACATTGGACACCTTAAACTTTATTTAACTCATATTTTTGCTGTTTGAGCACCAATACCATTTTGCATTACTAACTCACACTCTGTACTAAAGGATACATATCCAAAGGTTATTATATATTTGAGTTAAGACAGGCACTTTGTATCTGGAAAGAATGAAATTCAATACAAAAGAATGGCCAGTATGTTCACTGAATGAGTCTGTCCCTGGAGGACTGAAGCTCTCCAAACTGTGTTACTCAAGCAGACTAAGTGAGGCATTTATTAAATCAATACAGGTCTAATGCATATGCTGACCACTGCAAATCACAGCCATCACACTGAAGAGCAGACATCTCCAGCCCATGACTTCAATAAGATGACGTTAAAAGTGCTCTTTCTGTGCCAATAATTTGATTATTCAAAAAGTAATAAACATGAATGACAAGCCAGCATGAAATATAATGCTAACCACTTAAACTAATAAAATGAGCAAAATCTCTACTTTAAAGATTTGCCACAATTCAAATCAGTACAATGTTCAGTTACCCAGTTGTTTCTCTGCAGACCCCTAGCCTGACAGAGTAGGGCAGTAACTAACAATTGCTTCTTTTCCCCTTGCCAGAGACAGGCTGACACAGAGAGCAGACTTGCGTATGGACTGTCTCCATTATTCACCATATCTGTGTGTTTGCCTTCTACTAGCAAGCAGAAATTGCAATTGCAGCAGTAAAGAAAAATCCCTTCAACCTTCCCTTCCTCCATAGCCAATCATGTCTGTGTAGGCAGCTGGCTGGTTTATAGAAGAGTTAAGATTAAAATTTGGATTAAAAAAAAAAAGTCATTTTTAATCTTTACATCGAAGAGGTTGAAAAGAAAGGGATGAAAGCACAAATTTGTCTGTTGGTAAGGTTTGACAGAGACAATGTTGTTGCTATTTTTTAAGCGAGATATATTTGAGATATAATTGCACACCTTGCAATATATGGTCAGCATGTTGGTTTCTGATCATGAGCTTGCTGGACAGCTCTTTCCTAAATCTTAGTGTTTACCCTCTGTATTTGCACCTATAACAACATTTACTCCTCTGGGAAGGCTTTTTACATTTTACACCTATGTCATTAAGCAGGTGCTTTTACCAAAAGTGACTTACAATTATGACCAATGCAAGCAACTGAGGGTTAAGAGTTTTGCTTTGGGACCCAGCAGTGTTCAGTGGGTTTCAGGATAGAAGTCTATACAAGCCATGGAGCCCCTCCATGCAAACAGTTGCATATTATTTATATTACTAATTTTATATCTGTTAGCAATGGGTGTTGCTTAAACACCTAAACTCATATATAAGGAGAGGTGTCCATATACGTTTGGCCATACAGTGTTTCTTAGAAATGTATATTAATGCTACTCTAGCAAAAAAAAAAAAAACAATCCTTACCACAATCCTTAACACATTGTTATCCAGGAATGTAGTTAAACCAATAAATGCATTACTTATTACACTACTGTGCAAAATTCAGTCACCGTGCCCTTTTCCAAACCATAGCCTATAAGATATGGCTTCAAGTAAAGGTTTTGTTTGTTAAAATCAAACTTGTAAAAAATATGATCCACTAATTACACAGGTACAGAGATCTTTAGACTTTTCTATTGCAATACTTGTCCATTTCCACTAGACACAGACCAGACACTTGCTGTTGCTCAATCAAAATTACTGATAATCAATGAGATGTTGAGGATTGAGTTTTTTTTTTTTTAAACCATCAAAGTTAAAATTTTACTACCTTTATGTATTTTCTTGACCCAATAAAATCAAGTCATATTTTGAAATAACAACATACTAAACTTTTGAAGATTTGTGAGAGTTTTTTCTGAGTGAAGAGGTGTGTGCACCATACATTTAGTGACAGAAAAAAACACAATTGCAAAAAGTATTAGTAAACATTTAACTACATCTGAAAATGTAAATGAATGAATATAAACTTCAGTTAATTTCATGTCAAAGTGCAGTGTGGAAAGGTGACAGGGGAATTCTGGGGAACTTCTGTTAATAATTACAACTCTCTCAGTTTCTTGTGTAACTGATTGGAAAGTAGCGCTAGAAAAAGCTGACAAAACTTGACAGATAAATGTTGGTTATCAAGACTATAAATGTCAAGTTCATTCACAGCATAAAACATCAAACCAATTAAATATCAAATAATTTACACTAGTAATGAATCTGGACATCATTAATTAATTATATATACTTATATGACCGACTATAAAAATTCAGTAAGATGGCACCTTACAACAAAACGGGGCACCCTGAAAAAATAAGTAAAAGAAAAGCATGTCCTAATAACAGTATGCTTTAGAAGCTGGCAGCGTCTACATTTGATCCTGCAGTGACCTAAGAAAACTGGAAGGACCTGATTGTGTGGTGCTGAACAGGTGGCCCAGAGCTCATGGAAACCAAAAACATTAAAGACGAGAAGAGCTACTGTGCATGCAAGCTCTCTAAACTCATTTAAAGACTTAGTAGTCTGGGTGTTAGTTTTCACACAAACAAGGCGAGCTTGCTTGATTTTTCTCATTTGGCATGCAATGTGGGTGGTTGGGTGTTTCTTGTTGCTGAGTTTGAGTGAAAGAAGACAAACATTATGAAGTATTGTAAAAGTTTGTGCTCTGAATTCAAAAAGAACAGCATGATGTTCTGTCTTTACAGAGGTACTAGGCAAATGAAAAATGCACCTTATGTGAAGACATCTTTAAAAACAACATGTATCAAAATACTAAGATTTAAGGTGCATGGGTAACACAGCGGCCTATTACACTAGCTCACCACCATGTTATTGGCCTGCTGGGCATTTAACCAGAAATGACTGCCTATGTCTGAGAGGGGGTGGATGGTGAAAGCCCAGTGACGAATTGGCACCCTGTTTAGGTTTTATCTGCCTTGTGCCCACTGTTAACCAGGATAAAGACTGTTTGATGAAAATAAAACGAACAAATGAAAGTTTTTCAGGCCAAAGGTTTTTTGTTTTTTTTACACCCTTTTTTTCTATTAGCTGCTCCACAGTGCACATGGTCCACATACCAGACAAATTTTTTTTTATGCTGGATGCTCTTTCTGGTGCAAACCTCTTACTTTTTATCCAGGTTTGGGACATACACTGAGAGCATACTGACAAGGACACCTTCCCATCCATCACTAGGCTGTTGCTACTAACAAAAAAATTAATCAAATGTCAAGCACTTTGCTGTGAATAGTCAAAAGGTTCAAAAAAATGTATGGAGAAGAAAAGGTGCAAAAGACTTAACGTGAAGCTACCAGGAACCCATTATTCTCCAGAGCCACAATATTACAAAGCTGCAACCTAGCTGGAGTGTCAATGTGTCAAGTGCAAAAAGATAAGGCCAGGGTAAAGAAGTCTAAAACACAAGGACCACTGAATGAGATTCACAAGCTGAAGTGCTTGCTCAAGATTGTGCCTCCATTGTATTCAATTATTTGGTCAACCAGCATACTCATCAAAGATGACTGAATAATGACAGTCAGATGAGGAATTGAATAATGACATAAGGGGGTTATGTCATTATTCAATTCCTCATCTGACTTAAAATCTATTAAAAACTTTTTCAAATGTGAGATTTACAGAAGGGAAGACAATATATATTATTTGAACAGCATTTGATAGACTGGTTGCTGCTTCAGAAATGATTTTATACTGAACAGATAAAAAGAACTACATAATCTAATTGCCTTATAATTCTCCAAACTAAAAAAGACAAAACTCACTTTTCCTTTGTAAACCATTCAAGTTTAAGGTTCCACTAACGTTTTGTTAACTGAGAGCGTTGCATGTAATAATTAATCCTGAGGGACACAATTTGCCCAATAATTGTGCATGCAGTGTGCAAAGCTATTCTAAAAATGCAACACACATCCATTACTGGGCTACACTAAGGAGTAGAAAATTAGATTTTTTGCAATACTGTTAAAACCCTTTATACTGTTTCAATTACGATTAACACTCCAATAAACGCTGTAAAAATATTTACCTTCTACAATCTGAAATTCAGTTTTAGCACATTTTTAGTTTTACTTAAATTGCGTAACATCCCGATTCTAAAGTGTATCTGTTACACTAGGTTAGTAGCAAATTAGACAAGCTAAAACAGGAAAAATATAGCATTAATAGCACTCTTTGCAGTAACAGGTTACACATATAAAATTTAATCATATATTTTGCAAAGCATTATGAAAACTGAAGGTCTTTAATTGTTAAAATAACTTTGCATAGTTTGGGACCCTTCCATAACAGTAACAAAGCAAGTGGATAAACGGACATACTGAAATGACAGACAGAAGTATGCAGGATTACTCATTTAAGGACTGTGCATTAATGATTAAAGTCTCAATCAGGAACTGCCAACACAAGAGTCACAGGGCAAGCTCTAGCATGGTATGGTAAAATTTACATACAATTACTGTAGGGCTGGATACATATACACAATCTCAAATATTCTAAGAACATAAGGCTTTATAATGCTAAACTTTTCTGCGGACCAAGATTGCTTTAAATTAAATGATCAGTTCAATGATACAGCAAGCAAACAAACAAAGAAAATAAATGCTGGGAACTCAATAAATGTGTTAGTGGCAGCCATAGAAGATTACTTAACAGCTATCATAGTTGTTAAGTGTGTTTGCCATGTTACTACTGGTCACAGTCTTATACTAATAAAATAACGTGTTAATGCAAATAAACAATGCATTACACAATACCTATTTAAAATAAAAAAATAATTTACTTAATCTGTGTGATGTCTGGATTACTGTGAGCTTCGCAAAAACTACCACTGCACATATGAACCTCTTCTTAAATCTAAATACACCACCAACACCAAATGTACATTGTGTTCTAAAGGGGGGGGGGGGGGGGGGGGGGGGTTAGGGTTAGGGTTAGTATGTCATTTAAAATAAGACCTATTTATAAACATCTGTACATCTTACTGGTGCTCTATTTACATGTGTATTGGTGTTTTTCTCTTTTCTGGTACTGACGACCTACAGTATGTCATTTAAAATAAGACCTATTTATAAACATCTGTACATCTTACTGGCGCTCTATTTACGTGTATTCGTTCTCTACCAGGGTTCATGTGTGGAATCAGTGCAACAGGGCTTTTACTTATAAAAGTTATTATTATTGGGCTTATCAAGTTTTTAAAAATAAACATTAACTGGTTTTTAAAGGTGAGATTTGGGGTTTATTAGATTACATATTTAAATTTCCCTTAGTCATCCTTATTTCTGTGCTGAACAAATAGGTCATTTGGTTTTGGTTTTCGTAAAACATTTTGTAAACTTTCAAGTCATGTATATACAATCCATGTATTTGTATCGGGGCTTCAAATACAATAAAGTTTGGATATATCGAAAACAGTTTTGCAAGGCTGAGATGTGTGTTCATTTCAATTCATTTTCAACAAGTGGTTAATTCTGGTCAGGGTAGTGGTGGATCAGGTTTCAACAGGAAACAGTTGGCTTACGGCAGTAATCTCAGTGGTGGCGGGAAAGCATAAAAACACTGCACCACTTGACCATCTTAGATGTGTTTTTTTTTGTAAACTACAAATGATGCCAAATAACTTTTAAAAAGAATACATGATACTGGATGTGGTCAGTGGTTGGACTGTAAAAGAGTGTAAACTAAAGATTACACATTATTTCAGATCACCTTACCTTGATAGTGCTGAAATGTTTCCTAAAGTGTAAAATACTGCAAACAGCTTCAATCCGTTGGGCAAGAAAACCAGTGCAGTACCCTATTTGAATCAAACACACACACACAAATTTCAGACTGTTAAGTCAGTATACAGACTAAACAACACTAAAACAGCAATATTAACTAAATCCAAATTAAAAAGTAGCAACATTGGCTTACTACGACCTTACTATTACAAAATTAGGGTAAGACCAAGAGGACAGAAAAAAAAGATGTATTCTGCCACCTAGTGTTTAAAAAGTAATATAACCTGTTGAGAACTAACATTTGAGCAACCCTTACATTTCAGATTTAACCCATAATTTGAAGGCATTATTACACATTATTAAACTGTGACAGTATACAATCCAAGCAATTGAGAATTAAAGGCCTGGCTCAAAGACCCAACTGTGGCAAGCTGGCGGGGCTCGAACCAACAACCTTCTGATTACTAGTTCAGTATTTTTACCACTAGGCTACCAATATGTAGTATTACAGTATGGCTTGTGAATATGAAAGCAAGAAAGTCTTACTTTTTCCTGGTTCATTGTAGCCCAGAATATTTTTTAAGTGAGCAGACAAGTTACACACTGAGCATGGAGTGTGTGGGTGGTAACACACAGGGTCATGTAAACATTCCAGTTGTAGTAATATAATTGTATTGTTTCATATAATATATATTGTCTCAGATATACAGATCATGTCTGGTGCAATAATGTAATTTTTTGCATATTTCCCTATGTAACATTGCTGGACATTTTATCTCAGAATGTAAGCTTTTTTTAATCGAATCAGGTGTGTACTCTAAAAGAAGTTCCCAAATAGGACATTCAACTCTCCAGTTGCTACAGTAGTAGACTTCACCATTCCGGAGACATCTGTGGGTGAAACAGATTAGGACACATTTTTCCAGGCAGGAAGCTAATTACTTTTTTTTTTTTTTTTTACTGTTATTTAAAAAATATTTGTATTCACTTACAATTAGTGTAATGTTTTGTAGACATTACATTTGTCAATCCTGTGTCTTAAGGCATAATTTACCAAGTTTCCTTTTCCCCCCAAATTAGATGCATAGAGCATTAAACATGTTCCATTTTAACAGTGGGTATATAAATATAATATGTAAACTCCTAACTGTGCATAAAGTTTATAGATTGTGTATAGTAAACATTCTATTGTAATATTTTACTATAATACTTCTGCTAGTTTAAACTTGCACTTGGCAAACTTTTTTTGTGTACACACCCTTTTAGTTTTTCCTGCATACACACCCTGTCCAGTTTAAAGATAAAGATGGCAAAACTTTGAACTTGGGCTGTTCACACACACACACACACACATACTGTAAGTTTGTTATCCACACACTCCCTGAGCCCTGAGCTTAACACCAGTGGTATGGTATGGCATTTAGAAGTCACTTTTATCTACAACTTCCATTTATGACTAAATAGAATCCTAGGATTTGAGAGTTAAGCACCTGGCATTGGTGGGGCTTGAACCAGCCACCTTCTGATTACTGGTCCAGAAGCACTGATCTACCACTGTCCTGAAAATTTATTAATAAAGTCCTACCTAAGCCTCGGCCATGAAAATGTGTCACGAACTGTGAAATAAGCATTTCCTGTGTAATAAGCAATTTGCTGTGAAATTTAAAATGTAAGGTT
The DNA here is from genome assembly GCF_030014385.1 of Trichomycterus rosablanca. NCBI lineage: Eukaryota > Metazoa > Chordata > Actinopteri > Siluriformes > Trichomycteridae > Trichomycterus > Trichomycterus rosablanca. The sequence goes on from NC_085992.1 coordinate 29,274,874, forward strand.
TGTGTTTAGCCTTTAACATTTTTCATTCATGTAGCATTCAAGCGTCTCACGTTTACTGGTCATGAATGTCCAGACCCACTTCACAATTTTGTGAAGTCTTTCCAGACAAGTGGAGGTTGCTGCTAAAGGTTCTGAAATGGAATGTCCAACAACTCAGGGTCAGGTGTATAAATATATTTCTCCATATGATGTACATACTGATACATTTTAGGCACTGTAGTTGTACATTTACATTTTTTTTTTTTTGGAATTCAACATATTCTACCATACATAATATACAGTGTGTCACAAAAGTGAGTACACCCCTCACATTTCTGCAAATATTTCATTATATCTTTTCATGGGACAACACTATAGACATGAAACTTGGATATAACTTAGAGTAGTCAGTGTACAGCTTGTATAGCAGTGTAGATTTACTGTCTTCTGAAAATAACTCAACACACAGCCATTAATGTCTAAATAGCTGGCAACATAAGTGATTACACCCCACAGTGAACATGTCCAAATTGTGCCCAAATGTGTCGTTGTCCCTCCCTGGTGTCATGTGTCAAGGTCCCAGGTGTAAATGGGGAGCAGGGCTGTTAAATTTGGTGTTTTGGGTACAATTCTCTCATACTGGCCACTGGATATTCAACATGGCACCTCATGGCAAAGAACTCTCTGAGGATGTGAGAAATAGAATTGTTGCTCTCCACAAAGATGGCCTGGGCTATAAGAAGATTGCTAACACCCTGAAACTGAGCTACAGCATGGTGGCCAAGGTCATACAGCGGTTTTCCAGGACAGGTTCCACTCGGAACAGGCTTCGCCAGGGTCGAGCAAAGAAGTTGAGTCCACGTGTTCGGTGTCATATCCAGAGGTTGGCTTTAAAAAATAGACACATGAGTGCTGCCAGCATTGCTGCAGAGGTTGAAGACGTGGGAGGTCAGCCTGTCAGTGCTCAGACCATACGCCGCACACTGCATCAACTCGGTCTGCATGGTCGTCATCCCAGAAGGAAGCTGACGCACAAGAAAGCCCGCAAACAGTTTGCTGAAGACAAGCAGTCCAAGAACATGGATTACTGGAATGCCCTGTGGTCTGACGAGACCAAGATAAACTTGTTTGGCTCAGATGGTGTCCAGCATGTGTGGCGGCGCCCTGGTGAGAAGTACCAAGACAACTGTATCTTGCCTACAGTCAAGCATGGTGGTGGTAGCATCATGGTCTTGGGCTGCATGAGTGTTGCTGGCACTGGGGAGCTGCAGTTCATTGAGGGAAACATGAATTCCAACATGTACTGTGACATTCTGAAACAGAGCATGATCCCCTCCCTTCGAAAACTGCCTTGCTGAGGAAGCTGAAGGTAAAGGTGATGGACTAAACCCAATTGAGCACCTGTGGCGCATCCTCAAGTGGAAGGTGGAGGAGTTCAAGGTGTCTAACATCCACCAGCTCCGTGATGTCATCATGGAGGAGTGGAAGAGGATTCCAGTAGCAACCTGTGCAGCTCTGGTGAATTCCATGCCCAGGAGGGTTAAGGCAATGCTGGATAATAATGGTGGTCACACAAAATATTGACACTTTGGGCACAATTTGGACATGTTCACTGTGGGGTGTACTCACTTATGTTGCCAGCTATTTAGACATTAAAGGCTGTGTGTTGAGTTATTTTCAGAAGACAGTAAATCTACACTGCTATACAAGTTGTACACTGACTACTCGAAGTTATATCCAAGTTTTATTTCTATAGTGTTGTCCCATGAAAAGATATAATAAAATATTTGCAGAAATGTGAGGGGTGTACTCACTTTTGTGATACACTGTATATAAAAAACATAAAATGTAATAACCAACTAAATAAAAAATTAAAATTGTGTGTAAGTGTTCTGTGGACAGTTGAGAAGCTGAGAAAGGGTTTTGCATGTTCTTGCTAAAGTACACAGCAGGTCGTTTTATATGGTGTGAACTGTCAGCTACACATTATCAGCCCACAAACCAAGTGTGTTCAGTGTGGGGGTTGGGACACAGACCAAAGACAAACTACAGACAAAGTTACAACCAGTTCCTAGTGTTGTTTTAAAAGTAATTCTAAATCAAAACTGAAATCACTTATTCACAAAAGAATTTAGAGTCTTTACTGTGGCACATATTGTGATCAGCTGCATCTTGTTTATTTTAATCATCCTTGTTTGTTAGTTTAATTCTTAACACCATGTCAGCTACTATGGCTATTATCATAGCTGAACACATAAAAATGGCTGTCTTTAAACATCAAAGTAGGGGGTCGATTTGCTTTCTTTTCTTGTGTGTATAGTGGTTGGAATGTTTGTGTGATTATGAGGGTGTAGAGTTTTGGCATGAATGAAGGATGTGTTTGACCGAAGTTCTTGATCCACAGAGGGGGTAAGTGGGGGCCTGGTCTCCTTTTAGTAGGTAGGTATGGGTGAATTTGGTGTTAATCATCCTTGAGATATGGCTGTAACTAAATTGGGGTCCTCCTGTTGCAATCTGAACTGACTGAACATAGTGTAAATTGTGGTCTCTTATAAACCCAGGTGTGTGCCTTTTCAAACTATGTGAAAACTATGGATATCTATGATCAGAAAGTGGCAAGGCATAGAACTCAGCAAGGATAAAAAAAAAAAAAAAATCTAAGACAATCTAAAACATCTAAGACTTGAGTGTTCCTAGGATCGCAGTGGCCTCAATACTTTTGAAATGGATAAAGCATAGCACAGCCTTGAACATTCCTAAAGTTGGCCATCCAGCTAATCAGGCATCTAGGCCTTGGTCAGGAGAAATTAAAAAATCTTTATAAAAGATCTTCAAAAGTAATGTGCACAGAAAGGAAAACCTGTTGGATGGGCAGCTATCTCTGCATTACTCTATCTTACTAAATGATAGCGGCCCAGCCAAAGCCTAAACTTCAAGCTCATCAAACATCTGTGGAGAGACCTGAAGATGGTAGGTCACAAACACCTGCCATCCAAATTAATGGATCTAAAGAATCTGTCATGAAGAATGGAATAAACTGCCCAAATCCATGTGTGCTAAGCTTGCAGAGACATATCCAATTGACTTGCACCTATACTTGCTGCCAAAGGGTCTTTTGCAAAGATTTACTTCATACTTATGGATGATTAAATTTAAATGATTACATTAAAGCATGCCTTTTGTCCAACTACAACCCTACATCCTTGTTTCTGGTCTGGATACTTGACAACTACTCACGAGTATGGAGCACAGGATCCCAGAGGCAAAGCATATGACGAACCACTTGATCCTTGTGCTGTAACTAAGTGTTGAGGCATCCAGGATCTGTAAAGAACAATGGCAGGATATAACATCGTTCATTATGAAACATGCTGACTCATGCTGTCGAGAAAATCAAAGACTAGCTGGTATAGTTATTGTTCCTAAAAAAACAAAAGTGCACACATAAAAATAAATTTTTATACATTTTAGAATTAAGAATTTTTCAAGACAGTTGCAAAATGTATACTTTATGTCTATATTGTGTGATAATTGCTGACATGGACACAACCTTCAGATGTCTGTTTTTATTATTATTTGTGTGTGTGTGTGTGTGTGTGTGTGTATATATATATATATACATATACAGTATATATATATATATATATATATATATATATATATATATATATATATATATATACACATACAATTTATTAGTAACTTTTAAGTATTTTACTGATGTACACTGTATATTATAGACACAGAGCTATCACATGTTAAAAAAATTTACTGAACCAAGCACATGCATTGTCCCAGTTTCTATTTATGACATTACACATGTTTTGTATACACGTGAACCAGCATGCTATTTACCTGGCAATCATAGTGGGTATGTTCACACAACACAGTCGTAGAAAACTACCGTTAATGACTGGGTAAAGGTACAGATTAACAGATGTGCCAACAGGCAGTTATCATATACCCACAAAGTCAATCTATATACCACGGTATTGTGTAGTGTAATGTCTTTTTTTTTATTAGACAAGTGAACCTAATAAAATAGAACCAACAGGCGATGTGGAGTGGACTCCTGCACAGCTCATTTCACTCTTCATTTGGTTAGTATGCCTTTAATAAAGTTCAGGCAACAAAATGGTAAACCAATTGTGCTTAAGAAGAATATTTCCAATCAGGAGACATGAGTATGCAGAAAAATCTGCATAAACCAGACTTGCTTATGCTGATGACCATTAATACTGTTTGTGAATATAAAGTGCAATATTACTGATACATTTAACATGTAATATTACTGATCAATTTTACATGCATTTCACAATTTGACTTGTGTCTTTTGACTTTGTACTTCTGAATATGAAACAAAAAAGTGTGCAAAATTGTGAACAAGGTTGTGTTAAAAAATGAACTGATTTAGATAATAAATGTAAAATTCATATTAAAATGTGTTACAGATATAACAACACAGTGCTGCAAAAAGCTAAATACTTATTACAAATATAAAATTTATTATAAAAAGCTATAATTTGCAACAACTGCTTTGCAAAAAAGTACTATGTTTCCTATCTATTTGCATATAAACAGACTTTTTGTTTCTATTTACAGGTACAAAGTCAAAAGCCATTCTGGGTTTAAATTTAAAGTAGATCTATGCATATTAAATGACAAAAAACAAAGGGCTACACGCAAATTAAAGTAATTAGACTGGCTTTTCAGTGCTCAGTCTAGAAATACACAAACCAACTATTACTGTGTTGAGGAATGTTCAGCAGGGAAAGCCAATAGGGCAAATAACCCCCAGACTAAAGAAATGCTGATGATTGCACCATACAGCAAAAAGAGTAGGATCAACCAAAGGAGGATCAACCAAAAAAGCTGTAGCCAGAAACTTCAAATGTTTATTGAGCAGTCACACTATCACCTAATGTCTGGAAAGTACACAAATAGCTGCAGTAGTCATAGCAATGCTGATTTGAAAAAAAAAAGATTACTGACTGGCTCATGTAGACATCATTATCAAATCTGATTACTTAAATACATGTTAACCCACTAACTAGCGACATTGTAGTTAATGTATTTTATACAAGTTAAATGACAATCTAAACTAAAAACAGAACAAAACAGCATTGATCTGATTGTTTTTCTCTATCAAATATTCACAATTTGTGTCATTTAGCTTTTGGAAATGGGGGCGTAACGGCCATGATGCATTTAATGACATATTTGCAGAAAGAGCGTTTTTTTTGTTGTTGTTACAATTAACTTTATGTTTTGAGTAAGCTGCTATTAGATGCTGCTAAATGGGCCAATACCTATTATTAAGAAAAAACTAATTTGTTATATTAATGCAAATATTCACTGGTCTGGTGCAAGTATAAGGAGATATCTAGATAAACATATATCACATATTTTAATACTGAATTCTGTAAGCAACTGGAAATCAGGGTTAAAAAAGAGATAAGCCAAAACTTAATCTAAAGGTAAGACACACAAAGACATACATAGAGTTTTTAGTTACAGGGATCCTAAAGATTTAACAACCTAATCACGTTTCCAGGGCCTATAACCATATGCATGATCTGTAATGATTTTAACATCATGCAGTCACAGCATAATAGGGGGTGGATAAAAGTAAAAAAAAAAAAAAAAGGTCAAAACCATTCTGATACAGATGAAGCACTCTGTAGCAAATTGGATAATGACATGAGGATTAAGGCTTAAATGAGTCAATGAGCTTTTTTTTCAACAGCTTTCACTGGAATGTCAGTAGGATTTCAGAAAATTATTTTTCATACCATTTACACAAAAGGACATGACCTTACCTCATTACATCCTTCCTCTGATGAGAGCATGGAAAAATTATCAAAACAAACATCTGCATGTTAGTGTCAAATAGCATGAAAAATAAATAAATAAATATATAAGCAGACAGACCACATGAGCTGTTAACAGCTCTTATACAGAAAATATAGTCTAAGCCAAAAGTTTAACATGCATGTCGCTGCAGTCTTCTGGTTGTTTTCCTTGACTGAACGACAAGAACACATACATAAATAAACTTTTTTTTTTTACTTCTATAAAGTTTATATTTAACTTTATAGAAGGTCCTGGGTTAGATCCCCAGGTGGAGTGGTCCAGGTCCTTTCTGTGTGGACTTTGCATGTTCTCCCCGTATCTGCGTGGGTGCTCCGGTTTCCTCCCACAGTCCAAAGACATGCAAGTGAGGTGAATTGGAGATACTGAACTGTCCATGACTGTTCAATATAACATTGTGACCTGATGAACCTTGTGTAATGAGTAACTACCATTCCTGTCATGAATGTAACCAAAGTGTGACGTTAAAATCCTAATAAACAAACAAACAAACAAACATTTAACTTTATAGCATGACCTTTAAAGTCCTTGTAAGTGATTTTGACTGACTATAGCCAATGACTTCTTTGCGTACACATAAACTGGGCTAGTTCGACTGCAAACATTAAAAAGCACATGAAACAACAGTTTCATAACTAAGGTTGGGGAGGAAAATATCCAAACATTATGCTAAGAGATGTATTTCAAAAACCACCAAAAAGTGAGCCTGACATGAATTAGCTACTGGACTTTAGGACACAGACACTGACGTTTTGTCTGTGCTTTGAGGCTGCAGTGCATGAAGAAGCTCCTGCCCTTCCTTTTTTATTTTCGATGTTATGAGGTTCTGTAAAGCTTTAAGTTGTTGGTTTTAGAGCAGGGACTTCTTTCCAAAGCTGTATCCTCTACGTTCAAGGTGATGTAAAGCTCACTTGACTGTAGACAGTGTTACTCATGTTCGAGCAGCTTTTACTTCATTGCATACCTGTTCTTAATGGTATTACACGTGACCATCCAGACTATTTTTCTCTCAAAGTAAGATGTTGGGTTTTCTTTCCAAACTTTGCAAGAGACCACTGTTCCATTTTACTCTGTAAAGGGGGCAGTCAAACTTGCCCTGTTTATATGGGCATAGAAAAGTCCAGCTGTAATCTACATTTCATAGAATGTAGGATGCTGTATGTATATGCATGACCCAGTGCGTAAGGAGTATGTGTTTAATTTATTCAGTCACAGAAGTAGAACAATTGAAATTCCAAAATATGACTATTGGTTTCTTAAGCTATTACAATTTCCAAAAGAATAGGTTTACATTTAACATAAGACTTCATTTCCAAGCAGTAAATATGACTTGCAAGCGTCAACGGCTGAATCTTAAAAAGCTCCCTATTCACTATACAAGTGCACTACACCGGGGACAGATATTATGGCTTCTACACGCTGTGTAGTGCACCTATTATATGGATTATGTAAATTTGACATTCAGCCTGTGTCCGCTAGCTAAGCTAACAACAGTTGCTAGGCTAAACTTATCATTCGTTTGGATAAAAAACAGTTGTTAATTTTTAGCAAACCAAACAAGAAAATAATGTAACAATCACATAACAATCACAAAGCGTTAAAAGCTAGTGACAACGTCTGTATAGTGCACAGTGCATGGTAATTAGCATAGCCAACTTCGTCTTTGAAAACAAAACGGAGCAAAAATATTGCTCTTTAAACAATTTAACTAAACAGTAAAACAGTAATGTACCTGAGAAGTAAGTCCCAGCTCTTCATTTTCCTCTCTGCCACTTAAAACACGCCGAAGTTTGTCCATGTTGCGCTTCTTTTGCTTTAAATATTACTTTTGACACTTCCTAAAACTTAACTCATTGGGGTAACGAAGCCGAGGCGTGTCAATGGCTGGGTCCCAAAGTCCTAAGCAAGTGCACTATATTGTGCCGGAAATAATAGCTTTTACGCCCTCTTTAGTGTACTACATACCCCGTGAAAAGTTATTTGGGACAGAGAAACTTTTTTCACTGAATACATTGATACGTTCACGGCTGGGTTACATTTACAGCAGTTAGCAGACACTTGTATAGAAAACGACTTTACAGTTGTGACTGATACAATGCAAGCAATTAAGACCTAAGGGCCTTGCTCAGGGGCCCAACATTGGTGGTGGTGGGGTCTTAACCAGTGACCTTGTAATCACAAGTACAGTATCTTATCCACTAAGCTACCAATGCCCTTATACATGTAACTTAATTGAATTTGTCCTTAAAACGTTTATTGAGTCAATTTCGAATCTTAACATCAGGTAGTGGATGAACTAATTTACAACCAGTTTTAAAGCTTTGGTAAACTGCCAAGACTTCTGAAAAGCCATGAGACAGCAACCACCTAGTAATAATACAGAACTCTAGGCTTGTCTAAATTCCAAATTTGCTAGCGTTAGAAGCCTAGATAGCTCAGTTGGTAAAGCATCAGACTTTTAATCTGAGTGTCCAGGGTTCAAGTCCCTGTTCAGGCATGAGTTCTGTCTCTTTAGTAGTCACTTGAGACAACTGGTCTTGTGACAATGTAGGTTAAAAAACAAGTCCTGAGAGTTGGTTTGTAAAGGAAACCCCTGTGCACAGTGCTGTTTGCGTAGTGCCCTACTGCTTAAGAACAACACTGCTATTATTTATAAATCAGGCACCTATAGTTTATGCTAGTAGATTTAGTTTAGCTTTCACTAACTGATGACTGGTCACTACCTTAAGTACTTAAATCCTCTTTCGCACATTAAACTTTTGAAAAGAAAGCCCTGTTTTTCTCCTTCACACTTGTACATAATTGCATATATTTATTTTAAAATAATGTAAAAAATGTATTCATTAATTGCTAACAGCAACCCTTTTCGCAAGACATTTTCTTTTTCTGATACCTTTTAAACCAGTTAAATATTAAACACCTGCATAAACAAATATGTTATTAAAAGATGTGCATTTCTTTATAAATGTTTATAAGAGGGGTGTCCTTTTTAGCCTGAGCACCTGCCCCGAAATGTCGGAAATGTTCATGTCCCAGCTCTCAGTACATGTTATACATGTTTAGCACTCTGTCATGTGACTTCTTTTGCACCTGACTGAAGAGACTGTAGACCTACTGCAGCTTTCAATATGAACTTCATTAGTCTCATACAGGAAAGTTATTTGGTTATGTGGTTTTAGTAAGTTGACAGATTGACAGATGTATTTTGTAGAGAGCGCCAAAGAAAGAAGGATGTTTTTGAGTTTTGAAACCATTAACGGGAAATAGACATGTTTATTAACAGCAGAAAAGGCTGTATAATGTCAGATCTTTGGGGGAAAAACTCTCTAAATACACACACAGTGTAAGCTGCTTTTAATTGTATCTAGGAGCAAATGTTTAAGTGAATTGAAGTGAAGGGCTTTAGAGTCTGTGCTGAATTGCAAGCTTGTTCAAGATGTACTGCAGCCAGTGATGCCTAGTAGTGACCCCAACCAGGATAAAAAGGTTACTACAAATAAATGAATTACGCATAGTTTAGTTTTAGACTCACTTAATACAGACACAGTTACATCACTGGTCCAGTTTTTTATTGCAAGAGCCCAAAATGCTTTGCTGTTGTTAGTCAAACTTGACTGTCACCCCAACTCATGACTGCTCTTTTTTTTTCACTGTGTTAATACCAATTAATAAACTAATATGGTTGTACTAATGGACTCATAACCATTTTTATGTCAAGTTTGTCTCAATACATGCAGTTTGGTAACAGCTGGAGCTGAAAAAAGGGCAATTTAAAACACTGTTTCAAATAATTCTGGTATTAAAATTTGGTTTAACAAAGAAAATTTTAATAAAAAAGTATTCATACCCTTTGTAATTGTAAGGCTATGATGGATTAGCATCATGTCCATGGTGTTTTACTGCACTGTTGGTAATGTATTGTATTTAGAGAAAGTATTAGTAAAAAACCTGACCTTTAGCTTCAATTCAAGAATTGATGACCAGACATCCTCCTTCAGAATTTTCTGATAGGGAGCAGATTTCATGTCTTTAAAAAAGTATCACTTATAACTCATCCTAGTATGTAATTCCAAATGGTTCAGGGTCATTACATTTTTTTGGCAAAAGTGAAACGAGCCTTTATGTTCTTGGTTAGAGGTGGTTTTTCAGTGCAAACTTTCCATTAATTCAAAATTTGCTTGGTTTGCTTGCTCTTCCTAGTGGTGGAATTCTTATGTATGGTTTGTTTGCAACTTTTAGGGCCTTTGATGCCCTCTTAGTGAAATTTTCATAGGCTTCAGTGTTCCAGGGTTTCTCCATTTAAAAAATCATGTTTTTTTGCCGGGGTTTGCTAGAGTTCTAAAGCCATAAAATGGGCATTGTAAATTATTTCCAGTCCAGTGTTACTTTGCTCATAATTTGGATATCCTCAATTTTCCTTTTCATAATACCTACCTAAGATTTATACAGAGAATCAACACATAGGCAAGACCACACTGTTACTTCTGTATTCTTCCACCACTCATGCTGGCACCCCAAACTGACAACAGACCAGCAAAGAGAGGGAAATCCCCATTTGGCCTTTCATCCCTCAGAAACTTTTTTCCTTAAATAATTTTCTTTTTTAAATAGATTTTAATTTTTTAAAAGGTACCAAAAATGTAAAAATAGTGACCAAATACTTCAAGGTGCTGTATATTTTAAATGACTATAAATGTTTCATAATATGTAACCTTAATAGCTTAATAGCTTTTTATATCAACATTGTTTAGTCCAATGTAATATAGATGAAAATAAAATTGGCAGAAACAACAGTGATGTTAAATTTTTTGTTAAATTTTTTTAAAATAAGTGTTTAGAAAATATCAAGAACAAACTCGGCATGTTTTTATACTGTTTATTTACAAATTGCTGGCATGCAAGCCAGTACAATGCCAGATAGTAACATAGTGCTGGTTGTTTTATTTTCTGCATCTGATCCACAGTGCTTTGTTTTATGGTATTTAAATATTAACAGTAGACAGGTTCTGTACATTTTTAACATGCAGCTAAGAATATTAAAAACTTTAAGCATTAAAAGAACAAAATCTAAAGCACATCCACAAGAAACAAGCATTCTAAATTGAGTTATGCTTTACTTAAGGACTTGGTAATGCAGAAAATGCAACAAAAGCTCCTCCTTTTTAAACTGATCTCACAATAACAAAACACCCAAAATGTCTTCATATGTTATGCTGATTAATCTAATTTCATATAACATGTCAGAACACATTAGCCTGCATTTTTATTACAAGAAGCTACTTCAAATGTATGAGGTTTAAAAACAAAAACAGCAACATTTGACATTGTGTTTTAAAAAAGCCTTTATTTTGAACTAGTCATTTATTACATCAATTAAATTAGATTAAAAATGAACAAACTTGTTGCATGTCCAATCTAAAAGAAATTACCAAGTATCTTCTGTCTAAAAATACAGGTGGGTGAGAGATTAAACACTTCAATAATTGAACAGTAAAACATGAGTGCAGATGCTTTCAGACAAATACTGCTTATACAAATAAACAGTCAATATCATACTATTGGAAATTCATTTATGGGGCACACATGGCAGAAGCGTCACAACTAAAGACTTGTGTTTCATGACTGTCTGGACATGAGCTACCCATTCCTAGACAACAGGACATGCCTAAATGCTTGACCCTACAGCAATAGGTCTTGTGGCTGTGTTATGATCTGCTTGTCATGTAATAAATACGATGGAACATTTCAACACTAAGGCAGGGATAGCAGTGACCCAGCTCAGCAGTACTAGTGGGTGACAATTGTTTAAAAAGAGTATGTTTGTCCTTTGTCACTTATCTGAATCTATGTATAGTAGCTTGTGATTCCCCTAATTTGTCACTTAAAGATCTCAAAACTAAAATGGACTTTAAAGCATATGCAATTTTTTTCTGTTGACAACAATGAAGAACAGCACTAGGTGCCTACTGCTACAGATGATCAAATTCTGCATATTTTCCTCTGCTTTTATTAAAAATAAAGTGTCCACAAAGGTTAGTGCAAAACTGTGGCACATTTACATTACATTAGTTCACCATCAAATAACACAGTATAAAGTGCACTTGATCATTCATCAATAAATAAAACAAAATACAAATAAATAAATAACACGACACATATTAAAATCCCAAAACACACAAATGCAATTAAGAATAAAAAAAAAATGCAGTTTTGTACCAAAAGAAGTTGCTTAAATCACTCTATAGCATTAAATAAAAAACCTACAATAATTTATAAGGAATTTCTGAGTTAAAGCTGTGCTTTCTGTGACAAATGTGAAATGTACATTTTTTAAAAACCAATCTAGTTTTTTCTTGATAAACCCACTTAAACTGCATGCACACTAAAATTAGACAAATAAAAGACAATAATGCTGGTATTTTTGTCATCTGTTCTTTTCAGCCAGATCAAAAGTATAACATCTAAAGCAAAACTGTGTAACTATACCTTACATGCTAAATGCTAAACACCTGAGCTAGAAATGCTAAACACCTGAGCTAGCCAAAAACACTTATTACACCTCTGTATATGTATGGTCATTTCCAGAATTATTAGAACACTTGGTAAAGACGCTTCAGAAAGTTATAAAATCTTTGGAACTAAATACTTCTATCTTCAATAAAGAAGAAATGAAAATTCTTACTTTAAATAATGCATCCAATCAAATGAACTTGGTCTATTCATATCCAGCCTTTGCTATGCAGCCACAGTTGGGCTCCTGAGCAAGGCCCTTAACAACGTCTGCTCCAGGGGTGGATACTTAGTTATAGTTGAAGTAAAAATTTTATATGACCTCTTTACCAGTATTTACCAATGGTGCCTATAATTTCAATTATTACCAAAGTTCAATGATCCAAGTACACTTCCAAGTCAACCAAAGCTTGGTTAAGAAATCAGTCCTGAAATATCCTGGAGTGGCCTTCTCAGTCTCCATCCCTCTCCCATAGAAAATCTTTGGTGGGATTAAAAAATAGCAGTTGCAGCACAAAAGCCATCAAACCTCAATAAGCTGAAAGCTTTTGTCTGATGAGAATGGGTGAAGCCTCTACTAAAAAGAGGTGTCAAAAGAAGTTATCAGGACTTTGAGGCTGAAAGCACTGTGTGTTTGATAAGTGAATTGATGTTTTTCACTTAAACGTATGCCAACTTAGAGAAAGAACATTAATTGATACATATTAGCAATTTTGCTGTTTACTGAGACTGATTCTCATTAATTCTTTCACTATAATTACATCACAACAACAACTTTTAAAGTGAGGGGGGTTCAATATTTCTGATGGCAACTGTATCTATAAATAAAGCATGAAGTATGAAGCATGAGGTTTTTCAAATTCAAATAATAATAATAATAATAAAAATACAAACCCAATTTCCAGGATAATTTCCAGGATTTTTGCATTATGTAAAATGCAATATAAAACAATTGTTAGATTCTAGAATTGATGTGTGGTTTTCTTTTTGCATAACTGTGTGCATACTTGCAAACTGTGCAAACTGGATAACCTGCAAAGACTGAGCCTTTGGTGGATCCTCCTTTTATAGCCAATCATGATAGCCTGTTACCTGTTACCAATTCACCTGCTTATTGTGTAATGGTGTAACCCCAGGAGTGCTGCATGCTTTAAATTCAAAATTTGTCAGCCAAAAACAAGTAATATTTTGTAGTTCTCTCAGGCTTGACACTCGAATATATAGTTTCAGCCCATAGGCATGGTTGGTTGTGGAGTATTCGCTACAAGCAAGTGGAGGTCACTCTCTTCATGCCTCTTCTCTGAGCTAGACAGGAAGCAAGGACAGGCTCAGGTTTCAAAGCCTTTGGCATTTGGTTCAGAGCAGAGTAGGAGTATTTTGTTCATATTTACTAAATACAATTAAGTTGTCAGCCAAAAACGAGTCCCAAAAGTCTGCTACTGCCAAACCCTTTCGTTAACAACGCTTAGAAATGTCTTTCCTTTACATCCCCACTTAAATATCTGTTAGTCTAGTTGCCTCGCAGCTCCAAGATCCAAGCTATTTCACCATTTTCACACAGATTTTCTCCAAATATCCAGATTTCTGCCCACCCCAACATGCAGAAGGTGGAATAATTGGTCATCGAGTGAGTTAATATGAGTCTGTGTTAACCTGTGATACAAAAGCATCCAGTCCCTGGTGTATGTCTGTTGCACAATGATTCCTATACTTTTAAAGATGTTTGTTCAAGCTATTTCTCCTTCATCCAATTTAGGACCAAATACAAAAAAATAAAAAGGCAGCTAAAAATCCTTTATTTGTTTGTGGCACAAGCTTTGCATAATTTGCTAATGTCTTACTAAAAATAAAAAATGTCTGCCTGCTTTGTCAAAGCACATTATTCCTGTTATGGATGCAGGCTAAGTAGAACCAACTGAAACTTCTCTTTGCAATTTGATACCAGGTTATATAAGTGAACATGAAAGTGTGGTTCCTTAAAGAATTCTACTTTCTTTGGTAGCCAGTCAGAATTAAAGTTCCTTGGCTTTCCATCTCCTGTATTTGATTAAACCCAGAGCCTGTTTAATTGGGTCCATGATTTAATCTTAACAAACCCAACATTCTTGTTAGTAACTATCTACCTAAAGCTGTATATGGGATCAAACCAGCTGAGGAGTTCTAGCGTTGCTCATCCTCAATGAGCAAATTTTTTGCCCCCTTTTCTGCACCAGTGAGCGCTTGGTTCTCCCAGGCTTGATGCTTGGATATATTTTCAGCCCATAGGCATGGTTGGTTGTGGAGTATTCGCTACAAGCAAGTGGAGGTCACTCTCTTCATGCCTCTTCTCTGAGCTAGACAGGACGCGAGGACGGGCTCAAGTTTCGGAGCCTGCGGCATCTGGTTCAGAGCAGAGTAGGTGGCAGACATGGCACCCTGGAGGGTCAAACAACACAAAATGTATTTAGTAAACCAGGTGATGGCAGTGTTGTACCTTTTTGCAATACACAGGACTTAAACAAAATATAAGGCTGACTGTGAATAGCCACATAAATACTGCACAAAATGATTTTTTTTTTTACCTTGACCTGCTGCACATCCTGTCGGTTAAGCTGACTCTGAGATAACTGCTCTTGGTTTACAATCCAGGGATGCCTGAGTACCAGGCGGGCGGTCAGGCGCTGATGAGGGTCCACATGCAGCATTTTAGTAACAATGTCCTGCAAAAAGTGTTTAGAACCAACAAAAAATAAATAGCAAAATAATAAATTTTACAAAATTCAGACACCCTTAAACTTTTAAATAACTTTTAAACTTTATACATTATATAGTGGTTATACACCGATCAGCCATAACATTAAAACCAGCTCCACTTACAATATAGAAGCACTTTGTAGTTCTACAATTACTGACTGTAGTCCATCTGTTTCTCTGAATGCTTTGTTAGCCCCCTTTCATGCTGTTCTTCAATGGTCAGGACCCCCACATGACCACCACAGAGCAGGTATTATTTAGGTGGTGGATCATTCTCTGCACTGACATGGTGGTGGGGTGTTAGTGTGTGTTGTGCTGGTATGAGTGGATCAGACACAGCAATGCTGATGGAATTTTTAAACACCTCACTGTCACTGCTGGACTGACAATAGTCCACCAACCAAAAATATATTCAGCCAACAGCACCCTGTAGGCAGCGTCCTGTGACCGCTGATGAAGGTCTAGAAGATGACCAACTCAAACAGCAGCAATAGACGAGCGATTGTCTCTGACTTTACATCTACAAAGTGAACCAACTAGATAGGAGTGTCTAATAGAGTGGTCTTAAAAACTCCATCAGCATTGCTGTGTCTGATCCACTCACACCGGCACAACACACACTAACACACCACCACCATGTCAGTGTCACTGCAGTGCTGAAAATCATCCACCACCCAAATAATACCTGCTCTGTGGGGGTCCTGACCAATGAAGAACAGGGTGAAAGCAGGCTAAAAAAAGCATGTAGAGAAACAGATGGACAACAGTCAGTAATTGCAGCACTACAAAGTGCTTCTATATGGTAAGTGGAGCCAATAAAATGGACAGTGAGTGTAGAAACAAGGAAGTGGTTTTACTGTTATGGCTGATCGGTGTATATACTAACTTATAGTAACTTGGCAATAAGATACCTAGACTTTTGTGTGCCAACACATTATTTACTTATTTATTTATTAGGATTTTAACGTCATGTTTTATACACTTTAGGTTACAATTATGAAAGGACAGGTAACTACTGGTTACACAAGATTCATCAGTTCAAGTTTTTTAATGTCAAACACAGTCATGGATAATTTTGTCTCCAATTCACCGCACTTGCATGTTTTTGGACTGTGGGAGGAAACTGGAGCTCCAGGAGGAAACCCACTCAGACACGGGGAGAACACGCAAACTCCACATTGAAAGAACCTGGACCTCTCCACCTGGGAATCAAACCCAGGACTTTCTTGCTGTGAGCCAAGTGTGACACACATATTCAGACTGATACTGAAATCCCGCTCATCTTTACCCATGTCCAATACAAGCTATTTCCTAGTGATCAGGATTAGAGCTGGACTGATCAGTCTCTGAACATAATATACATTCTTTGCAGTGACTCTTCTCTGTGTGGGGACAAGTAGACTCAAAGCATGCCAGCAAATTTCCCCAAACAGCATCTGCACTATTTTTGTTTTTTCTACTTAAGCTTTTTTCAGTTTTTTTCAGGTTTTTTTTTTTTTTTAGATTATTTGTCAACAGTCTGTTTATTCTGTACATTGAAATGAATCAACTAAATTTTCTAATTCAAAAAAGATTTTATTGGATTGGATTGTGGGTTGATTGGATTCTGGGTCACTGCTAAGACGTAACATAACAGCATCACATGTGAAGTAATTACAAGACAGCAACAAACATTACTAAGCATACAGGAGAGCGCTAACCTTAGCAGCATCAGACACCATGTCCCAGTTCCCCCCAGAGATGGTGTATTTTCCACTGCCGATTCGAGCCAAGATTTCCTCCGGTGTATCATCTGGCCCATTAGCAAAGGGTGTGAATCTGGGTGTAAAAGGGAGTTAAAAGGTAAATGATGAGTGCAGAAACACATTTCATTAAGCTTTTCTGAGAAAAAAATTCTTGAATCTCTGGTTGCAGACCAACTAAAGCAGTATTTATGTAGTAATAATATTCTGTCAATTTTTCAGTCTGGCTTTCGGAAAAACCATAGTACGATAACAGCTACTACTAAAGTACTTAATGACATAATACATGCTCTTGATAGCAGAAAATTGTGTGCTGCGCTATTCACAGATTTATCAAAAGCTTTTGATACAGTCAATCATGAAATCTTATTGTCAAAACTGACTAGTATTGGTTTGTCTGACAATGTGATTGGTTGGTTTAGAAATTACTTAAGTAGCAGATCTCAGCGAGTACTTCTTGATGGGGCTTTTTCTGAAAAGCTGGTTGTGAAATGGGGTGCCACAGGGCTCCATTTTGGGACCACTGTTTACCATTTATATCAACAGCCTTGGCGATAATGTGTGCAATGCTAATATTCATTTTTATGCAGATGACACTATTATCTATAGTTCAGCCTCATCACCTGCAGAGGCTCTTTCAAATCTACAGAAAGCATTTGTGACTGTTCAGCATAATCTTAATTCTCTAAGACTAGTTCTTAATGATCCAAAAACAAATTATATGTTGTTTTCAAAAAGAAATTCGTTTCAGAATGCATCATCCTTCCAGATTTACACACTGTCTGGTAAACCAATTTTAAGAATTAATTTCATCTTATAAATATTTAGGTTTTATGTTGGATGATAGTCTGTCTTTTAAGTTGCATGTTGAACATATGATAAAGTTAAAGCTAAAATTGGGCTTTTATTTTAGAAACAGTTCTTGTTTTACTCTACAGGCTAGAAAGAAATTAGTTGAAGCTACTTTTTTACCAATTCTAGACTATGGAGATATTTTATACAGACATACCTCAAAGACAACATTGAACTCCCTAGATTCGGTTTATCATTCTGCATTAAGGTTTAGAACACGTGCGAGTTATTCAACTCATCACTGCAAACTCTATGAAATGACTGGTTGGCTTCCACTTTCAGTACGACGGAGAGTACATTTTGTCATTTTTGTGTATAAAGCAATGATCCAGTAGCTATATACAATGGGAAGTTCCAGTAGTTCGGTCGGAATTTGGAAAAACAGCATTTAGTTACAGTGCACCTTTTGTTTGGAATGATTTACAGAAACATTTTAAATTGAAGCAGTTTATTTCTTTGACTGAATTTAAAGAAAAAGTCAAAAAATGTTATACATGTTTGTTCTTGTTAAATGTATACATGTATATACGTATATCCTCCCTATGTTGTTGGTGTAATTTTTGTGTGATTTGCTGCTGTCTTGGCCAAGGCTCACTTGTAAAAGAGATTTTAATCTCAATGTGACTTCCCTGGTTAAATAAAGGTTAATAATAATAATAATAATAATAGGTTAGAAACTGCATTTTATTGTCTATTCATTGCAGCCCATTATCTAAGCTCTATATTTAGGTTCTGCATGTGACCATGGTGAACGAGTTAAAATGCAGCATTTCAGATGACCTGATTACAGAGATTTAAAGCGCATCAAACAGACAGGGGCATTAAATTGTTGAAGCGTGTTGTGATTCTCTTTAGCAGGTACTGTGTGTTCTTATACGAACTTGACCTGAGCTTATGCAATAATCCCTCCAGCCCTGCTCTAAAAATTAGTCCTTTTATCAGCAGGGTCGGGAGTGTGAGGTCGTGCTTTTTTGGGTGATGGGTCTGGTATTTTATTCTATATTCTCAAAAACTATCTACTAAAGTAGGCAAACTTTAAAGAACGTTGGTGCTCTGATGGGAAGAAAACAGAGCAGAAATTCTGTGTTGAATTGAAATTCTTGCAGGTTCTGTCTTTATTTCTGACAAGATTATACATCTGAGGAAATTACCAAAATCAAGCGTGGCTATCTCCACAGACTTTTGAAAATACCCGTGTTCAAAACCATCCATTATAGTAGCACAGCACACACTCGAACATTAGAATACAACCGGTTTTCAAATAAATGTTTTAGATATAGACTTATTATTCACATTATATTATCTTGTTTTTACTTAGTGTTTCTATTTTCGAAATGGTCCTTTGCTAAAGTACTGTACATTGCTAATGAACATTGTAGTGTTTTACAGGACTGCTTTTCACAAAGAAGATGATGGTCAGAGTAAATAATTTGTTAAATAATTGGCAGATGCACCAACCAGTATTTAACAGTGTATTTTTTAAAATAAAGCTCTGTACAGAAGAAGTAGAAGTAAAAAAATAAATAAAAAAAATTAAAAAAAACCTTTAAAAAAACTGTGCTTTATTAATTCTTCTGAACATTTTTACCTAACAAACGTACAAAGAAAGAACTTTATTGTATGTAATGGCTGACCAATGGCTGTAATGGCTGTATTTTAATTGTATTATAACTCAAAACAATTTAAAAATGTTACGTTTGCTACAAACGCGAAGCTAGAAAAGAGCAAAATAAAAGTAAAAGATTTATAAAATATTAAAGTACATCGTTTTAAAACACTTTTACAACCTGTAGGTAAATTGGTAACAGGTGAGGGAATCATGATTGCAAGCAAAGATGGGTCGTGGCTCAGCCAAGCCAAAAGACTGAGCCTTTGGTGGATCCTCTTTCTATACCCAAACTTTGTGAGAAATGTTTTTTTAACTGATAAACAGTGCAAGTATGCAAATAATTTCAATTACTCCAGAAAAATCTCAGTTTATGTATTAAGTTATATGGGCCCAAGCTCTTCTCAGAAGCACCGAAATGTTGTGGTCCGACAAGTCCATGTTTCAGTCTATTTCTGGTCAATACAGATGTCAAGTTATTCATGCTAAATACATAAAGAACCATCCAGATTGTTACCAGCAAATGGTGCAGAAGTCATGGTATGGGAGTGCATCAAAGCCCACAGAATGAGTGACTTGCATATGTGTAACGGTTTTTTTTTAAGCTGAGGCGTATTTTAGAAAGAGATAAAGTCCAACATTATTTCAGCAAGACAATTCCAGGCCTCATTCTGCACATGCTACAATAGCATGGCTTTATAGACACTGAGTGCATGTGCTTAGCAGTCTAAATCCATCTCCTTTTAAAAATGTATGGCATTATTAAGAGGGAAATCATACAATGGCAACTGCTGGGCAGCTGATGTCTTTCCATCTGCAAATCGGCAACAATAAGTAGCCTCTGTTCACATATGATTTAAAAGTGTCATTAACAGGAAAGGTGGTATAAGGTAAACTCACTCAGGTAAACTTGCCTGCATCCTAAAGATTATTCAAACTTCAGTTTGTTGCAGGAATTAAATTCTAGATTTGTCTATGCCTACAAAATACAATCAAATTGGTCAGTGAAAACACAGGGAACTTAAATTGCAATTAAAGAGTATTGTATATGAAATTTATGAAAGTTTTGAATTGTGAATCCATTTTAACTCAGCATGCCATTTTTTAAACACTTAAGAGTTAGATTATTTTGTTGGAAAACTAGATAAAGCTTTCTCTTGTGTAAACTGGTACATTATGAAAACGTTCGGTTATTTGCAGCCGTTACAGTTTATCACTTAGTTTAAGTGATCTTTAAGAAACTAAAACTTCATCAAGTGGCTAAAACTGACTTGGTGCCTCCTGCTGTAGGACTGTTCATGTTTATATGTACAGCTGTAACTTACCCTGCAAGCATGGTATACAGTAATATTCCCAGACTCCAGATGTCACATGCAGCATCGTATCCCTGCTTCTTCAGAACCTGCAGCACAAACCCACAATTATATCCAGCACAAACCACCCTAATTATATAATGTCATCAGAGAGTGACTCTGCATAACTTGCTACATTTACCGCTGTCATGTTTTAGTAGCTAATGCATTAGACTAAACCAAACGGAAAGCTACAGAAAGTATAGGTCAGTACTTCGAAGAAAATGCTGAAAGGTTCATAGTCAGATCTGAATGCTGCAGACACATTTATGTAAACATGTTCTTTAAATAGAAAGAACAGAATAAAAAAAAACAAAAAAAAAAACAGTTCATACTTCTGGAGCCACAAAGTTGGCAGTGTAGCAAGGGGTCATGAGGAGGCCGTTTTCAGCTCGGAGCTGCTTGGCAAAACCAAAATCACAGATCCTGATCGACTCCGGGTCACCCGATTCATCCACATACAGAATATTGCTAGGTTTTAGGTCACGATGTACAACCTGAACACAAACAAAGCAACAAAGTATAGAAATAAAGACAGTATACAGCAGTATGTGATTTGTTTGTTTGTTTATTAGGATTTTAACGTCATGTTTTTACACTTTGGTTACATTCATGACAGGAACGGTAGTTACTCATTACACAAGATGCTCAGTTCACAAGGTTATATCGAACACAGTCATGGACAATGTAGTGTCTCCAATTCACCTCACTTGCATGTCTTTGGACCGTGGGAGGAAAGCAGTATGTGAAGCTGTGAAAACATTCTTCTTTAACTTAATAATGTGCATTATGTAAACTGTTGTGTATTACAAAATTACAACAACAGTTCTCAACTTGATCTTCCAAATACACATTATGGCCAAAAGTATGTGAACACCAGACCATGAGCTTATTGGGCATCTCATTGCAAAACCCAGAACTATTTCAACTCGTTTCTTGCCTCAGATATGGCCAATTGTGTGTTCCAAGTCAAGCAAAGTGAATTAGAATCCCCTCTGCTGTCTAACTTTACTTTAGAAAACACTCACTCACTCATTACCGCTTATCCAATTGGGGTTGCGGGGGTGGTGCTGGAGCCCATCACAGCTTTTCAGTTGGCGCAGGGAACACAGAAACACTCGCCAGTCCATCGCAGGGCAGATACACACACCCATTCACCTATAGGACAATTCAGTGTCTCCAATTAACCTGACTGCATGTTTTTGGACTGTGGGAGGAACTGGAGCTCCCGGAGGAAGCCCACGCAGACACAGGGAGAACATGCAAACTCTGCACTGAAAGGACCTGGACCGCCCCGCCAGGGAATCGAACCCAGGACCTCCTTGCTGTGAGGCAACAGTGCTACCCACTGAGCCACCGTGCCACCCCCTTTGGAAAACAATAAACAGCAAATTCAGATGACAATTTTCAATCAAAGCTTTTACTGTGTGTAATTCAACCAGTAAACTAGTAAACAATATGTAATTACAAATGTGCAATTTAGCAATAAACGTCTTAGGGGCCTTTTATTTTTGTTGTATTGCTACAGTGTTGAAAAGTTGAATAAATCTACATGAAATTAAATTTTATAAGACACTCATGTCTGCACTAGCATATGACGTGTTGTCGGATTTTGGCATTTTTAGTTAGAAATGGTATCATATTAGATTAACAGTTATTTGCTGAAATTAGAATTTTATAACTGCTAATATTAAAAGTAACAGGTGTCTGTTGTAAAAAAATACTTCCAGAGAATCTGAGAAAAATGCAATAAAAACTGAAACTGCAATTTGTTAATTTACCTGAAGCTTAAAAAAGAAAAGATTTTTAGTGTTTTCAATGACAATTCTTTTTGTTAAATATAAAGAAATGTTGAAATTGATGCCTGTAACTAAAAAAAAAAAAAGCTGAGACAGAGGCATGTTTATCATGAGGTCACATCATATTTTCTTTTAAATATACTTTTTAGGAATTTATTGAATAGATGATACTAATTGTTGCAGTTTTGCAAATGGAATTTTCGCATTTTTGCTGTACAGATGACTGAGAGCTGCTCAACTGTCCATGGTCAACGTTGACTGATTCTCCTTTATGATGCACCAGTTTAAATTGTCTTTTTTAGCTTTGATTTATGACACATAGAATCAAATGTCCATTTGTCACCAAAACAAGCTGAAATTTAGACTCATCTGATGACAGAACACGTTATACCCTTAGACTTATTTTTTTATTGTGTGTTGCATTACATTCTATCGTTTAATTAATTTGCAAAATACAATCAGGTTTGTCAGTAAAATGCTTTCTTTGTACTTTTATCAGTTAAATAAAAGTTCAAGCTATTACAGATTTTAATTTTATTCTATTCTAAGTGTCCAAACCTTTTCTGGAAATGGGGTTTGTAAGTGACATGTACAAACATATTTCTTAGTACAGGGAAATATTAAAATGCTTGACTAGTAATTGGCCATACACTGTGAATGTAGTAGAATTTATACAAAGTTTCTGCACTTTTTTTAAACTCTATTTATTAGGAATTTCAAAAACAAATGACTTTGCTTTTGTAGTCACCTTCCAACACATTTTTCTCATTGTCGTACAAATTTTTTAATGCCATCAGCAAAAAACGTTTTTGGTTAAGCACGTAGCCACCACTGTTTTCACGTCATCATCACATGAAAATCTTCTTTCCCTTAAAGCTTCTTTGAGCGGTCCAAAAAGGTGGAAATCAGATGGCGCTTAAATCGGACTATAAGCTCTCTCTCAGTCTCTCAGACATGAACAATTACTACTCCTCCCTCCCTTACTGTTTTTAACAAAAATATAAGTGTGGAAACTTTTTGAAGACCTCTGCAGTATGTCTAGAAGCAAACATGCTGAACAATACCTGCACGTGATCATTTAAAATAAATCAAATCATTATTTACACAAAACTACCACACAAGTCTTAAAATTGGGTGCCTTGTGCCTGTATGTACACATGTATATGTATGCAAGTGTGAGTAAAGAAGAGAACAGACCCCCTGTGAGTGCAGATACTCCACAGTCTTGGTGAGGGTGCAAAGCACAGCCGAAGCCTCTTTTTCTGAAAAGCTCTTGTGACGTAGGATGCGGTCCAGCAACTCTCCTCCCCGCATTAATTCCATAACCAGATACACAAACTTTCCATCATCATAGACCTGCAGGCAACAACATACCTGTAACTTCCTCCCTGATTCTCCCTAGTGTTGCTATCTCCAAGGCAACACTCCACATGTGCCTTGTTTTGGTCACATGTCTGCTCCCATGCCCCGTTTTCACCCATTGTTTGTGATTTGTTACTGTTCATTGTCTACAACTGTTTCTTATCATCTCTCTGATTAGCATTCATATAAGTACTTAATCTGTTCTGTTTGTTTCTGGCCGAGTATCACTGTTTCTAAAGCATACATCATGTTCAATGTTTTCCTGAATTCTTAATTTCTGTGGTCTGTGCTTAGTATTATGTTCCTTTTTACTAATCAGTAGTCCTGTTTCTTGTTCCTGGTACTGTACACTGATCGTGCTTACATATCGGATGATTATGGTTTTGTCTGCGTGAACTGAATCAGTTTAAAACTAACGTTTCTAAATGCAATGCTGCAAATAATTTATGTCCTTCACCATCTACAGTACATACTATTGTGAAAAGACTCAGGGAAGTCAGACACCACAGATTGGATTTGTCTGCCTGTTTCCTGATCAATGCTACACACTGTGATTCTGATTTTTGCAAAAGCCCTATTTAAATAATTGCTGATATTATGCTCTGTGTAGGCCAATCAGGACTTTTTTATATGGGTGGGGCATTTAAAAAAAAGCTTTTGCTATATTGTCTGGAGGGTTTGACTATTCCGACTATAAGCCATTCTTTGCCAGTAGTTTTGTGTGGACAGGCTGCCATTCCATTCTCCCCTATCAATCATGTCACACCAGACATTTCAGACATCTGTAAGCTAATGTGTTTAGACAAGAGCAGCTAGCATTTTCTATTTGCAACCAAAAATATTTGATAGGTACATCCCCTTATTGGTCCCATCAAACTTTTTAAAAATAATTTAAATTTAAATGTAATTAATTTAAATAATTCTTTACTAAGTGCTTCTTTAAATTTGCTTAATAATTAAAACAGGGCAGAGTTTATTTCAGTAAACTCTGCTTACTTATACACACAAACATAAAATAATAAAACTATTTTTTATAGTCACAAACAGAAGACAGCATAGATTTAGCAAGTTGGAGAAAGACAGTGACAATATGTGTATAAGAGTTTTAACAAAGCAAAAGCATGACATGTAACACATTTTTGCTTGCTTACGTCTTTTAGAGTGATGATATTTGTGTGTTGTCCGTATCTCAGAAGAATCTCGATCTCTTCAGATGGATCTTTTTTAGCTCTGTCAATGATCTGAAATAAAAGGGTCTGTGAGTGCCTTGAATTAGCTGCTGTTAGATTGTTTTTTACACAGGTAGTCATACAAAGTATGTCAGGAAATAATAATAAAAACACAGGACATACACAATCAACAGATTGATACACATTTGTGCTTTCTATTTAGATTCAACAGAGAAATAAACAGCCTAGGACTATAGAAAAAGCATAAACAAAAGTATCTACGGAGTCACTAACCATTAATGCATTTGACCTTGTTATCTCACCATATCCATAGAAGAATTTAATTGTCCACAAAATAAAATTTTTTCTTGCAGTAGTAAGTGTAAACCTACTTTTATAGATCCCTGTCATAATAATGAAATATCAGCCGATGATTAATTATAAAACACAATTGCAATGTACATTTATACATTTTTTCTGTCTCCTACAATAGGCATAACAATTTTTGTGATGAAAATAAGAATTTTTCTACTACACCTATGGCCACTGTGAACACGGGTTAATTTTGACACAAATTTACACTGCATAGAGGCACTAGGCAAGAATTTCCACTCTCCTTATTTGCTATCTTTATTAAACCACTAGTAATACAATACATCCACAAGCTTAAAGCTAGCAGGAACCCTGGCAGCAAGCAGTTTGTTAAAAATTTCACAAGATCCTAATCACTCCAAACCATATACACAAATAATATACATATACATGTTCATATTTACCCTATTACTGAAAGTAAATACAATCAATGTAAAAAATTGCTCACTTTTACAGCATACTCTACACTGGTTATTTTGTGAATACAGCGTTTGCAGACTGAATATGAGCCAAGGCCAATGTCCTCCTTTAGTTCATAGCCATCAGTGAAGTGGATGTTATTGCCATGAAGTTGCTGGAATAAAAGCACAAAACACAAACAATGTAAAGAATGTCTAACATTAGAATAACATCTAACATTTTATACTATATAATGTTATGCTAGTGAGCAACAGCAAGAATAAACTGAAGCTAGACCATAGAGAAAAAATGTGGCCAGCTAGCAACAATTGTATCAGCCAGACTAAGAATCAATAAGAGTTCATGGCAGAGCTCCTATTGACATTTAATGTACAAAAGCAGCGGTTACGTAAGCTAAATACATTGAGGACTGATCTCAGTGTGACGTCAGATCGGAGCACAGGGAGCAATGCATCATTACCTACACACAATCCAGTCAGTCAACCTGAGATGGATGTTTTTTCAACTCAAGTCCATCTAAGCACTAAAGTGATTTACTCACTAACCACTATTCCACAGAGGCTACTCATGGAGGCTACAGTTAAAAAGCAACAAATGACAGATGCAGTTTGTCTGTATACAAGGTACAACTTCAAGCATATTAGCTTATGCAACATTACATGTTTACCTGTAACAAGCTCTACTCGTTCACTAAAAGGTCAATAAAACATGGACAAGTATTTTAGTATTTGAGACAGAACATGAAGCCTCGCACTGTCTACTATAAAGGTAGGTTGTGCTGTGTATTGTAGTTTCAATTTATTCTACCATTTATGAGTGTTATTTAATGACTGCAGTGAAATGTGGCACCTTTCTTTAAAAATCCATGAAATTTTTGAAAAACGAGGTCTGTCAAATTAAGCACATTCTTTAGTAGGACCCTATCCATAAGTTTTGTTTGATCATTTTGTTCATGTAAAACCCTGGCAACTACTTCTCCATTACTGTCACTTGTTGCGTTTCCAACCAATAGCAACACCATCTATGTTTGATGAATATTCTTGTGCAAATTGCACCTGTTTTTGTTCAGCTTACTAAGCCACTGGCTAAATAAAAAAGACTGGATGTGTTCAATAAGTTAAACTGGCATAGAAATAAATTTCAGTACAAAGGTGCACATATAATTTTGCAAGAGTGATGTGTAATTACTTTTTCAAAGAATAAACAATAATAAATCCTTTTCAACATGAAAGTAATGCAGGCCTCCAGAATGAGCAGCAAGTAAATCTGTGAGGAAAAAAAGTCTGAACACTGACCAGGCATCAGCTTGGAGAGAACTGAGTAGATAGTGGTCAAGAATATGATCACTCACCTGTACTATAGGATTGACAGAGATTGGTCTGGTCTCTGCTATAGACTGCTCCTGTCCCAGGCTTGTGGCCACAAAGCTGAAGCCTCTGAAAAGCTGATGGGCATTAGCACTAGGAGGAACACCAGGTGAGTCTAGAGGGCAAACATGCATACAATTTTAGACAGAAAAGTAGGACACAGACTCTCCATGGATGTAAAGTCACAACTGATCAGGTGCAAGAGATGAAATAACATTGCACAAGGTCATAGAGACTGTACTTCAGACTACTGAGTTCTGTACTAAACAGAATGTTTTTTGGTATAACTACAGTTCCATCACATGTACCATATGCATCATATGTACCAACCAGTGTTATGGGTGTGATTTATTACTAGACATTGTACTAAACAGATAAACTGTTAACTGCTTTAATAGGAAGGTAAACATAAAATTAAATTAGAATTTGGATTCATTTCACTTGATTTACCAGTTGGTGTGCGAGAGGTGAATTCAGGATCAAAATGGAAGGTGTCTTCTGGCCGGCCAACTGCTGGTTTAAATGGAGGTTTGAGCTCCTTGCTGTACAATTTCTGTTGTGGGAAGACAACATAAAATGATATAAATATCAATAAAAAAAAGATTTGCCTAAACGATACTTACGATACTAGTATTCAAATTATTAGAAAATAACAAGATCCCTAACTGCTTGCAAGTTTGATAGTAGTAGATTATGTATGCAAACTGTTAGGTGTCTGTCTGATACCAATGTGCAAATATTACCCACATAAAAAAATATAAATACATACACACACACTCAAACAAAACCCCCATTTCCCCATTGATTTGTTAATTCTATCCATTTTTTAAAACAGATTCTTCTTTTTATTTTTTTTTTCAAAATGTCCCATCTTCTCTAAAAATTAGATTTATAAATGTATATACGTATGTTGATATGTAAGAAGTTTGCAACTGTATATGGTAAAAAGTCGTTCATAACATTATTACTAATAAGAACAACACCGTTTGCTATTTTACTTGAAAGGATTAAATGAAAGTTAGCCTAGTAAAGATTGTATTTTGGAATCTTTGCGGTAGATTAGAACACATCTAAAGAGGTTTCATATCCACATTTATGATTTTATGAATGTCAGTCAAACCAGAGGCCAGGGTGACACGGTGGCTAAGTGGGTAGCACTGTCGCCTCACATCAAGAAGGTCCTGGGTTCGATCCCCAGGTGGGGTGGTCCGGGTCCTTTCTGTGTGCAGTTTGCATGTTCTCCCCGTGTCTCCATGGGTTTACTCCGGGTGCTCCAGTTACCTCCCACAGTCCAAAGACATGCAAGTGAGGTGAATTGGAAATACTAAATTGTGCATGTCTGTGTTCGATATGACCTTGTGAACTGATGAACCTTGGGTAATCAGTAACTACCGTTTCCTGTCATGAATGTAACCAAGTGTAAAACATGACATTAAAATCCTAATAAACAAACAAACAAACAAACAAACAAACAAACCAGAGGCCAAAACAGCAATAGAAACTGTTTAAGTGGATAATGGTACAGTCTGAAAGAGAAGGAAATAATTCCTCTTCGTCTAGAGAGCACACTTACATTCCAATCTATGGTGGCAAAAAAGTGATTTCTTTTGATTTCTTCTACCCCATCAGGACCGGCTCCTACAAAGAAATCAGACAAGCAGAGATAATCTACAACTATAAATTAACATAGACCAGTTCCAGGAAGACATTTGATCAGACTTTCATAATACATTCGGTCTAGCGATGATGTTAAGTAATACTTTACCAGATTTTTTTGTGCTCCTAAATATCTGTCATGAAAGTGCATGGTATGACTGCAAGCATTGCTCATTTCTGACTAATCTAAGGTACACAGTGCTGTGTAATTGAAAAGGTAATTACATTTTTGACACATTAAATGAATTCAGTCTGGCAAAGTGGTTGCTTTAATAAGCTTTTTTTAAACCAATGTTCACCACCTGTTTTATTCCGGTCAGAGTCATGATGTACAGTTAGCCTTAAATCCTTAAATCATGTTAACATAGTCAAGCAGTTTCCCTAAAAGTTTTTACAAAAGATACTTTGCCATGATCTAGGTAAATCTAAAAAAAAAAAAAAAAGTTACAATAATTCTGAAAGGTGTACACAGTTGTTTCTTAGGACCAATATCTCCAAATGAAGAAATGGTGGCGAGTCTACACAGAAGACAGCAGTCTGCTGAAATTTTTCCAAGGGTTCAGCACCAACTCATTCAGAGAGTTTGACAAAAAGCTAATACAGCTTTTACTGTATGAGAAATCATAATTACTATTGTGTCTACTGCATTACTAACCCTAACCCTAACCCAAACCCTAACCCTATTTCTAACATTTCCACTCAACTAACTCAAACCATTTTGACTTAATACATTTGTCTGTAACAGCATATTTTCTGATAGTTAATCCTGAGTGGGGTAAAAAGTGGGGACTTCCTTTTTGTTTTAAGTAAAATCACTTATTTCAGCTTCATCATAACCAGAGACAAAAGTTAAAAAAAAAAACTGTCACCTTTACTCTGATCGTGTGTTCTTGATTGAGTAGAGAACAGTTAGTAGTCATTGCTAGTGGCCAATGCAGATTTAAACTTTGCATGAAAAACCTCCAGAAGAGTTACTTTGCTGTGTTAACCTGATACACAGTCGAGTCACATTCTTATGACCACCAGCAGTAGACGGGCTGGGAGTGACTCAATAAATCCCTGGTCGGTTTTCACTGGTATCTGGAGCTATGCTGACTGCAGTGCATCCCACAGCCGCAGGAGAATGCGTGGGCGAGTATCCATAGAGCGAACATGACGATGGAGATGGTCCCACAGATACTCAGTTGGGTTCAAGTCTGGGGAATTAGGGGGATAGGGTAGTACTTGGAAGTCTTGGACATGTTCTTCCAACCAATGTCGGACATTTCTAGCCGTGTGACATGTCGCATTGTCTTGCTGGAAGACGATTTTACCCATGGTACTTTTACCCATGACCGCAACGGGGGATATATATATGCAGACAGCCTATCGCACCTCTTATATACCAACCAAGCCAGCTCACGAAACGTGACTTCCTTCATGAGCTACGTGCTGCCACCATCGAAAGTAGGAAGTGGTCACATTGCAAAACAGTTGATCCACAACTGCAGAAGTGCACAATAGAGAGTTTGTCAGCTCAGATTTGTATACAATCATGTCCAGTTGTAAAGATCCGAAGACATTTTTAGTTTTACATCATTTTAAAATGAGTTGACAGCACTGTATGTGCATGTTGGAGCTCACATCTGCTTCCCTCAAACTAAAAGGATTAATCATATTAGCTAACAACAGTAAACCACACAGGGTGGCAATTTTTTGTACAGAGATCAAGTCAGTGTCACCAAATGCAAAAGATGGATAATGTCTACTACATTAGATGTAAACTGTCTATGCTAAATGTATGCATATTAAAACCTTTTTAACCTCCCTGCTGTCCTGAACTTATTAATATATAGAAATTGCGGCCAGCAACACACTAAAAAAGCTGGTACAGAGGCACGTTTACCACTGGGTGACATCACCTTTTCTTTTAATTATACTTTTTAATCATTTGGGAATTGAAAACACAAGCTGTTGTAGTTTTGCAGGTGGAATTTGTTGCCCATTATTTCTGTATACAAGACTTTAGCTGATCAACAGTCCGTGGTTGCTGTTGTCTCTGCTTTTTATGATACGGCCTACATTTTTAATAGGAGAAAGATCTGGACTGCAGGCAAGCCAGTTAAGCACACACAAAGCTTTTCAAAGCGACGCTGTTGTAACTCATGCAGATTGAGGTCTGTCATTGTACTGCTGAAACAGACATGGAGGTTCTGGGACATTTCAGGTTATATTTGTTGATGCAGAGGTGGATTGTGTAACAATGATTTTCCATAGTACTTCTAAACCCATGTGTCAGTGTCCATCACAGTAGCATGTCAGTTTCTCATAAAATAATGCCTGATGGCTCGATGGTCACTCACACTCAGCAGCAGTTTTTCTCCCTTAGCCTTTCCCTTGGAGATTTCCCCTGACCTTCTGAAACGATAATATGAACTGTAGGTAGTGAAAGACCTTAATTGTTTGCCATCTTGAACTAAGAAACATGCAAAGATTAAACCTTTGGTGGATGCCCCTTTTATACTAAACCCTGATGAAGTTAAACTGCTAATTGTGGAACCTTCCTGAACAGTGTTACTCTGTACCAACTTGTGGAGTTGAGGCATCACATTCCATTGTTTTTATATCTACAAAATACATTAAGTTTGTCAGTGCAAACACTGAAAATGTTACCTTTGTAATTGTATCAGTTAAAAAAATGCAATAAAAAAAATTGTAACTGCATCAGTGAATCATTACAAATGGTTACAATTATGAAAATATTTATCATAACAGAAAATTATTCCTGATGTTTGAGTGATTTACTTGTATTGTTTAATTGACAATTAAGCTGTTTAAGCTTTTTTTAAGAGTCAGTGGTCTGTTTCTGTCAAAACACAGTGTTACACCATATAATAATGTTACTTGTTAGGGCTTGCATATTTAGAAAGATGTTTGTTCCCACTTACATAACAAAACAATGTTAACCACTTACATGGTTAAAGCTCAGCACACATCTGCGAGTTTGTTTTTCTCTGTATCACCACAGCTTCCTGGTGTGCTATCTATTAACCACAGGTGAGTAAGAGGTGACCTGTGTAATAATAGCTTATACAGAGCTTGGCCATATCCAGCTGCACTTGGCATCATGCCACTGCCGCATTTGCTTTGGTCTTATAAATTATGCAGAGTGTGATTCATGCCATCAATTCCCTTGAAGCTCACACAAACAGACTGCATGAAAGCCTGAGAGACTAGTTGAGTCTTCCAGGTGAGTTACAGCAGTCAGTCACGCTCAAACAGCAAAAAAATATGACCATATACATAAATAAACATAGCTTGAATAAGAGACGCCACCTGGATGCCATATACACAGGAAGTAGGTGTAATTTTGCTGAAAGCTTTGTTTAAATCAGTAGCTTGAGAGTTATTTAATTTGAGAAACACTTTACCTAATCTGTTGACTGGATTTCTTTTAAAAAGTGCTCGCAGCAAGCTTTGGACCTCTGTACTTAAAAATTGTGGCATACCAAGCTTTGCCCTGGAAAAAAAAAAAAAAAAAAAAAAAACACATTAATGACAAACAGCTCTATAACAGAAACAGCAACACAACATACAAGTACTTAAATGTTAACAAAGTGGTAAAGCCCGCCCCAATCTAATAATAAAAAAAACTTTTAATAGTTAACTATTTGGGGCTTCTGAAAACAACAATAGAAAGCACTTGCTGAATAAGTCAGAGGTCATAAGTTCTCCCTTTAAATCATTCAACTTTGGACAGAGTTTTAATGAAGGTGCAGCTCAGAGGCCATGACTGGTTTTGTGTGTCTTAGAGCAACGGTCCACAAACTTTTTTGCATCAAAGACCGGTTTCATATAAGATATATGTTTACGGACCAGCGGGGGCGGGAGGATTTAATATAGAATAACTATAGAATGGAAAATCAGTGGGAATCCTGAGCTTTTTATGATGCAACGAGACGCCGCTCCCACCTAATGATGATAAGAGACAATAACACCCAAAGAGTTTTGGAAATGTAATTGCTCTTGTAGCGATCTCTAATTATTTACTCTTTCTGTGCGGCCCGGTAATAAATGACCCACTGTCTTAGGTTGGGGACCACTGTCTTAGAGGAAGCACATGCCAGCCTCACTTCTCAAGTTTTGTGTATTTGTGGTGAATGGAGGGAGTTACTGGAATCTCACTGTAAGTATGACAAGCACAGTTGAAGTTGAAGCCAAACACATTTACATCTCATATTCAAATTATTGGTGGATGACAAGATCCCTATTAGCTTAATAACTGCAGAAATATTAGTTTTTGTTATTAGATATATATTACATATTTGTAAATTATTTATGCAGCAGGTGCCTGACATCATAATATAGTTACAATATATTTTTTAACTACAAAATAAACAGCTGAGAATAAAGTAAATACAGACTATTATACTGATAAGTCACGTGTTTCTACCCATGACCAATGCTATTTATTTCAGTAGCAGTTAGCTTGTGCTACTACTATATCTCTATATAGGCTATAAGATGTAAAGATATAAATATACATTTCTAATCAGGTACAATGTACAATAAGAGGACATTATGGTGTACTTCCGTTTAAACCACCACTACACTGCACCCCTGATCAAGACCTTCAAAAAATTGCTAAGTTGCTTTGAATAAAAGCAGCTGCTAAAGGTCATAAATGCAAATGTAGCTGTTCTAGTTAATATTTAATAAATCACTGAGAATAACCTGCATACATAGTTTTACTTTTCTTTTTTGGCAGAATTTTTATTACTACTCTCTGTGTGTTACAAATCCCGGCACAGTTAATAATTCGTTAACTAGCCATCCTACTATTATAGACATGTGGGGGAATTTCTTCCTTCTTTAAATGAGGTAAATGTATAAATCTTTCCAGGTCAGATTTTTCTTATTACTGACCAAAGATTATTATTAATACTTTAAAAGTGACCTATTTATAGGCACTAAAATAAACACATTAAAAAACTACAGTTGCAGATGCTAAAATCTTACTTTAGAATAAGTGCCATGGTCTCCTTTCGGTCTTTGCCTTGAAATGGCAGAGATCCAGTCAGCATTTCAAACTAGAGGACAGAAAAAAAGCGTCAGTGTTTGGTGCTAGCCGACACTTCAGTAACAACATATTCTCAGCATCTTTCCACAGCAACAGCTCACATCACTGGTGTCCTGTATTCAGGGTTGTGTAAAGATTTTCCATGTGAGTGAGTTTCAAATGCAGCTCTGTACTGTAGATTATAAACATAGCTTTATAACTAGCTTTTAGTCTAATGGTGCTGTTGCTAAATTTATACACTTACTATTAATCCTTATTTACATTTAGTGTATGTGTCAATTCATTTGTGTAATTACATTAAGTCAGAGCACCAATCACAATTCCCATGTCCAGCATTTAATTATTTTAATTTTTTAAAAGCCAGTGACAGTTAAGGCATTGCAGGTGAGCACTTATGCCTCGGTTTTGGCTGAGAGGGCACTGTACTGAACGTCATTTAATCAAAGAGTGACTCAAGTTGTTTAACCTTGGGACACTGAGAATTGTCAAATGACAATTGCTCACTCAAGCAGAAACAACTTTCCATTCTTAGCAGTTGCAGAGCTGCGATTTGTCACAATGGTGTGCCATTTTCTCCAAAATAAAACTGCTGGGTTGTTTATGTCTGAATGTGCCTGTAGGGGTTGGGCAACAGACCACTGCGAACAAGCTCTGTTGGTAGTCTATTGGTAGCATTATTTATAGATGTGGTAGGAAGCTGTTCAAAGTATTCGCAGATATAGTCATGTAAAATCAGCAAGAGACTTTATTACAAATATGAGATTCGAAATCAGTCCATGGAGCAACTACCATCTCAACCAGAGCAGACATTTATAGAGTCCTTCTATTTATAAAAGAATCAATACAGAGCAGACCAATAAAGGGTATAGTTTATTTACAACAGATTGCATACATCATCTTAACCTTATTTAATCTTTAATGGCTGAGAAACAGTTTTTCTAAAATAACTTTGTTTTTTTATGTATTTTTAGTAGAATACACTTTTCAGTTATATACATACTTTCATACATTGATTAACTTTTTATATTTCTTATTGGTACAGCCCTACTTAATTCATGGCTGTGAAAATCCCGTCACAGACTGTGAAACAAGCCTTTCCCATGTAATACGCAATTTGCTGTCAAATTAAAAATTTAAGGTTGTGTTTAGCGATGTAACATTTTTCATTTGCATAGCGTTCAAGTGCCCCATGTTCTAGCAATCCTACAGCAATTTAGTTATCAATCGGTTAGTCAAAATGTCCAAGATGTTGAAGTCTAAAGCAGCTAAAAACACTACTCAGGTAACAGAGAGATGTGTCAAAACATGGACGAGTATTTTCGTATTTGAGGCGGAACATGAAGCCTCACACTGTGGCTGGATGTTTTAGGTTTACATTCAACCGTTAAGGTAGGCTTTGCTGTGTATTGTAGCTTTATTCTATCATTCAACTGATGAGTGTAATTCAATGACTGCCGTGAAAAATCCGTTAAATCTGGGATTTTTAAAAAACGAGGTCCGTAAAATTAAGCACAATTTCCCATGAATCGGTTATAGTAGACCAAGTAGATGCTCTCAATCATATCATCAGGTATAAGACAGCATTTTTTAAAATTTGTTCATTTAATAATCTCAGTATTTATTTATCATAAAATACTACATGAAAAAGTCAGAAAACCTCTGCTATGTTTCAAATATGATGTAGTTAAGTATGAACCTTACCATTAAGACTCCAAATGACCACCAATCAGCGCTTTGTGTGTGCCCTCTTCTGTTAACCACTTCCGGTGCCATGTACTCGATGGTCCCACAAAATGAGTATGCTCGCTTGTCATTATCAATCGCCTCTTTACTCAGGCCAAAATCTGAAACAGAAATATTAAATACAATTTTACAATAAACTAATATGGTGTTTCTTAGATTTGCATTTACATTTATTAACAAAAACACTCTACTGTACTTGGTCTGGAGTCCCACAAAAAAAAAACGTAAGCAGGGTGATTAGGTGGAGCAGCGGTAAAACACACTAGCACACCACAGCTGACATCTCTAATTCGTGAGTGTGAATCTTAGCTCTGCTATTGGCAGGCTGGGCGCCACAAATAAAGAGTAAAAAAATAAGAATGTGCTAACTAATAGAATGTTAAAGTTGATACTGGGTTTGTTGCTAAACAGGCACAGATGACCAAGCCTCTTTATGTTTTTTGAAATATGTGAGTTAGGTACACTATATGGGCAAAAATATTGGGACACACCTCTTAATCATTGAATTCAGGTTTTTCATTCAGTTCCATTGCTGTAAGTGTATAAATCATCAATCATATATCAAGCACTTATCCATGCAGTATGCCTTCACAAACATTTGTGAAAAATGGGTCATTCTAAGGGTTTGTGTGTACAGATTTAAAGGTCTGAGTTTCCTCTAGGCCTAATAATATTCCTAATTACACTGGATACTGACATGACCCTTCCCACACTCTTTTCCCACAAAACTGTACATTTACTTGTAACATACATGTACATGTACATTCTGACTAAGACTTCAATACTGATTGAAACAACAAAAAAGTTCTTTAGAAGTTCTCTTTCGACCTCTTATGGCCCAGTCACAAGATGAAAGTACATTATATAACTACCTACACCAAATTATTTTACATTTCACAATTATAAGTTATACAACTTCTATAAGGATGCTGTATGTAATGCGTCTTTTATAGTGGATCATTTAAAACCCCAAAGCTACCATGGAATGCATGGCTTTTACAAATGTATGAATAATTGTGACTTAAAATGTATTGTGTATACATAATCACCATGTAATATGCAGTTTTAAAAACATGTTTTGTATATAGGGTTGTCCTAGTGAGATTTATGAGACATTTCAAAATAATACATTAGTAAAAGAGCAAAAAATAAATGTTTCTTACCAGTGATCTTTATATGTCCTTCCTCATCAAGTAAAATGCTGTAAAATATTTAAACAAGCTTAAATTTAAACACTGCTTTCAAATGTTAGTAAACAACTTGGCTAAATAATTCTACAAAACAGGATTCATCATCTTATTAAGCTCCAAGCAGCTTTTCCCACTGATGTACAGGAGTTGGACAATGAAACAAACACCTGTCATTTTAGTGTGGGAGGTTTCATGGCTAAATTGGACCAGTCTGGTGGCCAATCTTCATTAATTGCACATTGCACCAGTAAGAGCAGAGTGTGAAGGTTCAATTAGCAGGGTAAGAGCACAGTTTTGCTCAAAATATTGCAATGCACACAACATTATGGGTGAAATACTAGAGTTCAAAAGAGGACAAATTGTTGGTGCACGTCTTGCTGGCGCATCTGTGACCAAGACAGCAAGTCTTTGTGATGTATCAAGAGCCACAGTATCCAGGGTAATGTCAGCATACCACCAAGAAGGACAAACCACATCCAACAGGATTAACTGTGGACACAAGAGGAAGCTGTCTGAAAGGGATGTTCGGGTGCTAACCCGGATTGTATCCAAAAAACATAAAACCACGGCTGCCCAAATCACGGCAGAATTAAATGTGCACCTCAACTCTCCTGTTTCCACCAGAACTGTCCGTCGGGAGCTCCACAGGGTCAATATACACGGCCGGGCTGCTATAGCCAAACCTTTGGTCACTCGTGCCAATGCCAAACGTCGGTTTCAATGGTGCAAGGAGCGCAAATCTTGGGCTGTGGACAATGTGAAACATGTATTGTTCTCTGATGAGTCCACCTTTACTGTTTTCCCCACATCCGGGAGAGTTACGGTGTGGAGAAGCCCCAAAGAAGCAAACCACCCAGACTGTTGCATGCCCAGAGTGAAGCATGGGGGTGGATCAGTGATGGTTTGGGCTGCCATATCATGGCATTCCCTTGGCCCAATACTTGTGCTAGATGGGCGCGTCACTGCCAAGGACTACCGAACCATTCTGGAGGACCATGTGCATCCAATGGTTCAAACATTGTATCCTGAAGGCGGTGCCGTGTATCAGGATGACAATGCACCAATACACACAGCAAGACTGGTGAAAGATTGGTTTGATGAACATGAAAGTGAAGTTGAACATCTCCCATGGCCTGCACAGTCACCAGATCTAAATATTAGAGCCACTTTGGGGTGTTTTGGAGAAGCGAGTCAGGAAACGTTTTCCTCCACCAGCATCACGTAGTGACCTGGCCACTATCCTGCAAGAAGAATGGCTTTAAATCCCTCTGACCACTGTGCAGGACTTGTATATGTCATTTCCAGGACGAATTGACGCTGTATTGGCCGCAAAAGGTCAGGGGTTGGACAAAATAACTGAAACACCTGGTTTTAGACCACAATAATTTATTAGTATGGTGTAGGGCCTCCTTTTGCGGCCAATACAGCGTCAATTGGTCTTGGAAATGACATATACAAGTCCTGCACAGTGGTCAGAGGGATTTTAAGCCATTCTTCTTGCAGGATAGTGGCCAGGTCACTACGTGATGCTGGTGGAGGAAAACGTTTCCTGACTCGCTTCTCCAAAACACCCCAAAGTGGCTCAATAATATTTAGATCTGGTGACTGTGCAGGCCATGGGAGATGTTCAACTTCACTTTCATGTTCATCAAACCAATCTTTCACCAGTCTTGCTGTGTGTATTGGTGCATTGTCATCCTGATACACGGCACCGCCATTGGATGCACATGGTCCTCCAGAATGGTTCGGTAGTCCTTGGCAGTGACGCGCCCATCTAGCACAAGTATTGGGCCAAGGGAATGCCATGATATGGCAGCTCAAACCATCACTGATCCACCCCCATGCTTCACTCTGGGCATGCAACAGTCTGGGTGGTACGCTTCTTTGGGGCTTCTCCACACCGTAACTCTCCCGGATGTGGGGAAAACAGTAAAGGTGGACTCATCAGAGAACAATACATGTTTCACATTGTCCACAGCCCAAGATTTGCGCTCCTTGCACCATTGAAACCGACGTTTGGCATTGGCACGAGTGACCAAAGGTTTGGCTATAGCAGCCCGGCCGTGTATATTGACCCTGTGGAGCTCCCGACGGACAGTTCTGGTGGAAACAGGAGAGTTGAGGTGCACATTTAATTCTGCCGTGATTTGGGCAGCCGTGGTTTTATGTTTTTTGGATACAATCCGGGTTAGCACCCGAACATCCCTTTCAGACAGCTTCCTCTTGCGTCCACAGTTAATCCTGTTGGATGTGGTTTGTCCTTCTTGGTGGTATGCTGACATTACACTGGATACCGTGGCTCTTGATACATCACAAAGACTTGCTGTCTTGGTCACAGATGCGCCAGCAAGACGTGCACCAACAATTTGTCCTCTTTTGAACTCTGGTATGTCACCCATACTGTTGTGTGCATTGCAATATTTTGAGCAAAACTGTGCCCTTACCCTGCTAATTGAACCTTCACACTCTGCTCTTACTGGTGCAATGTGCAATTAATGAAGATTGGCCACCAGACTGGTCCAATTTAGCCATGAAACCTCCCACACTAAAATGACAGGTGTTTCAGTTATTTTGTCCAACCCCTGTATGTTCAGACATGATAAAAGATTTTTTATCTTAAATGATTAATGACAGGCAGTTACAGGCAGTCCATTGACACCGCACTACTTTAATCATTTGAAGCCAGTCCATGAACTGTATTTTCACGTGTTCTCACCATTCCAGTCCTCAGAGCTTATGCCAACTACACATGTTCATGTCCTTGTCCACTTAAGGAGAAATAAACATTAAAAGGAAGATACTTCCCATACTGCCTCACTGAGCACCACTTCATTACCTTTCTGTTGATCTCAGCAATAGATAAATGCAGGGCACACTTATGTTCTGAATTGGTTTTTGAGATCAGCCATACAGCATAAACAAAGATGAAACTGTTGGCTGGCTGTGCTGTGTGCAAAAGCAGAACATGGTACAAGAATCAGCAGCTGTGTTTGGCCCAATTTAGAAACCCCTGCTACAGCGTTTTCTCCTGTGTTAATCACAACTGAGCACCTGAAAGGGTTTTTTTTACCTTAGACAAGTGGTTACCTGTATTATCTCAGCTGAATAATACAGGAATTATGCTAAGGGTTCTGGTTTATTGTCATTAATCCTAATACAAAACAAGAATTGAAAGCTGGATGATTAAAGACAGAATTTACTGCTTACACCTGAGTCCCAACAGTTATTGAATTTCACCAAATAAACAGCAGCATTACATGTGTGTTACAGCTTAATTTTAAACTGTTTATTGTTGGGTCTCGGTTAATAAGCGTAATAATATTAATCTATATTTCATTCAGTGTAGATAATGGTACAAGGTCATTATAAGGGTGTGTAGCTAATGCATCAGACTGTTGAATGCCTTACAAACCTTTCATGTAGCTAATGTAAAGCTGCACTTACTTTTCTGGTTTAAGGTCACGGTAGATAATGCCCAGGCTATGAAGATGATCCAGAGCTAAAGCCAGCTCAGCCAGATAGAACTTCACATCCTCTTCAGTAAACATCACCTGTTGGAAATATAATAGGCAGATAGACTGCTAAATGATATCATTCTAATCATTCTCTTGTCTGTCATCAGTAGACACCGCACTATTCTCCTCTTAGCATTGACTCAGATCGCAATAATACTGAAGCACCTACACTCATACCAGTACAACACACTACCAGGGTCTGTGTGGCCTATTTTGATTATTATTTAAGGGAAGTCTGTGTGGCCCAAGGTCTGTGTGGCCCCCATTTATTGATATTCACTGAGTGTGTGTGGCTCTGGGTCTGTGTGGCCCTCATTTCACTATATTTTCTTTTAGTTTGTCATGTTCTTAATTTTTTATCTCTCGTTTTAATTTCATGTTCTCATAACTGTAACTAAATGTTTGCAAGAAGTCTTTCTGAGGTTCTATGGGGGTCACTTTTGATTAATAAATGGGATGGAGGTAGTTGACAAAGTATACAGAACAACAGATATGCTACAGTCAGTAACTGTATACCCAAAGTTCATCCATATGTTAGTGTAGCTTATAAAAAAAATGAATGAGTGTATGTTCCAGATAGATATACCTAATAAACTGCTCAGTAAGTGCATGCTACTGTTTATAAGACTATAAATCTATTACGTCAGCCCCATTACTTTTCACCCCTTCTTATTAAAATATCTTCAACGTGCTACATATCTAATTTTACCACCGCGAAGTTGTTTGGCCTCTGAACAGGACACTTCAGTAGACAGACAGTATCATGCAGAGAGCTGAGAATTGATTCAGGCAGGGGTGCAGCAGCTGCTGCTAGCAGATTACGGATGCCAGCACCAGTGATAATTAATTCTCATCTCCTGTCCTGAAGCTTACCTCTGCTCACAGAATCATGATTAAAATCAGGTTCCATGCATGGTGTTATAGAGAGTTGTTCAATTCAGTCTCTTTTAAATCCATTACAGATGAGTGGATCAATGCTAAAGGGAAATGCAGCTCACAGGAGCGGTGCTAGAGGTGACTTTTTACTGAGTAGCTTAAGTATAATGGGTTATCCATGAAGTCTAATGCATTAAAAATCTAGCCACCTTGTTTGTTTACTAGGATTTTAAGGTCATGTTTTACACTTTGGTTACATTCATTACAGGACAGCTAATTACAATTTACACAAGATTCATCAGTTTAAGTCTATGTCCAACACCATCACAGGTAATTTTGCATATCCAATTCATCTAACTTGCATATGTTTGGAATGTGGGAGGAAACCAGAGCTCCTGGATTCAAACCCATGACCTTCCTGCTGTGAGGCAACAGTGCTATCAGCTGAGCCACTGATCCACAACCTATCTGCCATGCTCTCAGGTATAAAATCAATGTATGTGGTCTGGCCCTCTACTTTCAGCATTCTATAATATAGCAGAGGGCAGTGATGCTTACTGTATATAGTCTGAGTATCTTAATATAGAATCGAGTTTGCAATGTGTGATAATGAACTCATATGCCCATACGTCCAAGTGGAATTATTTAGCTAAGGACAGCAATGTTGGTACGTGAAAGAGCTGAAAGCTTAACATAGGCAATCAAAGCTAATTGGAAGTTTTTTCAAATAATTCTTGCCATACAAGATCTGCAAAGCACAGGAAATCATGCCAGGTACTCTTCAAGCCAAAAGAAACAAATGAATAATTCTTTGGAACATTTTGCTTTCAAAATATGAACACTCAAATTAGAGATGAAAATTAGAAGCTTACTCCATTAAACTGAATCTTGCCAGCAGCCTACCAGACCTGTTCTAATTTAAGAAATGAACAGTGCATGTATGTTTGACAAAGGCATTCTAATCAGCCATAACATTAAAACCACCTCCTTGTTTCTACACTCATTGACCATTTTATCAGCTCCACTAAAAGCTCATCATGCTTTTTTAGCCTGCTTTCACCCTGTTCTTTAATGGTCAGGACCCCCACAGGACCCCCACAGAGCAGGTATTATTTGGGTGGTGGATGATTCTCAGCACTGCAGTGACAATGACATGGTGGTGGTGTGTTCGTGTGTGTTGTGCTGGTATGAGTGGATCAGACACAGCAGCACTGCTGGAGTTTTTAAATACCGTGTCCACTCACTGTCCACTCTATTAGACACTCCTACCTAGTTGGTCCACCTTGTAGATGTAAAGTCAGAGACGTGTTCACAGGACGCTGCTTACAGGACGCTGTTGGCTGGATATTTTTGGTTGGTGGACTATTCTCAGTCCAGCAGGGACAGTGAGGTGTTTAAAAACTCCATCAGCGCTGCTTTGTCTGATCCACTCATACCAGCACCACACACACCAACACACCACAACCATGTCAGTGTCACTGCAGTGCTGAGAATGATCCACCACCTAAATAATACCTACTCTGTGGTGGTCCTGACCATTGAAGAACAGCATGAAAGGAGACTAATGCCAAGTTCACACTACACGACTTTCCAAGTCGTCAGGTCGCTGTACAGTTCACACTACACGACTGAATCTCTTGCACCCGGGAGTCTTTCAGTCGGTGTATATTTCACACTACACGACTGATCGGCGATAGGGGGTTTCACACTACACGATCCATCACCAACTGGAATCGCAGGTGAGCTTCTCTGGTCTCCTTTTCTTCTTCTTTTAAACAAAAACACACGTGAGAAGTGACGAGGGTTTTAATGACACCACGTCCAAAAATGCACGTCAACAAGTAGCGAGTGATCAAAGTGTTTGTGGTCTGATGTGCAGCGTAAAATCAAAGAGGAAAAATAAAAGAATCTGAGTGGATTTGGCAACACAAACAGTATATGGCTTGTTCTGCAGTAAAGTGGATGTTAATTAATAATTTTGTAATGCAGCGTGGGTGTTATGTTTTGTAGAGGACGATCAAATCAGAAATACTACGTGTGTGTGCCGGTGTATCCTGATATAAACTATATCCTCTTCTGCATTTCCCCTCACACCGTATCCTGTGTTCTCATTGGCTGTTCGACATGTCACTCATTCCCAGTTGCCCATCTGAGATCAGATATCTGATGCCTAGTTCACACTACACGATTTTTGCCCTGATTTTCGCTCGGCGACTGATCGGCGATTGATTTTCCGGGTCGGGAGCAACTCAGCGTTCACTCGGCGATCAAAACTCGGCTCTCAGTCGCTAAGTGTGAACTATCCAACAACTCGACCCGACCGGCTCACCGACCGCTCGGCGACCGGATCGAGTTTTCTACGTGCTAGAAAACTCAATCCGGTCGCGAGCCGGTTGGGTCGAGTTGTTGGATAGTTCACACATAGCGACTGATAGCCCAAAGCTCTACCCACTAGGCTACCACTGTAACTGGTTTTATTTCAAATATACTGAAACTAGGGCTGTCGAAGTTAACGCGATAACGCATTAACGCGATTTCAATTTAACGCGATTAAAAATAAGTGCCGTTAACGCAAATTCTAGTTAATGTTGAGACTTGACTGGTAGAACTACAACACTCGGTTACATTATGTTAACATTATGTTAAAACAAACGTTTTAATGTCGGACTTGCCATTGTTTTTCATTTGCGGTTTGTTAACATAATGTAACCGAGCGTTGT
Source organism: Trichomycterus rosablanca (assembly GCF_030014385.1). Lineage (NCBI taxonomy): Eukaryota > Metazoa > Chordata > Actinopteri > Siluriformes > Trichomycteridae > Trichomycterus > Trichomycterus rosablanca. The sequence goes on from NC_085992.1 coordinate 29,318,767, forward strand.
AGTGATGCACTTATAAAGAAATAAATACACGCTATATTCACAAGTTGTCGGGAGCAGAACACTTTTATTAACTTATTCTGTTAAGGTACCAAATACCGGAAAGCTGAGTCAAGCACGTTAGTCCATGCACTATGGAAGCCCCAAAGGGTCAAAACACACTCACTTCGTGTAGAAACGGCCATCAAACCATTGTCACAATACAACCACAGAAAAGTCTGTTACAATAACTACGCCTTATCCCACCTAAAGCACCGCTGATCTACAATGTTTGCTGATGGAGAAATTCTAACCTACAATCTGACATTTACTGCCTAGTATGTGAGTGAATAAAACTCCCTTACAGTTTTCTCTTGTCCCAGCAGTTTTTAACATCAGTACATTTAGCATAAAATGTGTTCACCATTTTAATTGTAACATTTCACATAAAAATCCTTGTTTTCTATAACATTTACACAGATTTTTTTTTTAATGCGATTAATCGCGATTAACTATATGAAATTCTGAGATTAATCGCGCTAAAAATTTTTTATCGTTTGACAGCCCTAACTAAAACACATTTATATTCAGAATATTATAAAAAAAAAAGAACAACATATTAAGTTATTGATATGTCAAAAATGCAAATTAAAAAAAATGATAAGGCAGATGTATTAAGTTACCATAAATATCAAACCTATATGGACAGTAATGAGCCCACCTGCCATATAGCATGAGGATGCAGATGACTGACTGTGACTTTACAAGGCAGTCTCTGCGCCTCATTTAGCGTCAATTTCCTCCAGGAGGAGGTAGGTTTATTTAAATCACTGTGTCATTGCCAGAAGGAGGTAGAAGTAGACAAAAGTAGACAGAAGTAGCATACTGAACAAAAGAAAAATGGCAGATATGTGGGTACATCATGGCTTGGGCACCTGCACCTTTAACTGGTCATTTACAAAAAAAAAAAAATAATAATATCTACAAACTGGCTCAATGACTGAAACATGCAAAGTCAAACATATAATCACTTTAATGACGGTATATACATGTAAGTTTTTTCTAATGTCACCCATTCCTGACCATTTGTAACCAATAATTACTAGTCTAGTCTTTAACTGTTAAGCCACCACTGCAAGATTTTCTTTCACCCATGTACAGTGTACAGATACTCAGCATTGGATCTGCACAATTAATTAACTCAAGGTAAGAATAGCAACACTATTCATGTTCTAAACCCCTTAACATTGTGTTTTCAAATGATTTGCAGCTCCTATCACCAGGGAAACAAGTTCTTCTTATCAGTCTTGATCTGTGTACATTGTTAATAATAATAATAATAATAATAAGTTCAACTTATATAGCGCCTTTCACCAAGCTCAAGGTCGCTGTACAGTATAAAAAGTGAAAACAAACGACAACACGCAAAACAAAACAAAAACAATTCAACAGTGTGTAAGGATAGGTTAGAGATATAAGTTCAAGAAGTAGAATGAAAATGTTGTGAGAAGAGATGAGTTTTTAGAGACACCTTGAAAGCAGAAAGAGAAGAAATAGAGCGAAGAGTCGAGGGCAGAGAGTTCCAGAGTGTTGGGGCGGCAACGCTGAAGGACCTGCCACCCATAGTGGACATCCTAAATCTAGGAACAGAGAGCTGATTTTTGTCTGATGACCTTAGTCTGCGTGATGGTGTGTGGCGTGTGAGGAGTTTAGTAAAATAGGCGGGAGCGAGACCATGAAGTGCTTTAAAAGTCATGACCAGAATTTTATATTTAATGCGCATGGAAATTGGCAGCCAATGTAGTTCTTCCAAAACAGGGGTGATGTGGTCAAACTTTCGGGTAAATGTCAGGACCCGAGCAGCTGCATTTTGTATGGTTTGCAGGGGACGGAGGGTTTTGGCGGGAAGTCCGTGCAATAAGGAATTGCAGTAGTCCAAACGGCTGGTGACAAAAGCGTGTATCAGTGTTTCCGCCACCTCAAATGAAAGATATGGACGGAGACGAGTAATATTGCGAAGCTGAAGGAAGGCTGATTTGGATAGTGATTTCACATGAGGACCGAATGAAAGCAGAGGGTCAAACAGAACACCAAGATTGCGTACACAGCTGGAAGGTGTGATGGAAACATTCCCAATGAGGAGGGGAGAGTTTGTGAAAGAGGAAAGTGAAGTTTTAGTGCCCACGTAAAGAAGCTCAGTCTTAAGGGGATTAAGCAGCAAGAAATTTGAATGCAGCCAGGATTGAAGTTCCTGGATACACAAGGTGAGCGAGGCGGGAGGAAAAGAGATGGATGGTTTGAAGGCAAGGTAGAGTTGGGTATCGTCTGCGTAGCAGTGAAAGTTAAGACCATGTCTGCGTATGATGGAACCAAGTGGAATGATATAAATAATGAAAAGAAGAGGCCCCAGTACAGAGCCTTGCGGTACCCCTTGTTTCACCAAAGCAGTGTCGGAAACATGATTACCCAAGCGAATGAAAAAATGCCTGTCAGATAGATAGGATTTGAACCAGGAGAGTACAATGCCAGAAATCCCAATATCAGACAGACGAGACAGAAGGATGTTGTGGTTAACCGTATCGAAGGCAGCAGAGAGATCTAGAAGAAGAAGAGACGAGACAAAACCAGAGTCCGAGGAACGTATTAGATCGTTCAGCACATAGAGTAGAGCAGTCTCAGAACTGTGTTGGGAACGAAAACCTGACTGGAAAGTTTCAAACAGATTATTTGTGCTCATAAAGTCAAGAAACTGAGAAGCTACGACTTTTTCGAGAACCTTAGAAAGGAATGGAGGATTCGAGATTGGTCTGAAGTTGTTTAACACAGATCTGTCCAGACCCGGTTTCTTTAGGATGGGAGTGACAGCGGCAGTTTTAAGATCAGAAGGGACAGAACCAGAAGAGAGTGAGAGATTGACAAGATGACAGATAGGAGCAGCTAAGAGCGAGTCACAGGATTTCAGAAGATAAGTAGGAGCGGGGTCAAGAAATGAGGTAGTGGGCTTTGAAGCGGCCAAGATCTTTAAAATAGCAGAAGAATCGACAGCAGTGAAAGATGACAGAGAACTAGGAGAAGAGAGTGAAGGAACAGTAAACGGAGTTTGATTTGTAGAATTTGATAAAGTCTTATAAATAGTAGAGACCTTATCCTCAAAAAATGTCAAAAAAGAATTACAAAGCTCCCGTGAAGCGGGAGAAGAGTCAGATGGGGGATGCAGTAGCCTCTTGACAGTAGAAAATAAGTGAGAGGGGTCTTGTCCTGCTATCTTAAATTTATCAGTAAGGTAAGTAGTTCGAGCAGCATTAAGTGCCGCTTTATATTTGTCTAGGTGAGCAGAAAAAGCAATGGAATGCACGGATGACCTGGTTTTCCTGTATAGACGCTCTAACCGTCTACCAGTAGTTTTTAATACACGTAGTTCCGGGGAGAACCAGGGAGAGGAGTGGGACCGTGGAACATACCTGGTTTTCACCGGAGCTAGGACCTCAATGGCAGATGCGATCGATTGATGGTAAAGTGAGACAGCCTCCACCAGTAAGCATACAGAAGTAATACTGGTAAAGTTTGAGTGTTCCAGAGTAGCCATGAGGGATTGAGGACTGATAGCAGAATAATTTCGATAGGAAATTAATGTCTTCAGAGAGGATTTGGTAATAGGAAGAGAGAGACAGAAAGTAATAAAAAGATGGTCAGAGACACCAGTAATATGACCAGACACATTACTGACAACATTGCCAGTTGCACATATGAGATCTAAAATGTGGCCTTGTTTATGTGTTGGAAAAGTTACATACTGCTGGAGATCAAAACAATTCAACAGTGACAAAAAGTCTGCAGCGGGGGAAGAGTTAACGTCGAGATGTATGTTAAAGTCACCCAACAGGACTATGGAAGTAGTTCACAATAAGTGTTCTTTGTAATCATTAGGTATCACTGATCCCAACAACTCGCTCATGTACTGGCACAAGTGCAACCCACTCCAACTGTTCATGATGGTTAAAGGTATCTAATTAAAAGAAGTTACTTAATAATACTTTTAAGATCAAATTCACTGTAGTCTGTAGTGACATTTAAGACAGAGGAATATGGTTAAAGATATGATTTTAGTATTTTGTTCTTCTAACTTTAACATCTAACTCAAATACATTGGAAGAAAAATCATAAAACAAAATAATTTTATCAACCCTCTTCTTTCACCCCCCTTTTCTCCCTATCTAGTCATTGCCAAATCTGTACCCCAATTCTTCTGCCACTTGCACCCGACGCTGGTTAAGGACAGCCACAGTCAAGTGCCAATCCCCCCTTCTACATACAGTGCCTTGCAAAAGTATTTGCCCCCCTTGAACTTTTCAACCTTTTGCCACATTTCAGGCTTCAAACATAACGATATGAAATTGTAATTTTTTGTGAAGAATCAACAACAAGTGGGACACAATCGTAAAGAGGAACGAAATTTATTGGATATTTTAAACTTTTTTTAGAAATAAAAAACTGAAAAGTGGGGCGTGCAATATTATTCGGCCCCCTTGCGTTAATACTTTGTAGCGCCACCTTTTGCTGCGATTACAGCTGCAAGTCGCTTGGGGTATGTCTCTATCAGTTTTGCACATCGAGAGACAGAAATTTTTGCCCATTCTTCCTTGCAAAACAGCTCGAGCTCTGTGAGGTTGGATGGAGAGCGTTTGTGAACAGCAGTTTTCAGCTCTTTCCACAGATTCTCGATGGGATTCAGGTCTGGACTTTGACTTGGCCATTCTAACACCTGGATACGTTTATTTGTGAACCATTCCATTGTAGATTTTGCTTTATGTTTTGGATCATTGTCTTGTTGGAAGATAAATCTCCGTCCCAGTCTCAGGTCTTTTGCAGACTGCAACAGGTTTTCTTCCAGAATGGTCCTGTATTTGGCTCCATCCATCTTCCCATCAATTTTAACCATCTTCCCTGTCCCTGCTGAAGAAAAGCAGGCCCAAACCATGATGCTGCCACCACCATGTTTGACAGTGGGGATGGTGTGTTCAGGGTGATGAGCTGTGTTGCTTTTACGCCAAACATAACGTTTTGCATTGTGGCCAAAAAGTTCGATTTTGGTTTCATCTGACCAGAGCACCTTCTTCCACATGTTTGGTGTGTCTCCCAGGTGACTTTTTATGGATATCTTTGAGAAATGGCTTTCTTCTTGCCACTCTTCCATAAAGGCCAGATTTGTGCAGTGTACGACTGATTGTGTCCTATGGACAGAGTCTCCCACCTCAGCTGTAGATCTCTGCAGTTCATTCAGAGTGATCATGGGCCTCTTGGCTGCATCTCTGATCAGTCTTCTCCTTGTTTGAGCTGAAAGTTTAGAGGGATGGCCGGGTCTTGGTAGATTTGCAGTGGTCTGATACTCCTTCCATTTCAATATGATCGCTTGCACAGTGCTCCTTGAGATGTTTAAAGCTTGGGAAATCTTTTTGTATCCAAATCCGGCTTTAAACTTCTCCACAACAGTATCTCGGACCTGCCTGGTGTGTTCCTTGGTCTTCATGATGCTCTCTGCGCTTTAAACAGAACTCTGAGACTATCACAGAGCAGGTGCATTTATACGGAGACTTGATTACACACAGGTGGATTCTATTTATCACCATCAGTCATTTAGGTCAACATTGGATCATTCAGAGATCCTCACTGAACTTCTGGAGTGAGTTTGCTGCACTGAAAGTAAAGGGGCCGAATAATATTGCACGCCCCACTTTTTAGATTTTATTTCTAAAAAAAGTTTAAAATATCCAATAAATTTCGTTCCACTTCACGATTGTGTCCCACTTGTTGTTGATTCTTTACAAAAAATTACAATTTCATATCGTTATGTTTGAAGCCTGAAATGTGGCAAAAGGTTGAAAAGTTCAAGGGGGCCGAATACTTTTGCAAGGCACTGTATGTGAAGTTGCTGGCTACTTCTTTACACCAGCCAGCAGTGGATTCTCACAAAAACCTTATGCGATTCCTCAACTACTTGTGCAATTCCTCAAGCAGTGGCAATGAGAGGAAACACTTTCAAACACCTCTTTATCAGACACAGCCAACTGTGTCTTGTGTGTCTGACCACACTATAATGTTTAAACTATTTTAAGCCAGTGAGTCAAATTCCTCTAAAAACAATGCAGGAAAAACACAGACCTAGGCCAAACCTATTGTTGTGATTACATCCCTTCGCTTAATCATACTTCATGATTGTATGAATGCATTCAAGGTCCCTGTGTTCTCTAAACAACAAACTGGATAAAATTTAGCAGTTTTAAACTACTGTAAATATTAGCAATTTCCAGGAAACCACTTCACAGAGAACTGTGCATCAATCATACCATGGTGTCACTTTCATGCTAACTCACTTTTTTTATATACAAGGTCTGGTAAACATTCGCTCTGTTTTAATAAATATTATTGACACTGCATTTTGCAATGCCAACACACAAATCTATGATTGTTGCTGAGATTAATACTCACTTATATGCTCATTAATCATTAATGTATATTTTCACACAATCTCCCTAGTTAGCTAAATGACAGGGTGCTCTCAACCCAGAATAGTGTTTTCGTATTGAATCCAGCAGAGTAGACAAATTAAAGAGTCTATTAAAGAGAATTATAGTTAAGCACTATGGTGCTAATTACACTGTGAAAGCTAAATTGATCTGAGACAGATGCCAAAAATGTTTTAATTATCAAGCATTGTCTGAATGAATCTTCATTAGGGAAAGAATCTTCATACATGGTGTTGATATGGATGGCAGATGGATATTGTACACCCTACTAAATGATCTGACTGGTAATTAATTGCAGTCAGAAAATTTTAAACTTCTTAGTCTATGCACTTTGGGACAGGAGTTGTCATATTAGAGACCATAAACATCACAAACTTGTGCTTGTAGCCTAATTAGCAAACATGTGGGAATAATATTAAAGACTGAGGCTCCCCAGTCTTCCATCACAGCTTACAACTGGCTAGAATGTTTTTGTCTAGGTTTCGTCTCTAGAACCTGAATTGGTTACCCAAATTTCAGTGCTAAAAGTCTGCATAGCCTATTTCCCACATGTATAAAAGATTGTGTTTTTATCCTTAACAGAACAAGAACAATTCAAGAATGGCTTGTGCTTATGTTTGTGATGTGTACCATGCTTGAAACCCTCGCTCTAAATCGACACATACAGCAAAAGCTATTCGACTGAAATGTGCAGAGAAGGTAGTCCAGCCCAAATGTTAAAAGAACTACATATTGCTGCTGAGGTGCATGACAAACATTAATCCTTAGCATGCTGCGGATGGCGTTATGCTGCCTACCCTTCACAGAGGACTACATTCTGACTGTGGTCCAAGCCACAGGCATCATTAATAATCCTGCCAAACCAACAGTCTGTGCAGAGAACAGTGACACACCAGTCTTTGCCGAGCTTGTCACTTCACTGTCAGTAAACCTTGTGCTGACTTTGCTGACCCTGCATCATCTGGGTTTGTCCGCCCCCGAGCTGGCCTAGCTGAACAACCGTTGTTTTCTTGTATTAACAAGCCACCTGTGTTCAGGTTACCTGGCACTTACACTGGCCTTACCAACCACCTGGTAAGCACCTTTCCAAATCCTTCAAATTTAAAAAGTGTTTAGATAACTTACGAGATATGCAAACAGCTTTGTTGATGCCCATTTGAAGCCTTGGGCTGGTAACAGAACAATTACCTGCCTCTGCAGACTCTCTAATGACTTTGTTTTGAGGGTGCACCCAAAGCCCCTGCATTTTCCATACCAACACCATTAACACTAATCTCCACAGACCCTCTGTTGGACAACCCCACCATGCCTTTCTTTTACCCTAAAGCCAAACCCAGTGTCATTCTAAAGCGCAGCCTGGACCAAATGAGTCTGTTTTCATTCAAGCTGTGAAGTCCCCACCCCTGTTTAGCTAGTTGGTTGTTTTCTTATTGTGTTTACCTGACCAGTCATTTGTACTTGCGTCTGTTTGTTTTTTGTCAAGTCTTGTCTGTGCTAAGGTTTGTTAAAAAGCCTCAGTAACTTAAACTTTAGTTAACATTAACTTAATATGGCATGCAAAAACTGCCCTAGAAAAACTCACCTCTTTAGAGAGTCGGGTGAAGAGATCACCACCTCGTAAGAAGTCAAGAATGAGATATAGTTTTCCCTCTGTCTGAAATGCTGTAGGCAAAAAGAAACAAAAATACAGCATTCCTTTTTGCAACATAGTCACATTTACACAGCAATCCTAGTGGCTACATGTGAGCTATTCATCAGCATTACTCATAACTAATAGTGTGTTTGGGTGTGATGGTAAAATAATCTTTTACAAAGGCAGATTTCTCAGCACAGTGGCAAAATGAAAACCCTAAACTTGATTATATGCTGGGGTTCTCAACCCTTTTTGGCCGATAACCGGATCTTAACAGTCTAAAATGTTTGTGGCCCTAACGTAACCCCCATTTCTTTCTCAGGGCCATTTTTCATAGAATATTCTATCAAGGAAAACTTAATAAATAACCCAAGCTAAATAAAAGATGGCATGCTAAAACATTTGAGAAAACTAATGCTAATTAAAAAAAATAATAAGAAGAACATGTTGGTCCCAACCCAAAGGTTAAGACCCCCCACTTATATTACATTGCTTACCATAGTGAAGTTTGACTATGAAAGGATGATTCACTTCAGCAAGGATGTCCCTCTCCATTTTGGATCGCACCCTGTCCCGCACTTGTATGGAAAAAGGAGAAAAAGAGCAATAAAGAAGACAGATTCTACACCAACCCATAACCCATAATGCTAAGCAATTGTGTCTGAATGACACAACAAACATTTCCATGTGCTAAACACAGGGTACAAAGCAGAACAAGGTAACAGTCCATTGCAGGGCAATGTACACTCACAGAGCACGTTTACACTCTCTGAGAGGTATATTTATCTAGTATGTACATTCACTTATTATTTTTTTATTCCTCACCTACCATTTTTAATTAAAATGGACCCCTTTAGGACCACCACTAAACAGGTGCCCTTCAAGATGTACGTACAAAAAATGAGTGCCAAAATGGTGTGGGTTCTTAATATAGGACTAGTAAGTATAAATTAAAGTGCTGAAGTAATTTCCAACAACACTGCTGCACCTTATACACTCATATCATGTAAAGTCTTTGAGTGAGTTCTGGACACTGCGAGTGCAGCCACCACAGATTCCCATCATATCCAGCAGGAATAGAGCTGACTTTGAAAAAGTAATGAAGCTAACCCCCTTGCTACCTGGAGTGAAGCTTTGCTACTCTTTGCTACACTATTGCTGCATCTCGAATGCACTTTTTTCAAAAACAGAGGCTTTGGCATCATCGGTGGTGTATTTTTGGTGTAAGGCAGTGTGCACTTTACGACAGTGTATATCTGCCTTAACACATTCATCTATGCACTCATCCTGCTTCAGCAGAGCAGCCCACACTAATGCTTTACACAGCTTTACTGGCTATTAGCTGTGAAAGTGGGTGGCAAATTTGCCAAACAGTCTCTTTTCTGCCAATATAAGGTAGCTATCTTTCAAACAGGCTGCCAAAACCTTCAAACACATTACAAAGCAAGCAATATCTTTTCAAATGTTAAGTATACAAAACATTTTACAAAAGTGTTGAGTTGCCCGAGCCCCAATAAGCCGGTAATTGGGCTGGAAGGATTGCATTTGCCATTTTTTGGTCAAAGTGTCTATAGCCAGAGAGCAGAACCAATTGTGTCTTCATGATATCACAGCAACAAATATCTATAGTATCAGAGGGAGTCAACAACAACAACAATAACATATTCACTTTAAAATATAACAAAAAAAGTGATCTGATCTATTTAGCACACTGCTAACTGACCAATAGGAGAAAATTCTGCTTTGTTTTCTAGAGGAACCAAACTATCTGGTTTCTTTTACAAACAGAAGACATGCATGATGTGCAGTTAGTTGTTGCTAGTTTGCATAAAAGAGTGTAAAATGAGTGCTGTTCTTTACTATGTGGTGTTGGAATCAGTGGTGGTGGTAATCACCACTTATGATAAGAACCAGGACTCAGCCACAGCTGAAAATAAGTTAAAAAGACTTCAGAATGTAACCATGGTTACATGAAGCAAATGGGCTATTTCATACAGGAAATAAGACTAAAAAGGCATTCTTTTTGGAAATCTCATTAGAAATTCAATTTGTTTTTTGATAAAGCATTAATTAGCATATATTATAACACGTCAGGACCAGAAACTCATAGTACTTTGTTAAGCATTCTAATCGACTGCATGTGTGGTCAGTGGGTGTGTTACGAGACTGAACTATAAATAACACCACAGGCAACCACATTTCATTGAGTGGGGGTGGAAGCAGAACATGAATTCTACAATAACTACTTATAATGTTAATTCTCTTGTCATTTTACTAGGTTTTGTGTTTTCTCTCTTCTAAAATGGATTCATTTAAATCTGAAAACGATTCTTTTAATATTATTGATAATTGGAGACTACAAGCAGGCAGGGTGGGTGCCGGGCAGCTCCTGGGTCTTGAAAACCCATGTTTAAACCTTACAATATTCATTGTCTGCAAGGATGCCTTTGGGGGTTCTTTCTAATACACCGATCAGCCATAACATTGAATCCACCTCCTTGTTTCTACACTCACTGTCCATTTTATCAGCTCCGCTTACCATATAGAAGCATTTTGTAGTTCTACAATTACTGACTTTAATCCATCTGTTACTCTGCATACCTTTTTAACCTGCTTTCACCCCATTCTTCAATGGTCAGGACCCCCACAGGACCACCACAGAGTAGGTATTATTTAGGTGGTGGATGATTCTCAGCACTGCAGAGACAATGACATGGTGGTGGTGTGTTAGTGTGTGTTGTGCTGGTATGTGTGGATCAGACACAGCAGTGCTGATGGAGTTTTTAAATACCGTGTCCACTCACTGTCCACTCTATTAGACACTCCTACCTAGTTGGTCCACCTTGTAGATGTAAAGTCAGAGACAATTTTTGGTTGGTGGACTATTCTCAGTCCAGCACAGACAGTGAGGTGTTTGGATAAAACACAGCAGTGCTGATGGAGTTTTTAAACACCTCCCTGCCACTGCTGGACTGAGAATAGTCCACCAACCAAAAATATATCCAGCCAACAGCACCCCGTGGGCAGCGTCCTGTGACCCCTGATGAAGGTCTAGAAGATGACTAACTCAAACAGCAGCAATAGATGAGCGATCGTCTCTGACTTTACGTCTACAAGGTGGTCCAACTAGGTAGGAGTGTCTAATAGAGTGGACAGTGAGTGGACATGGTATTTAAAAACACCAGCAGCGCTGCTGTGTCTGATCCACTCATACCAGCACAACACACACTAACACACCACCACCATGTCAGTGTCACTGCAATGTTGAGAATGACCCACCACCTAAATAATACCTGCTCTATGGTGGTCCTGTGGGGGTCCTGACCATTGAGGAACAGCATGAAAGGGGGCTCACAAAGCATGCAGAGTAACAGATGGACTACAGTCAGTAATTGTAGAACTAAAGTGCTTCTATATGGTCAGTGGAGCTGAAAAAAATGGACAGTAAGTGTAGAAACAAGGAAGTGGTTTTAAAGTTATGACTGATCAGTGTATACTCTCATTTTTCTTACACTATCTAAAAACAAAGAAAGTAATTCACATTTTGTATATATGAACCTTTTTCCCACAAAATTTGCAACCTGACCAGCATGCCTAAACTTTTGCATACAACCATACTGTAGATAGATGTAAAGCAGTGTTTGGTCTTTCAGAGAACTTGTATATCCAGGGTGTATTTTTGCCTTTAGCCCAGTGTCTGTGTGGTTCCAGGACCAACTGTGACCATGTACAAACAAAATGTTAAGAAATGCATTCTCAACAAAGTAATTGCAGCCATTATGCAAACTGTGCATTAAGTAATTACTTTAAATTAATTTAAACATGTTGAAATAATGAAACAATGTTGCACACTCAGATTTTTGGCCAAAGCAGGGGTGGTCCAGAGACATTTCACTTGCTTGCAGAAAAATCTGTACTGTACTCAGATCTGCTTGGGAATTTTATTAGCTCCTGCTAGCAGATTTAAAAAGAGGATCTTGAATAGCACCAGCACACCAGCAGTGCTCAAGTCATGCGCAAACATGTGCTACAAATATTGCCAAGTACATATTTTGAAGCAGGAGAGTCTGATACACACCCACGGTAAAGAAATATTACGTATACATGTACTGGGGATTATTTTCTCCAAACGAATTTTAGTAATTATTGTAATTATGAATAACTGGGGCAGTTGTAGCCTAGCGGTTAAGTTACTGGACTAGTAATCGAAAGGTCGCTGGTTCAAGCCCCACCACTGCCAGGTTGCCTCTGTTGGGCCCTTGAGCAAGACCCTTAACCTTCAATTGCTTGGATAATATACTGTCACAGTACTGTAAGTTGCTTTGGATAAAAGCGTTGAATAAAAGTGTCTGCTAAATGCCATAAATGTAAACTGTGCACAACAGGAAAAATGGCTTTACCTTTCAGGGTTGCCTTTTTTAAAACCTTCATGGCATAAAGTTGCCCAGTGTCCGAACCTTTGATTTTTCTCACCAGAAATACCTGTGAGGGAAAAAAAAAGAAAAAAAAAGAAAACACAGCATCACCCTGGATGGGGTGCCAGTCCATCGCAGGGCAGACGCACATACACACTAAGCTAGGTAGAAATTTTAAGCCTAAAGACCCAAATCACACTGCCTAAGCAGCAATGGAGTGTTTAAAAACCAGGTTTAAGCTACAATTGTACAAAATAAATGGAGACTTAGAATAAATGGAGAAATATTACAGTGGTACCTTCTAACTCGTCCTTCCCTAAACTCGAAATCTTTAAAACTCAACTCCCTTAGTCGAGAAATTTCTACCCTTAAACTCAATGTTTACCTTAAACTTGACATGTGTGTGACTGCTGCTTTGCTCAGCACTTGGCTTGAGCGGTGCAATAAAACATCAAAAACATCTGCATTTGTGTGGAATAACTAATCACTCTAAAGGCATCCACATGTATCCGTGTTCAGCTGGATTTTCCTCACCGTTTGACTTTTAAACTTGTGTTTTAGCTTGGGGTTCTGTGAAATTGTAGGAATCAGCTTTTCCGAGTCTAAAACGCTTATCTTATTACTGCTCATAAGTTCTTTTTACTAATGAAATTCCTTGCTAGTTGTTTTAGTACACTATGTAACATTAAGCTTTGTGCACAGTCATACTCTATAGGAAACAATGGCACAGCCAAGGCAAAAACGGTTTTGTTACTTCTCACCTGAACCTTACAACCTTACTAAACTCGCTAAGGAATACAGTATTCCAAGATCAAGTATATCCACAGTTAAGAAGCATAAGGAAACAACAAAGAAGTAAAGGTAAAGTGAAGGTAAGGTTTATTGTATTTTTTAAATGATTTTTAACTGTTTTCAATTGTATTTTTTATATTATATTTGTGTTATTTTCAGTGTGTGTCAAAAACAACCCCATTATTTAACATTAGCCTAAAATATATGCAGTTCCACAAGAAAGCATTAGAATGTTTCCCATATATCCTAATAGGAAAACATACCTTGAAACTCAGCATCTTTTGAACTCAACGCCACTCCCAGAACCAGCGGATGTTGAGTTTCAAGGTACCCTTGTACTTGCTTGTACAATTAAACAATTGCCAAATAGTAAACAATAAAAATCAAATACTTATAAATTGCTAAACTTAAGACGAAACTGAAAAAGTACATGTTGACAAAGCAAAGGTTCCGAGTGGGAAAAATGCAGACCTAAATTCTCACCTTTCCGTAGGAGCCCTGTCCCAGTACTTTTAGCAGCTCAAACTGGGAGGGATCAGCTTTCTCAAAGCCTTCCTTCACATGGTTGCTTATATCAATCTCTTTTAGGATGCCATCATCCTGCAAAGACAACAGATGGTAGAAAGAGAAGCCACGTGATTACAGGTTAATGCCAGGAGTGTTTGTTTCTCACGGGTGTATGAGACAGATTTCAGCAGCTTTTATCACAGCTAATGGAGGTTGGAGTAAACAGACACTGTGAATCATAACCGAAGCATATCTATAAATACAAAAAAAATGTGTTTAATAGATGAGGGTCACCAGTATGTGAACATGTACTTTAGCAGTGATGTGCATCATAGTATGGGAGAGTGAATGTAGACAAGATTATAAACTTCTCTATATAAGTTCAACAAACAATCCAAATAACAAAAATGAGGACAATAACAGCAGATATTGTGCTGAAGAATCCCTGAATGCCCTTGCTTGGGGATCAAAGTCTGCATCAAAGAAATTTTAAAAAGGTTGTGTAACTGGCAGCATAAGCAGCTGTTCATCCACACATCATATTTTGGCAAAACAGTGCAGATTACCTTTATCCTGCCCTGTGAAGGAAGGGGAGGGTTCAACCTCTAACATACTGCAGGGCCTACATAACCTTGTACATATACTTATGGATGAAAAACACTCAAGGTTTTTAATTAATTGGAAAGACACTGCATTAAAAACATTACATATTATTTATTAATTATATTATTTATTATTTATACTTCATCCTAATCATGGCAATGGTCACTATTCACTCAAATTTAAGGGGATACTTTGTTCTTGGGAAAAGACAAAATACCAATATAAACCTCCCCATCAATGGTACCTTGACATATACACTATGCAGATCAATCATAATGTGGGCAATGCTGCACCACTCATGCCATCACAGATGCTGGTTTTGCACTTCAAAGTCTGAATGATCTTTTCCTCTTTGGTATAAAGAATCCAAAGTCCATTTCTCCCCCCCCAAAAAAAAAAAAAAAAAAAACCACACACAACAAGGTGAGGGATATTGCTAGTGCACCAGCACTGGGATTCTGAACTTCCCAGGTTCGAATCTCAGCTTTGCTACCGGTCGTCTGGGTGCCCTCTAGCAGGCATAATTGGCAGTGCCTGCAGCAAACAAAATTGTTTTCTTAGTGGGAAAGACCAGACTAATAAGTGGGTATGGTCTTCAAATGCTGTGTAAGGACCCTGCTTAGTAGCCCAAGGCATCTGTACAGAAGTGGAGGAGCATGGAGATTAGTGCGTGGCTCTCCGTGCGCAATATATGGCCTCATATGCACATCCACCAAGGTATAAATAAAAAGGGGTTGAGGTACTGCACACGCTTTGGAGGGAGTATGGAGTAGGTGAAAATACCCTCCTCAGACATAATCGGGATCCCCAGCAATGGAAGACTAATTAGCTACGCAAAAAAAAATAAAAATAAAATAAATTTAAAAAAAAATCAAGCTGAAACGTGGACTTGTCTGACCACAAAACACATTTCCACTGTCTTTTGGTCCATCTCAGATGACTTTAGGCCCAAAGAACTTGCCAGTGTTGCTGCATAAAATTTACATCCTTCCTCTTTGCATAATACACTTTCAGGTTGCATCTCTTAATGCAGTGGTGGACTGTATGAAGTGACAATGATTTTCCAAAGTACTGCCAAGCCATTCCACCACATATTTCCACCCCAAGTTTCCACAGACTCCCTGTATCTTTTCATAATATTATGCACTGTAGATGGTAAAAGACCTAAATTCTTTGCAATTTTGTGCTGAGATAAGGTGAAAAAGTGATCCTTGACTTATTCTAGCTTGCAAAGACTAAGAACTTCTCATTTTATACTCAATCTTGATGCTTAGTGAGGAACATTCCAGAACAAAGTTACTTGCCTCTGTCCCAACTTTTTTTTTAATATGTTGCAGGCATCAAATTCTATAGTTTTTTTTATATCTACACAATAATTTACAAAATTATATTGTAATAATGAAATTTACAAAAAACTGTGGTGAGCAGTGGGGGAATACAGAGGGTATGATCCTTTATAGTGTTAAAGGCTTTCTTTAACAATCTGCTGATGGTTGGTAAAAAGAATATGTTTAGCTAGGGTCAAGTAAGGGTCACCAGAGGAACAGTCAATTGAAAAATGACAAAAATGGAAGATGAGGGATGCAAACAAAGAATTAAGGTGTAGGAAATTATTATAAATATTATAAATTGGTCTTTGTGCTTCAAACTCAAAAGTTAATGAAGAAAATTACATTCTAAATGAATGTTGCAGTACTGGCACAGATCTAAGCAACTAGGTTTTCCATGCCAGAATGAGTCAGTCTGTGCCAGAACAATACAATCCACACTCTGGGAAACAAAGCTCCAAATTGAGGTACTACACTGCAGCTGTACATAGTCTGAAGCTGGTTGAACCTTCCATCTGAATCCCTAGGATAACTTGATAGGTGGCAATGTAGAAAGACAATGTTTAAAAAAAATGGAAAAGTACAAACTTTTCTAGCCATTAACTGTGGAGGTGGTTTGCAAAGATGCTCACAGAGGTGTAAAAGTGTGGGCAGGAACGCCGACTCTCGTCAGAATAGGTGAATGTGTTTGAAGCAGATATACAAAGCTTCACTGACTCACATTAATTAAAAGTGTATGAAAACTTTTTACATGAACAGTACAAGTTTCAGGATGTTTTAGTCACACCTGAACAGATGTATTAATAAAATACATTAGTGTCCCTCCTCATCCCCAGGGGATACATTCTCTTTCTGTATACACTTAAGAATTTATAAATCATTTTACTTAACTAAAGCACTTCACAGCTTCCTTTGGCTGAATCAAACTGCAATCTCACACTCACTTTGTTTTCATAACTGTGTAAGCAGCTAAATTAAACTGATTATAACGGAGGGCGGGCAATTAAATTTTGCAAGGGGCCACATGAGAAACGGGGACTGTTGTGGAGGGCCGGACCAATAAGTTGATCCTAATTCTGCTCAATATTAATTTTATCTTTTTATAAAGAGCAATAATTTGTATGTTTATGATAAGCTGTAACTGGAAGAATAGATATTACAATTAGGCAGTAAAAACATCTGCATCATTACACTACATCTGCAAAATGTAACTATTTAATCAACAAAAAACAGTTTAACAAAATGTGTAGATTTTAAATTTAAAAACCTGGTTTTTAAAATGTACAGGTTTAAACTTTACACAAAGTGCTATTGCTATTTAGTTTGCAGTCTAATGACCTCATTTGCTGTTTTCAGTCTATTGTTCTTGTTGGATATTCTTTTTGGATATCACAAAGCTGGTCATGACTGCTCCAGTCCTGGATGTGAAAAAAAAAATCCTTGTTGCTTTTGCAGTTCAGATGTGAGGGCTCAGCATCGTACAAGTTCTTGTGTTTCTGTGTTTAGTACCGTTAATGGTGATTTAAGTTATAATACTTAAACACAGCGATCTGGTCGCACCAAACTAAACAGATTTACATCTGACTTATGTAAACAAATACTTAGACGTCCATGTCTGGTTAAAAAAATGTTACATTTTGTATCAGTCACACACAGTTCTATTCGCCAACACATTACACATTTAGGTAAACTGGGAAAAATAACAATCCCTTCAAAATAAAACCAATGCTATTGTATTGCATGTATGATGTACACTTATTTACGTCTTACTTCTATTTATCACTAACCTTACGCGGGCCGGTTAGAGACACCCTATCCACTGATTACACTGATTAATAAATAAAGCCAACAACTGAACTAATGTGCTAATGTTTGAAAGTAACAGAGGCAGGAGACAAAGATGCAACAGGAATTCTGGAACGATGTAGACACTTTGCAACTACATAGCAATAATAAAAAAAAGTGCTTAAAACAAACAATGTACATAAAATAATGATCTACACAAATCACCAAACTCCAAGCATTTCAATATTGATGTTTTATTTCTCAAGTCCACAATTCCCTCTGTGATGTTAAGAGTCAGATGAATTCATAATTAAACATCTAATATAATCTTAATCTGCTGTAAAAATGTACACTATATGGCCAAAAGAATTTGGACACCAGACTATGAACTTGTTGGACATCCCATTTCAAAAACAAATGCTATAACAACAGCTAGAACAGCCACTCTTCTGAGAAACCTGCTTTGAACTTTGAAGTGGGAATTTGTGCCCTTTTGGTCAAAAGAGCATTGAAAAGCAGCTTTGAAAAGCATCATTGATGTTCCAGTTCATTCCAAATCTGTTCAGTGGGGCTGAGGTCAAGGATCTGTGCAGGCCACTGGAGTTTCCTTAAACCAAGCTTTTCTTCATAACTTTTAATACGTTGCTTTGTGCACAGGTAGCTACTCGTTACAAAGATTCATCAGTTCAAGTCTTTAATGTCAAACACAAATTGTCAATCTCCAATTCACCTAAATTGCACGTCTTTGGACTGTGGGAGGAAACCGGAGCTCCCAAAGGAAACCCACGCAGACACAAGGAGAACATGCAAACGTTACACAGAAAGGACCCAGACCGCTCCACCTATGAATCGAACCCAGTACCATCTTGCTGTGAGGCAACAGTGCTACCAATCGAGCAATCATGCTACCCGTAAAATGCTATTTATTTAACAATATGAAGTCTGCAGTGTTATGGCACCGTCATACCTAATGTCACATTTCATCAGCTGACCTGTGTTAATGAAACAGGTACACAAGAACTGTGCTGGCTTAACTTTTAATATTTAAAGACAGCTATTCCAAGACTAATCATTTTAGACATTTTGATTGTTCAGCAAAATGAAAAGAATGGAGATGAATGTGTGTTGCAGTTTGAAAGCAATCTACAAGGACTATCATAATGCTAAGCGCCCATTCACTCTTCATTTACTGTTTCTAAAGACACCAGTGTTCAAGTGGTGTCCATTTAATAAACATTATATTTTACTGACCTGGAACATGGATTTAATATTTGTGTAATCCATAGTGGAGGTACCTGACCCAATTTTTAAATTTTATTTATTAGGATTTTTTAACGTCATCTTTAACAAACTTCGGTTACATTCATGACAGGAACGGTAGTTACTGGTTACACAAGATTAATCAGTTCAAATTTTTAATGTTAAACACAGTCGTGGACAATTTTGTATCTCCAATTCACCTCACTCGATATCTTTGGATTGTGGGAGGAAACAGGAGCTCCAGGATGAAACCCGCCCAGACACGGGGGATTCACCAAACCACCGTGTCACCCACCTGACCCAATTAAACTAATGTGACAAATTTGGAAGCTGTAAATAAAAGCATATGAGAATTGGTAAATATATTTTCATTAAAGAAACTGTAAATCAATTATTTTAACTAACCCATCCTGGACTGGTAATGCGCTCATGTGGTGCACCGTTGAGAGCTGGGTTCGAATCTCAGGCATGTGCTATCAGCCAGTCAGGTGCCTACACAGACATTATTGGATGATGATGGGGTGTGTGTGCAAAGCGGTTGATGAAATGTTGTTTTGCTGCTTTGCGGGGAATAAACTGGACCACCTGCAACCGTGACCAGTATAAAGCAGTGGTAAAAAAAAAAAAAAAACTGAATGAAATCCTTGACTGGGCACTAATCCATCACAGGGCAAGACACACTCACACCTAAGGACCCAACAACAACCCACTTGAATGAGAAAAACTCAAGCCAAGGGTCAGGACCCTCAGGTCCCAAGTACCCAACCTAGTTACCGTGCCAATGTACACACAGCTAAAGCTTATGCCACCTTCCATGAACGTGGAATTAATTTAAGGTTTAGATATTAAAAATACGAATTTAATAGTATTTCATAACACAAACATGGAAATAAACTCAACTTGATATTACAAAAATTCTTACAGCAATTAATAAGCACAGCAACAAAATCTGAGGCAGTGGAAATGTATTTTTAGGGTGTTAAATCACACCTCATTATATAAATGATAAATCTGGTTTTGGCAGATGCTTGGAAAACAATCTGTCCAAATGCAGTTTTGCCAACTGTTAAGCTTGGCAGAAAATGAATGCTCTCATGAGGGCAGTTTTAGCTCAGCTGTAAAAGTACTGGACTATCTGACTCAAGCCAAGTGACCACTGTTGGGTCTTTTAGCAAGACCCTAAACACTTAACTGCTTAGATTGTATTCATTACAATTTTAAGTCAGTCTGATAAATGCACCTGCTAACTTCTGTAAATGCAATTTAAAAATCTAATAAAAGACATCCTGAGAAGGAATTAAGGCTGGTATGGCAGCAAAAGAGGGGCAAATTAATGCTTGTGGTTTTAAACGTGATGTTCGTGTGTTTCCACCAGAAAACACTGGGTGCCAATCCAGTGCAGGGCTTCAACCATTTACACCCCAACCCCCAACAGACGGTAGTGGGCTAGTGTGTTTTATGGCTGCGCCACCTGACATGCTTAAAAGCCACAAATAAAGGCAAAAAAATAAATCCATCAGCCAGACTAAGAAAGAAAGATAAAAAATAAATAAAACCCTGCTTTGTGAAGCTGGCAAGGCTTAATTTTAAAGGCTGTCTACAAATTTTGTGCAAAGAACAGAAAACTTGAACCTCTATGCAATTAAAATATTTGGTCAGATTTCTGTTTGGAGGAATCCAAACTAAAGATTGGCAATAGCAGACCAGCCAACTGTTAAGCGTGGAGGAAGGGATATGAGTGGGTCTGATTGGGTAAATAAAATAATCTACTGGAAAACTAGGTGTAATGACCTAGAACCTAATATGTGCTAACTAGACAGAACAAGGTGTACCATATAGTCTTTTCAGATAATGTTCTTAAATTTCAGGATTATAATACCTGCATACTTATTTATTTTTTAGGATTTCAACGTCATGTTTTACACACTTTGGTTACATTCAAGACAGAAACGGTAGTTACTGGTTACACAAGATTCATCAGTTTTTAATGTCAAACACAGTCATGGACAATTGTGGATCTTTAATTCACCTCACTTGCATGTCTTTGGACTGTGGAAGGAAACCTGAGCTCTCGGAGGAAACCCACGCATGCTAACTCCACATAGAAAGGACCCAGATCGCCCCACCTGGGGATCGATCCCAGGACCTTCTTGCTGTGAGGCGACAGTGCTATAGCCACTGTGCCACCTAATACCTGCATACAATCGTACATACTGCTAGTCATTCAAGATTCTTTTAATAACACAAGGATAATGTCAAACACCTTGGTTCAATACTCACCTTTGGTCATTGCCTGTAAAGAATTAGTCATGTTTTCTAAGTGATCCCTGGGTATGTTATTGCCCATTTGGACAGTCTAAACTTTACCTGGGTCCGAGTATGTAATGTCCTGCAATAGACTGGCAATCTGTTCCCATTTTGCGCCAGCACAGTGCTGATCAGAACAATTGTTGAAGAAATAAATATACATATGTGGACACCCCTTCTAAATAAGTTCCATGGAAGTTAGAGGTATCTCTAGTCCCCCAACCCAAAACACACATATAAAGGGAAAAATTCAAATCATGTATCCTTTTAACTTCTTGCCAACAATTTTGAGACGATTATTTTCCTTTCAACAGGTGCATACCTCTGTGGACAAAGGAAAGACCATAATGATTTGTTTTGATGACTGTGGTATGGAGAAACACAAATTCAACAATTAACCAAGCCATCATGAAATGCATTAATCTTCTACATTAATGCATTCTGCATTCTAATTTGGGTTGCCAGATTAAAATCTCCAAATGACAGATGTCTCACCTGAAGTCACCTTTTTAATCCCAAACCCCACCACAACATATGTCTGATGTCGTTTTAGCCCGCTTCTTTTTTTAACGTCAAAATTTAGTCTAAACATTAAATAACCATTTTTCAAAGCTGTTACATGATATTGCAAAATTATGTGGACACCTGACAATAAGCTTGTTGGACATTACATTTCAAAGAATTGGTATTAACACAGGGCTGGTGTTGGCACTCCTCTGCAGCAATAACAACCTTGACATTTCAGGGAAGGCTTTCAACAAGATTTTCAAATGTGGCTGCTGGAATTTTTGCTCCTTCATTAATTTACATTTATGGCACATTTAGCAGAAGTTTATGTCCTAACTGTTCTTTCTGTGAATATTTAAATACTTTTATTAAATTCACTTTTCATTCTCTCTAATCCATTCTTGACAAGGCATGAACCCACCACACACTCACACCTTCAATTGTTGTCAATGTGTCAATCAACCTAATAGCATGAAAGCTGGAGTTCCCTGAAACAACCCTTTTTAACAAGGAAAGTGTGAAACTCCTCATACAGTAATGAGAGAAAAGGGTCAGAATCCCCAGGTCTTCAGGAACCATGTTGCTGTGCAGGTTCCACACTAGATACTGCACCACTGTGCTGCTCACAGTACAGATAGATATGTTTTAGCCTATAAAGAGCATATACATGCAGCTAAAACCCAATATCCCTTTGCACAACTTTACCAGGATCTATTTTGGCCAGTGATAGCTCAGTGGTTAAGGTACTGGACTAGTAAACAGAAGGTTGCCGGTTCAAGCCCCGCCACCACAAAGTTGCCACTGTTGGGTCCCTGAGCAAGGCCCTTAACCCTCAATTGCTCATTGTGTAAGTCGCTTTGGATAAAAGCGTCTGCTAAATGCTGAAAATGTAAATCTATTTATTCATTTATTACTATAAATATGAACAACAACTTACCCACACCCTGGGAGCAATTTAGAGTAGCCAATCCACCTACAGACATGTTTTTGGGAGGAAAACCTGATGATTAACCCACATGGTAACATGCCAAATGCCTCAACAACTGTGACCAAAGCTAGGCACTGAGGCCAAGTGTAATAGAAGAAAAATGCTATTATTTGTCATATATACAGACACACATGTACAGGTTAACAACATTCCATTTTCCACATATCCCAGCTTGTTTGGAAGCTGGGGTCACACTGCAGGATCAGCAATTGTATGGCGCTCCTGGAGCAGACATGGTTAAAGACCTTGCTCAAGGGCCCAACAGTGGCTGCATAGCAGAGTCTGGATTAGAACCGACAATCTTCTGATTGATAGCCGAAAGGTCTACCCTTTAGGCTACCACTGTCCAAATAGCATTGGAATTATTATAATGAGGCTCTAATGGCAGAGAGGACAAATTTGCATGCCTACTACCATTGGGATCAGGGTTTAAATCTCGGATGTGCTATCTGCTGGCCAGGCGTCTACACAGACGTGATTGGCTACATCTAAGGAGGGAGGGGTGTGACTGGTTTGAGCCATGCAGTGGTTGGGCACCCTGTCTTGGGTTTTATTGTCTTGAAAACCAATGTTTTCCAGTGAAACCGGTCCTGGCACAACCCTGACCTGGTTAAAGTGGTTGATGAAAATTAATGAAATAAAAAGTTATTCCAATTATGATCATTTGTTTATTTATTTATTAGGATTTTAACATCATGATTTACACTTGATTTACACATGATTTACACTTTGGTGACATTCATGACAGAAACGGTAGTTACTCGTTACACAAGGTTCATCAGTTCACACAAGGTTATATCGAACACAGTCATGGACAATTTTGTGTCTCCAGTTCACCTCACTTGCATGTCTTTGGACCGGGAGGAAACTGGAGCACCCGGAGGAAACTGGAGCACCCGGAGGAAACCCGTGCAGACACAGGGAGAACATGCAAACTCTACACATTATTATTAATGTGTTTTATTGCCATTGTTATTATTATTATCCAATAATAATGGCAATAAGATATTATGTAATATGTTTTATGTAAAATGTATTCTTCAGAATACATACAAAAGCCATCTAAGTATTATCATTAGGGCAGTGATAGCTCAGTGGTTAAGGTACTGGACTAGTAATCAAAAGGTTGCCGGTTCAAGCCTCACCACTACCAAGTTGCCACTGTTGGGCCCCTGAGCAAGGCCCTTAACCCTCAATTGCTAAAATTCTCAGTGGGTAGCACTGTCGCCTCACAGCAAAAAGGTCCTGGGTTCGAGCCCCAGATGAGGTGGTCCGGGTCCTTTCTGTGTGGAGTTTGCATGTTCTCCCCGTGTCTGCGTGGGTTTACTCCCGGTGCTCCAGTTTCCTCACACAGTCCAAAGACATGCAAATGAGGTGAATTGGAAATACAAAATTGTCCATGACTGTGTTTGATATAACCTTGTGTGAACTGATGAACCTTGTGTAATGAGTAACTGTTATGAATGTAACCAAAGTGTAAAACATGACGTTAAAATCCTAATAATCAAACAATATTATCATTATTATTATATTGTATACCAATAGCTCAACAATGAAACTACTGTATAACAAAACAATAAGTTTACTCATTTCTTTTGTAAGGGGATGTGGTAAAGCAAATTATGGTATTTTTAAGGAGGGGGGCAAAAACGTTTGGATGCGCCCAGTATGCGCTGAGTGTAGAGATGCTGACCAGTTCCACACGCAATGCGCTTCAGCAAGTCTTACATCAGCTACTACCCCAGTCTCCCCAAAAATCTGCACCAGGACAACTTTCACATAGCAACAGAGAACAGCTACTTATGCTGCAACCTGACTCCCACCCTACACCGTGCATAACGTTTAATAAACGAGAATATTCGGACGCGCTCACCTCTAGTTTGCACAGACTGGAGCTCTTCGAGCGCGACTTCCTGCGCAGGTACACCGAGAACCACCTTCGCACTGTGAATTTGCGCATGTTCGCCTCCATCGTCCCGATTCGGTTACCGAGTCCAATTCAGCTTCGTCCTGCACTTTAATCCGGATCACAGCAGGGATTTACCGTGGCTTCCCCTTTGCGCTAATCCATGACAGGGAGTAACGCATGGCACTGCGCGTTAAAGCTGTCCGTTTCCACCACGCCGGTTGGTAGCTGGCTCGGCTGGTTCTGTTACTGCATGGCGAGGAGACAAAGACCTGATATTAGCGCAGTTTATCTCTCATGCTGTGCAGCGTGCAGCAGACTATCAGCTTGACCTGTTCAGCCCTGCCGATCTGCTGAACACCTTTAGCTCGCTCCCTTTATGCGCCGCTCTCTTCAGCAGCCAATCACATCGCGCTTCCAATCTAGCGCTGTCCCAAACGAGTCGACTCTTTGAGTCGGCACTTCAGCGTTAAGAGCCGATTTGGTACGGAGAGGCTTTTGCACCAAGATTGCAATATTGACTAAAAAAAACTTTTATATAAATATATAATAAAACGTTTTCTCATCTGACGACCGTACATTGCAAAATAATTTGCAAAAGGAATAGTAAATAGCTGAACAAATCAGTAGATCAATGCACATATTAAACTTAAACTCTTACATATAATTCTAAGACATAAAAGTAAAAAATAGAACAGAAACAAATGTTTGAGAAGGAATAGACTGTAAATATATTATACATTTCAAAATAAGTTTGGTCATGAACTTATAAGCTAAGCCTTTGTTCTCCAGACTTTAAATCTCTACAGACAACCAATCCACAATGTCTCTTGGTAGTGAATTTTTAATAGTTTAGAGAATTATTTGGTTAAAAAAAAGAAAAAAAAACTGTTATTGATAATCCATTAATTTCTTTGAATGGTCATATTACAGCCAACCAATTGTAGTTTGCAGTTGTAGCCTAGTGGTTAAGGTACTGAACCAGTGATCAGAGGGTCGCTGGTTCAAGCCCCACCACTGCCAGGTTGCTGCTGTTGGGCCCTTGAGCAAGGCCCTTAACCCTCAATTGCTTAGACAATATACTGTCATAGTACTGTAAGTTGCTTTGGATACGTAAATGTAAACAAATATAAGGCAATTTTCTGCCTCAGTTATCACCCCAGATAATTTTCACTTAGTATTTCACTAAGCAATCTCATAATCTTCAAGTCAATAGCATTTAGTACACAGATCATATGGCTTAATTAAATCTGTCTTTTTGATATAAGGGGTTTTATTTTTTTCATATAAAATTACAAATAGTTTGATTATCTTTAATAATTCTGGAGGGGGGTGCTACAGCAAGAGCTAGGTAAATGACTTTAAATAAACATTAAATTTTAGTTAATAATATGCTCCCAAAATGGAAAATCTCTTCATTATTTTATTGGCATTTTTTGAAACATATCCCAAATATTTAGTATTGGAGTCTTACTGAATTACACATTCTTATGATCAAAAAAATATTTTAATCATATTACCCAGGACCTTCTTGCTGTGAGCCGACAGTGCTACCCACCGAGCAACCACGCATAAATAAAACTATAAATATAAAATATATCTATAACTTTTTAAATCATCTTTACCAAGGCTGTAAAGCTAATTTAAAGGTTTCTTCAGTTTTTCAGTAAGTGTGATAGTGACTAAGGACTAAGAAACATGTTGTGATGCTGTGATTTAAAAATTTCAATAGTCACAATGTGGGAAGAGTTTGAGAGGAACTACATGCACCAGTCAACCATCTGACACTGTCAGAATTGGGACAGACTGGATGTGATAAAGAAACACTGCTGCTGATCCTAATGAGCAAATGCTACCCTACTGTAGATTCTTTGTCCAGTTTGGAAATGTAATATGTGATAGAGGTTTTATGGTGGTGAGCATTAGAGAACCGATGATGGAGTAGCACGTCACCTAGATCCCTTTTGTGGGACTCAAATTTGGTGTATCATTGTGAGTATTGGTCACATCCAGTAAAGAACAGAATGTCTGAATCCTCACAGTCTGGTACAGAACACACGAATGCAGTCTGACTAAAGTAAAAGTAAATTAAAATTCAAAATAAAGTAGTATTATGGTTTATGTGGAACCAATAATAGCAATTATGTTGCAGTAATACACCCACTTTTTGTCCTTTGCAGCTCAACACATTATTGTCATTTTCTAAGAAGAAAAGTCATATTTCTTAGTAATGCTTTATCATGCAGGATTTAACCCACTTATTTGAAATTAAACTTATTAACCTATTGAAATCCTCTAATCTTCCAGTGGGTTCAAAACTGCTAGTATTTTAAAATCTTAGTTAAACAAATTTTGTAATAATTATTTGATTAAATAAAGGAATAGTACTCTGTTAAAAAGTATTTGATTTCCTGGTTGATTAATTAACCAGTTAACCAAGTTTAATTGTTTGGGTTCAGTTGGACTAGAACCATCTGGGTTTTATTGCCCAGCCATATCTAAGGCACATGTAGTCCATTGAAACACAGTGAACCACAATGTTTTAAAATTGAGAGAACTTAAAACAGTGGTGAATCTGTTCAGATACTGTCAGCCTACCCAAATTCATCAAAGAGTACATCAATGACTTCCAAAAAAATCCAAACAAACATCTAAGGAACTGCTTCAGTTAAGGTCAGCATTGATGATTCCACCATTAGACAAATACTGGGCAAAAAATATATCCACGTTTGCCCTTTTTCCATTATAAAAATCCTTGTCATATTTTGTGCTGTACAATGTGCCACATCTTTTCAACAGAAGTCTGGGGTGCAGGCAGCCCAGTTTAGCACCTATACTGTCTAATAATATAGCCATTGCCAAATATGGCTTGGTGTTGTCATAGTAAAATAAGCATGAATGTTTCTAAAAATGTAGTATAGAAGGCAACATATGTAGCTCCAAAATGTTAAAGTACTTATAAGCATTATTGGTGCTTTTTAAAGATGTGCACTTTAACAAAGCCTTGGAAAGTAACCTATATCACTATATCACAACAGCCCCTTGCCTTTAAACTTTATACTGTGTGGGTGATTTCACACTAGAAGTATTAATACATCAATTACTACTCAGAATGTGTATGCATGCTTAGGGCATAATTGCCTGTAGTCCAATATATATCCTATATGTTCCAATATTCCAAAAATACTGCTACAATGGAATGTTACTATAGTAACTGGTTTAGACTGGTTCCTATATTCTATCTATCAATCTGTCTGTCTGTCTGTCTGTCTGTCTGTCTGTCTGTCTGTCTGTCCATCCATGTACATATATACAAGGTGAGTCAAAATTATGGTAACACTTGAATGGCGGAAACCATTTATTCACAAAACATACTTCATGTGTGTAAGATGATTTTCAGGACAGTCTTAACTTGTTCGCCATCATGTTCAACACACAAAACCAGCAAGCAACAATATCATTTAAAGCCTGGACACACATTTCACAAGGACTAGATCCATTAGTGTTAACATAATTTTGACTCACCCGGTATATATGGCATATTTGGCAAAAACAATAAACTGACATATTGGGCACCATGTGGTCTAAGGCTTACACACATTTGTAAGACATGTGTGTCTTGAAACACATACTTGGTATTTCTGCCTTGCACCCAGTGTTTTCTAGTTGAACCGGGCCCGCCATGACCCTGACCAGAATAAATGGTGGATTAAAATGAAATGAACCGCCAATTAAAAACACCTACTCATTTATTAGTACATCTTAAAACACAAATCCCAGCCTGTAGTGCTACTGCAGGGAACTGAGAGAAAAATTTGAATGTAAAATAATTATTATTTATTACTTCAACAACAGAAGAGCTGATGTGCACAGAAAAGCAGTTTCATGTGTAGCAAATGTGTCTCTTCTTTGAAAGCAGTTATCATTAATCATCCTGAGCAATGCACAGCAAATTCATAATTGCAGGTTTAACATGATGAGCCCAAACAAGCCAGCAGGCCAGAAAATTTGCTCAGTCAGATCTATCACTTCAGTTTATGTACGTAAATGACACACTATTTAAATCAGGCTGATTTTGCTTTTATGAATGTAAATGATAAGTGGAATGATAAGTGACAGAATGAAGCTGTGCTGGCATGCTGTCAGGTGTAATATGAGCTGTGCAGTCTTCTCTACATTCTGCTAGCCACAAGAGAGGATAGGTCTCACTGTTAAATTTAGTTTGCTGCAGCATCTGAATCTTCCTTTTTTTAACTGTGTGACTTTTTTTTATACAGAGATGCTGAGACTACAGGCAGAGCACCTTTAATCCACTTGGTGTTAAAGTAGAGCTAGACGATCCAGCCAAAAATGTAATTATATCTTTTTTTTTTTTTTTGCATATGATTTGATATTGATATTTCTAACTCATATAAAATAAATTTATATTAATACAAAAGCTTGATTTAAAACAGATTAAAATAGATTTATTGTCATAAACAATGAGGGAAAAACAAGTATTTGACCCATTTTGTTATTATTTAATATACCTACAGCATATATAAAAAATATGTACTTATAAACATAGAGATAGAAAAGCTACATATGATATATACACCACAAATAAAAAAAAACATGTTTGTACTTTACTACAAAGTCAAATTTAAAGAAACAATCAACTTTTTCTATATTGTGGTCCATTTCTGATGAGCTGATATAGAACAGATATGTAAGAATAAGCATCTTAAAAGGAATTAAAGTGTTCTATATATATATAATGTTCTATATATATATAAATATATATATATATATATTAGGGCTGTCGAAGTTAACGCGATAATAACGCATTAACGCAATCTCAATTTAACGAGATTAAAAAAAATAGTGCCGTTAACGCACTAATTACATTACGAGATTTTTTCACTTCTAAAACTAAAGCAATTCATTTTTCACCCACGGGAGACAGATTGAATTATTCTCACTGACCACGCTCACACGCACGTTTAATGTTCTTTAGTTCCGTTTGACAAAAAAAACCCTTAAAAATAGAGCTAACAGTGAAGATAACCGGTTACAAAAGCAGCGACCGCTGTTTGTGTTCAATACTCTGTTCACAGTGTCGATACAAGTGATTCAAGAATCGATTCATTGTAAGCGCAGCGTAAGTTTCTTTTCTCAGTCATCTCTCCGTGTTTACTGTTATGATGAATGATGCGGTTGTAAATAAACACCAACTACTACAGAACATTTTGTGTGACTCGCTTACCTTATAAAGCTCAGGCTTAATTATACTGGTTATTACCACAGAGCGGGAGTCGACTCAGAGTCGTTTACGATTTACCGAGGTGAACCACGAACGTGCTGATAGAATCGGCTAAGATGGGATCGGACTGTATTATCTTTTTAAAGTAAATATTTCAATCAGCAGAATCGCATCGCATGTATGCACAACGTTAATTACCTGCGTTTATTAATGAACGTTTACGTTAGCTTGTCAGAAGCTTTCTCAATAATGTCTGTGCGGTGTTTTTTTTTTTACAATTAGTGATGGCAAGCAACTGTTCCACTGCACTATTTTACACTAAAAACTAAACTATTCCATAATGCTCCAGATTGCATCATTCTAAATAGGTATCCGCGAGTACAAAAATACATGTACTTGTACTCGGTTGGGAAAAAATGGTATCGATGCATCCCTAGTGAAAACACACTCGTCACGATACAACCACAGAAAAGTCTGTTACAATAACTACGCATCTGACATATGTACGAAGTCAAGGGTCTCTGCTAGATAGTATTACTGCCTAATATGTGAGTGAATAAAACTCCCTTACAGTTTTCTCTTGTCCCAGCAGTTTTTAACATAAGTACATTTAGCATAAATATGTTCACCATTTTAATTGTAACATTTCACTTAAAATCCTTGTTTTCTATAACATTTACACAGATTTTTTTTAATGCGATTAATCGCGATTAACTATGTAAAATTATGAGATTAATCGCGATTAAAAATTTTAATCGTTTGACAGCCCTAATATATATATATATATATATATATATATATATATATACAGTATATACTGTATATATATATATATATATATATATATATATATATATCAGTGGCGATTTCTCTAAGACTGCAAGGGAAGCTCAGCTTCCCCTAAAATGTCAAAAATTAAATGGTCAAATATGTACAGTTGTGTTAACATTTCATTGACTACAAATGCGTTAGAACACGTTCATCTCGAAGACGAGTTCGTTCAGAATCAGCTACTTATCACAAATCGACTCGATTTTGTTAACTTAACTCATACGTTCCCGGAGCGTCAATGCATTTACCCGCAGACGCTGAGCGTCTCTTTGCTTCTATGGGGCTGTCATTGGATAAATGCCACGATTTTGTCCCGCCCCCGGACGCTGAGCGTCTCTGGGGGTGAATGGGGCTGTGGGCGGGTCTGGACGCTGAGCTTCTGCAAGATGATTGGAGGATCAGTCGAAAGGCTGAATCCCGTTTTGATTGACAGCTGTCGCTGGGAGCTTCAGTACCATCGCGGAGTTTGCGAGTGAAGTCGGAAGACAAACTGCAACCCATTTCATGCCATTTTCTTGAAAACTAAGAAAGGGGAGAATTTATACATTTATATATAAATAAATTGACAAATTTTATGATGTAAGCCGACAATGAGCTTCCCCTCTTTCAAAGACCAGCAGCCGCCACTGATATATATATATATATATATATATATATATATATATATATATATATATATATATATATATATATAATTAAAGTGTTATAATGATGCTTCCACCTTCATAACTCACAAAGGGTATGATGCTTTTAGGATTACTTTTTCATACAAACATGACTAACTGATTATAGCATGATTCTAAAAGTTATATACATACATATATATATTATGCATTTTCTCCCCATTTTCCTCCCGATTTAGCGCGCTCAGTTTTGTCTTCCGCTGCTGAGAGATGCCAGATTGCATCCGAGGAGAGCACGTCACTGTACACACCTCTTTTCGACAGCCCTACTCTTCTCGCCCCTGCATTCTGCACGGGCGGCTCTTCCGCCAAACAGGGTCCTTACACAGCGTATGAAGACCCACCCACCCACACATAGTCCGGCCCCCACCCTGCAGATACAGTGACCAATTAGTATCTGCTGCAGGCACTGCCAATTATGCCCGCTCGATGGCGCCCAGCCAACCGGTGCTGGTGTGCAAGCGGAATATCCCGGAATATATTTTTGTGGTTTACAAAACAAATTCATCAGTTGCCTTTTTCATTTACCACTGTCTGGATTTATTTGTACATCTTGGTTTAGGCTCTAGTCTGTGCAATCTACATAATAGTTACATAATATATTTTTAGAAACTATTCTGTTATCAGTTTATTAACTTAGTGAGTTTACTTGTCTTTAATAATCATAATTAATAAAATGTAGAACATCTGGCATCTCCAAAAGCTGTCCAAGGTTTTGAGGCAGCAAAACATCCCATAACTATGATGCTTTATTCACCACACTTCTCAGTTTAAAGTACATTTGTGTCTTATCTGTTAAGCAACATTTTTGCCCTAAAGTCCTGTTAAACATCTAGGATGTTGTATACAAACTGTAGGCATGGGCCTTTGCTAGTGCTTTTGGTGTATTCCTTGAACAATGTCCACACTTAGAAAAGCAAATAAGCATTAGTACTGAACTAAATTCTTGGTAACCAGTTTGTTAAGTCATGTGGCTTGGAACATACGTAGATTACTTTATATGACATACATTTTATTATATGGGTGAGGCACGTCTACAAGGCACATCTTGCCTCATTCATTGGAACACCTGAGTCCAATAGTTCTCTGAAAAAGCCATTAATCCAGAGGTTCACATACTTTTTTTTGAACATAGACTGTAAATGTTCACATTTATTCTGCATCGACAAGAACAGTTGTTTGTTGTTTATTTAATAAAAGGATTTTGTCTCTTATGGGACTTACCCAAAGATCCAACCATATTTTCTGAGTATTTACCACTGACATCCAAGCTATAGAAGGGACCTACAGACCTGTTCTTGCAATTTTTTAAAGTCAGCTCATATAAGCATATTTTAAGCCATTTTATTTATATTTGGTGTGGGTAGAAATTACTCAGCAACAACTGGATAATTACCAGTGCATAAGATATTAGACAGTCTTTAAATTTTCAGCAATTATGCTGTTTTTTTTTAGTTTAGCGATGGATGTGTAGAGACAATCTGATGTTCTTACTGTTTATGGTTTAATGGCAAGGGATTAGCTGGGATTGGGTCCCAAAGTGCTGCATAGAAAATACACAGTGGTGGCTAGAAGTGATGGCTTAAAAAAGCAATCTCTCTTGATTGACAGTCACCTGCAAATCATAAGTATTAAGTCGCTTCAGGTGGAAGGTTTCCTATACGTATCACGACTTCTCTCTGCTTCATCACCTCCTTTGTTGGCACACTTGAATTTTTCTGAGGCTGTGGTCAGTCCAGTCTGGTTTTCTGCTGATGAGGGGTTGTCAGCATTCTGTTGATTCATGGAAACTCGCTCTCTGATTCATGGCATGTTGGGTCTCACAAGGGAACTTGCCCCAGAGACAGCGTTTTAAGATATTTAACTTATCTTTGATTTATATTTTAAATTTATATTTGACTGCCACATTTACTTTTGGGATTTAATATTAAATGGAATTCATTTTCCTATCCATCATTCACTATGCTTCCTTTGCCACTGACTGCCACAACTCTTTAGTCATAAAGAGTTTCTTGATACTGCCAAGTGAGGAAAGGGAAATTGACTTTTGATGGATGGCATCTTTATCTCAGCCTATATTATAAGGTGTTCATTCTCTACACCATTAAAGACATGCAGTTATAGAAGTAGCCCAATCAAAAGTTATTCAAAAGTAGCCCAATCAGCTTTTACTGACAATGATTATCTCCCTGGCTAGCACTTATCTTTTTATGAGGGTAAAAAGCCTGCAGACTGTTTTTAGCTACATACATAAAACAAGTCCAGTGATGAGCCAGTTCAGTGATGGATCACTGTCTTGGAGAACTGGGTATGAACCTCACCGCTGGTCTTTGGCATGTTTTTTTTCTGTGTTTCATGTCTCTAATTTCCTTCCACCTGTCAAAAACATGCAAGTAATCTAAAATGGCACTAGGTGTAAATGGACCAACCAAACTTTGTTTAAGATACAGCAGGTTTTAATGATGAGTGAAAAGCTGAATTACATCACAGCCATCTAAAAGTTAAAAAGGGCTAGTTACTGTCTAATATAAATAGTAATTTAAATAAAACCACCATTGTACTGTATAGCAGGGAGATGCAGCACCATAGAACCAATGGATCAATTTCAAATTTACCAATTTACCTGTTTACAAGTGAGAATTAAGAAGAAACCCATGTAGACACATAGAAAACTGCCTAAAAACTATAGAGACATAAAAAACTGCTTTTCCGACTGTCACAAGCGGTGAAGGTCAATCTCTGTGTTTTCCACGAACTAGCTGTGCAGCAACCAAACACCACCTTTGGTGAATCCTCCTTTGATACCCAGTCATAATTCCATCACCTGTTAACAATTAACTTGCTTTTTTGGAATGCTGTAATTTCAATTTTTTATAACCATTTTGGAGTGTGTTGCAGGTATTAATTTCTAAATGTTTCTATTTACAAAAACAATGTAAAGTTGATAAGTGAAAACATTGAAAATCTTTTCTTTCTAAATTTGTCAGATAAAGATTCAGGAGAATGAACAAATCACAGATTTTTTTTTTCTACTGCATTTTACACAATGTCCCAACATTTTTCGGAAATGGGGATTTCATATATACACATATACACACACTGATTAGCCCCAACAATAAAACCACCCATATAATATGCTGGAAAAACTTTGACCCATTGAGACATGAAAAGAAGAAAACATCTATTCCTTCAAATTCTGTCTGTCGTGACCTGGACCGCCCTATAGTGCATTCTTGTGCTCTGCCTTCCGCACAAATATGACAATAACTTGCCTGGCATCCATGTGATCCGTGCATGCCAACTGTAGGCGCTTTCAATAGTATTTAGCATGGGCACTTTGAACTACAAATACCCAGCCCCATACACAGAAGGGTTTGATGCATTGAGTGTTGTGACACATTTACCTCATCACCAGTATGAAAATGTTCTACAATTTGAAACACTGTAGTTCTTTTATTGGTTCATAGTCCTCTGGAGTCTTGACTGCTAAACAACCTGCCGACAGTTTGTGGCATGTCCCACCTCTGACCCATAGTTGGTGTACTCACCAAGGCTGCCTGACTGGTCACATGCACAAAGGCAAAACAGATACTGCCATTCACAAAAATAAAATAAAATAATAAAAATTTAATAATCAAACATTTAGTAGCCAATATCAAGTTTAATAAACTCAATAATAACACATATCAACAACAAAACAATAGTAAAGAACTATCCCCACCACACACAAATTGAAAGAGAAAGAGGTATACTGTGGTATAACATGTCCACAACCAGTAATTATGCTCACTGCATATATAAAGTTACAAAACAGTAGTACAATAAAACATAAACACAAATAAACAGTATCAATCAATTTTAGTATAATGGATAATGGCTGTAAAACTTATCAACTTCGCTCAGTTATCCAAGTCCCATCATAATCAGGTCCTTCATGACTAAGAAGCTGCTGAAACATGGTTGAAACTGTCCACAGTCTAGCAAGCATTACAGTGCCATTAACTTAGATGCTACTGTGCAACTGCAACTAAAAAGCCTCATCTTCAAAAAGACACCTTAAAGCTCGAAGAAAGTCAGTTGTTCATCGTATGAACAAAGACGAAGCAGGAACAGCCTTGAAGCACACGGTGACTGTGGACAGTTCTAACCATGTTTCAGCAGCTTCTAATAACAGCAGATGTTTTCATTTGGTGGACTGGATTACATTTGATCATTCAGAGCTTTTCCCCTAGCAAAAGGTGACAGTTTGGGTTTTCTTTATGACTGGCACAAAGAAGACAACAATTGAAAATTCCTACAGGGGATTAAAATGATCATGTTACAAGGTTAATTTACTTGATAATTACATTGTAGAGCTTAACAAAGCAATTTTAACACTGTAAAAGTAATTGTTTGTATGTATAATTTGATTAGGCATATTTTTTAGTTATAAAATTAATAAAAAGATTACATTAATAATTTTTTTGGACTTTGATTTGTATACAAATAAGTTTTAATTATGTGTAATAATTTTTTTTAATACATTTTAAACACTCAGATTCAAATCTATGGCGGCACGGTGGCTCGGTGGGTAGCACTGTCACTTCACAGCAAGAAGATCTTGGGTTCGATCCCCAGGCGTGGCGGTCCGGGTCCTTTCTGTGCAGAGTTTGCATGTTCTCCCTGTGTCTGTGTGGGTTTCCTCCGGGAGCTCCGGTTTCCTCCCACAGTCCAAAAACATGCAGTCAGGTTAATTGGAGACACTGAATTGCCCTATAGGAGAATGGGTGTGTGTGTGTATGTGTCTGCACTGGTGCCCTGTCCAGGGTGTTACTGTGTGCCTTGCGCCCATTGAAAAGCTGGGATAGGCTCCAGCACCCCCCGTGACCCTAACTGGATAAGCGGTTAAGACAGTGAGTGAGTGAGAGTGAGATTCAAACCTAGATGTATCTTTCAATTAAATGTAAACCCCCTCATTTTAAATAGATATATTTCAAGGATCCCTTGTAAAACAAATTGTGATTGTATGGATTTTGTTTCCAATTAATTAATGACCCTACAAATTTACATTAACTGTGGTTGCAGAATTTCAGAGGCAAGTACATAACAAATAAAAACACCCATTTTAAATCAATCTAACTAATTTGTACACCCATAACAATGGACAAACATAATATATAAAAAAAATTCTAGTATTTTTTTCATGTACCACTGCAAAAAAAAAAAAAAAGGCTACAACTGAGTTAAATTTCAGTCTGGTTATTAAGAAACATACTGATCATCGAACAGATATTAAAGGTGCAAGTGCTGACCTCTAGTGGTCAAACCTGACTGCGTAAAGTTACTGTATAAAGAAGCCTGCTGGCCAGGTATGTAGTGCAGTAAAAGTGTGAGATTAAACACCAATACTTGAAATCAGAACACAGAAAAAACCCAATCAGGTTAGGAACACCATATTATGCCTTAATATACACCGATCAGCCATAATATTAAAACCACCTCCTTGTTTCTACACTCACTGTCCATGTTATCAGCTCCACTTACCATATAGAAGCACTTTGTAGGTCTACAATTACTGACTGTAGTCCATCTGTTTCTCTGCATGCTTTGTTAGCCCCCTTTCATGCTGTTCTTCAATGGTCAGGACTCTCACAGGACCACTACAGAGCAGGTATTATTTGGGTGGTGGATCATTATAAGTAATGCAGTGACACTGACATGGTGGTGGTGTGTTAGTGTGTGTTGTGCTGGTGTGAGTGGAGAAGACACAGCAGCGCTGCTGGAGTTTTTAAACACCTCACTGTCACTGCTGGACTGAGAATAGTCCACCAACCAAAAACATCCAGCCAACAGCACTCCATGGGCAGTGTTCTGTGACCACTGATGAAGTTCTAGAAGATGACCAACTCAAAAAGCAGCAATAGATGAGCGATCGTCTCTGACTTTACATCTACAAGGTGGACCAACTAGGTAGGAGTGTCTAATAGAGTGGACAGTGAGTGGACACTGTGTTTAAAAACAACACACACTAACACACCACCTGATCCACCACCTAAATAATACCTGCTCTGTAGTGGTCCTGACCATTGAAGAACTGGGTGAAAGCAGGCTAAAAAGATATGTAGAGAAACAGACTACAGTCAGTAATTGTAGAACTACAAAGTGCGTCTATATGGTAAGTGGAGCTGATAAAATGGACAGTGAGTGTAGAAACAAGGAGGTGGTTTAATGTTATGGCTGATCAGTGTACAACAGGCCAAGACTACAGCAGTTCAGTGAACCTGATGTGGGATGTGGAAAACACAACATGGTGTATTTTTAAAGCCTTTAGTTTAGAGAAACTTCTGCAGGAGCCGTGTGCTTGCTGTTGGAGGATAGTAGACCGGCACAGATTCATCACAAACCATAAAGCCTGTGTTGTTCTGAAGCTCCTCCATTCTCTTCTCACAGTCTATCAGCTGAAACTGCTTGTCAAAACAGACCTCTATCTGGCCCATGGTCTGAACCTCAGCCTCCTACAAATCACACATCAACAATACAACATATATTTAAATATGAAACCTTAACATGTGGTCAATTCTGCTCTGGATTTATTTATTCTTACCTTGTCATGAGAGATGCACTGGATTTTTGGCTTGACTCCATAGGCATTGACTATACTCTGTTCCACATCTGCGAACTAAGTAAAAGATCAGCAGTTGCATTACGTCATGTGAATAAGAACCTGTGATGAATGTGGTAACATGATTGGGAAGCTGAACCAACAGAAACAGTGTGGTCATCTGTGAATCAGGAACAATGAGTCCCAGTTTCTTTACACGCTAGACTAGTTTTATGGTAATATTACATACGTAGTTGTTTCCTTAAACTGATGAGGATGCAAAAAAACCTGCACACAGTGCTAGCAAGTTACCAGGTCTCAGACACACTAATTATAGACACCAAAATGCAGTTTGATACATGTAAAATCCCAAAATTATCACATCTGCTCACATTTAGATTGCATGTGACTCATTTATAGGTTTACTGGTGTTAGTGTTCTGAGATGACAAATCTGCAGGGTGTACATAAAGCCACCTAAACAATTAAATATATAACGATAATGATATAATGATATTAAAAATATCATTTAAAATTGTGACACAGCTCTTCTAATTTTTTGTTAGAGATTGACTGACCACAG
Organism: Trichomycterus rosablanca; assembly: GCF_030014385.1. NCBI lineage: Eukaryota > Metazoa > Chordata > Actinopteri > Siluriformes > Trichomycteridae > Trichomycterus > Trichomycterus rosablanca. Next base: position 29,357,216 of record NC_085992.1, read on the forward strand.
CTGGTAATTTCTGTGTCCACAGAAACAGAGTTGTGTTTGACTTATTCCATTATAAGGAGGCAAAAGTACTCCAACAGAAAAGTCTAGACAGTTCTGTACAGTTCACAGAAAGCTAATCATACATTTTCAAAAGGCGTCCAAAGTCAAGCAAGCTTTTCATAACCACGGTTTGCTGATGCGTATCCTTTTTATGAGCCAGCATGTCACATTTTTACAAAACCTCAAAATAAACAAACACAAAGAAGTATGTTTTACATTCATTTAGTTGCAAAAAAATTTAAATCCTAAGACTGACATATACTATATGGCCAGAAGTATGTGGACACCCCTCCTAATTATTGAGCTCAAGTCACATTGTTTCAGTCACATTCATTGCTATTAGGTGTATACAATATTAAGAGGAAATGTATTTTATGGTTTAACTTTGTGTCTGCTTTCAAATGACAAGATACACTAAGTCTAACTAAACAACTTTTTAATTATTTGATCTTTTAGCCTGTAAAAACATTTAATTCAAGTTATAGGTATAAATGGAAAGCTGGCTAGCAGTATGCTTTGTGGAACTAGTTGTACAAGAGAGTCAAGTGATCAATATATCACTTGCTGGAGCCTATCCCAGCTTTTCAATGGGCGCAAGGCACACAGTAACACCCTGGACGGGGCACCAGTCCTTCGCAGGGCAGACACACATACACACACCCATTCACCTATAGGGCAATTCAGTGTCTCCAGTTAACCCGACTGAATGTTTTTGAACTGTGGGAGGAAACCGGAGTTTCCGGAGGAAACCCACGCAGACACGGGGAGAACATGCAAACTCCGTACAGAAAAAACCCGGACCACCCCGCCTGAGGATCGAACCCAGGACCTTCTTGCAGTCCAGCAAACTGTCTAGCTGAATGTATAGTTCAAAAATCCATATTCTATTGTATTGCTACTCAGTCAGAAAGTTCTAAACAAATACTAACACGCTAAATACTGTGCTGATAAATTAATCCAAACAGTTCACCTGACAATAAAATTAAAAGTGCAATAGCAGATCGTAGATTTCATTTTGGTATTACATTTTTTGCAGTGGCAAAATTTTTTTAAAAGATGCCAGCAGCTGTTTAGGCAGCGGAATGAAGGGCCTTTGGGGGAGTGTTTTTAACATGATTGATCTTTTTTTCTATCAATATGACATAAATTATTTTGTTTTCCTTTTAATGCTTAACACTTTTAAAGATCCATTAATTTTTTCCATTAAAACTTTTATGGCTTGAGGGCAAGTACTTTTTTTAAGGGAAATGACTGATTTACCCTAGAGCTTCACATAATAAAAAAAACTGACAACCTTGAAAGTAGAGTTGCAAAAAATCTTTAAGCTAAATGGACTGTCTGGGAAAATGAGCAAAAATACTTGAGTTTAAAAAATGCAAAGTACTTGTTGCATTTCAGGTTTAGCCTTATATATTTAAAAAGTTTATTAGCAAAGAAGGAAGCAGTTTTATTTTAATTACTATTACACCATATGAAGATCGTACACACCTTGTAGGGGTCTTCAGAAGGTAAGATGTTGCTCTTTTTCAGCACACTAAAACAAAAGAAAAAAAAAAACAACAGAAGAATGAATAGAGCCTAATGACTTTCTCTTAGTGTTTCATAAGCAGTGACTAATATTCAAAGTGTGACACAAACCACTAAATGTCCACATCAACAGTTCTTGACACATCAGAAATGCTTACAAGATGATTTCACAAGAGATGTTACATGTGCACAACATTCATAACAGGTAATGTCACGCACAATGCATGTAAGTGTAAGTGGTTTAATTTTTTTAAACTTTAAAGCTTGTAACAGAAAAAAAGCTCATTTGAGAACAATGTAATACATTTTAGTCATGAAGACTTTTCTTCCCAATCCTGGTCATAAGTTAGGTTTATATGGTGCTTTGCATCTATTAAAACATAATACAATCATAATACAACATTAATACAGAATGAAAGTTAAATACCATGTACTTTAATAATACAAAGGCTCACCCACCCATCAAGGTCCAGCTTATGGTAGAGCTCCAGAGCTTTGCTGAAGTATTTGTGCTGAGAATTTAAAACTTCTGCTTTGGCAGCACATGTCCCATGCTTGAGCCATTCATGCTTCCTGAAAACCCAAAGACAAAGTCCAATAATGTTTCATTGTTGTGTTCCCTAGAAACTAATGTAAACAAGTCACAATGATATAGTTCATCCTTACCAGAATATTGTACTATTAGGTTTAAGAAGATCTGGCCAGTATGTTTTCATTTCTGGCATCAGGTCCTGTCAAAAAATATATTGTTTTATTAAATACGTTTTAACCTGCCAAGGTACAATTACACTATGCCCCCTTAATCAACCCTGGCAACCACATATCACATACTAACCTACCTCAATCAGACTTGCGTTAAAGTGCCAGGATGAGTTGCACTCATTCCCAGAGTCAGGCCTGTGCACAGGGAAACAAACTGTTTAGAAATCGTTAGACATGTGTATTTTTTTCTATTTATTTATGCATTTTCTCCCATTTAGTGTAGTCAATTTGTCTTCTGCTGCTGGGGATCCCTGATTGCATTCGAGGAGGGTATATTTACTGCTCACACCTCCTCTGACCTGTGCACAGTCCTTAGCGGACCCCTTATTTTCGCCCATGCACTCTATCTGCTAATCAGGATCCTTGCACAGCAGTTGAAGACCCCACCCACATAGTCTGGTCAACCCGCCCTAGCAGACACGGTGGCCAATTAAGAGTCTGCTGCAGGCACTGGCAATTATGCCCGCTAGATGGTGCCCAGCCGACCGGTGACAACACCGACTTTCGAACCAAGGAGTTCAGAATCTCAGCGCTGGTGTGCTAGCGGACTATCCCGAAATGTGTATTTTTAAAATCAAATCAGAGAACAACAAGCTTACCATAATCCATGCAGGGCCCAATAACTTATGTTTGAATGGCACTTTTCCATCTACAAACACAGAAGCACAGAAGGTTAAGCCATACATTACATATGACAAAATGACAAATGAATAAACAATAAATAGCTTATGCTGGCTGCTACACTGATTTAGCATGCTACAGATACAATCACATCAATCCTGCTCCCGCCTCTCTTTCCCCCCAATAACTGGTGTAGAAAGAGGAAGGCAAAAGCTCTGTTATTACACAGCCTTTTTTGATATTGAAAAACTTTTTATATCAATATCAAAAACTTTTTTGATAGTGAGAAAGTCATGCTGCTGTGATAAATATAACCGCATAGGCTCAAGAGTACTGCAGAAAACCACTGTCTTCATGCTGCAAGCAGCACGATCAAGACATGCAACCACAAGCTGATTTACACAAAGAGAAAGCCAAACATCACTTTCTTTAGACCTGAGCTCATCTCATGTGAACCAAAAGACAGTAGAACTGTGTACTGTGAGCAGATGAGTTCAGGTTTCATCTCGTTCTTAAAAAAATAATGAAGTTCTCCATACCAAAGACGAAAAGAACTGTCTATAATGTTATCAGTAAGGGTATAAAAGCCAACATTTATCACGGTATGAGAGGATGCATCAGTGCCCACGACATAGCTGACTTGCATATTTTGAAAGGTTCCATTAATGCAGAGGTGTATGTTGGGATTTGAGAGAGACACATTCGTCCATCAAGGCAACGGCATTTCCCAGGAAGTCCATCATTAATAAGAAGTCTCATTAATAAGAAAGGTGGTGGAACCTTGAGTGTGTTGAAGGGAATTTTAAATGTGTTTATATTTATAAACTTCAATGAAGTTGATCTGTGAAAATGAAAACATTTTTTTTTACTTTTATTAGCTGAATAAAAAATAACTGAGATTTACTGCATTTTACTAAACTTGTCATGTTTGTTTGTTTGTTACACTTTTGGTTACATTCATGACAGGAAACGGTAGTTACTCGTTACACAAGTTTCATGACTTCTCAAGGTTATATCAAACACAGTCATGGACAATGTCTCCAATTCACCTCACTTGCATGTCTTTGGACTGTGGGAGGAAACCGGAGCTCCCGGAGGAAACCCGCAAAGACACGGGGAGAACATGCAAACTCCACACAGAAAGGACCCGGACCACCACACCTGGGGATCGAACCCAGGACCTTCTTGCTGTGAGGGGACAGTGCTTTCTCACTGATGTATGAAGCACAGAAGGTTAAGCCATACATTACATATGACAAAATGACAAATGAATAAACATGCATGCTTTAGACACAATCACATCAATCCTGCTCTTGCTGCTCCTCCTTCCCCCCAAATAATTGGTTTAGGAAGAGGAAAGCAAAAGCTGTTATTACACAGCCTTTTTTTATATTGAAAAACTTTACAAATATCATGTATGCATATATACATGTACAGTACAATAAACTTCTTTTTTTGACTTGTCTTTTTAGACCTTTCAAACAAGCTGGGGTCAGAGCACAGCATTAGCCATTGTATAGCACCCCTGAAGCCAAGAGTCAAAGCTGGGATTCAAACCCAAAATCTTCTGATTAATAGCCCAAAGCTCTACTTACTAGGTTACCACTGTCAAGTTCACTTTTTACATGAGAAATGTATGTATTTCATGAATAAATAAATTAATGATATAAAATGTAATTTGTGCTTTCTTGTGTATTCTTTTTAGTGCAACAATTATGTTTACTATGCAGTCAGCACTTGATCAGTATGCACTGATTCCCACAGGCCTAAGATAAATGTAAGGAGTTTTGGTGATACTAGAATTGGGGCTATAAAATAAACTACACCTATATATTTTTTATAAATAGCTGGGGGCTGCCCAAAAATAACATATGTGCAGGAAGTCATGATTGTGCAAAACAACAGTTCCTGTAAGAGCAATACAGAAAACAAGAAATACAAAGAACAGAGCAAGTCATTTCAAAATTGCTACACAAAACTGGATAAACTAGATCACATATCTGTGGATGACTGAGCAGACTGACTGACTGACAGATAGCAGCAAGAGAGTAGAGCAGCATAAAGATATTATAGAAAATAAATTGCTGATAGATGATAGATAAAATGTACTGTTTCTTACACTGCAAAAGGTTGGTGGCCAGTGGTGAGTCAAGATGAGTTTGGTCCATTCCTTCCTAAAAATTCAAGTGTTTAATAGTGTTATTGTTATGTACATAACTACATTCAATATAAGACAGTAGATGTTACAACCACAAGGAAAAGAGTTTTTCAACAAGCTTTTACAACACAAGTTTACAACACAAATAACAGGAAATAAAGTAACCGAGAGCTAATGGCAGTTACAAGACTGGTTAAGGACATGTACACTGTATGGCCAAATGTGTGTGGACACATTTCCTAAGTATTGAGTTAAGCTGTCTTAGTCTCATCCATTAATAACATGTGTTATCTAAAATAAATTATACACTTCTAATAACTTTGTAGCAACATTGTGGAAAAAGGTCCTTTCCTGGTTGTCCTGTTTTTTTGTATGACTGTATTTCTCTGCACAAAACAAGGTCTAAAAAGACATGGTTCCATTAGTTCAGTGGAAAGGAACTCTAAATGCCTTTGGTATGAACTGGTACATCAATTGTAATAAAAATCTTGTGGAGGGAGAGGGGATGGGACGGGGTCAAACTCTATATTAATGCTGATAATTTTAAATGACACTTCTAACAAGCTCATGGTATGGCGTCCACATACTTTTGAACAGATAATGCACGCAATGACAGTGTTGGGATTTCAGTCATTTCAATAATAACAAAAGATGAGCCTCATGAAGAGTTTTGTGGTCAGATGAAACAAAGTTTTGTCAAAGTTTCAGTTACGTCATCATAATGACCAGAAGTATATTTGGAGTGGGTGAGCAATTGCAACCCAACAACACCGAACATACCGTAAAGCATTTTGGTGATAGTATTATGCTCTGGAACTGTGTTGCCATAAGCAAAAGTAGTGCAATACAAAACAAATAAAAGAAGAAAGATTCCCTTACAGTTCTTATATCTTTTAGCTACATACATAAAACAAGTCCAGTGATGAGCCAGTTCAGTGATGGATCACTGTCTTGGAGAACTGGGTATGAACCTCACCGCTGGTCTTTGGCATGTTTTTTTTCTGTGTTTCATGTCTCTAATTTCCTTCCACCTGTCAAAAACATGCAAGTAATCTAAAATGGCACTAGGTGTAAATGGACCAACCAAACTTTGTTTAAGATACAGCAGGTTTTAATGATGAGTGAAAAGCTGAATTACATCACAGCCATCTAAAAGTTAAAAAGGGCTAGTTACTGTCTAATATAAATAGTAATTTAAATAAAACCACCATTGTACTGTATAGCAGGGAGATGCAGCACCATAGAACCAATGGATCAATTTCAAATTTACCAATTTACCTGTTTACAAGTGAGAATTAAGAAGAAACCCATGTAGACACATAGAAAACTGCCTAAAAACTATAGAGACATAAAAAACTGCTTTTCCGACTGTCACAAGCGGTGAAGGTCAATCTCTGTGTTTTCCACGAACTAGCTGTGCAGCAACCAAACACCACCTTTGGTGAATCCTCCTTTGATACCCAGTCATAATTCCATCACCTGTTAACAATTAACTTGCTTTTTTGGAATGCTGTAATTTCAATTTTTTATAACCATTTTGGAGTGTGTTGCAGGTATTAATTTCTAAATGTTTCTATTTACAAAAACAATGTAAAGTTGATAAGTGAAAACATTGAAAATCTTTTCTTTCTAAATTTGTCAGATAAAGATTCAGGAGAATGAACAAATCACAGATTTTTTTTTTCTACTGCATTTTACACAATGTCCCAACATTTTTCGGAAATGGGGATTTCATATATACACATATACACACACTGATTAGCCCCAACAATAAAACCACCCATATAATATGCTGGAAAAACTTTGACCCATTGAGACATGAAAAGAAGAAAACATCTATTCCTTCAAATTCTGTCTGTCGTGACCTGGACCGCCCTATAGTGCATTCTTGTGCTCTGCCTTCCGCACAAATATGACAATAACTTGCCTGGCATCCATGTGATCCGTGCATGCCAACTGTAGGCGCTTTCAATAGTATTTAGCATGGGCACTTTGAACTACAAATACCCAGCCCCATACACAGAAGGGTTTGATGCATTGAGTGTTGTGACACATTTACCTCATCACCAGTATGAAAATGTTCTACAATTTGAAACACTGTAGTTCTTTTATTGGTTCATAGTCCTCTGGAGTCTTGACTGCTAAACAACCTGCCGACAGTTTGTGGCATGTCCCACCTCTGACCCATAGTTGGTGTACTCACCAAGGCTGCCTGACTGGTCACATGCACAAAGGCAAAACAGATACTGCCATTCACAAAAATAAAATAAAATAATAAAAATTTAATAATCAAACATTTAGTAGCCAATATCAAGTTTAATAAACTCAATAATAACACATATCAACAACAAAACAATAGTAAAGAACTATCCCCACCACACACAAATTGAAAGAGAAAGAGGTATACTGTGGTATAACATGTCCACAACCAGTAATTATGCTCACTGCATATATAAAGTTACAAAACAGTAGTACAATAAAACATAAACACAAATAAACAGTATCAATCAATTTTAGTATAATGGATAATGGCTGTAAAACTTATCAACTTCGCTCAGTTATCCAAGTCCCATCATAATCAGGTCCTTCATGACTAAGAAGCTGCTGAAACATGGTTGAAACTGTCCACAGTCTAGCAAGCATTACAGTGCCATTAACTTAGATGCTACTGTGCAACTGCAACTAAAAAGCCTCATCTTCAAAAAGACACCTTAAAGCTCGAAGAAAGTCAGTTGTTCATCGTATGAACAAAGACGAAGCAGGAACAGCCTTGAAGCACACGGTGACTGTGGACAGTTCTAACCATGTTTCAGCAGCTTCTAATAACAGCAGATGTTTTCATTTGGTGGACTGGATTACATTTGATCATTCAGAGCTTTTCCCCTAGCAAAAGGTGACAGTTTGGGTTTTCTTTATGACTGGCACAAAGAAGACAACAATTGAAAATTCCTACAGGGGATTAAAATGATCATGTTACAAGGTTAATTTACTTGATAATTACATTGTAGAGCTTAACAAAGCAATTTTAACACTGTAAAAGTAATTGTTTGTATGTATAATTTGATTAGGCATATTTTTTAGTTATAAAATTAATAAAAAGATTACATTAATAATTTTTTTGGACTTTGATTTGTATACAAATAAGTTTTAATTATGTGTAATAATTTTTTTTAATACATTTTAAACACTCAGATTCAAATCTATGGCGGCACGGTGGCTCGGTGGGTAGCACTGTCACTTCACAGCAAGAAGATCTTGGGTTCGATCCCCAGGCGTGGCGGTCCGGGTCCTTTCTGTGCAGAGTTTGCATGTTCTCCCTGTGTCTGTGTGGGTTTCCTCCGGGAGCTCCGGTTTCCTCCCACAGTCCAAAAACATGCAGTCAGGTTAATTGGAGACACTGAATTGCCCTATAGGAGAATGGGTGTGTGTGTGTATGTGTCTGCACTGGTGCCCTGTCCAGGGTGTTACTGTGTGCCTTGCGCCCATTGAAAAGCTGGGATAGGCTCCAGCACCCCCCGTGACCCTAACTGGATAAGCGGTTAAGACAGTGAGTGAGTGAGAGTGAGATTCAAACCTAGATGTATCTTTCAATTAAATGTAAACCCCCTCATTTTAAATAGATATATTTCAAGGATCCCTTGTAAAACAAATTGTGATTGTATGGATTTTGTTTCCAATTAATTAATGACCCTACAAATTTACATTAACTGTGGTTGCAGAATTTCAGAGGCAAGTACATAACAAATAAAAACACCCATTTTAAATCAATCTAACTAATTTGTACACCCATAACAATGGACAAACATAATATATAAAAAAAATTCTAGTATTTTTTTCATGTACCACTGCAAAAAAAAAAAAAAAGGCTACAACTGAGTTAAATTTCAGTCTGGTTATTAAGAAACATACTGATCATCGAACAGATATTAAAGGTGCAAGTGCTGACCTCTAGTGGTCAAACCTGACTGCGTAAAGTTACTGTATAAAGAAGCCTGCTGGCCAGGTATGTAGTGCAGTAAAAGTGTGAGATTAAACACCAATACTTGAAATCAGAACACAGAAAAAACCCAATCAGGTTAGGAACACCATATTATGCCTTAATATACACCGATCAGCCATAATATTAAAACCACCTCCTTGTTTCTACACTCACTGTCCATGTTATCAGCTCCACTTACCATATAGAAGCACTTTGTAGGTCTACAATTACTGACTGTAGTCCATCTGTTTCTCTGCATGCTTTGTTAGCCCCCTTTCATGCTGTTCTTCAATGGTCAGGACTCTCACAGGACCACTACAGAGCAGGTATTATTTGGGTGGTGGATCATTATAAGTAATGCAGTGACACTGACATGGTGGTGGTGTGTTAGTGTGTGTTGTGCTGGTGTGAGTGGAGAAGACACAGCAGCGCTGCTGGAGTTTTTAAACACCTCACTGTCACTGCTGGACTGAGAATAGTCCACCAACCAAAAACATCCAGCCAACAGCACTCCATGGGCAGTGTTCTGTGACCACTGATGAAGTTCTAGAAGATGACCAACTCAAAAAGCAGCAATAGATGAGCGATCGTCTCTGACTTTACATCTACAAGGTGGACCAACTAGGTAGGAGTGTCTAATAGAGTGGACAGTGAGTGGACACTGTGTTTAAAAACAACACACACTAACACACCACCTGATCCACCACCTAAATAATACCTGCTCTGTAGTGGTCCTGACCATTGAAGAACTGGGTGAAAGCAGGCTAAAAAGATATGTAGAGAAACAGACTACAGTCAGTAATTGTAGAACTACAAAGTGCGTCTATATGGTAAGTGGAGCTGATAAAATGGACAGTGAGTGTAGAAACAAGGAGGTGGTTTAATGTTATGGCTGATCAGTGTACAACAGGCCAAGACTACAGCAGTTCAGTGAACCTGATGTGGGATGTGGAAAACACAACATGGTGTATTTTTAAAGCCTTTAGTTTAGAGAAACTTCTGCAGGAGCCGTGTGCTTGCTGTTGGAGGATAGTAGACCGGCACAGATTCATCACAAACCATAAAGCCTGTGTTGTTCTGAAGCTCCTCCATTCTCTTCTCACAGTCTATCAGCTGAAACTGCTTGTCAAAACAGACCTCTATCTGGCCCATGGTCTGAACCTCAGCCTCCTACAAATCACACATCAACAATACAACATATATTTAAATATGAAACCTTAACATGTGGTCAATTCTGCTCTGGATTTATTTATTCTTACCTTGTCATGAGAGATGCACTGGATTTTTGGCTTGACTCCATAGGCATTGACTATACTCTGTTCCACATCTGCGAACTAAGTAAAAGATCAGCAGTTGCATTACGTCATGTGAATAAGAACCTGTGATGAATGTGGTAACATGATTGGGAAGCTGAACCAACAGAAACAGTGTGGTCATCTGTGAATCAGGAACAATGAGTCCCAGTTTCTTTACACGCTAGACTAGTTTTATGGTAATATTACATACGTAGTTGTTTCCTTAAACTGATGAGGATGCAAAAAAACCTGCACACAGTGCTAGCAAGTTACCAGGTCTCAGACACACTAATTATAGACACCAAAATGCAGTTTGATACATGTAAAATCCCAAAATTATCACATCTGCTCACATTTAGATTGCATGTGACTCATTTATAGGTTTACTGGTGTTAGTGTTCTGAGATGACAAATCTGCAGGGTGTACATAAAGCCACCTAAACAATTAAATATATAACGATAATGATATAATGATATTAAAAATATCATTTAAAATTGTGACACAGCTCTTCTAATTTTTTGTTAGAGATTGACTGACCACAGCTGGTAATTTCTGTGTCCACAGAAACAGAGTTGTGTTTGACTTATTCCATTATAAGGAGGCAAAAGTACTCCAACAGAAAAGTCTAGACAGTTCTGTACAGTTCACAGAAAGCTAATCATACATTTTCAAAAGGCGTCCAAAGTCAAGCAAGCTTTTCATAACCACGGTTTGCTGATGCGTATCCTTTTTATGAGCCAGCATGTCACATTTTTACAAAACCTCAAAATAAACAAACACAAAGAAGTATGTTTTACATTCATTTAGTTGCAAAAAAATTTAAATCCTAAGACTGACATATACTATATGGCCAGAAGTATGTGGACACCCCTCCTAATTATTGAGCTCAAGTCACATTGTTTCAGTCACATTCATTGCTATTAGGTGTATACAATATTAAGAGGAAATGTATTTTATGGTTTAACTTTGTGTCTGCTTTCAAATGACAAGATACACTAAGTCTAACTAAACAACTTTTTAATTATTTGATCTTTTAGCCTGTAAAAACATTTAATTCAAGTTATAGGTATAAATGGAAAGCTGGCTAGCAGTATGCTTTGTGGAACTAGTTGTACAAGAGAGTCAAGTGATCAATATATCACTTGCTGGAGCCTATCCCAGCTTTTCAATGGGCGCAAGGCACACAGTAACACCCTGGACGGGGCACCAGTCCTTCGCAGGGCAGACACACATACACACACCCATTCACCTATAGGGCAATTCAGTGTCTCCAGTTAACCCGACTGAATGTTTTTGAACTGTGGGAGGAAACCGGAGTTTCCGGAGGAAACCCACGCAGACACGGGGAGAACATGCAAACTCCGTACAGAAAAAACCCGGACCACCCCGCCTGAGGATCGAACCCAGGACCTTCTTGCAGTCCAGCAAACTGTCTAGCTGAATGTATAGTTCAAAAATCCATATTCTATTGTATTGCTACTCAGTCAGAAAGTTCTAAACAAATACTAACACGCTAAATACTGTGCTGATAAATTAATCCAAACAGTTCACCTGACAATAAAATTAAAAGTGCAATAGCAGATCGTAGATTTCATTTTGGTATTACATTTTTTGCAGTGGCAAAATTTTTTTAAAAGATGCCAGCAGCTGTTTAGGCAGCGGAATGAAGGGCCTTTGGGGGAGTGTTTTTAACATGATTGATCTTTTTTTCTATCAATATGACATAAATTATTTTGTTTTCCTTTTAATGCTTAACACTTTTAAAGATCCATTAATTTTTTCCATTAAAACTTTTATGGCTTGAGGGCAAGTACTTTTTTTAAGGGAAATGACTGATTTACCCTAGAGCTTCACATAATAAAAAAAACTGACAACCTTGAAAGTAGAGTTGCAAAAAATCTTTAAGCTAAATGGACTGTCTGGGAAAATGAGCAAAAATACTTGAGTTTAAAAAATGCAAAGTACTTGTTGCATTTCAGGTTTAGCCTTATATATTTAAAAAGTTTATTAGCAAAGAAGGAAGCAGTTTTATTTTAATTACTATTACACCATATGAAGATCGTACACACCTTGTAGGGGTCTTCAGAAGGTAAGATGTTGCTCTTTTTCAGCACACTAAAACAAAAGAAAAAAAAAAACAACAGAAGAATGAATAGAGCCTAATGACTTTCTCTTAGTGTTTCATAAGCAGTGACTAATATTCAAAGTGTGACACAAACCACTAAATGTCCACATCAACAGTTCTTGACACATCAGAAATGCTTACAAGATGATTTCACAAGAGATGTTACATGTGCACAACATTCATAACAGGTAATGTCACGCACAATGCATGTAAGTGTAAGTGGTTTAATTTTTTTAAACTTTAAAGCTTGTAACAGAAAAAAAGCTCATTTGAGAACAATGTAATACATTTTAGTCATGAAGACTTTTCTTCCCAATCCTGGTCATAAGTTAGGTTTATATGGTGCTTTGCATCTATTAAAACATAATACAATCATAATACAACATTAATACAGAATGAAAGTTAAATACCATGTACTTTAATAATACAAAGGCTCACCCACCCATCAAGGTCCAGCTTATGGTAGAGCTCCAGAGCTTTGCTGAAGTATTTGTGCTGAGAATTTAAAACTTCTGCTTTGGCAGCACATGTCCCATGCTTGAGCCATTCATGCTTCCTGAAAACCCAAAGACAAAGTCCAATAATGTTTCATTGTTGTGTTCCCTAGAAACTAATGTAAACAAGTCACAATGATATAGTTCATCCTTACCAGAATATTGTACTATTAGGTTTAAGAAGATCTGGCCAGTATGTTTTCATTTCTGGCATCAGGTCCTGTCAAAAAATATATTGTTTTATTAAATACGTTTTAACCTGCCAAGGTACAATTACACTATGCCCCCTTAATCAACCCTGGCAACCACATATCACATACTAACCTACCTCAATCAGACTTGCGTTAAAGTGCCAGGATGAGTTGCACTCATTCCCAGAGTCAGGCCTGTGCACAGGGAAACAAACTGTTTAGAAATCGTTAGACATGTGTATTTTTTTCTATTTATTTATGCATTTTCTCCCATTTAGTGTAGTCAATTTGTCTTCTGCTGCTGGGGATCCCTGATTGCATTCGAGGAGGGTATATTTACTGCTCACACCTCCTCTGACCTGTGCACAGTCCTTAGCGGACCCCTTATTTTCGCCCATGCACTCTATCTGCTAATCAGGATCCTTGCACAGCAGTTGAAGACCCCACCCACATAGTCTGGTCAACCCGCCCTAGCAGACACGGTGGCCAATTAAGAGTCTGCTGCAGGCACTGGCAATTATGCCCGCTAGATGGTGCCCAGCCGACCGGTGACAACACCGACTTTCGAACCAAGGAGTTCAGAATCTCAGCGCTGGTGTGCTAGCGGACTATCCCGAAATGTGTATTTTTAAAATCAAATCAGAGAACAACAAGCTTACCATAATCCATGCAGGGCCCAATAACTTATGTTTGAATGGCACTTTTCCATCTACAAACACAGAAGCACAGAAGGTTAAGCCATACATTACATATGACAAAATGACAAATGAATAAACAATAAATAGCTTATGCTGGCTGCTACACTGATTTAGCATGCTACAGATACAATCACATCAATCCTGCTCCCGCCTCTCTTTCCCCCCAATAACTGGTGTAGAAAGAGGAAGGCAAAAGCTCTGTTATTACACAGCCTTTTTTGATATTGAAAAACTTTTTATATCAATATCAAAAACTTTTTTGATAGTGAGAAAGTCATGCTGCTGTGATAAATATAACCGCATAGGCTCAAGAGTACTGCAGAAAACCACTGTCTTCATGCTGCAAGCAGCACGATCAAGACATGCAACCACAAGCTGATTTACACAAAGAGAAAGCCAAACATCACTTTCTTTAGACCTGAGCTCATCTCATGTGAACCAAAAGACAGTAGAACTGTGTACTGTGAGCAGATGAGTTCAGGTTTCATCTCGTTCTTAAAAAAATAATGAAGTTCTCCATACCAAAGACGAAAAGAACTGTCTATAATGTTATCAGTAAGGGTATAAAAGCCAACATTTATCACGGTATGAGAGGATGCATCAGTGCCCACGACATAGCTGACTTGCATATTTTGAAAGGTTCCATTAATGCAGAGGTGTATGTTGGGATTTGAGAGAGACACATTCGTCCATCAAGGCAACGGCATTTCCCAGGAAGTCCATCATTAATAAGAAGTCTCATTAATAAGAAAGGTGGTGGAACCTTGAGTGTGTTGAAGGGAATTTTAAATGTGTTTATATTTATAAACTTCAATGAAGTTGATCTGTGAAAATGAAAACATTTTTTTTTACTTTTATTAGCTGAATAAAAAATAACTGAGATTTACTGCATTTTACTAAACTTGTCATGTTTGTTTGTTTGTTACACTTTTGGTTACATTCATGACAGGAAACGGTAGTTACTCGTTACACAAGTTTCATGACTTCTCAAGGTTATATCAAACACAGTCATGGACAATGTCTCCAATTCACCTCACTTGCATGTCTTTGGACTGTGGGAGGAAACCGGAGCTCCCGGAGGAAACCCGCAAAGACACGGGGAGAACATGCAAACTCCACACAGAAAGGACCCGGACCACCACACCTGGGGATCGAACCCAGGACCTTCTTGCTGTGAGGGGACAGTGCTTTCTCACTGATGTATGAAGCACAGAAGGTTAAGCCATACATTACATATGACAAAATGACAAATGAATAAACATGCATGCTTTAGACACAATCACATCAATCCTGCTCTTGCTGCTCCTCCTTCCCCCCAAATAATTGGTTTAGGAAGAGGAAAGCAAAAGCTGTTATTACACAGCCTTTTTTTATATTGAAAAACTTTACAAATATCATGTATGCATATATACATGTACAGTACAATAAACTTCTTTTTTTGACTTGTCTTTTTAGACCTTTCAAACAAGCTGGGGTCAGAGCACAGCATTAGCCATTGTATAGCACCCCTGAAGCCAAGAGTCAAAGCTGGGATTCAAACCCAAAATCTTCTGATTAATAGCCCAAAGCTCTACTTACTAGGTTACCACTGTCAAGTTCACTTTTTACATGAGAAATGTATGTATTTCATGAATAAATAAATTAATGATATAAAATGTAATTTGTGCTTTCTTGTGTATTCTTTTTAGTGCAACAATTATGTTTACTATGCAGTCAGCACTTGATCAGTATGCACTGATTCCCACAGGCCTAAGATAAATGTAAGGAGTTTTGGTGATACTAGAATTGGGGCTATAAAATAAACTACACCTATATATTTTTTATAAATAGCTGGGGGCTGCCCAAAAATAACATATGTGCAGGAAGTCATGATTGTGCAAAACAACAGTTCCTGTAAGAGCAATACAGAAAACAAGAAATACAAAGAACAGAGCAAGTCATTTCAAAATTGCTACACAAAACTGGATAAACTAGATCACATATCTGTGGATGACTGAGCAGACTGACTGACTGACAGATAGCAGCAAGAGAGTAGAGCAGCATAAAGATATTATAGAAAATAAATTGCTGATAGATGATAGATAAAATGTACTGTTTCTTACACTGCAAAAGGTTGGTGGCCAGTGGTGAGTCAAGATGAGTTTGGTCCATTCCTTCCTAAAAATTCAAGTGTTTAATAGTGTTATTGTTATGTACATAACTACATTCAATATAAGACAGTAGATGTTACAACCACAAGGAAAAGAGTTTTTCAACAAGCTTTTACAACACAAGTTTACAACACAAATAACAGGAAATAAAGTAACCGAGAGCTAATGGCAGTTACAAGACTGGTTAAGGACATGTACACTGTATGGCCAAATGTGTGTGGACACATTTCCTAAGTATTGAGTTAAGCTGTCTTAGTCTCATCCATTAATAACATGTGTTATCTAAAATAAATTATACACTTCTAATAACTTTGTAGCAACATTGTGGAAAAAGGTCCTTTCCTGGTTGTCCTGTTTTTTTGTATGACTGTATTTCTCTGCACAAAACAAGGTCTAAAAAGACATGGTTCCATTAGTTCAGTGGAAAGGAACTCTAAATGCCTTTGGTATGAACTGGTACATCAATTGTAATAAAAATCTTGTGGAGGGAGAGGGGATGGGACGGGGTCAAACTCTATATTAATGCTGATAATTTTAAATGACACTTCTAACAAGCTCATGGTATGGCGTCCACATACTTTTGAACAGATAATGCACGCAATGACAGTGTTGGGATTTCAGTCATTTCAATAATAACAAAAGATGAGCCTCATGAAGAGTTTTGTGGTCAGATGAAACAAAGTTTTGTCAAAGTTTCAGTTACGTCATCATAATGACCAGAAGTATATTTGGAGTGGGTGAGCAATTGCAACCCAACAACACCGAACATACCGTAAAGCATTTTGGTGATAGTATTATGCTCTGGAACTGTGTTGCCATAAGCAAAAGTAGTGCAATACAAAACAAATAAAAGAAGAAAGATTCCCTTACAGTTCTTATATCTTGGACACAAGCAGAACAATGACACATAAATGACATTAAAACTGTTTTGGATAGGCTTAATTACGCTTAAATAAAGATTTTTAAGTCCTGACCTAATTCTATCAAGAGTATGACAATTGTAAAAACTAGAGATGCATGAGTACCGATACTAGTATCGGGTATTAGCCCGATACCGCGCTCATTAACTCGTACTCGTACTCGCAAACGAGTCTCCGATACTAAACATCCGATACCGTGTACCTAGTGCACGTTACTGCGTTAACGCAGGGATTTTTAACCTGTGGGGCGAGAGTGCCTGACAGGGGGGCGTGACATTACGAGATTTTTTTACTTCTAAAACTAAAGCAATTAATTTTTCACCCACGGGACACAGATTGAATTATTCTCACTGACCACGCTCACACGCACGTTTAATGTTATTTAGTTCCGTTTGAAAAGCAAACCTTCAAAATAGAGCTAACAGCGAAGATAACCGGTTACAAAAGCAGCGACCGCTGTTATAGGACGTGTGTGTGTCTTTAATACTCTGTTCACAGTGTCGATACAAGTGATTCAGGAGTCGACTCATTTTAAGCTTCTTTTCTCAGTCATCTCTCCGTTTTTACTGTTATAATGAATGTTGCGGTTGTAAATAAACACCAACTACTACAGAACATTTTGTGTGACTCGCTTACATTATAAAGCTCAGGCTTAATTATACTGGTTATTACCACAGAGCGGGAGCCGACTCAGAGTCGTTTACGATTTACCGAGGTGAACCACGAATGTATGTGCTGATAGAATCGGCTCAGATGGGATCGGACTGTATTATCCTTTTAAAGTAAATATTTCAATCAGCAGAATCGAATCGCATGTATGATGTGCACAACGTTAATTACCTGCGTTTATTAATGAAGTTAACGTTAGCTTGTCAGAAGCTTTCTCAATGATGGCTGTGCGGTGTTTTTTTTTTTACAATTAGTGATGGCAACCCAAGCAACTGTTCCACTGCACTATTTTACACTAAAAACTACACTATTCCATAATGCTCCAGATTGCATCATTCTAAATAGGTATAGGTATCGGTATCGGCGAGTACAAAAATACATGTACTTGTACTCGTACTCGGTTGGGAAAAAATGGTATCGATGCATCCCTAGTAAAAACTAAAAAATTTGGTTAAACTTGAATACTGCCAAGTAGAGGTCCCTCACTCACTGTCTTAACCGCTTATCCAATTAGGGTTGGGGGGGGGGGGGTTGCTTGAGCCTATCCCAGCCTTTTCAATGGGCGCAAGGCACACAGTAACACCCTGGACGGGGCGCCAGTCCATCGCAGGGCAGGTACACATACACACACACATACACACACCCATTCACCTGTAGGGCAATTCAGTGTCTCCAATTAACCTGACTGCATGTTTTTGGACTGTGAGAGGAAACTGGAGCTTCCGGAGGAAACCCACGCAGACACAGGGAGAACATGCAAACTCAGCGCAGAAAGGACCTGGATCGCCCCGCCTGGTGATCGAACCCAAGATCTTCTTGCTGTAAGGCAACAGTGCTACCCAAATAGAGGTCAACGATTCTCAAACATCTTTACACCAAGCCAACCTGTTAAACCCAAATTTAAGTAACATTTTTAAGGCCTTTTTTCCCTACAAGGTGAATATCTAAAGCATTTTTGTTACATGATAAACTGTAGCAGCAGATCTTTCCTTTTCCCTTGTAAAGTGCAAACTCTACTTAACTTTACTTTTTGCTCAGCCCATACTTTAAATGAAATATAAAAACCTCTCATGCATTCTAACAAATTGTTAAGGAATGTAAATAGATTTTAAATTATTATTACAAGGTTATAAGGGGAAACCAGATGGAGGTTCAAATACCACAGTTTGAGAAACACCAAAACAACTTACGTATTTAAGACACTGGCTGAGGACACAAACACAAATCCAAGACACAGGAATACAGCAAGCGATTTCATTCTTCTTTAAAAATGAGCCTTGGCTGTTTTAAGAAACAAAAACAGAGTCAGTGTGGTTCGTGTTAAAGCTAACAAAGAGAGCTACACAGTGAGCAGTGTTTAATATAACCAAAAAATCAAAAACAGAGCCAGCAATATGCATTACAACTTTAGTTTAAACATTCTATTTAAGTTAAAGAAATTCTCAAGCATTAAATACAGACACCCCACCCTGCAAAATCTCATTTCAGCGAGGTAGTATTGATACCCGGACCCCCGAACTTCTCCTCCAAACCGCTATATACATACATATCTAGACTTTGGTTTTCTGCTGAGAAGAACTGTGAAATACTTGAGCAGCCATCCATGCGCCTAGTCTACCTAATAAGTTGTGGTCCCTAAAAGACATAAAACCTTTATAAAGGGGCCAGTGGTAGCTCAGTGGTTAAGGTGCTGGACTAGTAAACAGAAGGTTCCCGGTTCAAGCCCCACCACCACCAAGTTGTCACTGTTGGGTCCTTGAGCAAGGCCCTTAACCCTCAATTGCTCATCGTGTTCAGCTCATTGTGTAAGTCGCTTTGGATAAAAGCGTCCGCTAAATGCTGAAAATGTAAGTAAATATATAAAGCATAAGATATGTCCTTATATTTGTCTTATGTAATTCTTTGTTTAGTAATTTTGTCTAATGTGTAAACGAAGTTGGAGCCAATACGCAGAAAATGTGACATTAAAATCTGTACTTAATAAGTAATATAATTTCAATGGAGTGGATAGAGCAGCGCCCCTACACCTAGCCAGCTAGTTTAACTAACTTAAGCAACGTTAATGAACCCTGTTAACCTTACCTCAACATGCCTTGTACAGTCATTTATGTATTTATTAGGATTGTGTTTTTTTACACACTCTGGTTAAATTCATGACAGAAACAGTAGTTACTTATTACACAAGATTCGAGCAGCACGGTGGCTAAGTGGGCAGCACTGTCGCCTCACAGCAAGAAGGTCCTGGGTTCAATCCCCAGGTGGGGCAGTCCGGGTCCTTACTGTATGGAGTTTGCATGTTCTCCCCGTGTCTGCTTGGGTTTACTCCGGTTTCCTACCACAGTGCGAAGACATGCAAGTGAGGTGAACTGGTGATACTAATTTGTCCACGACTGTGTTCAATATAACCTTGTGTGACCTGATGAACCTTGTGTGATGAGTAATTACCGTTCCTGTCATGAATGTAACCAAAGTGTAAAACCAAATAAACAAACAAACACAAGATTCAACAGTTCAAAAGTTTAATGTCAAACTCAGTCATGGACAATTTTATATCTCCAATTCACCTCACTTGCATGTCTCTGGACTGTGGGGGGAAACTGGAGCTCCCGGAGGAAACCCATGCAGACACGGGGAGAACATGCAAACTCCACACAGAAACCCCCCACCTGGGGATCGAACCCAGGATCTTGTTGCTGTGAGGCGACAGAAGTGACTTCTCTTTTTACAGTCGTTTAAAGAGAAGTCACTGTTGCAAACAGTGCAACAAGCAACACTGTCACTGTGTCCAACTCTATCAAACAAAGATACAGCGCTGCACGACTAAACGCCCTGTAAAGCCCCGCCCACAGAGTAACCTTATATGTGTACTAGGAACAAAGAGAGACCAATCAGGATGCTCATTTTGCCTCTCTCTCTCTCACGTGTGTGTTTTTCTCTCTAGTTTTCTCACTCTCTAGTTGTCTCCCTTTAAAAAATGATTTCCGGGATATTGTTATGATTTTCGGGCGTCAAGGGAGGCGATGTGTGCAATTACCAATAGTATCAGTAGTATATCTGTTTGCCGATAATATCTGCTGACATAAGGTTTTCACGATATATCAAGGCAGGGATGATACCAATAAAGCATTACAAATGTATTTGTTTATATTAACCGCTTATTCTAAAAGCAAAATGAAAAACCAATATTTTAGCCTGGTTGTCTAAGAAAACACTTTGTAATAAACCCGGGGTAGAAAGAGGGTTCTATTTTTATATGGACTTTTATATGTGATACCTTGATTGACTAAAAAACTAAAATGTAAGGAAAATGAACTATATAATGATTCTGATGAAATACTCAAATAGAATCACACAAATAGAATATAATTACAGAAACAATACCACTAGTAATATCATTTAATAACATTTCTACAATTAAAATCTATGTGTATATGTATGTAAACATCGGTCTACACAGGAACAGCTAAATCATTGTCTGATAGTGTACTAGTAGTCTGTACATAGGTCACATTTTGTAGAAAGAGCAAACGTTACTATTTACATTCACACACAAACACACACGTTTTAAAATCACACATACTGAATTATAACACTTTAATAGACAGATTAGTAGATTACAGCTTTCCTTACAAAGATAAAAGAAACTATTGAGGAGAATTCACATGCAGAAATAAATGATGAGTCGACAGAAATAATCGTTCGCGAATCGCTAACCGGTTGTTTTAAATCAATAAATATTGTTAAAAATGCGGGGTTAAGAGCAATGTAGTAACATTTAAACATTTGCTTAAAGGAGTACAATTGGAACTACATGAAAAGCACGGCGTTTATTTATAAACACACTTACCTGTTTTTCTCCACAGGAACAAAGTTACTTTTGTGTTGCGAGCATGTAAAAACGGCCTCCTCAACACTAAGATACAGCTAAGTATGAAGTATATCACTTCTCTTCAGAGCTCACTGTCCTGTCTTATACTTACCGTGTTTACAACCACTGTTAGCTACTGAGTCTGCGCACAGGGTTGCCAGATTGCATCCTTTCACTCTTGTTAACAATTTTCCACGCTAAATTTATGACTACCAACATTAGCTCATGCATTTTTATTTAAGTTTATTTGTTTTATTGGGATTTTAACGTCATGTTTTTCACTTTGGTTACATTCATGACAGGAACCGTAGTTACTCATTAGACAAGGTTATTCAGTTCACAAGGTTATACTGAGCACTGTCCTGGACAATTTTGGATATCCAATCCACCTCACTTGCATGTAGTTAGACTGGGAGGAAACCCACGCAGACATGGGGAGAACATGCAAACTCCACACAGAAAGGACCCAGACATCCCCACCTGGAAATCGAATACAGGACCACCCTTTATTTAAGTACATATACCCATAAAGTGATACTAATAATGCTAATGATATTATATAATGACATAATATAATGAAAAAGTATGGCTGCTGTCCAGGTCAGGGTCACGGCTGGTCTGGTTCCACCAGGAAACATTGGCAGCAAGGCAGGAATACCCTGGACAAGGTGCCAATCCATCACAGGCCTTCGGCCATTTACCCCCAACATTCATTTATTTACTCATAAGGATTTTAATGTTATGTTTTACACACTTTGGTTACATTCATGACAGTACAGGTAGTTACAGGTTACACAAGATTCATCAGTTCAAAAGTTTAATGTCAAACACAGTCATGGACAATTTTGTATCTCAGATTCACCTCACCTGTGGGAGGAAACCGGAGCACCCGGAGGAAACCCCACACAGAAATGGGGAGACTCCACACAGAAAGGACCCAGACAAGGACCAGGACCTTCATGCTGTAAGGCGACAGTGCTGCCTCCTGAGCCACTGTGCCGCCCTTTTGCCCCAACATAGCCAATCATCTCTGTGTAGTCACCCGGCCAGCTCATAGCACCGCTGTAATTCAAACCCAGTTTACACTAGCGGTGATTAGATGCTCCACCATTTAAAGAGTTTACAATACTCAAAGGGGGTGGCACGGTGGCTCAGTGGGTAGCACTGTTGCCTCACAGCAAGAAGATCCTAGTTTGATCCCCAGGCAGGGTGGTCCGGGTCCTTTCTGTGAGGAGTTTGCATGTTCTCCCCGTCACTGCGTGGGTTTCCTCCCACAGTCCAGAAACATGCAGTCAGGTTAATTGGAGACACTGAATTGCCCTATAGGTGAATGGGTGCATGTGTGTGTGTATGTGTGTCTGCCCTGCAATGGACTGGCGCCCCATCCAGGGTGTTACTGTGTGGCTTGCGCCCATTGAAAAGCTGGGATAAGCAGTTAAGAAAGTGAGTCTCAGCTGAATCTGAATCTCAGCTAGGGTGTCAAATGTACATCACTGTTCTGCTTCTGTTTACTTCAGGCTTTACAAAACTACTTCCTATACCAAGAGTACACAAAACAGGCCAAAGTCGATTACACCCACTAAATCTGATAATTAAGTCAGGTGTACAAGCATTATTTAGGTACATCTGGCAACATTCTTTAGTGCTTCATGGTACATGACAGTGTGACTGTCACATGTAAGCAGTATTGGAGAAGAGGCTTTCTGGAAATTAGCACCTGTTGTTTCCTCCCTAATGTCTAATTTACAGTAACACTAGTCTATCTATAAGCTGATTTACAGCAAGCTTAATCTGTTATATATTTGTATAAATTATATCTAGTTCAATGTGTGGGTAAATGACTCATAAAAGGGTTTATTGAAATATCTTCTTTATATTTCCAAATATTTCTTTGAACAGGACATTATTCATTTATTCATCTTCAGGAAATCTATTTTACTTTGTAAGCTAAGAGCATATTCAGAATCCACTTGGCGCAGGGTATGAATTCACCCTAAAAAGGAGGCTGGTCTGTTGCATGGAATCACTCACACATTCATTCTCACTCCTACATGCAATCTATAGCAGAAGTTTCATAGACCAACATGTTTTTTACAGATAAAAAATTTCCTGAAAAAACCAATACAGATAATAGTTGGAAAAGCCAAAATCTAAACACAGAATGACTAAGGCAAAGTTTGAACACAGGTTCCCGAAACCTTGATGCAATGTGGCACCTACACTACCTGCTGTGTCACGATAAATCAAAGTTATCATCACACACTATAGGGCAATACAAGAGAGACTGATTAACTTAAGTATATCACTTCCTAATAATTAACACTAGAAATGCTGATTGGCTGATGACATCATAAATCCAAAACAAATAATGTGCTTTACATTGTGTTTTACATTGGTTTATTAATTTATTACTCGTTTTATGTTGGTCAGGGTCATGGTGGGTCCAGCACAAGATCTACACACTGAATATGGTACAGAATATGGTTCCATCTCAAGGCATAAAAAACTCTATTAAGCCCAACAGTGGCAACCTGGCAGTAGTGAGGCTTAACCCTGTAAGCTTCTGGTTACTACTGCAGTACCTTAACAGCTGAGCTACCATCCCTATTTGTCATATATACATATGCATGTGTACAGTACAATAAAATTTCAACCCAACACTCTACCCACTAGGCTTCCACTTTCCCACGTGAAAGCAAACGGCACATTACAGCCCACTTGGAGGTTGCTAAAGGGCTCTTTCAAGAAATGTGGTTTTGACTGGATGGCTAAACTTGAATGTAACTGCACTAAAATACTGATTAAGTAATGTTATTGTTTGACTAAGACAGTATGAAATGCTTTTCAATGGAAACTTAATTGCTGCAACAAAAGAAAAACACAGAAACTTGAAGTTTGTGTCACTAGATATTACTCCATTTGGCTGCGAGGTATGGCCAGATACCATCTGAAGCCTGCCCCCTGGCTGTGTGAAAACAACATTACAAGCTGTACCACTGCTGCTTGCTAATCAGATGACATGGGGTAAACAGGTAGAGACCACGCAGTAAATATAACAAGGATAAACACATTTTACATGATGGAGCATAAATTATAAGTCAAATTTATATCTTAGAAGTTTGTCAACCACCAAACATTACATACAAAACCATAATACAAACTGAAATGGTATATCAGCCTTAAATCTTGTTACTCAAACAGTTCAGATAAAGCTAAGGTCAGAGCTTTGCGCAGACCAGTCATTTAATTACACACCTAGCTTTGCAAACCAATCTCTTCTCAGAAATGCTTTGGGACATTGTCATGCTAAAACAGGAAGTACCTTTATCTGAACTGCTGCCACAAAGTTGAAAGCACACAGTTCACTAAAATGTCACCACAAACAGTACGTTTTACCTCTACTGAGGCCAACCAAAACCAACATAATCCCAGAGCTTTATTTCTTTTACCACCAAACACTGCAGTTGGCAACTACGTGTGGCATTCTTTTGGAAGCTGCCAAACCTGCATTCATCCATTAAACAGATGGTGTAATACTCCAGAAATGTTTTCACTGATCTGTACCATTCATATTAATGCCAGGAATTGCATATGGTCTTACGTTTGTATGTGACAGCTTAGGCATGAAAATCCATTAAAAGCATTGAACAACCAGTTCTTGTGTTGCTGAAATGCTGCAGTTAAAGTCGAAACAAAAAACAGATCATTTTTGTACGCCATGCACTTAGCAGTCTTATGAGTTTTTGAGGGTTGCTTCCGAATAGCTGAAATACACTTCTATTTCCAGTGGTTTTATACATGTTATCAGCTTGTCTAAAGCTGGTTTTGTAGGCTGTACAACAGGGAAGTTTGAAAAGTACAGGGTTACATTCTCATATCTTACTGGCACCAAATTGCCCTGAGGTTTCAAGATAAAAACCCCTGTTTCAGACATTTCCTGCCATGGACATTTAGTGGGAGGGCATACAGCAGGTGAAGGTACCAGGATTTTTCACAAGCAGTGGCAACAGAACCCAGACCAGCATCTCAGTAAGCACTGAAGTTTAATGCAGTGCTTTGTTAAAAAGATTTGAATTCTTTTAATAGTACAATCCATTACATGCATTACATGCACATTAGCAACATGGATTTCACAAATTCTGATTCACTGAGAGTGTGAACTTTGAATGTCTGTATCTGCTATAGAGTGAAATGATTAAACAAGATCATTCACATGAATATGAAAGCCAGAACGAGAAGCCAGATCATAAAGCAGGCCACACCTGGGACTCCTTGCAAAGTCTGTTTGTAACTCTAGCTATGCATCAACGGCAGCTAATTTTCTAAAACTTGAAATTTGATCAATAAGAAAGATGTGATTACAGTGTGGCAGGATTATTACAAGGTGGTAAATGCTTTATGAAGGAGTCACCTGATGTAACCCTGCACTTGTGATGATACAAGGGGTACAACCAAATTGCAGCAAACCAAGGCAGAACAATACTGTGACTGAAGAGCTATAAAATCAAAAGGGAGATGTTATAACTGTCTGAATTAATAAGGCAGATAATACAGGTAATATTACTAGTAAAATACGAAAAACCAAGCCCAATGCAGTACTTGAGAATGCAGTAGAGAGACGACCACCCCATTTAAAGGAGGGAAATTAAATTCCACATGATTTCCAGGAAACACAGAAAACATAGAAATAGATAAGAAAAGAAAAAAAGGGGAAAGCTGAGGCTTCCCAATTTACAAGTGAGTAACAACCCAAGCTTCCGTCAAATAACTAAGCAAAAGAAACTGCAGTGGTAGAAAACACAAGAAAGCTGCCAAACCACCACTGGACACAATTTGACTCCATGATGGGTCTCATTAGCCTCACATAAGAATATCAGCAAACATATTACAAGACCACGTCACCAGCTGAGTTCCCAGAAAATACAATGAAAGAATGCTGACAGAAAGACCCAGTTGGGAGAAGCCAGGCAGTTCAACAAAGAGACGCACAAACAAGCAGGCAGTGAGACAAGACTCCAGTGCTGAGGTAATTTCAAGGCCACTTTTAAAGGGACATCATCCAGGTGAAGCAGATCACACTTAATTAGGTGCAGATTGCTTTTGAAGTGCAGTTTAAAGAAAACTCCAATTTCACTCAATGCACTTTCTTGCCTCCTGCTGGCCAGCATGGGCACAAGTACAAAAGGCACAGCAAGTGAGCACAATACAAGTAACGAAGAATGCCTATATACTTTAATACATTTAATGTGTGTTTATCATTAAGCATACTGTGTAAATTTGAGCTTTTTGTTACTATGGAGTTTTGTACAATAATATTCAGTTTATTGTTTTTTTTTAACAGAAATCATTTCATTATGATAAGGGTGATGATTGGCTTGTAGCCTACTCAGAAACACTAGAAATGCTGATTAGCTGATGACATCATTAACCCCAAAAAAAAAAAAAAAGTTTTTAGTGTTGTACATTGGTTTATTAATTTATTACTTGTTTCATGTTGGTCAGGGTCATGGTTAGTCCAGCACAAGATCTACACGTCGAATATGGTTCCATCTCAAGGCATCCAAAAATCAGCTATTAATTCATTTACTTACACATATACATTTTCAGCATTTAGCAGACACTTTTATCCAAAGCGACTCACAATTCTGACTGAATACAGCTTGAGCAATTAAGGGTTAAGGGCATTGTTTAGGGGCCCAACACTGGCAACCTGGCAGTAGTGAGATTTGAACCTGCAAGCTTCTGATTACTAGTCCAGTACCTTAACCGCTGAGCTCCCGCCCTAAGAAGAATACCTTTATTTGTCATATATACATACAGTATGTACAGTACAATGAAATGTAATCCCAACGCTCTACCCACTAGGCTTCCACTTTCCCACGTGAAAGCAAACAGCACATTACAGCCCACTTGGAGGTTGCTAAAGAGCATATTATGAACTATGGCAACATAAGGAAAAAAAATTCTGAAGCACTTTGTTTGGCAAAAACCAAGCACTGTAATTAACTAGCTAATGAGGTGGTGGCAGTGTCATGCTATAGGGCTGATTCTTAGTGGTAGGAACAGGAAAACTGGTAAGAACTGAGGAATAAATTAATGCATCCAAGTAGCGGAACATCCGTACTATAAATCTCTGTTGCCGAGGCTCCAAGGTTGTGCAGCAGGACATTCCACCATTTTGGAATCTCTAAATTCGAATCTCAGCTGTCCTACTGGTTGGCTGGGTGCATTCTAGCAGGCACAATTGGCAGCTAGTCTGCTGTGTTGATAAAGACCGGACTAAAAAAAAGGGGGTTGGGTCTTCAACACCGTGTAAGCACCATGGTTAGTGGCTGAGGCTGACTGACCTCACACACAGACCCACCGCAGTATGGGCTAATTGGAAGAGGTGTGTCAGAGGGAGCGTGTCAGGCAAATAAACCCACCTCGGACGCTATCAGGATCCCCTGAAGAGGAAGACTAATTGGCTATGCTAAATTGGGAGAAAAAAATGCATCCTATTACTCAAGACTGAAAAACAGTTCACCTTTAAACATCACAATGACCTAAAGCATATAGCCAAAACAACATTAAAGGACAAGTCTCTGAATTTCTTTGAGTGGCCCAGCCAAGGCTCAGACTTAAACCCCATCAAACATCTGTGGAGAGTCCTGAAGATGGCAGTTCACAGACACTCTATCCAGTCTGACAGCCTGAAAGGATCTGCCATGAAGAAAAGGATAAACTGCCCAAATCTAGGTGTGCAAAGCTTGTAGAGACATATTTAAGAACACTTGCAGCTTCAACTGCTGTGAAAAAAACAAGCTGTTGCTTTTTACAGTTTGTCACAATCCCTGTACACATCTAAATCAAATTGACTCCTTATAGGTCCATTGACACCCATAGGTCCCACACTGACTATCCATTATTTTGATAATGGACCATTTAACACTGCAGTGATAATAAAATGGTAGTGTGTGTTGTACTGGTATACGAATGCAGGTGTAGCAGTGTTGTTAAGTATTCAGAAAGTGTTTCCTCTTTACCAGACAGTAGGAGTTTGCTGTTGCAGCAACAGTGAAGTGTATTTTTCCATCAGACACTATTAGTATTGTCTGTTGAGCGCAGACTAGGCTAGTGACTTTGCCGAGACTACAAGCTAACACCTGTGTCTCAGCACTGGTGGGCGTATGAGACTGCTCTGCCACCCGAGCACCCACCCACACAAGTTCTCCGAAACCTGGAGCTGTGTGCACTACCTGCTGTTCCACCATGCTGTCACAATAAAAACATAAAACCATTAATAATGATCTTAAATACCAGTATACATACAGCTTGTGCTGACAGCAAACTGTGACAGTAACAAGAGATCATGCAAATGAGTTAACAGTGAAGAATTAACACATGAGGAGTAGGTTTCCGTTTTGGCTTTAGTGCTTAAATCTTAAATCTAAACATTTGGATATTATGTGCTATGGTATTAAATGATTAGAAATGAAGTGATGTTGGAGGATTGCTACTGTATACATTGTGTACAAGTTGAAATAGAGAAGAGTGACTGTGTAGAGTGGACATGTTTTAGGAGTCAGAGTCTTTAGCGTCATGGCTGTCACCCGCACTGCGTCTGTAAACTTAATCTGCTGTCAAAAATAGAGCTTGCCAATGTCAGTGACTTTACTGGGTCGTCTCAAGGAACCAATTTAAGATTACAGAAGGATATTCCAGGGCAGCAGCATTTCACTGGTTGGGTATAATCAAACAGCCATAAACGTCGAATGGAATACAATCCATTATATTGGCAAAACAAGGAAATTTAATAAAAAACAACATTCAATAAATAAACACATAAGCAAACCAGAATGTCCCTAAACATTTTTAGCATTTTCTGACTACAGATACCAAATGTCAGTGATCCTTCAGTCTGGAGAGTAATGTATAGTAACCAAAAAGCAATATACTGTATGTATGTTTATCATGGCGTCATCAACCAATCAGCATTTGTAGCACAATCAGTCACATGACATTTGCAAGCAAGGAAAGAGCCAAATCAAATGATGATGGCAGCTTTCAGGATCATGTGCTTTCTGGGGGACACTGTGACATTAACTAAACCCCATTAAAATCAAAAGAAGCCAATGCAAACCAGACTTTCTAGTTCTTAAATTACATCTATGTGATTCTTAGATTTTACTAACTGGATTTAATATTACTCTTACGTCCCAAAGAAACAATACAGACTAATTAGAATGTGAACATTAACAAGATATAATGTTTATCCAAGTTCACAAATCCAATTCATTGTTTCATAGTTCTGGCCTAAAGTCCCATTTAAATTCACCAGTTTAATTTATTAATTTAATTTAATTTAATTTACTATTCAGCTTTGGCCTAAAAGTGACTTCTCCTCTGATTCAAACTGGTAGTATATAATTTTTGTAAAGACTTTGCTTAATATCCCTCTGGCTGTAAGAAATGATGGTGGAAAGTGAGTGTAAATGCTATAAATATATCTTCTTGCTTGTCCATAAATGGTGTACAGGGAGGCGGTGTGCTCCATGTGGGGGAATGAGCGGTTTTGTTTTCATCAGCTACTGACTCCCAGGCGACTTGAGCCTGATGTGTGTGTGTTAAGTGCTGCTCTACTCTTTTTCTGGGTAAGTGTGCAAAATGTGCATGTAATTTAATGCTTCTGCACTTCGATTTAAATTATTAAAAGTGATTATTAACACTACAAAAATCTGTATTATACTAGACCTATTCAAATCTGCATCTACAAAGATGTCAAAACACATTGCACTGTCCTTGGTTTAATACTTCATTAGCTTTAATGCTAATGATAGTGATCATCATTAAGATTATGATCATGATGGACTTATGAAAGCCTAATGGACCTATTAAGTGATTTTATATTCTTAGACTTGCTGCTGACTGCTTAGAGATAATTGTAAGCTCTACATTTATATACAGACACAGTGTTAAATATATTATTATTATTATTATTATTATTATTATTATTATTATTATTATTATTGTTATCACTGCATTTGCCATAGCTTACAAAGTACAGCACAAATTCTTCGCATTTATGTTTCCCAACTGTTCTTCAGTTACAACCTAAATATATATTTCAGTTCAAAATCAAGATTGAATTCCTTACTTGTTTTACCAGCTGTGTTTAAAATAGACATTTTGGGTGTGTCAGACAATAAAGTCCATCCACGTTGCCTGTAGATATTAATACAATTCTTCAAAAGTAAAGGCATGTTTTATATTAATAATTATATATATATATATATATATATATATATATATATATATATATATATATATATATATATATATATAGTATATATCTATATATATATATATATATATATATATAAAATATATTAATAATTCAACAAGGACTGGTATAGTTAAGGGAAGTTGCTGATACTGTACTTCTCATTTTTAGTTATAATTATAGAGGTTGAACAAAAGGAAAACTTATTATGTAATGTAAGTTTCTTACAAGAATTATTGTAGGTGGGGGTGCTCTTGTGGTGCAGCAGTCTAATCAGCTATCACACCACTGCAGTGTTCGAACTTGCATTTTCAAATCTCAGAGGAGTTTCTCAGAAGAAGTGTCCAAACAAACACAATTATTTGAGGACGAGCGACTGGTCTGGAATGGCTGCAGAAGTGTGTGTGGGGGTCACATCGGGCTTAGTGTTACTCTTTGTATGCGGTACGGCTCTGTATGGGAACCCAACGCTGGCTGGTGATAAGAAGTGGCCGCGGAATGGACGGCTTTCCTGACAAGATTAAGGGTTGTGCAAGGTGTAAGCAGCAGCAGATTCACAACTGGGAATTGGAAATGACTAGATTGGCAGATAAAGGGGGAAAATTCAGAAAAAAACATTTATGTGGAAACATGACAAAATCTACTGTGCCGGAAATATGTTCTGAGCCAAAGGTCTGAGACTAGTAATGAAAATGCCTTCTAGTTTGCATTTTCATTTGTTTAATACATTATTTTCATTCTAAGGCATATAATCATAATAGCAGACTATGTGAAAAATTTTAAATGTTTATAGATTTCAAAACTTCCAACTATTTGCTATGGCCATATTTATGATAGGTGAGCAATAGCTTCAAAAGTGTTTATTTTTAATGCTTCTAAGCTTCTGATGAGTAGATGAACGTTGTCAAGCACACTTCACAGTCACAGTTGTTGTAGCATGTTCTTCAATGTTAAGGGTACAACTTAAGTAAATCTGTTCTTTTGTAGAAAGAAATGTATGGTTAATACTGAGAACTAAAAATGCTTAAGAACAGCTTTTAAACTTGATTTAAATGTATTAAACTTTTATAATTGTAGAAAATCCACATTAAATTGATTAAAATGCTCAAATAATTTTCCAAAATAAATAATAATGTATATAAAAATATATGAAAAAAACATTATACACCAACCATTCAGTCACAGAAAAGGAACAGATACAAAAATCATATTTCAAGACCTTATTGTTCTTGTTAATAAACAAACAACAAAAAGGTCTTAACGGGGTTTTGTAAATTGTTTTTTTTATATAAATGGGTCATTATCTGGACAGAGTGGAATTTTCATTTTAACAAATAAGTATTGTAAGCACTTCCAGTGTGTTTACAGTATGTACTTTAGTAAACATGTGACCTAGGTAGAACAAGTCTTAGAACAGAAAATAGATTAAGTGTTAACCCCAGTGACCAAAATATTTTAGAACAAAATGTGAAAAAATACATGTAATGATAATGATGACAATGATAATGAAATGTTTTTTTTTTCTTATAATGACCAGCAAATATTTATCTTTTTGGGGTCATTAATTTTCATTAAAATATAAGCACATTAAATTGTGTTAACTAGATCATTAAAATATGCTTAAATAGATAATGAAGGCTGATAATCTATTATGCAATATGCTTTAGAATCAGCACGAGTAACAATAAACTATAAAATTTTTCTGAAATCTCACATGGACTATAGAATTGATCAAATACACTCAAATAAAATCATACATATTAAATCATCAAGGCAAGACACAGCTTCACTAACTCTGGCATGATATAACTGATGATATACTTAATGGTGGGAGTAATGGAGTCTTTAATGAACATGCAAAGTCGTTTAATTAATGGGGTTTCTTCATTCAGATCATGGTTTGATCTACATCACAGAACACTTTATTATGCACTCTGATCTTTCATCCACAATTCTAATTTTAAACCACTCTTTGAGGCCGGGGTTCCCTTTGGGCCACAGTTCTGTTCTGTAATACATTCTGTAACATCCAAATCACATTCAGTACACTGACCTCAAACGGATTTCAATTACACTTGCTTTATTGCTATCATTACTAAATTACTAATGTCAATGTTTTTCATTTGTAGGTTCTTTTCTGGTAGTTGAACATGGCTGCAGCTGTCGTGAGACACAAGCACTTTACTCACGACTATCGTAGTAAAGAGTCAAAATATGTGGTAAAGGAATATTCCAGGTGAGATTCTGAGACCACTGAATTATTATTTAACAATCAATTAATTTTAATAAGCCTGACAGTGCTGTGCTGATACAAAATTATCAAATAAAGAGCAACATGTTGTTAGCAACCTGATGCTGTTATCATATTTACATTCACATTTATGGCACTTAGCAGATGCTTTTATTCAAAGTGACTTACAATGTGACCATATACAGTACTATTATTTTTGTGTTAAGGGCCTTGCTCAATTGACCAACCAGTCAGATGTGCAACAAGCCAAAGATCAGGTGTTCACATACTTTTGACAATAGTATAGGATATATTATGTCATATGTATAGGGGATCACCAACACTCCTTCAAGAAATTTCGTCCAAGACTTTATGGACATAGTGGCAAACACTAAATGTGAAGTAATGTACTGTATGTGGAAAGGAGTGTACACTTACCCTTCTAAAGGAATGGCAGTGCACCCTTCTTGCTCCCTCATACTAAACAGAAAGGCCCATGGTTAGATAGGGGGAGCCTAGAAGAGAGGTACCTGTAAGAGAGGGGTAAAACATGATTGGCTATGTCTGAGAGGGGGATGGCTGAGGTCTTGAGAAGAATTGGCATCCTTTGGCATCCTGTCCAGGGTGTGGTACTACATTGCACCCAGTGATTCTGCAGTAGCCACTACGACCCTTACCAGGATGAAACAAAGGTAAAACTTGAAAATGAGATTCTAAAGTAAGAATATTATACCAGCGGCAAACATGTTGGTGTTAGTGTGACAGTGTAGAAATACAGTACTGTGCTGTCTCAGGACCTGTACACTCTCTGCAAATTCTTGAGAAAAATGTAAGATCATCTGTTCACGTGTGTGTGACGTGTAAGGTTGAGGTTTTGCAGCATGAAATTGATTCAAATTACAAAACAAGTTCACAATTAAATAGCTATAAAGAAACAATATAAAGGTGTTGGAGTGGAATAGTAAAAATCTCAACCTGAACCTAGTATGGTTACCTTGGCGAGATCTGAAACAAGCAATTTAGGCCCAAAACCTGGCAGTGTGTATGATTCAAAAGAAAGTGTTTAGTTGCAGTTATTGTATGTGCTGCAACTGGTTATGGAGGAAATGACCTTTTTATTAACATGGGTATTGTAAAACTTCAGTTTCTTATTTAAATAAGATTAGGTTTGTGAACTAAATTTGAATTTGATGCCTGTTACATTCTCAAAGAATGCAGGGACAGGCAAAATAAGAGTAAATGTTACACTGTTATAAAACATCACACAGTAAGTAGGTAAAACAGGTAAGGATATCATGATTGGAAAAAGGAGAGCTACAAAAAGCGCAGTCTTCTCAAGCAAGGATGGGTCATGGCTCTTGGTCTTACTTTGTGAGAGAATAGTCAATCGGAAAAAGTACAGTTCTCAACAACAAAATTGCAAATCTCTGGAGAATTTCTGTCTAGGGCAAGGCCAGAAACCACTGCTGAATGTGTGTGACCTTCAAGCTATCAGATAGCATTGCAGTATAAACTATCACTTGACCTTGAGTTTTTTGTACATTCCATTTTAAAATGGTGAGCAATATTTTTTTTTTATTAACATACACTTTATAGCCAAAAGTTTGTGGACACTTGACCTTGAGTTTTTTGTACATTCCATTTCAAAATGGTAAGCAATAGTATAGTGTTAACTCTTAAGTTATAACAACCTCAACATTTTTATAAAATCACATTTGTGAGGTCACATATTGAAGTTGGTCTGTATTGCAATGTCTGACATGCAATCTGTTTTTCCTTTAATTATTAAGGTGCTCATTAGGATTGAATTTAGCAATTAAAGTTAAGGTACTGAAATTCTGATGACAGGTCGCTGCTCAAGCCCCACCACTAACACATGACCACTGAGCCATACCCTTAATTCTTAATTGTATAAATACAAGCATCTCTAAAATGCCATGAATATATTAGAAGTTGTTTTTATACTTTATATATTCCATACACATGGAATATACTGTACATGGGTGTGGCTAAAACACCTTAACTCATTAATTAGGAGGGGTGTCCACAGGCTTTAGGCCATATAATGTACACTCATATACATATGCACTAAATTAACTATAAATTATGTGAATGTCTGCATTTAGCTCTCAAGTTGAAGAAGTGAAATACGAATACAAAACAACAAAGAATATCAGAAATGTGGTAAGATCATTTTATAAATATCTACACATTACATCATAAAATTATGTAGAAAAGCTCTATAACATTCAATGGATGCAAAGCATATATAAATATACACATGTAATGACAGTAATCTGAAATGTAGACCCCTCTACTAGAAGAAGATGCCTTTATTTGTCATATATACAGTGTATCACAAAAGTGAGTACACCCCTCACATTTCTGCAAATATTTCATTATATCTTTTCATTGGACAACACTATAGACATGAAACTTGGATATAACTTAGAGTAGTCAGTGTACAACTTGTATAGCAGTGTAGATTTACTGTCTTCTGAAAATAACTCAACACACAGCCATTAATGTCTAAATAGCTGCAACATAAGTGAGTACACCCCACAGTGAACATGTCCAAATTGTGCCCAAAGGGTCAATATTTTGTGTGACCACCATTATTATCCAGCACTGCCTTAACCCTCCTGGGCATGGAATTCACCAGAGCTGCACAGGTTGCTACTGGAATCCTCTTCCACTCCTCCATGATGACATCACGGAGCTGGTGGATGTTAGACACCTTGAACTCCTCCACCTTCCACTTGAGGATGTACCACAGGTGCTCAATTGGGTTTAGTCCATCACCTTTACCTTCAGCTTCCTCAGCAAGGCAGTTGTCATCTTGGAGGTTGTGTTTGGGGTCATTATCCTGTTGGAAAATTGCCATGAGGCCCAGTTTTCGAAGGGAGAGGATCATGCTCTGTTTCAGAATGTCACAGTACATGTTGGAATTCATGTTTCCCTCAATGAACTGCAGCTCCCCAGTGCCAGCAACACTCATGCAGCCCAAGACCATGATGCTACCACCACCATGCTTGACTGTAGGCAAGATACAGTTGTCTTGGTACTTCTCACCAGGGCGCCGCCACACATGCTGGACACCATCTGAGCCAAACAAGTTTATCTTGGTCTCGTCAGACCACAGGGCATTCCAGTAAACCATGTTCTTGGACTGCTTGTCTTCAGCAAACTGTTTGCGGGCTTTCTTGTGCGTCAGCTTCCTTCTGGGATGACGACCATGCAGACCGAGTTGATGCAGTGTGCGGCGTATGGTCTGAGCACTGACAGGCTGACCTCCCACGTCTTCAACCTCTGCAGCAATGCTGGCAGCACTCATGTGTCTATTTTTTAAAGCCAACCTCTGGATATGATGCCGAACACGTGGACTCAACTTCTTTGGTCGACCCTGGCGAAGCCTGTTCCGAGTGGAACCTGTCCTGGAAAACCGCTGTATGACCTTGGCCACCATGCTGTAGCTCAGTTTCAGGGTGTTAGCAATCTTCTTATAGCCCAGGCCATCTTTGTGGAGAGCAACAATTCTATTTCTCACATCCTCAGAGAGTTCTTTGCCATGAGGTGCCATGTTGAATATCCAGTGGCCAGTATGAGAGAATTGTACCCAAAACACCAAATTTAACAGCCCTGCTCCCCATTTACACCTGGGACCTTGACACATGACACCAGGGAGGGACAACGACACATTTGGGCACAATTTGGACATGTTCACTGTGGGGTGTACTCACTTATGTTGCCAGCTATTTAGACATTAATGGCTGTGTGTTGAGTTATTTTCAGAAGACAGTAAATCTACACTGCTATACAAGTTGTACACTGACTACTCTAAGTTATATCCAAGTTTCATGTCTATAGTGTTGTCCCATGAAAAGATATAATGAAATATTTGCAGAAATGTGAGGGGTGTACTCACTTTTGTGATACACTGTACATATACAGGTGTACAGTACAACTAAATTCTTTCTTCGCATATCCCAGCTTGTTTGGAAGGTGGGTCAGAGTGCAGGGTCAGTCATTGTACAGCGCCCCTGGAGCAGAGAGGGTTAAGGGCCTTGCTCAAGAGAAAACTGTGGCAGAGCTGGGATTTGAACTCTCAGCTTTTAAGTTGATAGCCCAAAGCCCTACCCACTAGAAAGAAAGAAAGAAAGATATCCTTTATTTGTCATATATACATATACAGATGTACAGTACAATGCAATTCTTTCTTCGCATATCCCAGCTGGTGTTGGAAGCTGGGGTCAGAGCGCAGGGTCAGCCAACTTACGGCGCCCCTGGAGCAGACAGGGTTAAGGGCCTTGCTCAAGGACCCAACAGTGGCTACATAGCAGAGCCTGGATTTGAACCGCCAATCTTCCGGTTGATAGCCCAAAGCCCTACCCACTAGGCTACCACTGCCCCAAGTACAAGTCTGCAAATGTTCAGATCTGAAAACTGTTTTATTATTATAACTGAATCATTATTATGATTACGATTGACTATAGCAGGTAACTCTGTAGCCAATAAAGGTCAGAAAAAAATCCCAACACCTACATTATGCTGGCAAGAACTCAAAATGATGTATTTTACTCTTATATACAGTACAATTAGACACCACCACCATGATCACTAGGTATACAGTAGGTGTACGAAATGAATGCATTGTTAATGTAACCACATTGGAATCTGGTGTTTGTTAAAAGCTACTTTTACTGGGATTTAGTTCTATAGTTGAATTAGACAAAAAAATGATTATACAGAAAAGTCACTAAGTGTTGTAAGGATCTGTACATTTTGGGTTTGTTTCTTTTACAGACCCTGAAAATATAATTAAAATACACAATTTCATAGATTCTAAAGTACCAGGGGCATTTAAATAAAAAAAAGATCTGACTGCCAAAAAAGTAAAATTGGATTGTGTATGAGTCTTTCAGCAGGAAAGTAATCTAAAAACTCACAAAATGGTATGATGACAACCAAATCAAATTTTTATCTTATTCTTATTCTTCTAAAGTCTTAGAAGTGC
Source organism: Trichomycterus rosablanca (assembly GCF_030014385.1). Classification (NCBI taxonomy): domain Eukaryota; kingdom Metazoa; phylum Chordata; class Actinopteri; order Siluriformes; family Trichomycteridae; genus Trichomycterus; species Trichomycterus rosablanca. The sequence continues at coordinate 29,395,219 of NC_085992.1, forward strand.
TTTGAAATACCTTACTCTGTACTCTTACTTTCACTAACTTAGTGCTTTTATGTTGGCAAAGTGAGATTGCACAATGTAACAAGGTCAGGGATGACAATAATTATGACAAGTAATTTATTGTTCATAATGATTTTTTATTTTCTTGAAGTAAATTGACTTTGCAACATTTAATATTTAATATACACAAATATTTAATGCAACATTTTTACTAAGCCTATGGAAATGTAAAGCTTGCTTCATTGTGGATAGTGTTGCCTACGACCTCTTGCCGACAACATTGTAATAGATGCAATCAAACTTTATTTGGTGCAGGAAAATCACCAGCTGTGCTAAAAAAATAAATAAATAAAAGGCCAAGCACAAAAATGTTAATAGACGTAATATATATATATATATATATATATATATATATGTATATAATATACAGTGTATCACAAAAGTGAGTACACCCCTCACATTTCTGCAAATATTTTATTATATCTTTTCATGGGACAACACTATAGAAATAAAACTTGGATATAACTTAGAGTAGTCAGTGTACAACTTGTATAGCAGTGTAGATTTACTGTCTTCTGAAAATAACTCAACACACAGCCATTAATGTCTAAATGGCTGGCAACATAAGTGAGTACACCCCACAGTGAACATGTCCAAATTGTGCCCAAAGTGTCAATATTTTGTGTGACCACCATTATTATCCAGCACTGCCTTAACCCTCCTGGGCATGGAATTCACCAGAGCTGCACAGGTTGCTACTGGAATCCTCTTCCACTCCTCCATGATGACATCACGGAGCTGGTGGTTGTTAGACACCTTGAACTCCTACACCTTCCACTTGAGGATGCGCCACAGGTGCTCAATTGGGTTTAGTCCATCACCTTTACCTTCAGCTTCCTCAGCAAGGCAGTTGTCATCTTGGAGGTTGTGTTTGGGGTCGTTATCCTGTTGGAAAACTGCCATGAGGCCCAGTTTTCGAAGGGAGGGGATCATGCTCTGTTTCAGAATGTCACAGTACATGTTGGAATTCATGTTTCCCTCAATGAACTGCAGCTCCCCAGTGCCAGCAACACTCATGACGACCATGCAGACCGAGTTGATGCAGTGTGCGGCGTATGGTCTGAGCACTGACAGGCTGACCTCCCACGTCTTCAACCTCTGCAGCAATGCTGGCAGCACTCATGTGTCTATTTTTTAACGCCAACCTCTGGATATGACGCCGAACACGTGGACTCAACTTCTTTGGTCGACCCTGGCGAAGCCTGTTCCGAGTGGAACCTGTCCTGGAAAACTGCTGTATGACCTTGGCCACCATGCTGTAGCTCAGTTTCAGGGTGTTAGCAATCTTCTTATAGCCCAGGCCATCTTTGTGGAGAGCAACAATTCTATTTCTCACATCCTCAGAGAGTTCTTTGCCATGAGGTGCCATGTTGAATATCCAGTGGCCAGTATGAGAGAATTGTACCCAAAACACCAAATTTAACAGCCCTGCTCCCCATTTACACCTGGGACCTTGACACATGACACCAGGGAGGGACAACGACACATTTGGGCACAATTTGGACATGTTCACTGTGGGGTGTACTCACTTATGTTGCCAGCTATTTAGACATTAATGGCTGTGTGTTGAGTTATTTTCAGAAGACAGTAAATCTACACTGCTATACAAGCTGTACACTGACTACTCTAAGTTATATCCAAGTTTCATGTCTATAGTGTTGTCCCATGAAAAGATATAATGAAATATTTGCAGAAATGTGAGGGGTGTACTCACTTTTGTGATACACTGTATACACACACACACACACACACATATATATATATATTACGTTTTAAAGCACCAAAGCTTCTCAGTAGTAAAAAAAGTTTTTTTTTGTTTTTGTTTTTTTATCTGACAGGTGGAGAGGAAAATTCCAGAAAAGTACATCCGTGAGTCATCCATGATCAGGGGCCCCAAGTTCCTGGTTAGGCTCAGGTCACACACTGTACTTGAGAACACCCCTATAAAGCTTTTCTGCACTGTAGAGGGGTACCCAACCCCAATCGTCAAATGGTAAGTCCTAATCAAAACAAATGAGTCCCCTTAAAACAAGTACAGATGTATCACATGTCCCACTGACTCAAAAATATGAACCATGGGAGGCGCCCAGGTGGCTTCGAAACTTGGTTCAAAACTCGCCATTGCCACCGGTCGGCTGGGCGCCATCTAGCGGGTATAATCGCCAGTGCCTGCAGCAGACACTAATTGGCCACCGTGTCTGCTAGGGCAGGATGATCGGACTATGTGGGTGGGGTCTTCAAATGCTGTGCAAGGACCCTGATTGGCAGATAGAGGCGCCTGAGCATTAACCATGGGCGAAATAAGGGGTCCACTAAGGACTGCGCACATGTCGGAGGAGGCGTGAGCAGCAACATACCCTTCTTGAATGCAGTCGGGGATCTTTAGCAGCGGAAGACAAATTGACTATACTAAATTGGGAGAAAATGCATAAATAAATACAATGAAAAATATGAAACATGATCAGTTCTTTTTTGCATACTTCTTAGCAGTGAAGTTACTGGAAATGAACTTGACCTAGTTTTAAACCTGGCTGTGTTTAATTAGCTGCAACAACCAATTCAATTTGATGTACTTGTTTATGAAGTTACCAAGTTAAAAAGTTAAATAATAAAAAAAAAAGTTAAATGGTTAAATAATAAACTTTGTTACTATAATGCAGTAAACTATGTGTAACAAAATGTTTTGTAAATTTAATGTTTTGTTTTATTATGAAATAAAAGAAAAGAAAATTACTATTAAGTCATTAGATGTCCCAAAACAAAGGTAAGAAAGGTCATTACTTTTTACACTACTATGTTTCACTTTCTTACCTGAGTAATAATGACCTTGGTGTAATCTATTTTAAAATCTTAATCAATAATCAGATTTAAAATATATTTTGTATTATCATTTGGGGGGAGGAGGACATACAATACCTCCTAATACATTTTCAGTATTTAGGAGACAATTTAATCCAAAGAGGCTTACAATTGTTACTTATTGTTGTTAAAGAGTCAAAATTTGAATATTGCTACATGTAAGCTAATGCTACTGCACACTGAATTGACGTTACTAGAGAAGCCTCTTAAATAACTGCATGAAGGAGCATGATTCACCAGTGTAACAGTGGGTGATATTCACAAGTTTTAGTTTATATTTTTAGTAGCTAGCTACATTAAAGTAGAAAGCAAGGATGGTTGGGTGTTACGCCTTTGGTTGCAGTCACCAAACTTGTTACGCCTTGCTTTGGTGTAGTTCAATGACGTCTAATTAGTGTGCAGTAGCATTAGCTTTCGTGTAGCATTATTAGTATTACGACCCTTTAACAACCTTGTAATTCAGAGGATCCAGTGATGTACAGGAGAAAAATGTACACAGGACAAAACATATAGGGCTCTGAACATGTTTATTTAGCACAGGATGAGTTAGAGACGATTTTTTGAAAACCCCATTCATTTTTGCCATAGGAAATCGGGCTTAGACCCGGGTCTCCAAATATGGGCATAACGAGGAATACAGAATGACGCATGACTTCAGTGGTCTATTACTGCTCACTCTTTGTAGCCAAGTAAAAACATATTTATTCCACAAAGTCTTGAGTTTAGTTAGATTTGATCAATAAAAAATAAAATAATACATTTAAGTAAAGTTGAAATAACAGATTGAGCAATCAGTCATTAAAAATTTGCTGCTGAACTTTAGCAACCCAGGCTTGGTCTTGCCATTAATTACTGCGAAGTTTCAAACAACTTGTCTGCATGAGTTTGTTTGCTTTTGGTACTATGGTTATCTTACCACATTCTAAAAATGCCAGTAGATTGACTTTCTATAATTCTACAAGCAAAGTTATTTTAAGTGGAACACTAAAAGTTCACACAATTCTCCTTGGCTGAATAAGCCCACTTTTTGAAGTCCAGGAAAGGCTGGTATTTAAATATGGACACAGCACTTGAAAGTCTGGTCTGAACAAAATGTGATTTTTAATTTTATTAAAAAATGTGAAAATTACATCTGCCCTATATTATAATGTACAGTTGAGGATATTGCAATATGCACTTGTAAGAGACATGTAAGTTATGTTATCATCATTTTAATCATTTATGTAACTGTTATTTTTTTATGACAATAAAAAAACCAAAAAAATGAATATGAATAATTATGCTGGGTCAAAAATAAAGCAACTTAGATTTATCTAGTAATGCAGTTTGATAACATCATTTCATTTTCCCTTTTTATTCCTCGTTTGTCATCATGATTGATTACAGCAATTACACTGAACCACAAGCATTGCTGTAGGAAAATAGGAAAAGTTTGCATAGTGATTGAGTCATTTCCAAGCGACTTCTGTTCCAAAGGTCACCAGTACAAACAATCGTGCCTCAAAGTGCATCAATTCATGTTCTCTTTTTAGAAGTCAGGAAAAAACTTAATGCTATAACTATCACTAACATTTATCTAAATGTAATCCAAAAACCACCAAAAACAAGCCATACATTATAATATAAGTACCACTCTCCCAAGTTAAGCAACCTTTAAAATGCCTGGCTTGGAGGCTCCAGTGCAATAATAAAGCTCATGCTTCAAAATCGAGCTTCAAAATCCTGCTTTAACCAGAGTTGTACCTTTAAGCTTGTTTATGGCTTTCAAAAGTGTCTGATAAGGCATAAAAAGCTAAGAAACCTCCACTGATCAGCCATAACATTAAAACCACCTCCTTGTTTCTACACTTACTGTCCATTTTATCAGCTCCACTCACCATAAAGGAGCACTTTGTTCTACAATTACTGACTGTAGTCCATCGGTTTCTCTGCATGCTTTGTTAGCCCCCTTTCATGCTGTTCTTCAATGGTCAGGACCCCACAGGACCACTACAAAGCAGGGATTATTTTGGTGGTGGGTCATTCTCAGCACTGCAGTGACACTGACATGGTGGTGGTGTGTTAGTGTGTGTTGTGCTGGTATGAGTGGATAAGACGCAGCAGATCTAATGGAGTTTTTAAACACCTCACTGTCACTGCTGGACTGAGAATAGTCCACCAAATATACAAATATATCCAGCCAACAGCGCCCTGTGGGCAGCGTCCTGTGACCACTGATGAAGGTCTAGAAGATGCCCAACTCAAACAGCAGCAATAGATGAGCGATTGTCTGTATCTGACTTTATCCACAAGGTGGACCAACTAGGTAGGAGTGTCTAATTAAGTGGACAGTGAGTGGACACAGTATTTAAAAACTCTAGCAGCACTGCTGTGTTTGATCCACTCATACCAGCACAACACACACTAACACACCACCACCAAGTCATTGTCACTGCAGTGCTGAGAATGATCCACCACCTAAATAATTCCTGCTCTGTGGTGGTCCTGTGGGGGTCCTGACCATTGAAGAACAGGGTGAAAGCAGGCTAAAAAGTATGTAGAGAAACAGATGGACTACAGTCAGTAATTGTAGATCTACAAAGTGCTCCTATATGGTAAGTGGAGCTGATAAAATGGACAGTGAGTGTAGAAACAATTTTGTCATAAGACTTTACTTGACCAGTAAAGTACAGAAGGCAAACAGGCACCTGCCAATCATGTGTCAAGGTTCTGTCAAAGTAGCATTTTTTTACTGTAACATGTTAAATATATTTATGGTACTAATAAAAGAAGGTGTATGTTAAATGTAATGTGTATTTAAAATGCAATGAATCTTTTAAATTTGGTTTATAAACTTATGAATGTGTGTGCTGGAATATGCATTGACGTTTATGGAACAATTCTCTCTTTGTTCTGATTTATGACAGGTTCAAGGATGACATTCTTCTTGACATTTCCTCCGGAAATTACTTTGTGGAGGGCACTGCTGGAATTCACTGCCTCACCATCCTGAAGTAATTAAAGAATTTATGTGGAGTTTTTCAATCAGCGGGTGGTAATTGATGTCAAATACCCACAGTTCAGCATTTATTGTATGAATAATATGCAATATATAATAGAATTGTTTAATTCAGTCTAATTTCAGTCAGACATACCAACTGCATATGCAGAGGGAAAATAATTATTGTTAAATTGGTCATATTTCTAAGTGGATTTTATAATTCAGGCTAATTAAGTCATATTTTGTCAAATCCTCTCAGAAAAATGAAAATGTACATAAAACATGATTGTCAGCTTTACAGTGTTTTAATATACTGGGTCCTCTCTGCAATTTAAAATGGAATATGTTACATGTCTCACACCAGCTGAACATACATAGTGGCACAGCTGGTAGTGTGGGTGCAGCACTTTACCAGGGCTTCGGGAATGTGGGTTTTACTGTCTGTGAGGAGTCTGGAATGTTTCATACTACCAACCTGTTTAAATCAAATCGGTGACCTCTGATTTGATCGGAACCTTGATTAGTCTTTCCTGGTGGCACTGGACCCACTGCAATCCTAAGCAGGATATAGCAGATATTAAGGATCAATAAATATATGCTGATTCTGTATGACAAGTGTTCTGCTAAATAAGTCATTAGGAACAAATTGAGATGCATTACAATAAACAAAATGTTTAGTTTCCTGTAAAAAAAACCAAAAAAAACCACAAAAATATTTGTTGTGGGTGTGAATTAAGTTAGGTTTGGATTTTTTTGGGTATTAAAAATCTAAATGTTAATATTATAATAAAATGTCTTATATCCTTACATTAAGTTAAGAGACTTAATGTATATGTACAATAAGACATTGTACATAAAACATTTAATTATCATTAACATCAACCTTCATGCTGTAAAACTTATCATGCCTTTTTTTACACACTTAAAAAAGGTACTTGCTCATTATTTCAAAAGCAAAACTTACTAGCCTTATTAGGTAATACACTTAGAAATAATTATTAGCAGATGTTTAGAAAAATTGAAAGTATTAGGATGCCCCAACCATAATTTCTATTTTACCTGATGGCCAAATTTACCTGAATTCTCCCAACAGTTCTTATTACTGTGATAAAACTGACAAAATAACGATGAAAGCACATTATTCAGTATCTTAAATATGGGCCTTTGTGTATGTACACTACTCTTCACCGCTCCTCAAAAAGGCAGCGTGTAAGGGTGGAGTTACATAAGGGTGTGTAAGATTTTTCCCAAATTAGTCCCCCCACATCTTGAGCCCTGCTCAGCTGTTCATGCCCAAGTGCTGAGCTCAGTGTCATACGACCTGCCAGTTCCTTAAAGAAGACAGGATAGCATTCTGTACCCACATCAATATATCTCAGATCTCTATGTCAGTGTTTACAACAGAAATACAGCCCTCTTATAGCTTTTTGTGCTGTTTTTGGTGTATTTAATTTATTTATTTAGTTATTTTTGTTATTTTTGCTGAGATCACATTGCCATTTATACACATTAATGATTTTGAATCAACATTTACATAGTTCCTACAGGTATAAGTAAGATTTTTTAACGAAAATGCAATGCAATTTCACTTTCAAGCAAAAAACTTTTTACTTTTCCTTGACAAATGTGAATGTATGGCTTGGAGATGAAGGGCTCAGCTTTAAAATAGCAGCATTAGGGTGAAGGTCACATTACAGTACCTCTCCTCTCTACTCACAGTGAAGCAATTACCATTTACACTTTCCTGCTAACCATGTCCTGTAAATCAGATAAATACACCTAGGGATTTACAGTGTCTATTATTTTTAGTGGAAAAATAATAATTTAGCCAAATAGAAAAATATGAATATTGCCCCCTTTGTTTAGTAAATGACTATCTTCGTAACTATTACAGACATGGATCTTTTGCACAATATGAAGAAACAGTTTTGGCACATTCCTCTTTATGAAATTCTTCAAGTGATGCAATGTTAGTTGGGAAGTTGTTGTATATGTGATTATCTCACTCACATTCAGTTTTTTTATTTTAAACCATTGCACTGTTGCTTTGGCAGTGCATTTTGGGTTAATGTAATGCCAAAGATTTCCTTCCCAGTTTATTTTCTTTCATTTTTCAATCAATTCTAACTTAAGAGACATCCCTTGCTAAAAAGGACACACACATACCACTCAGAAATGTTTTATTGGATTAGTTTGGGTAATGTTGCTTGCAGCTCTTCCACAAATGCCATTTTAATGCCACTACATTGGATATTATCAGAATCAGAATCAGAATCAGAATCACTTTATTTCGCCAGGTATGTTACACATACGAGGAATTTGCTTTGGTGATACACTCAATGATACACACAATAGTCCACACAGTAGTACACACAATACACATAATAGTACAGACAATTACACATGTATGACATGTAACATAGAACATATTTAACAGACCCGACAGCACACGGACTGTTAACCAGTATTTACCAACATTTGCCCAACAGAACAACTTTGGTTAAAAAGTGTTACAGCTCTGGGGAAAAAGCTGTTAGCGTGTCTGGATGTGTTTGTTTTTATTGTCCTGAGTCTTCTGCCAGATGGAAGAGTTTGAAAAAGGTGATGTCCGGGATGAGAGGGATCTGCTGTAATTTTGCCGGCACGCTTCAGCACTCTGCTGTTGTAAATGTCCTGAAGCGTTGGCAGACTACATTCAATGATCCTCTCCGCTTTCCTGATTATACGCTGGAGTTTGGCTCGTTCATGTGATGTTGAGGAACCAAACCAGATGGTGATGGACGATGTAAGGATGGACTCTATTATTGCTGTGTAGAACTGGATCAGCAGACTCTGGGGCAGGTTGAATTTCTTCAGCTGTCTCAGGAAGGACATTCTCTGCTGAGCCCTCTTGGTGATGGAGAGTGTGTTCTTTTCCCATTTTAGGTCCCTGGATAAGGTGGTGCCCAGGAACTTAAGTGACTCCACCACTAAGGCCATAGAGCCATTAATTGTGAGGGGGGGTAAGGAGGGAGCGTTGCACCTGAAATCCACCACCATCTCTACAGTCTTTTGTGTGTTGATCAGCAGGTGGTTGTCGCTGCACCAGGAGACAAACTGCTCGACTTCCTTTCTGTAGGCAGACTCGTCACCATCGGTTATGAGGCCCACCACAGTGGTTTCATCAGCAAACTTAAGGATCTTTACAGCTGGTTCCTTAGAAACACAGTCATTGGTATAAAGACTGAAGAGAAGGGGTGAAAGCACACAGCCTTGTGGTACACCAGTACTTAGGTTCCGCTGGTCTGAAGTGTGTTTTCCTAGCCGTACCTGCTGTGTCCTATTTGTCAGAAAGTCCATGATCCACCGGCAGATGGCATCCGGCACTGACAGCTGGGACAGTTTGACCTGCAGCAGCTCTGGCACTATGGTGTTAAAAGCCGAGCTGAAGTCCACAAACAGAACTCGAACGTAGGTTCCAGGACTGTCGAGATGCTGTAGCATGAAGTGCAGGGCCACGTTGACTGCATCATCGACAGATCTATTTGCTCTGTATGCAAACTGCAGGGGATCCAGTAAAGAATTTGTGATGGTCTTCAGGTAGGCTAGGATCAAGTGTTCGAAGACCTTCATGACTACAGATGTCAGGGCTACAGGTCTGTAATCATTCAGTCCAGAAATGTTAGTTTTTTTGGGGACTGGTATGATGGTCGATGTTTTGAAGCATGAAGGAACTGAGCAAAGTTCTAATGATCTGTTAAAACTGTGAGTGAAGGTGGGTGCCAGTTGATTGCTGCAGTGCTTAAGGGTGGATGGAGAGATTCCGTCTGGCCCAGGAGCTTTTCTCACCTTTTGTTTCTTAAACAGTCTGTTAACGTCCCGCTCGTTGATGGTTAAAGGAGCCGGGGACAGAGGTGAGAGAGCCATGGTGGAGGAGGAGGATGAAGAATTGGCTGAGAAAGGCTGAGAATTGTCCTTATTGTATTCGAATCTGCAGGTCGTTGGTGAGTTGACGGTCATTCAGGAGAAGGGGGGTCTTTCGCACCTTGTAGTTAGTGATCTCTTCGAGGCCCCTCCAGACTGAAGTTGGGTCGTTAGCAGCAATCTGGCTTTTCAGCTTTTATGAATATTCCTTTTTTGCTGATCGGATACCTTTCTCCAGCTTGTATTTGGCCTCTTTGTAGAGAACTCTATCTCCACTCCTGAATGCTGACTCCTTTTCCCTCCGAAGCTGTCTGAGTTCAGCCGAAAACCATGCTTTATTGTTGCTGTATTTTACCCTTGTTGTAGTAGAAATACAGCTGTCCTCACAGAAACTGATGTATGATGCTACAGTGTCTGTATATTCATCCAAGCTGTCTGTCGCCTCCTCAAAGACAGACCAGTTTGTGGATTCAAAGCAGTCCTGTAGTATTTCGATGATATTATTGCTTTATGAACATCAGTCATCAACAGAACATTTGGTGTCACAGTAGCTGCTCTAAGCAATCCTTCCTCTGGTTGACAAAGTTTAGAGAGGCAGCCTGACCTAGGAACTATCCCAATTCTTTATGGTAGAGTGAAATGAGCTTTGGAATGGTCTTTGTTTTTCCTTTTTTAGATTTGTGCTCCCAGTTTGGATTTCAATGCCGGTTAACATCTTTTTTTGACTTTTGTGGACATAATCTACCATAATTATAGAGCTCACAAAGAGATGAGAATAACTAAAAACAGCTAATTCACTTTTTGTTTTTACCTAGAAGATGTTTACTATATTAAAGTGAATTAGAAAGATCATTTACATTTTCAGCATTTGGCAGACGCTTTTATCCAAAGCGACTTACAGTACTGGTATAGTATGTAGTCTGAGCAATTGAGGGTTAAGGGCCTTTTTCAGTGGCCCAACAGTGGCAACCTGGCGGTGATGGTGTTTGAACCAGCAACGTTCTGATTACTAGTCCAGTACCTTAACCCCTAGGCTACAACTGCTCATTGTAATATGCATAAGGGTATGAATTTTTATATTTTTGTTGTTGTGTGCAATACGCTCTGTTTTAGTAGGGGAATTCTATACTTCAGCTCATACTTGGCGAAGTTTTTAATGTTATGTGTAAGTGGAACTCTTCAGCATCAAGCTTACACTTCAGCTTCCTTCACTGCATTACATCAACAACAGCTTATCCATTATAGACTGGCCAGCATTTTTGTGTGCTGTCCAAATGTCAATTAGACAAGTACAATGCTTTATATTTGCTCAAAGTAGACATTATGCTTAGCTGGCAGATTTATCAATTGATTAACAAATAAAGTAAATGTAAGAGGATGGACAGTATCCAGCACTGAATGTGTGTTTTCTTTATGCAGGTGTGGAATAAATGATACCGCCATGTACACAGCTGTTGCCACTAACTCCCATGGCCAGGCCTCATCTCAGGCTTCTGTGATCGTCAAGCGTGAGTTCTACACCAGTTGTTAATCTCATACACAGCTATTAAATAGAGTTTACTTTTAAGATGAGGGTGTTGAATACACACAGTCAAAAGTATTATGGTATACAAACAATTTCAGGTGACATAATTTTAAACTGAGTTGAACTGAAAACAATCTAGATATCTTGACAAATTTCCATATGCACTATTATTCAACCTTAGTACTTGATGGAACATCCTTTTGCCTTGAAAATCTCTAATAAGTGATTTCAGTAAGAGCTAACAAGCTTCTGGCACCTTTCTTGTTGATCTATACCCTTTCTTCTTGTGTAAAAGCTTCCAGCTCATGAGGTTTGATGACGTTCATGCTGCAACTGCTTTCTTTAAATACCACCAAGGATTTCCAATAGGATTAAAATCTGGATACTGAGAAGGCCAGGATTTTCCAGGACTGGTTCCTTAACCAAGCTTTTGTTTACTTGGAAGTGTGCTTGGGATTCCAGTCACATGTTCAAGATTACTATTTACTGAAGAAGAAAAACATCCCCACATCATCTTTGACCTACCTCCATACTTGATCATTGGAATAGTATTCTTTTGGTCATAAACCTGGTCTTTCTTGTGTCAGACAAACCATTGATCCACATGGCCAAACAGCTTCAGTTTTGATTCAATAGAATTGTTTCCCAGAACTCTTCAGATCCAAATTCCTACTGGCATATTTCAGTCTACCCTTTTTGTGCCTCTTGATCAAGAGTGGCATGTACATGAAAACTTTGGTTGTTAGGTGATCTTATGGTCACCACTGACACATTAGTCCCAGCTTTCATCAAGTCTTTTCCAGTAACACAGATTAGTTTGCTAAGATCTCTGGACAAAATATTGGTCTTTCTCCAATGTGCAGGCAGTTTTGTTCTTCAGGTTGGAACTTCTGAACAATACTCTTAATGGTGTCTACAGTTTAATAGGTTTACTATGTCTAATTGTAACAGTCAGTTTTTTGAGATTTAAAAATAAATAAGTAAATAAATAAAAGATATAAGAGTTTACTTCTAACTGTATATGCAGCCTACAACTCACAGTAATTAAACCTTAAAAAATCAGGTTATATTTTTAATAATGAATGATAAAATGTTAAGCTTTTCATAGTTATAATTTTTGATTAAATAATGCTGTTAAATTTGTAATTGGGATTTTTTCCCCTGTGCAACTGTGTAGGTGCCAAAGATGAAGAAAAAGTCATTCCTTTTTCTTGGATGCCTTATGAATGTAAGGTCAAATAATTTTGGGGTATTATTTATTAAATAATTATAATAATTCATTAATTAATTATTTGTCTTTCTTAATATGCACTTATTTTTTATACTGTCTGGTGTTACATACACATAGCTATTAGTTGTTTAATCAGCATTAATGTATAACCTGAATTTTAATATTTTATGATATAAAATGTTTTTAATTGCATTTCCCAGATGCAATTTTACCTGAGATAAAATACACCAAGATCAACATCACCTTTGTTGAGAAGTTTGCTGTGACATTTGGTAAAGAGGAGGAATGTGTGACTTTGTCCTGCAAAATGACCATAAGTCCAAATTTAGCCAATCTGCAGCCTGAAGCCCTGTGGTACAGAGACGGTAATAAACTCAATACACACATCACGATGCCTGTTAAACAGTTCATGCAGTCACAATCTCTAAGCCTTTACATTTATTTTCACAACATACAGTGTATCACAAAAGTGAGTACACCCCTCACATTTCTGCAAATATTTTATTATATCTTTTCATGGGACAACACTATAGACATGAAACTTGGATATAACTTAGAGTAGTCAGTGTACAACTTGTATAGCAGTGTAGATTTACTGTCTTCTGAAAATAACTCAACACACAGCCATTAATGTCTAAATAGCTGGCAACATAAGTGAGTACACCCCACAGTGAACATGTCCAAATTGTGCCCAAAGTGTCAATATTTTGTGTGACCACCATTATTATCCAGCACTGCCTTAACCCTCCTGGGCATGGAATTCACCAGAGCTGCACAGGTCGCTACTGGAATCCTCTTCCACTCCTCCATGATGACATCACGGAGCTGGTGGATGTTAGACACCTTGAACTCCTCCACCTTCCACTTGAGGATGCGCCACAGGTGCTCAATTGGGTTTAGTCCATCACCTTTACCTCAGCAAGGCAGTTGTCATCTTGGAGGTTGTGTTTGGGGTTGTTATCCTGTTGGAAATCCAGTTTTCGAAGGGAGGGGATCATGCTCTGTTTCAGAATGTCACAGTACATGTTGGAATTCATGTTTCCCTCAATGAACTGCAGCTCCCCAGTGCCAGCAACACTCATGCAGCCCAAGACCATGATGCTACCACCACCATGCTTGACTGTAGGCAAGATACAGTTGTCTTGGAACTTCTCACCAGGGTGCCGCCACACATGCTGGACACCATCTGAGCCAAACAAGTTTATATTGGTCTCGTCAGACCACAGGGCATTCCAGTAATCCATGTTCTTGGACTGCTTGTCTTCAGCAAACTGTTTGCGGGCTTTCTTGTGCGTCAGCTTCCTTCTGGGATGACGACCATGCAGACTGAGTTGATGCAGTGTGCGGTGTATGGTCTGAGCACTGACAGGCTGACCTCCCACGTCTTCAACCTCTGCAGAAATGCTGGCAGCACTCATGTGTCTATTTTTTAAAGCCAACCTCTGGATATGACGCCGAACACGTGGACTCAACTTCTTTGGTCGACCCTGGCGAAGCCTGTTCCGAGTGGAACCCGTCCTGGAAAACCGCTGTATGACCTTGGCCACCATGCTGTAGCTCAGTTTCAGGGTGTTAGCAATCTTCTTATAGCCCAGGCCATCTTTGTGGAGAGCAACAATTCTATTTCTCACATCCTCAGAGAGTTCTTTGCCATGAGGTGCCATGTTGAATATCCAGTGGCCAGTATGAGAGAATTGTACCCAAAACACCAAATTTAACCCTGCTCCCCATTTACACCTGGGACCTTGACACATGACACCAGGGAGGGACAACGACACATTTGGGCACAATTTGGACATGTTCACTGTGGGGTGTACTCACTTATGTTGCCAGCTATTTAGACATTAATGGCTGTGTGTTGAGTTATTTTCAGAAGACAGTAAATCTACACTGCTATACAAGTTGTACACTGACTACTCTAAGTTATATCCAAGTTTCATGTCTATAGTGTTGTCCCATGAAAAGATATAATGAAATATTTGCAGAAATGTGAGGGGTGTACTCACTTTTGTGATACACTGTATACATGACACCTACATTAGGCTTTTCTCCCTTTGATAATTCATTTTGTCACCTCCTAACATCCTGTTCTTAGAAACATAATTCAATAACACCTCTGCTGAAGATCATCAGTATATTTCATATTCCTCTGCTGCACTCTTTAAACCTTCTAGAGCACCTTCTGAAAGAGTCAAAGTGGGTGAAAATGGAGTCTGGGGGAGGTGTTGCTAAGCTCACTCTGACTCACCTCGCCAAGGATGATGAGGGTCTGTATACCTTACGCATGGCGACCAAAGGAGGGGATGCAGTGCACAAAGCTTATGTCTACGTAGAAGGTAAATATATCTGTACCTAACAAAACTAACACTGGTTCCCTTTCACTTACATTTGTGTGGGAGGTAAATAAAACTGATTCATAATTCTAGTGGCTATAATTTAATTGGGTTGTATTCTTGCGAGGGTTAAAAAATCATTTCTGAATTTAAAACAGATTAAACAGTTACACTAGACTACATGTTCCCAAAACATGAAGCCTAAACAAAAAATTACTTACTACAGTATTTTACCATAAAGTCTATGTAAAATGGCCAATGGCAGTGGTAACTCAATGATTAAGGTACTGGACTAGTAAATAGAAGGTTGTGATTCAAGCCACACAGCCAGAATGTCATTGTTGGGCCTTTGAGCAAGGCTCTTAACCTTCAATTGCTCAAATTGTATTAAATAACATTTTAGGTTTGCTAAATGCCATTAATGTCTAATGGAAAATACACAACATACAAATGGCTAAGAAAAAAATAGAATGGTACTGGGGTGGTTGTAATGGTGTCCTGGAAACTTGTTTTCCTTTCCCATTCACTCAGTCCATTCCATCAAAAAAACATGCAAAAAGTGAATGTAGAAGTAAATGGCATTAGAATCACTGTTACTAATTAGTAACTTCATAATAAAGCAGAAACTAATGAGAAGTACACAATTAAACATTAACCTACTTTAGTTAATTGGGTTTTATTTTACACGATTAAAAAGTATGACTTTATATACATATATATATATTTTTAACATTTATTTAATTTAAAATAGCTGGACTTAGTTATACCTTAGTTGATAACTACTGCTTTTTCTCTTTCATGTCACATGACCTCACTGTGATGTTTAATTTGTACAATTATTTGTAAGAATGATTCACTATTGATCCAAACATAAAAAACTGTAAGTTGTACGTGAAAGTAAGTTAAAAAATACATATAGTAGGATTCAAAAGTCTGATATCTCTAGTAAAATTATTTAGCATTTTTCTTTTATAGTTTAATAGTTTTATTACAATTCATATAATCTGGATAACAAGTTAAGTAAAAAAGTCTTATTGTTAAAACGTTTTTTTAAAATGATTTTAAAGCGTCTTGCCTTCTTTTGTTATAATGATTTATTTTCAAGTACTCCCGTAAATGATGCATGAGGTTTAAATCGAGTGAAAATTTTTTAGGACAAGCAGCACTGATTTTTTTTGGTTAATTATCTTCTTTACATTGTTTTACAAAGCTATGAGGTTTACTAGTGGTCTCTGATTATACTGTATATATTTTTGACACATGTAATGTAATGTAGTTCGGAACATTTTAGACAGGCTTTAATTCTGGCACACCATGTAGAATCTTTTAGATAGCAGGTTTCCCTTTTATCTTCTCATCTTTTCTGCATGGTTGTAATGAGGTTAGTCATAATCATGAAGTTACATGTTTGTGTCATTCCACCATCTGCATGACAGTACTTATACAAATTTAGTATGGCATTACAAAATTCATAATTGTAATTGCCAAAATGTACAGAGTAACAGATGGACCACAGTCAGTAACTGTATTCCCAAAGGATTCATGTGTATGGTATGTATAGCTTACAAAATAAACAGTAGATGTATGTGACAGGTACCTTATAAAGTGCTAGATGAGTATAGGTTGACAACTTTTAATGCAAACTGTTAATGATAAAGCTTTTACAATTAAACATAGGAATATTTTGCTATATTTAAATAAATGTCATTAACTGTCATAACTTTTTCTAAACGAAATAAAGTTATTGTTTTTATAGTACAATAACATTTCTGTATTATATCAAGATTGCCTGTATGAGCTAAGAACATGTCTTCATGACAGAATTATACTATACAAATTATACAATTATACAAACATAACTCTTTTATGTCTCAAACTGGTGCTTCTTCTACAGATGGGCCTCCTCCAGTTCCACTGGCCCCTGGAGCCCCCATGGACATAAAGATTCATGATGCTAACAGAGATTATGTTATTGTATCCTGGAAGCCACCTAACACCACCACTGAGGGACCCATCATTGGATACTTTGTTGATCGGTAACAAAGCTGTTTAAAATGTCGAAATACTTACGTTAGAAAGTAAACATAGTGCTGTTGAGTGGCTTTATTAAACTGTCACACCTGTGTTTTGTTTAATTTCAAATTAAACTGTTATTGTGTGTTAAACATTGATGTCTATCAGACTTACTAGAATCCTACAGTCTAGTAATGTTATTCATTTTTAAAAGTAATAAAATGGAAATGGGTTGTGGCCCTCTAATTACCAATACAAAGTCTACATATAAACCTCAAAAATGGTGAAGTATGTGCAAGGCTAATAAAAATGAAAAAGCAGTAAATTCTGAACTCTTTTGCTAAAGAGAGTATTAAGAGTGTATTATTGTGTGTTATTATTATTAGTGTATTAACATCGTTTCTATGCACTATGTACTATTTGTAACTGCTTTTGCAGCTTATTGGGAATAAAGGTTTGGGTAAGTGGGCAGAAGATGTCATTTTGAAGCTTTTTTACAATATTAGTTATTTCTATTCATTAAAATGGCATACAATCTAAAAAAACAGCAGCATTTAAAAAAAAAACACACTCAAAAACAGCAGGATCCTGGTGAGACTAGATAAATATATATTTTAAGAAGAATTATTAACTACCATTCATTTTCTCTAAAACAATTTTGATGTTTGAATGTGAGGCTGTGACACTGTGGGACAGAAATAATCAGTGACTCAGTCTGTAGGTTAGGTAAGAAAAACTTCTGCAATTATGAGTAAATGCTGTTCGGCACAGGTGAAGATGTTAAAAGTGGACTGTAATTTCTCACTGTTTTTGAGAATATATAAAAAGTAACATGCTTTTAGAAGAATAATGTCTTCTTCTTTTCCTTTTATCATCTCTGCTTGAACTCAATTACAGCTGCGAGGTTGGAACCGAGAACTGGGTCCAGTGTAACGATTCTCCCATTAAGATCTGTAAATACCCTGTGCCTGGCCTGTTTGAGGGACACTCTTATTACTTCCGTGTACGTGCTGTTAACTCACATGGCATCAGCAGGCCTTCCAGAGTGTCTGAACCCGTTGCTGCACTGGACCCTACTGAGTTAGAGAGGCTTAAAGGTAAAGACTAGAAATGTTTCCTATAGATAATATTAACTTTTATGTAGTGGATTCAGAAAGTTGTCAGACCCATTGACATTTTGCATGCTTTATTGTGTTGAAAATTTTATTTTGAATTATTATAACTGATTTTTTTATTAATTAACATATATAAAAGTAACTTCAGCAGCAAATACAGCTGCAGATGGGTAAATATATGTACATTAATGGGCAAAATAGCAATTATATATTCAAAATCAAATTCACATTAAATCATTAAATCAAAAACATATTAAATTGTGGAAAAAGTCAAGAGGTATGAATACTTTCTAAATTTACTGTATCTGTGTGTTTCTGATGTTTGGCTTTGATTTTTTTTATTTTAACAGCCACAAGGCTTGGTGGGAAACTAGAAGTTGTTACCTATCATGATGACCTTGAAGGTACTCTTTTTATTTTTTCTTTGAGCTCTATACATACAGCAAGGTTTAGCAACATTATTTACTTTTTAATTCTTTAAGTTACATAACTGCTCACTAATATAAATAAAAATGTTGCAGTATAGGTAGCTCAGTGGGTAGCACTGTCACCTCACAGCAGAAAGATCATGGATTTGATTCCCAGGTGGAGTTTGTGTTTTCTCCTACTGTACACGTGGGTTTCCTCTGGAAGCTCTGGTTTCCTTCTACAGTCCAAATACATGCAGTTAGGTTAATTGGAGCTACTAAAATTGCTCTAGGTGTAAATGTGTGTGTTTGTGTGTTTGCTTTGTGATGGACTGGCAACCTGTCCTGGGTGTTTTCTTCCTTTAACCCAGTGAATTATACCCACCTTCACCCTGACCAGGATAAAGTGGTGGTAAAACAGACGATAAATGAATAAATGTTGAAACGTACACACTATATGTTCTGTTTAGACTCCTAACAATGAACCTGTTGAACATCACATTTCAAATCCAAACTCATTAATCTATTAGGATTTTACGGTCATGTTTTACACACTTTGGTTACACTCATGACGGGACAGGTATTTACTTATTACACAAGATTCATCAGTTCACAAGTTTAATGTCAAACACAGTCATAATTACAATTACATTACACAATGACATGTCTTTGAACTGTGGGAGGAAACCGGAGCTCCTGGAGGAAACCCACGCATTAGACACGGGGAGAACATGCAAACTCCACACAGAAAGAACCTGGACCGTTCCACCTGGGAACTGAACCCAGGATTTTCTTGCTGTGAGGCGACAGTGCTACCCAACAAGCCACCGTGCCGCCCCAATATTGATATTTAACCTCAATTATTAGGAGACCTGTCTACACGTGTCTACATACGTTTGGCCACATATTTTTTTTTTTATTTTTTTTATTTTATTAAAGAAGACTTTAGAAGTTGTATATTACATAAGAAAGTATGTGGACTAGTAGTAGACCATATGTTCCTAGTAAATATCTCATTTAACACCAATGAATATTAATATGCATGAAAAGCCCCTTTGCTGCTACAACACCCTCCTTAAATTGTTCAAAATGTAAATGTTATAATTCAGGTCAGGTGATAATGTTTAGCAAAATACCTAAAAGACATAATTCCATATTCCATTCCATATTTGAGTAAACATCAGGTTTAGGCTAAGTGCAAACCAGTCAAGCTTATTACACCAAATATGCCAATTTCACTTGCCATTAAGTAGACAAATGCATTCAGATATCAGAATTGCGTCCAGTGGCACGGTGCTTTACACCAGTTCATGACATGCTGGGCAGGGTCACATTTCAGTTCAGAAACATAATTTGGTACAAATATCCCAAACAAAAATGGTAAAATGAAGAATTAAATATATTGACATGGTTTAATGCGTAACACCTTGACATCGGTGACATCATAAAACCAGTGGAACACGAACACACAAAACACTATATTGGTTATTTTGGCATGATCCTAGGAGGCAGTTAGTGGAGGTGCAGTTATCCGTTAAGCAGCACTAATACTGGTCATATTGTTATAATACCTTAAAACAACTGCTAAAACTGCTAAAAATAAAAAGTAAAGAACCCCCTCCCCCCGCTCAAAAAAGGCTTGTATTAATTTGCATATAGATCATTTGTATCGATTGCAATTTAGCATCCCATATACAATTAACCACCAGCGATCACATTTTCTCGTATTGTACTTATAGCTTTGGCCTGTATAAAAGATGATAATTACACAGAACATAATAAGCTCACATTCAAGTTTTAATGAGAATTCCAACACAAATGAATTGTTGGTGGTGCTTTTGTTAATTGAAATGAACACATGGACTGATAATGTGATCACGCTGCTTGTCAGTGTGGGTGGGTACAGTCATTTTGCAGATGATGCACTCAATCTAATGATGTTCTCATATCTTTGAAAGCAACACTGATGACATTGAAAGGATGTTTTCGTGAGGTGTTTGTGTATGGGTTATTGAAATAAGTAATACAGACGCTCTGTTTGGCTCGCACAGTAATTTCTTTTTGATGTGATTTGGCTGCAGCTGAGGGAAAGCCTCCAGGAGCTCCATCCAAAGTTTATGCCTCTGAGACTGACCGAACATATGTTGTGCTCAGCTGGACCCCCCCAAAGTACCATAACAAGGCGCCCATGTGGTACTACATCGAGAAGGTTGGTCTAAATTCATTTACAGCCAGAAACAACAACAGGTTTCATTTTAATTATACTACTTTTTGATGTGTCTCTACAAACAAACATGCACCAGCTTTTTACTTTTTTACCATTGGGGATTTGAGCCATAACATTAAAACCACCTCCTTGTTTCTACACTCACTGTCTATTTTATCAGCTTCACTTACCATATAAGAGCACTTTGTAGTTCTACAATTACTGACTGTAGTCGATTTGTTTCTCTGCATGCTTTGTTAGCCCCCTTTCGTGCTGTTCTTCAATGGTCAGGACCCCCACAGGACCACCACAGAGCAGGTATTATTTTGGTGGTGGATGATTCTCAGCACTGCAGTGACACTGACATGGTGGTGGTGTGTTAGTGTGTGTTGTGCTCTTATGAGTGGATAAGACACAGCAGCACTGATGGAGTTTTTAAACACCTCACTGTCACTGCTGGACTGAGAATAGTCCACCAACCAAAAATATCCAGCCAACAGCGCCCCGTGGCCAGCGTCCTGTGACCACTGATGAAGATTTCAAAGATGACCAACTCAAACAGCAGCAATAGATGAGCGATCGTCTCTGACTTTACATCTACAAGGTGGACCAACTAGGTAGGAGTGTCTAATAGAGTGGAGAGTGAGTGGACATGGTATTTAAAAACTCCAGCAACGCTGCTGTGTCTGATCCACTCATAACAGCATAACACACACCAACACACCACCACCACCATGTCATTGTCACTGCAGTGCTGAGAATCATCCACCACCACCTGCTCTGTGGTGGTCATTAAAGAACAGTAAAAGCAGGTTAAACAAGTATGTAGAGAAACAGATGGACTACAGTCAGTAGTTGTAGAACTACAAAGTGCTTCTATATGGTAAGGGAAGCTGATAAAATGGACAATGTGTGTAGAAACAATGAGGTGGTTTTAATGTTATGGCTGATTGGTGTATATCTATCATTAATGTTTTGTGTAATTTTAAGTGTAAACACAGTGAGTTGAAGAATGATTGGCACTCTTGGTTAAATATGAATAAAAAGCAATGCATTTAGTAAAATGTATTTAGTTGGCTTGATCTTGCACTAAAATAGGAAAGGAATATAAAATTTAATTAGCTTTATTCAAAGAAAAAAAACACTTAAAATGTTCTTTTAAACAGACTTGTTCACACAGTTATAAGCACCCATGCTTTTAGTCTGCCAACAAAAAGCATATATTGCATGATGAGACTGAATAATACAAATGAATAAATATGAAGGCACTTCTCATTAATGAAATTCTCCAGCTCCTTTAGAGTCTTAGCTCCGTTCTAGTGGAGCCTCCACTGCAGCTCACCCCGCTGGTTTTCAGAAGTGTTTAGGTCAGGGACTGAGGTAGTCACTGCAGAGGCTTGATTGTTTGGCCACTTATTCATTATTTTCTGGATTTAGATTTATGTTTTGTTTAATAGTCCTGCTTGAAGATCGGTCAACAATCCAGCTTTAACTTCTCTGATAGATTTTTACTGAAAAGCCTTCATCATTGTGTTTCTGTAACACTGGGCTATGACGAGACAAGAAGGAGGCGGACACACAGGCAAAGATGAAATTGACAAAATGTTTAATAACAAGAAAACAAGACAAATGAACACAAGACCTAAGCTAACAATGCTAAGCTAACTAAACACATGAAAAACCTATGCTAAGCTAATGCTAACCCAAACATACATAAACTAAGCTAAAGATAAATTCTAAACATGAACTAAGCTAATCTAAACATACACAAACAAAGCTAGGACTAAACTAAATGCTAATCGCAAACGAACAAAGCTGAACATAAACTGGACTAAGACGAGAGATAAACCTGACAAACTGGGCAGACAGAAGCAAACAGGAATAAAACAGGAACAAAGAGCTAAACTGGGCTAACAAGGTTAAAGAGGCTAAAGCTATCAAACAAAGGCTAAACAGGACTAAACAAGCTAATCAGACTAAACAAGAATAAACAAGACTATACAGAGCTAATCAAAGCTAAACAGTGCTAACAAACAAACCAAAACACACAAATGGACAGAAAAAGGCTAGCAGAGTTCCGACGCAAACCAGATAAACTCAAAATAGTCTCCAACTAACTGTTCCCAAGCTCCCCTCCTTAAATGTCCTCAGATGAGGGGCAGCTGGGGCTAATTAACAGAATGGGACCAATTATCATAAGGGGCGTTGGCTACCCACTGAAAACAAACTTCCCTCCAACATGTGCTCCTGGAGAGGTGGGCGTGGCAGGTGCACCTGAGTTCCAGGAGCACAGAGGCTTGAATCACAAGGCATTTGGACTAAAACAGCCTAATCATATCAGGAAATCTCTTCTATACTTATCAATAGGGATTTGTTTATATTGTCAATAGTCAAATTTCAAGTCAAATTTATTTATATAGCGCTTTTCACAATGGACATTGTCTCAAAGCAACTTTACAGGATCCAGGACCAACAGACAAAAAAATAACCCTATTTAGCAAGCCGAGGGCGACAGTGGCAAGGAAAAACTCCCTTAAAATTACAGGAAGAAATCTTTAGAGGAACCAGACTCAGCAGAGACCCATCCTGTTTGGGTGGCCTGGAGGATACTCTAAATAAATAGGATTTACACAAATCCTACAAACATACAAAATTATGAACTGAACTGAAAAAAACTGAACTGAAAGTTGTAACTAGCAAAAAATAATTGGAGTTCTTCATTGTTCAGTCCAGTCTGTAATAAAGTCCGTTGTAAGTCCTGGACAAAATTGGTGAAAACACGCCAGGTTTCCATCCCATCTAGTAGGAGCAGCACTGTTGGCACTGCAGTCTTGACTTGCAGTCTTCAACCTCGGGAGGGTAAACAGGTTTCCGTCAGAACCACCTCGGGGTAAAACAACAGAAGATGTAGTTAAGAGTAAAATGTCAGTTTTACAGAGAGTAGTTTCAGACTCCGGCACCCCTAATTATTACAGCATAACTAAGTTTGCTTGTTTAGTTTGACAAGACTAATCAAAAGCCTGAGTAAATAAATATGTCAATATATATTTTCTACTAGCATTAACTTATATCTTATGTACTTTCTTTCTAACAGAAACACGATTTCAGTCAAACATCTAGTAGCAAGCTAGTGGGGTGCAGATGCTTACACTGGCAATGAAAGAAAAGTCTTTTTTGGCACATCTAGCAAAGAGCTTAATGGCATATGGTTGGCATCTTTGAACATAATTGTAGATTTGGAGACTTAAATTTGCAAATTTCCATAATTACATTTTTGGCCCATTTGCCATCTTCTTTTGGCAGGTTTAACACAACTGTTTTAATCTTCATTATTTCCATAATAGCACATTTGGACCATCTTCTCCATAGTGAAGGATTAATGCTTCTGTGTCACTCATTCAGACAGTTCTACCCTAGTGAAACAAAGTCATAAATAATCACGACAGAGTTAATCAGCACTCATGTGACCAAAAAAATAAATGAAATACTTATAAATAAATGTACATATTAAATAAATTCACTTTTCATAGAAATAAGATTTTCTGAGGGTATCAGTAACCGTGATAATGTGGATAGGGTTTCGATTATTCTGACGCTGACTCTGAACCTATATATGACTATGTATGACTACATGCCAAAATTAAATACAGTCATACAACTACAGCAAGGGCGGCACGGTGGCTAAGTGGGTAGCACTGTCGCCTTACAGCAAGAAGGTCCTGGGTTCGAGCCCCAGGTGGGGTGGTCCGGGTCCTTTCTGTGTGGAGTTTGCATGTTCTCCCCGTGTCTGCGTGGGTTTCCTCCGGGTGCTCCGGTTTCATCCCACAGTCCAAAGACATGCAAGTGAGGTGAATTGGAGATACAAAATTGTCCATGACTGTGTTCGATATAACCTTGAGAAGTGATTAACCTTGTGTAACGAGTAACTACCGTGTGTCTGTCATGAATGTAACCAAAGAGTGTAAAACATGACGTTAACAAACAAATAAACAAACTATATTGGGCTCCTTTTAAAAGCTAACCCTGCTTTTACAACCATCATTGCCATCAAAAAGCAATTATATACGATAAATTATATGCTTCCAACATTGAGGCAAGAGTTTGGGGAAAACCCTTGTCCTTCTGCACTATTCAATGCTTTTATGTAAATAAACTCACACAGTGTGCAGTGTCCACACATTTGAACCTAGTTAATAAATGCTGCTTAAATTATAGTCTGTAAAACACACTGACATTTTAAACTCATCGGTTCGAAACCCGGCAGGCTGGGTGCCTACACAAACAACGATCGGCGGGGGGGGGGTTCTGATTGATGGTGCCTGCACAGAGACGAGGGATAATGTGTGATCAGGGTGTGGCTCTCCATACACAAAGCTGATCCGTATATGAACTTGCCTCGTGCAGGTGAAAAGATGCAGTCGCCTACTGCACAAGTGTTGGAGCGGGCGTGTGTCAGTCTTGGCTCTCCTCAACCAAGGTGTAGTTCAACATTAGTAGAGAGATTGGGAGGAAAATTGGGGAAGGTGCAAAAAAATTTATAATAATTAAAGTCTATTTAAAATCTTAGTGCTAATACTGTATTTGTGCTTGTCTAATGGAACTTTGGTAAATCACGACCTTGGTCTCCACCACAAAGCTTGACATACTCATATGACACCACTTTTAATGCCGTTGAAAATGCGTTAAATACATTTACAATTAAATTAAAAGTTCATAGTTCAAGTTCCTAATTAAGTATTATCAGCCTACATTGCTATGTAATGTAGGGCTTTCCATATTTGTATTTAATTTCTGTTTGGAAGTCTTTCTTGGCAGAGAGTGATAAAGAAACCACAGACTTGCTATTAATCCCACTCACTAATCCACTGTTAAATCAGTCTTTAAAAACCAGTGCTTGAAGGACAGTTTCAACAAACTGTTTATTTATGTCTAAAGAGGCCATCATTAGTTTAAGAGTTTCTTGACTTTAAGCTGGCATGATGTGGTAAAGCCATTAAGTGATTTTTTAATGCCTTTACTTAGACTATGGTTGGCAGTCAGGCTTGGCAGAGAGTGAACACTAAAGTGCCAGTGCGCTCACCACGCTATGCTGTGTTCGACTTGGCTGAAGGGAAGGAGTACCTGTTCCGTGTGCTCTCAGCCAACATGTATGGCACAAGTGAGGCATCTGAGCCAACTAAACCCATCAAAACTCAAGAACTGCGGGGTAAGAACCCTTTTTTTATTTTTGAAAATATTTAGTTAAACCCTTGTAATTTGTTCCCTACTTATTTAAAAGTTACCTTATTTTGAACGTAAAAGCACATACAATTATTTTTGATGCAACAAATTATTATAATAAGCATATTATTATGGCCCGGTGGCTAGCACTGTCGCCTCACAGCAAGAAGGTCCTAGGTTTGATTCCCAGATGGAGCGGTCCAGGTTCTTTCTGTGTTAAGTTTGCATGTTCTCCCCATGTTTGTGTGGGTTTCCTCCGTTTTTTACTTAACTGATTTCATACACCTGTTTGCAGTAGGTGTGACTGCAACACGTGAATATAGAATGGATATCCACATACTATATACATATGCCAGTTAGTATATATAATCAAAACATTCATTAAAAAGTTATTAACTTGTAGTGAATTGATCATGAGTATCGAATTGTATGGGCAAAATACTTCGTATAGATGGAATCTGATTTGGAACTGCTCTCTTATTTTTTATTTAGAGCAGTAATTAAATTACCGATGCAGCTGTGAGCCACGTTTTACGTTTTATTAGCATTGGATGACATTACTGAAATGAGGTTCTATTTTTTCTTCAGGTGTTCCTTCAGCTCCCGGTCAGGTTGTAGCCACAAGAGATACTGACACATCTGTTCTGATCCAGTGGGCCCCTCCAAAAGAGCCCAACAACCTCATTGGTTATTACATCGACTCATGCGTTAAAGGGTCAAAGAACTGGGTGTCTGCCAATCACAAGCCCAACAAGAAGACAGAGTATGTGATCTAATCCAGTGATCCCCAACCACCGGGCCACCGGTACCGCAAAGGAATAATAAATAATTAGAGATCACTACAAGAGCATTACATTTCCAAAACTCTTCGGGTGTTATTGTCTCCAATCACCACTAGGTGGGAGCAGCATCTCATTGCATAAAAAAAGATTAGGATTCACACTGATTTTCCATTCTACAGTATAGTTATTCTATATTAAATCCTCCCACCCCTGCCGGTCCGTGAAATTATATCTTATATGAAACTGGTCTGTGGTACAAAAAGGTTGGGGACCACTGATCTAATCTATGTAAATATCAACAGGGTATTTATGTATCTGAGTTTAATGTTCAACTGTATTTACAGTATTTACAGTGTACATAAAAATACAAGAAAGATAAAATGTAATTGTCACACTTCAGTCAAACCCATGAAGTGAAACTTGTGTTACACTAAAACTGTGGCTAATTAAAGCAGGTTAAAACAGAAAGTATACAAGTAACAAGAAGCCTACTTTAACCAAGAGTAGAAGTGTACACAAATGGAAGACACCAGCACTGACTGCTGTGATTCCAACACAATCAATTTATACTCAGCTTAGCCCTGTCCCCAACTGACACCTTGGGATCAAAAACTAGTTCTAACAATAGACACCGGAAACCAACTAATCAGCAAACCACACAAATTACTACAGCAAGAGGCCTAACTTAAGACTAGCTTTAGTTTCTTACAAAGTTAGATTCTAGCACAGGTTAAAACAGACAGTATACTTAAACAGGAAGCCTACCTTAACCAAGAGTTGAGGTGTACACAGATGGAAGACACCAGCAAATAGAAGACACCAGTTATATCAGAATATTTTTATTGTCATTATACCAGGTATAACAAAATTAAGGTGCAATACTCTACAGTGTTACAAAAAATACATTTAAAAAACTAGAATTTACAAAATACCAAAAATTTGCATTCACAAAATTTACAGAATTTACATTAACAATAATAACAATAACACAATAACACACAAAATAGTAACAAGTTGGTGGAAATTGCACATTACCCTTTGTAAACATTGTAAACATTTGTAAACATTGCCCGAAATTGCACAATCCCATGTGTTAGTGAAATTGCACAATCCCATGTGTTAGTGAAATTGCACAATCCCATGTGTTTAATGAAATCACCTTATATAGAAGTATTTAAATTTCGTACTATCAGAATCTTCAAAGGACTAGGTCTATAAATGACACATTTAAGTCAATGTTCAAAATGCTGGGCACTGTCAATGTAATTAAACGTATTAAGCATCAACAGCGTGACATACCAAATCTCGGAAAAAAAGTGATTGCAAGTGTAAATAAACAATCCACATAGACCTGTACTAAGTATGCGTATGTATAGCACATTTGTAATTATTTGAACAATTATTTAACAATTACATTTATTGTTAGCTGCTATTCTGGTTGCATTACTGACTGCACTTTTTAAGATCTAAATAATAACACACAAAACTCATCACTTACACAATGAATTTGAAATGAGTTCAATTGATATATCATTAATATATCAGGCTTAGTGCCCCAGTGCATTAACTAAAGTGTTCTATTAAAATCTGGGAACAAAAAAAGGCTGTACTCAATATCGTGTGTGTGGAATATGTTTAGAAGACTTGTGTTTTAACTCTAAGATCATCTGCTTGTATTTCAGGTTTGTCGTTCATGGTCTGAAAACAGCGGAGACATACGTGTTCCGTGTGCAGGCCATCAATGAGCTAGGACTCAGTGAGGAGTCACAGGAATCAGCACCGATCTCTGTCAGAGCTGCACTCAGTATGTATGGCCAGCTTTCACACACATCGGTTAGCTCACTTTGCCGTGTTGGTACAGATTCTGAAGCAGTATATATTTTGTTTCTCAATTTCTCAGTTTTTTTTACTATACCAGTTATTATATACTGGTATATACACTGATTAGCCATAACATTAAAACCACCTCCTTGTTTCTACACTTACTGTCCATTTTATCAGCTCCACTTACCATATAGAAGCACTTTGTAGTTCTACAATTACTGACTGTAGTCCATATATTTCTCTACATACTTTTTTAGTCTGCTTTCACCCTGTTCTTCAATGGTCAGGACCACCACAGAGCAGGAATTATTTAGGTGGTGAATCATTCTCAGCATAACAGTGACAATGACATGGTGGTGGTGTGTTAGTGTGTGTTGTGCTGGTATAAGTGAATCAGACACAGCAGCACTGCTGGAGTTTTTAAATACTATGTCCACTCACTGTCCACCCTATTAGACACTCCTACCTAGTTGGTCCACCTTGTATATGTAAAGTCAGAGACGATCTTTCATCCATTTCTGCTGTTTGAGTTGGTCATCTTCTAGACCTTCATCGTGGGCCACAAGACGCTGCCCATGGGTCGCTGTTGGCTGGATGTTTTTGGTTGGTGGACTATTCTCAGTCCAGCAGTGACAGTGAGGTGTTTAAAAACTCCATCAGCATTGCTGTGTCTGATCCACTCATACCGGCACAACACACACTAACACACCACCACCCAAATAATACCTACTATGTAGTGGTCCTGGGAGAGTCTTGACCATTGAAGAACAGCATGAAAGGGGGCTAACAAAGCATGCAGAGAAACAGATGGACTACAGTAAGTAATTGTAGAACTACAAAGTGCTTCTATATGGTAAGTGGAGCTGATAAAATGGACAGTGTGTGTAGAAACAAGGAGGTGGTTTTAATGTTATGGCTGATCAGTGCATACATGTTCTTTAAAATGTTCTCAATGTGTAATAAGTAATGACCATTTTTGTTTTAACACAGTGTCTTTGCAGTATATTTTCTGCTTTGGTAGAATTTACCATTCATGTAGTTATTTATTCATTCATTTTAACTAACCACTTCATCCTGGTGTTTGAAGAATTCTGACAACATCCAGGCTTACCATCTTATAAGTTGTTCCAAGAAACTACACTCATTGCCTATGCAAGTTGTAGACTCAACCACTTTGTTCACCTCTTGTTGCCCGAATCTCTGATTGCTCATCGTCCTGTTTTTACACTGTGAACGTCATCATTGCCTGTGGGTGTTGGTTTCCATGGTTTAACTGACACCAAGCAGTTTCTACAGTGTATTTAAAAAAAAACCAATTTGATCACAAATTAATATTCTTTCCAACTCAGTTGTTATCACATATCAGATGTGTTCTTGCTATAAATAAAATTCCTGGAGGGATATGGCTTGTATATAATTTTCATCTGTACGTAGTCCATCACCTTCTTTGCATTCGCAAATGTTCGCTCTGCCTCCTGTTGCAGAAAATTGCCAGCTCCAATTGAAAATGAATGACAGCCACTTGCTTTGTCGCATTGCTTTGCTGCCGGTCTGAACGTAGGGTAAGGATCTGAAGATGTTTATGGATTTGCTGTAAAAGCTGCTCATGTCAGTCAGTGGTGGCCCCTCGGTTACGAAAATAATAAAAATGCTGAATTTTGTACAACCCCAAAACAGAAAAAGTTGTGACAGTAAGGAAAATGCAAATAAAATAAAAATGCAGTGTTCCTTACATTTACTTTGACTTTTATTTGATTGCAGACAGTTTGAACCCAAGATATTTCATGTTTTATCTGCTCAACTTCATTTCATTTGTTAATAAACCTCCATTCCTGCATTTCAGGCCTGCAACACATTCCAAAAAAAGTTGGGACAGGGATAATTTAGGGCTGGTAATGAGGTGAAAAAACTAAATAATGAAGTGATTCCAAACAGGTGATGTCAACAGGTGATTGTAATCATGGCATCCAGGAAAGGCTGAGTCTTTGATAAGCAAATATGATCAGAGGATCTCCAGTTTGTCAACAAATGTGTGATAAAATGATTTAAATGTTTAAAAACAATGTACCTCAAAGAAAGATTGGAAGGGATTTGCATATTTCTCCCTCTACAGTGTATAATATCATTAAACGATTCAAGGAATCGGGAGGAATTTCAGTGCGTAAAAGCCAAGGGCACAAGCTTAAGCTGAATGCCCGTGATCTTAAATCCTTCAGACAGCACTGCATCAAGAACCACCACTCAACAATAGCTGATATAACCACATGGGTGAGGGATTACTTTGGCAAACCTTTGTCAAGCACTACAATACAGAGTTACATGCACAAATGCCACTTAACACTTTACTGTGCAAAAAAGAAGCCTTAGCTCGAAGGCATCTAGGATGGACCATCACACAGTGGAAACGTGTGAATCAGCATTCCAGCATTTAAAAGAAAAATGGACGCTGTGTGCTTGAAAAGGACCATCCAGACTGCTATCAGCAACAAGTCCAAAAGCCAGGGTCTGTCGTGGTATGGGACTGTGTCAGTGCCCTTGGCAAAGGTCATTACACTTCTGTGACGGCAGCATTAATGCAAAAAAGTACATTGAGATCTTCAAGCAACATGTGCTGTCTTCAAGATGTCATCTTTTCCAGGGACGTCCATGCATTTTTCAATGCAAAACCACATGCTGCACACATTACAAAGGCATGGCTGTGGAAGAAGAGGATATGGGTACTGGACTGGCCTGCCTGCAGTCCTGACCTGTCCCCAATAGAGAATGTGTGGAGAATTTTGAAACGAAAAATTTGACAACGATGGCCCCGTACTGTTGCACATCTTAAGACGTGTTTGCAGGAAGAATGGGACAAAATAAAAGCTGAAACACTAAATCACTTGGTCTCCTCGGTACCAAAACAGCTTTTAAGTGTGGTGAAAAGGAATGGCAACATTACAAAGTGGTAAATGCTTTACTGTTAACTTTTTTGGAATGTGTTGCAGGCCTGAAATGCAGGAATGGACGTTTATTAATAAATGAAATGAAATTGATCACACAAAACATGAAATATCTCAGGTTCATCCTGTCTGCAATCAAATAAAAGTCAAAGTCAATGTAAGAAACTCTGTGTTTTTTCGTTATTTGCATTTTCCATGCTGTCCCAACTTTTTCTGATTTGGGGTTGTATTTGTAAAGGGTTTCTTGTCTACATATTTTTGGCCATGTACTGTATTGTGTTCTAAATACTGTGTTACATGTTAAATATGTCATTTTTTGTTGGGCTATGTTTAGCAAGTGTATAAACAACTGGGACTCACAGTTTTGCACAGTTATGAAATTTAATGCACCATAATAATGATTTAAACCAAATAGCGTTTTTAATGAATATGTAGCTGATTAATTGTGCAAAAAGTTACAGACAGTAAATGCTTTGTCTCTTGGGATGAGAAACTTTACAAATATTGCTAAAAACATTTACTTTTAGGTCAAATTTTTATTCATGATTTGTAGCAAACTCCAGCTGTAATGCATCACATCCTCCATAAATCATTCACCAGTTATAAGTCGCGGCAGACAATAAACAGAGGCAGAATGGCTTTATTAAAAGCCAGAGATAGCCAGAGCACTGCATGCTACAGCGGACACTGAGTAATAGGCATGCATAGCACAACTCATCTATCTTATGTGCAGAGCTTCCCTCGGCTCCGTATGACATCGCTCTCATCAGCTGTGACGGCCAATCCATGGTGCTCAACTGGAAGCGTCCCACCTACTCTGGTGGCGCGGAGATCACTGACTATTACATCGACAAGTGCAACGTAGCCAAGAAAGCGTGGCACGAGGTCAACGTTAAACCCGTTAAAGAAAGGCTCTTCAAGGTATCACAGTTCATACATATTTACCTCCATCATTTTGGTGCAGTAGTGTAACTGTTGGAGATTTTAAAGAACATCATGCCCAGTATTGGTCATAAAGCTATAAGTAATATTATTCTATTTTAACTTTACATCTGTAGGTTCCGAACCTGACAACTGGTTCAGTTTATCAGTACAGGGTTACTGGTGCCAATATGATTGGGTTGGGTCAAACATCTGCTACTAGTCATCTGTTCAAATGTGAGGCGTGGAACATGCCTGAACCAGGTAACCAACACCACACATGCATCAGTAGAATACTTCACCTGATCAAACCATGTACTGCAATCCAAATAAAATGTTATTCTTTAAATATACATGCTTTTCACAAATCAGTTCATCTTGGTCAGTGTTACTCTAAACAGTGTGGTGCATGGCAGGAATGGACCCTTGACAAGGCAATAATTCATTGCAGGGTGACACACACTCATACATTGACTTACGAATACATACAGAACATTTAGAGTATTGTAGGAAAATGCAGAGTATCCAGAGGAAACACAGGCAGAGAGAAGGAAAACACACAATAATTCTTACAGACCGTGGAGAATATATATCAACTAGGCATGACTTTATGACCACTGACAGGTGAAGTGAATAACACTGATTATCTCTTCATCACGGCACCTGTTAGTGGGTGGGATATATTAGGCAGCAAGTGAACATTTTATCCTCAAAGTTGATGTGTTAGAAGCAGCAAGAGTAAGGATTTGAGCGAGTTTCACAAGGGCCAAATTGTGATGGGTCAGAGCATCTCCAAAACTGCAGCTCTTGTGGGGTGTTCCTAGTCTGCAGTGGACAGTATCTGTCAAAAGTGGTCCAACGAAGAAACAGTGGTAAACAGGGTCATGGGTGGCCAAGGCCCACTGATGCACGTAGGGAGTGAAGGCTGGCCCGTGTGGTCCGATCGAACAGATGAGCTACTGTAGCTCAAATTGCTGAAGAAGTTAATGCTGGTTCTGATAGAAAGGTGTCAGAATATGAAGTGTGTCGTAGTTGCAGGGCTGTTTTGGCAGCAAAAGGGGGCCAACATAATCATAATGTCATAATGTTATGCTTGATCTGTGTATATTTTAAAGACATTTAAAATGTGTTTTAATGCCTAATGTGGTCTCGGACACATTTCAATTGGGACAATTGAAGAATGTAAACAAAAAAGTTTGAATAAGTTTAAGACAGATTAAAAAGTCATAGTAACAAAACCTAGAAGTACCAGTGATAGGTGCAGTAAAACATGCTAGCACACCAGAGCTGACATCTCTCTTTCTTTATGACCTCTGCTGGCTGATTGATGCCGACTATTACAGAGTGTAGAAACAAGATGGTGGTCGTAATGTTGTGCATGATTGGTATATATACAGTGTATCACAAAAGTGAGTACACCCCTCACATTTCTGCAAATATTTTATTATATCTTTTCATGGGACAACACTATAGAAATTAAACTTGGATATAACTTAGAGTAGTCAGTGTACAACTTGTATAGCAGTGTAGATTTACTGTCTTCTGAAAATAACTCAACACACAGCCATTAATGTCTAAATGGCTGGCAACATAAGTGAGTACACCCCACAGTGAACATGTCCAAATTGTGCCCAAAGTGTCAATATTTTGTGTGACCACCATTATTATCCAGCACTGCCTTAACCCTCCTGGGCATGGAATTCACCAGAGTGTTAAGAGGGGTTTGGAATTGGAACCACGATGCGAACACAACCACAGAGACAGGAGCAGGGTTTAAGTGATTTATTAAGAATAATAGTCCAGAAAGAGAACCAGGGAACGAGGGTGAAGGCGAGGGTACGAGTGGCTACGCTTGGGGGTAGGAGGCTGACAGGAACCGCAGGTGGCAGGTGGATGAGAGATCCAGGGACCAGGCAGGGAAGGCAGGAACACAGGAACAGAGAGCCGGTGAGGGATCCAGGAACCAGGCAGAGAAGGCAGGAACACAGGAACTGAGAGTCGGCGAGGGATCCAGGTACCTAGGCAGAGAAGTCAGGAACACAGGAACAGAGAGCCGGCGAGGGATCCAGGTACCAGGCAGAGAAGGCAGGAACACAGGAACAGAGAGCCGGCGAGGGATCCAGGTACCAGGCAGAGAAGGCAGGAACACAGGAACAGAGAGCCGGCGAGGGATCCAGGAACCAGGCAGAGAAGTCAGGAACACAGGAACAGATTGCAGGCGCAAGGGAAACCAGACAGTGTGCATAGCAAACAACAACTGACAATCTGGTCCTGACTGAGAGGAAGGCATGGGCTTATAACCAGGAGGCTGATGAGAAGGTAATTAGGGCCAGGTGAGTCAAATTAGGCAGGGGAGAGATCTATTGGCTGGAATGGGAGGAGAAGTACCTTCAGCCACCGCTAGATGTCACCAAAACCACCAGAGGAGCGGCCACAGAGAACAGCAGCTCAGGAGGAGCTCTTAACAGTACCCTCCCCTTTAACGGCGCCTCTAGGCGACCTACCAGGCTTGTCGGGGTTGTCCCGGTGAAATTCCCGAATAAGGTGAGGGTCCAAAATGGCAGAGCGGGGAATCCAGGAGCGTTCCTCTGGACCATAGCCTTCCCAGTCCACCAGATATTGGAGGCCCCGGCCGCGGCGTCTGGAATCCAGGAGGCGGCGGACTGTGTAGGCCGGGTGCCCATCAATAAGTCGGGCGGGTGGAGGGGGTTTGGACGGAGGGCACAGATTGGACTGTTTGACCGGTTTCAACTGCGAGACGTGGAAAGTAGGATGAATCCGCATATGTTTGGGCAACTTGAGCCGGACAGCAGTGGGGTTAATGATCCTTTGGATGGTATAAGGTCCAATAAAACGAGGCGCCAGCTTCCTGGACTCAGAGTGTAGGGGTATGTTTCTGGAGGACAACCAAACAGACTGGCCCGGGAGATACTGCGGACTGGGTCTTCTGTGGCGGTTGGCCGAACGCTGGGTGACGGTCTGGGACTTAAGCAGGGTAGCTCGTACGGACCTCCAGATCTTCCTGCAGCGCCGTAAGTGGTGCTCAACTGAGGGAACTGCCACCTCTGCCTCTTGTTCAGAGAATAGTGGTGGCTGGTAGCCAAGGGAGGCCTCAAACGGGGATCGGCCGGTGGCAGAGCAGATGAGGGTATTATGGGCATATTCGGCCCAGGCGAGGTGGGTGCTCCAGAGAGAGGGGCTGTTGGCCGACATACAACGCAGGGCGGCTTCCACCTCCTGGTTAGCTCTTTCCGCTTGCCCGTTGGATTGGGGGTGGAAACCGGACGAGAGGCTGACTGTGGCTCCCAGGGCTTTACAAAAAGCACGCCAGACCTGGGACACGAATTGGGGACCCCGGTCGGATACAATGTCCAGGGGAATACCGTGGATCTTGAAGACCTGGTCAAATAAGAGCTGAGCCATTTCAAGGGCTGAAGGGAGCTTGGGTAAGGCTACCAGCCGAACCGCCTTGGAGAAACGGTCCACTACCGTCAAAATGGTCGTCATTCCCTGAGACTCCGGAAGGCCAGTGACGAAATCCAGGGCGATGTGAGACCAGGGACGTCCAGGGACAGAAAGAGGCTGGAGCAGACCCGCAGGGGGTGTGTGGGAGGACTTACTGCGGGCGCAGGTGGCGCAGGCAGCCACAAACTGCCTGGTGTCTGCTTCCAGGGAAGGCCACCAGAAATGGCACTTAAGGAGGGACTCAGTGCGATTAGCTCCAGGATGGCTGGCGAAATTGGAGCAGTGGCCCCATCTGAGGACAGCCGGTCGTACAGCAGTCGGGACAAACAGGCGGTTGGAAGGCCCATCTCCAGGGTCGGGTTCCTGTTCTAGGGCCTCTTTAATAGCTTCCTGGATATCCCAGGTGACACCGGCTAGGACGCAATTGGGAGGCAAGATGGAGTCGTCGGAGGGTGGAGTGTCCTCGGAAATGAACTGGCGCGAGAGCGCGTCAGGTTTGGTGTTGCGGGAGCCTGGGCGGTAAGTCAGGGTAAAGTCGAAACGACTAAAGAATAGAGCCCATCTGGCTTGGCGGGAGTTCAGCCGTTTTGCTGTCTGGACATAAGAAAGATTCTTATGATCCGTGCAGACCACAAAAGGCTGTCTTGCTCCCTCCAGCAAGTGCCTCCACTCTTCCAGGGCGAGTTTGACTGCCAGGAGCTCGCGATTACCCACATCGTAATTGACCTCCGAGGGGGTGAGCCGTTTGGAGAAGAATGCACAGGGATGAAACTTGTTGTCCGGGCTAGAGCGTTGGGAAAGGACCGCTCCAACTCCACAAGAAGATGCGTCAACCTCCACAAGGAATTGCTTCGAGGGATCTGGTTGAGAAAGAACGGGAGCAGAGGTGAACAGAACCTTGAGACGGTCAAAGGCGGCCTGAGCTTCCAGGGGCCAGGAGAAGGGGACTTTGGTGGAGGTCAAGCGAGTTAGGGGGGCCGCTACCCTGCTGTAGTCGCGGATGAACCTCCTATAAAAGTTTGCGAATCCTAGGAAGCGTTGCAAGGCCTTACGGCAGGAAGGAACAGGCCACTCAGTAACGGCACGGATCTTTTCGGGGTCAGCCCTAATTCGTCCTGGCTGGATGACAAAGCCGAGGAAGGCGATGGAATTCGTGTGGAACTCGCATTTCTCAGCCTTGATGAATAACCTGTTCTCCAACAGGCGAGACAGGACCCGCCGGACGTGAATGATGTGCTCCTCAGGGGACCGGGAAAAAATCAATATGTCGTCCAAATAAACAAACACGAACCGGTACAGGAAATCGCGTAGGACGTCATTTACCAGGGCCTGGAAGACCGCGGGGGCGTTGGTCAGTCCAAAGGGCATCACCAAGTATTCGAAATGGCCGAGGGGGGTGTTAAAGGCCGTCTTCCACTCATCACCTTCCCGAATACGCACCAGGTGGTAGGCGTTCCGGAGGTCAAGTTTACTAAAAATGACAGCACCCTGCAGAGATTCGAAAACAGAGGATGAAAGTGGAAGGGGATACTTGTTCCTGACCGTGATCTGGTTCAGCGCCCGATAGTCTATGCAAGGCCTCAATGACTTATCCTTCTTCTCCACAAAGAAGAACCCTGCACCGAGGGGAGAGGAGGAAGGACGGATGAGACCAGTTTCGAGACACTCAGAGATGTAATTCTCCATGGCTTCACGCTCCGGATGAGACAGGTGGTAAAGACGGCTGGTGGGAAGTGTGGCTCCGGAGAGGAGATCGATAGCGCAGTCGTAGGGCCGGTGGGGAGGAAGAGATCGAGCTCGGTCCTTACTAAATACTTCCCGAAGATCATGATACTTGGAGGGGACCTGGGAGAGGTCAACATCATCGATGAAAGGAGGGGGGTCGGTACGAGGGCTAGAAGGATGGACTGCTGACTGTAAACACCGGGAGTGGCAGAGATCGCTCCAAGCAGTGATCTTACCCTGCTGCCAATCAAGTTGAGGATTATGTGTTGAGAGCCATGGGAATCCCAAAACCAGAGGGGACTTGGGAGTCTTGACTACCGAGAAACGGATGGACTCGCGATGATTGCCCGAAAGGACTAGGGTTACCGGGGCCGTACGGTGAGTAATACGAGCGAGCATGCGCCCATCCAGAGCAAAAGCGGTTACAGGGGTGTCGAGAACCTCCAAGACGCACCCTTTCTGGGTAACAAGACTTTCATCGATAAGATTGTCCTCCGATCCGGAGTCGACGAGTGCAAGGAGGGACACTGGATTCCCGGGGAAGCATAGGGTAGCAGGGACCTGGAGGCGAGGACGAAGAGGTGGGGTTGTGGTTCTTGAGCTCGTCAGAATCCCCACTCCTACTGGCGAGCTCCCCCTTTTGGGCGTATGGGGCACGAAGCGAGAAGGTGCCCGGTTTGGCCACAATAGAGGCATTCGCCCGAACGCAATCTTTTTAGACGTTCCTCTGGGGCGAGCCGGGCTCGTCCAAGCTGCATGGGTTCGTCCCCCTCAGCAGTGGGGGAAGCTGGAAAAGGAACAGGCGTTTCATGAAGGGAGGATCTAGGAAGAACTGGCCTCGGGGTCAGAGCAGGACGTGACGACCGCTCCCGGCGGCGCTCCCGGAGCCGGCCGTCCAGACGAATAGCCAGGTCAATGAGACCCTGAAGACTAGAAGGCTCATCCCGGGCTGCCAACTCATCTTTAAGACGCTCTTCTAGGCCACGGCGGAAAGCTCCCCGGAGGGCGGCGTCATTCCAGCCGGCATCAGCCGCAAGCATCCAGAACTCAACGGCATAATCAGCAACAGACCGGGAGCCCTGGTGTAGCCCCAAAAGACGACTGGCCGCATCTCCGGCATGATTCGGGTGATCGAACACCGCCTGAAACCGACAGAGGAAATCTTCATAAGAACCCACATGTGGACCCACAGATGACTGGGCGGCCTCGGCCCAAGTTAGGGCTCTTCCCCTGAGGAGTCCAATCACATAGGCTATCTTGCTAGCGTCGTTGGAGAAGGTGGTGGGTCGCTGGCTAAAGACCAGGCCGCACTGGTACAGGAAACCCCGGCATTTATCCAACTCACCATGGTAAGGCTCCGGATGGGTGGTGAGACCCTCAGCCAGGGACGGGGCTGGGGAACCAAACTCGGAAACAGGTACGTGTGGCGCGGTGCTGGGGTTCAGGGACGAGATAGGTTGGGCGGAGGTAAGGGCTTCAACCTGCCGGGAGACCTGCCCTAATTGCTGCACAAGCTGGCGGTTGCTCTCAATGAGAGACCTGAGCAATTGGTCGTGCTGAACCAGCTGAGTGGCCTGGTGGCTCAGCAGGGACTCCAGGGTTCCCTGTCCATCTGTGGAAGGGTTCGCGGGTTCCATAGTGATGACCAGATTGTACTGTTAAGAGGGGTTTGGAATTGGAACCACGATGCGAACACAACCACAGAGACAGGAGCAGGGTTTAAGTGATTTATTAAGAATAATAGTCCAGAAAGAGAACCAGGGAACGAGGGTGAAGGCGAGGGTACGAGTGGCTACGCTTGGGGGTAGGAGGCTGACAGGAACCGCAGGTGGCAGGTGGATGAGAGATCCAGGGACCAGGCAGGGAAGGCAGGAACACAGGAACAGAGAGCCGGTGAGGGATCCAGGAACCAGGCAGAGAAGGCAGGAACACAGGAACTGAGAGTCGGCGAGGGATCCAGGTACCTAGGCAGAGAAGTCAGGAACACAGGAACAGAGAGCCGGCGAGGGATCCAGGTACCAGGCAGAGAAGGCAGGAACACAGGAACAGAGAGCCGGCGAGGGATCCAGGTACCAGGCAGAGAAGGCAGGAACACAGGAACAGAGAGCCGGCGAGGGATCCAGGAACCAGGCAGAGAAGTCAGGAACACAGGAACAGATTGCAGGCGCAAGGGAAACCAGACAGTGTGCATAGCAAACAACAACTGACAATCTGGTCCTGACTGAGAGGAAGGCATGGGCTTATAACCAGGAGGCTGATGAGAAGGTAATTAGGGCCAGGTGAGTCAAATTAGGCAGGGGAGAGATCTATTGGCTGGAATGGGAGGAGAAGTACCTTCAGCCACCGCTAGATGTCACCAAAACCACCAGAGGAGCGGCCACAGAGAACAGCAGCTCAGGAGGAGCTCTTAACACAGAGCTGCACAGGTTGCTACTGGAATCCTCTTCCACTCCTCCATGATGACATCACGGAGCTGGTGGATGTTAGACACCTTGAACTCCTCCACCTTCCACTTGAGGATGCGCCACAGGTGCTCAATTAGGTTTAGTCCATCACCTTTACCTTCAGCTTCCTCAGCAAGGCAGTTGTCATCTAGGAGGTTGTGTTTGGGGTCGTTATCCTGTTGGAAAACTGCCATGAGGCCCAATTTTCGAAGGGAGGGGATCATGCTCTGTTTCAGAATGTCACAGTACATGTTGGAATTCATGTTTTCCTCAATGAACTGCAGCTCCCCAGTGCCAGCAACACTCATGCAGCCCAAGACCATGATGCTACCACCACCATGCTTGACTGTAGGCAAGATACAGTTGTCTTGGTACTTCTCACCAGGGCGCCGCCACACATGCTGGACACCATCTGAGCCAAACAAGTTTATCTTGGTCTCGTCAGACCACAGGGCATTCCAGTAATCCATGTTCTTGGACTGCTTGTCTTCAGCAAACTGTTTGCGGGCTTTCTTGTGCGTCAGCTTCCTTCTGGGATGACGACCATGCAGACCGAGTTGATGCAGTGTGCGGCGTATGGTCTGAGCACTGACAGGCTGACCTCCCACGTCTTCAACCTCTGCAGCAATGCTGGCAGCACTCATGTGTCTATTTTTTAAAGCCAACCTCTGGATATGACGCCGAACACGTGGACTCAACTTCTTTGGTCGACCCTGGCGAAGCCTGTTCCGAGTGGAACCTGTCCTGGAAAACTGCTGTATGACCTTGGCCACCATGCTGTAGCTCAGTTTCAGGGTGTTAGCAATCTTCTTATAGCCCAGACCATCTTTGTGGAGAGCAACAATTCTATTTCTCACATCCTCAGAGAGTTCTTTGCCATGAGGTGCCATGTTGAATATCCAGTGGCCAGTATGAGAGAATTGTACCCAAAACACCAAATTTAACAGCCCTGCTCCCCATTTACACCTGGGACCTTGACACATGACACCAGGGAGGGACAACGACGCATTTGGGCACAATTTGGACATGTTCACTGTGGGGTGTACTCACTTATGTTGCCAGCTATTTAGACATTAATGGCTGTGTGTTGAGTTATTTTCAGAAGACAGTAAATCTACACTGCTATACAAGCTGTACACTGACTACTCTAAGTTATATCCAAGTTTCATGTCTATAGTGTTGTCCCATGAAAAGATATAATAAAAT
Organism: Trichomycterus rosablanca; assembly: GCF_030014385.1. NCBI lineage: Eukaryota > Metazoa > Chordata > Actinopteri > Siluriformes > Trichomycteridae > Trichomycterus > Trichomycterus rosablanca. The sequence goes on from NC_085992.1 coordinate 29,436,374, forward strand.
ATTTGCAGAAATGTGAGGGGTGTACTCACTTTTGTGATACACTGTATATATACGGTATATATATATATATATATATATATATATATATATATATATATATATACACATACATACAGACACACTAAATGTATAAAAGACTTACCCTTAAGATAACTAGGAAGACTTACCCTTTATCAACTAGGAAAGATACATTCAGGTACTTCTATTTTAGAGAGTGTAGTGCTCATCATCAGAGTCAATATAATGCATGGAAAAAATAAGCTGTACAAGATATGTCACAAGTCAATGCAGATTCCAACACTGATTAAAGTCAATGTGGATAATAAATATGCATTTTAAATAATAAAATAAAGTCTTCTTGATGGTAAACTAAAATTTTGGGCACTTATCACCCAGGTCCAGCTTATGACCTAAGTGTCACTGAGATCAGAGATGACTCTGCCGTGGTGCAATGGAAGGCTCCTGTCTATACCGGTGCCAGTGCCATCGCTGGTTACTATGTGGACATGTGCAAGATAGGCACTGACACCTGGACCACTGTCAACTCTAGCGCAGTGAACCATTGCTTCCTCAAGGTAAAATATCTGCAACAAATAATCTCCCACAAGCACTCAACTGTTGTCTGACTGGCCAAAAGTATAGAATAATGGCATTCTGAGTCACTTAAAAAAATCTTTTACTTGTTTCTGCTACTTGGGCAGGACTACTTTGCAATATAAATGTTTAGACTCTTTTAGCTCTGTGTGAGTCAGCTCAGTGAATAATGAATAAGTTAAACTCTCACTTCTAAGAGACCTTTTACCCTTTACCTGCAATATTCTTACATAAATAATGCATAATTCCTACACAGTTAGACTTGCTCATAATTAGTAAGTGTACTTAATAAATAATTAACGATAAAAGTAAATAATCAGTGTGCTTATTCAAAATCCATAGGTGAAAGAACTGGAGACGGGATCGTCCTACATGTTCAGGGTACATGCTGAGAATGCCCAGGGCACTGGCATGCATTCCATGTCCTCTGACTCAATATGTGCCAAGACACTGTCAGGTAATACAAAAAACACACACACTATTGTTATTATAGTGTTGGATTTCAAAAATACACTTTGTGGCCAGAAGTATGTAAACACCCATATTAAGTTTGGGTTACTACAATACATTATATGCTTTCAACTGTGTGGCAATAGTTGGAATGGAAAGTGCCCTTTCTGTTTCAGCATGACTGGTCCCTTGTGCACAAAGCAAGGCCCATAAACACATGATTGGATTACTTTGGTATGGATAAAATCTACTGACCTGCACAGAGCCTTGACTTTAATACTACTGAACACATTTGGATGAAATGAAATGTTAAAAGCAAACGATGTCTGCTCATTCAGCATCACTTTTTGACCTTAGATATGCTCTTATGACCGAATTAACTTAAATTCACATGGACACAATTTAAAGTCTAGTGGAAAGCTTTCCCTGAATAGTGGAGGCAGTTATAGCTGCAAAGAGGGGCCAACTCTTTAATAATGCCCATGATTTGGTCAGGTGACATACTTTTGGTCATATAGTCGATAAATCCATGCAAAACAATGTTAAGCTGTAAACACATTCAATACATTTTGTTGTGGATAAACAACTTGAAAATCTGACCCCTGATTCACCTGCAGTAAAGACAAATGGTCACTTTGAATGTCTCCTGCTTGTTAGTAAGTTAGCCATGTGACTAGCATGCCCTGTCTGGGGTGTATTTCTGTCTTGAGCATAATGTTCCCAGGATAGGCTTTAAACCTTGCCAATGAGCTTGTCAATGTCAATGAAAATCCTCGCCCAAGGGTAGAGTCTTTAATGCTCAATCCTTGGCATCATGGGTTTGCTTTAGGTTCTTTTGTCTTAAAAACGCTAATTTAAAATTAGGTGTGATACCATGAAATCATGTGACTGTCCAACCCAGTACTCCCAATTACTAAATATGATTGAATGAATACATTTATAGATACATAATTTAGTAATATGTATTGTAATATCAGTTTAATTTATTCTAGAAAAACTTGACACACATACACAGCCCCCAAACCTGATAATCCATCTGCCTACCAACTAGGGTAGACTTGGCACGGCATGAGACTGAAGGAGCAGGAACAAGGTAAAACAGCATGCACTGAGAGAGGTCGTGGCAGGGTAGGGAACGAGAGGTACACTGTACTCTGAAGTGGTGCAGAGAGCAGATGTCTGCTCGGCTGCAGATAAGGGAAAAAACAGATGAGTTGATTCATCTCAAACTGTCCCGATACGTTCATACTTAAAAAAAGACAGGGAACATCAGTCTTCCACCAGCAGAGTGCACTGTGGATTCATCTGTGTGCAAACATATGGCTGACGGTCAGGACAGAGTAGAACAGATGCACTGGAGGCAAATGTAACCAGCACACTGACCCATAATCTCTACGTCATAAATCCAACATGTGCACCCATACCTCTTATACATACCATCTGAATATCCTAATTTATGTACACACCCTTTTCTCTTTTTTAAGGTGCTCAGGAAATCAAATGTGGCGTAGATCAGGAGACCGGCGACATTCATCTGTCTTTTGAGAGCTGCCAGATGTCAGAGCACTCCCAGTTTGTGTGGAAGAAATCCTACCAAGAAATTACAGATTTCTCCAAAGGAATCACCATTAAAACATCAGGCAGCCAGTAAGGAATGCACTACATGGCCAGGAAATAGGGACCTGAACATCATGTCCTTTTGAAGGGATGGACAAGTATCCTCGGCTTAATCTTTATTACCCTGTCCAAATTATATATAATATATAACGTATTCTGTATAATTCTAAAGTAAAAAAATAAAATATGCTGCTGACAAAAACAATTCTGGCAGACCCAAAAGGGAAAAATTTTTTTTATGAATTGTAATTTTTTATTTATTGTATTCATTACAAACAGTTATTTCTGCACAAGCTAAATTATTTCCTATAATTACTCACTCACTTTCTTAACCGCTTATCCAATTAGCGGGGTTCTAAGGCACACAGTAACACCCTGGATGGGGCGCCAGTCCATCGCAGGGCAGACACACATACACACCCATTCACCTGTAGGGCAATTCAGTGTCTCCAATTAACCTGACTGCATGTTTTTGGACTGTGGGAGGAAACCGGAGCTCCCAGAGAAAACCCACACAGACACGGGGAGAACATGCAAACTCCGCACAGAAAGGACCCGGACCACCTGCCTGGGGATCGAACCCAGCACTGTGCCGCATATTTCCTATTATTAATATTTTCATAAATAAATAGCTTTGAGAAGACTTACTTAAACACCATACTTAACTACAACATACTTAACTACAACATACACACTTAAGTTTCTATATGTGGGCTTGTGTGTCTGTATAATATGAAGGCCCTTACATGAAAAGTAGGAAGAACAGTGTGAAAAGAAGGGACTTCAGCTCAATATGAAGATGACAGGTCATAACAACAGGAAGGATCAATACCTTCACCATTGATGGAGATGTCAAAAGTGGTGGTTGGTTTAATTACTTTCAACCAGCAATCCAGCCGTCAAAAAATATGTCATAGACTGGCACTTGGCAGAACAAGAATGTTGGAACTGGAAAAGATCTTCAGATCTTTCGAATTATGGTTTTCTCTGTGGTCTTTTATATATGTGAAAACTGGACAATAAAATGGTTCAGGAAGAATATCTGGAGCTGGTGAAGGCTTTTAAGAGTACCTTAGACGACTTCTCATTGGAAGCCCAGAACCAAACTGAAGCTCTTTTATTTTGGACACATTAAAATATGAAACATGTTATCCAAAAAAAAAAAAAAAAGAAGCTATGCTTGAAAAAGTTGAAGGTAAAAGAGGAAGAGGATGGCCAGCAACAAGATGGAAGGATACAACTGGAGGAACCATCAATGAGCCAATAAAAAAAACTGAAAACCAAAGTAGAAGACATTATAGTTTTAAGAAATAGTATTGCTATGTGAATGTACTGGACTACAGTATTGAACAGGAGGTTTAGACTTCAGACATCAATGAGGGGCTGCTTTCAGGCCTTTTAGAGATAGAAAGATAGATAGATAGAGAGAGAGAGAGAGCGAGAGAGAGAGAGAGAGAGTATGCTATATATAGAGAGTATGATATATCAGAGGTGTAACAAAAAATCAATTAATTGGAACCTAAAGCAAGGTCACATGTCCACATCACTATACAAGAAGGTAAGGTTGCTTGGGGCAGCTCTATTAGAAAATTGCCAAACTAATATGTTGAAAGGGTATTACAATACCATGTGACTAAGCTCTTCAGTTTGACCCTTTCTACTATTTTTTTGCTCTATGCTTGGTTTTATATACTTGTGAGGCCCTGGAGGTGGCTGAAGTAGCAGTGTCTACATGCTATTCATGTTGTGTATAAGCTCACTGAAAGCTGATAATGATAACAATACATCTCATTTGAGTGTGAAAAACTTAATTTACAGTGTATCACAAAAGTGAGTACACCCCTCACATTTCTGCAAATATTTTATTATATCTTTTCATGGGACAACACTATAGACATGAAACTTGGATATAACTTAGAGTAGTCAGTGTACAGCTTGTATAGCAGTGTAGATTTACTGTCTTCTGAAAATAACTCAACACACAGCCATTAATGTCTAAATGGCTGGCAACATAAGTGAGTATACCCCACAGTGAACATGTCCAAATTGTGCCCAAAGTGTCAATATTTTGTGTGACCACCATTATTATCCAGCACTGCCTTAACCCTCCTGGGCATGGAATTCACCAGAGCTGCACAGGTTGCTACTGGAATCCTCTTCCACTCCTTCATGATGACATCACGGAGCTGGTGGATGTTAGACACCTTGAACTCCTCCACCTTCCACTTGAGGATGCGCCACAGGTGCTCAATTGGGTTTAGTCCATCACCTTTACCTTCAGCTTCCTCAGCAAGGCAGTTGTCATCTAGGAGGTTGTGTTTGGGGTCGTTATCCTGTTGGAAAACTGCCAAGAGGCCCAGTTTTCGAAGGGAGGGGATCATGCTCTGTTTCAGAATGTCACAGTACATGTTGGAATTCATGTTTCCCTCAATGAACTGCAGCTCTCCAGTGCCAGCAACACTCATGCAGCCCAAGACCATGATGCTACCACCACCATGCTTGACTGTAGGCAAGATACAGTTGTCTTGGTACTTCTCACCAGGGCGCCGCCACACATGCTGGACACCATCTGAGCCAAACAAGTTTATCTTGGTCTCGTCAGACCACAGGGCATTCCAGTAATCCATGTTCTTGGACTGCTTGTCTTCAGCAAACTGTTTGCGGGCTTTCTTGTGCGTCAGCTTCCTTCTGGGATGACGACCATGCAGACCGAGTTGATGCAGTGTGCGGTGTATGGTCTGAGCACTGACAGGCTGACCTCCCACGTCTTCAACCTCTGCAGCAATGCTGGCAGCACTCATGTGTCTATTTTTTAAAGCCAACCTCTGGATATGACGCCGAACACGTGGACTCAACTTCTTTGGTCGACCCTGGCGAAGCCTGTTCCGAGTGGAACCTGTCCTGGAAAACCGCTGTATGACCTTGGCCACCATGCTGTAGCTCAGTTTCAGGGTGTTAGCAATCTTCTTATAGCCCAGGCCATCTTTGTGGAGAGCAACAATTCTATTTCTCACATCCTCAGAGAGTTCTTTGCCATGAGGTGCCATGTTGAATATCCAGTGGCCAGTATGAGAGAATTGTACCCAAAACACCAAATTTAACAGCCCTGCTCCCCATTTACACCTGGGACCTTGACACATGACACCAGGGAGGGACAACGACACATTTGGGCACAATTTGGACATGTTCACTGTGGGGTGTACTCACTTATGTTGCCAGCTATTTAGACATTAATGGCTGTGTGTTGAGTTATTTTCAGGAGACAGTAAATCTACACTGCTATACAAGCTGTACACTGACTACTCTAAGTTATATCCAAGTTTCATGTCTATAGTGTTGTCCCATGAAAAGATATAATGAAATATTTGCAGAAATGTGAGGGGTGTACTCACTTTTGTGATACACTGTAATTCCCTTTTATTTCCTAAACTCAACATGTTTGTTTTTCTGTGTTCGTCCAGATCAACTCTGCTGTTTAAGAACCCAGATAAAGAGGATGTGGGCACCTTCTCAGTCTCTGTCACCAACACTGATGGTGTTTCATCCAGTTACAAAATCTCTGCAGAAGGTGATGTAATACTTATATAGAAAGAATGAACAAAAAGTCATTTAAAAGCAAGTCTGTTTACTTTGCTACCATCTTTGCATCTTTTCCAATGCCACTTTTACAAGGCCAAACAAACATTTTAAGCACAAATGTGAAGAATCTGACAAATGGTGCATAAATATTCAATTGGATAATTAAATAACACACATAAAACCTGTTTTGAAGTTAAATTTGAAAATGCATGTAAGGTATCATATAACCAACCATTTATCTGACTATTTTCCTTTACAGTGGTACAGGACATTGGTAACCTAGTGGGTAGAGCTTTGGGCTATCAACTGAAAGGTTGAGAGTTTAAATCCCAGCTCTGCCATGCAACCACTGTCGGGCCCTTATCCCTCTCTGCTCCAGTGGTGCCATACAATAGCTGACCCTGCGCTCTGACCCCACCTTCCAAACAAGCTGGGATATGCAAAGAAAGAATTTCATTGTACTGTACACCTGTATATGTATATATGACAAATAATGGCGTTCTTTAACTTACTTAGTGCACTTTTCAGAATATAACCATAACAAACACACACTATACAGTGCATTTCAGATTCATCTAACTAGGTTCACTAGTTATATTGCTGTAATTCAGTAATTTTCCTTAAGCATTTATGGTTCATTACAATAAGCAGTGTAGCTGTATTGTATTAGCCATTGCGCTGCTTTAAAAAACAAAACTATCTATTCCCCATTTGGGACATTATGCTAAGCCTACCTTGCTGTCATTGATACTTCTATGCAGCTAATTCACAAAGGTTTTAAAGAGTTTCGAGTCATAAGGTTGTAGATCTAACTGTGTAATTATATTACTGTATAGTAATTTTAACTTTTATAGTTTATTAGCACCAAAATTTTCATTTAGATCCAAGTCTATGTCAAGTGTAAGAATAAGATAAATCATTAAGTTGAGTGTTAAATATTATTCTGTTTATATATTTTTATATTCTACCCTTTTTTATTTTCTTTAACTGCATTTACTCTGTGCTGAACACTCGAATTTCCCCCTGGGGATCAATAAAAAAATCTTATCTTATCTTAGTCAGCGAATCATCCCTAGTCAGTGTTTTTAAAAGCACTCAGATCTCAACAACTTTTCTGGTACATTTATAATCACAAACATAGGCACCCAGGATATTCCGCTAGCACACCAGCGCCCAGAATTCCTAAACTCCTCGGTTCGAAACTTGGCTTTGCCACCGGTCGGCTGGGCACCATCTAGCGGGCATAATTGGCAGTGCCTGCTGCAGACACGTTTCTGCTAGGGTGGGATGACCGGACTATGTGGGTGGGGTCTTCAAACTCTGTGTAAGGACCCTGATTAGCAGATAGAGAGGCGCCTGTGCAGAATGCATTGGTGAAAAAGGGTTACGCTCGGTAGGAGAAGGCGTGAGCAGCAATATACCCACCTCGACTGCAATCAGGGATCCCCCAGCAGTGGAAGTCAAATTGACTATGGTAAATTGGGAGAAAATGCATAAATAAATAGAAAAAATATATATATAATCACAAACATCCTTGTTTTAAAATTAACAAAATAGTAAGTCCTAATCATATGTGAGTAGTGCTCCCAAACACTTAATGCCCTAAAAATTGTTTTAATTTCTCATTGCAGAGCTTGAGAAAATGTTGGCACTCAGCCATGACATCCGTAATCCAAGTAAGTAACCACATAGCAAAATATTTGCAGTAAAATTTACTTATAAATATATAGCAACAACATTGGCCATAATCTCATCTAAAAAGTCATATTTATGCCGCAGTGGTAAAACATGCTAGCACACCAGCGCTGACATTTCGAACTCGTAGGTGAAAAGATGCAGTCGGCTACTGCACACGTGTCAGAGGGGGCATGTGTCAGTCTCGCTGTCCTCAGTCGGAGCAGGGGTCAGCTCCAGTGAAGAGGAAGCATAACACAGCTGCATAAAAAAATAGAGATGCTAAAAATCCAAAGCAAAAAGGAGAAAATGCATAAAAAAAACAATAAAAAGTTATATTTATTGTTGTAAGAAATTGCAGTCAGACACAGAATACAAATTTATAGTGTTTTTCTATGTACTGTATTTGTTTTTTACAGTATAAAACTGTTTCAACTGAATCAAGCAAATAAATAATCCTACTTATTAGGACAGAGTTGTTCAGAGAGACATTTTTTAGATAAGTTAATTTAATTTTAATTAGCCAGCTGATCCATTTATTGTTAGCTAATGATAATGGCAACAACATTGCACTGAAACTGGCAAGCTGGCTGGGTAGCTTTGTAGCATGCTTATGAGATGTAGATGTCTAACTCTACCACTCAATGTACATTTATGTTTAAATAAAGTGTTTTCATACAGACCAGATTTAAGAAGCTCTCCTTAATTCAAGATAATAATGGGTGTGTTCGAAAACCTAGGGAGCCTCCTTGCTGTCTTACTGCCTACATAGGCAGCTGCCTAAGTAGAGAGGATTGTAATAAGTAAATGACTTATAAGTCAGGTTATTTGAACGCGCTACTTAGACAGCGATTCCATCGGGTTTCGCATTTAGCATTTTGCCATTCAAACCAATGGGATGGGGTGGCACAGTGTGCTAGCGTGTGAACTAACATCTTCCTTCGTGTTTCCCGAAAACATTAAAAATCAATAATATTTTATTTACGTTTAAAAATAACTCCATTCGTTTCTCCGCACCGTCAGCCATGTTTGTTTTTTTTTCTGTGAGAGAAGAGCTGCCGCACTGAATGCTGGGATTGCCTTCATCACTAAGGACGCTTCCGATGCTCACTCGTTCTTGAGTCAAAATAACATTGACATTTTAAGATGCCTAACTAGACAGCTTATTAAGGCATCTAGGATTTCGAACAGCCTCATTCTCGGGAGCACGTGTAGGATAACGTAATATGTTGTCTATGTAGAGAGCTCCCTAGCTTTTCGAACACACCCGATATGTGTGAATAGACTCAAATTCCCACAGACATACTTCAAAGACTTGTAAGAAGCCTTCTCAAAAAAGTGGCTGCTAGTGATAGAATTGCAAAACAATAAAACTAAAATATAAAATCACTGCAGCTTCTAACAGTGCACTTTTTTGTCCTGTTAATTTTAGCCTAGGCTAATTCCATGTCTGGCTGAGAACTATTCAACGGTTCAGTTGAGTTAAGGCCAAGAAATGATTGCAAAAGTCTTGACCGATGTCTTCAGTCTCCCATGTATTATCAGTCTGTTCAGGGCCTGTGAGGATTTAAAGCAAGCTGCATGGATGTCTGTGCCACTTTTGAAGGTCATGCATGTGAACCATGACAGCACACAAAATTCACCCTTGTCACCCCTGTTTCTGCCTCAGTTATCCCCCTGAAGGCAGAGCTTGCGTACAAAATTCTGGAGAGAGGTCGCGTGCGCTTCTGGGTACAAGCTGAGGCCATCTCCTCTGCCGTGACCTACAAATTCTTTGCCAATAACAAGGAGCTTGTCAAATGCGAGGTAAGCAATGAGCATCACACAAAGCAGCACTGACAGCTGGCGACATTGTCGTAAATCTTTGTGTGCTGGGTGAGGACTTTCTTAGTTTTTTTTAGGTTGACCCAGGCATGCAGTGCAGAATGTGAAGTCTAGACTTGAATGCCTTTGAAAATAATGTGATAAAAGATTTGATTATTAGATTAAATATCTTCAATCTTTATGGTAAAAATGTAGGCTTAATTTAATTTTACAGTGTTCTACAGGCAGCTGGTTGGTTGTTTTTGTATTTTTGTAAACCTTTTTATTAATTTTAATTTATTTTACATATAAACACAAAGACGCTGTTCACCAGAGCTGAGATCTCGAATACATCGTATCGAATCTCGGCTCTGCCTTGTCGGCTGAGTGGCTACATGAACGATTGGCCTGTTTTTTAGATAAGGGGCGGGACTAAGCCGGATGGGGACTCTCTCTCAGACTAGTGCGATTACAACCTTTGCTGGCTGGTTGGTGGCGCATGCACGGACATAGGGAAGGAGTGCGGTAGAGGGTGTGGCCCTCCGTGCACAGCGCTGTACCACACTGCACTCGTCAAGTGTAGGTGATAAGATGTTCGATTGCTGTGCACGTGCCGGAGGGGGCGTGGAGCAGCCTCGTCCTCCCCAATCAGGAGCAGGGACCAGCATTAGTGAGAGGATGATTGACGGGTAGAAATTGGATGCGCTAAAGTGGGAGAAAAAGGGGTAAAAAAAAAAAAAATTAAATAAACACAAAGACAATTCCACCAGCTCGGTGGTAAAACAATGCTAGCAGCACCTCATATATACATGAATATATAAAAAATAATGATGAAAAGAAAGGTTCCATTCTAGCTTTACTGGCAGAGAGATACAGTGAGCTTCCGGCCTTAAAATTTCAAAAAAGGTGGTTCATAAGAACAAGGAAAAGCAGCTGACACAAACTAATTCTATTAAAATCCAGTGTTAAATAAAAGGCACATAAGGACATACCAGTAAACATACCAGCAAGAACAATTCATCTTTTATTTGACTTTTTTTGTACTCTAGCAAAGTAAGATGAGTCACGACGCAGCCACAGGCATCATTGAGATGGTGCTGGATCACTTTACTGAAGAAAACGAGGGGACATATACTGTGCAGATTCAGGACGGACGAGGAAAAGCTCAGTCCACACTGGTGCTCATCGGAGATGGTGAGGCCCTTTGCACTAGAGTTATTTATTTGAATTGTGTCTCAGTTTTTTGCCTTCATATTTCGACTTACTGAATTTTAACTTGTCTTTTCTTCTGTTTTATCTTTAGTTTTTAAGGCAGCTTTGGCTGAAGCTGAATACCAGAGGAGGGAGTACATCCGTGTGAAAGAGGGTACTGAGTTTTTAAAAAGTAGTAGTAAAATTATACAATGTACATAGTTGTTAATTACTTCTCAGGTTAAATACTGTAGATGCTCTCCAATAGTAAATAATCAAAAATGTAACATTATAGCACCCAGGTGTCACAGCGGGATATTCCGTTAGCACACCAGCACCGAGATTCTGAACACCCCGGTTCAAAGCTTGGCTCTGCTACCAGTCGGCTGGGCACCATTGGCAGTTCTTATATAGAATTGGTCACCGTGTCTGCTGGGTGGGAAAAGAACGGAATAAGTGGGTGGGATCTTTAAACGCTGTTCAAGGACCATGGTTAGCAGACCTAGGCGCCTGTGCAAAAGTGGATGAGCTTCATATGCAAATCCATCAAGGCACAGGTGAAAAAGAAGGGGTTGAGGGACTGTGCACATGTCAGAGGGGGCATGGAGCAGGCAAATATACCCTCCTTGATTGCAATTGGGTATACTAAATCAGGAGAAAAAGGGACAAAATGCAGAAATAAATAGAAAATGATGTAACATCACATGGCCAAACATTTGAAGGTACAATTTCTACTAAGCAGTTTTGGGTAGTCCAGCCAAACCTATAGCTAATATGTTTAGCATATTGCTCTTCAAAAGCTCATTTTAACCAAGTCAACGTACACTATATGGCCAAAGGTTTGTAAACACAACACTCAAACATCACACCCTTCTTTCCTGCTGTAAGAGCATGCACTCTTTTTGTAAGGTTTTTAAATGCTGGGTTTAGTTTCTATTCATCTACAAGTATTATGTATTAAGTATTAATATTGTACATCATCCCAAAGAGTTTTATGCAGTTAAAATCAAGTTTTTATGAGATTCAGTCAGATTCTTCCACACCAAATAGGGGAAATCATTTCTAATAGACCTCTCTTTGCGAATGGGGGCATAGTTATGATGAAAAATGGTGAAGCAGTCTTCAAACTTCAAACTCTGTCTCTATCTCTCTCATAACTATGCCCTTATTCACAAAAAGAGGCCTATTTAGAAATGATTTCCCCTATTTGGTGTGGAATAATCTGACTGACTCTTATAGAAACTTGATTTTAACTGCAAGCAACTCTTTGGAATTATGTCCAATATTAATAAATTATATATATATATATATATATATATATATATATATATATATATATATATATAATTATTCCTATAATATAATATAATTCCTGTAGCTGAATAGAACCTAAACCCAGCATTCATGTTATAAAATGTGTTAAAAACCCTTACAGAAAGAGTGCAGACTCTTGCAGCCTGAAAAAAGGAACTACAGAGGTACCTTGAAACTCTACTTCAATTGGTTCTGGGAGTGGCGTTGAGTTTAAAAGGTGCTGAGTTTTAAGGTATTTTTTCCCATAAGGATGTATGAAAAACCTGTTACTGGAACCTGGAACTGCATATATTTCAGGTTAATGTAAAATAATGGGGTTGTTTTTGACACTTATACACTGAAACTAACACAAGTATAATATAAAACACTAAAATACAATTGAAAACAGTTAAAAATCAATATAAAAATACAATAAAACCTGCACTTTACCTTTACTTCTTTATTGTTTTCTTATGCTTAGTGGAGAGAACTTATGAGCAGTAATAATTAAGAAAGGTTTTTAATACATTAATTCACATTAAGCTTTTTTTAAAGTGTTTTAGACTCTCTCAGAAAAGCTGATTCTTACAATTTCTCAGAGCCTCGAGTTGTAACACAAGTTTGAAAGTGAAACAGTTAGGAAAATGCAGCTAAACACAGATACATGTGGAGCTTTCAGAGTGGTTTTGACGGTTATTCCACACAAATGCAGATTCGTCTTATAGTTGCACTTTGATGACCTTTTACCGCACCGCTTAAGCCGAGCGCTGAACAAAACAGCAGTCGCAAACACATTGAGTTTAAGGGAAACGTTAAGTTTAAGGGAAACGTTGAGTTTGAGGGAAACGTTGAGTTTAAGTGAAATGTTGAGTTTAAGGGAAGCGTTGAGTTTAAGGGTACAAATTTCTTTCTTTTTTAAATGCATTTTATCCCTTTTTCTCCCTGATTTTTGGTCAATTATGAGGAGTCCCTATCCAACTTGTCCTACCCTATGAACAACAGCCAATCATTGTTTATGCAGCTGCCCAGCCCAGCCGGATGGCAGAGCTGAGATACAATACAATGTATTTAAAATCCCAGCTCTGGTGTGCTAGCGTTTTTTACCGCTGAGCCACCTGCGTGGTGTGTACAAATTTCTTGACAAAGGGTGTTGAGTTTCAAAGATTTTTAAAGAAAGTTTAGGGGACGTTGAGTTACAAGGTACCACTGTGTATATATATTAGTATATATATATATACAGTGTATCACAAAAGTGAGTACACCCCTCACATTTCTGCAAATATTTCATTATATCTTTTCATGGGACAACACTATAGACATGAAACTTGGATATAACTTAGAGTAGTCAGTGTACAACTTGTATAGCAGTGTAGATTTACTGTCTTCTGAAAATAACTCAACACACAGCCATTAATGTCTAAATAGCTGGCAACATAAGTGAGTACACCCCACAGTGAACATGTCCAAATTGTGCCCAAATGTGTCGTTGTACCCTCCCTGGTGTCATGTGTCAAGGTCCCAGGTGTAAATGGGGAGCAGGGCTGTTAAATTTGGTGTTTTGGGTACAATTCTCTCATACTGGCCACTGGATATTCAACATGGCACCTCATGGCAAAGAACTCTCTGAGGATGTGAGAAATAGAATTGTTGCTCTCCACAAAGATGGCCTGGGCTTTAAGAAGATTGCTAACACCCTGAAACTGAGCTACAGCATGGCGGCCAAGGTCATACAGCGGTTTTCCAGGACAGGTTCCACTCGGAACAGGCTTCGCCAGGGTCGACCAAAGAAGTTGAGTCCACGTGTTCGGCGTCATATCCAGAGGTTGGCTTTGAAAAATAGACACATGAGTGCTGCCAGCATTGCTGCAGAGGTTGAAGACGTGGGAGGTCAGCCTGTCAGTGCTCAGACCATACGCCGCACACTGCATCAACTCGGTCTGCATGGTCGTCATTCCAGAAGGAAGCTGACGCACAAGAAAGCCCGCAAACAGTTTGCTGAAGACAAGCAGTCCAAGAACATGGATTACTGGAATGCCCTGTGGTCTGACGAGACCAAGATAAACTTGTTTGGCTCAGATGGTGTCCAGCATGTGTGGCGGCGCCCTGGTGAGAAGTACCAAGACAACTGTATCTTGCCTACAGTCAAGCATGGTGGTGGTAGCATCATGGTCTTGGGCTGCATGAGTGTTGCTGGCACTGGGGAGCTGCAGTTCATTGAGGGAAACATGAATTCCAACATGTACTGTGACATTCTGAAACAGAGCATGATCCCCTCCCTTCGAAAACTGGGCCTCATGGCAGTTTTCCAACAGGATAACGACCCCAAACACAACCTCCAAGATGACAACTGCCTTGCTGAGGAAGCTGAAGGTAAAGGTGATGGACTGAACCCAATTGAGCACCTGTGGCGCATCCTCAAGTGGAAGGTGGAGGAGTTCAAGGTGTCTAACATCCACCAGCTCCGTGATGTCATCATGGAGGAGTGGAAGAGGATTCCAGTAGCAACCTGTGCAGCTCTGGTGAATTCCATGCCCAGGAGGGTTAAGGCAGTGCTGGATAATAATGGTGGTCACTCAAAATATTGACACTTTGGGCACAATTTGGACATGTTCACTGTGGGGTGTACTCACTTATGTTGCCAGCCATTTAGACATTAATGGCTGTGTGTTGAGTTATTTTCAGAAGACAGTAAATCTACACTGCTATACAAGCTGTACACTGACTACTCTAACTTATATCCAAGTTTCATGTCTATAGTGTTGTCCCATGAAAAGATATAATAAAATATTTGCAGAAATGTGAGGGGTGTACTCACTTTTGTGATACACTGTATATATACAGTGTATCACAAAAGTGAGTACACCCCTCACATTTCTGCAGATATTTAAGTATATCTTTTCATGGGACAATACTGACAAAATGACACTTTGACACAATGAAAAGTAGTCTGTGTGCAGCTTATATAACAGTGTAAATTTATTCTTCCCTCAAAATAACTCAATATACAGCCATTAATGTCTAAACCACCGGCAACAAAAGTGAGTACACCCCTAAGAGACTACACCCCTAAATGTCCAAATTGAGCACTGCTTGTCATTTTCCCTCCAAAATGTCATGTGACTCGTTAGTGTTACTAGGTCTCAGGTGTGCATAGGGAGCAGGTGTGTTCAATTTAGTAGTACAGCTCTCACACTCTCTCATACTGGTCACTGAAAGTTCCAACATGGCACCTCATGGCAAAGAACTCTCTGAGGATCTTAAAAGACGAATTGTTGCGCTACATGAAGATGGCCAAGGCTACATGAAGATTGCCAACACCCTGAAACTGAGCTGCAGCACAGTGGCCAAGATCATCCAGCGTTTTAAAAGAGCAGGGTCCACTCAGAACAGGTGTTGGGGAGTTGGTCGTCCAAAGAAGCTGAGTGCACGTGCTCAGCGTCACATCCAACTGCTGTCTTTGAAAGATAGGCGCAGAAGTGCTGTCAGCATTGCTGCAGAGATTGAAAAGGTGGGGGGTCAGTCTGTCAGTGCTCAGACCATATGCCGCACACTACATCAAATTGGTCTGCATGGCTGTCACCCCAGAAGGAAGCCTCTTCTGAAGTCTCTACACAAGAAAGCCCGCAAACAGTTTGCTGAAGACATGTCAACAAAGGACATGGATTACTGGAACCATGTCCTATGGTTTGATGAGACCAAGATTAATTTGTTTGGTTCAGATGGTCTCAAGCATGTGTGGTCTCAAGCAAGCGTGTGGCGGCAATCAGGTGAGGAGTACAAAGATAAGTGTGTCATGCCTACAGTCTAGCATGGTGGTGGGAATGCCATGGTCTGGGGCTGCGGGACACATGAACTCCAATATGTACTGTGAAATACTGAAGCAGAGCATGATCCCCTCCCTCCGGAAACTGGGTCGCAGGGCAGTGTTCCAGCATGATAATGACCCCAAACACACCTCTAAGACGACCACTGCTTTATTGAAGAGGCTGAGGGTAAAGGTGATGGACTGGCCAAGCATGTCTCCAGACCTAAACCCAATAGAACATCTTTGGGGCATCCTCAAGCAGAAGGTGGAGGAGCGCAAAGTCTCGAATATCCGCCAGCTCCGTGATGTCGTCATGGAGGAGTGGAAAAGCATTCCAGTGGCAACCTGTGAAGCTCTGGTAAACTCCATGCCCAGGAGAGTTAAGGCAGTTCTGGGAAATAATGGTGGCCACACAAAATATTGACACTTCAGGAACTTTCACTAAGGGGTGTACTCACTTTTGTTGCTGGTGGTTTAGACATTAATGGCTGTATATTGAGTTATTTTGAGGGAAGAATAAACTGTTATATAATTTACACTGTTATATAAGCTGCACACAGACTACTTTTCATTGTGTCAAAGTGTCCTTTTGTCAGTGTTGTCCTATGAAAAGATATAATGAAATATTTGCAGAAATGTGAGGGGTGTACTCACTTTTGTGATACACTGTATATATATATATATATATATACTGTATATATACTGTATATATATACTGTATATATATAGTGGCGATTTCTCTAAGACTGCAAGGGAAGCTCAGCTTCCCCTAAAATGTCAAAAATTAAATGGTCAAATATGTACAGTTGTGTTAACATTTCATTGACTACAAATTCGTTAGAACACGTTCATCTCGAAGACGAGTTCGTTCAGAATCAGCTACTTATCACAAATCGACTGACTCGATTTTGTTAACTCCCGTAGCGTCAATGCATTTGCCCGTAGAAGCTGAGCGTCTATTCACTTCAATGGGACTGCATGGAACGGTTTTTTTCATTGCTTCGAAACTCGCCGGTCATTGGATAAATGCCTCGATTTTGTCCCGCTCCCGGACGCTGAGCGTCTCTGGGGTGAATGGAGCTGTGGGCGGGTCTGAACACGGGGGTTCTGCAAGATGGTTGGAGGATCAGTTGAATGGCTGAATCCCATTTTGATTGACAGCTATTTTGAGATCTACACGTCACTTAATCACTGGGAGCTTCAGTCTTATCGCGGATTTTGGCCAACTGCAACCCATTTCTTGGTATTTGCTTGGTGAAATTACTTGACCATTTTCATTGTTCATTGTGTAAATAAAACACACTCATAGTACAACCCCTGGCAAAAATTATGGAATCACCACTCTTGGAAGATGTTCTGTCAATTGTTTAATTTTGTAGAAAAAAAATAAATCACAGACATGCCACAAAACTATCATTTTTCAAAATGTCAACCTTCTGGCATTAAGAAATAATAAAAAAAAGAAACAAATATAATAGTTGTGGTCAGTCACAATTGCTTTTTTTAGATCAAGTAGAGGAAAAAAATATGGAATCACTCAAATCTGAGGAAAAAATTATGGAATCACTCTGTAATTTGCAGTTTAAAAACAAAACATCTGCAGCAGATTAGATTTGCTAATTATTCTTCAGTTTAAAAAGAGTGCTTACACCTCGGAGAGCTGTTGCACAAAGCAGATTGTCATGAATCATGGTTCCAACACAAGATATGTCAGTTGAAACAAATGAGAGGATTATAAAACTCCTTCAAGAAGATAAATCATTGTGGAATGTCGCAAAAGATGTTGGTTGTTCCCAGTAAGCTGTGTTTAAAATCTGGACCAAGTACAAACAAAATGGGAAGGTTGTAAAAGGGAAGCATACTGGTAGACCAAGTAAGACATCAAAGCATCAAGATAGAAAACTTAAAGCAATATGTCTTGAAAACAGAAAATGCACAACAAAACAAATGAGAAACAAGTGGCCGGAAAGTGGAGTCAATGTCTGTGACTGTGACTGAACTGTAAGAAATCACCTAAAAGAAATGGGATTTACATACAGAAAAGCCAAACAAAAGCCATCATTAACACCTAAAAAGAAAAGAACAAGGTTAAAGTAGGCTAAAGAAAAGCAATCGTGGACTGTGGGTGACTGGATAAAAGTGATCTTCAGTGATGAATCGCGAATCTGCATTGGGCAAGGTGATGATGCTGGAACTTTTGTTTGGTGTCTGTCCAATGAAATTTATGAAGATAACTGCCTAAAGAAAACATGTTAATTTCCACAGTTGTTGATGATATGGGCCTGCATGTCGGGTAAAGGCACAGGGGAGATGGTCTTCAATAAATGCCAAAGTCCACATTGAAATTTTGGACGCTTTTCTTATTCCATCAGTTGAAAGGATGTTTGGTGATGATGACTTCATTTTTCAAGATGATAATGCATCTTGCCATAGGGCAAAGGACGTGAAAACTTTCCTTCAAGAAAACATATAATGTCAATGGCATGGCCTGCAAATAGTCCGGATCTCAATCCATTTGAAAATCTCTGGTGGAAATTGAAGAAAATGGTCAATGACAAGGTTCCAACCTGCAAAGCTGATCTGGCAACAGCAAGAGACAGTTGAAGGCAGATTGATGAAGAATACT
The DNA here is from genome assembly GCF_030014385.1 of Trichomycterus rosablanca. Lineage (NCBI taxonomy): Eukaryota > Metazoa > Chordata > Actinopteri > Siluriformes > Trichomycteridae > Trichomycterus > Trichomycterus rosablanca. Next base: position 29,455,006 of record NC_085992.1, read on the forward strand.
GTTTGTCATTAGTTAACTCCATGCCTCAGAGAGTTTAAACCATTATAAAAGCCAGAGGTGGTGCAACAAAGTAATAATGGTGCAGTGTTTTCTAATGATTCCATAATTTTTTCCTCAGATTTGAGTGATTCCATATTTTTTTCCTCTACTTGATCTAAAAAAAAGCAATTGTGACTGACCACAACTATTATATTTGTTTCTTTTTTTATTGTTTCTTAATGCCAGAGGGTTGACAGTTTGAGAAATGATAGTTTTGTGGCATGTCTGTGATTTATTTTTTTTCTACAAAATTAAACAATTGAAAGAACATCTTCCAAGAGTGGTGATTCCATAATTTTTGCCAGGGGTTGTATTTGTTTCAGGACACTGGTCAAGTCCCTGGAAAAGACGCCTACTTGGTACAATAGGATCATAGGCCATTTTCCTTAAAAGGAACGGAGGGCAGAATTTATGTATAAATAAATTGACAAATTTTATGATGTAAGCCGACAATGAGCTCCCCCTCTTTGAAAGACCATCAGCCGCCTGTGATATATATATATATATATATATATATATATATATATATATATATATATATATATATTAGGGCTGTCAAACGATTAAAATTTTTAATCGCGATTAATCTCAGAATTTCATATAGTTAATCACGATTAATCGCATTTAATCGCATTTTTAAAAAATCTGTGTAAATGTTATAGAAAACAAGGATTTTTAAGTGAAATGTTACAATTAAAATGGTGAACACATTTTATGCTAAATGTACTTATGTTAAAAACTGCTGGGACAAGAGAAAACTGTAAGGGAGTTTTATTCACTCAAGAGACCCTTGACTTCGTATAAATGTCAGATTGTAGGTTAAAATTTCTCCATCAGCAAACATTGTGAGTGTGTTTTGACCCTTTGGGGCTTCCATAGTGCATGGAATAGCATGCTTGGCTAACAGTATGACTCTAGCTGTTTGCTATTCGGTAACAGAGGAAGTAATAAAGTATTCTGCTCCCGACAACTTGTGAATATACTGTGTATTTATTTCTTTATTAAGCAAGTGCATCATTATAATGCTCGGTTACATTATGTTAACAAACCGCAAATGCAACAAACGGTGGCAAGTCCGACGTTAAAACGTTGGTGCACGGTCAAGTCTCAACATGAACTACGGATGACTCGCAGGGCCAAATAGAATTTGCGTTAACGGCACTATTTTTTTTAATCGCGTTAAATTGAGATTGCGTTAATGCGTTATTATCGCGTTAACTTCGACAGCCCTAATATATATATATATATACGTATATATACACAGTACCACTGCCTCTAGATTTGGATGTGATGTTTTTGCATTGTGTTTACAAACTTTTTTTTTTAACCTTATTCTGTGCATTGGCTCAGTTAAAGCTGAGTTAAAGCTCTTTAAGGCTGCATACAGTTGAAATATTTGAACCAAAAGTCTACAAATAACTGATGTGATCAGCAGATGTGTTCTAATTACTAATATAATATTTTAATATGTACAATTATCTCTCTTTTCCCTAGGACCTCATTTTAGCCAGTTCCTGTCTGTCCACGTAGGAGATGATGCCAGCGTCAGTATCATCTGCAAGGCAAGTCAGACAGTGCTTGTGCCCAGTACACACATCTCAAACAAATAGCCTGACTTTATTGTCCACATAGATCCAAATGACTTATATGTCAGGCTTTATTTGTCTCAGTCATAAAGATATCATTGTGGTGGCTCAGTGTTCCAAGCAACTCTGAACGGCCATATATCAGGCTTTCTCCATCATCACTGCCAACCGCCTGATGTGCGTTTGGCCTCCCCTCTCCTCAGGTGGCTAATCTGAAGAAAGAGTCTGCATTTCACTGGTTTAAGAACGATGTGGAAGTGATTCCAGGGGTGCCTGCTGACCTGAGCTCTGGAGTGTGTAAACTCCCACTGTCTTTGGTAAGATCTTGGATTTACTCGATATTAGACTCTTAATAATTTTAACTGTGCCATGCTGTTGTTAAGCTTAACCAATAACACAACAGAAATTCACAGCAATGTAACCTTTATACAGCCTGTCAACAAAAAATAACATCCACTTATCTAGACAATTGCAAATATGTTACATTCTGTTTGAGGGGCACAAAAGATGATATCTTCTTGATTTCAAATTCTGAAAAGTAAAAATGCAGTTCTGTTTCCTATAAATATGTGCTGACATAACTGACAAAATAAGTCTGGATAACCGTGCCTTCTACATGGTGCTACTTGAACTTTGTATTCATCTTTTTACCACATACTGAAGATCTTATTTTAAATAATACTAAAGAAAATTGGCTGCTTTTTAAAATTCTTTTAGATCTTATGTAATCCAACAGGTATTAAAAACAAAGCAATTAAAAGTTAGGCTATATATTCATAATATTGTTACCTATAATATAGATACAGTGGTACCTTAAAACTCAATGTCAGTTGGTTCTGGAGGTGGCGTTGATTTTAAAAGGCATTGAGATTCAAGGTATTTTTTCCCATAAAGATGTATGACAAACCTGTTAATGTGTTCCATGGTCCTGTGGAACTGCATATATTTCAGATTAATGTAAAAAAAATGGGGTTGTTTTTGACACTTCTACACTAAAAATAACACAAATATAATTTAAAAAAAAACACTGAAATACAATTGAAAACAGTTGAAAATCAATAAAAATACAATGAAAATGCACTTTACCTTTACTTCTTTATTGTTTCCTTATGCTTCTTAATCATGGAGATGCTTGATGTTGGAATACCGTATTCCGTTCAGTAAAGGTGCATTCACATGAGAAGCTTAACGTGACTTATTGTACTAAAACAACTAGTAGGGAATTTCATTAGTGGAGAGCTTATGAGCAGTAATAAATAAGAGAGGTTTAATGTTTCTATGTCATTCTTTTAATACATTAATTCACATTAAACTTTTCTTTTAACATTAGGGGTTTAGACCCTCTCTAAAAAAGCTGATTCTTACAATTTCTCAGAACCCTGAGCTATAACACAAGTTTAAAAGTGAAACAGGAGAAATATCCAGACAAGCATAGAGCCATGTGGACACTTTCAGAGTGAATTTGATGGTTATTCCACACAAATGCAGATTTGTCTCATATAAGCTCTTTGATTAAGTTTTACTTTCTTAACGAAGGGCGTCGAAGATTTTGAGTTTAGGGGACGTTGAGTTACAAGGTACCACCACTGTATTTCATGATATAGTTAACTCAGCACCATGGCTTGGTGGGTAGCACTGCCCTCTTACAGCAGAAAAACCCAGACACGCAGAGAACATGCAAACTCCACTCAGTGCTACCCACCAAGCCACTGTGCTGCCCCATTTTCTAAAACAGCACAAATTAAATATTAATCATATTATAAAAACATACTGCTCCTTATAAGTAAAAAATGCTGTTTAATTTATGTGGTATATGGCAACACCAAAGAATCGACATGCAGCAATACAATATACAATTCAAACATTTTATAATATTTAAATATACCAAACGCAACATATGAACTGTTTATTGTTGTTTCATGTCAATAGCCAAGGTTATATACTACAAAATACAGGGTACTCTGAAAAGATTTGCTGCTATAATTATGGTAATTCTGAAATATGTTTGAGTATGGTTCTATAAGACTCTCTGTTATCTGGGGTTATTATGTTGGGTAAGCAACGAGTTCTGAACTGAAAAGCTTTACAACTGAAAAGCACTCTTAGACTCTGAAAACATCCCAACAACCCCATTGTTCTCTCAATTCCCTCAACACTGAGACAAAACAGCATGGAATATGTAGTCATAGATGTACATTAATTATAATTATAGGCATTTTAAAAAACATAGGTTTATAAAACAGGGCTTATAAAAAATAAAAATAAAAACAACATTATGCTGATATGCTAAAAGATGGATGAATGGACAACAGATGTTCAAATGAAATAATTGCCGACTATTAATAAAGAAAGAAATTACACATTAGCCGAACACAAGTTAAGCTTATAACCGAACTATGAGGGTTCTTCAAAAAGTTTCTGCACTTTTAAACTATATTTATTAAGAATTTCAAAAACAAATTACATCACTTTTCTACACAGTCAACCTTCCGATGCATTTTTCCCAGCGTCAAACCAACCTTTTAATACCATCAGCAAAAATGTTTTTGGTTGAGCGTGTAGCCACTGATGCACCGCTGCTTTCACATCATCTTCAAATGAAAATCTTCTTTCCCTTAAAGCTTCTTTGAGTGGTCCAAAAAGGTGGAAATCAGATGGCGCTAAATCCGGACTATAAGCTCTCCCTCAGTCTCTCAGTCTCGACCAGTTACTACTCCTCCTGCCCTTACCGTTTCCAACCAAAATATAAAAGTGTGAAAACTTTTTGAAGATCCCTCATATTTATTTTGTGCACGATGTGCCATCTAGTAATGTACGTTCTTGTCTAGAAACTTGGTGGTCTGTTGACCGCTAAGGCGTGTTATAAGTAAGCAAAACTAACAGTTTTTGTAATAGGAAGTCACACTGGTCAAATGACCAGTGCTCAGCGCTTTTAGATACAAGTAGGTTCAGTGTTAGGGCTTCTAGTGTTATGTAGTCACCCCCTAACAGTGGGTCCATGGGATTTTGTTTCTATCATATTGGAAGAGACAGCCTGGCTTGTAGTCACTGTTACAGTTCATTCCAGTGTTGTTCACTGGGTTGAGGTCAGGGCTTTGTGTGGGCCACAGTCACATCAAACTGGTCAAACAATATTTTTATGGCCTGTGGTTTGTGCACAAGGGCACAGTCATGCTAAAAGAGGCAAGGTCTTTCCCCAAACTGTTCATAAATTTGGAAGCATAGAATTTCTTTTATAGTATTAAACCTGAGCTTAATAATTTAGTTATGTGCCAATGCAAACTCTAAAGTGTTTTATTTGAACGTTGTAACTAAAGTTTTACAACAATGGATTACATTGTTTTGTTTGCAGGGTATTAGAGATGCTGCAATTATGGTGCAACTCAGCTGCAACAAATGTTATTAAACTGCACAATATTTGTGCTAGGAAAAATCCTGCATTCATATACTTTGACAGATTTGTTAGGAGTGCCCATTTAAGTTTCATGTTCCGACATGTTTTTATTTTATTTTTACAATCTATTGTACTATCCTGTTCTATTGCAAATCATATTTGAGGATAAATGTGGCTGAATGGGAATAATAATGATGCAGATGTTTTGATAATTTAGATAAAATGGTTGACTCCTCAAATGATGAAATGTGCCAAATGCTCTGGTTAACTGAAATATTTAGACTACATTTAGACTACTGCCAAACAAATATGCACCATAATTTACCTAAATCAACCACCAATACATTTGACTTAACCTAAATGCCACAGCTGAAAAAGTCTGCCTTACCTAAGAAAAAAGTACAAAGACCCAACAATCAGTGTGTTGGGTTTTTACTAATATTTTGTCAGTCATAATTATTGAAAAATTTATATATTGAATATTCATTCATTCATCTTAATTAACCACTTCATTCTAAACAAGGTCGCGCTGGGTAGAAACACATCCTGGACACGACACCAATTCATCACATTCACTCTCAGTCTTAGGGCCAATAAAGATCAGCCAATCCAATTTGCATGTATTAGGGAGGAGGAGGGAAACTAAAGTTCCTGGAGGTAATGTAGACATTGAGAAAAAAATAAAAATAAAACAAACAGAGCTGAGGTCTGAGCACCTTGGTAACATCCACACTAACCTCTGCCCCTCTGTGACAATATGCTGGAATATTGCAAATATGAGTACCCCCAGGTAACACTTGCTCAGGGCTAAAACACACCATAGACAGTAAGCCAATCCATTATGGGCATCATATTTATTTTTCTACATGGTCACCTTTCCCAGCATTGTACCAACTTTATAATGCCATCAGCAAAAATGTTTTTGGTTGAGTGCGTAGCCACTGATACACCGCTGCTTTTACATTATCATCACATTAAAATCTTCTTCCCCTTAAAGCTTTGGTCCAAAAAGGTGGAAATCAGATGGCGCTAAATCCGGACTATAAGCTCTCTCTCAGTCTCTCAGACATGACCAATTACTACTCCTCCCACCCTCACAAAAATATAAAAGTGCAGAAACTTTTTGAAGATCCCTTGTATATATACAGTATATACAGTATATTCACTAACTTACTCATACTTTCTTTGCTTTCAGGATTTTTCAAACCTCTAGTGTTCCAGTTAATAACACATATTTTATAAAGAACATGAAATAATAAACTACCTTTTTTTCTTTTTTTTCAGTTCATCTAATCTTGGCAACACTTGTAGCCAAACAGAAATAAAAAATTTGACTTTGAATATTTATCCCAGAACAATAGTTCCTGATTGCAGCTGTGGTCACTTTAAAGTTCCAAAATTGCTGATCAACTGCAAGGCTGTACTTAATTTTCATAGTTTTTGGGTGTATTTGCACTAGATTACAGGCTGTGCCACTTATTCTGACAAAATACAAACCCCATTTTCAGAAAAGTTAGGACGTTTTGTAAAAAGCAATTAAAAAAGAATCTATTTTGGTATATATTGTATATTTCTCTTGAATATACTGATTTACTTTTTAATATGTAGTATGTGGTTTGGGGTGGCACTGTTGCTTAGTGGGTAGCACTGTCGCCTCACAGTAAGTCCTGGGTGGGGCGGTCCGGTCCTTTCTGTGCAGAGTTTGCATGTTCTCCCTGTGTTTGCGTGGGTTTCCTTCAGGAGCTCTGAAGGAGCTTATTAGGATTAATAATAAAAAAGTGGCAGCATGGTGACTCAGTGGGTAGCGCTGTCACCTCACAACAAGGAAACCATGGGTTCAAATTTCTGGCTGGGCAGCCAGGGTTCTTTTCTGTGTGGGGCCTGCATGTTCTCCATGGGTCAGCGTGCTCTAGTTATCACTCACAAGTCCACAGACATGCAGTCAGGCCGACTGGAGCTACAAAAAATGCCCTACATGTGAGTGTGCATGAATGTGTGTATGTGTGTCCTGTGATGGACTGTCGACTTGTTTGGGGTTTTTCCTGCCTTTCGTGTACTGAATTGGACCCACGGCAACCCTAAACAGGATAAAGAGGTGGTAAAACAGACAATGAATTAAAAAGAAAGTAATTTTAAAAGATTACTTACACAACGGGGTTATAAGTTCAGCTTTTTCCATTATAATCAGTTACAAGAACACTGTGTGACCTTATGTACCAAAACTGCAGTTAGTCAGTAGTCATGATTAATGAATTAGGAAAATTGAAAAGCTGTTTTTACCTTATTGTATATATATATACTGTATATATATATATATATATATATATATACAGTATATACAGTATATATATATATATACAGTACGTATATATATAAAATGATCAGCCATAACATTAAAACCACCCCCTTGTTTCTACACTCACTCTCCATTTTATCAGCTCAGCTCCACTATATACTGTATATATACAGTCTGAAAACTTTATTTTCATAAATGCTTTGGAATGTCTCACAAATGGTCTTACCAAGTATTTATTTGTGTTTACATGCTTCGTTTCATGGAAAGCTTTTAATTAACAGATAAAACTGTATAAAAAAGTCCATGTGTTTGCTTTCTTCCAAAATGTATTCCAAAATGTCCCGATTCTAATCCAGAGGACAGTTATTTGGATTTACAGGTGTAGTGGTGTTAGTCTCTGCATCAACTTGCCAATCCAAAGTGATTTTTAGAATCTACTGCTTGTCTCTTGCCACCAGCATAGTGCATGTAACAACTATAACAATATGTTAATACAGGCTTTGAATATTTTCAAAATGACAAAGTGAAACGAGAGTACCCAAACAGAAAAATGGCAAATGAATATGCAACAGTTCTAAGAGCACAATTATATAATACAATATTAGGGAATAGGAAACAGTTCCAAAGCTAATCAGCCTAACTTCCTTTGTCTCCCAGTACACAATGATTTGAATAGCATTTGTGCTTCAGCAATAATCCAGTTCTAGCAGTTCCAGGTGTGGGTGCTTTTAGCCCACGCTCATTTTCATCTTCGTATACGACTAAAGGGAACAGAACTTATACAGTAATACTTTTTACTTTACTTTTTAAGTTACGTGAGCATCCCACTGAAACCTTACCCAAGTGGCCTATTTCACAAAGAAAATTTTTTTCTTTTCTGAAACCCTGCCTGCAGTTCTCCAAAAAGGATGTAGGAGTGTACAAAGCAACTATCAGCGATGAGAGAGGACAAGATGAATCTCAGGTGGATATTTCTGGCAAAGGTAATGTCACTCTTGAAGTACTTAAATGTTTCATATTTGTGCATCTGGAAACACATCACCTCAGTTTCCCTTTTCTCTTTCCCACAGTCTTTGACAACATCATTAATGAGCTCTCGCGTGTGGCCGGTACGTATAACATTAGCATTTCAGCATGCTGTGCCGCTCATTGGGCCTCTCGAAAGCTAGTCAGCATTCAGTGCAGAACCACAGATCGATGTCAGATCGACAAGGTTTTACTTAATAGATTTAAAGACTGGAGCTATCTTAAACCGAACATGAATTACAATTAAGCTTTTTATGATTTCCCATATATCATCTTTAGCACTGATGCAGGATGACTGCTGAGTCATGATGGAGAAGATAGAAAATTTGCTCCCAGTGCAGTCTGGCTAAATGTCAACCCTTAGAACTTTTATGTAGTGGACTAGGTTTCATCCGTTCTGTAGTATCTCAATGTACAAAATGAGAAAAAAAATGGGAAGGCTTTCAATAGTGTCAAAAATAGTGTACAGTATGTGGCTTACTATTTATTAAAATATTATTCCACAGTACCTCTATATTTATGTGAACACATTTTCACTACATTAAAAAACAATCGTTTCTGGTATTTTTAATTTTTTTATTTTTGCAAGCATAACAGCCTGAGATGGTGTAACTGTCTTGCCATAAATTCACATAAACAATTTAAAAAAGTAAGCCTGTAGGTGAACTGGCAGTTCTAAATTGCTACTAGATGTTGGTGAGTAAGTGTGTTTAGTCATGTGATAGACTGGTGCTTTATTCAGTACTACACTGATCAGCCATAACATTAAAGCCACCTCCTTGTTTCTACACTTACTATTAATTTTATCAGCTCCATTTCCCATATAAAAGCACTTTGAAATTGTACAATTACTGACTGTAGTCCATCTGTTTCTCTGCATGCTTTGTTAGCCCCCTTTCATGCTGTTCTTCAATGGACCACTACAGAGCAGGTATTATTTGGGTGGTGGATCATTCTCAGCCTTGCAGTGACACTGACATGGTGGTGGTGTGTTAGTGTGTGTTGTGCTGGTATTAGTGGATAAGACACAGCAGCGCTGCTGGAGTTTTTAAACACCTCACTGTCACTGCTGAACTGAGAATTGTCCAACAACCAAAAATATCCAGCCAACAGCGCCCTGTGGGCAGCGTCCTGTGATCGTCTCTGACTTTACATCTACAAGGTGGACCAACTAGGTAGGAGTGTCTAATAGAGTGGACAGAGACAGGACATGGTATTTAAAAACTTCAGCAGCGCTGCTGTGTCTGATCCACTCATACCAGCACAACACACACTAACACACCACCACCATGTCAGTGTCACTGCAGTGCTGAGAATGATCCACCACCTAGTACCTGCTCTGTCGTGGTCCTGTGGGGGTCCTGACCATTGAAGAACAGGGTAAAAGCAGGCTAAAAAAAAGTATGCAGAGAAATAGATGGACAACAGTCAGTAATTGTAGAACTACAAAGTGCTACTATATGGTAAGTGGAGCTAATAAAATGAACAGTGAGTGTAGAAACAAGGAGGTGGTGTAATGTTATGGCTGATCAGTGTATATGACACACCATGATAGGATAAAAATAAGGATTCACAGTGATAGTGATGCAAAGTACCAGTGTGACTGGAGAACTGTGCCTGTTAAATGTGAATGAATGGGTGAGCTGCTAAAATTGTGGTTAGGGTATTGTGCATAAAGTATTAAAGACTATAAGTAATTCATGTGGTGGAGTGAGAAGGTCAGTAGCTGTTCTACAAAAAAAAAAGATTATATACACTCTTACCGTGAGTCAAAAAGGGACCTCTGTACCTTTGTCCATGACAATGGCAATTCTTTTTTTGGCAATGAAAGAACAAAATTCTTTCATTGTTGCAGTGCCAGATCATGATAAATAATTCAGACTGCTGATTGGCTAGAACTTTGATGTGTTACCAGTGGGGCTGAGGTTTATCGCCTTGGCTGAGCACCAGTTCTTAAACTTCGTAAACAGTATGTGCATTTCGCATGGCCACTTTGATTTCGGCTTTCATAGCTGTGAGTTTTACAGATCTTAATGCAGCAAATCTTTAAGTCCTTCATTTGTCCAGTTTTTTAGGAAGCTCAGAATCAGAATCAGCTTTTATATTGCAAGTATGTTAACACACACAAGGAATTTGTTTTCGGCTGTTGTTAGCTCTCTACAATGTACAAACAATACAAAAAACAGACAAAACTATACAGATAATGTACAAATTTAACATGCTAGACAGAATTTAGTATATGTAAAGAAAATAGAAAAATAGCATAAATAAATAGTAAAAAATTTAAATGAAATTACAGTAATGTACAGTATGAATAAAGTGCTCTGTGGCATGTAAACAACAGTTCAGTTCTGGTTATTAATATGTTTGATGGCATTTGGGAAAAGTAAGCAAGTAATTTACTTCAACTTTAAATTTAATTTACTTACTTTAAAACCTTCAAGCACAAGCAAGTTCTTAATTAAAATTCTGTCTTCAGGGCCGCTCAGGTGGCGCAGCGGTAAAATACGCTAGCACACCAGAGCTGGGATTTCAAATACATCGTATCGAATCTCAGCCCTGCCATGCGTCTGGGCTGGGCGCCTACATGAACAATGACTGGTTGTTGTTCATACAGGGTGGGGAGCCAGATAGGGACCTCATAACTGATGCAATTATGACCTCTGCTGGCTGACTGATGGCGCCTGTGCAGAGTTGGGGAATAATGCTGATCAGGGTGTGGCTCTCCATACACAAAGCTGATTCGCATATGAACTCGCCTCGTGCAGGTGAAAAGATGCAGTCGGCTACTGCACACATGTCGGAGGGGGCGTGTGTGCGTTGCAAAACTCCTCAGTCAGCAGTGGGGGGTTGTATCGGTAGAGGTGAAGAATAACACAATCAGGGTAATTGGATACAACTAGATTAGGGAAGAAAAATGGGGGTAAAATCTGAGAAAAAGAGAGGTAAAACATAAACAATTTATTTTGTGTTTTAATAATGTCATCTGCTGGTGTTAAGCAGAAACACAAAAGCTTTGTCATGGTGACCAATATTTTAAATAAGTTGGTAAACATTGGTAAACATTTGCCAAAGTTATGGGCACTATTATATATAATAGATAGAAAGAGAATTTAAAAAGTTACTTACGTATTTGTGATTGGTTCATATGCAATGCCATCATTTTTACTGGAGATTTATTTCCCTCACCCTTTATTTCATATTCCCTTTATAAACACATCAACTTTTCACCAAGTAAAACCTCTGACATGTTTAAAAAAACATACCATGCCAATTTAAAAACAGCATTAAACAAGTGGATGGAAAATAAATTCTGTATGCAGTATCTTCTGCATGATTTATGAGATGGTGCCTGCTCCCAAAGCCCAGTGTTAATACTAATGTCCTGATAGCTCCATAGGGTTTGCATTATTAGTTGATAATACAAACAGAAATTACACTGTACCATGGTTCCTAGTGTTTCTGGTATTTTTTGGCTGAGCCCCACATCGATCGCATTGCTGCCTTGTGGGACTATGGCATGTCTTTCCATGTCCCATCACTAATCCCCTTTCCCCAAACCAATCGCCAGTTTCTCTTCTCCAAACCCCATGGTGCATCTCAGCCCAAAACTGACAAGTGTTCCAGCAGAAAACCTGTGGTTCTTTTTGACTTGAACAGGGGCCAGCGCCTCTGAGTTGGTGATCCACTGCACTGCTGAGGGCATCATGCTGCAGTGCCATATAAAATACTACACAGAAGAGATGAACATATACTGGCAGCAGAAGTACGTATATTCTTTCCTTCCTGTCTATCCGCAACATACTGAAGTCATTGAATAGCATGATAGGAGCTGCATTATTGGTGGCACAGTGGTAAAACATGCTAGCACACCAGTGCTGACTGCTTGAACTTGGCTCATATGAGGGTGTGACTGCTGGAGGGAATTCCTCATAACTGCTGCAATTATTACCTGTATCTGGCATCTGCACAATGCGATGGAGATAATAGAGATCTCTCTATACACAATACAGATCTCCCTATGAACCTGCCTCATGCAGGTGATATAAAGCAGTTAGCTACTACACACATGTCAGAGGGAGTGTGTGATAGCCAGGGCCCTCCTCGGTCAGGAGTAGAGGTCAGCAGCTGTAGAGGAGGCGAAATTAAATAATTGTATATGACTAGATTGGGAGAAAAAATGTGGAAAATGCATTAAAAAAGAAATGAGATGAGTACGCTCACTCTCAATTCCGAGCGGAATGCCGGCCCTGCATGTACACACTAGTTGAGTGTGTGGTGTGAGAAGTTGATTATTGATCTATGGGAAATTAGCAGACCAAGTGACAGGCAATGTCAATATAAATCAAATTTATAGTTACCTAATGCTTCAACCCAGGGGGAAATTACAGCATGTAGAATGCTAACACTTGCTGAATTAGATTGTTGTCCTATATGCAGGCCACTTCTGTTCCACATTCATAGCTGTTCTAATCCTTTTATTTACAATCTGTGTACATTTTCTTCATTTACTTACAATGTTATTTTATATACACTGATCAACTATAACATTAAAACCACCTCCTTGTTTCTACACTCACTGTCTATTTTATCAGCTCCACTTACCGTATAGAAGCACTTTGTAGTTCTATAATTACTGACTGTAGTCCATCTGTTTCTCTGCATGCTTTGTTAGCCCCCTTTCACCCTGTTCTTCAATGGTCCGGACTCTCCCAGGACCACTACAGAGTAGGTATTATTTGGGTGGTGGATCATTCTCAGACTTGCAGTGACACTGACATGGTGGTTGTGTGTTAGTGTGTGTTGTGCTGGTATGAGTGGATAAGACACAGCACACCTCACTGTCCCTGCTGGACTGAGAACAGTCCACCAACCAAAAATATATCCAGCCAACAGCACCCTGTAGGCAGCGTCCTGTGACCACCGATGAAGGTCTAGAAGATGACCTCAAACAGCAGCAATAGATGAGGGTTCGTCTCTGACTTTACATCTTTAAAGTGGACAGTGAGTGGACACAATATTTAAAAACTCCAGCAAAGCTGCTGTGTCTGATCCACTCATACCAGCACAACACACACTAACACACCACCACCATGTCAGTGTCACTGCAGTGCTGAGAATGATCCACCACCCAAATAATAACTGAGAAACAGATGGACTACAGGCAGTAATTGTAGAACTACAAAGTGCTTCTATATGGTAAGTGGAGCTGATGAAATGGACAGTGAATTTATATATATAAATTCGCAAAGACACACACATGTGCACACCCACATACATAAATATTTATACATGTGCCACAATTCTGATACATTCAGTTTTCAGTTACTCTCTGCCTGATGGCTCTGGGGACAAAGGATTTTCAGAGTGTGTCCGTAGAGCAGCTCTGTGACAGTAATCTGCCACTGAACACACTTCTCTGTTTCAGTAAGGTTGTCTGCAGTGGATGATTTTTATTGTCCATAATGGAAAGCACTTTGCACAGAGTCCTTTTCTCTGTCTCAGTTGCTAGTGATTCTAACTCCCTCCTTTTTTTTTTTTTTCTTTTTTCTCCCCCTTTAGCGCATCCAATTATTCAATTTTGCATCGTGCTTCCTCTCTGTCTATGCCGAACCCTGCCCTGACCGAGGAGATCGAAGCTAACCCATATCCCCTCCGAAACATGAGCAGCAGCCGGATGCATTTTTGCCACCCACACATTTAAGAGTTTGGCGCCACCTAGCGTTGCATGCGGAGAGACACACCCTAAGAGCACTCATTCCTCATCTCTTGTGCAGGCGCCTCTAATCAGCCGGCAGAGGTCGTAATCGCATTCTGACAGAGAGAGACCCACATCCGGTTCTTTGTCCCACCCCCCATACTGAGCAACCAGCCAATCGTTGCTCATACAGCCACTCAGCTTCGAAAAGGTGAAGCATAGTTGGATTCGATACCAGGTACTCAGAATCCAGCTCTGGTTGCAGCGTGTCTTTTTACCGCTTTTTACATCCCTCCTTTTAATGCTGCCTCCCCAGCAGACCACAGCATATAAGAGGGTGCTAGATTGATAAAACATCTGCAGGAGTTTCCTACATATGTTGTAGGATATGGGTATCTGGGTATCTCCAAAACAAAACTAAAAACTGAAGCAAAACGGAAAGTATCTACAAACCTGCATTGAACTCTTCTGTTTAGGAAACTACATACTCACATGTCAGTCAGAGTGTGGCCTGTCACCAGTGAAAGGCATTGGAACTAGTTATTACAGCAATGGAAGAAGGTCGACTGGTCTTGGTACCAGACATCTCCAAATGTTTTACAAAGTCCATATCACTGGAGATTAGAGCTGTTTTGCCGGAGTGTTAGACGGGTGTTTTGGCACACGTTTATGAAATTTTTTTTATTGTGACTGCACTAGGCTCTGTACATAGAAAAATAAAGGTGGCAGGCAATATTTTGCTAACCACAAAAAGTTTATATGCAGCAAATGTATGAATGTATGCTCCCTCCCTATGGAACTCTCTCCCTAAACACATACGAGACTGTCCTGATATGTCCACGTTTAAGTAACTTCTCAAAACCCACCTGTTTAGAGCTGCATTTAACTTGTAACAATGTAATTGTTTTTATTTATACATTTTCTATTCTTTTTGATATGTTTTAGTGTATGTTTATTGCTGTTTGTTTTTCTACTCTCCTCCCACTTCTATCTATACCTCTCATATTCTTGCTTATATGTTTTAATGAAATGTCTTAATGCTGTTTTCTCTTCTTCCTCCTAGTAAGGTTTAATTAATTATCCTGATGCTTATTAATGTGGTGTGTTAATTTTGTACTATGATTTGTACGGTTTTGTGTTGTTTTTATGATTACTTGCTTTTTATGTAAAATGTAAAGCATCTGAGTATCTTAAAAAGCGCTATATAAATAAAATGTATTATTATTATTATTATTATTATGAATATGCAATTGGAGTCTTGCGTTTAAGGGCAAAACTAGGTTGGTTGTTGAGTTACTCAGTTAAAAAACCCAACACATAGTCAATTTAAGAATATGCCTTGATGCCCATTCCTGTTTATCAAGAGTTAATATGAACCTCTTGCTTTCCATAGGCAAACTAAAATCACTTCATCTGAAAGGCTGCGTGTTAGTGGCATGCCTAACATGGCCACTCTGGAGATAGTTGAACCTACAGACAAGGATAAAGGTTCATACACCTTTGTGCTCTCAGACACAGATAAAACCTATACTCGCACTTTTGAACTCTCCGGTGAAGGTAAGTACAGCTTAGAATGTTTAATCCATCAAAGATTTGAGTTTTTTATCCTTTAAAAGCTTGATGACCTTTATATGATTTACAGAAGGTACAGCATTAACCATTCCCTTAGTGGCAGCCCTGAAGGAACAGGCAAAGTCCAATTAAAACAAACTTGTAGAAGGGTTTAATAAATAAACTAAATAATCATTTTACTAATACTTTCAGCCTAAAATTGTGTTCCAGATCTCTTCCGGCAACAACATTTATGAAAGTCCAATTCAGTCACAGCTTTAGGCTCCACCTGAATAGTATATTCTGCATCAGTGGTATGTAAGGATTTGACAGGACTTTCAATCACAGGATCTCAATTACACATTACTTGTAAAGTTTTTACTCAGTGTTTTCAATATTGATCTATACAACAGTTATAACATTCACACAGTTATATAATCCATTTCTTTGTTAGGTCTACATTTACACTTTTGGCATTTAGTAAACGCTTTTGTCCAAATCGACTTGCAATAGGAAGAAAAAGTGGCTTGCTTAATAGCACAACTGCTGCAACCTAGCAGTGGTGCAGTTTGAACCAGAAACCTTCAAAATGACTGGTTTATGCCGCTCAGCTGGTTCAGCGGTAAAACACGCTAGCACACCAGAGCTGACAATTCAAACTCGTCTGTTTGAAACTCAGCTCTGCCATCCGGCTGGGCTGGGCGGCTATATGAACAACGATTGGCTTGATGTTCATACAGGGTGGGAATAGCTGGATAGGGACCTCATAACTGATGCAATTATGACCTCTTCTGGCTGATTGATGGCATCTGCACAGAGTTGAGGAATAATGCGATCAGGGTGTGGCTCTCCGTACACAAGGCTGATTCGCATATGAACTCGCTTCATGCAGGTGAAAAGATGCAGTCGGCTACTGCACACGTGTCAGAGGGGGCGTGTGTCAGGAGTCAGCACTAGTAGAGAGGAAGCATGACGAAATTGGCCAAAAATTGGACGCAGTAAAGATCGGGAGAAAAAAGGGGGAAATGCATTTAAAAAATACTGGTTTATCAGTATGGTATACACTATTAACAGAACAAGTAAAAACTGGGTCAGAGAGGCAAGGTGAGGTTTAAAGATTAACCAAATCACCAAAAGTGTTGAACCACAAGGGTATTTCCTGAAGTTGCAAGAAAGAAAACAACATAAACAACATAATACCTCAGCCAGATAACATATTACTTACTGTAACGGTGGTGGCATCATGTTAAGCAATGCTGGCAGTCAGGTCAGTACTAAATTAGAAATAAATGTTACACAATACAAAAAGTTATTGGACCACAATCACTTATACATTGTACATCCTTAAGTTCCTTGAGGTTTTGGTCACATCTGTTGCAGATGACCTGAAAATTGCTGTATGCCACCACTACTCAAATTGTTTGTTTGTTTATTAGAATTTTAACATCATGTTTTACACACTTTGGTTACATTCATGATAGGAACGGTAGTTACTCATTACACAAGGTTCATCAGTTCACAAGGTTATATCTAACACAGTGTTAGACAATTTAGTTTCTCCAAATCACTGTGTGAGGAAACCGGAGCACCCGGAGGAAACCCACGCAGATGAAGAACATGCAAACTCCACACAGAAAGGACCCGGACCGCCCCACCTGGGAATCGAACCCAGGACGACAGTGCTACCCAACATGGCTGCATCACAAATTGAGATTTTTTGGTAGTGGCTGTAATAGCTGCACAATATACTAAATAAAGGGGATAAACACTTGACATTTTATTTTTGCGTCAACAGAAATGAGTCTCTGATTAAAAAAGATTCAAAGTAATAATAAAATAATAAGATGTGAACTTTGTTTTTTACTCTCTGTTCCTCTCAAACAAAATAAAAGCAAGAGGGGCATAAAAATGTCAGCTAGTTGTCTGTGATTTAACATTTAACATTTATCTTCTTTTTATCTTTTCTCCTCCCCTCCAGTCTACGATAATGCCTACACCGAGTTCCAGAGACTCAAGTAAGCTGATCATTACTCTGGGAGCTGCTTGCATCTTCCCTCTTATGTTTAGCAATGCAAAGCATGTGTGGCACATGTCAGCGTTTAGGTAAAATATTAGCCTGCGTTAATGAGCCTGCTAACAATGTCATTCTTCTCTTGCCTTTCAGAGCGGAAGCATATGCTGAAAAGAGTGAGTACACGCATCCGAGCTCCTGATGCCTGCTAGTTTCTTTCATTTTATGGCTTTATATTTTTATTTCATTTATAAAAAATTCATGCTTCCCTCTGACTTGGGTACAATGTGTCTTAATTTTCAGATCGTGGAAAAGTGCTCGGTGGTCTGCCAGATATTGTGACCATCATGGAAAAAAAGGTTTGATGTTGCCTAATCATAGATACACATGTCTTGTTTTGGAAAAGCAAAATAGCCATCAAATGAACACCACACCATGCATGGCTGTCTGTAATTCTAGGTCTTAGCGAATCGCGTTCTGCATTTTTCAGCCTATTAAATTGTCCCCTGTGGTGAGGATGCTATTGCATTAGCGATCTAAGATGCCACAGGGCGTTTTAGTAGTGATCCTGAATGGTGTGTGGTGATGTGTGAACAGGCCAGATGATCATCTCTCTTTAGCATGGAGCATGCTGGAAGGTTTGATATTCCTTCATTGTGTCTGGCCTCATAATCTGCTCTTGAGGAAGCTGCAGGGAATGACAGCTATTCAGTATAACATAGTGATCCACCTGAATGGACAACACTGACAATGCCTAGCATCCTTGCTCTCATTCACACTAAGTGAATGCTGTGAGTCTGTGGCTCTCAGGACCCATTACAAGGCAAGGAGCTGGCACGTGGGACCCTTACAAATCTCCTACACTGAACAGTCCCTAATTAGAGGAGTATGGATGCTTGAAAAAGAACCAGAGCAGGTGCTTTATTCTAGAAACCAGATCATTATGAGTACAAATGAGCAACCTTGTTTATATTTGTTAGCATTAGTCGAAGTTGACTTTCTATAGCACAGTGTAGCAGAAGATTCATCATACTTGCTAGAAAAATGCTGGCCGAAGGTCATTTTTAGTCATTATACACTTTATGGCCAAAAGTATGTGGACAACGCATGTGAGCCTCTCCATTTACTGAAACATTCATTCATTTATTGTCTGTATTACCACCCCTTTAACCTGGTCAGAGTTGCGGTGGGTGCAATTCACTGGGCAAAAGGTGGGAAAAAGCCAGTACAGGTCACCAGTCCCTGTCACAGGGCAGACACACACACACAGTCACACCTAGAGCAAGTTTGTGTCTCCAATTAACTTGATTGCATGCAGGACTGTGGGAGGAAACACATGCAGACACGGGGAGAACATGAACTCCACACACAAAGGACCCAGATGACTCCACCTGGGAATTAAAGCCATGACCTTCTTGCTGTGAGGCCACAGTGCTACCCACCGAGCCAACGTGCCCCCTCAATTGCTAAAAATATTATTTAAAAATTAATGATTTAAGACATATTTAAGCAGAGGCGATTTAACCTGCCTGTGGGCCCAGGGGCTACAGCTGCTTGTGGGCCCCCACGTATAGTTTTCATAAAATCAGTACACAACGCAAGACAACAGAGTTCAGTGGCAGCTCATGGGCCCCAGTACAAAAATATACACACACACACACACACACATATATATTCAGTATATATATATATATATATATATATATACTGTATATATATATATATATATATATATATATATATATATATATATATATAGTCTAGTAACTTTAAGCAGGTTACACAGATTCCCAAAATCTCTTGCTGTGCACTCACTGTGTAGTGTGATTACATGCATTCTGATATTTTATTGTCTTTTAGTTATTTTTATATTTTACTTAATGAAAACATTGCCATGTTTTTTTTTACTTTCGCTATCACAGCACTTTACCGCTAGCATTAGCCACTTGCTATCGTAGAGGGTCGGCTCACCTAGCCGCTGTCCGGTGGGGATGTTACGGGTCTTTTGCTGTGCGGGTGGTGGAGGTGTGGGAATAAAGACACACGACAGGGTAGAGTCACTTTAACTGTTTAGTCAGGACTTCAATGAGCGTTACAGCACTTTAGACCGCCTAGTTCCAGAACCCGAACTTCAATGCTGGGACCATAATGCGAGACTCATATACAAAACTAACTGCAGAACGTCCGAACGCACATGTATAAACCTGGTGCTGCATTCTGATTGGCTGAGCTGAATGTCACTCACATACGAGCTCTAACGTTCACGTTGCTTAACTGAAACCACCAATCAGAATTACGGCAGCTCGTTTATCTGGCCAATCAACAGTCAGAAATATGAATAACGCGTAAATGATTTTGTAAGCTTCCCCATTCTTATTAACCAAAATAACTAACAAAATAAATAAAAAACAAAACAGCCAATCCGGGGCCCTCAATTATTCGGGGCCCCTGGGCCGAAGCCCAGGTAAGCCCGTGCATTAAATTGCCCCTGCTCATGGTCCACACACTTTTGGTGATATAGTGTATTTACACTGTGTTTGTTATAAAACAAAAAGTGTTTTGACCATTGTGTACCTTTAGCAATTATTTTATATAACAAAATTTATTTTGCTATCTACCTACAGTATATATATACACTGATCAGCCATAACATTAAAACCACCTCCTTGTTTCATTTCATCAGCTTCACTTACCATATAGAAGCACTTTTGGGTTCTACAATTACTGAATGTAGTCCATCTGTTTATCTGCATACCTTTTTAGCCTGCTTTCACCCTGTTCTTCAATGACCAGGACCACCACAGAGCAGGTATTACTTGGGTGGTGGATCATTCTCAGCACTGCAGTGACACTGGCATGGTGGTGGGGTGTTATTGTGTGTTGTGCTTGTATGAGTGGATAAGACACAGCAGTGCTGATGGAGTTTTTAAACACCTCACTGTCACTGCTGGACTGAGAATAGTCTTGTGACCACTGATGAAGGTCTAGAAGATGACCAACTCAAACAGCAGCAATAGATGAGTGATCGTCTCTGACTTTACCTCTACAAGATGGACCAACTAGGTAGGAGTGTCTAATAGAGTGGACAGTGAGTGGACACAGAATTAAAAAACCCCAGCAGTGCTGCTGTGTCTGATCCACTCATAACAGCACAACACACACTAACACACCACCACCACGTCATTGTCACTGCAGTGCTGAGAGTGATCCACCACCCAAATAATACCTGCTCTGTGGTGGTCCTGTGGGGGTCCTGACCATTGAAGAACAGGGTGAAAGCAGGTTAAAAAGATATGCAGAGAAACAGATGGACTACAGTCAGTAATTGTAGAACTACAAAGTGCTTCTATATGGTAAGTGGAGCTGATAAAATGGACAATGAGTGTAGAAACAAGTAGGTGGTTTTACTGTTATGGCAGATCAGTGTAGTTTAGAGCAGTGGCCTGAATTAAGCAGTTGGGCTGCATTTTGAAATTTGTATGATGGTGTTGTTGATTCCTGACTCTATTTTGATTTGGAAGATGGGCTATTAATCATTTTAATGTTGCTAAAAACTGCCTTACAAGTTACACAGTTGTGTTGCATGAGATTAAACCTAGTCTACAGATGATATGCTATTTAAGGCTTCAGTACTTTTCATTAAATTGACACAACGCACGCTGTTTTTCAGACTCAGAAAATAAAACAATACCAAATGCATGGAATAGTTGAGTGTAAATGTGGTCAATTTCTTTCATTTACTATTGAGGGTTAAAAGTCTTACTCAAAAGCCCAACTGTGATAACTTTGAGGAGTTGAGATTTGAACTTTTAACCTTCTATTTAGGAGTATTTCTTTGCACCTCTAGAATCTATCTCATCTATTCTGTTCTTGGTTCCCTGCAGACCCTGAGCCTCACCTGCGCAGTGTGCGGTGACCCCAAACCGCATATCACCTGGTATAAGCTCGACCAGGAGGTCGAGCCAAGTGACCAGTATGTGATCTCACTGGACTCGGGCAAATTTGCCAGCCTCACCATCAAGGGTGTGACCATGGATGACTCGGGCAAGTTCACCATGTGTGTGCAGAACAGATATGGTGGTGAGGCGGTAGACGTCATTGTCAGCATCTACAAGCATGGTGACAAGATGCCAGACATCAAGCCCTCCGCCGCCCCTAAGAGAGTTTTACCTCCAACTCAGCCAATCGAAATCCCCAGCCCCAAGGCAGCTAGCCCTGCCCCTGCCACTACTGCCAAAACCACAGCTCCAGGCTCCCATGCCAAATCATCTCCCTCTAGTGGCATGAAGTCTCCAACTCCTTCACGAAGGAAGTAAATAAAACACCCTCAACAGTCCAGTTCTGGACAAGAAGGAAGCAATTCAGGAAAAGAGTGATGGAATAATGGAAAATTAAATAAATAATATTGTGTTTTTGCCAGGGACAATTATTAGGCCCCCAGGATCTTCTGAAATAATAAAGAAGTTAATAAAGAAGGTGGAAATCAAAATGAAGAAGGTCAGGTTATATTTAGTGCCTTTTCCTCCACCTGCACAATGAAGTGTGAAGCAGTTTGTCATCAGGCTAGGTTAAGCATGTGGGCTGCTAATGAATTTGGCTGCCTCAGCTTGGAGGTCTTGCTGGAAAATTACCCTGGCTTTGATGTTTAGTTTATTAAATCAATGTTTTTAAGCTGTATTCTCAATCAGGTGGTGAAATCTTGATGCTTCTGCTCTAAGTAGAGATGGATGGTCCATTGACTGCTGGGCACTAGATTTAACACTACAAATAAACCTCCTTTCCTGTTTTCTTCTATATTTTTCTCCTCTTCAACCTTTTGCTTGCCTTTGTGCTATTAAAAAGTAGTAATCACTTTTGCCGAGTCGTGCTTGTGTTGCTTTCCAGAAAAATACGCGCAGACATGGAGAGTCTGTAAATGCACCCTGATGAAAAAATACAAAAGCGATAAGAGCTGCCAAGTCTTTTTGAATTGCATCAGCATTTTTCAGTGTCTCCAAGCCCTCCCACAAGATTGTCCACACAATTCATGTATATGAAATGCCTTACGCTGAGCCGAGCCCAATTCACTGCCCGGTGTGTGACGATTTGCATCAAATACTTGTAATAACCAGAAGTGGGTAGTAACATGCTGCATTACCTGCAGTGTAGTTTTTAAAATAAAGAATATGAAAAAGGTTATATAAAGTGACGCTGTAGCAAAACTCATATTTCTCTTAATTTTCATGCAATGGTGGTGAAATTTGTGGCCTTGCATTGCAAATATATAGCATAAATAACATATCTTATAAAGTGATACACCAAATATATGAGTTTCCTGCTTTTATTTAATTTGACTTGTTGCTGTGACCATATAGGAGCTTTCCAATACCATATGGCATCTGAAAGCTAGCTGTCAAAAAAACACTTAGTATTAAATACATGTCTATTTATGAATTTATTAATTTTTTCATTTTTAATTAATTTTTTATGCATTTTCTCCCCATTTTCCTCCCAATTTAGCGCATTGAATTTGTCTTCCGCTGCTGAGGGATACCCGATTGCATCCGAGGAGAGCACATCACTGTACACGCCTTTTCTGACACGTGCACAGTCCTCCTCTTCTCGCCCCTGCATTCTGCACAGGTGTCTTTTCTGCCAATCAGGGTCCTTACACAGCGTATGAAGATCCCACCCCACATATAGTGCATAAGGCATTGGTGTGCTAACGGAATATCCCACTGTGCCACCTGGGCGCCTTATGAATTTATTTTTTTTACTAATCCCTTTATCCTAGTCAGGGTCGCAGTGGGTCTGCTGCCAACTAGAAATTCTAGGTGCAAGGCAGGAATCCTGAATAGGCTGCCGTTTCATCTCAAAGCATTACAGACAGATATTAACACAGTCATACCTTGGGGGCAAACTAGCATAGCCAATCTACTTTGAGCATGTTTTTAAGGGAGCCGTAGGAAACCAAGCGCCCGGAGGCAACCCACACAGACAAAGAACATGTCATACTTCTCACAGACAGTGACCAGAGGCGAGAATAAAACCAAGGTCCTCAGGATCCATTTTGCTGTGTGGCACCTACTCCACATGCCGTCACTCAAATGAATTAAATTTAGGACTTTACTGTAAATAGGAAGTACAAATACCAGGATCTATAACCTCTTCTATACTGCCAGCAAATTACTGGGCAAGAGTGCATATGGGCAGTGTTAGAAGGTTGACCAGGGTGGCAGGAACAAAAGGTTCATTCAGACAGATTTTCAAGCAGCAATGTCCAATGCAGCATTTATTTATTTTCTCTTTTAAGGGTGCACATATTTACAGTAGGTACAGAAAGAAAAACTAACTTGGCTAACTAGATAACAAAACCAGCCCTAGTAGGTGCAGAGGGTTGCTATCAATCCAGGCCATATCACATGACCTGGCCTAAGGATATCTACTAGTATAGACCGGCTTTCACTGTAGCCTAAACATACTAAGCTCCCTTGGCTCTAGGTGCCATGTACCTAAATAGCCTAGCCCCAGCTTTAGGCCAATCCAACTATATATATATATATATATACAGTATATATACAGTGTATCACAAAAGTGAGTACACCCCTCACATTTCTGCAAATATTTTATTATATCTTTTCATGGGACAACACTATAGAAATAAAACTTGGATATAACTTAGTCAGTGTACAGCTTGTATAGCAGTGTAGATTTACTGTCTTCTGAAAATAACTCAACACACAGCCATTAATGTCTAAATGGCTGGCAACATAAGTGAGTACACATGTCCAAATTGTGCCCAAAGTGTCAATATTTTGTGTGACCACCATTATTATCCAGCACTGCCTTAACCCTCCTGGGCATGGAATTCACCAGAGCTGCACAGGTTGCTACTGGAATCCTCTTCCACTCCTCCATGATGACATCACGGAGCTGGTGGATGTTAGACACCTTGAACTCCTCCACCTTCCACTTGAGGATGCGCCACAGGTGCTCAATTGGGTTTAGTCCATCACCTTTACCTTCAGCTTCCTCAGCAAGGCAGTTGTCATCTTGGAGGTTGTGTTTGGGGTCGTTATCCTGTTGGAAAACTGCCATGAGGCCCAGTTTTCGAAGGGAGGGGATCATGCTCTGTTTCAGAATGTCACAGTACATGTTGGAATTCATGTTTCCCTCAATGAACTGCAGCTCCCCAGTGCCAGCAACACTCATGCAGCCCAAGACCATGATGCTACCACCACCATGCTTGACTGTAGGCAAGATACAGTTGTCTTGGTACTTCTCACCAGGGCGCCGCCACACATGCTGGACACCATCTGAGCCAAACAAGTTTATCTTGGTCTCGTCAGACCACAGGGCATTCCAGTAATCCATGTTCTTGGACTGCTTGTCTTCAGCAAACTATTTGCTGGCTTTCTTGTGCGTCAGCTTCCTTCTGGGATGACGACCATGCAGACCGAGTTGATGCAGTGTGCGGCGTATGGTCTGAGCACTGACAGGCTGACCTGTGGGACAGACGTGGGAGTCTTCAACCTCTGCAGCAATGCTGGCAGCACTCATGTGTCTATTTTTTAAAGCCAACCTCTGGATATGACGCCGAACACGTGGACTCAACTTCTTTGGTCGACCCTGGCAAAGCCTGTTCCGAGTGGAACCTGTCCTGGAAAACCGCTGTATGACCTTGGCCACCATGCTGTAGCTCAGTTTCAGGGTGTTAGCAATCTTCTTATAGCCTAGGCCATCTTTGTGGAGAGCAACATTTCTATTTCTCACATCCTCAGAGAGTTCTTTGCCATGAGGTGCCATGTTGAATATCCAGTGGCCAGTATGAGAGAATTGTACCCAAAACACCAAATTTAACAGCCCTGCTCCATATTTACACCTGGGACCTTGACACATGACACCAGGGAGGGACAACGACACATTTGGGCACAATTTGGACATGTTCACTGTGGGGTGTACTCACTTATGTTGCCAGCTATTTAGACATTATTGGCTGTGTGTTGAGTTATTTTCAGAAGACAGTAAATCTACACTGCTATACAAGCTGTACACTGACTACTCTAAGTTATATCCAAGTTTCATGTCTATAGTGTTGTCCCATGAAAAGATATAATGAAATATTTGCAGAAATGTGAGGGGTGTACTCACTTTTGTGACACTGTATATATACTGTATATATACAGTATATATATATATATATACAGTATATATATATAGGGTGTCCCAAAATTCACGCAAGATTTGAATTTGGCGCCATTTGTGCGATAAAGTGTTGCCAACGAAAAAAAGACAGCGTGACAGCTCACAGTTCAGGGTTATTAAAAATGGAGCGCTACACGAAAGAACAACCCGTTTTCATTGTTAAGCAATATTTTACAAATAATGAAGGTTTGGCAGCTCCAGTTCGCAATTTTCATACAAAATATGGTCAGAATAGTGATTTAACTTCATTTCGACAAAAGAGTGCGTATGTGCCAGCAAAGCCGTGGAGGCAATTTACCCGATATACTATTCCATACATAACCCTATACTGTATACTTTATGAATCAAAAACCTGTGTTCTCTATAAAAATTACTTCTTGCGTGAATTTTGGGACACCCTGTATATGGGCCAGTATACCGGGCTAACACAGAAAAACAACACAAACGTCGATGTGTCTTTGGGGTTTTCTATTCTGGCATATGTTTATTTAAAACTGTAAATTAAAATGAAATCAAAATAGTTTTCCAGCTCATTTCTTTGAACACAAATGGATCAAATGTTTGAATCGAATACAAAATACAAAAATACATAAATAAATAATACGGTAGTGGCTCACAGTACAGTCTGTGTGGCTGCTCCCACTAATCACATGGCACATTCACAATGTACAGATTTACCAGGCCACGTTGTGAAAAATCGCTAAACAATCCCATGTAATCCGGTATTAATAAACACCATCTACACCGCAGTAAACTCAGTTTATCTGCCGATGCTGCACACGTTCAGCGCTATAACCAGCCATGCTTCAACTGCCTATTTCATCTGTGCATCATTAACGCTACACTCACGCTGGCGAAAGGGGAGGAGTCTTAAAGCAATAGCGCCCCTTTATCACCCTTTGCTCATCACTTGGCTACATTTATATATATATATATATATATATACTGTATATATATATATATATTGTTAGGTTTTTCGGAACATAAAAACGTACATTTAATATGGGAAGTTTTACATCCAGGCCATGTGGTCTTTTGTCCAACATGTCGCCGGCTAGGCTCTCTCCCTGACTCTTACAGAGGGGGGGGAGGCAGAGCCCGGGGCTTGTTAGCACACTTCATTGGCTCCACCAGCAGTAAAAGAGGAGGAGCCTAGACTAGTTTAAAAAAGGACGGCGGGCTCAGAGGAGCCCTCTTTCTTACGTGGTGTGTCTAGACTGCAGGAGTAAGGAGCGCCGGCCGGCTTAGCTCTGATATATATTCACAGATTATTTTTACACTTAATAAAGTGTTTTAAAGAGTACTTTCTGGACTTCCTTCGACTGCTTTCTTCAGGACCTTTTGAACAAAAGATTTATCCTAACAAATGGTAGCCAGAGGATGGTTCAGGAGGTCTGAGGATAGCATCGAATTAATTCAGCTGACTGAGGTAAGACCAGGAATTCTGAAAAAATCTTTTGTACTCAGTACAAGGCGCGCGCCTGCTTAAGGTAAACAGACGTTCTCTGTATATATATTAGCTGCATTTATTATTTAGCGTACTGAGTGTGAAAGTGAATCTCAGAATCCGTAAGTGTCTGATTAAATTACTAAAGTATCATTAGATAGTTTAAAACTGTGAATATATGTTGGAGCTAAAAAATTTATGTTTCCTGATTGCTGAGTTTGAATCAGACCGAGCAAAATAAACGGTAAAGGGCTGTTCGGCAGAGGCTTCACCCGGAACACCATTGGAGCGAAACGTGTCTGTCTGTTTCAAAAGCAGGGGCGCGTGATTCGAAAGATCTAAGTTTTAACGAGTCTGGGACTGGGTTAATTCTATAGATCTCACATTTTCGAGCGTTGGATCTAGAAGTCTGGCAGTTTGAAAAACGAGATTCTATGATTCGAGCGTTGGAAATAATAGGGTCTGGCAGTTTTAAAAACGAGATTCTATAATTCGAGCGTTGTAAAACCTAGGGTCTGGCAGTTTTAAAAACGGGATTCTATGAATGAGCAAACGTTGGAAATCTATTACCTGGCAGTTCAAAGGACGGGGTTCTATGATTTGAACGTGGAAATCTTAGGCGTCTGGCAGTTTAAAAAAACGGGATTCTATGAAAAAGATTGTCCTAAAATTCGGACTTGACGGTTTTGGGAACGGAGTTCGGTTAATTAGACTACTTTAAATTCTAAATTTGGTTCGAAAACAGTACATCGGGAGTTTGTTTGTCAGTGTTTCTGTGCGTATTTATATGTAACCTTTTGTTTGTCCGCCATCTTGCACACGCGTGTTTTTCTGTCTGTCCGCCATGTTGTCTTGGGAATGCAACGTGGTCTCCCGTCTATCCGCCATTTTGTTTCTTGAGAACGCAGCGTGTTTTTCTGTCTGTCCGCCATTTTGTCTTGGGAATGCAACGTGGTCTCCCGTCTATCCGCCATTTTGTTTCTTGAGAACGCAGCGTGGCTTTGTCTGTCCGCCATTTTGGCTCTGGGTTGCGCAGCGTGGTTTCTTTTGTTCGGCGGCCATTTTGGACCAGAGAGCTGAGCGTGGTTTTCTGCCTGTCCACCATTTTGGCTGTGGGAGAGCTGAGCGTGGTTTTCTGTCTGTCCACCATTTTGGCTCTGGGAGAGCTGAGCGTATTTTTCTGTGTATCCGCCTTTTTGGCTCCATGTGAGCAGCTTGCCGTATCTTGTCCATCGGCTATCTTTGTCTTTGTACGCCTGGATTGGGTAAGTGCTGCAGTTAATTTTATAATCAACTTTATTTTTATAATCTTAAGATAACTGAGTTAAGATGAAGTATTTATGGTACCTTATTAAGTGTGTTTTAAGGTAGATAGCGCTCTTGAACTTTAAGGTTCTTAAACCAGGAAAGAGTGGAATTCATCCATGTGTGACATAGGACATTTTCACACAAATAGTTAAGGAAAATCTCCTTAATCAGAGTTGTTATAGTGAATAAGATTAAAAAATTTTTGACTAACCCAACGCTTGTTAATCGTGTTAGGAGCTTTGCATGTATTGTTGAGAGATTGTTATATTGTTTTTTGTTTTAATGTATGGGGTAGTGCTGGGCAATAATTCGACATCAATATGTCGCAAGTGGGGAATGTTTCAATAGCGGGGATATGATTTTAAACAAATTCGATCAATACACATACATACACGAATCCAGTGCTTAGTGTTACCGCTCTGATCGCACTGGTTACTGTAACACAGTAGTTTTTAAAGCACATTTCACAGACTGTAATTTTGCTTTTGCTTAAGTATGTTTTGTATTAGTAATTGTTACATTTTGAATAGCATCTGTTACCGAGCAAAATAAATAAAAAAAAAAATCGAAAGAAATCGCGGCTGTGAAACTGCTGCAGCGAATTTTGCGACAGTGAGTCGAGTCTTTTGTCTCGGTTCCTTTTGAAGAGCCGCGTGTTTACATGGCGACTGCCGGAAGAGTCGGTTCCTTTGTTTCGGTTAGAAGAGCCGATTCATAGATTCGAATCATTTTGCGACACATCGCTAGTGTTTATACAGTTTGAAAAAGTTTTATGTCTTTTGAAATGACGCATTACACATCCCTAACTGTTTTAATTGTTGTATCATCATGTTTCTTCTATTGCTTTTGAGTTAAGGACAACATTTCTTCTATTACATTTGAATTAAAAACTACTGTTGAGGTTTGTATCCACTCCCGTTTACATTACACAGAGGAGACCCCCTGCTGTTTACTCGGTGAGTACATTTTAAATGAGTTACTTTATACTTTTTGCTTGAGTGGATTTTCAGAGTAGTAACTTTACTTGTAATTAAGTAAAGATTAATTAAAGTAATAGTACTTTTACTTGAATACAATTTTTTGTACTCTTTCCACCTCTGATTAAGACATGTGTTGATATATTAGATTATATATTGTCAAAGCTTATGTTTATTTGAGAGTGAGGTCGTGTTTTTCTCTGTGTACAAATGCTGAATACAAGTAAAAGGTAAAAGCTAATATGTTACTATTTCTAAAATATTGTGTAGTTGTGAAGAGTGAGATTTCATAGCCCTATAAATCTTATGAGGTGTGATCATTTGTTTGCCTCTTGAATTAAATTGGAAATAATGCCTGAAGGTACCACTATTTCTGTACAGGACAGGGACTCTGATCCCTTCTGGATTTGTGCAGAATTTTCTTTGTCTTTGTCTGCTACAGAAATATCCGTAGTTATACTAAGTGATCTTGAGGGTTATACTTATCTAACTCGGTTAGTGCCAAATTATGTTCTATAACTGAAAGGAACACATCTCACGTATCAAGTTAATGATTGTATAAACACTGCAGTGTACTTTTGTTTACAGGTCCAGCTAACACCAGACTTTGATTGAACTAACTTTAAAATTCTGTGCTTTCCAACAGGATAAACACATTTAGTAGGTTTATTTAATATTTTATTTTCAAGATTTGATTGTAAAATTTGAAAAAAGGGGGGAGTATTATGGCAGGAATAAGAATTTATGTTTAAAATGCCGCTTTGTGTATTAAATCCTGTGATACATTGTGCTGGGGCAGCTGGACTGGCAGACCTACGGATATGCATGCAGATTCAGGTACGTATATGCATGCAGATTTAGGGACGCCTGGTGAAGGTAATCTTCAGTCTTACCTCACATATGAGGACATTAAATTTTGGTTTTGTTATGCCTTATTCCTTGACCTGCTAAACCTCGATCGATTGTCCCCATTGGTGAACACTTTTGTCTGCCAGCTAGTGGTAGCAAAAGTACTAGAACACTAATAAAGTTTGTTTGCTTCTTTATTAAGATTTTGACGTTATGTTTTGCACTTTGGTTACATTTATGACAGGAAACGGTGGTTGCTCATTGCACGGGATTCAGGTTGTATCGGGCACAGACATGGACAGTTCAGTGTCTCTGGTTCGCCTCGCTGGCATGTCTTTGGACTGTGGGAGGAAACCGGAGCACCCGGGGAAAACCCACACGACAACACGTCCGCGGAGGGGGGACCTTCTTGCTGTGACAGTGTGCGACGGTGCTGCCCACTGAGCCACCGTGTCGCCCAACTAATAAGGTTAAAAACAAAAGGAATAGGAAAAATGCATTGAAAAAATCAAAGCTCGGGTCTCAGGAGATTAAATATAATTGCTTACACGGACTCCGGTAAGATTCAATTTAATTGGTAATATTTTTTGGAAATTGTTAATTGGCAATTGTTAATATTTGATGCTTGTGTTGTATCCGATGAATCTTTTCTAGCTAATTGATCAGGTCAACTCACTCAGTTTATACTATATAGTTTATTGAAGAAGTTAGATTGGTTCAATGTGGTGCAGTAAACCTTGTGGCAATACTATGCATGATCATAGATGAGTGCAGTTTAAAGATTGAGGAAACAGTGAAGAAAATAACTTGTTAGGAGAGAAGTACATGAAGGGGGGTGACTGGAGACCCAGGTCATAGGTTTCACAGACACACAGCAACCCAGCGGGGGGTTGGGGCCATAAACTGCAGGCCCTGCATGAGTAAAGAGAAGTCTGATATTTAATCTACTGTGTATTGGCTGAGGATGGTGGACACTTATGCAGTACCAAAGATGATGTAAAAAATTATGAATACCAGATCTTGCAGATGTATGTCATGGCTGTTGTTGCATTCTGAGGTTTGAGTAAAGCAGTGTTCAAGAGGCATATGGGGTGCTGAGGTACAGAATGCCAAAGTAATGACATCATCAGACAAGAGGAAGGGAAAGCTGATGTGAGACTGGATGGAGACGTTATGCAGTGAAATCTCAAGACCGTGTGGGACAGTAGTGTGTTTTAATAGACATCCACCTGAAGATCTGGGTTCCATAATAAAAAGTGAGGGGTTCGGTAACATCTTATAGAGGTTTTGGATGTATTTTACAGTAAGGTATTAGAATAACAATAATTCGTGTAGAAAAAGTTTTGGTTACAAGAGTAAATTAGAAAGAGCTACAAGTGCTTGTGTTTTAGTGAGAGTAGGGATGCAGGTACCATAGTGATGTGGGGTTAATGACATTTGTAGGGAGATGTAACAATAATACAATAGAGATAGTATAGGTTGGTAGTACTTTGCAGTGAGTTAACTAAATGGAACTGTTTAAGTAGAGTTTAATGTGATTCAAGAAAGCCAAAGTGGATCAAAGCGCTGGTGATGATGAGCATGAGGGATTGGCTGACTAGGAGCAGGAGATGATCATGTGAGAGTCTGTTGGATTGTGGGAAATGGAGTCTGTATTGTTAGAAGCAGGAGGTGTGTTAGTACCAGTGACCAAAAGTTGGGGAAAAAATCTGAATGAATAAATAATATAAGTCAGGGGTTTGTAGGACTGATGGAAGTTGATATAGCAGAGCTGTTGTTATTTTAAGTATGGCAGAGTAAATAATAAATAGTGGATTGGTGATTTTGTATTGGAAAAAATGTGATTTAGAAAA
Source organism: Trichomycterus rosablanca (assembly GCF_030014385.1). Lineage (NCBI taxonomy): Eukaryota > Metazoa > Chordata > Actinopteri > Siluriformes > Trichomycteridae > Trichomycterus > Trichomycterus rosablanca. Next base: position 29,487,225 of record NC_085992.1, read on the forward strand.
TTTGAAGGCTCTCTAGCATGCGACGATGATGAAGTAGAATAAGTGTAGAAAATGTTAGATGTAATGTGTATGCACCTTCTGCTCTGATCAGTTTGAACTGTTTGAAGGGGAAATTTATATAGCAGGAAGGGTTAATGCAGTATGAGAGACAAGTAATGAACTATATGTTTGTTTCCATAGGGCCATTGTCGGTCGCGGTGAAGTAATTGTTTGTTTCCAGGGGATCACTGTCGATTGCCCTGAACTATATGTTTGTTTCCATAGGACCACTGTCGGTCGCGGTGAAGTAATTGTTTGTTTCCAGGGGATCACTGTCGATTGCCCTGAACTATATGTTTGTTTCCATAGGACCACTGTCGGTCGCGGTGAAGTAATTGTTTGTTTCCAGGGGATCACTGTCGATTGCCCTGAACTATATGTTTGTTTCCATAGGGCCATTGTCGGTCGCGGTGAAGTAATTGTTTGTTTCCAGGGGATCACTGTCGATTGCCCTGAACTATATGTTTGTTTCCATAGGACCATTGTCGGTCGCGGTGAAGTAATTGTTTGTTTCCAGGGGATCACTGTCGATTGCCCTGAACTATATGTTTGTTTCCATAGGGCCATTGTCGGTCGCGGTGAAGTAATTGTTTGTTTCCAGTAGACACTGTTGTTGTACTGAGGTTTACGTTCTCTTGTCTGAGTTGTGTTTGGACAACCGAGTGAGTTGTGCCAGTGAATGTTAAAAGAATACTCGTATTCTTCGACTAGGCAGGAATCTTCTGTTCTAGGGTGTGTCTCGTTAAAACCAGTTTATCTTTGTCTTAATACGTGTTACAGATTTTGCTCGAAAGGTTGTTTAAAGCGGTCTAAAATGTCTAATTTAACACAGAGAGAATTTATCCATGTCTCACCCACTAACTCAGGAACCAACTCCAACCAACATCAAAGCTTATAAAGACAATTACACCTGTTTCAGGAGCAACAAACCAGAACCGATAAACAGGGGACATTTTTCAGAAGGGATGTGTGTATGAATGGGTGTCTGTCGCTAAAACACTGAATGAACTGCCAAAGGCAGCTCACTTGCGGCCCTGACGCTAACCTTCCTTACTCGCCGGCGCCACATTGGTGTCAGAAGTGGGATCGTGGTGTTTGGGTGGCTCTGATGGTTTGGTGAGCCAATATGCCCGGTCTGTCCGAGTGCGCTAGCCCAGGTGGCTGCAGGGGCAGGGTGCCCGGTCCAGCAGTGGGTGGAAGAGCGACTCGGCAGTGTAATGGGGTGCGGTCCAGACATGGAGCCACCCAGTGGACGCTGGTGAGTGGGTCACCGGGACGGTTGACCATTAGGGAGGGGACAGTGTAGCGTCGCCACTGGGTCTGGCACGGGCTTTACCCAGAAAGCCTTGCGGCAGTGGTGTCTAAGCTCACCGTGGCCGTGTATCCCGATGTTGGGAGTGGGGTGGCTGCGGTGAGGGCTGGGTAAGTAGCTTATATGTTTGTCTGTTGTATGATTGTATGTGTGTATGAATGGGTTAAGTGGCTAGAAGGGATGTTTGGGCCATGGAAGGGAGTTATTGCAAATTTGGTGATGTCAGCATGCGTAGGATTGGTAATTTTAGTGATATGTTGTTGTTGTGGTATCCCGTGCATCAGGGTATTAATAGAAAAATTTTTAATAGATATAGTGAGTAGAGGAAGCAGAGGGGGGCAGGATCCACCAGTTATCCAGATGGTGTTGGCTGATTTGTCGAGATATCAGGTAGATGATGATGAGGAGGATACCCTTGAAGGTGGGCCGGAAGACCCACTTCGAGCAGTATAAGTGCTACTAACTCTGCTTAATTAAAGGTAAAACCGACCAGACAAGATGAGGAGAGAGGACCAGCACTACTAATCACACACCGTGATGAAGGAAGGAGACTTGGAAGGACTGGCAGAGGCAGACACTGAGGAGACTGGAAGACCCACTCCAAGGGACAGAAGTGGCACTAACTGGACCTGCCTACAGGGAACAACCCACAGCAGAAAAGCCCGACAAAACCGACTATGTGGAAGAAGAGTCCAGCGGAATCAACGGAGCGGAACAAGACGAGGGGGGAGAATTTAGTTAGACTAGGAGAAAAAAAACATAAACATATAGTTCGCAGACACATAGACCATCTTTGAAAACACTAGTTAAGTGCAACACACATAGTTTAGCTGCAAAACGCAAGGGGTTAGTTCAGGATTGTTTACAATGTATATATGTTTGGTACTCTGCTATTTTTAGGAAATGTTTGTGCTGCTGTGGAAACAGGTAAGGCCGACAGGGGAGAATCCATAAGACATTAGGAGTCATGCGGAGACACAGGAGCTATGGGCCCCTTCTGAATATCTGCAGCTCTGTCTGGTGGAGGACAACCTGAACGGACTTCCTGTAGAAGCCACGCACCCATTGTTTTTATTTTATTTTTCTCGTGTTTGATTTCCTATTTTTTAAATTACTTTATTTTGATTTCCTGTTTTTATTATTTTTTGTTTGTTTGTTTGTTTCAGGGTTAGGAGCTGTTGCGATAGGTACGGTTCCTTTAGTTTAACTGGTAGCCTTTTTATTTTTAGAAACGTTTTATTGTATAAAATTCAGCCCAGTGGCCATGTAGTCAGAAGGGGTTAAATTGGGGGGTTGCTGACAGCTATCCTTATCTCCTGGGATCTAGAAACACCTAACCTATAGTTAAAAGTTATTGTGAAAGCATTAAGATGCTTTCAAGGGGGGATGGTTAGGTTTTTCGGAACATAAAAACGTACATTTAATATGGGAAGTTTTACATCCAGGCCATGTGGTCTTTTGTCCAACATGTCGCCGGCTAGGCTCTCTCCCTGACTCTTACAGAGGGGGGGGAGGCAGAGCCCGGGGCTTGTTAGCACACTTCATTGGCTCCACCAGCAGTAAAAGAGGAGGAGCCTAGACTAGTTTAAAAAAGGACGGCGGGCTCAGAGGAGCCCTCTTTCTTACGTGGTGTGTCTAGACTGCAGGAGTAAGGAGCGCCGGCCGGCTTAGCTCTGATATATATTCACAGATTATTTTTACACTTAATAAAGTGTTTTAAAGAGTACTTTCTGGACTTCCTTCGACTGCTTTCTTCAGGACCTTTTGAACAAAAGATTTATCCTAACAATATACTGTATATATATATATATATATATATATATATATATACCATAACAGGCCAATACTTTACTGACAGTAACTACAGTAACTTTAATCATGCTCAAAAATCAAAGCAATATATAGCCAACCCAACACTAACTCCTAAGCATAAACCAATCATTAGTTATTAGTAATAAATGGCAGGACACCATAACAGGACAATACTATACTGACCCCCGCTCTAGCTCCAGGAATGGTACATCCCTTTCTAATGGCGGGAAACTCCCCTATATCTAAGCTGAATGGTACAGCTGCCCGTGTTTGTGAGTGCCTCAAGACTACTGCAAGTAAGTATTTAATGCTAAGAATTCATATAATAATTAAACATATGCTAGACTGACTATCAAAGTGACTGGTATGCTATTTTTCAAATCATGAAGTAATAATGATGAGAATCAAATAAAAGCTAATCTCATGAGAGGTGCTGTTAAATCCAAACACACACCAAACACTATCCGGGTAATGCTAACAGGGGTAGCATTTAACCAAGATCCCTCATTGCCAGCAAGAATGTAGGTTGTCTTGGGTGGCACGGTGGCTCACTGGGTAGCAAGAAGGTTCTGGATCCGATCCCCAGGTGGAGCGGTCTCGGTCCTTTCTATGGGGAGTTTGCATGTTCTACCCATGTCTGCGTTGGTCAAGAGACACGCAAGTGAGGTGAATTGGAAATACAAAATTGACAAACTTGTGAACTAATGAATCTTGTTTAATGAGTTTCTGTCATGAATAACCAAAGTGTGTAAAACATATTAAAAATAAATAAATAAATAAAATAGTACAATGCCTTACCTATTTACAGTTTTAAGGAAGGCCTAGGTATTCATGACTGAGTTGCAGTAGGTCTAGTGTCACCTGGAAACACTGGGCACTAGGGCTGGGTATCGCCACCAATTTCCTGGATCGATTCGATTCCGATTCACCAGGTCCCGATTCGATTCGATTTTCGATTTTCGATTCGATTTTCGATCCAATTTCGATTCAACACATTTAGGCATATTTGAGTAACATTAACAGGTTTTGTTTACATATGTACAGATGTTCAGAGAACGAATGTGATAATTGTACAAAGAACACTCATTATTAAAAATATTTGTGTATTTTGTTTACATAAATAATTAATCCAAAACAGAAAACAGTAACATTCAACAGCCAGGTGTATGTTTACATTACATTTACAATGTTGTAGCATGTCAGACAAATGAAATAATAATAAAAAATGAATGTTACTGTTTTCTTCCATTTGTCTGACATGCTACAACATTGTAAATGTAATGTAAACATACACCTGGCTGTTGTACAGCTTACGCCAAGTTTACACTACACGACACTCTGATTAACACGTGGTCACTGTAATGTTCACACTACACGACTGATCGGCGATGGGGAGTTTTACACTACGCCATCCATCACCAGGGGGAATCACAGGCGAGCTTCTCTGGTCTCCAAAACTACGTTTTGTCACGAAAACACACGTGAGAAGTGATGAAAGGTTTAATGATACCACGTCCAAACATACACATCAACAAGTAGCGAGCAATCAAAGTTTGTGCGCTGATGAAATAAATGAATCTGAGTGGATTTGGCAACACGAGCAGCATGGATCGTTCTGTAGTGAGTTGGAGGTTAATAAATATTTTGTTTTGTAGAGAACGATCTCGCGTGTGCTGATGTATTCTGATAGAAACTATATTGCGCTCCACCACCTGTTTCCAACCTCTCCCCTGTGTTTCCCCTCGCTGTTTCTCACATTGATTGAGAGCCGAGTTTTGATCGCAGAGCGAACACCGAGTTCCTCCCGAATCCAGAGCCGAGCGAAAATCAGTGCAAAAAGTTGTGTAGTGGTCATAACTTGAGCTTCTGCCATGCTAAACTGATGTGCAGGTCAGATCTCGTTGCATGAAAAAACAGTGGCTGGTCACGCGAAATTAAAGGGGGTAACAATAGTAATAGATTTCCGTGTGCACCGTAAAAAGGGGCGTATTTAAAAAATCGATCTCGCATTTATATGAATCGATATCGGATCGTTCAAATAAAGATCGATTAAAATCGAAAAATCGATTTTATAAACCCACCCCTACTGGGCACAACTCAATAAGCATCCTGAACATCATGCCAATCTATCCAAGGCCTCACACACATTTAAGTACTTGCTTACTTACACCTAAAATCAATTTAGTGTAATCATTTGATTTATTTCTTGCATCTTTCTGAGCTATGCTAAAACTCCTCCTCAAAGGATTCATTAATGCATTCTTTCAGTCTGTTTTACCGCCACTTTATCCTGATTAGGTTTGGGGTGGGTCTGATTGATTGGGCAAACGTCCCAACAGGTCACCAGTCCATCACTGGGCAGACATACACTCGCACAACAATTTTAGTAGCTCTAATTGGCCTGACTGCATGGCTTTGGACTTTAGAGGAAACCCACATTATGAACATGTAAACTCCACACAAAAAGGATCCTGGCAGAATCAAATCCAGACCTTTCTTGCTGTGAGGTGACCGTGCTACCCTTCAGGAATCATGTTATTGTCCATTATTGTGCATAAACAGTTTTTTGCCATTGTGTGAACGCTAAGAGCTATGCAAATATTTGCTGTGACAGAACCTGGATGACCTGCCTGGATGGATTAGTCCTTATTTACCAAGACTTATTTGTCCAAAAGGAAATGATCCGAAATACAAAAGTTTACATCTGAATGGCTGAAAATAACAGCAATGAAGTTATAAAGTGACCAAATCAAAAAGCAATAGAGTTACTGTAGCACAACCTGAAACTAGCAGTTTGTCTGATTTAAAGCAGTTCTGCAACAACAAATAAGCTCAAAGTGTATTTGTGACCAGTTAAGCGGTCATCTCCCAAGGACAATATAGTTGTTGGATAATGTTGTTCCACAAATAATTTGTTTCATGAAATGTGTTGTCTTTTCACTTTCATTCCCCATGTGTAACATCGCGTTCTGCTTAATATCTGAAATCACTGAATGGAACTAATATGCAAAAACAGGACACATCTGGTAAATTGGGTGCCACACTGCACCATGGGTAGGATAAAGATTGGATCATTGTCTCCAGTCACTGTTAGTTCATGTTCTTTCTTTGTTTGCATGGCTTTCCTCAAGGTACTGTGGTTACCGCCAATCTCCCAAAGACATTCCGACATTGGACTGGTTGCCTGATGCTGCCTTTGAGTGGGAGTGAGTGAGTAAATAGGTGAGTGTGTTGTCCTGCTATAAACTGCTGCCCTGTCCAGTGTCTAGTCATGCAGTGTGCTCACTGAATAAAATAAATGAATTTTAAGCCCTACAGTTGAAGTCCTGAGTTTACGTACACCCTAGCCACATTTATTTACCTCATTTTTCACAATTCCTGACATTTAATCACATTCCCTATCTTAGGTCAGTTAGGATTACTACTATACAGTACATCCTAAAGTACTTCGCCAGCGATGGACTGGCGCCTTTGTGTTACTGTGTGCCTTGTGCCCATTGAAAAGCTGGGATAGGCTCCAGCACCCCCTACCTGGATAAGCTGTAAGGAAAGAGAGTGAGTGACTTTAGTGTATGTAAAGTTATAATTTAACTATTCATTATGAATTATTGCATTTTGGAGTCGCTCTTGTGTTGTAAAATAATTCCTAATGGAAGATGATGGTTTACTATTGCTCCTGTCTACTCAATCACAAGCAAAATAGTTATTTTAAAATATTACAATAATTTTATATACCAAACCTTTAAATAGGTGAAGTTTTAATTTGACAGATGTTTATACACCGATTAGGCATAGCATTATGACCACCTCCTTCTTTTTACACTCACTGTCCATTTTAACTGCTCCACTTACCATATAGAAGCACTTTGTAGTTCTACAATTACTGACTGTAGTCCATCTGTTTCTCTACATACTTTTTTAGCCTGCTTTCACCATGTTCTTCAATGGTCAGGACCACCACAGGACCACCACAGAGCAGGTATTATTTTGGTAGTGGATCATTCTCAGCACTGCAGTGACACTGACATGGTTGTGGTTTGTTAGTGTGTGTTGTGCTGGTATGAGTGGATCAGACACAGCAGTGCTGCTGGAGTTTTTAAAATCCTACCTAGTTCCACCTTGTAGATGTAAAGTCAGAGATGATCGCTCATCTATTGCTGCTGTTTGAGTTGGTCATGTTCTAGACCTTCGTCAGTGGTCACAGGATGGATGTTTTTGGTTGGTGGACTATTCTCAGTCCAGCAGTGACAGTAAGTTTAAAAACTCCAGCAGTGCTGCTGTGTCTGATCCACTCATACCATCACAACACACACTAACACAACACCACCATGTCAGTGTCACTGCAGTGCTGAGAATGATCCACCACCTAAATAATACCTGCTCTGTGGTGGTCCTGACCATTAAAGAACAGCATGAAAGGGGGCTAACAAAGCATGCAGAGAAACAGATGGACTACAGTCAGTAATTGTAGAACTACAAAGTGCTTCTATATGATAAGTGGAGCTGATAACATGGACAGTGAGTGTAGAAACAAGGAGGTGGCCATAATGTTATGCCTGATCGATGTATGATACTGCTATGTGCTTAAGTTTGTGTTCACATATGAAAGGTCTACCTACTGTGTGATTTAATCCATTAGTATAGTGTACTTTTGAGATATTAAGTAATTATTTGGACAAGTATTTTACTGATTAGATCTTCTCTACCCACTTCTGGGAATACCCAAAAATGCACTGTTGAATTGCTTTATAAGGAAGCACATTTATTTTCACCATGATCCCATTTTGCTTTTAATTATTCACCATATTTGCCTTCACAATTTGATTATCCATTGTAGACCTTTAATTCTTGATAAATGTAAAAATGGAAATGTTTTAACTGTTCCCATTTTGGTGATGAAACTGCTCAAGCAATCATTTTTAATGAGAATTAGATTAGAATAATTAAAATGTAGGGAAAATAGAACTTGTTTAAATTTGAATGTGCCTTTTAATTAAAATGTGCATATTTATTCACTAGGAATGATTTGCTAAGAAGTCATGTTTCTATGGCAACTCAGCAGATCCATAAATCCTATTCCTCCATCGTAATCCCTCCGCCTTGTTTACAAGATGTCACCTCATGATGTATCATTTTACCCCACGGAAGAATATCGATTGTATTTGTGCACTTAGTTGGGCAAGATCCTGCTATGTAACAGATTGCAGAATTCAGCCATTGTTGCTCGCAGGACAGTGTGAAACGCAGCGCATCCCACTGTGGGACAGACAGCCACATGGTGGCACTGGTGCGTCAATAGGACGTGTACACGTCAGTAAACCCTCTGCACCGATGGGACAGACAGCTCAGACACCAAATTATGGGGCTCAGTTTTTACACATTGATTTGCTGTGGGAAGGTGAAGTACTGGGTAATGCCGCCCAAATAGCACTCCAAACACACTAAATCATCGGATGAGTCAAAAATCTCCCGTCAAAACCAGACTGTCCAAGCATTACGGAGAGCAGGACCATATTAAAAATAACCCACAAAGAACAGGCTTCGGCTCTGAGATGTATGATGTACCTAGAATTCTACAAAATAGCCATGTAACTTGGCGTGTGTGATGGGAGATTGGAATTAAAAAGTGTGAAAAGTCCATGTTAAAGATTAGGTTGTTTGAGACGCCCAGGTGGCGCAGCGAGATAGTCCGCTTGCACACCAGCACAGAGTTTCTGAACTCCCCGGTTCGAAATTCAGTGTTGCCACCTGGGCGCTATCTAGCGGGCATAATTGGCAGTGCCTGCAGCAGATAATAATTGGCTACCGTATCTGCAGGGTGGGGGCTGGACTACGGGTGGGTGGGTGGGTCTTCATACGCTGTGTAAGGACCCTGATTGGCGGAAGAGACACCTGTGCAGAATGCATGGGCGAGAAGAGGAGGGCTGTGCATGTGTCGAAAGAGGCGTGTACAGTGACGTGCTCTCCTCGGATGCAATCTGGCATCTCAGCAGCGGAAGACAAAATTGAGTGCGCTAAATCGGGAGGAAAATGGGGAGAAAATGCATTAAAAAAAAAAAAGATTAGGTTGTTTGAGGTGACAGAAGCAGCCAGATTTGTAACTAACGTAAACATTAATGCCAGTATGATAAAAATATTTACATTTACATTTTTGGCATTTAGCAGATGCTTTTATCCAAAGCGACTTACACTTATGACTAGGGTGGCCACATTCATAGTCACAAAAAGGACATTACACCCCAAAAAGAGGACGTCATACCAGGAACAGGGGGACATGATACTGCAACACAGAATGAAACCATAACTCGTATAACAGAGTTTTTGACCAATTTAAGCAAGAATTCTATAACCAATTACTGTTTTACTCATCATGTTGTGTCTACTTTTGATATTTAAATCTGTTCCTCGCTGCCTCAAAGTTTACTAATTGACTCAAGTAGAGGTGTATGCAGAACAGAGCGAGCGGGTTTTGACATGTACCTCAGCCAATGACAGATAATATTGATCAAAAATGTAACCAGTTCATTCCAAAAGGAGGATTTTTAAGGACTGGCAGCTAAAAAACCGGACTGTCCGACCTAAAGCCGGACGGCTGGTCACCCTAATTATGACATGAACATGATTTTGAGCATTTGAGGGTTAAGGGCCTTGCTCAGGGGCCCAGCAGTGGCAACTTGGCAGTGGTGGGGCTTAAACCAGCAACCTTCTGATTACTAGTCCAGTACCTTAACCACTGAGCTATCACTGCCCTACTTAAGAATAATTTTATAAATTGTTAATCTTAATTAATTGTAAGCAGGTAACATTGGTGCTGTAAAGGTTTCAGCTGGAGATTTACGTTCAAAACATCTGTTCTCTGTAACCTCCCAAAACTCCTAACAGTAGGTGTGGATTGGCTGCTTTAAATAGTCACTTAAAAATGCCACTCTGATCAGGATGAAATTAAAATTAAACATAAAGGATAAATAAATGAAGTAAAAGATATGAATGTGTGATGACCTCTGATTGAATGTGTTCCCACCTTTTACTTAGTATTACTGATGCTAAGCTCATTGCCATGTCAATGGCCAAGACAACATTTATTGAAATTAAAATACTCAAGATAAAAATACAAGTGCAATTTCCTTATCATACACAAACGGTATATTTATACAATAATGATAACATTACTTTCCCTCCTGTTGATAAATGTATTGATTTCTTGCTGAAACAGCACTGAAGCATCAAAGAAAAAAAATGATTTGTATTCTGAGGTATTCTTTCAAAATTGACTAACGAGGACTATCATTGCAACAACCAGCAGAGCAGAACTACTGTATTTGACTATTAAAGTATTTGAGTTTTCTATTATTTTGGTTTTATTTTGCTATGTTGTGATAGAATGAAACAAACATTTAACAGACTGTATAAAATATATCCATTACATTTATTACAATTTTACAGTTGAGTTAACACTTAGTTAGTTAGTTTTTTTTAATTTTTATTAATTGCTTCATCCTGGTCACGCAGAGTGCCACCCAGAAACACCAAATTCAATCCTTTGCAGAGCAATACATGAAAGGAACCACACATCTAAACATTTATCATAACAATTTTCTCAAAGTCAAAGAAAAATACCCACACCACTTTCCTATGTACACAGACGGATCCAAAACCACAGACTGGGTAACCGTAGCCATAATTACAAACAGATACTTGAACAAATCAAATTTACCCCAACCTAGCTGCATCTACAGTGCAGCAGCCCATGTCATACTTATGACACTAAAATATGCAGAAGAAAAACAAACATTTTATTCTTATTATTTTTTTTTTGTTGCATTTTTGGGCGGCACAGTGGCTTGGTGGGTAGCACTGTCGCCTCACAGCAAGAAGGTCCTGAGTTTGATTCCCAGGTGGAGTGGTCCGGGTCCTTTCTGTGTGAAGTTTGCATGGTCTCCACATGTCTGTGTGGGTTTTCTCCAGGAGCTCCGGTTTCCTTCCACAGTCCAAAGACATGCAAGTGAGGTAAACTGAAGATGCAAAATTGTCTACTTCTCTACTGATGTTGATCTCCACTCCTGATTGAGGAGACTAAGACTGACACACGTCCCCTCTGACATATGCGCAGTAGCCGACTGCATGTTTTCACCTGCACGAGGCGAGTTCATACGCGGATCAGCTTTGTGTACTGAGACACACCCTGATCACACAATATTCCTTATCTCTGTGCAGACGCCATCAATCAACCAGCATAATTGCATCAATTGTGAGAAATACTCTCCAGCACCCTCCCTGAACAACAAGCCAATTGTTGTTTGTGTAGGTGCTCAGCCTGCCGATAGCAGAGTTGAGATTCGAACTGATGAGTTCGAGAAGTCAGCTCTGGTGTGCTAGCGTGTTTTACTGCTGCGCTACCTGAGTGACAACTTAAAATCTTAATATGCACAGACTCGCAATCATGCCTTAATGTGCTAGAATCATGCACATCAGACGACCTTATCATTAATAACATAATCAAAAAACTAACAGAACAGCGGGATAGCAGGGAATGAAAAAGTGGATCAGCTAGTCAGAGGAAAATACGACAAATTAAATTCCAAGAATTAAAATCAAATTAAAATCCAAGAAATTCACCATTTATTTCACCTATTATTCTGAATAGTACAAGCTAGTTAGCTAATCAGCTATGGTCATGAAAACAAATCAAGTGTTTGTAATTATATCTTTGTAACTAATTATTAAGAGTACCTAAAATTAACTTGTTCTTGTAATGGCAGCACTCAACTAAAAGGAGGCTAAATAACTTACTCTGTTGTAGTCCAACACATAAAGTTGGATTTTTTTAGACATTGTGATCTAGAAATAATATAAAGATCGAATGTGAATGTCATGCACCTGTTTTAAATGAAAGTGAAGACATTAAGTGGGAGCATTCCCCAGGTAGATCACCGATAGACCCTAAAAAGTTGCTGTGTACTAAAGTAACAATTTAAAATATTATGCTTTTGGACCTGTAATTTGCATGTTCATTTTTTAAAAATGGAATACCGAACGGAATACGGTATTCCGAAATTTAAGCATCGCCATGATTAAGAAGCATAAGGAAACTAAAGAAGTAAAGGTAAAGAGAAGGTTTATTGTATTTACCTGTTTGTAATTGTATTTCAGTGTTTTTCTTATATTATACTTATTTTCAGTGTATAAGAGTCAAAAAAGGACCCCATTATTGTGCATTAGCCTAAAATAAATGCAGTTAATGGAATGCATTAACAGGTTTCTCATACATCCTTATGGGAAAAAATACCTTGTATCTCAATGCCTTATATATAAGACGTCAAGTTTCAAGGTACCACTAAGTGTATTTTGTGTTTATGTAGAATACCATGTAAACAGACACTTAATTGCATGCACTGTTTCTTACATCCATCCATCCATCAAGATTATATACAAATCTAACATTGTCATTGCTAAATGAAAAAGATGCCAGAATAATAATGGCGGCTTTGATGATCTTAACACCGACAGCTCCGGTAGTGTGACAAAAAATGGCTATAAGATGATAAAGCACAATTTATTTAACTTTGGAATCTGCTTATACTGAAAAACGTAGAAAAACTAAGACGGTGTATTAAGTCTTACCTCTCACTGATAATTTTTTTACAGCCCATATAGGCTTAACGTGTGGAAGTTTTACTTGGACAAAAATAAAATAACTAAAAAAAAACAAGAACTTTTATATTATAGCAGTTCTCTACTATCTAAAATGACTTAATATGAACCACATGCCTCATGTGACTATGAGAAAAGGTAGATTATAAAACCTTAGAAAGAAGTATTTTACCTGAAAATGCAAACCGTTATATACAGAGCATTTTTTAAAAAGAGAATACAAAGTTACTTCAAGGAAAAACTTTTCCTCCGAGTCCAGCAGGCACTTGCGCCTACATTGCTTTGAAGATCTGCTAGTTTCCAACACAAAAAAAACAATCATGCCATCAGACTGAAACATTATTTTGCTTTTTAAAAACACGTTCACAGTTCGGAAAGGGATTCTTACTAATGTTGTAGCTTAAAGTCTGTAGTTCTTTGTTGTTCTACATTCCACTCCTATTTGCAGCTAATAATGGCATCTCCTAAAATGGTCGAAATAAATGCAAAGTACTTGTATCTAGTCGAGAGCAGTTTGATAGCTATCTCGTGTCCCATCTGCTTGTTCTAAGCAGTGTGTGCATCTGAAAGCTGTGCTGATTTTGAATGAGCTGTGCACAACTGTTCATGCAGCTGTGTCACCTACTGTCTTTATTTCACAAGTGATTCTGATTGGCTCGAATTTATTATATTATATCCGTTATGTCCATTATATGACAAAAATAAAAAATAAAAATTTTTACTTTTAATTACATCTTATACAGTCGATATAAATGTTTGTAAAGAAAGGAGCAGACACTGTCAGACAGTTGCTGTACAAATTCCCCAGAGACACATTCCAAAATTTTGTGAAAAGCCTTCTTATAAGAGTGATGGCTGATATAGCCAGAACGGATGGGGTGAGGGGGTTGCTTGACATTATTCCCCATGGTTTTGCAATGCAATGTCTTACAAGCTCATGGTCAGGTGTGTACCCACCATATAGTGCAGCCTTGAAGGTGATAGAAAGTCTTGTGGCTATGGATGGGCTATGAAACAAGGCCCAATACATTTAGTTTCTATAATGGGTGAAAATCATATTACAACAATAATAGCAAATGGAGATGAAACATAGAGGTTGCAGCTCAAAGACTTGGCACATGCCAGCTAGTACATCGGGGTTATAACAGGCATGCATGAGCTGATATCCAGCGGAACGGATGAAGGGTGGCAGAGTTTTTCTCCGCTCCTCCTGATCACACTTAAAATGTAGGTCACTTTGGAGGAGAAAGCTGTTTAAGTTAAGCAGGCTCTTAGCCTGATGTGTTTTTCACTGATTAGATGAGATCATGGAGCTAAATTGACGGGATGCGATGCATTCGAGCATGATGCCGAACTTGCTTTTAGATGCTGTATGCTATCAACTCTCAGTGGTCTCAAGTGATCAAATTAGTTTTCAAATGGCAAATTTATATGATTGAAACTGTAAACTTCTCTGCAGAGCTCGATTTCGCTTCAAATTAAGTTTTTATCAGTTGAATGATGAAGCAAATGAAGAAGGAAAATGAATGATGTAGTATTTACATTAGCAGGAGATTTTGTTTATACTGCGGTGTTACAATTATTTACCCCTCACATAATACAGTGGTACCTGGTAACTCAAGGTGCACTTTCTTGTGCGTCAGCTTCCTTCTGGGATGACGACCATGCAGACAGAGTTGATGCAGTGTGCGGCGTATGGTCTGAGCACTGACGGGCTGACCTCCCACTTCTTCAACCTCTGCAGCAATGCTGGCAGCACTCATGTGTCTATTTTTTAAAGCCAACCTCTGGATATGACGCCGAACACGTGGACTCAACTTCTTTGGTCGACCCTGGCGAAGCCTGTTCCGAGTGGAACCTGTCCTGGAAAACCGCTGTATGACCTTGGCCACCATGCTGTAGCTCAGTTTCAGGGTTTTAGCAATCTTCTTATAGCCCAGGCCATCTTTGTGGAGAGCAACAATTCTATTTCTCACATCCTCAGAGAGTTCTTTGCCATGAGGTGCCATGTTGAATATCCAGTGGCCAGTATGAGAGAATTGTACCCAAAACACCAAATTTAACAGCCCTGCTCCCCATTTACACCTGGGACCTTGACACATGACACCAGGGAGGGACAACGACACATTTGGGCACAATTTGGACATGTTCACTGTGGGGTGTACTCACTTATGTTGCCAGCTATTTAGACATTAATGGCTGTGTGTTGAGTTATTTTCAGAAGACAGTAAATCTACACTGCTATACAAGTTGTACACTGACTACTCTAAGTTATATCCAAGTTTCATGTCTATAGTGTTGTCCCATGAAAAGATATAATGAAATATTTGCAGAAATGTGAGGGGTGTACTTACTTTTGTGATACACTGTATATATAATATATACACACACATTTGTACAAAGACTGTGTGATCTGTATATTGGACTAATGAAAGTTATTTATGCACATTATGAAATGGCTTTAGTTTTTGAAAAGGCAAGATAAAAACTATAACTAATTAAAATATAATCAGACATTATAATATTTCCCAAAGTTTGCATCCCAAAACATTGAAGAGAATATTTTATGAACAGTAAGAAAACCAGAGTTCGAAGAACTTTGAAAGTGCTGGACAGAGAGCTGCAGTAGAGCTTTTATCAAGGGTGCAAGTGGGAAAAGCTGTAAGATGAAAACCCATCACACATCAAGGCTGCAATCTCTGACCAAAGGCTATTGGTAGTGGTATTATACCAAAACACACATCAGGTATTCCAGTAAGTATACTGGAAGTATACCTCCTTTCACAGGCCTATTAATATATAAACCATGTTTCTGGAAGCATTAGAACATTTTGTAAAATGCAATAAATTGTTCATGTCCTGACGGTAATTGCATTTTGGAAAATTAAACACGACTTTCATGACTGCAGCACATTCAAAAATACTTGAATACATGTAGTACTCAAGTTACAGTTTTGAAACACTGCACAGTAGCCAGGTAAACTGGTAAAAGTTCAGAAGGAGGATCTCAGTCTGTGCATGCAAGGGTCATGGCTCAAGATTTTGTGCAGATTATTGTATCAAGAAAAATCCACATAACACACCAATATTTATTTTTAAACTTTTACCTTTTAACACCTAATAAAAAACTGATTTTATCCATGTTATTAATACCATTGAAATACAGCATAGTCAAAACCTGAATAGCATTGCAAGTATTTAGCTATTTTAAAACTTCAATAGCTGTTGACATTTATCAAATTTATCTAAAACAAGTTTTATTTTATCAAGAAAAACCCACATAACACACTACAATATTTATTTTTAAACTTTTACCTTTTAATACCTAATAAAAAACTGATTTTATCCATGATATTAATACCATTGAAATACAGCATAGCCAAAACCTCAATAGCATTGCAAGTATTTAGCTTTTTTAAAACTTTAATAGCTGTTGACATATTTATCAAATTTATCTAAAACTAACTTAATTGTATCAAGAAAAACCCACATAACACTCTACAATATTTATTTTTAAACTTTTACCTTTTAATACCTAATAAAAAAAACTGATTTTATCCATGATATTAATACTATTGAAATAAAGCCTAGCCAAAACCTCAATAGCATTGCAAGTAATTAGCTATTTTAAATCTTCAATAGCTGCTAAAACATTCATCGAATTTTTCTAAAAGAAGTATTAATGTGTCAAGAAAAACCCACATCACACAACAATATATTTTTTTAAACTTTTAACTTTTAATACCTAATAAAAAACTGATTTTTTCCATGATATTAATACCATTGAAATACAGCATAGCCAAAACCTCAATAGCATTGAACAGCCCATGGGGCACTGTTCGCTGGATATTTATGGTTGGTGGACTATTCTCAGTCCAGCAGTGACAGTGAGGTGTTTAAAAACTCCAGCAGTGCTGCTGTGTCTGATCTACTCATACCAGCACAACACACACTAACACACCACCACCATGTCATTGTCACTGCAGTGCTAAGAATGATCCAACACCCAAATAATACCTGCTCTGTGGTGGTCCTGTGGGGGTCCTGACCATTGAAGAACAGCATGAACAGGGGCTAACAAAGCATGCAGAGAAACAGATGGACTACAGTCAGTAATTGTAGAACTACAAAGTGTTTCTATATGGTAAGTGGAGCTGATTAAATGGGCAGTGAGTGTAGAAACAAGGACGTGGTTTTAATGTTATGGCTGATCGGTGTACTATACCAGTACTTTTTTAGAAAGGTCTTTTCAGGTCTTTGTATGCATTTACTAACAGTAAGGTGTTGATTATCCAGTGTGAATATGTTCCACTTTAGTTATGGTCTTGCAGATTCAATAATTAAAATCTTACAAACATTTAATAATTTTCACGCCATTTGTAAGCCCCTTCTTTAACATGAACGTTTTAGAATTATACAGCATTAAAATCACAGAAATGATTGCAAACCCACAGTATGCCCTTGTATATCTACAATAATACTGGACATGTTTTACAGAGTAAAAAGAGTACAGAATAATAGTAATTGCTGTGAAGGTCAGTTCAGTTGCTAGTTCATTACTGGACAAATACAAGTTTTATGTGAACTGCAGTGGAACAGCTGGTGCCAGGGCCAATTACTCATGAGAGAGTTTGTGCGACAGTGACCCTGCTTGTGGCAGATATGCTCAACAGATCCTGTAACTATAGCGCAATCAACAACTTCAGCTTACCAATTCTATACAAAAATAGAGTATACAAAAACGGACTATAAGTTATTTAGTAACTCCCATGGGTCTTAACGTATACAACAAAATACTGTCTTTTTTTATTATACATAGTAAAGTATCATAAAATTATAAGCAATTTATTATCACACTTTTCTACAGTGGCCTACACATGTAATAATTGTAAATGGGTTTTCAGTAGTAATACATTCATACAACATTTCTGAATTTCTTTCTAATGTCTTACTAATTTCTTATTAATACACAATTGTGTCACATTATTATGACCACTTTTTACTTTCTATGGTGGCAGCGCGTAGCTTACGTTTCGTGAGCTGGCTTGGCTGGTATATAAGGTATGCGATAGGCTGTCTGCATACATATCCCTCGTTGCTGTCATGGGTAAAAATACCATGGGGCGAATGGAATCTTCCAGCAAGGCATTGCGACATGTCACACAGCTAGAAATGTCCAATATTGGTTGAAAGAGCATGACCAAGACTTCGTAGTACTACCCTGGCCACCTAATTCCCCAGACTTGAACTAAGTTGAGCATCTGTGGAACCACTTCGATCGTCATGTTCACTCTATGGATCTTCCCTCATGCACCCTCCAGCAGCTGTGGGATGCACTGCAGTCAGCGTGGCTCCAGATACTGTACCTGTGACGACCTACCAGGACCTTAAGTCACTCCCTGTCCGTCTAGCTGCTGTCCGCTGCACACAGCGGTTACTCTGGATATTAGCTGGTGGTCATAATAAAGTGACTCCACTGTGTAGTTTAGCAACTGCTAAGAAGACCTTAAAATAAAGTGTTACAGAGAAATGACTTCAAAGTTCAACCTTGCTTCTAGCAATTTTGGGCTATTGAACAAAATTAGGAAAAGAGAACATAATTAAAATATTGTCAAGTGGATGCTAATGTCGAATTTTCTTAATTAACATGCTCAGACAGACAAAGGTATGCCAGCCCTGTGGGTATGTTAAGCTCATTTATAGACATTTAGGCAATTATAATAGTGAGTGAAAAGTCCCTCTTCCAAAAATATTGGGGTATTGTGTAAAATGCAGTAAAAAGAAGAAACTGTAATTCATTAATTCTTCAACACACCCAGAAGAGTAGGAAAAGGGGTTTTATAAGAGTAGAAAGTTTAGATAATATTTAAGTTACAGCAATCCTCAATAAGCAGAAGAATTGGTAGCAGGTGTGGAAATCATGATTGGATATAAAATAAACACTTTATGCCAAACTTCAGGAAAATTTCTCAATGCAAGATTGTAATGCAAGTAATTGTCTTTCACCATCCACTATTCATTATATTATAAAAAGATTCAGTAAATCTGGATAGATCAGTCTATGTAGAGCAAAGCTGGAACCACTGTTAAATGTGCGTGACCTTTGACCTCTCAGAAAGCACTGCATGTGACTTTTGTGATAAATGTAGCAAGGGCTTGGTGCTACTTCAGAAAATCATTGTCACTGAACACAGTCCACTGCTCAATCAAGAAATGCAACCTGGAACTTAGTACATTAATACTATGCAGAAGTGCCTCGAGTTTACTAGGCCTGAGCTCATCTCAGATGGTCTGAAGGCAGTGAGAATGTGTGCTGTGGTTAGACGAGTCTGTTTCAGCTTGTTTTTAGGAAAAACGGACATCAAGTTTTCTGTGCCAAAAATAAAAAGGGCCATTCAGACTGTTATCAGTGAAAGGTACAAAAGCCAGGATCTGTCATGGTATGGGGGTGCATCTGTGCCCATGACATGGTTGACTTCAATATTTGTGATTGTGTACCATTGACACAGAAGTGTATTTTGGAATTAAGAGAAATGCGCTGCCATCAAGGCAATGAGTTATATCAGTAAAATGATGCCAGGGCTCATTCTGTATGTAGTACAACAGAATGCATGTGATTGACTGGCTTGCCTTCAGTCCAGATCTGTCTCCTTTTGAAAATGTATGGTGCATCACGAGGGTTTTGTGCTGTCTACTCAGAAGTTGGACACCCTGGTCAGACTGCATGCTTTTGATTTTCTGAGTGAAAATAATTAACCTCATTATCAATAGTATTTGCACATGCCTCATTTGTCTCTCAGTACTTTAAATGGAAACCACCTTAGAAAGTGTGTGTGTGTGTGTGTGTGTGTGTGTGTGTGTGTGTGTGTGTGTGTGTGTGTATGTGTGTGTGTATATATATATATATATATATATATATATATATGTATATATATATATACAGGAGAACAGACGGGTCAGCCACCCCCAAATATATATATACAGTGTATCACAAAAGTGAGTACACCCCTCACATTTCTGCAAATATTTCATTATATCTTTTCATGGGACAACACTATAGACATGAAACTTGGATATAACTTAGAGTAGTCAGTGTACAGCTTGTATAGCAGTGTAGATTTACTGTCTTCTGAAAATAACTCAACACACAGCCATTAATGTCTAAATAGCTGGCAACATAAGTGAGTACACCCCACAGTGAACATGTCCAAATTGTGCCCAAATGTGTCGTTGTCCCTCCCTGGTGTCATGTGTCAAGGTCCCAGGTGTAAATGGGGAGCAGGGCTGTTAAATTTGGTGTTTTGGGTACAATTCTCTCATACTGGCCACTGGATATTCAACATGGCACCTCATGGCAAAGAACTCTCTGAGGATGTGAGAAATAGAATTGTTGCTCTCCACAAAGATGGCCTGGGCTATAAGAAGATTGCTAACACCCTGAAACTGAGCTACAGCATGGTGGCCAAGGTCATACAGCGGTTTTCCAGGACAGGTTCCACTCGGAACAGGCTTCGCCAGGGTCGACCAAAGAAGTTGAGTCCATGTGTTCAGCGTCATATCCAGAGGTTGGCTTTAAAAAATAGACACATGAGTGCTGCCAGCATTGCTGCAGAGGTTGAAGACGTGGGAGGTCAGCCTGTCAGTGCTCAGACCATACGCCGCACACTGCATCAACTCGGTCTGCATGGTCGTCATCCCAAAAGGAAGCTGACGCACAAGAAAGCCAGTAAACAGTTTGCTGAAGACAAGCAGTCCAAGAACATGGATTACGGGAATGCCCTGTGGTCTGACGAGACCAAGATAAACTTGTTTGGCTCAGATGGTGTCCAACATGTGTGGCGGCGCCCTGGTGAGAAGTACCAAGACAACTGTATCTTGCCTACAGTCAAGCATGGTGGTGGTAGCATCATGGTCTTGGGCTGCATGAGTGTTGCTGGCACTGGGGAGCTGCGGTTCATTGAGGGAAACATGAATTCCAACATGTACTGTGACATTCTGAAACAGAGCATGATCCCCTCCCTTCGAAAACTGGGCCTCATGGCAGTTTTCCAACAGGATAACGACCCCAAACACAACCTCCAAGATGACAACTGCCTTGCTGAGGAAGCTGAAGGTAAAGGTGATGGACTAAACCCAATTGAGCACCTGTGGCGCATCCTCAAGTGGAAGGTGGAGGAGTTCAAGGTGTCTAACATCCACCAGCTCCGTGATGTCATCATGGAGGAGTGGAAGAGGATTCCAGTAGCAACCTGTGCAGCTCTGGTGAATTCCATGCCCAGGAGGGTTAAGGCAGTGCTGGATAATAATGGTGGTCACACAAAATATTGACACTTTGGGCACAATTTGGACATGTTCACTGTGGGGTGTACTCACTTATGTTGCCAGCCATTTAGACATTTTCAGAAGACAATAAATCTACACTGCTATACAAGTTGTACACTGACTACTCTAAGTTATATCCAAGTTTCATGTCTATAGTGTTGTCCCATGAAAAGATATAATAAAATATTTGCAGAAATGTGAGGGGTGTACTCACTTTTGTGATACACTGTATATATATATATATATTTGGGGGTTGCTGACCCGTCTGTTCTCCTGTTATTACAGTCAAAACCATTCTCTGCAACAAGTCCTGTTTTTATTTCAGCTATTCTTTTAAGACAGCCGGGGCTGTGTAACTGGCTCTTGATTTCTGGCATATTTTCAATAGCATTCGAGGATGAAATCTGCTGGAATGCATCAGGAGTGTGCACTATTGAACTGCTGTTGATTCATTTCAATTAGTTTGAAAGCTACTCATGCTGCAACTCAAAAGTGATTTCAAGGCTGGATCAAAGGAAAGAGAAGCTTCAAAAAATTATATTCATATTTTGTCTGGTCAACTTCATTTAATTAATTAATAAACATCTATTTCTGCATTTCAGGCCTGCAACATATTCCAAAAAAAGTAGGGACAGTAAAGCATTTACCACTTTGTAATGTTGCTATTCCTTTTCACCACACTTAAAAGACGTTTTGGCACCGAGGATACCAAGTGATTTAGTGTTTCAGGTTTTATTTTGTCCCGTTCTTCCTGCAAACACGTCTTAAGATGTGCAACAGTACGGGATTGTCATTGTGACATTTTTCATCTTGCATTTTTAAAATTCTCCACACATTCTCTATTGGGGACAGGTCAGGACTGCAGGCAGGCCATTCCAGTACCCGTACCCTCTTCCTCCGCAGCCATGCCCTTTGTAACGTGTGCAGCATGTGGTTTTGCATTGTCTTGTTGAAAAATGCATGGACGTCCCTGGAAAAGATGACATATGTTGCTCTAAGATCTCAAAGTATTTTTCTGCATTAATGCTGCAATCACAGAAGTGTAAATGACCTTTGCTAAGGGCACTGACACAGCCCCATATCAGCAACAAGTCCAAAAGCCAGGGTCTGTCATGGTAAGTCTGGATGGTCCTTGTAGTCTTTGGTCTGGAGCACATGACGTTAATTTTTTTTCCAAAAAAGACCCTGAATGCTGATTCATCTGACCACAATAAACATTTCCACTGTGTGATGGTCCATCCCAGATGCCTCTGAGCCCAGAGAAGTCGACGCCACTTCCAGACATGGTTAACATAAGGCTTCTTTTTTGCACAGTAAAGTTTTAAGTGCCATTTGTGCATGTAACTCTGTATTGTAGTGGTTGACAAAGGTTTGCCAAAGTAATCCCTCACCCATCAGCTGTTGTTGAGTGGCGGTTCTTGATGCAGTGCCGTCTGAGGGATTGAAGATCACGAGCGTTCAGTTTAAGCTTGAGCCCTTGGCCTTTACGCACTGAAATTCCTCCCAATTCCTTGAATCGTTTAATGATATTATGCACTGTAGATAGAGAAATATGCAAATCCCTTCCAATCTTACTTTGAGGTACATTGTTTTTAAACATTTCAATCATTTTCTTATACATTTGTCTGTCTTAAAAGAATAGCTGAAATAAAACCAAGAATAGCTGTTGCAGAGAATGGTTTTGACTGTAAATACAGGAGAACAGAAGAGAGAATAATAAAAAAAGTCAGCCATAACTTGACATGATATTGGAATTGTATTGTAGACTTTATCAGAAGACGCCTAGCGTTTTATGGCTCGGTTGGTTTCATGCCTGGTGCTTTGATCAGTAAGGACAACATACTGTACATAAGCAAAGGCTGGAAAAAGGTAGAACATAATTCATCATTTATTTTATTAAAGCTGGAACTAGTGTCTGTTAAGCCTTGATTAGAATAAGCAGGAAATCCATGCTGTGAATGAATGTAATTGTTTTCAGCTAGTAAGAAATTAAATGAATGTTTTGATTTCATTGAACCTTTTTCCCCTATTTACAGCATAATGCACAGTTATTGTATTTTTTTATGAGCTATTTATTTTATTTTGCCTTGAGCGATTGCCAATTTGCACAAAATAAATAATAAAAAACAACCACTCGTACACTATAAACACAGGCTGTTTTGTCACTAAATGGCAGCTTGGTGGAGTCAAAAATAAAATGTCTGAAAATGACCCTGCTTATTATCTCTGTTGTGGAATGCATTTTTAATGAAGGTGCATTTAGCTTTAGTTTGTTTTGAAAACACGTGCATGTTAATAAGACTTTAATTATTAAACAGATTCAATGTATGTCAGATATAATGATGTTATGCATAAAACATGAGCAGTAATAATATTAAAAAGAAAAGAAAACACTAACACAATACACTTAGTGCTGAAATTGTGTCCTCCCCAGAATTGTGATGCACCTCTTTACTTTAGGCTTGTAATTACTATACATTAATGCATTGCTGTGGCCCATGAGACCAGCTCTAGCACAGTGTTGTGGATCAGCTGACAGAATGATTCAGAACCCCTGTACTTCAGTAAAACAATGTATAGAGCTTAAAGCCATGTAGCATTTTAAGATAAGATAGCCTTTTACTACACCACAGGGGGGAAATTAGCAATGTTACAGCAGCTATTAATATACACTGATACCAATCTGATACCATCATTTCTCCTCTCAATCAACTAAGCAGTAATAATACATGTCTCATTGCACCATGGTTAAACTAGCTATCTAAATAACAATGCTCAGACTGTAAAACAAATATTCTAAAAGAATAAATACAGAACCTACAACATCACACTTATGCAAAACTGCTGGTTTTTAACTTTTACACAGAACATTTAGCAGCATTTTTGGCTTGTTTAACAGCACCATACAAACATTTAAAATAAAATTTAAAGTGCAACTTTATCTGTATTTAACAAATAAATTATTTCAATATAAAATTCTAGATCTGTCAACTCTCAAGTCTACACCTTGAAGAGGCAGCTAAAAAAATTATAAAATAAATAATAAAAAATATTATTTATAAACAATAACAATGAAACAATTAAATAATAAAAAATAAACAAATGTATCTACCTTGTCCTGGCGTTGAGATCTCTCACATCCTCAACGATTAGTCTGTTAGTGTTATGAAATAAAACAAACTACACCGTTTCCCGTTTAGCCACAGATGCCCTCTTCAAAATCCAGCAGGGTTTAATAATCTAAAAACGTGACAGAACTTTAATGGAAAATCTCAACCAAACACCTGAGTCAATTCTAATTGGTCCATCGCGTTTGATTGACATACATATCAATGTTTTAATTTCTGAATGGCCTTATTTACATTAAGTAACAGTAAGCAACAGTATCAGATCGGATTACACGTTTTTTTTCTTCCAATATCTGATCCGATATACTGTATATATACTGTATATTAGAAGTGACAATTTCTGCTACAATTAACAACAAAACTGATTGTAAAATTGACTCAGGCTAATATAGCAACAATATAAAATAAAGCATGCATATAACATTCAAAAGCATGTACATTTATTGGATTGTAAAGTATGTAAATACAAAGACAACAGTATAGCTGGACATTTGGTGTCTTGATTGTAGTGGGTAAATATGAATAATCATTACAAATAATAAAAATGTGTATCCAGGATTATCATATTTACATTATTAATAGGACTTGTATCTAAAACTTGCTGTGTTAAGGTCATAATCATAAAAAAACAACTGATTTTATTACACTTAGCCAATAAGCCATTCAGTATTGAATAAAAAGTGGTGAAAATGTTAGATAATAACCATAATTATTTTACACAAGATGTAAACAAGACTACAGTAATGTGAGAAACGTTAAATCTATAGCTAGGTCATAAAAGTTAATACCAGCAAATTGAAAGTAGTGAAAAACAGATTACATTTACATTTTCTGCATTTAGCAGACTCTCTTATCCAGAGCGAGTTACAGAAGTGCCTCCACAGTAAACATTTTCCTACTCTAGTTTAAGTAGACAAGTCCATGAACACAAATCTGCTGAAACCCTGTTAGAAAAGAAAAAAAAAGAGCATTAGTAAGTACAAGTTCTCAGCTTAAGTGCTTAGTAAAGAGGTGGGACAGACATCTGAGCCTCTCACTGTTTTCAAAAGATGAAGTTTATATTACTTACTAAAAGCATTTATTAAAAAATAATAATCATAATGTCTGCTATATTGGAATTAAGACCTGCTGCTGGAGAGCTTTAATGCCTGAAGTTTGATGTTTTTAGTGACTCCAGACTCCTTAATAAAGCAGCTGAAAAGGTGTGATAGTCACCACACTGAGAAATGGACTTCACTTGAGCAGGAACTTTTGTGATGTACTAGAAAACAAAATGAAGAAGCTTTAAGACTTAAATCAATAAACTGTGAGATATTATAAGGCACATAGTCCATTTGGGTTATTTAGATCCACAACCAGGAGAGCAGAATAAAGACAGTGCAGTGGGAATCAAGAGGAAAATTTACATCGATCAACCATAATATTAAAACCACCTCCTTGTTTCTAAACTCACTGTCCATTTTATCAGCTTCACTTACCATATAGAAGCACTTTGTAGTTCTACAAATACTGACTGTAGTCTTATCTGTTTCTCTGCATGCTTTGTTAGCCCCCTGTCATGCTGTTCTTCAATGGTCAGGACTCTCCCAGGACCACCACAGAGCAGGTATTATTTGGGTGTTGGATCATTCTCAGCACTGCAGTGACACTGACATGGTGGTGGTGTGTTAGTTTGTGTTGTGCTGGTATGAGTGGATAAGACACAGCAATGCTGATGGAGTTTTTAAACACCTCACTGTCACTGCTGGACTGAGAATAGTCCACCAACCAAAAATATATCCAGCTAACAGCACCCCATGGGCAGCGTCCTGTGACCACTGATGAAGATCTAGAAGATGACCGGGCGGCACGGTGGCTAAGTGGGTAGCACTGTCGCCTCACAGCAAGAAGGTCCTGGGTTCGAACCCCAGGTGGGGCGGTCCGGGTCCTTTCTGTGTGGAGTTTGCATGTTCTCCCCGTGTCTGCGTGGGTTTACTCCGGGTGCTCCGGTTTCCTCCCACAGTCCAAAAACATGCAAGTGAGGTGAATTGGCAATACAAAATTGTCCATGACTGTGTTCGATATAACCTTGAGAAGTGATGAAACTTGTGTAACGATTAACTACCATGTGTCTGTCATGAATGTAACCAAAGAGTGTAAAACATGACGTTAAAATCCTAATAAACATAAACTAGAAGATGACCAACTCAAACAGCAGCAATAGATGAGTGATCGTCTCTGACCTTACATCTACAAGGTGGACCAACTAGGTAGGAGTGTCTAATAGAGTGGACAGTGAGTGGACACGGTATTTAAAAACTCCAGCAGCGCTGCTGTGTCTGATCCACTCATACCAGCACCATGTCATTGTCACTGCAGTGCTGAGAATCATCCACCACCCAAATAATACCTACTCTGTGGTGGTCCTGTGGTGGTCCTGACCATTGAAGAACAGCATGAAAAGAAGCTAAAAAGGTATGCAAAGAAACAGATGGACTACAGTCAGTAATTGTAGAACTACAAAGTGCTTCTATATGGTAAGTGGAGCTGATAAAATGGACAGTGAGTGTAGAAACAAGGAGGTTTTAATATTATGGCTGATCGGTGTATAATGCAATGAACTTCTGTTTAAGTTCCCGAGTGCTATGCTTTGACACCTGTAAAATCAGCTGAAGGGTCAATACTTCTAAGAAATATACACCTCATCCTACAGATATGCCTACAGCACTTCAGAATTCCTTTAAATCAGCCTTGGATTATTAACCCAGCTGTGCTTAATAAGCTCCTGACCCTGCCCATTAAGAAATCTCTTCAGCAGCCACCCTCCTTCAAAGACATCCCACAAGCTCTACAGAGTCTTAAGAAAAAGGCATCTTGCCCTGACCGTAATCAATCTTGTCAAACAAGGTCTCACAGTAATAGTGCACACATAGTCAAAAATGTAATGGTGACCATAGTAAAAGGATCTTACTCTTCTCAATAACATGAAAATTTAAATTTAAATTTGTTAAAGTTTGTGACCAGACTAGTTTTGTTATTAGAATCCCAGGGTGGATTTCAAAAAGGCAAAAGCACTGTGGAAATGGTCTTTGAAACAAGCCAGCTGCAGAGAACCTTCTTGCCTTCACAGAATTTGTTCCTATAACACAATGACTGCCTTATTTTTATATATGTATATAGCAGTTTTCTACGCCATATGCATCACAACTCTGCTCTACACTAGCATGAAAACATATGGATGCCACTTCAAGCTGCTAAAAAACTTCCATAAAATACAGTGTATCACAAAAGTGAGTACACCCCTCACGTTTCTGCAAATATTTCATTATATCTTTTCATGGGACAACACTATAGACATGAAACTTGGATATAACTTAGAGTAGTCAGTGTACAGCTTGTATAGCAGTGTAGATTTACTGTCTTCTGAAAATAACTCAACACACAGCCATTAATGTCTAAATAGCTGGCAACATAAGTGAGTACACCCCACAGTGAACATGTCCAAATTGTGCCCAAATGTGTCGTTGTCCCTCCCTGGTGTCATGTGTCAAGGTCCCAGGTGTAAATGGGGAGCAGGGCTGTTAAATTTGGTGTTTTGGGTACAATTCTCTCATACTGGCCACTGGATATTCAACATGGCACCTCATGGCAAAGAACTCTCTGAGGATGTGAGAAATAGAATTGTTGCTCTCCACAAAGATGGCCTGGGCTATAAGAAGATTGCTAACACCCTGAAACTGAGCTACAGCATGGTGGCCAAGGTCATACAGCGGTTTTCCAGGACAGGTTCCACTCGGAACAGGCTTCGCCAGGGTCGACCAAAGAAGTTAAGTCCACGTGTTCTGCGTCATATCCAGAGGTTGGCTTTAAAAAAATAGACACATGAGTGCTGCCAGCATTGCTGCAGAGGTTGAAGACGTGGGAGGTCAGCCTGTCAGTGCTCAGACCATACGCCGCACACTGCATCAACTCGGTCTGCATGGTCGTCATCCCAGAAGGAAGCTGACGCACAAGAAAGCCAGCAAACAGTTTGCTGAAGACAAGCAGTCCAAGAACATGGATTACTGGAATGCCCTGTGGTCTGACGAGACCAAGATAAACTTGTTTGGCTCAGATGGTGTCCAGCATGTGTGGCGGCGCCCTGGTGAGAAGTACCAAGACAACTGTATCTTGCCTACAGTCAAGCATGGTGGTGGTAGCATCATGGTCTTGGGCTGCATGAGTGTTGCTGGCACTGGGGAGCTGCAGTTCATTGAGGGAAACATGAATTCCAACATGTACTGTGACATTCTGAAACAGAGCATGATCCCCTCCCTTCGAAAACTGGGCCTCATGGCAGTTTTCCAACAGGATAACGACCCCAAACACAACCTCCAAGATGACAACTGCCTTGCTGAGGAAGCTGAAGGTAAAGGTGATGGACTAAACCCAATTGAGCAACTGTGGCGCATCCTCAAGTGGAAGGTGGAGGAGTTCAAGGTGTCTAACATCCACCAGCTCCGTGATGTCATCATGGAGGAGTGGAAGAGGATTCCAGTAGCAACCTGTGCAGCTCTGGTGAATTCCATGCCCAGGAGGGTTAAGGCAGTGCTGGATAATAATGGTGGTCACACAAAATATTGACACTTTGGGCACAATTTGGACATGTTCATCTATCCATCCATCCATCCATCCATCCATCCATCCACTGATCAGCCATAACATTAAAATCACCTCTTACCATATAGAAGCACTTTTTAGTTCTACAATTACTGACTGTAGTCCATCTGTTTCTCTGCATGCTTTGTTAGCGCCCTTCCATGCTGTTGTTCAATGGTCAGGACTCTCCCAGGACCACTACAGAGCAGGTATTAATTGGGTGGTGGGTCGTTCTCAGCACTGCAGTGACACTGGCATGGTGGTGTGTTAGTGTGTGTTGTGCTGGTATGGGTGGATAAGACACAGCAATGCTGAGGAAGTTTTTAAACACCTCACTGTCACTGCTGGAGTGAGAAAGGTCCTGGGTTCGATCCCGGGGCCGGGCGGTCCGTGTACTTTCCTCCCACAGTCCAAAAATATGCAGTCAGGTTAATTGGAGACACTGAATTGCCCTATAGGTGAATGGGTGTGTGTGTATGTGTGTCTGCCCTGCGATGGACTGGCGCACTGATCAGGGTGTTACTGTGTGCCTTGCGCCCATTGAAAAGCTATAGATAAGAGATAATGTCTGGGTTACTTATACTTGCTGCTTGCTGAAACATCATGATGTCATGACTATTAAAATAAATATGGCAGTTTTTTTTATTTACCAAGATCTGCACGCTCAGTTGAGATTATCTGATGTTCTAATTTGCACCAATCTATTCCAGGTCAGGAGTCAGGAGAAATAACATTGCACATGTGCTATTTTTATGGATTTATTTTCTATGTAATGATCTGACCAAGGAAAAGTGGTATGCTAATCTGTTCAGGGACGGTGTAATGAACATGTAGGACGAGGCGTTCATAAAACCAGCCATATACTGCACACTAGGAAGCCATATAAAAAGGCTGGTTTCAGCTTGTAAAACTGATTTGCATTCATTGTTAATCGGCCATATGGTTCCTGGATATTATGTGAGCATTACCTGCTCTGGTAGCACATTCGTAAAACATGTCAGCTGACTCACAATCATCATTCCTTTTAGTTTTTTTTATATTGTCACATGATAAAATGATTTTGTATAAATAAATAAATAAATAAATAAAAATGGGGTTTTATTATGCAGCAAGACAATGGTACAAACCAAAGACGGGGTACAATAAAATAAATAACTTGATAGATTAAAAAGGAGATCTGCAGTCCAGGTTTAGGAAAGTCAGTATGTGACCATCTGCAAAGTTATTAAATGTCTAAATGTAACTGTATTAACACTACTTATCTACAATGTGCTCTAACATTTACATTTTCAGCATTTAGCAGACACCTTTATTCAAAGCCACCTACATTACAGTTGCAGTATACAGTCTGAGCAATTGACGGTTAAGAGCCTTGCTCAAGGACCCAACAGCAGCATTGGTGGGGCTTAAACCAGCGACCTTCTGATTACTAGGCCAGTACCTCAACCACTAGGCTATGGCTATGAGGCTCCAGTGAATCTAGAGGAGGTCCTATTGCGTTTAATTGAAAAGAGTAATGGGAAAATCAGTAGGCTATTTGCACTTGGGAGATCTATTTTAAAGTTCCCGTAGCCTTCGTTAAGTCTTTGAGAATGGACACATACAGGTATATGATTTGCCAACCACAAAAGTGCAAAGGTCAATAGATGGTGACTACAAAAGATTCAGATTCAGTTGTTATTGCAGATCCTACTGATGTAGACCAAGGTGAGGAAGCTCCTACCACCAGTTCATTAGAAGTAAACCCACTACATCAACCAAAATCAGCAAATACCAAGGTATTTACCTTCAGCATGGATTTATCAAATTTCCAATGAGCAAGAATACAATACTTTATGTCGTTTTTGCTAAAAGCATAAGAATATCATAACCTGTGTCAAGGGCGTCCCAGATTTTATTTATTTATTTTTTTAATATGAGGGGTCTAGGAGAAAAAAGGGCAAGAACCACTGCTTAAACACACTGTACTATTACACACTGTTATTATTTCAGGAATGTGCAATATTGACGACATAATGCCCCATCTCAAATATTAACCTCGTGTTCCTGTTTAAAACTACCACATCCTTACACCCACCACTGTTTTTAGCTGCAATAACACTTGCAAAGCTACTTTTAATCTATCTATTGCTAAGTTTCCGGTGAATAAGCTTCCTGTTACTGGGGTAAAAACAGCCACAAGGGATAAACAAACCAGCAATGCTTTCAGGCAAGCTCTAGTCATTTCTGGCTATTTGACAGCACAGTAGTTTAATCTGTTGATGGATTATTTCTTCATTTACATAGATTTTTGGTAGCTCAGATGTATTCTGCTAATAAGGATTTTATTTACTCCTGCACAAACAGGTATGCACAGCCTCAAAATTATATTGTTCTCACAAAGTCTGTTCACATTTAATAAGTGAGAATGATTTCATTTATCCTGTTAGCTTACAGACTTTTCCTCATGGACTCGGCTTTTGTTTTCCTCACTTTCAGATTTCCAGTGCAATAGCTAATAAGAATTCAACAAGCAGAACTTTTACTCTGCTCTTTTTTTCCAATTTAATCATTGACAATTTCCACCCAAAGGTGAGACCTCCCCATAGCATACAAACAATCAGAGTGGATTTAGAAAGTACTCAGACCTAGTGACATTTTGTGCACTAAATTGGATTTGAATGTATGGATTTAATTGTCATTTTACACTTAATCAATCTACACTATATTATTAATAAAAACGTATTCCTTTTTTACAGTTGTATTAAGACCACTTAATTGTGATCGGCTGCATCCTGTTTAATGTATTTATGCTTGAAATGTACATAGTTTAGAAAGGGGCACACCTTGGTCTATAAGGGCCTACAATCTACACTGCACTGTCACTTGTCCATGGATCTTTACAATTTAATTCTGAGAATGCAGAGATCAAGGCATGCATATAAATGCTAAAATATTATTATTATCTAAAGCTTTATGTGTTACCAGGACCACAGTGGCATACAAAATCCCTGGCACAATCTTTATAGAGTTGCTTGTCTGGCCTCCGTGGGTATCTGAGCAAGAGCAGCCTCGTCCGGGGATCCCAACGGTCACTTTAAAAGACTTGTCACTCTAAATGGCATGTAAAGGACATGAGAACATGAGGGAAACGATTCTCTGGTCTAATTACACAAACCTGGCTAATACCATCTCTACAGTAAAACATAGGGGTACTTCTCAGGGGCAGGGAATTAACATTCATGGTTTTTAGTGGACCTTTTACTATCCAATGTGATTTACAGTTGTAGCCAATTACAGTGCACGTTTCACCCACTAAATAAGACTTCCCAATTGCATACAAACAGTCACAATTATGAAAATGTTAAGAGCCTTGCTGGTGCCTAACTTGGTGGTGAAGCTTGAGCCGCATCTGATTACTAGTCCAGTACATTAAACAGTGAACTACAATAGCCCAAAAGTTCAAAGTGCAATTCTCACAGTTCTGATCAAGGGCACATTACATCCTGTTGGTGACAATACACAGTAGATTCACATTATGAATGAAGTCTTGTTTCATGATCTGGCTTGATGGGTATATAAGGTGTATGATAGGCTGTCTGCACACACATCCCTCACTGCTGTCATGGGTAAAAGGGGCAATTTATCAGAGTTGCAATAAGGGATGATTATTGGCTTTCGGGGCAAGAATGGCAGTATTTCTGAAACTAAGCAGTTTGTAAACTGTTCGCATGCTGCTGTGGTAAAAGTGTATCGTGAGAGGAAAAATGGCACCACTGCGAATAAATGTCGTGAAAACTGCGGAACACCAAGTGCCATTGATGTGAGAGGTGAACGTGTGCGAGGGCAACAGTTCAGCAAACCCTACTGCGTATGGAGCTCCGAAGCAGATGGATGGTGACTGCACCTCTGCAAAAAAAACCTTAAATTTTTACTGCAGTATCAGAATTGGACCTCTGATGATTGGCAAAGCGTTGCCTTCTCTTATGAGTCACGTGTTCTGCTTCATCGAACGGGTAGACGTTGGCGTATCAGGTGTGAAACATCAGAGAACACCCTGTAACCATTGCTGAAAGAACACAAGCTGGTCGTGGCAGCGTTATGGTCTGGGGAATGTTTTTGTGGCATTTTATTTGCCAGTGCATCCATGTGGAAGGCACTCTCACCCAATTTGGGTATGAATCCATCCTTGCAGATCACGTACACCCATACATGCTGATTATCTTCCCTGGGGCGGATGGGATCTTCCAGCAAGACAATGCGACATGTCACATGGCTAGAAATGTCCAACATTGGTTGGAACAGCATGACCAAGACTTCCAAGTACTACCCTGGCCTCCTAATCATCTGTGGTACCACTCGGATTGTCGTGTTCGCTCTATGGATCCTCCCCCATGCACCCTCCAGCAGCTGTTGGATGCACTGCAGTAAGCATGGCTCCAGATACCTGTAACAACCTACAAGGACCTTATTGAGTCACTTAATGAGTCACGGTCTAGCTGCTGTCCGTGCTGCACACGGCGGTTACTCTGGATATTAGCTGGTGGTCATAATAATGTGACTCGACCGTGTATGTTCCTAGTTAAAAACCTCAATTTGACAGTGGTGGAATTTTAACCCTTGCCTCAGAAGGGACTGATCCATAAATCAAGTGCCTTAGACATCCTTGAACAGAACCCTCTCCAAAGCATGCAAACTTAGACTGGTGCTACAGGTTAAAGCATACAACCAAGACAACACTGAAGTGGCTTTAGGGCAAATGTCCTTGAGTAGCTCATTCAAAGGCCAGACTTAAACCTGATCAAACATCTGTTGGGAGGCCTAACAATTGCAGTTTCTAAGCTAGAGCAAATATGACATAAAGAGTAGGATAAACTGATTAAATCCAGCTGTGCAAACCTTGTTGAGACATATCCAAGAATACTTACAGCTGTAATTGCTTCATAGAAAGTGTAGATTGGTGGGTAATATGGTAATATGGTAATATGGTCATTATGATGGGGTAATTATGAAGGTCAAAGGGGTCTAATTTTTTCTAAATCTATTGTAGCTACCAGTCTGGATTTCTGAGGGTTATCATATGCTTTCCACAAGACAATTGCTATTGTGCTAACTTTCTTACAGCGATTACGTGATTTTAAGAATACCCATAATTTCCCATGTCTACTGAATATAGGAAACTGAATTGTCATGTCCCTCACCTAGACAACTTAGGCAATCAAGCATTGTTGGACCCCTAGGTGGTGATGGTGCTAGCATTATCTAGGCTCTAACAAGCAAGCTTCAGATAATAAGCTTGCTACTTGCTTTATTTCTGAGCCCTTGATTTTATATGACAAAATCACAGCTACAAAATGTTTTGAAATAGCAATGGAATAGCAAAATAGCAGACAGCAATGGAATAGCAGCGTGTAAGAAATAGTCGCGAGGGAGGCAGTGGAATTGTTGGGGGTGCTTTCACATGCAAAATGAAATGTAATTTATCTTTGAAGTGTCTCTTCATCATGTATCAGGCTGTCTTGTTTTGGATTTCACATTTGGTTTATTCGCGTGTATGTGGCTCTCAATTTATCATCACTTTCATCACTGCCATTGAAATCCTAACCATGAAAGGGGGTTTTGATCATTTTTACATATCATTTTTTTTTCTTCAAAAACTAAGCAAGCACTAGGGTACTCATATTCCACCTTGGTGGTGGTGGTTGAATGTGATGCAATGGTGCACTGCTTTAATCTAACATTGTGGCACTATGGTTAAGCTATTTGCTGTCCACTGTAGTGTGTACATACAGTATATTTAGGTTCTTGCACTAATCAGCACATGTTAGAGAACCTTATTGTTTAAAGTAGATACAGTCAAAAGTCTTTTGAGGAAGGAGGGAAGATTAATACCACAATTGTTTGGCTGCTTCTGTATTTAGGGGTCACCACAGCAGATTTGGCACTGTTTTATGTTTGATTCTTTTCCTGACACAACCCTCCTATTTTTATCCATGGGCTATAACAGCCTCCAAAATACTGGAAAGGCTTGTCATTAGGTTTAGCGTGAAGGTCCTGGGTTCGATCCCCAGGTGGAGCGATCCGGGTCCTTTCTGTGTGGAGTTTGCATGTTCTCCCCGTGTCTGCGTGGGTTTTCTCCGGCAGCTCTGGTTTCCTCCCACAGTCCAAAAACATGCAAATGAGGTGAACTGGAGATACAAAATTGTCCATGACTGTGTTTGATATTACACTTGTGAACTTATGAATCTTGTGTATTGAATAACTACCGTTTCTGTCATGAATGTAACCAAAGTGTGTAAAACATGATGTTAAAATCCTAATAAACAAACAAACTATTTGCCAGCACTTTATGGTGAAGCTGGATACACTCGCTCACACGCACGAACGTACAATTTTAGGTAAACTAAACAAATAACAATCCCTTTAAAATAAAAACAGTGCTATTGTATTGCATGTATGATGTACACTTATTTACGTCTTATTTCTAATTACCACTGACCTCATGTGGGCCGGTCAGAGACACCCAACGGGGGCTGTACAATGCCCAGGTGTGGTTTGGAATCATGTTTAATGGTTAAGTTTGCAATAGCATTTAGCTTAGTGGTTATCATAGGTCATGTGTGTGTGTGTCTTGTCTTGTGTATCCCTGTCTTGTCTATTGTTATCATAAGTATATGTTTGGTAACATCTCTGTGTGTGTCTGCCCTCGTCTACTCTTTGAGTCCACTGTGACACAGTGTTTTATTCAGAAATCGTGTGTTCTATTTGTGTTTACTTAATTTGTTAAATAGCAGTATATGCCCTTCTGTTTAGAAAATCGAATGCTGCATGAATGTGGCCGGGCACCAAATGACCCGTGACCCAGTACCAGTCCACGGCCCATTGGTTGGGAGCTGGTTGATGGCTGTAAACAACCCCTGATTGTTGCCATGCATTGTAGACTGCAGCCTCTCAGAGAACTGCAGATTCATACATGCGACACAAATCTTTTAAAAATAAGAATGTAGGGCCGCTCAGGTGGCGCAGCGGTAAAACATGCTAGCACACCAGAGCTGACATTCCGAACTCGTTGGTTCAAAACTTGGCTCTGCCATTTGGCTGAGCTGGGCGGCTACATGAACGATTGGCTGCTGTTAATACAGGTTGGGGAGCTGTATATGGACCCCATAACTGATGCAATTATGACCTCTGCTGGCTGGTTGATGGCGCCTGCACTGAGTTGAGGAATAATGCGTTGATCAGGGTGTGGCTCTCCGTACACAAAAGCTGATCCGCGTATGAACTCACCTCGTGCAAGTGAAGAGACGCAGTCAGATACTGCACACGTGTCGGAGGGGGTGTGTGTTTGTCTTGCTTTCCTCAATAAGAAGTGGAAAAAATATGAATGTAAAGGGAGTCTGGGAGTAAAAAATGCACGCAAGGCTTTAAAACATTAGTATCGTTAAATCAGCCGCCAATATTCGAAACTCAGCTCTGCCATCTGGCTGAGCTGGGTGGCTACATGAACGATTGGCTGTTGTTCATTCAGGGTGGGGAGCCATATAGGGACCCCATAACTGATGCAATTACGACCTCTGCTGGCTGGTTGATAGCGCCTGCACAGAGTTGAGGAATAATGCGTTGATCAGGGTGTGGCTCTCCGTACACAGATGTTGATTCACATATGAACTCACCTGGCGCAAGTAAAAAGATGCATTCTACTGCACACGTGTCGGAGGGGGCATGTGTTAGTCTCACTTTCCTCAATCAGAAGTGGAAAAAAAACCAAGAATGTAAATGGAGTCTGGGAGTAATAAATGCACGCAAGCCTTTAAAACATTACTATTATAAAAACATCCACCAATATAAAGAAAAAAATGAGAGAAACACCACAAGGCTGTTAGCACAATCCTGCTAATAAGGATTTCCTTTACTGATGCACAAATGTACACACAGCCTCGAAATTATATTGCTCCCGCAAATTCAGTCTGTTCACGTTTAGTAAGTGAGTATGATTTAATTTATCCTGTTGCAGAATTTTCCTCATGAACTCGGCTTTCGTTCTCACTCTCAGTGCAACAGCTAATAAGAATTCAACAAGCAGGACTTTTACTTGACTCTATTTGTTTTCGATTCAATCACTGCCAACCTCCACCCAAAGGTGAGACTTCCCTCTTACATACACTCACAGTGGATTCAGAAAGTATTTAGACATGCATGCATACAAGCCTTTAAAACTATTGCAGTATATAACAATATAAAACAAAAAATAAGAGAAACACCACAGGGCTATTAGCACAATAGGTAATGAGAGGTCAAAACAGTGCAAGTGTGCAGTCCTGACCTAATGTGCATCAGCTTATTAGACATTCCATTCGAAAACCTTAAGCATTAATATAAAGTTGAACTTTCCTTGTGTGCACCTATAATTGAAATTTGTTCCCAGTCAAAATAGCATTTATGAGTATTTGCAAGACTCTTGGCCCACCATGACCCTGACCAGGGTGGTACCATGTGGTAAATAAAAATAAAGGAATGAATATGAAATGTCACAATAGAACACAAAGATCTTTGGAAGCTTGCATATCACTGCAGGAAGGTACAGCAATGTTTCATTTTAAACCCTTTTGTATTTGGTTAAGGACATCTGGTAGAGGTTATGTTAATCTGTTAGTACCTGACACCCAATTTCTGGAACATTTTTTTTTTAATTGTCATTTTTACCTTCCTGTCAAACTGAGTAACATGCTTGCAGCTGACTTGGCACCTGATTCTCATAACATTTTATCAGTATCAGTCCGATATTGGCCCAAATCACTGGATCGGATATCGGAAGAAAAAAAAAAAACATCCAATCCGATACTGTTGCTTAATGTAAATAGCACTTAATGTAAATAAGGCCATTCAGAAATTAAAACACACTGATCAACTTTACATTTATGTTTTCAGCATTTAGCAGATGCCTTTATCCAAAGCAACTTACATGACAGTTAGAGTATACAGTCTGAGCAATTGAGGGTTAAGGGCCTTGCTCAAGGGCCCAACAACAGCAACCTAGCAGTGGTGGGGCTTTAACCAGCAACCTTTGGATTACTAGTCCTGTACCTTAACCACTAGGCTATGGCTTGCCCCTACTTAAACTTTAGCATTTAAAAAAATCATCTACTACTGCCACAACTAAAAATACTGTTTTACGGTGTGTCGTATAAAGTGTCTACAATTGGAAGATGTGGATGTCAATCAAACGCGATGGACCAATTAGAATTGACGCAGATGTGAGATTTTCCGTTAAAGTTCAGTCACGTTTTTAAATTAATAAAAACCAGAGCGCGCTTATTAAAAACCCTGCTGGATTTTGAAGAGGACATCTGTGGCTAAATGGGAAACGGTGTAGTTTGTTTTATTTCATAACACTGATGGATTAAATTTTGTTGTGGATGTGAGATATCTCCAAGCTGGGACAAGATAGGTACATTTGTTTATTTTTTTATTATTGAATTGTTTCATTTGTTTTTAAATAATATTTTTGTACTATTTACTTCATCATTTTTTCGCTGCCTCGTCAAGGTGTAGACTTGAGAGTTGACAGATCTAGAATTTTATATTGAAATTATAATTTTTTTGTTAAATACACATAAAGTTGCACTTTAAATTTGTGCAAACAGTGCTGTTAAACAAGCCAAAAATGCTGCTAAATGTTCTGTGTGTAAAAGTTAAAATAAAAACAGCAGTATTACTTACTTACCAAATTTAAACATGGTCAAGCAAACAATGTTGCATTATGATACCTGTCACTATGGCATTGTTAAATGTAGACATGAGTATGCTATTAAAATGCTTACCTCTTATAATTTAAAATCTCTTTAAAAATCAATTTTAAAATGAATTACAAGTTGCTTGTTGTTGGTTATTTTTACATTTCAATCAATCGTGTAGGTTGCTGCAGTACATTTTAATGTGTATTAGAGGTAACAGTAGGAATGAACTGTTCATTTACAAGAAAACTGCAAAGCTGTTGGTATTATTCAGTGCATAACAACTGAAGTTGGAGTGGACAACTTTTGGAAGGCACTGCAGTTTTACATTTGCATTGATTTTAGCAGGAGTAATGAGCAAAATGTAAGATTCATGAAGTATCATGCCAGTTTGGCACAAGAACAGGAAACATAATCTATTTAAAGAAAATACTAAGTGTAAGAAATCTTTGGCTTAGATGATTTAGTGGTATTTATAATATAATGAAGCTCAATAAGCAACAAGATCATTAAAATAATTTAAAAAGTATTAAAGCTATTTATCTAAAAATGTTAGGAGTATAGATAGATTATTAAAATAGATCATTGCAATGCATGCTGCAATACTTAGCTAATAAGATTTTATGGTTTAATGGAAAAACAATCTATGCAATGATTTTGATTCAGTTAAACACTGTGTGAAGGTTTTTCACAGTAATGAACTATTCATTATCCAATCAATCTGAAAACATCTAATTCCTAGAGATAGTTTAGTAGGTCCTTGGTGTTGTCCTGGATAACCAGCTGTCCTTCTCTCCTCATGCAGCCAACTTGACAAAATCGTGCCGGTTCCTCCTCCTCTCCTCTATGGAAGCCACTCAGATTCTTGTCCAGTCACTTGTAATCTCACGGTTGGATCCAAAATGCAGCTGCTCGCATGGTTTTTAACCCACCTAAACACTGCCACATCACACCACTGCTGCATTCTCTTCACTGGCTTCCTGTAGCTGCCCACATTCAGTTTAAAACACTGATGCTCTTCTACAAAGCCAAAAATGGACCAGCCCGAAGTTACCTTGGAGGTCTAATAAAACCCCACTTTGTACAACGCAACCTCTGAGTCACTAGTCTCTCTCAACTTGATTCTCCACCCAGAACTCAAGGAAGACAAGCATCAAGGCTCTTCTCTGTACTTGCACTCTTTTGGTGGAATGAGCTTCCCCTGTCTGTCAGAACATCTGAGTCTCTCACTGTCTTCAAAAGATGATTAAAAACCACCTCATTACTAAGCACTTAAGCTGACATGTACTTACTAATGCTCTTATTTATTTCTTGCAAAAAAACCCTTTGGTTCTAACAGGGTTTCAGCAGATTTGTGTTCTTGGACTGTTGTCTATTTAAACTAGAGTAAGGTAATGTTCACTATGGAAGCACTTCTGTAAGTTGCTCTGGATAAGAGCGTCTGCTAAATGCCGAAAATGTAAATGTGCTTCAGAAAGGAGTAAAGGGCGGTTTGGAAAGTTATTCTTAGTACAAAATTCTACAAAACTTACTGTCACAGTCCTTGCTATCTGGCCACTTTACACATGTGAATAGGTGTGGCTGAAGCATTGTTTCTCCTGCTGTAATATAATATAATAATAATAATATTGTTACTAGTACATCATTGTCTTCATATTATGAAGTTTGGAATGTAGTCCATAGCCTAATAAAAGTCTGTGTTAGCAATATATGACTTAATTTCCCATACAAGGTGGTTGTCATTCTTTTTAAAAAGAATAGCTTGTAAGGAGTTAAACTGTTTTATCATCCATGTAGTAAAACACCTTGGATAAATGCTAGATGAAATCACTTTCTCAATACAGCAATACAACTATTTAATGAACAGATAAGAAAAGCTTTTACTGTTCTGACTAACCAGAAATGCCTTTTTGTTGTTGTTTTACATAGCTTTAAAACATTTTAGTTGATACATAATCCAGGCGATAGATTCAGAAAGATGATGACTAAGTAAGAACAAAAACAGACCAGAGTCCAGGTTTCATGCAGAGAATACTTTTCTTGGAAGATTACTGAGCTAAACAATATAGATTTTTACTTTGGATTGTAATCAGTGAGCTTCCAGGTAACATCTTAGCCTAGACTTTGTAAGGAAAAATCCTTTCAACCTTTTAGTCAGCTGGGTTACAACAATGGGCAAAAGGCTGTACGTGCATAGAAGTGTGCATGGCTGCATGTATCATGAGCCAAAAGTGTATGTGTGTGTGCATTCATGCACCAAATATGTGTATAGATGTAGTTTTTCTAATGCATAGTGTCACAATAGGTTGTTTTTGTCAGGGCGCACAAACTACATGATTGGCGTGCATGCAAAATGCCTATTTGTGCAGATAATGTTTGACTGACATATTTATCATTTTAAAATATTGATTGAAGCCTTTTTTTCTTAGATGAAAAGATAGGGGCTACTACAGCAGTGAAAACTTTAATTAGTGATTTTAAAAGCAGAAAATGCTGGGAATACTGTATGTAAATTGGATGTAAGGATGTAAGGATGTAAGGATGTAAGGAGGGCATCTTAAATCTATAAAAAATAGGGCTGGCCGATAATCTGTATCGGTCTGATATTGGCCCAAATCACTGGATCGGAAATCGGAAAGAAAAAAAAGTGTAATCCGATCCGATACTGTTGCTTAATGTAAATAACACTTAATGTAAATAACACTTAATGTAAATAAGGTCATTGTTTGTGTGTAAAGCAAATAACACACAAAGATACGTTCCAACAGAGTGCCGTTTAAACTGCCGTAATAAGGTGCATCTTGATGACATCATTAACATGTGCCACTGATCTACAACTCATCTACAACAGCCATTCAGAAATTAAAACACACTGATCTACTTAAACTTTTAGCATTTTAAAAAATCATCTACTACTGCCACATCTAAAAACACTGTTTAAACACAATAAAAATCACTTTATAAATGATAAATCGCTCACCTGAGATAAATAAAATATTGTCCCGGCTTGGAGATATCTCACATCCTCAACGATTAATCCATTAGTGTTATGAAATAAAACAAACAACACCATTTCCCGTTTAGCCACAGATGTCCTCTTCAAAATCCAGCAGGGTTTTTTAATAAGCGTGCTTTGGTTTTTAATAATCTGAAAACGTGACAGAACTTTAACGGAAAATCATCAACTCTGCGTCAGTTCTAATTGGTCCATCACGTTTGATTGACATCCACATCTTATAACCGTAGACATTTTGGACAACACGCCATAAAGCGAGATCGACAGCTGAAAGTAAAACCAAAAATGCTGCTAAATGTTCTGTGTGTAAAAGTTAAATTAAAAACAGCAGTTTTGCATAAGTGTGATGATGTAGGTTTTGTATTTAGAATATTTGTACCACAGTCTGAGCATTGTTATTTAGATAGCTAGTTTAACCATGGTGCATTGAGACATGTATAATTACTGCTTAGTTGTTTGAGAGGAGAAATGATGGTATCGGATTGGTATCGGCAGATACTCAATTTGCAGCATCGGTATCGGACATTAAAAAGGCGGTATTGAGCCAGCCCTAATTATAAACCATTTGAATTACAAGTTTGTCACACAGTAGGCACCTTATTCACACACTTCAACCAGAACAATACCAGGGAATAAAATCAAGCAAATGAAGAAAGACACTGTCTCTACAAATAAAAGCTGAAAGCACAGATAAAATGAATATCTGTAGTGCAATTGAAATTTAATATGCACTTAATCCTGAATAATACAAAAACAAGTCTTTCCTAATAAAACCAATCAGTATTCTACTAATGTAGAATGATTATGCTGGTTAATTGTACCATGTTTGGTTTTATTCCTTTTAATTAACAGAGATCCTGAAAGAGCTGACTTGTCGAGTGCTTTGAATGGTTAATAAGATTGTACTTTGTTAAACGTGTCTGTTTAATAGTATGTCCATGTTATGCCCTTTCAAGATTCAACTGGTAGTTTGAATATGTAACAACAGGCGTATTTAGGGTGAGCTTATTAAAGCTGTAGTCCATTGAATTCATGCTAAATGTAATTTTTTTTTCCTAGCTGGATGAGTTTTTGCTCAAAGACAGTTATGAACAGGTCAACCTCATTATACCTTTACCAAAAATGTAATTTTTTTGTTGAGTTTTTATGTTCTCTTTGAGTTGTATGTTTTATTTACTGATCTGAATTAATTTAGTGTGAAAAATATGCAGAAACAGAATATCAGAAAGTTAGCAATTACATTTTCATTGCACTGATGA
The DNA here is from genome assembly GCF_030014385.1 of Trichomycterus rosablanca. Classification (NCBI taxonomy): domain Eukaryota; kingdom Metazoa; phylum Chordata; class Actinopteri; order Siluriformes; family Trichomycteridae; genus Trichomycterus; species Trichomycterus rosablanca. The sequence goes on from NC_085992.1 coordinate 29,530,094, forward strand.
AAACCCTTTTCAACTTATTTAAATGACAAAGTGATGCATTAGTTAACTCTGAACTGTCAGTGCTAATGAGGGACACTTTGGTAATGGACTTGTGGAGAGTTGTGAATAATAAGCTCTCTTCTGAGCAGTGTCACATCATCTGGGGCAGCATTTTCAATGCCATGGTGACAAGGCTCATGTTTCTTCACTCTGTTTATTGACGTGCCTTTACAATTTTCCTTTTGCCTCCAAGGAGGATTCACTTTATCAGCTTAAAGTAGGTTTGTTAGACAAGCTCCTAAAGGACAGAGACTGAGTTATATTCCTGTAAACATGAACAGTCTGGTCATAAATAATTTCATATGTTAATTTACAACCCCAAATCAGAAAACAATGGGACCGTATGGGAACTGCCTAGAGAACTTGATGCCACTTCTGGACATGGTTAACATAGGGCTTCTTTTTAACACAGATTTAAGTGGCATTTGTTAATTTAACTCTGTGTTGTCATGTTTGACAAAGGTTTGCCAAAGTAATTCCTGCCCATGTGGTTATATCAGCTATTGCTGAATGTGCCATCTGAGGGATCAGAGATCACAGGTGTTCAGATTAGGCTTGTGCCCTTGCCCTTTACACAGTTCAATTCCTCCAGACTCCTTAATTTTTCATGATATTATGCACCTTATAGGGATAAAAATGTACAGTAATTAAGGAACATAGTTTTCAAAGATTTCAAAAAATTTCTTATGCACTTGTTGATAAACTGGAGATCTTCTGCCCATCTTTGCTCCCCAAAGACTCCTTTCACCTTTCGCGGATACTGCTTTTATACCAAGTCACCTGAATGAAATGAAGTTGAGCATGAATTATCTTTTATTTCATTGCAGACATTATGAACCCACTGTATTTCATGTTTTGATAAAGAAAAGGCAAAGACAGACTATGTGTGGGAAATTCATTTGATAAAGAAATCAAGTATAATTTGCCATATGTCATGCCATTAGTTTTGCATTTGTGACCAATAGGACAACCTGCTGTTTTTACCTTATTATATATTTTATTTATTAATATATTTTACGAATATTAGCTAATAAAATATTTATCAACACATTTTGCAAGCAGGTCGAAGGATGATTTATAAGCAGAACCATAAAATATCAAGTCTATTGTACAAATCCTATTTCCAGAAAAATTGGGACGTTTTGCAAAATGCAGCACAAAAGAATCTGTGATTCATTAATTCTATTTGATTTTTATTAAACTGACAAAAGTACAAAAAATGATTTTACTGATCAACTTCATTGTAGTTTGTAAATATAAACACATTTACATGTTGATGCCTGTAACAGGCATTCTCTTCATGATGCACTATACATTTTCAACAGGAGACAAATCTGGACTGCAGGCAGGTCAGTCAAGCACACACAGTCTGTGTCTATGAAGCCACATTGTTGTAGTGCATGCAGAATGAGACCTGGGATTGTCTTGCTGAAATAACCATGGACTTCACAGGAAAATACATAATCTTGATGGCTGCATGTGCCTCTCTTAAATCCCAATATAAGCCTGCACACATCTTCATATTGCTTATGCTGTGGGCACTGATGCACCCCCATACCATAACTTTCCCTTATAACAGTCTGGATCATCTTTTTTGTCTCTGGCACATAGGACTTGATGTCCATTTGTCCTGAAAGTAATCTAAAATGTGAACTAATATGACCTCAGCAAGTTTCCACTGTCTTTTAGTATGAGTGTTCTTCAAAAAGTTTTCACACTTTTTTTTAAACTCAACATACCAATTTTTGCCATCAGCAAAAATGTTTCGTTTGAGCATGTAGCCACTGATGCACCACTGCTTTCACATCATCATCACATAAAAATTTAATTAGAGATTCTTTTAGCAGTTCAAAAAGGTGGAAATCAGGTGCTGCTAAATCCGGACTATAAGCTCTCTCTCAGTCTCTCAGACACGACCAATTACTCCTCCTGCCCTCATCGTTTCCAACCAAAATACAAAAGTGCGGAAACTTTTTAAAGAATTCTCATATATGGCTTTCATGGACTACGTTAAGTACTTCAGAGCCCATGTAACAACATTTTTACATTAGCATGACAGTTTTTCATTCAGTAATTGGGTTTATTAAAATGCAATGAAACAGACTAGATACAGAGTTCATTGTCTTTCAGTTCAGTTTGTTGTAAAATAAAGTTGTTTGGAGAGTTTCTGGACATTGTGAGTGCAGTCACTGCCAATCTCCAACACACAGCAGCCTTGAACCTACATGCTTCTGCCTTGGGTGGGTTAAATGGTTAATGTCTGACCCCTCATGAGTCAGAACACAAAAGAAGTGGTTTAATATCATAAATGTAGAATATAGCATCAGACCCTCCCCCTAATTAATTCCCTGGTTTGTAGAGACTTAATTAAAACTTGAGTAATTAAATATGTTTTTAATCTAGACTTGAAAGCTGTGGCCAAGTTTGAATCCTGAACAGAGATAGGGAGATTATTCTAAATCTTATTGTGGGCTGTATATGAGAACGCTCTTCTCCCTGCTATATATCTAGTTCTAGTTAGCACTTGAGCTGCTGCATTTTGAACCAGATGGAGCTTGTTTATGGATCTACTAAAGCACATGAGAGGGGCATCATAATAATCTAACCTTAAGTTATAAACACTTGGATTCGTTTTTCAGTGTCATTGACAGGAGGTATATTTCTTATTTTAGATCAATTATTATATTACGCACATATAAAAAAAGCAGCTATAGTAATATTACTAATATGTGCATCAAAGGCAAGGCCTGAATCTATCTTTGAATTGGTGAATTCGAGATACAAAATTGACCAGAGTAATGAGTGACTACCGTTCCTTTCATGAATGTAACCAAAAGTGTAAAACATGACATTAAAATCCTAATAAACAACTTGTTCTTGGCAGCGTTGACTTTAGCACAAGAAAGTTACGTGACATCCAGTATTTTATGTCATTTATATGCCAATTGTGTTGGTCAGGTTTCGCTCATATATACAACTTCTGTAGTTTCAGAGCATTTATTATGTACATGGACAAACTGCATCAGTTAGTCAGTCAGTTCAACCAAAAGAGTGCGAGTCATTTTTACACCTACTATATTATTTTTACAGTATTACAGTATTAAATGCTGCACTAGGATCTAAGAGAATAAGAAATTTGCATAGAAACAGAATGCGCTAATGATAAAAAAAAAAACATTAGTAGATCATTATTTACCCTAATTAATGCAGATTTTCTCCCAAATCCTTATCATTTTAACTGGTGCTACATTATCTAAGGTTGTGCGGAATACAAATTCTAGATGTTTGGTAGCCTGTTCGAGTTGGCTGCTGCAAGTGGCAGTTCTCGTGAGGTTAGTGCGGACAGCGGGAACAAACCTGGAACAGGGAGAGATGCAAATGTGTAATGAAAATAAAATGTGTTTCACTTTAAGACAAGCAATGTGTATATATGCTGAAAATATGTAAAATAAATAAATGTGCTTCAATTCCCTTTTGTGTTTTCATTTAGGCTGTATTATAAGAATTACATATGTAGCAATGTCCACAGAATTTCAGTGTCAACAAAGGTAGGCCTATCAGATTCTGATCATCTAATTGTAGTTTGTAAGTGGTTCACAGGTGGTTATTTTAGATTTCTTGTAAACCTGTCTTAAAATGTAAGGGATACTGAACCTCGGTTGGGCTGGTGGGACGGCTCGAAGCGCGTGGCGGAAAATTTCCCTTATTTTTAAATCCAAAACTTGACAGGTATGATTATAAGTTGTTTATACATTAAAAGAGAGTAATCTGAGATCAAGTTAGAATAGGGACCAGGGGGTCAATAAGTAGTTGTAACCTTAAACATTTTCATTTCATTTTTCTAATGAAGATTGATTTGCCACATTAGCAACAAGTACTTAAAATAAGTTATCTGTATAAGTTGTTTTTACAGTAAGCCTATGTCCTTGTTAAAGATTGTGGCTACTCCTTCTCCATGATCATTAAAACGTGGCCTATGTTCATTACTCCAGGAGGAGCTGCTTTGTTTAAACCTTAATGCTCATTAGGACTAGTCCAGGTTTCAGTTAGACAAAGTATACTCAAGCAGTTATCTGTGATAAATTGATTTACAATTACGGCCTTAGACACAAGTGATCTAATATGTAGAAGCCCTAATTTAATCAGACTTTACTTCTTTTTTTTTTTTGGATCATCGTTTAAGCCTTAAGTAATTTTGTGCAAATACGCTGGGAAAAATGCTTCAGAAGGTGACTGTATAGAAGTGATGTCATTTGTTTTTGAAATTCTTAATAAAATAGAGTTGTGGAAATAAAGTGTGGAAACTTTTAGAAGCACCCTTGTAGTTCGAATTTGATGCTTGCGACACAAAAAAAAGGTCAGACATGGACAATATATGAGAGAAAAGTGCTGTCATGCTACTGTGATTACATATAGCCACACTGGCTCAGGAGCTTAAAAAAACTGTTGTCACAGTCTACCACTGCATTAAAAAATGTAAACTGACACCCTGATGAGTCCACATTTCAGCTTATTTTCAGGAAAAAAAAACAGACATGCAATTTTTTTCATTGAAATCACAAAAAGGACCATCCAGACTGATTACAGCAAAGGATGCAAAAAGCAATAGCTGTCATAACATGAGGTGCATCAGTGCCCACAGCATGGGTACATGCTTATGCATGAAGGTACCATTGACTCAAAGGGGTATACTGTTATTTTAGAGACATAGGATTTTATTATTTATTTATTTATTAGGATTTAACGTCATGTTTTACACACTTTGGTTACATTCATGACAGGACAGATAGTTACTGGTTACACCAGATTCATCAGTTTAAGTTTAGTGTCAAACACAGTCATGGACAACTTTGTATTTTTCAATTCATCTCACTTGCAGTATTTGAACTGTGGGAGGAAAGACGGGGAAAGAGTGCGGATCAGGGTGTGTCTCTCCGTACACAGTGCCGATCCGCATTGCACTGGTCTAAGTGTAGGAGACAAACTGGACTAGTAATCAAAAGGTCACTGGTTCAAGCCCCAGGTTGCCACTATTGGGCCCTCAAGCAAGGCCCTTAACCCTTGATTGCTTAGACAATACACTGTCACAGTACTGTAAGTTGCTTTGGATAAAAGCGTCTGCCAAGTGTTGAAAATATAAAATGTAAACAAAATAAATACGGCTGCTGCCCACGTGTCGAAGGGGGGCGTGGGTTAGCTTTGTTCTCCTCAATCAGAGCGGGGATCAGCATTGGTGGAGAGGAAGCATGACGCAATTGGGCAATTGGACGTGCTAAAGGGGAGAAAAAGCATAAACAAAATTAAAAAAAACGTTACTTTAATTTACTTTTGTCAGTGAAATAAAGGTTAAAAAGGATTTGTGTTTTGTATTGAAATCTGCTCAGTTTATTATGAAAACTCCCCTTATGACATGCTACATTCTGCATTTACACTAATTACATTAACAGATCTAGAATTGTAGTCAGATATTTAGATGGCGCATTTTTATTTAAAATAACATACACCTGTATCACAGTATTAGATCATATTGCTCTTTTCAAAAGGTTTGTTTTAAGAAAACTAAGGTTATTGTTTAAAGAAATTGAAAGAACTTTTGACAGACACAGTGAGGACACAATCACAGATAACTGCTATGCTAACAATTTATTCATTTAAAAACAGCTATCAATAAACTGAAGTCTATCATTTGTGATCTCATGCATTTTTATAAGCGTTCCAAACACATTATTGTAGCAGCTGGAACTCCTGTTGATTCTTTTGTGCTTTCTCAATCTGCAGTGCCTAATAACTGCAATCTTCTGTGCCATTGATTGGTTATCTAAATCATTTGGCCTTTAAATGGCAGTTTACTAATTGTGTTTTTCATTTGATCTCAGTGCATTGTGATGGTATTGGCATCTCCTTCATTTGCCTGTGTAGTGCTGTAGTGGTTAGAGGATCCTCTTCCACAGGAGTTTAGTCCGACATTAGCATTGTGATGATGTAGTGACTGGTAGGCTAGATTTGACCCAATTTTAAATGACAAATAGGCAAAACCTTGTAAGTGACATGCTGCAGCAGGCATATACTAGCATTTTTGTCATGCTGACTTTCTTATTGATTATGTAGCAATTTGACCTGCACACCAAATGCAATAATACAAAATCCAGTTACCATGAAGGTTAGGATTAAAACGATCCAACAAATCGCTTGAATGCACATTTGAGGATGTGTGTATTATGCTTCTTCTCCATTAAACTGGGGACATCATTCACCTGTCTTTAAACTAACTTTGTTTGTTTGTTTATTAGGATTTTAACGTCATGTTTTACACTTTTGGTTACATTCATGACAGAAACAATAGTTACTCATTACACAAGATTCATCAGTTCTAACATTAAGTTTTAACATCAAACGCAGTCATGGACAATTTTGTATCTCCAATTCACCTCACTTCAATGTTTTTGGACTGTGGGAGGAAACCGGAGCACCCAGAGGAAACCCACGCAGACACAGGGAGAACATGCAAACTCCACACAGAAAGGACCCGGACCGCCCCACCTGTTACACTAACATTCAAAACCTACATAAAAATGCCAAAAATAAATGGTAACCTTGACATGACCTTATAAATAATTAAAAGGTTTATAAAGTACAGTATACACTGATCAGCCATAACATTAAAACCACCTCCTTGTTTCTACACTCACTGTCCATTTTATCAGCTCCACTTCCCATATAGAAGAACTTTGTAGTTCAGGTAGTGCAGGTATTATTTGGGTGGTAGATCATTCTCAGCACTGCAGTGACAATGTCATGGTGGTGGTGTGTTAGTGTGTGTTGTTTTTGTATGAGTGGATCAGACACAGCAGCACTGCTGGAGTTTTTAAATACCGTGTCTACTCACTGTCCACTCTATTAGACACTCCTACCAGGTTGGTCCACCTTGTAGATGCAAAGTAAGAGACGATCACTCATCTATTGCTGCTGTTTGAGTTGGTCATCTTCTAGACCTTCATCAGTGGTCACAGGACGCTGCCCACGGGGCACTGTTGGCTGGATATGTTTTTGGTTGGTGGACTATTCTCAGTCCAGCATGGACAGTGAGGTGTTTAAAAACTCCATCAGCGCTGCTGTGTCTTATCCACTCATACCAGCACAACACACACTAACACATACAAGTTTCATCAGTTCACAAGTTTAATATCAAACAGTCACGGACAATTTTGTATTTCTAATTAACCTGGTTTTGGACCGTGGAGGGAAACCCACACAGACATGGGGAGAACATGCAAACTCCACACAGAAAGGATCTGGACCGCCCCACCTGGGGATTGAAACCAGGAACTTTTTGCTGTGAGGCAACAGTGCTACACATTGAGCAACTGTACCGCTCTTATATATTATGTATAATATATATAAATACACATTATGTATGCTCACTTTCTTAACCGTTTATCCAATTAGGGTTGGGGGGGGGGGGTGTTGGGTTGGTGCCTATCCCAGCTTTTCAATGGGCACAAGGCACACAGTGACACCCTGGACGGGGCTCCAGTCAATCGCAGGGCAGACACACATATACACACACTCCCATTTATTTATAGGGCATTATTAACCTGACTGCATGTTTTTGGACTGTGGGAGGAAACCCACACAGACACTGGGAGAACATGCAAACTCCGCACAGAAAGGCCCGGGGCCACCCCGCCTGGGGATCGAACCAAGGACCTTCTTGCTGTTAGGTGACCCACAGAGACACCGTGCTGCACTTATATATTATGTATAATATATATGAATACTTATATTATTATTCTTAATATACAGTGTATCACAAAAGTGAGTACACCTCTCACATTTCTGCAGATATTTAAGTATATCTTTTCATGGGACAACACTGACAAAATGACACTTTGACACAATGAAAAGTAGTCTGTGTGCAGCTTATATAACAGTGTAAATTTATTCCTCCCTCAAAATAACTCAATATACAGCCATTAATGTCTAAACCACCGGCAACAAAAGTGAGTACACCCCTTAGTGAAAGTTCCTGAAGTGTCAATATTTTGTGTGGCCACCATTATTTCCCAGAACTGCCTCAACTCTCCTGGGCATGGAGTTTACCAGAGCTTCACAGGTTGCCACTGGAATGCTTTTCCACTCCTCCATGACGACATCACGGAGCTGGCGGATATTCGAGACTTTGCGCTCCTCCACCTTCCGCTTGAGGATGCCCCAAAGATGTTCTATTGGGTTTAGGTCTGGAGACATGCTTGGCCAGTCCATCACCTTTACCCTTAGCCTCTTCAATAAAGCAGTGGTCGTCTTAGAGGTGTGTTTGGGGTCATTATCATGCTGGAACACTGCCCTGCGACCCAGTTTCCGGAGGGAGGGGATCATGCTCTGCTTCAGTATTTCACAGTACATATTGGAGTTCATGTGTCCCTCAATGAAATGTAACTCCCCAACACCTGCTGCACTCATGCAGCCCCAGACCATGGCATTCCCACCACCATGCTTGACTGTAGGCATGACACACTTATCTTTGTACTCCTCACCTGATTGCCGCCACACATGCTTGAGACCATCTGAACCAAACAAATTAATCTTGGTCTCATCAGACCATAGGACATGGTTCCAGTAATCCATGTCCTTTGTTGACATGTCTTCAGCAAACTGTTTGCGGGCTTTCTTGTGTAGAGACTTCAGAAGAGGCTTCCTTCTGGGGTGACAGCCATGCAGACCAATTTGATGTAGTGTGCGGCGTATGGTCTGAGCACTGACAGGCTGACCCCCCACCTTTTCAATCTCTGCAGCAATGCTGACAGCACTCCTGCGCCTATCTTTCAAAGACAGCAGTTGGCTGTGACGCTGAGCACGTGCACTCAGCTTCTTTGGACGACCAACGCGAGGTCTGTTCTGAGTGGACCCTGCTCTTTTAAAACGCTGGATGATCTTGGCCACTGTGCTGCAGCTCAGTTTCAGGGTGTTGGCAATCTTCTTGTAGCCTTGGCTATCTTCATGTAGCGCAACAATTCGTCTTTTAAGATCCTCAGAGAGTTCTTTGCCATGAGGTGCCATGTTGGAACTTTCAGTGACCAGTATGAGAAAGTGTGAGAGCTGTACTACTAATTTGAACACACCTGCTCCCTATGCACACCTGAGACCTAGTAACACTAACAAATCACATGACATTTTGGAGGGAAAATGACAAGCAGTGCTCAATTTGGACATTTAGAGGTGTAGTCTCTTAGGGGTGTACTCACTTTTGTTGCCGGTGGTTTAGACATTAATGGCTGTATATTGAGTTATTTTGAGGGAAGAATACATTTACACTGTTATATAAGCTGCACACAGACTACTTTTCATTGTGTCAAAGTGTCATTTTGTCAGTGTTGTCCCATGAAAAGATATACTTAAATATCTGCAGAAATGTGAGGGGTGTACTCACTTTTGTGATACACTGTATATGAAAGCTTGCTTTAAAAGTTCATTGGCTTGATTGCAGAGCATTCTTTTCCTGGTATATCTGTTGTAGTTTTAGCAACATTTCTCAAGCATTTAAGGCTATTTTTTCTTTTTACAAACATAATATTTTTATTATAAAAAGAACTTCTTGCTCCACTCTACTTGCTCTACTATTCTTCTCTTACTTTTACTAAAACCCAGGCACTTTCCTGCATGGCATTTAGTCTGTATTTATCTGAGGACAACATGACCAGACTAGAGCCTTATATTGAAAAAGAACTGTCAGAACATGCCAGTATGATTTAGAATGGGCCAAAAAACAAGAAATATCATCACAGATGCTGGATTATGAGGAAATTCAAAGAAAAGGAAAAAGAAAATCAACACATTCCACTAACTTTAACAGTAATGAAGATGTCTTGTCTACATTGTGACTGAGTGGTGAAAACGAAAACAACACCAGCTTAGAAATGCATTAACCTCCGGAGCACTGAGTTTCACAATACTGAACACCTGCCAGATTATTATGACACCCAGCATCAGTGTGGGCTCGTGCTGCAACTCTTGTGATGTTGAGTGCTCCCATCCTGGCATCTTACATGTTTTTTGTTGTTCTTCAAGCATTTGAGCCTTTTTTTTTTTTTTTTCAAACATGATATTTTTATTATAAAAATAACTACTTGCTCTACTATTCTTCTCTTACTTTTTCTGTTCTGTAAAACCCAGGCACTTTCCTGCATGGCATTTAGTCTGTATTTAACTGAGGACAACATGACCAGACTAGAGCCTTACATTGAAAAAGAACTGTCAGAACATGCCAGTATGATTCAGAATGGGCCAAAAAACAAGAAATATCATCACAGATGTATGCTGGATTATGAGGAAATTCAACACGTTCCACTAACTTTAACATTGATGAAGATGTCAAAGTGATGGACAAGTTATGCCTAATTGGATCAATTATTAAAATTAAAGCATCCAGCAGTCAGGAAATCTGACAAAGACTGGCTTTCACAAAACAAGAATAAGGGATTGAAAAAGATCTTCAGATGTAACAGTTTGTATTTCTAAACGATAGGAATTAACTCAGACTGTGGTCTTCTCTGTGTTTTTATTGATGTGAAAGCTGGCCTATAAAACAGTGGAACATGAAGAATATTATTACCTTTGCCCTTTGGTCTGGTGAAGACTTTTAAGAGTACCTTGGATGGCAAAGAAGACAAATGGATCCTCAGTTGAATCAAACCTAACCTCAACTTTTTTACATCCTGTGTATACTTAAATAAAATCTTGCCTTAAAAGTTTATTGGGTTGCATTCTTTTTCCTGGTGTATCTGTTGTAATTTTAACAACATGTTTCAAGCATTTGAGGCCTTATTTTCTAACTATTTTTATTATAAAAGTAACTTTTTATTTTTTTTGCTCTCATTATTATTATTATTATTATTATTATTATTATTATTGTTATTATTATTATTATTTTACTTTTATTATTCTGTAAAACATTCTGGCATTATTCTGGTATTTAGTCTGTATTTAACTAAGGACAACATGGAAGTAGAAGCATTCCATGCTCTAGATCATTGAGACATGTCTCATGATGTATCCGCTGCAGTTTCTGTTGAGGTGTTACAACTGAACATCGTTATTTTCCTCTTCATTGAAATGTCTTGTCTACATTGTGACTGAGAGGTGAAAACGAAAACAACACCAGCTTAGAAAAACATTAACCTCCGGAGCACTGAGTTTCACAATACTGAACACCTGCCAGATTATTTTGACACCAAGCATCAGTGTGGGCTCGTGCTGCAACTCTTGTGATGTTGAGTGTTCCCATCCTGGCATCTAACGTGTTTTTTGTTGTTCTTCCTTAGAGAAACACATCAGGGTGTCAGAGTTTTCTACCTGAAGAGCAGGCTGGCTTGAGCGAAGAGTTTTTTTTTCTCTAATTTCCGGGTTTTGTATTGTTCATATTCACCAATGTCGGTAGGTTAATAACTGCATTATCTACTCACACAATGCTCAGGCCTCTCACCTGTCATACTTACCATATTTATTACCCTCTGTTTTATGTTTGAGTGTTTTTAGCTGCTGTTCAGAACAGGGCATTCTGCTCTCAGAGCATCTTACATTTTGTATGTTCTCTCTACATTCTGCACCTAAAGCAGCTTTTTGTACTAACATTTAAATTCTGCTCTTAGAGCATCTGGCATTTTGTATGTTCTCTCTACATTCTGCTCCTAAAGCAGCTTTTGGTACTTACATTTAAATTCAGCTCTCAAAGCATCTGGCATTTTGTATGTTCTCTCTACATTCTGCTCCTAAAGCAGCTTTTGGTAATAACATTTAAATTCTGCTCTCAAAGCATCTTACATTTAGTATGTTCTCTCTACATTCTGCTCTTAAAGCAGCTTTTGGTACTAACATTTAAACTCAGCTCTCAGAGCATCTTACATTTTGTATGTTCTCTCTACATTCTGCTCTTAAAGCAGCTTTTGGTATTAACATTTAAATTCTGCTCTCAGAGCATCTTACATTTTGTATGTTCTCTCTACATTCTGCTCTCATTCTTTTATTTTGTAGAGTTCTTATCCACATGAGTGCCCATCTGGATGTCCAGATGTCGTAGCACTTAGTTTTGCAGCTAAATTAAAAAATATTAAAATCCTGCCCCTTTGTGACAAAAAAACCTGTCCCTCTGTGTTCTGATTGGTTGCCTCAAAGAACCAATCTTTGCAAATCTGCCCTCAGCAGGTTTTTTAATAACTATAACCCTAACATGCTCTAAAAGTGCAGTGTTTTCACAGTGTGACTTAGATTGTCATGTACATTTTGGAGCAAATGTCCCATGTGGCGACATAATTTCTTTCTGTTTTTATAATTTAAAAATTAACACTATATTATACAGTACAAATTGTTATGCAATATGTAATTTAATGTGATGATGGAAGTCAGTACATGTAGTTCATTACATAAGTAATAAAGGGTGCTATTATATGTAAATAATGTAAAATTACATTAAATATTTTTCATTAACAGCATACATACCTGTAAGTGCCTTATTCTGCTTATAGCATTGCAAGCTGCCTAAACAATTTCTTTAAATGTGTCTTTTTTATTATTTAAATTAAACCAAATTTTTAGAACTCTTTTTGTCTTTATAGATGTTACTGGAACAGAAAAGGGCCTTCCAGAAACACAAGAATAATGCGATATTCTTAAAACATCTAACTACAGCTGGGACACCTGCTTGAAATGCTTTATCTAGTCCATATAAAATTATCAACAAAAGAGTTACATTTATATTCAACAACTAGTCCATATAAAATTATCTAACAAAAGAGTTACATTTATATTCAACAACTAGTCCATATAAAATTATCTAACAAAAGAGTTACATTTATATTCAACAACTAGTCCATATAAAATTATCTAACAAAAGAGTTACATTTATATTCAACAACTAATGTGACTACAAGTAAAGGTTTGGTCTTGTTAATAAGGAGAGCTTAATATTATTAATTGATAATAATCGTATTATCAACAGCTAAAATATAAAGATGCTTAAACAGGCTAATCAAATTATGCCAACAAACCTGGAGAACCACTCAAAGGCCAGCAGCTTGGACAAGGTCAGTTAATATCCCAATACCAAGTAAAGAAGATAAGAAGAAGCGTGCAATATCATACAGTCTGGCTCATCATACAGCAGTAGGATTATGATAAAGATTATTTAATGCAGACTAGAGCCTTACATTAAAAGAGAACAGCCAGAACATGCCAGCATGATTCAGAATGGGCCAAGTAACAAGAAATATCATCACAGATGTATGCTGAATTATGGGAAAATTCATAGAAAATGAAAAAAGAAATTAACACGTTCCACTAACTTTAACACTGATGGAGATGTCAAAGTGATGGACAAGTTATGCCTAATTGGATCAATTATTAAAAGCAAAGGATCCAGCAATCAGGAAATCTGACAAAGACTGGCTTTCACAGAACAAGAATAAAGGATTGTAAAAGATCTTCAGATGTAACAGTTTGTATTTCCAAACAAAGATAAGAATTAACTCAGACTGTGGTGGTTTTTTTATTGATGTGAAAGCTGACCTATAAAACAGTGGAACAGGAAGAATATTATTACCTTTGCACTTTGGTCCAGTGAAGACTCTTAAGAATACCTCAGATGGCAAAGAAGACAAATGGATCGTCAATCAAAACAAACCTTACCTCTCACTCAAAGTCCAGAGAACCAAAATAAAGCTCTATTATGAGAAGACCCAATTAATTGGAAAAGCTAATTGTGCTAGGAAGAGTTGAAGGTAGAAGGGAGAGAATGGCAGCTACAAGATGGATAAATACAGTTAGTTAAACAATGAACAAGCCAATAAGAAGCCTGAGGACTTACACAGCTATCCAGCTTTGGTGGATAAATGAGATTGAAGTATCAGCCACCATGTGATTATTACCAGCTGCCTACATTAGCAACAACCTTTTTAAGGGTGAGGTCACAGTCTTCATGCATATATTACATTTAGCAGACGCTTTTTTTTTACCCGAAGCGACTTACAGTATACAGTCCAAGCAATTGAGGGTTAAGGACCTTGCACAAGGACCCAACAGTGGCAACCTGGCAGTGATGGGGTTTGAGCCAGCGACCTTCTACTTACTAGTCCAGTACCTTAACCGCTAAGCTACAACTGCCCTGCAGTGTGGTGGATGATCTGGTTTGTGTTATCCCTGCTGTGATGTCATTTGTTCCAGGTCACAGTTTAAGGTGCCTGGGCAGTTTCTCTGTATTAGGGCTATAGAAAAAAGAAACATGGTTATCCACCTGTGGTCAAAACTGGGGTAGATTCGAACTTGGATCTCAGCGGTGGTAGGCTAGCACATTAGACCGCTGCATTATCCGAGCGCCACTCTTGTCTGCTTGAGATTCAGAACTTAAACAAATATGACAAAGGATTGAGCTCTGTATAGACCAGTCCAAAATAGTCCTCAGTCAAAACTAGGGCTGTAAAAAAGATTAAGTGGTGGCAGGATTAATCTTGTGCTAGCCAACTAAGGTGTCGCTTAGATAATGCAGTGGTTTAATGTGCTAGCCTACCACCGCTTAGATGCAAGTTCGAATCTACCCCAGTTTCCACCACATGTGGATAACAATGTTTCTTTTTTTCTATAACCCTTATAGAGATAAACCACCCAGGTACCTTAAACTGTGACCTGGAACAAATGACATCACAGCAGGGATAACACAAACCAGATCATCCACCACACTGCAACCCAGCGAAATAGCTTCATGTAGAGGTACTGAACCGTTTTCTTCTTTTTGCCTCATCTCTATGACTTAAGTGTCAGCAAAAGCAATATCTGCCAACAAGTCCTGCCAAGAAAAATGTCCCTTCTAGCAGTACAAATAGAACCTCATCCACATCAAAGACAACTGTTTCTATTAACACACATTCTCACACATGAGAGAACTAACTGAGACAGAAGAGAAAACGGGTTTATTCTCCAAAATAAGATCTCTAAATGCAGTGTCATCTATTTGCTTATTCCAATGGACCTCACTAGATTTTTAATTACTCCAAACATGCTTCAAGTAACACTATTTGTGCTTTGGTCCACTCCATTTCCTGCTTAGCCTCATACATCTGCAGCCTATGTTTCAGATTTGTTTATAACAGGACGCTTTTTTGTATTGTTTAACTACCCAGCTGCTTATTGTTTTATTGTCCATTTATTTCAATACAATATAATAGAATGCCTTTATTTGCCGGGGTCAGCGCGTGGGGTCAGCTATTGTATGGCACCCCTGGAGCCGAGAAGGTAAAGGGCCTTGCTCAAGGGCCCAATAGTGGCTGCATGGCAGAGCTGAGATTCAAACTACATTCCACTAGCCCTAGTCTATGTCTAAGCTATAGAATGTACAGATCCCCCTGGATCCCACCCAAGTGCCAGCTGATCCACCAAATCTATTATTTTAATTTATTAGCTTAAAGTTGAATTGGCATGAATTTAATACTCTGTGATCTATTAAAATGATTGTTTTTTGACCATAACTACGGTGGCCGAGAAGTGCAAAACAAATTTACATTTCAGAAAACAAAATTACAAAAAAACTAAAACAAATTTACAACGAAAGCAAAAACAAATTTACAACTGTTTGGGTACCCAGTGTTTGTAAATTTGTTTTGGCATATGTAAAAGTGTTTCAACACTTGTAAATTTGTTTTCGGCATATGTAATTTTGTTTTCTAAAATGTTAATTTGTTTTGCACTTCTCGGCCGCACATTTCTGACGGAAAAGGTAGGTACAATAACACCGGAAGTGCGTGTTGCTTACCTGCTGTCAATCAAACTGTTTGTCAGCGGTAAAGTGAACAGAGTTGGTGATGGTGACGATAAACAAGGTTTTGTCTAGTTTGTGGAAATCATTTTATCCAGTTGACCCGCTATTGTTTTTCTTGTGGAAAGTTATTAGATTGTGCAGATGTTTAGACGTGGCGTGTGCATCTCTATCTACTGTCCGCTCTTCTAAACATCTAAGGAATTCCCACAAGGAAAACAAAAGTGAAATAATGAAAGTAATTAACACAAAATGGACAAAACATTGTTTATTAGGGACGGAACATTTGATACCGAGGCTTTAAAGCTTGTTTCACTTTTGTAACACTGGACTCAGTGTATCGGAGCTTACATTAAAGCAGCATGTGCGGGACTGATGAAGCTTTGGTGCTGTGTTTTATCTCACTGATTATATAAGAGACAATCAAACCAGGGTTACCAACCATCCGGTAAAATACAGAATCCTTCTTTATCTGGAGACTAAACGCCGCATTCTGTATTGAACTGATACAGGACGCTTTGTTCTGTATTTTTATCAATGGGAGACAGAGTGATGTGTATAAAAACAGAAGGAAACTGCTGTTTAATTAATTATATTAAGTAGTGTTCACTTTTATTCTTAGTAACGCGCTGTGTGCGCAACATAACCTGTTTAATACACCGCTGTATGAGTGCAGATGAAGCCTCATTTAAGCTTTTGAAGCTTTTTTCCTGATTGTGCTGAAAATACCTGGGGGGAGGGCACCTTACACAGTCATGAGAACAAAGGTTTTATATATAAGCTCCGATACACTGAGTCCACTGTTACAAAAGTGAAACAAGCTTTAAAGCCTCGGTATCAAATGTTCCGTCCCTAATAAACAATGTTTTGTCCATTTTATGTTAATTACTTTCATTATTCCGCTTTTGTTTTCCTTGTGGGAATTCCTTAGATGTTTAGAAGAGCGGACAGTAGATAGAGATGCACACGCCACGTCTAAACATCTGCACAATCTAATAACTTTCCACAAGAAAAACAATAGCGGGTCAACTGGATAAAATGATTTTCACAAACTAGACAAAACCTTGTTTATCGTCACCATCACAAACTCCGTTCACTTTACCGCTGACAAACAGTTTGATTGACAGCAGGTAAGCAACACGCACTTCCGGTGTTATTGTACCTACCTTTTCCGTCAGAAATGTGCGGCCGAGAAGTGCAAAACAAATTAACATTTTAGAAAACAAAATTACATATGCCGAAAACAAATTTACAAGTGCTGAAACACTTTTACATATGCCAAAACAAATTTACAAGTGCTTAAACACTTTTACATATGCCAAAACAAATTTACAAACACTGGGTACCCAAACACTTGTAAATTTGTTTTTGCTTTCGTTGTAAATTTGTTTTTGTTTTTTTGTAATTTTGTTTTCTGAAATGTAAATTTGTTTTGCACTTCTCGGCCACCGTACATAACACTGGCAGTTTAACACAGAAACCCACAATGTTTACATTTAAACTTTAAATTTTTTTTTTTACTTACAATCTATACCAGCCTAATGATGTATACCAAATTACACCTCCATATGTACCCTCAGTCCCTGTTGTTGTTTTGTGTTGCTGTGATAATACAGATACTTGTTTAAATAATGTTAATCTTTGTAGTTAATCTTTGTAGGCCAGTGATAGCTCAGTGGTTAAGGTACTGGACTAGTAAACAGAAGGTTGCCGGTTCAAGCCCCGCCACCACCAAGTTGCCACTGTTGGGTCCCTGAGCAAGGCCCTTAACCCTCAATTGCTCATCGTGTTCCGCTCACTGTGTAAGTCGCTTTGGATAAAAGCGTCTGCTAAATGCTGAAAATGTAATGTAAATGTAGTGTGTACTATTTCAATTTATGTATATAACTTGCTACTGAGGCCGTAATTTCCTTCTGAATTAATTAATAATTAATTTGTATTATTACTCTATCTATCTATCTATCTATCTATCTATCTATCTATCTATCTATCTATCTATCTATCTATCTATCTATCTATCTATCTATCTATCTATCTATCTATCTATCTATCTATCTATCTATCTAATGAATGCAGAGACATTGGATGTGTGTCTCCATTGTAACAATCAGAAGCATTGTGGCTGAAGATCATTTATTACTTTGCAAAACACAATCTCATTTGAAATTGAGGATGGTTTTCCTCAACTGTCACCCAACAAATAACATTTAAACAAGACAAGCATTAACCTTAATTAACCTTAATTAACCCCACCCACCCCCAACATGGACTATTCACACTTCTACCCTCAGGCCGGAGATACAGAAGTGTGAAATGCAGGACAACAAGACTAAATATCTCTTTCTTTCCCACAGCTATCAGACTCTTAAACAGCTAAGCTGACTATTCATTGACACTATCACACTTGCACACAATACTTGCACTATACCACATATGACTGTTTACAGGTCTACATACAGATGCACATGTATGTTTACACTACTGTCTTTACATTTTGCACATGTAACTATATTGTCTGATTGCAATATATCTGCTCTTTTCTTGCACAATGTACATAACTTTTTTTTTTATAGTTTTTTTTTACTATATCTAACTTTTATTTCTTTATTTTATTTTATTATTATCTTTGTACTTTGTTACATCATGTGTGGACAGCAAAATAAGAATTTCATTGTACAGGGAAACACGTTTCCTACTGTACATATGACAATAAAGCTTTGAAATCTTGAAATCTTGAAATCTTAACTAAACCAAAATCTGCAAAGCAATTGACCAAAATAAACTCCGAAACCAAAATTAGCAGTGTAGCAGTTAGTTGCTACTGCTAAAATAAATACCAAAATTAAGTGCTACATAAGAATGTTGGCTATATATATATAGGAATTGGGGCTTAGAAATTAGTTTAGACTTTGTTTGAATCCTTTATCATGTATACCAGATGTCATATGCAGAGTGATCATAACCATTGTTTTCACTTGTTATTACAGTATGTTACAAAAATAGCTCTTATAATATATAATGACCCTTATAATCTTATTAGTGTTTGAAAAATTATTGGTATGTAGTTCATTATACATATATTTAAGGTGTCAAGAATAATACTGCAGATATAATGCTGTTATAAAACCTAACCATTATGACAATTCATAAGAACATTTTTTGAGTTGCCTATGTTAGGCTTATGAGCAGAATGCAAATAGAGATTCGACAGCCCACTCACGTAAAGAGGCATGCCCTGGTGCATGCCAGCAGAGGGGTGCAATAAGTCACTTTTGTGATTTGATATTCTCTTAATGACAATCACCTGTGACTCAGGAGCACTGCTGTGTACCGGATGGATGTTTCTCTATAAACATTGAGGCTTCTTCTTACATCAGCTGGCACACATTTTCTTTAGATGCTGTAAAGTCGTGTTACCTTTCTATTCCCATCTCTATTTAGTTTATCTATCTATCTATCTATCTATCTATCTATCTATCTATCTATCTATCTATCTATCTATCTATCTATCTATCTATCTATCTATCTATCTATCTATCTATCTATCTATCTATCTATCTATCTATCTATCTAATGCAGAGACATTGGATGTGTGTCTCCATTGTAACAATCAGAAGCATTGTGGCTGAAGATCATTTATTACTTTGCAAAACACAATCTCATTTGAAATTGAGGATGGTTTTCCTCAACTGTCACCCAACAAATAACATTTAAACAAGACAAGCATTAACCTTAATTAACCTTAATTAACCCCACCCACCCCCAACATGGACTATTCACACTTCTACCCTCAGGCCGGAGATACAGAAGTGTGAAATGCAGGACAACAAGACTAAAGATCTCTTTCTTTCCCACAGCTATCAGACTCTTAAACAGCTGAGCTGACTATTCATAGACACTATCACACTTGCACACAATACTTGCACTATACCACATATGACTGTTTACAGGTCTACATACAGCTGCACATGTATGTTTACACTACTGTCTTTACATTTTGCACATGTAACTATATTGTCTGATTGCAATATATCTGCTCTTTTCTTGCACAATGTACATAACTTATACTCAGCGTGTTTTTTTTTTACTATATCTAACTTTTATTTCTTTATTTTATTTTATTTTATTATTATCTTTGTACTTTGTTACATCATGTGTGGACAGCAAAATAAGAATTTCATTGTACAGGGAAACATGTTTCCTACTGTACATATGACAATAAAGCTTTGAAATCTTGAAATCTTAACTAAACCAAAATCTGCAAAGCAATTGACCAAAATAAACTCCGAAACCAAAATTAGCAGTGTAGCAGTTAGTTGCTACTGCTAAAATAAATACCAAAATTAAGTGCTACATAAGAATGTTGGCTATATATATATAGGAATTGGGGCTTAGAAATTAGTTTAGACTTTGTTTGAATCCTTTATCATGTATACCAGATGTCATATGCAGAGTGATCATAACCATTGTTTTCACTTGTTATTACAGTATGTTACAAAAATAGCTCTTATAATATATAATGACCCTTATAATCTTATTAGTGTTTGAAAAATTATTGGTATGTAGTTCATTATACATATATTTAAGGTGTCAAGAATAATACTGCAGATATAATGCTGTTATAAAACCTAACCATTATGACAATTCATAAGAACATTTTTTGAGTTGCCTATGTTAGGCTTATGAGCAGAATGCAAATAGAGATTCGACAGCCCACTCACGTAAAGAGGCATGCCCTGGTGCATGCCAGCAGAGGGGTGCAATAAGTCACTTTTGTGATTTGATATTCTCTTAATGACAATCACCTGTGACTCAGGAGCACTGCTGTGTACTGGATGGATGTTTCTCTATAAACATTGAGGCTTCTTCTTACATCAGCTGGCACACATTTTCTTTAGATGCTGTAAAGTCGTGTTACCTTTCTATTCCCATCTCTATTTAGTTTGTGGCTCTTTAGTCAAGTGTTATTATACCTTGGACTTTACTGCATAAGGGTTCTATTTCCTTCCATCCAGGTGTGTGGGGAAGCATGTTCTCCCATTTGCAATAACTTTCTTTCTACTGATGCCGATCCCTGCCCTGATTGAGGAAAGTGAGACTGACACACGCCCCCTCCGACACGTGTGCAGTAGCCGACTGCTTTGTGTAAGGAGAGCCACACCCTGATCAACGCATTATTCCTTTGACTCTGTGTGAGCAGAGGTTGTAATTGCCTCAGTTATGAGGAGTTCCTTATCTGGCTCCCACCCTGTATGAACAACAGCCAAGCAGTGTTTTACCAGGAGTCTAGGCAAATAATCGCTGCTGGTCTGAACTGAGGGTGAGGCACAGGTGATACTTCAGTCTAGTCACTAACAAGGCTTTAGTGGTAAATGGCACATCAAATCACGTCTCTGGATGCAAGACCTTAGAAAGGTTTGGAAAACAACTTTGGTACTAACAGATACAGAGAAGAAAAAAAAAGATTTATTCAAACTTCTGAAACCTTAGATCATGGCAAAGTATTTCTATGAAATGCTACTACCTGACTTGGTATGGTTTGAGATTTGTGGGATTTATATGATACTAAGGGGCGTTTGGGTGGCTCAGAGGTCTAATACAAGCTCACCACCACTGGCATCAAAGTTTAAATCTCTGCTGCAATTGAGGCCTCTGCTGGCTTGTTGAAAGCACCTGCACAAAGATGGTAAATAATAGAGAAAAGTGTGTGACTCTCTGTAGGCAGTACTGCTCTTTGTGTGGACATGTCTCTGAATAGCAAGCACTTGTCTGAGGGGCGTGTGTTAGGCACGGCCCTCCTTGGTCAGGTTAGTGGTCTGCAGCAGTGAAGGAAAATACAATTGGAAAAAAAAGATAAAATGCAGAAATAGAATTTGGAAAAAAATCTATTTTGTAATACTATATTTGTTACATTATGTAAAATCAATCAGTGTAACAAATATGCAATTACAGAGGCAATCAGAAACTGGGCAATAACTTTTTCACACTTCTGTATTACCAGATCTTTGTTGATTAGCTGTTGCCATAGTACATCATTTCATGCACACACCATGATATAACTGTGATTTTCTACAGACAGCACTATTTGAATAAATATGTGCTGTATAGGGCGGCATGGTGGCTCAGTGGGTAGCACCGCCTCACAGCAAGAAGATCCTGGGTTTGATTCCCAGGTGGAGTGTTCTGGGTCCTTTCTGTGTGGAGTTTGCATGTTCTTCCAGTCTGTGTGGATTTCCTCTGGGTGCTCCGGTTTCCTCCCACAGTCCAAAGACATGCAGTTAGATGAATTGGAGATACAAAATTGTTCATGACTGTTTTCGACAATAATGACTTAAACCGAGAAATCTTGTGTCCTGTCACGAATGTAACATGATGTTAAATTTCTAATAAATACATATGTACTGTATTCGAAAATTAATCACTTTTTGACCAATCACAAATAAGGGTTTAAAAGGCTAAGAAAGTACCATCATTCAAACATAATATTGCAAATAGATTTAGGAAATCTAGAGAAATCTCAGTCTGTGTAAGGCAAGACCAGAAACCACCAATGAATGTGCATGACATCCAAGCTCTCAGATGGCTACTCTGAGCATTACACCTGGAATGAGGAGCAGCTGTGGATCATTAGCTTCACTGACCAGTCAGAATAGAGGGGGCACTGGCTTATCCACTAAACAAACCACCTCCATGTGCTTCTGGAGAGAGGGGCATGGCAGATAAACAAACTGTGGGAGCACTCTCCTGCTTCCACTGCTGAATTTAAGGTCCTTGTTAATTTTCTTTGTTGCAATTTGTAATGGGGGAATATAATTTGCCATCTTAAGTGCTGTTCTAGTACTTACATAGGTCAACTAAAGTTTGTTCTATGAGACTTTGATGCTCAAGGGACTATATAAGGATAACCAAGGACTCCATTAGAACTAACCTTAAAAGCCTTTGAAGGTGATGCACATTTCTTTATAACAGCTTAACAGCTAATAAACAGGCATAAAGGTGGCTTTTAGTTTAATAATAAAATTACTAAGTGCTAGTAAATCCTGACAGGATGTTTTATTACCCAATAAAGCAAAATTTTAATGCTGCTTTCAAGGAAAAAGAAATAAACAAAACGTCAAAGTCGTCGAACATGAATTGTCTTTCACCCCCATCAGAAGGTTTGGTACTGTAATTATTGAATAAATCTAATTGATATTACTCTGTATTTTTAAGCAGGAAAATCATTTATTAATTGACTATACACTTACAAATTGGCAGACCTAGTCAATCACTGCATACCACATCAGCAATGCTGTGAACAAGATCATTACTGCTTTCATGATTACGGAAAGGTAATTGACATTTGCATTTAACCCTTAGTCATGTGTGTAATTTTTAAATGGTACTTCTAGTTGTCAGCGTTCCCTGCACAGTCGACAACAGCAAAGCACTAATAGATAGATAGATAGATAGATAGACAGATAGATAGATAGATAGATAGATAGATAGACAGACAGACAGACAGACAGACAGACAGACAGACAGACAGACAGACAGACAGAGACACTAATCAGCCATAACATTAAAACCCCCTCCTTGTTTCTACACTCACTCTCAACTTTATCAGCTCCACTTTCCATATGGAAGCACTTTGTAGTTCTACAATTACTGACCGTAGTCTCTCTGTTTCTCTGCATCTTTTTTTAGCCTGCTTTCACCCTGTTCTTTAATGGTCAGGACCCCCACAGAGCAGGTATTATTTAGGTGGTGGATCATTCTAAGCACTGCAATGACAATGACATGGTGGTGGTGTGTTAGTGTTTGTTGTGCTGGTATGAGTGGATCAGACACAGTATGTTGTAGTATGGTGTAGGGCCTCCTTTTGCGGCCAATACAGCGTCAATTCGTCTTGGAAATGACATATACAAGTCCTGCACAGTGGTCAGAGGGATTTTAAGCCATTCTTCTTGCAGGATAGTGGCCAGGTCACTACGTGATGCTGGTGGAGGAAAACGTTTCTCCAAAACACCCCAAAGTGGCTCAATAATATTTAGATCTGGTGACTGTGCAGGCCATGGGAGATGTTCAACTTCACTTTCATGTTCATCAAACCAATCTTTCACCAGTCTTGCTGTGTGTATTGGTGCATTGTCATTCTGATACACGGCACCGCCATTGGATGCACATGGTCCTCCAGAATGGTTCGGTAGTCCTTGGCAGTGACGCGCCCATCTAGCACAAGTATTGGGCCAAGGGAATGCCATGATATGGCAGCCCAAACCATCACTGATTCACCCCCATGCTTCACTCTGGGCATGCAACAGTCTGGGTGGTACGTTTCTTTGGGGCTTCTCCACACCGTAACTCTCCCGGATGTGTGGAAAACAGTAAAGGTGGACTCATCAGAGAACAATACATGTTTCACATTGTCCACAGCCCAAGATTTGCGCTCCTTGCACCATTAAAACCGACGTTTGGCATTGGCACGAGTGACCAAAGGTTTGGCTATAGCAGCCCGGCCGTGTATATTGACCCTGTGGAGCTCCCGACGGACAGTTCTGGTGGAAACAGGAGAGTTGAGGTGCACATTTAATTCTGCCGTGGTTTTATGTTTTTTGGATACAATCCGGGTAAGCACCCGAACATCCCTTTCAGACAGCTTCCTCTTGCGTCCACAGTTAATCCTGTTGGATGTGGTTTGTCCTTCTTGGTGGAATGCTGACATTACCCTGGATACCGTGGCTCTTGATACATCACAAAGACTTGCTGTCTTGGTCACAGATGCACCAGCAAGACGTGCACCAACAATTTGTCCTCTTTTGAACTCTGGTATGTCACCCATAATGTTGTGTGCATTGCAATATTTTGAGCAAAACTGTGCTCTTACCCTGCTAATTGAACCTTCACACTCTGCTCTTACTGGTGCAATGTGCAATTAATGAAGATTGGCCACCAGACTGGTCCAATTTAGCCATGAAACCTCCCACACTAAAATGACAGGTGTTTCAGTTATTTTGTCCAACCCCTGTATAAAAAAAAAAAAAAAAAAAAAAAAAAAAAAATATATATATATATATACAGTGTATCACAAAAGTGAGTACACCCCTCACATTTCTGCAGATATTTAAGTATATCTTTTCATGGGACAACACTGACAAAATGACACTTTGACACAATGAAAAGTAGTCTGTGTGCAGCTTATATAACAGTGTAAATTTATTCTTCCCTCAAAATAACTCAATATACAGCCATTAATGTCTAAACCACCGGCAACAAAAGTGAGTACACCCCTTAGTGAAAGTTCCTGAAGTGTCAATATTTTGTGTGGCCACCATTATTTCCCAGAACTGCCTTAACTCTCCTGGGCATGGAGTTTACCAGAGCTTCACAGGTTGCCACTGGAATGCTTTTCCACTCCTCCATGACGACATCACGGAGCTGGCGGATATTCGAGACTTTGCGCTCCTCCACCTTCCGCTTGAGGATGCCCCAAAGATGTTCTATTGGGTTTAGGTCTGGAGACATGCTTGGCCAGTCCATCACCTTTACCCTCAGCCTCTTCAATAAAGCAGTGGTCGTCTTAGAGGTGTGTTTGGGGTCATTATCATGCTGGAACACTGCCCTGCGACCCAGTTTCCGGAGGGAGGGGATCATGCTCTGCTTCAGTATTTCACAGTACATATTGGAGTTCATGTGTCCCTCAATGAAATGTAACTCCCCAACACCTGCTGCACTCATGCAGCCCCAGACCATGGCATTCCCACCACCATGCTTGACTGTAGGCATGACACACTTATCTTTGTACTCCTCACCTGATTGCCGCCACACATGCTTGAGACCATCTGAACCAAACAAATTAATCTTGGTCTCATCAGACCATAGGACATGGTTCCAGTAATCCATGTCCTTTGTTGACATGTCTTCAGCAAACTGTTTGCGGGCTTTCTTGTGTAGAGACTTCAGAAGAGGCTTCCTTCTGGGGTGACAGCCATGCAGACCAATTTGATGTAGTGTGCGGCGTATGGTCTGAGCACTGACAGGCTGACCCCCCACCTTTTCAATCTCTGCAGCAATGCTGACAGCACTCCTGCGCCTATCTTTCAAAGACAGCAGTTGGATGTGACGCTGAGCACGTGCACTCAGCTTCTTTGGATGACCAACGCGAGGTCTGTTCTGAGTGGACCCTGCTCTTTTAAAACGCTGGATGATCTTGGCCACTGTGCTGCAGCTCAGTTTCAGGGTGTTGGCAATCTTCTTGTAGCCTTGGCCATCTTCATGTAGCGCAACAATTCGTCTTTTAAGATCCTCAGAGAGTTCTTTGCCATGAGGTGCCATGTTGGAACTTTCAGTGACCAGTATGAGAGTGTGTGAGAGCTGTACTACTAAATTGAACACACCTGCTCCCTATGCACACCTGAGACCTAGTAACACTAACAAATCACATGACATTTTGGAGGGAAAATGCTCAATTTGGACATTTAGGGGTGTAGTCTCTTAGGGGTGTACTCACTTTTGTTGCCGGTGGTTTAGACATTAATGGCTGTATATTGAGTTATTTTGAGGGAAGAATAAATTTACACTGTTATATAAGCTGCACACAGACTACTTTTCATTGTGTCAAAGTGTCATTTTGTCAGTGTTGTCCCATGAAAAGATATACTTAAATATCTGCAGAAATGTGAGGGGTGTACTCACTTTTGTGATACACTGTATATATATATATATATATATATATATATATATATATATATATATATATATATATATATATATATATATATATATATATATATATATAGCATTTAGCAGACACTTTTATCCAAAGCGACTTACACAATGAGCAACTGAGGGTTAAGGGCCTTACTCAGGGACCCAACAGTGGCAACTTGGTGGTGGTGGGGCTTGAATTATATATTGATATATATTATATATAAGTAGCCTAGTAGTTGTATCAACATCTGCATGTAATCAATAACTGACTGTCAAATCAAATGTCTGTTTGTTTATTAGGATTATAACGTCATGTTTTACACTTTGGTTACATTCATGATAGGAACGGTAGTTATTCATTACACAAGACTCATCAGGTGTTTATATCCAACACAGTCATGGACAATTCAGTGTCTCCAATTCACCTCACTTGCACGTCTTTGTACTGTGGGAGGAAACCGGAGCACCGAAGTAAACCCATGCAGACACGGGGAGAACATGCAAACTCCACACAGAGAGGACCCGGACCACCCCACCTTATCAAACCTTTCTCTTATCAAATTAGGAGAAAATAAAAATAAATTGTGCTCCAGTGGGAAGTAAGAACAGAAATGAGTCTCTCCATCACGGATTAAATGCTGTAATTTCGCTGTACACGTTTCTTTTTTGGAGAGCGTCATTTGTCTCCTGTCTCACTCGTCTTTTCTCAACTTTCTCCGGCACGGTCGTCTGTATCTCTCCCTTCGTTTTTTCTACGTTCGCTATCTTTCTTTTTCTTTCCACCGTCTTTTCACATGTAACTCGCCTCTAACCCTCTCATCTGTAGAGTTGCAGTGTTTACCGACTGGAATGCACAGACTTGATTGGCTGAGTGGTGTCACGTGATCTCTGGTGTCTGTGCGTTTTCTCATCCAGTAAACCGCTACCGTAAATGGTGCAGAAGCTGCGCTGGTTAAAATGGAAGCGCTACGTCAGGTTTCAAATCATAACTTTCTGTTTTGGCTGTAGGTCCGGGTCCGTATGGGACAGCTTCTGGGTCCGGACCCGGACCGCGGTCCGCCTGTTAGTGACCTCTGTTCTAGACCTTCATCAGTGTCACAGGACGCTGCCCACGGGGCGCTGTTGGCTAACTTTTTTTAGGTTAATGGACTATTCTCAGTCCAGCAGTGACTGAGAATAGTGTTGGTCTGAGGTGTTTAAAAACTCCATCAGCATTGCTGTGTCTTATCCACTCATACCAGCACAACACACACTAACACACCACCACCATGACAGTGACACTGCAGTGCTGAGAATGATCCACCACCCAAATAATACCTACTCTGTAGTGGTCCTTTGGGGGTCCTGACCATTAAGAACAGCATAAAAAGGGGGCCAACTAAGCATGCAGAAAAACAGATGGACTACAGTCAGTAATTGTAGAACTACAAAGTGCTTCTATATGGTAAGTGGAGCTGATAAAATGGACAGTGAGTGTAGAAACAAGGCGGTTTTAATGTTATGGCTGATCAGTGTATAAATAAATACATTTCTAGCAGCATGTATTCCCAACGTTTGTCCAAGGTCCTCAGAAAAAGAAATATTAGGCACTACGCTCTTTGTCAAGAGAATATCTTATCCTATCACTGACAGTCTGAATGGAAGTAATATATCTGCAATTTATAAGAGTATTTTTCAAAAGAGTGTTTTTTAGAAAGGAGTCACTCACTTTAATATTAGGCTTTAAAATACCTAAAATGATGCTATGCGGATGCACACGGTCACCTTGATGCTTTGCTCAACACTCAGATGGCAGTTGTTAATTTACTTGAATAATCTGACACTCTTGTTTGGGGATTTACAGTCTAATTCAGTGTAATTACTTTCCAAACTGGTGCTTGTACTTTCTAGTAATTTCTCATCTTGTTGCTTGTTCCCATGCGTGATAGGTTTGACAATGAACATAAGAGTTTGTATTAATTAAAAAGCAACATGGATTCTGGGTTTGATTCTAACCTTTTATCTATGACTGCGAGGAGATTTTCTTTCTATTTTTCCTTACCTGGAGGAAACGGTTACAATGGACTTGTCTTATGGATTTGGAGGGTTCAGGCACACAGTTAAAGTTCCAGTTTATCCCAAACATGTTTAATGGGGCTGAGGTCAAGGCTCTGTGCCTTTTACTGTTGGAACATAATTATAAACATACACCGATCAACCATAACATTAAAACCACCTTCTTGTTTCTACACTCACTGTCCATTTTATCAGCTTCACTTACCATATAGAAGCACTTTGTAGTTCTACAATTACTGACTGTAGTCCATCTGTTTCCCTGCATACTTTTTTAGCCTGCTTTCACCTTGTTCTTTAATGGTCAGGACCACCACAGAGCAGGAATTATTTAGGTGGTGGATAATTCTCAGCACTGCAGTGACACTGACATGGTGGTGGTGTGTTAGTGTTTGTTGTGCTGGTATGAGTGGATCAGACACAGCAGCGCTGCTGGAGTTTTTAAATACCGTGTGCACTCACTGTCCACTCTATTAGACACTCCTACCTAGTTGGTCCACCTTGTAGATGTAAAGTCAGAGACGATCGCTCATCTATTGCTGCTGTTTGAGTTGGTCATCTTCTAGACCTTCATCAGTGGTCACAGGACGCTACCCATGGGGCACTGTTGGCTTGATATTTTTGGTTGGTGGACTATTCTCAGTCCAGCAGTGACAGTGAGGTGTTTAAAAACTCCAGCAGCGCTGCTGTGTCTTATCCACTCATACCAGCACAACACACACCAACACACCACCACCATGTCATTGTCACTGCAGTGCTGAGAATGACCCACCACCTAAATAATACCTGCTCTGTGGTGGTCCTGGGAGAGTCCTGACCATTGAAGAACAGCATGAAAGGGGGCTAACAAAGCATGCAGAGAAACAGTCAGTCAGTCGGACTACAGTCAGTAATTGTAGAACTACAAAGTTCTTCTATATGGTCAGTGGAGCTGATAAAATGGATAATGTGTGTAGAAACAAGGAGGTGGTTTTAATGTTATGGCTGATTGGTGTATTAATGATTGGAGGCATTTGTTAGCAATTGGCGTGGCGTAAACAATAACACCTAATATTTAGAAGGTGTGTCTATATTCCTTAGACCATATAATTTATTTATGATGATTGTGGTAAAGGGCATGATGTGTTGAGAGATCATACTAGTATCATCATGTATTGATGATTAAACATGAGTCATAAATCACACATTTTCACTATTTATGTCTCTTAGGAAGCCTATCACAAGTGTAGAAAACCAAGAATGAACAGAAGTGATACTTAGACTTAGCCAGAACTTTAAAGGCCATTGAGGAACACAAGTAGTGCAATCAGCAACAGGTTCAGAAAGATTCTATTAGTCCACCATGTCAATTACACCGTCTAATTATGGCCTTTATGATCTTTTACATGATGCAATTATTCAAATTGCAATTAGGATCGGTGTCATAATAAAAGGTCGGCTAACACTGGGAGAATACACCATTCATCACCAAGTACATTTCTGCTTTTAAGACAATTTTTCATCAGAACAAGAGACAAAAAGAACAAAATAGCCTGGCCTTTCCTCCTTTTGCCCCTTCATCAGGCATTGATACATGGTAACAATTCGCCTGGTAATTACAGAGCTCAAGTTTATTCTAGTGTGAACTTCAGAGCTGAATATATCCTGCAGGGCATCATCACATTCTGTGGAACTCTTTCATTTTATCTTTATCTGCACAAAGGTCAAGGTCAAGCTAATTAATGGCTCCATAAATGCTTTAACAATGAACATGAAACTCTTTCTGATTATTTAAAAGAAAGGAACAAAATTTCTCTCTTTATGTCCTACTCCCAACCAATGCAATGCCATGAAAAGTCATATGACAATCAGTATCAAATACTGCAGCCTCGTTGACCTGATCTAAATGTTATATGAGGTAATGGAATGTGTTATTAATTTTTGGAAATGAAACTATTACATACTGAATTGCATACAATATAGTAATGGTTGCTAAACTCCTGTTTGTCAGATTGGTGACTAAATACTTTACATCAGGGGTGTCATTTTCACAGAGGGTCACATCTGCATTATGGTGGCCCTCAAAGGGTCGATTGTAACGTATCTTGCTGTGATTGCAGTCTGCCTTTTAAGTCTTGGACAATTTGTTTTTCTTGGAGGCTAAATTCTGTGTTTGGTGTCAAAATGCCAAATTTATACTGTATATGTATAATGTATTTCTACATTTATATTGTACTCCTTTACCACAGACACGGCCTCATAACACAAGAGACGTTTTTTCTTCTTGACGGTTTAATCACTTAATACACTTTTTTAAATTATATTTCAGAATAAAATCATTAGTGTTGGTAATTAAAAATGCAACACCCTAATTAACAGTAATTTGTGTAATGTGCCCCACCCTATAATAAAATATTAAAGTTGTGTGGTGTGAACTAGTTTGTTCTCTTTACTTTTGTTATTTATCTTTGCAGTAAACACATATACAATGTCAAAGGTTTAAGGTTGTGTATGTTTCTGCTTGATAAATATTTTTTATTCAGACGTCTGGTTTCTTCCTGATTTCACAATGTAAGAATGCTAGCAAAACAGAAAGTAATTCCAAAGACAAGCCTATTTCATCAAATATGACAGTAAATGTGCTGAACAGACTTATAAAAGATCTAATACATCTCGATCTGAGTTACAGTTTATATAAACCCAGATTTAATGAAACTACCAGAGCTGCTGGCTTTCATAAATCTTCCTGAAGTCTGGAGGCAATGCCGCTGTGTTGGCACCAGGGCCACCCAAGGGCAAAAGATTGGCATAATGCTGCCTGTCTGGGAGTTTAGACATCCCTGAGCCTCATTACCACTCCTCCACACATCACTAAGCCAGGTTGATTTTTTAAATTGCTCTTTTTCATAATGAGGTACATTATGCAGTTGTGGCTGGTACACGATAACGGCAGCAGAGAACAGTGATGGGACAGACATACCAGCTATCACCATAACGCCATCAGCCAGAGGCTATGTGCTGTACCTCGGGTGAGCCTGTGCATGTGCCAGAAAAGCCCAGGTGCCCTTGAGAGAGTGTTAACTAGCACAAATGAGCCTGACCCTGCTTTAATTTGACCCAGCCAAACAAATTCAAAGTCACTACTTATTAGTGATTTGTCTCAACTATTTTCTATACGGTGGAGTATTGCTCTCAAGTGACAATAAAAATCAGTATGTCATTTGAACAATATACAGTGGTACCTTGAAACTTGACGTCAACTGGTTCTGTGACTGGTGTCAAGTTTTAAAGGTGTTGAGTTTAAGGTATTTTTTCCCCATAAGGATGTTTGGAAAACCTGTTAATGTGTTCCGTGGTCCTGTGAAACTGCATATATTCTACGCTATTCCAGGATCAGGCATCTCCACGATTAAGTGTATTGTATTTGTATTTTTATATTGATTTTTAACTGTTTTTCAATTTTATTTTAGTGTAGACTTATTGTACTAAAACAGGAATTTCATTTCATTTTTTTTTTTATGAGAAGCGTTTGGACCTGGAAAAGCTGATTATCACAATTTCTCAGAACCCCCCGCTATAACACAAGTTTATAAGTGATACAGTGAGAAAAGTACTGTACAGCTAAACACAGAGTGGATTAGATTGTTATTCGTCTTATACGCGTACTTGCGTACTTTGATGGCGTTTTACCGCACTGCTGAGCAAAGCAGCTGTTCACTGTTAATTTGAAATTAAACCAATTTTTTTTTAAAAGGCTGAACATGTCGAATTTAAGGTAAAGTCAAGTTTAAGGGTACAAATTTATCCCCAAAGGGGGTCGAGTTTCAAATGTTTCGAGTTTAGGTGATGTCGAGTTACAAGGTACCACTGGGGCACGGTGGCTAAGTGGGTAGCACTGTCGCCTTACAGCAAGAAGGTCCTGGGATCGATACCCAGGTGGGACGGTCCGGGTCCTTTCTGTGTGGAGTTTGCATGTTCTCCCCGTGTCTGCGTTGGTTTCCTCCGGGTGCTCTGGTTTCCTCCCACTGTCCAAAGACATGCAAGTGAGGTGAATTGGAGATACAAAATTGTCCAGGGCTGTGTTCTATATAACATTGTGAACTGATGAACCTTGTGTAATGAGTAACTACCGTTCCTGTCATAAATGTAACCAAAGTGTAAAACGTGACATTAAAATCCTAATAAACAAACAAGGTACCACTGTGATTCTATCATATGAACAATGTATTAAGTTTGTTTGAACAATGTAATATGTTCACTGCAAGTTCCGCAGATAGTCACAGCTGTTATGTTGTTACTGTTGCATAACAACAACTAATTTGTTGAGAAACTACTTTTTAGCAGACATTGTCAGTAGTAAAACATATTCAGTATGAAATCCAGGGCTTCTTTGATTTATTTTGTCTATATATATTTTTTTTTAGAACTGCTGTACCAAAGCAATAAAACACTTGTGTGTTATCGGGAACAGCATCACGGCTGTGATAATCTACACCACTTACCTTGAACATACACCGACCAGGCATAACATTATGACCACTGACAGGTGAAGTAAATAACACTGATTATCTCTTCATCACAGCACCTGTTAGTGGGTGGGATATATTAGGCAGCAAGTGAACCTTTTATCCTCAAAGTTGATGTGTTAGAAGCAGAAAAAATGGGCGAGCGTAAGAATTTGAACAAGTTTGACAAGGACCAAATTGTGATGGCTAGATGACTGGGTAAGAGCATCTCCAAAACTGCAGCTCTTGTGGGGTGTTTCCGGTCTGCAGTGGTCAGTATCTATCATAAGTGGTCCAAGGGAGGAACAGTGGTAAACCGGCAACAGGGTCATGGGCGGCTCTCGATGGTGTGTGGTCCGATCCAGGAGATGAGCTACTGTAGCTCAAATTGCTGAAGAAGTTAATGCTGGTTCTGATAGAAAGGTGTCAGAATACACAGTGCATCACAGTTTGTTGTATATGCGGCTGCATAGCCGCAGACCAGTCAGGGTGCCCATGCTGACCCCTGTCCACTGTCGAAAGTGCCAACAATGGGCACACGAGCATCGGAACTGGACCACAGAGCAATGGAAGGTGGCCTGGTCTGATGAATCATGTTTTCTTTTACATTACGTGGATGGCCGGGTGCGTGTGCATCGCTTACCTGGGGAACACATGGCACCAGGATGCACTATGGGAAGAAGGCAAGCCAGCAAAGCAGTTTGTTCTGCTGGGAAACCTTGGGTCCTGCCATCACCATGATGGTCATAATGTTATGCCTAATCGGTGTATTATGTTGTATGTATGTACTTTTCTTGTTTGAACAACATACTGAAGGGTTATTTTTTCAGCTTGACAGCAATATGCCCCCATATAAATGTTTTTTTTTAATACTAAACCCCATTTGACTCAATAAAAATACTATGTTTTTTACAGACTTTTCTCTTTTTCCTCCATGTGAAATTAAGAACAAACTCACACTATCAACACCTTGAAACAGAAAATCTGTTGAGTGATCATTTAGCTGTATCTGGAAATAAAGCAAGAATGCAAAAACGGTAAGAAAAAAAAGCTGTTTGTGAAGAGAAGCAGGGATCGAAACTCCCTGAGTTCATCACTTTTCATCGACTTCTAATCAAGCAGACAAGCCATGTGGAAATACAGCTGCATTGATAGTGGAGGGAGGAACAGGGAGGTTGACATTCACAGAAGTATGCAGCAAGATTTAATTGTGTATTTGTCAGCTTACGGCAGACCCAGTAAAAGATAATGGAAAGCTGGGTAGGCAGTGGGAGTGACGGAGGCTTGGTATTGGTTTACAGAATACGTTTGTGAGCCTTTTGTTCTCTGGGGATATGGGTGTGTAGTACCAAACTCTCTTGAGATCAGACGTGCTTAACTAAAATTCCCTCATTGCCTTCCTTACTTACATTAGGTCTATGCCTATTATTAGCTTAGACAATAGTATGGGCTATGAGTGGGAAACTCTTGTGAGAGCTGTAATTCATCCCCTGTTCTCTCAGTCCTGTCTATATATGGTTTAGTTTTGATGAATAATAATATTTTTTTTAATTAGAAATTTCTGAACAGCAGGACAGTGCAGTGGTCTAATGCACTAGCCTACCACCATGGAGATTCAGCTTTAAGTTGTAGTAGTGTCAGCAACCTGGTGTGGCACTTAATACACAATCTAAGAGAAAAATGATTTGATCCTTTGATACTGCACTTATGAACAACTGGCTTAAAGTAAATTTAGGGTTTTTTGGAAACACACTTGTTATTACATTTTAAACTATCACCATAACACCATCAGCCAGAGGCTATGTGCTGTACCTGGGGTGAGCCTATCCATGTGCCAGAAAAGCCCAGGTACCCTTGAGAGAGTGTTAACTAACACAAATGAGCCTGACCCTGCTTTAGTTTGACCCAGTCAAACAAATTCAAAGTCACTTTGCTTATTAGTGATTTGAATCAACTCTTTTTCTATATGGTGGCGTATTGCTGTCAAGAAAAAAATAAATATCAGTATGTCATTTGAAAAAGCTCATGAACAACTGGCCTAATTTGAATTCAGGGGTTTTTGGAAACACACTAAACATGGTGAAATGGTTCAGATCCAACAGTTACAGTACAAATATCTGTTATTTCACTCCTGAAATATCATAAATCCAGACATCTCAAATTAGTGCTATTTCAAGTGTGTTAAAATTCCAAATAATTGTGTCATGTAATTAGATATATACACCGATGAGGCATAACATTATGACCACCTTCCTAATATTGTGTTGGTCCCCCTTTTGCTGCCAAAAAAGCCCTGACCCATTGAGGAATGGACTCCACTAGACCCCAGAAGTCGTGCTGTGGTATCTGGCACCAAGATGTTAGCAGCAGATCATTTAACTCCTGTAAGTTGTGAGGTGGGGCCTCCATGGATCGGACTTGTTTGTCCAGCACATCCCACAGATGCTCGATTGGATTGACATCTGGGGAATTTGGAGGCCAAGTCAACACCTCAAACTCGTTGTGCTCCTTAAACCATTCCTGAACCATTTTTGCTTTGTGACAGGGTTCATTATCCTGCTGAAAGAGGCCACAGCCATCAGAGAATACCGTTTCCATGAAAGGGTGTACATGGTCTGCAACAATGCTTAGGTAGGTGGTACGTGTCAAAGTAACATCCACATGGATGGCAGGACCCAAGGTTTCCCAGCAGAACATTGCCCAAAGCATCACACTGCCTCCCCCAGCTTGCCTTTTTCCCATAGTGCATCCTGGTGCCATGTGTTCCCCAGGTAAGCGATGCACACGCACCCGGCCATCCAAGTGATGTAAAGAAAACGTGATTCATCAGACCAGGCCAGCTTCTTTCATTGCTCCGTGGTCCAGTTCCGATGCTCGTGTGCCCATTGTTGGTGCTTTCGGCAGTGGACAGGGGTCAGCATGGGCACCCTGACTGGTCTGCAGCTATGCAGCCCCATACTCAACAAACTGTGATACACTGTGTATTCTGACACCTTTCTATCAGAACCAGCATTAACTTCTTCAGCAATTTGAGCTATAGTAGCTTGTTTGTTGGACGAGTCAGGCTGACTTCTTAAAGTTGATTTCTGATGGCTTCATTGGTGTATCAGATATTTTGTCATAAAGCTTTGACCCACGGCTTTTCTTTTGAAGAAAGGCTAACCGAGACAAACCTATAGGTAAGGACTTGTCCAATCCAATGCTGTCAGTATAGTGTCTGCTATCATGTAGCTAAGCAAAAAAAAAAAAAAATCAATATGTAACTTCCCTGCTGAGAGAAGACTAGAGCAACTCATACTCATTCGGTGTCTGAACATTACACACATTAAACCTGTCTCACATTATTAAAACATACACATGATTTAGTCCCTCAGGACTTCTGTATAGGTACCAATAGACAGCTTAATTTTGTCCCAGCACTCCATTAACAACCTGATAAACAGAACAGTTGCATGAACTGGTTTATGCTTCATCAGAACTGCTTTACAGAGCAAACTGAAACAAAATAGGAGATTTACATCTGTCCTTCAAACTTGATGAAGGAAAATAAATAGGCATTAGCAGCAAATGAAAGCTCATGATGTATTGTGATTTCCTGCAGGCCTGCACTTTGTTCAAACAACCATCCTCTCAGACATTTAGGGCAAATAATGATGGCACAGTGGCTTGGAGGGTAGCGCTGTCGCCTCACAGGAAAAAAAAGGTCTTGGGTTTGATTCCCAGGTGGAGCAGTTTGCCGGGGGTTTGCGTGGGTTTCCTCCGAAAGCATTTGTCCCAAACACATGCAAGTTAATTGATGAATTGGAGATACAAAATTGTCAAGGATCGATGAACCCTGTGTAACCAGTAACTACCTGTTTTGTCATGAATTTAACCAAAGTGTGTAAAACATGATGTTAAATCCTAATAAATAAATAGGGCAAAAAATAGTAAAAATGTAGTTGACCCTAAACACCAGCTCTATTATGAACAATCTTTCTAATGTATTCCTGCCTTGTGTTTCAAAATTCTCCACATTCTCTCTGGTAGACCAGTCTAGTACCCATACCTTCTTCCACAGCCACGCCTTTGTTATAAGTGATTTTGCATTGTCGTGTTAAAAAATGCATGAACGTCCCTGGAAAAGATGACATCTTGAAGGTCATGTTGCTCTAAGATCTCAATGTACTTTTCTACATTATTGCTGCCATTATAAAACTGTAAATTACTTAAGGGCATACCATGACAGACTCTGGCTTTTGGACTTTTGCTGACTTTTGCTGATGACAGTCTTGATGGTTCTTTTCGTCTTTGGTCTAGAGTACACGGCTTTCATTTCTTTCAAAAAAAGATCTGGAATACTTCCAACCACAATACTATTTCGACTGTGTGATGGTCCAACTCAAGTGCCTTTCATCTGAGAGAGCTTGATGTCGCTACATATGGCTTTATTGTGCTGTAAAGTTTTAAGTGGCATTTGTAAATGTAACTCTGTATTGTAGTGCTTGACAAAGGTTTGCCAAAGTAATCCCTTGCTCATGTGGTTATATCAGCTGTTGTTGAGTGGCGGTTCTTGATGCAGTGCCATCTCCAGGTATTTTTTCCCATAAGGATGTATGGGAAACCTGTTAATGCGTTCCATGGTCCCGTGGAACTGCATATATTTTGGGCTTATGTAAAATAATGGGGTTGTTTTTGACACTTATACACTAAATATAACACAAATATAATATAAAAACACTGAAATAAAAAGCTGATTATTAAAATTTTTTTAGAACCCCGAGCTATAACACAAGTTTAAAAGTGAAACAGTGAGGAAAATTCAGCTAAATACAAATACATGTAGAGCTTTCAATCTGACGGTTATTCCACACAAATGCAGTTTCGTCTCATACTTTCGACTCAAGCCGAGTGTTGAACAAAGTGACTGTTCATTGTTAATTTGAAATAAAAAAACTTAAAAAAAAACTAAACACGTTGAGTTTAAGGGAAATGTTGAGTTTAAGGGTACACATTTCTCAACAAAGGGCATTGAGTTTCAAAGATTTTGAGTTTAGGGGACATTGAGTTACAAGGTACCACTGTATATTAACAAATGAAATGAAGGTGACCAGACAAAACATAAAATATCCAGGGTTCATACTGTCTGCAATAGAATAAAAATTTATGTAAATGTATGAAACACTGCATTCCATACTGTCCCAACTTCTTCTAATTTGGGGTTGTAAGGAGTTCTAAAAAGAATGTAACATTAAATTAAACTATGTTAATATGTTTTGTAATCATTAAGCATTACATAAAATGTTCTTCATTGTGTATTTTTTTTCTTTAACAAGACTTTATTCTTTAGTCTAAACTGAGAAACAACTGATTTATTAATGAAAGTTTCTAGTTTCTAATCAAACTTTCCAAAATAACATTAACACTGCTGCGAGCGTCTAATTGAAGGACGCAAAAGGGTCATTATCACTTAATAAACACTGATACCAACAATCATTGGCTAACTGCTGTGAGAGAAACAAATACTGATTAGAACACTTCATCTTCTTTATGTGGGAATATTTCCATTGTGCCCCTGCTGTTTTTATCACATATTTTCCAGATGCTGAACACGCTTTAAGTAAAATGAATGAATGTAGGGTGTGTTTTTGAAAGCACAACTGTTTGCTGTCGAGCTGCAATATGTAAAATGAAATGATTGATTCCTAGCATTCTACAGATTAAATGTCTAACAAATTATGAACTCGCTTACCTAAAAATGTGATTTACTATGTGGTCAGGGTGAAAACTGAATGAGAAAGAAAAAAGAAGCCTGAAAGCAGAGAAAAATTAAATGACCCAACATATTACACTGACAGCCAGCACCTTTTTTTTAGGGTCACACACTAAGAGCACCCATATTTCTATCTGTTCGCAACTGTAAAAGGTATGTCCAAAGCCAATTTGGGTCTAAGCTGACCTCAGTGACAGGCACCATGACTAAGAGACTAAGAGAGAGCGCAGTAGTTACCCGGCCTCAGCAGTATATCCAATAACCTGATGTCTAGTGATAATGGAGCCACATGGAGACTGGTAATAGGAAATGTGATTCACTTGGTGTGATGCTCCACAGTGAAAAAAACAAGTGATTATCAATATTTTCCCCTTATCCAGCCTCCAGCCCAAAACTATTTCCGTCCAATGATTCCATTAGGCCAAATTCCCACCAATGTAGAACCTTAGATGATGAGAGCGCCCTATTTCGGGCTTTCTCAGGTGCGACATGACAGAGTCAATCCCCCTCAAAAGTATGGGGAGAGTATGACTGGTGTAATGGACTTTGTTCCTACCAGAAATCAAATTAACACATTGTCCACAATATTTTTCTCACTTTAAATTATGCAAAAATAGTATTAGTAGTAAAATAGTATTAGTATTAATAGTATTTAGTAAAAAAAAATAAAGTAAATTAAAGATCTGGGCATATTTTAATACTATAAAACACTGTATTTCAAAAGATGAGTACAAAAAATGAAATAAATGAGTGGACAAACAATCTATGCATATGCTTCTAGACATGAGTACATCATGACACAATTAATTAAGTTACCTCTGAACCAACTTTGGCAGTTTAAGTTACAGGTTTTATAGAATTTAAACTACGAGGGTTCTTCAAAAAATTTTTAAAGCTCTATTTATTAAGAATTGTAGCCACTGATGCACCGCTGCTCTTACAGAATCTTCTTCCCCTTAAAGCTTCTTTGAGCAGTCCAAAAAAGGTTCAAATCAGATGGTGCTAAATCCGGATATATATATATACACTTTTATATATACCTACTTACCTACTTACCTACTTTGGGGTTCTAATCTTGTTATATATATATATATATATATATATATATATATATATATATATATATATATATATATATATATATATATATATAACAAGATTAGAACCCCAAAGTAGGTAAGTGCATATTTTGCATTCACCATCAGAACAACACAGATCTTCTAGCTTCGCTGTGCAGGACATTTTCCTGCCTTTCATACTTTCTTAGAGAAAAGTTAGAGAATCAGTCCAATGTGGTTGACAGTGGGAGTGATCTTTAGGATGACAGTGCCCCCTTTCACAGGAAACAAGCTGTCACTGAATTCTTAAATAAGTATTAAATAGATGTAAATTACATGGTGTGGTCTTTGCTGTCACTGAATCCCAACCCACCTGAACAACTGTGGGACATTTCAGACTAATTAGGTAGACAGTGCCAAGGCAGCTATTTTTTTTTTATTGCACGTTCGAAACTACAGTCAGAGTAAATTTTCTAAATTGGATAACACTTGTAACATGAGTTACAACATGAGACAGAAGTAGCTGGTTTACCAGAATTGCTTTAGAAACACATAGATGACTTCTCCATAAAGTGAAAAAGAATCCAGATAAACCTCTAAGGAGGTGCAGGCCCAGCTTGCCTCAATAGGTTCAGCAATATTGTTTCTACTATTAGAAAGAGGCTAAGCAAAAATCCATGGGAACATGGGGCTTTTCTCACATTTATTTAAAAACATCATGACTGCCCCCAAGTCTTTTGGAACAACGTTCTGTGGATGCAAGTCGAAAGTGAAAAATGCTATCTGTAATATTCTATATATAATACACAGCAGGCGGAAGATGTGATTGGTCAATTTTATTGTGATTGGTCATTTTTACTGTGGTTGGTCATTTTTACCTTGATTGGTCAATTCTATCTATAATATTCTACTGTATATATAATACACAGCAGGTGGAAGATGTGATTGATTAATTTTACTGTCATTTTAAATTGGTTTGAGAATTTATTGCTGGACCCACATTCTTTCCAGCATCTGCAAAAGGAGACAAAGGGGCTTATTTACTTTAACCTTTCACATTGCAACACATTTAATAGGCATGTATGAAGGAGTTGCTTAGATTTGTATTTGTTCAAATGTTTATTGTTTAAATTAATAGTAGATAAAATAAAATTAGAACTGATCACTTATGTTGTATATTATATGATAGATTACTCTTGGTTTCTTTACTGAGCTTGGTTCGTTGCTGAGCTCAGGAGATAACAATGGCACAGAGACACAGAGACCGCCAGTACCAAAAATCTTCTAACTTTATTTGTGAATTAGCAAGAATAAATACTCAAGGAAAAGGGGGTGTTGGTAGACAATGAAAGCAGACAGCTGTTGTACAAAGGTGTGAATACTTCAAGGATGTGGAAGTAACAGAATGATCATATCTTATACATAGAATGAAATATATTCTAACAGTATATACTATAAATTGTTTAGAATATCTTCTAATCAAGGCCCTCTCTGGGGACATAGAGGGCCCTGGCGGCTCCCCTCTGCTTTGGACATACAGTAGCAATCAGAAATATTCAACCCCCCAAAGCCAATAAGTTCAAACCTTTCAGCAGAGCTACACTTTGCTTTAAAATCCTTATCAGATTAATGATACAGCAAATAAACAAAGAAAATGAATGATGTAGTACAGTAGAATACTAAACAATCAGGCATTGAGGTGGGTCAGTCATGATGCAGGTATGTTTTTCTGCTACAGGAAATGGTAGGAATCTTGTGACTATGTGACTGGAATCATAAATTCACAGAACTATTGAGGCATTATGAGGGGACATGTAACGCATCTGGGTTGAAATTTTACCTTTGGTAGTAATAGGACTTTCCAGCAAGACAGTGATCCCAAGGGCACAAGCCTGGTTAAGGAATCAGTCCTGGAATATCCTGGATTGGCCTTCTCAGTCTCCAGATTTAAATCCCTTAGAAATTCTTTGGTGGGATTTAAAGAGAACAGTTGCAACATGAAAGCCATCAAACCTCAATAAGCTGGGAGCTTTTGCACAAGACAAATGGTTAAAGAACTCCCAAGAGAGGTGTCAAAAGCCTGTTAGGGTTTGCCGGAGGTGCTTATTAGAGGTTATCAAGGCAGTACTGATGCTCGTGGTTGAATAACTGCGCACATGGACAGATAGATGATTTTCATTTAAACTCATATTATTATCCATTATGTCAGTTTTTGCTTTCAAAATTGCTTGTATGTCTCAAATGTATGTCAAACAAATATTCTCTGTGTTTACTGAGATTTCTTGTTCAGTTCTTTAAACATCACCATCATATCTTTTGAGGTGGGGGGTTGAATAGTATCAATTGCACCTGTATATTGGCAATTGCAAACTGAGTAATTTTTTAATTACAGGCTGTGTACTAGATTGTCAAGTAGCTCAGTGGTTAAGGTACTGGACTAGTAATCTAAAGTTGCCACTGTTGGGCCCCTGAGCAAGGCCCTTAACCCTCAATTGCTCAAAAATTGTGTTCAGTCATAACTGTAAGTCGCTTTAGATAAAAAAGCGTCTGCTAAATGCTGAAAATGTAAATGTAGTATGTAATCACCATAAAGTCTATCTACAGAAATATTATGCCATGTTCTAAGGAGAATCCAATTTTTTTTTATGCATTTTCTCCCTTTTTCTCCCAATATTTAGAACGTCCAATTTTTACCCAATTGCATTATTCTTCTACTCATCAGTCAGCCAGCAGAGGTCATAATTGCATCAGTTATGAGGTCCCTATCCAGCTCCCTCCTTGGATGAACAACAGCCAAACATTGTTCATATAGCCACCAAGCCCAACCGAATGACAGAGCTGAGATTCGATATGATGTATTCGAAATCCCAGCTCTGGTGTGCTAGCGTATTTTACCGCTGTGCCATCTGAGCGGCGATAATCCAATTTTTACTTCTTTAAAACACATTAGTCTTAGGGTTGAGAACTAATTTTTTAACCATATATATCATGTTTTACAATTTGGTTACATTTATGACGTTGATTAAATAATACATTCATTCAAGCTCAATGTTAATCACAGTCATGGACAGTTTTGTATCTCCAATTCACCTCACCTGCATATCTTTGGACTGTGGAACGAAACCAGAGCTCCTGAAGGAAATCCATGCAAACACATGGAGAACATGCAAACTCCACACAGAAAGGACCCTGACCGCTCCACCAGGAATCAAACCCATAACCTGTTTGCTGTCAGGTGACAGTACCCACCGACCTACCATGTTACCCGACGTCTGAGTTTACCTTTGGTAATAATAGGACTTTTCAGCAAGACAGTGATTCCAAAGGCACAAGCCTGGTTAAGGAATCAGTCCTGGAATATCCTGGATTGGCCTTCTCAGTCTCCAGATTTAAATCCCTTAGAAATTCTTTGGTGGGATTTAAAGAAAACAGTTGCAACATGAAAGCCATCAAACCTCAATAAGCTGGGAGCTTTTGCAGTGGAAGGAAATCAGAGCTCCTGGAGGAAACCCACGCAGACACATGGAGAACATGCAAACTCCACACAGAAAGAACCCGGACTGCTCAGCAAGGGAATCAAACCCATGACCTTTTTGCTGTCAGGTGTCAGTGCTACCCATTGAGCCACCATGACACCCGATGTCTGAGTTTAAACAATTGGGCCAAAAAAAATTGGCAAAAGTGTATTCACATCAATATAAGAGACAAAATACAAAATATGTTTAGATGCTTGCATTATTGCTAAAGGTGGTACAACAACATATTGAAGTAATAGGGCAGTAATCTTTGCATTAGGGTGTTACAGGTTTTGGATAATGTTGTTCCCTAAATAATAAAAAATAAATGCTGGAATGTGGATTTTTTACATCTTCTACTGACTTAAATAACTCAACCACATTTCAAATTTAACTGGAAATAGGCGCAGCATTTTTATGTGACCATGCATTGAAATTAATGCAGTCACTGTATTTTTGACCGGCGCTTAAGTGTTTTTGTATGTGCAGTCTTATTCAGTGGTCCCCTAACAGCAGACTTTAAGGAAGCTGTAAGGAACTTAATCACTATACATAGTTTACAATATAACATCACAAACCTTTCAGTAGAGACATGGTGTACTCATAATTTCATTTTAAAGTCTAAAGTCAACATAAGACATAGGGCCTACAGGAATAAATGACGCCAGACAAAACATCAATTCTATTTTGGTGCAGCCATTTGCAACATGACAAAAAACATAAATCTCAATTATTTGTTGGCACCATTTCACCTTGCCTTTAGCCCAAAGTGCCAAGTTGTTTAATCTATAAGCTATCTAAAATACATCAGGGACAGAAAACAATGTTGATCACTCTTTTGTTTACGGTTTTTGGAGGCAGCATGGCCCGTGGCTTAGCAGTGGGATAATAATTGATGTCTTGAGACTTCATGAACCAAACCCCTGAAACTCAGTCTGGAATTACACCACTCCCTTTTATATATGGAGGAGATTCGTACTCATATGTGACTTAAATGGAACAACAGTCAATCTTTTCATGGCTAGAAAGAAAATGCCTTGAGGACAAAGGATCTCAATAAAAAAAGGGATGAGCACAGAAAAGACATCATTGTCTTTTTATTGTCGCTGCAACACCAGGCAGTGCTGTGGGAGTATTATCACATATCATTGCTGACAAGTTGCGCAGCAAAAAAAAATGTCATCTGAGATTGATTTTACACAGAATGCTTAAATAAACAAGGACTAATAACACCCAACTGTGAAATGCCTAAATCTACCAGAGCAGAGTGAAAGATAAGGAACATAAATAAAAATCATTACTCTTGTTTCGGAAAAATAAAATGTGCCCTAGCAAAACAGTCCAAAAGCAATAAAGGCTGCAATTCATTTAATATGGCACTGACCTGGATTGATTTATATTGACACTGGCAGTGAACCACCCCAATGTAGTAAACACTAAAGAAAAATGCCTTAAAACACACTTAATCAAAATTATGTTTACAACCTTTTTTATTGCATCTTATTGTTCATGCCACACCCTCTGCTATAAGGTGTATT
Organism: Trichomycterus rosablanca; assembly: GCF_030014385.1. NCBI lineage: Eukaryota > Metazoa > Chordata > Actinopteri > Siluriformes > Trichomycteridae > Trichomycterus > Trichomycterus rosablanca. The sequence goes on from NC_085992.1 coordinate 29,575,017, forward strand.
TTTATAAAAATCAATTGTATGCTTTAAACATTGTGGCAACAGTTTGTGGAAGGTATTTTCTGGTGCACAAGGGAAAGTCAATAATGACAAAATCCCCTAATCTTAATCCCAATGAACACCTTTAGTTCAAATTGGAAAGTCACTTGTGAGCCAGGCCTGCTTGTTCAGAATTGCCTGCCATTACAAATGCTCTTTAAGGGAATTGACTAATATTTGCACAGGTGGACTCCAAAAGCTCTAAAGGTTGTCCAGAAAAAGTGGAGGCCATTATGGCCACATAATTAATGGCCAAATTAATGCCCACGGTAATACCTATTATTAGTCATTATGGTCTGGTGTCCACACACTTTTGGCCATGAAGTGTAGTGGTATTTAGGGCGGCTTGATGACTTAGTAGGTAGCACTGTCGCCTCACAGCAAGAAGGTCCTGTGTTCGATCCCCAGGTGGAGCGGTCCAGGTCCTTTCTGTGTAGAGTTTGCATGTTCTCCCCTTGTCTGTGTGGGTTTCCTATGGGAGCTCATGCAGTGAGGTGAATTGGAGATGCAAAATTGTCCTTGACTGTGTTTGACATTAAATTTGTAAACTGATGAACCTTGTGTAATGAGTAACTACCGCTCCTGGCATGAATGTAACCAAAGTGTAAAACATGATGTTAAAATCCCAATAAACAAACAAACTTGTATTTAAATACTAAGAAAATTAAATGCAGTAAAGATTAATGGTTTACCCATTCTTTTAGGGAGACATAAATGTCTGCAATTTTAATTATTTTTGCAAGTAGTAGTAGTGTTTTGTCAAAAAAAGTGTGACCTTGGCCTTTCTCTAAGCTAAAGCTTGTCCTTGACCTTTTATCAACTAGGCTTTTGTACCTGCTGAATTGACAATCACTAGATGTTTTTCTTTTTTTTCTCTTTTCACTGAATTATTATGTATATACTCTAGAAATTGTTGTATGTGCCCAGGTGGCACAGTGGGATATTTCACTAGCACACCAGTGCCAAGATTCTAAACACCTTGCCTCTGCTACCGGTCAGCTGGGCACCATTTAGCGGGCACAATTGGCAGTGCCTGCAGCAGACAAATTGTCCACCATGTCTGCTGGGTGGAAAAATGACCAGACTAAATGGGTGGGGTCTTCAAACTCTGTCCAAGGACCCTGGTTAGAAGACCGAGGCGCCTGTGCAGAAAGTTGATGAGCCTCATGTGCGAATCCACCGAAGTGGGTGTAAAAGAAGGGTCCGCTAAGGGGGTGTGAGCAGCAATATATCCTTCTTAAATGCAATCGGGGATCCCCAGCAGCGGAAGACAAATTGGTTGGTCTTTTAATAATGGACACTTTCCAATCACAACTAACTGCTGGCTTTATATTTTTGGTTGGAGCATATTCCCCTCCAAGGACTGACTTTTTAGTTTTAAAATTCTTATGAATAAAAATCATTTGAAGTCTCATACCAGTCTCTAACTATTTGATTTTATCTGTTTAAATACCTTACTGGGGATTGTTGACTTACAGTGTCACACTTCTACAAATACGTTAATAACAATTTTGGAATAACAACATTGGATGATTCTCTCAGCTTTAAAGACTAAAGAAACTAAGAATAAAGGAATTAAATGAATATTATCAGTGTGAGTTCATGCCCCCCTCATACAGTATACATCCAACCTCATGTAACAACAAGCTGAACATTAAACCCTTCTGTGTATGGGGCCATTTTGTTGCAATTGAGTATTTATGCGTTAAAACATTACAAATGTGTTGTCTTTATATAATACATCACTTAATAATGTGTTACAAATGGTTATTTTTAGCTCATTCATAACCACTGACATGCATTATTCCCTCCCGGTTTTAGATTTATAGCTGCTGTAGTTGATCAATTTCAATTTTAGCTCCAATCCACAGCTAATCTGAGAGATGTTTCATTGCTTTCTTCTCAAGGTTTTACACCATCATTACCGTCTCTACAGAAAAACAGAGTCTGTTCTATCACTCTTTTTAAACTACTGTACAATACTGAACTAGAATTTGCAATTTTATTTGCTTGAGATTCAGGCTAAAACTCAAGCTGTCACTACAGATGTGCCATGTGTTTCTGAACCTTAAAACCACTTCAGATTCAATAAAAAGGAAGAACAAAAAAAAAACCTTTTAAACAGCTTCATCTCTTTTAAAAGAGCAATCTTTTATATCGGATAAAAGGTAATGTCTTTAAAATGTTCTGCTTATCTTTAGTTTAAACCTGATCTAGAAAATAATACTTTAACTATAAAACTGTGATAAACCAATCAGTAATTTATTAATGCTTATGAACTGTTTTATCATGATAAGAGCCAATAAGAGTCTAAAGTCTAATGAAAAGACTGGATGTTAGATGGGATGGCACCATGGACAGGGTTATAATCTATCACAGCCCATCATTTACTGACTTAGTCACACCTATAGGTAATTTAACATTGCATGTTTTGGGAGGTGGTAATAAACTGGATTAGCCAAAGTAAATCAATCTGGAATAAGATACATGATTATTGTGAACATGATAACTCCTCACAAACAAATTTGAAACCTGTTCCCCACAAGGATCCATTACTTTCTGCCCCATAAACAAACAAACACATTCTGTATGTATGCTAAGACCTACCCTGTCAGCGGTATCCACATTAAATCATATATTATGCAATACCTTTAGCTTGCCAAGATGCACATTTGTAAAAAGACTAATGTTAAAATTGTGTGTTTAATTAAATGGAAACTACAAAGTACATAGATAATCAGCACTAATGACACCCTGTGGATGCAATCATTTTTACATACTATTTGATACAGTATGTGGTTTGGGCCAGAGCCACCATTGTGATATCAGTTTAGACATTATTGGCTGGCATGAGTCCAGGCAAAACATGCCTAGACTCATAAATCTCAATTTCTGCTGCCACATGCAAATAGAGTCAGAAATTGTTTTTAAATAGCATTTTTACAGGAGTGAAACCCAATATGTTGTAGCTCATCTGTCTCAAAATCCATATCCATTCTAAGATGTCTTTGCTCAGTATATGAGTTCATTATGTCAGTTAAAGTTACCTTCTGTCAGCTTGAACCAGTTTGGTCACCCTGCCCCAGAACTACTGCTCACTAGACTTAAACCTGTTTGGCCCGAACAACGTTATACCCCATTGTGATGTTTTTGTAGACATTTAGTTGATGCTTTTATCCAAAGCGACTTATAGTTGTGGCTGAATACAATCCAAGTGATTGAGGGTTAAGAGCCCCTAAGAGGCAATTAGGAAGTGGTGTGGTTACAACCAGTGACCTTCTGATAAATAGTCCAGTGCCTTAACCACTGAGCCACCACTGACCAAAATTAAACATTAACTGGAGCTCTTAAATTATGTCTGTATGTTTTTATGCATTCTGCTGCTGCCACTTGGCTGCATAAGCACATGAATGAGCAGGTGTACAGATGGACCGACGAGTGTATTTAAAGTGTACTTAAAGTGTTTTCTTTCATTAGATCATGAATGCAAAATGTAAAGTGTGTAAATCTAAATAATGTATATAAAAGAATTTAAAGTTGGATAGGTAGGCTGGTGCAATGATGGTTTAAAAGAATTATGCCAGGTGGGGTGGTCTAGGCCCTTACTGCGTGGAGTTTGCATGTTTTCCACATGTCTGTGTGGGTTTCCTCCAGGAGCTCCAGTTTCCTCCCACAGTCCAAAGACATGCAAGTGAGGTGAACTAGAGATACAAAACTGTCCATGACTGTGTTTGACATTAAACTTGAACTGATGAATCTTGTGTAACTACCGTTTCTGTCATGAATGTAACCAAAGTGTGTTAAACATGATGTTATAAACCTAATAAATAATAATAAAAATAATAGAATTAGGCAACACTTTTTTTCACATTTATTTTTATTTAAATTTTTTAAATTTTTTTTTTTTTTTTTTTTTTTTAGATATCCTGACCTTTAGAGAAATGTCAAATAAAGCCTGTGTATTCTAACTTCTTAATGAGATGACTTCCGTTGTAACAGGCAGAATGATAAACTGTAGGCTAAAATATACATTGCAAAACCACTGGAGTTTGCATCAAGAAATAACTTTTACACAGATAGCTGGGCAATGCAGCTAAGAGGTAACACTACGAAGGTCATGTGCATAACACAGATAGCCTGTCCAAGACTTGCTGCCTTAAAGTTGTACAGCTTTTTCTAGCCAACAAGCCTAATTAATTTGTGATTAGCAAACATTTGAAATAAAACAGAAACTGTCTGCTGCCATGGAAACAAGGAATTCCTATTAAATAAAAGAAATCACACAGGATTAAGATGTTACACTTTTTGGATATTTAAGGTATTCAGTGAGGGAATCCCTGTGGCATGCAGGGTTTGATGCATGAAATAGGATTTAAAATATTACATGAAAAAGTACATCATTTATTCCTACCACAAAGCAGCATGGGTCCTGGTGACCTGGGTTCAATTCTCACTTCCAGAAACCCTGGGTAAGAGGTTTTACATGTTTGCCTGTGTACATTTGCTGTGGGTTTGATTTCCTCTCACATTCCAAAAACATACACAGAGTGGTCAGCTGCTCTAAATTCCATAGGTGTGAGTGCTTGATGCCTTGTGATGGATTTGCACCCTGACCAAGGTGTGTGCCCACCATGCGTATAGTTTTTAGGGTTTGTGTTAGTGAAAATAATAAATATTTATAATACTGTATATCATTTATAATGTATAAATAATAAGTATATAAAGAATTTATACTTAGGCCAGAATGTGAGTCACAGAGCATCACACACTGTCATAATACTTACGCACTCATTCATATGATCGATACATTTAAAAAAGCCAAAAGAGATAAAATAAGAGTCCTATGAGGATACAGGTAGAACGCAAACCTGGATGATTGGCTGACTCCAACACAACCTGCTGCATCATTGTGCTATCTATCAGAGATACAATATGTTTTATAACCTTTATATGCCTTTTTACTCTTACTGTCCCTAAAATCAATGCAATTTGCTATTCATGTCACTACCATATGCCTGACGATTTTTAAATGCCTTTAAATAATTCCAAATCTGGGAATTTAATTCTTTTAGCCACAAGGATCACATTAGGATCAGTTAAGCTCTTTTGCGCCAAAAGCTCTTTGGCAAACCATTTTAGTATGGAGCTTGCTTTGTGCAGGAAAGAATTATCTGCTAAAACTGGAAATAAAAATCTCCATACTGATGCCACAAATTTTCCTGAATTAAATTGCATATTGTAGCATACTGGAAAATAACAACTTTTATGGAGCTAATCAGTCAAGCCCTAGCCATCAAAATCAATTCAGATTGTTATTTATCCTCCTCCATACTTTACAGCTGGCACTATGAATTCATGCAAGTAGTATTCTCCTAGTTATTACTGTTCCAGATGGTGTGCTTTACATCACTCAGCTGACATATCAATGTTTTTTCCAAAGGATTATATGGCTGTATGAATAGTCTGTTATCGATTATTGAATCAACTAAGCAGGTAGGCTGTTGATTTACTTCTACCTATGTACAGTGTATCACAAAAGTGAGTACACCCCTCACATTTCTGCAAATATTTTATTATATCTTTTCATGGGACAACACTATAGACATGAAACTTGGATATAACTTAGAGTAGTCAGTGTACAACTTGTATAGCAGTGTAGATTTACTGTCTTCTGAAAATAACTCAACACACAGCCATTAATGTCTAAATGGCTGGCAACATAAGTGAGTACACCCCACAGTGAACATGTCCAAATTGTGCCCAAAGTGTCAATATTTTGTGTGACCACCATTATTATCTAGCACTGCCTTAACCCTCCTGGGCATGGAATTCACCAGAGCTGCACAGGTTGCTACTGGAATCCTCTTCCACTCCTCCATGATGACATCACGGAGCTGGTGGATGTTAGACACCTTGAACTCCTCCACCTTCCACTTGAGGATGCGCCACAGGTGCTCAATTGGGTTTAGTCCATCACCTTTACCTTCAGCTTCCTCAGCAAGGCAGTTGTCATCTTGGAGGTTGTGTTTGGGGTCGTTATCCTGTTGGAAAACTGCCATGAGGCCCAGTTTACGAAGGGAGGGGATCATGCTCTGTTTCAGAATGTCACAGTACATGTTGGAATTCATGTTTCCCTCAATGAACTGCAGCTCCCCAGTGCCAGCAACACTCATGCAGCCCAAGACCATGATGCTACCACCACCATGCTTGACTGTAGGCAAGATACAGTTGTCTTGGTACTTCTCACCAGGGCGCCGCCACACATGCTGGACACCATCTGAGCCAAACAAGTTTATCTTGGTCTCGTCAGACCACAGGGCATTCCAGTAATCCATGTTCTTGGACTGCTTGTCTTCAGCAAACTGTTTGCGGGCTTTCTTGTGCGTCAGCTTCCTTCTGGGATGACGACCATGCAGACCGAGTTGATGCAGTGTGCGGCGTATGGTCTGAGCACTGACAGGCTGACCTCCCACGTCTTCAACCTCTGCAGCAATGCTGGCAGCACTCATGTGTCTATTTTTTAAAGCCAACCTCTGGATATGACGCCGAACACGTGGACTCACGACTTTGGTCGACCCTGGTGAAGCCTGTTCCGAGTGGAACCTGTCCTGGAAAACCGCTGTATGACCTTGGCCACCATGCTGTAGCTCAGTTTCAGGGTGTTAGCAATCTTCTTATAGCCCAGGCCATCTTTGTGGAGAGCAACAATTCTATTTCTCACATCCTCAGAGAGTTCTTTGCCATGAGGTGCCATGTTGAATATCCAGTGGCCAGTATGAGAGAATTGTACCCAAAACACCAAATTTAACAGCCCTGCTCCCCATTTACACCTGGGACCTTGACACATGACACCAGGGAGGGACAACGACACATTTGGGCACAATTTGGACATGTTCACTGTGGGGTGTACTCACTTATGTTGCCAGCTATTTAGACATTAATGGCTGTGTGTTGAGTTATTTTCAGAAGACAGTAAATCTACACTGCTATACAAGCTGTACACTGACTACTCTAACTTATATCCAAGTTTCATGTCTATAGTGTTGTCCCATGAAAAGATATAATGAAATATTTGCAGAAATGTGAGGGGTGTACTCACTTTTGTGATACACTGTATGTAAGGTAGATAGGTAAGGTAGAATATTTGTGAAGTGGTTGATTTTGAATGGCAAATAAAACTAAATACAGTGGTATCTTGAAACTCATCGTCAATTGGTTCTGGGAGTGGCGTTGAGTTTTTTTTCCCATAAGGATGTATGGGAAACTTGTTAATGTGTTTCATGGTCTCATGGAACTGCATATATTTTAGGCTTATGTAAAATAATTGGGTTGTTTTTGACACTTATACATTAAAAACAACAAATACACAAATATAATATAAAAAAAAACACTAAAATAAAATTGAAAACAGTTAAAAATACAATAAGACCTGCACTTTACCTTTACTTCTTTATTATTTCCTTACGCTTCTTAATCATGGAGATCTTGATCTTGGAATACTGTATTACTTAATATTGTATACTGTTCAGTAAAGGCGCATTCACATGAGAAGCAGCACAACAGCTTTTGCGCTGGCTGTGCCATTATTTCCTATGAAATGTGCCAGTGCACAAAGCTTAACATCACTTATTGTACTAAAATGTTAGTGGAGAGAACTTATGAGCAGTAATAATTAATAGAGGTTTAGTGTTCCTATGTCGTTCTTTTAGTACATTCATTCACGTTAGGCTTTTTAACAATGTGTTCTTTCAGAAAAGCTGATTCTTACAATTTCTCAGAACCCTGAGCTATAACACAAGTTTAAAAGTGAAACAGGAAGAAAATCCAGCTAAACACAGATACATGTGGACATTTTCAGATTGAATTTGACAGTTATTGCACACAAATGCAGATTCATCCCATATTCGCACTTTGATGACATCTTACTGCACAGCTCAAGCCAAGCACTGAACAAAGTGGCAGCAGCAAACATCGAGTTTAAGGGTACACATTTCTCGACAAAGGGCGTTTCAAAGATTTTGAGTTTAGGGGACGTTGAATTACAAGGTAACACTGTATTACAAACTATTAAAAAGAAGAACACTATTTTAACAGCAATCTTTAAGGTTAAAAAACATACCGAGTTTCACACCCAGTGCAGCAATAATAGCTCATTTTTACAAAAGCAAAGCTTAACCACATGGCAAATGCTTTAAGGAGTAAAGGCTTGAATTTCCAGTATTGATTATAACCCTGGGCACAGACCAAGCATCAGCATGTGTAACACAAAGTAAGCATGTTACTAAAATAAGCCATATGTCTGCAGTTTTCAGAGGTGCGAATTTATTGGCACCCAGTTGGCGCAGCGGGATATTCCGCTAGCACACCAGCACAGAGTTTCTGAATTCCTCGGTTGGAAACTCGGTGTTGCCACCAGTCGGCTGGGCACCATCTGGCGGGCATAATTGGCAGTGCCTGTAGCAGATACTAATTGGCCACCGTATCTGCAGGGTGGGGGCCAGACTATGTGTGGGTGGGTGGGTCTTCATGTGCTGTGTAAGGACCCTGATTGGCAGAAGAGACGCCTGTGCAGAAAGCACAGGAGAGAGGAGGAGGACTGTACACGTGTCGGAAGAGGCATGTACAGTGACGTGCTCTCCTCGGATGCAATCTGGTATCTCTCAGCAGCGGAAGAGAAAATTGAGTGTGCTAAATCGGGAGGAAAATGGTGAGAAAATGCATTAAAAAAAAATGAATTTATCAATAACTTAAATAAGTAAGGCACATTGTTCCAATATACTCAAACAATTGATGGGGCAGATGAAGAACATCATTAAGTGATGTACATTAAGAACAAATCATTATGTATTATAACAAAAGCCTGAAAAAACTGTCAGAAATAAGAGTGGGACAGATTGAAAAATTAAGTGCTAATGCCTTAACTAGGCAGAAATGTTTAACTTAGCCTAAATGTTAAAGTAGCCATATTCAGACTGGGTTAGTGTATTCGGGTGTAATGAGCAGTGGTAGCCTAGTGGTTAAGGTACTGGACTAGTAATCAAAAGATTGCTTGTTCAAGCCCCACCACTGCCAGGTTGCCACTGTTGGGCCCTTAAGCAATGAACTTAACCCTCAATTGCTTAGACAATATACTGTCACAGAACTGTAAGTCACTTTGGATAAAAACGTCTGCTAAATTCCAAAAAAAATACACTCTCACTCACTCACTCACTTTCTTAACCACTTATCCAATTAGGGTCGTGGGGGGATGCTGGAGCCTATCCCAGCTTTTCAATGGGCGCTAGCACACAGTAACACCCTGGATGGGACTCCAGTCCATTGCAGGGCAGACACACACACATACACACACCCATTTACCTATAGGGCAATTCAGTGTCTCCAATTAACCTGACTGCATGTTTTTGGACTGTGGGAGAAAACCGGAGCTCCCGGAGGAAACCCACACAGACACGGGGAGTGCATGCAAACTCTGCACAGAAAGGACCCGGACCGCCCCACCTGGGGTTCGGACCCAGGACTTTCTTGCTGTAAGTGCTACCCACCGAGCCACCATGCCGCCAATGTCTGTTATACAATTCTGTTAATTTTATGTAGAGTGCATGTGGATAAAGTTTCAGACCAAGGAAATAGCTGAGAGACTCAATAGTCAATACGTAATAAGGTTGAATATTTATTTAAATTGATACACTGCTCAGAGGAGTGGAACTTCTTGTGGTAGCAAAGAAAAAAATAACTCCATATTTGTGCTTATGATTTTGGCAAATCTGACACTTTTTACTGTGTGGCTGATCAAACATGTTAGTTGAAGCTCCTGCCTGGTTGGTATGAAAACCTGCAGTCATACAGAATTAGTCACTTTTAGCATACATCAATTGTTGTGTGTAATTAGCTAATTAACATGGCTGTGTGCATGTTATTGCATTAACATACTGCAGCTACAACAAAAATGGCTTAATCTAACAATTATTTAAATTTGAAATTTACTGTTTGACATGGTATGAATACATTAATCTTGATCAGCACCTGGAGTACTTGCATGTCTAAAAATTAAATGTCAGTCTCATTAATATTCCTCAAGAACGACAAGTGGCCCCATGACACAGCCAAAAGTGATTTTAAGAGTTTGACCTGTTTGCAGGAGATTGTGGCTACTGCTCCCTGATAAAAATTAGCAGTTATTACTGAAACAGTAAGATGATGGACAAAAATAAAATAAATTAATTACAGATCAAACAGAAACTGAATTAATCAATAAATAAAACAATAAAAGGTTTTAACCATAATTGTAAAACTGATTTTAAGCATATCTAAGACTGCTTTGTGCTACCTTAAGTACAGTCATCTGGTAGTGTTGGACATTTATAATTAAAAATGTAGATTACCAAAATCTGACACTGGTTACTATGTATAGTGTGGTAAGTGATGAACTACAATGAGTTACATCACTCAGGTGTGTGGCTGATCAAACATGTTAGTTAAAATGCCTGGTTGGTATGAAAACCTGCAGTCACACAGAATTAGTCACTTTTAGCATACATCAATCGTTGTGTTATTTTAAATAGCTAATTAACATGGCTGTGTGCATGTCATTGCATTAACACACTACAACTACAATAAAAATGGCTTAATCTAACAATTATTTAAATTTGAAATTTACTGTTTGACATGGTATTAATGCATAAATCTTGATCAAAGTCAGCACCTGGAACCGTACTTGCATGTGTAAAAATTAAATGTCAGTCTCATTAATATTCCTCAAGAACGACAAGTGGCCCCATGACACAGCCAAAAGTGACTGTTTGCAGGAGATTGTAGTTACTGCTCCCTGATAAAAATGAGCAGTTATTACTGAAACAGGAAGATGATGGACAAAAATAGAATGAACTAATTACCGATCAAACAGAAACTGAATTAATCAATAAATAAAAAAATAAAAGGGTTTAACCATAATTGTAAAACTGATTATAAGCGAATCTAAGACTGCTTTGTGCTACCTTAAGTACAGTATAGTCATCCAGTGGTGTTGGACATTTATAAGGCGCTTTGTGTTAAAGCGGGCTATTCAGCAGCCTACTCGGGTAATTAGCCTATTCTGGTAGCAGATACAGTGAATAAATGAATACTTAAAAATGTTACTTTTTTAACATTCAAGTTATTTGGGTAGCTGACCATTATCAGACAATAACATAGTAAGAACATGGTAATGTGTATTGCACTTTAATGAGTGTTTCAGGTGCAGCCGTGAGAATGCTGGGAGGAGAATAGAGCTTTAACCAAAAATATAGAAAGTGTCCGTGGATAAAAATAAATGAATAAATAAATGAACTCACATTGTGCATAAAAAAGTAAATAGCATTTGTCAGAGGTGTACCGTTAGACACTAGAGATAACAGGGTATACGTTTCTAATAAAGAGGCCAATAATTATTAACAGTAATTAACAATCCATCAACACTACTACACCTGATACATGTATACAAGGACACCCAATACCAAGTTATTACCATACCACCACCCACACATCCTCTGGTTAGTGGGGGCCCCTTTAGATTAATAAGTAGGGTACAGGGGGTGACAGGGTACAGAGCAACAGATGGGCTGCAGTCAATAATTTTATAAATGCAAAGTCTTTTATAAATAATTATCAATGAATGTACACAGCAGTGCAGTGGTAAGTGTATAGTCAGCTATAAATAGTGCCTAGACATTGTTTTCTTTTTGTCATGTTTGTTATTAGTGAATTACGTGTAACAAAGAGTCCATGGTTTGATTGTGCCGAACATCAGGAGAGAACTGCCAAAAATAATTTAGACTTTCACCATCTACTGTTTAAAATATTGTAAAAAGATTCAGGGAATCAGGAGAGATCTCAGTTCGTGTAGGGCAAACCCGAACCTTTGAGCTCTCAGATTATCATGCTACTGTGATAAATATAGCCACATGGGCTGGTAAATACTTCAAAAAACACACTTGTCACTTAACACAGTTCACCACTGCATCAAGAAATGCAACCTGAAACTCGGTTAAACGAAGACAAAGCTGTTCATCAATTCTATGCAAAAACCCTTAAGAGTTCAACTTTCCAAATGAAAGTGGAAACATATGCTATCAGATGAGTCCACAGTTCAGCTTGTATTTTGTAAAAACAAATGTCAGGTCCTCTGTACCAAAGATAAAAAGGACCATCCAGACTGTTATCAGTAAAAGGCACAAAATTCATCATCTGTTATGGTATGGGGGTGCATCAGTGTCCATGGCATGGGTGACTTGCAAAAGTGTGAAAGTACCATTTGTACAACACAGACATGAATATTGGGATTTTAGAGACTTGTGCTGCCATAAAGCTAGCGTCTTTTTCTGGAAAGTCCATGATTATTTCAGCAAGATGATTCCAGGCCTCATTCTGTCTGCATTACAACAGCATGGCTTCAAAGGAACAGAATGTAAATGCTTCACTGGCCTGCATTTAGTCCAGATCTGTCTCCCATTGAAAATGTATGGTGCAGCATGAAGAGGAGAATCAGACAAAAGCAACCATGGACTGTTGAGCACCTGAGGTCTAATTTATAGGAAAGGTGATAGGTAACACAGGTAAACACATCCCACATTTTTTGAGTGTGTTTCATTAAAATGCATTTAAATGTGCCTATATATTTACAAAACTGCATTTGTTAGTTAAATAAAGACTCCTCTTTTTATTGCATTTTACAAAATGTAAAAAAGTGAGCAGTGCAGATGATTTAGCAAAAATTATTAGATGAATTAGCGCCCAGAGTTGGCCAGTCTGATAGCTGCAGGAAAAAATGACCTGTGTTAGTGTTCCTTTCTGCAGCGGGGCAGGATGTGATAAACCAGCAAACATTTTTTAATGTGAATTCCACTAAATCTATGTGATCATTCTTATCTTGTATAGTAGGAATTGATAAATGGAGTCATTATGGAATATTCCCCAAGTGTGAATAAGGGTAAAGCCAAGACATTACCATAAAAACAGGCCATTAAATTTGTAGGTTTTTAGTGCAAATAGGGCTTCGCGCAAAGTGTCTAGGTTTAAATATAGTAATTAAGACCAAAGGTGTGTAATTCTGGTCATATACTGAAATAAAAGGACATAGTGCAGAAAATGATCATTAATACTGGTTTCAACCTCGGAGCATAAAAAGCTACAGTACAGTTAGACTAAATATGACTTAAAAACAGACTTAATAGATTAGCTAAGAAGCATGTCATTTACAGATTTTAAAGCAACTGGTGCAGAGCAGTTCAGTCGGTATTGTGGGTATGATACAATAACATGGGTCCTGTGACCTAGGTTTGATTTTCACCTTCATTTACTCTCTATGAAGAGTTTAGAGCTTTTTTCCATTAACATTTGTTTCCTTCCACCTTCCAAAAACATGTAGGAGGGGTAGGACCATTTCAAGGGTGTATTTATGCTAAGGACATTTTAAGGAAGTTTTGCTTCAGTTTTCAAAACAGTATCGGAATTGGACCTCTGATGACTGGCAACTGGCTGCCTTCACTGATGAGTCACAGTTTCTGTTTAATCGAACAGATAGATGTTGGTGTGTCAGGCGAAAAACATCAAAGAACAAACACCCTGTAACCATTGCTGGAAGAACACAAGCTGGTGGTGGGAGTATTATGGTCTGGGGAATGTTTTCGTGACATTCTCTGGGCCTGTGCATCCATGTGAAAGGCATTCTCAACCAATTTGGGTATGACCAAGACTTTCAAGTATCACCCTGCCCCCCTAATTCCCCAGATTTGAACCCAATTGAACATCTGTTGGACCACCTCGATCATCGTGTTTGCTCTATGGATCCTCCCTCAACCACCTTCCAGCAGCTGTGGGATGCACTGCAGTCAGCATGGCACCAGATACTGTAACAACCTACCAGGACCATAAAGAGTCACTCCCAGCCCATCTAGCTGCTGTCCCTGCTACACACAGCGGTTACTCTGGATATTAGCTGGTGGTCATAATAATGTGACTCGACAGTGTAACTTATTGCTTGTTCCATGGTTCAACTCCAATGCTTAAACACTGTCTGATACAATACAGAATAGATTTTGTGATGGCCCTGCTGTAGCAAAGCAGCCCTAAAACCATGACATTTTAATCACATTGCTTCATTGTTGGTTTCTTGTGCTCAAATGTTGTGTTTGGTTTGCGCCAAACATGTTACTGTTACTGTGTCAAGATAATGTAACTTTAGACATTATCTGTGGCAAGTGCTACCTGTAGGCCCAATGATGATATTTTAGGATTGATGGAAACTTCTTCACGCATCTTGCAGTCTGCTCTTGCAGTCTGCTCTCTCTTTTGTAAAATGTTTTCCATACAGTGGAATGGCTGATTTCTAATTGTTTTAAGAGTTCTTCATCTTAAATTCCTCATATGCATCTACAACCTTTGTTCTGAAGGCCTCAGAAAGCTCTTTGGATGTTGATAACTGGGGCCCCACTAAATTCACAGGAAAATGTGCTTAATTTCATGGACCTGGTTTTTCAAAAAAAACACAGATTTCACAGATTTTTAAAGAATTGTGCTACATTCCACAGCAGTCATTAAATAACACTGGAATGGAAGCTACAATACACAGCACATCCTACCTTAATGGTTGAATGTAAACCTAGAACATCCAGCGACGGTGCAAGACTTCTTGTTTCAAAATTCTCATCTGTGTTTTGACAAACTCCCCTCTGCGTCCACAGAATTGGTTGGGAGTTTTTTAAACTCAGTTACCCGAGTAGTGTTTTTAGCTGCTTTAGACTTTGACATTTTGGACATTTCACATTTTGACTCACCAATTGCTAACTCAATTGCCGTAGGATTGCTCGGACCACCTCATAGTGCAAATTAACCAGTAAGCGTAAGGCACTTGAATGAAAAACATTAAACACATTCAAATTTTGAATTTTACAGCAAATTGCATATAACACAGCAGAAGGCTCATTTCACAATCCGTGACGCGATTTTCACAGTCATGAATTAAGTAGGGCCTTATTGATAACACTTACTTAAACAATCAAGACCAAACCAAACTAACTGTCTGACGTTTAAATCAGTCTCCTTTAAACTCCTCTCTAACAATATTCTAATCATTTCCAGCTGATAATGTGCAACGGATTCCAATTTTAGGCATTTTAAGTAGTAATAAATGTAGGGGTCTCCAAATTTTTACTCACAAAAAATTGCATGTCTGTTAATTACAATTTACAAATAATTGTAATAGATAAATGCTGTTTATGCACAAAAATTTTTATACAGACTCTTGTCCTTCCCCACCTCCCATACACCTGTAGAAGGTAGATTTGCATGTGGTTCCCTGTGATGGACTGGCTTATTCTTGCCTTGTACCCAGGTGTCACCACCACACTGACTTGGATAAATTGGGTAGTGAAAATGAATGTTGCATTTTTATTTCTCAGACTCTGGTGTTATTAAAGATTGCAATCTTTTTGCCCTTTTTGTTCTCTGAAGCACAGAAACAAGAAGAAAAAAAAGAAGAATTAGAGATAAAGTGGCAGGAGACATCGGTAAAGTATGTAGTTTAAAAGACGATTAATTTATCAACAGTAACAATGAAAAGTATTTTAAATGGATAGAAAGTAAAAGTTTGTATGTTTTTGCTAAAGATGTAAGATGTGTTAACCTAAAAACAATTAAAAAGACAGCTGCATTAGACAGAAGGTCTCTCTCTCTCTCTCTCTCTCTCTCTCTCGCATGAGGATCAACAAGAGCATAATAGTATATGGCATTGTAAATGTTGCGTGGAGTGCATGGGTGTACAGTAATTGAAGGTTACCATGGAGAAATGGCGGCATGAATGTAAGCTATAGGGAGTTTTAACATCTGCCATTAGTCATTGTCCTTGTCAGACTGCTCTTGCGTGTGAACGTGGTTGAAATGGGGGCCCCAGCAATTATACACATTATAGGGAAAACGACTGAAACTATGAAAGTATGATATTAAGAAAATGCCTGACAGAGCTTCTGATTCCAAGTCTTTAATAATGATGAAGGTTAAATACAGTTTTACTGCTCTTGCATGAAAGAATGTGTATCAGCAGGAAGGACCTACAGTATCTGTGTGATAACCTAATTACAAAGTATTAAAAGTAAACATTCCATTTTTTCCCCAGAAACAGGTACTAATATTGACAAATAAATCCTGCAACAGATGTTCTAATTCATACCAAAGATGTTTAGTAAGTTTGAGGTTGGTGCACATTGCAGGCTATTGGAGATACTCAAATCTTGTCTTTGTATACCTTGCTTTGTAAACATGGGCACATGAATGGTTGAACAGTTCAAGAGTTCAAGAGAGGCTTTATTGTCATTTCAGCTATATACAAGTACATTAAAACTAAACAACGTTTCTCAAGGACCAGGGTGCAACACAGAACAAAAAGTGCAAGACAATACAATATACACAGTGCAGATAAGAAACAGTACAATAAATACAAAACTACATTTCTAATCTAAAAAGTATTTAAAGAAGACAAGACTAGTGAGGTATAAATAAACATATTCTGATGTACAGTCAGCACCGTAGAGTTTGCAATATTGTGCAAATATGCAGGTAATATAGTGGCTAAGCAGTTGTATGTGTTGAAGTTGTCAGAGTCCAGGGAACAAGACTGTGTTGGTTGTGTGTGTGCGAGTGTGTGTGTGTATGTGCATGTAAGTTTGAGTGTGTATATATATATATATATACAGTGGGGCCAAAAAGTATTTAGTCAGCCACTGATTGTGCAAGTTCTCCTACTTAGAAAGATGAGAGAGGTCTGTAATTTTCATCATAGGTACACTTCAACTATGAGACACAAAATGAGTAAAAAAAAATCCAGGAAATCACATTGTAGGATTTTTAAAGAATTTATTTGTAAATTATGGTGGAAAATAAGTATTTGGTCAATAACAAAAGTTCAACTCAATACTTTGTAACATAACCTTTGTTGGCAATGACAGAGGTCAAACGTTTCCTGTAAGTCTTCACCAGGTTTGCACACACTGTAGCTGGTATTTTGGCCCATTCCTCCATGCAGATCTCCTCTAGAGCAGTGATGTTTTGGGGCTGTCGCTGGGCAACACAGACTCCACAAATTTTCTATGGGGTTGAGGTCTGGAGACTGGCTAGGCCACTCCAGGACCTTGAAATGCTTTTTACGGAGCCACTCCTTTGTTGCCTCAGCGGTGTGTTTGGGATCATTGTCATGCTGGAAGACCCAGCCACGTTCCATCTTCAATGCTCTCACTGATGGAAGGAGATTTTGGCTTAAAATCTCACGATACATGGCCCCGTTCATTCTTCTCTTAACACGGATCAGTCGTCCTGTCCCCTTTGCAGAAAAACAGCCCCAAAGCATGATGTTTCCACCCCCATGCTTCACAGTAGGTATGGTGTTCTTGGGATGCAACTCAGCATTCTTCTTCCTCCAAACACGACAAGTTGAGTTTTTACCAAAAAGTTCCATTTTGGTTTCATCTGACCACATGATATTCTCCCAATCCTCTTCTGGATCATCCATATGCTCTCTGGCAAACTTCAGACGGGCCTGGACATTTACTGGCTTAAGCAGAGGGACACGCCTGGCACTGCAGGATTTGAGTCCCTCTCGGCGTAGTGTGTTACTGATGGTAGCCTTTGTTACTTTGGTCCCAGCTCTCTGCAGGTCATTCATCAGGTCCCTCCGTGTAGTTCTGGGATTTTTGCTCACCGTTCTCATGATCATTTTGACCCCACGGGATGAGATCTTGCGTGGGGCCCCAGATTGAGGGAGATTATCAATGGTCTTGTATGTCTTCCATTTTCTTACAATTGCTCCCACAGTTGATTTATTCACACCAACCTGCTTGTGCCTATTGTAGATTCACTCTTCCCAGCCTGGTGCAGGTCTACAATTTTCTTCCTGGTGTCCGTCGACAGCTCTTTGGTCTTGGCCATGGTTGAGTTTGGAGTCTGACTGTTTGAGGCTGTGGACAGGTGTTTTTTATACAGATAACGAGGTCAAACAGGTGCCATTAATACAGGTAACGAGTGGAGGACAGAAGAGCTTCTTAAAGAAGAAGTTACAGGTCTGTGAGAGCCAGAAATCTTGCTTGTTTGTGGGTGACCAAATACTTATTTTCCACCATAATTTACAAATAAATCCTTTAAAAATCCTACAATGTGATTTCCTGGATTTTTTTTTCTCATTTTGTCTCTCATAGTTGAAGTGTACCTATGATGAAAATGACAGACCTCTCTCATCTTTCTAAGTAGGAGAACTTGCACAATCAGTGGCTGACTAAATACTTTTTGGCCCCACTGTGTATATATGTATGTTTGAGTAATGATATGTCACAGTGTATATGTGCAATTAAGTATTTAAGTGTCTGTGTGTTAGTTTGTGTGTGTATGTGTGTGTGTGTGTGTGTGTGTGTGTGTGTGTGTGTGTGTGTGTGTGTGTGTGTGTGTGTGTGAGCATGTGTATACAGTGGGGCCAAAAAGTATTTAGTCAGTCACTGATTGTGCAAGTTCTCCTACTTAGAAAGATGAGAGAGGTCTGTAATTTTCATCATAGGTATACTTCAACTATGAGAGACAAAATAAGAAAAAAAATCCAGGAAATCACATTGTAGGATTTTTAACGAATTTATTTGTAAATTATGGTGGAAAATAAGTATTTGGTCAATAACAAACAGGCAAGATTTCTGGCTCTCACAGACCTGTAACTTCTTCTTTAAGAAGCTCTTCTGTCCTCCACTCGTTACCTGTATTAATGGCACCTGTTTGACATTGTTATCTGTATAAAAGACACCTGTCCACAGCCTCAAACAGTCAACCATGGCCAAGACCAAAGAGCTGTCGAAGGACACCAGGAAGAATATTGTAGACCTGCACCAGGCTGGGAAGAGTGAATCTACAATAGGCAAGCAGGTTGGTGTGAATAAATCAACTGTGGGAGCAATTGTAAGAAAATGGAAGACATACAAGACCATTGATAATCTCCCTTGATCCCGTGGGGTCAAAATGATCATGAGAACGGTGAGCAAAAATCCCAGAACTACACGGAAGGACCTGATGAATGACCTGCAGAGAGCTGGGACCAAAGTAACAAAGGGATCATCAGTAACACACTACGCCGAGAGGGACTCAAATCCTGCAGTGCCAGGCGTGTCCCCCTGCTTAAGCCAGTACATGTCCAGGCCCGTCTGATGTTTGCCAGAGAGCATATGGATGATCCAGAAGAGGATTGGGAGAATATCATGTGGTCAGATGAAACCAAAATGGAACTTTTTGGTAAAAACTCAACTCGTCGTGTTTGGAGGAAGAAGAATGCTTAGTTGCACACCATACCTACTGTGAAGCATGGGGGTGGAAACATCATGCTTTGGGGCTGTTTTTCTGCAAAGGGGACAGGACGACTGATCCGTGTTAAGGAAAGAATGAACGGGGCCATGTATCGTGAGATTTTAAGCCAAAACCTTCTTCCATCAGTGAGAGCATTGAAGATGGAACGTGGCTGGGTCTTCCAGCATGACAATGATCCCAAACACACCGCTCGGGCAACGAAGGAGTGGCTCCGTAAAAAGCATTTCAAGGTCCTGGAGTGGCCTAGCCAGTCTCCAGACCTCAACCCCATAGAAAATTTGTGGAGTCTGTGTTGCCCAGCGACAGCCCCAAAACATCACTGCTCTAGAGGAGATCTGCATGGAGGAATGGGCCAAAATACCAGCTACAGTGTGTGCAAACCTGGTGAAGACTTACAGGAAACGTTTGACCTCTGTCATTGCCAACAAAGGTTATGTTACAAAGTATTGAGTTGAACTTTTGTTATTGACCAAATACTTATTTTCCACCATAATTTACAAATAAATTCTTTTTTTCTCATTTTGTCTCTCATAGTTGAAATGTACCTATGATGAAAATTACAGACCTCTCTCATCTTTCTAAGTAGGAGAACTTGCACAATCAGTGGCTGACTAAATACTTTTTGGCCACACTGTATATGTGTGCCTGAGTTGATCAGTTCAGAAATGAAGAATGAAGGAATGAACCTGTTGTACAGTATAGTAGTGTTTGTCCGAATGCTGCGGTACCTTCTCCCAGACAGCAGGAGAGTAAAAAGTGAACAGAATGTGAACAGAAAAGGGCCTTGATCAAACTGCTGCCACAATCCTGTCACATAATTAAACCTATACCACCAAAATAATACTCTAGTATGCAGATTGTCAAATAATACTAAATAAACAAAATTTTGTTTTTTATTCATTTTGTCATAGAAAGAGAGCAGTTGCAAAATTATAGAAATCTGCCATAAAAGTCCATGAAGTGTTTGTAAAATTCTAATTTTAACTGCGTGTCTGTCAGCATTGACAGACAGCAAACCAACCTTTTACTCCACCTCAAGAAATGTCAATTATCATCTGAGTCATGAGAGTGCTGCACAATACCTTATTAAAATGTATCCATGTAGTCATAGAAGACTAACAAAAAATATTTAGAGCCATGTGGTAAAAAAGCAAAGTGGAGTAGGTGGAGTAAACTATTACATCACTTAAACGACAGTGAAACAGTAAGCAAAAGGAAAGCCAATGTTGTGAATCGTTTACAGTAAATGATGGCAGATGAAGGTCAGTCTTCAGAGGCTTACCATCACAAGCAAATATGCAGTAACTGAAAAGAAGCATTTGAACGTTGAACCATAATGGCCATGAATGATAGATTTCTCTCTAGTAAACACCTGCACTTCTAGGACACAATGCACAATAACTCACTTTTACATTACAAACAGTTTTGCCACAGTGGAAAATTCAAAGTAGTGCAATGGTGCATGATATTAGGATTGTGCATGGATGAAAGATTAGAGCTGCCTCAGAAAAAAGCAAGAGAAGGGCCTTGACTTTAGGGTAACCGTGAGAAATCTATCAACTCTGTGTTCTTACACCATTAAAGTCGTAACTTTTTCCCTGGATCTTTGCATTTTATTAAACCTTTTAAGTAGTCCATTGCTAGTTTTATGTTACTAAATATAACAGATAATGCATGTATTTTGCATTTTCTTTAATTTAGTACAATGTTTTTATTACAAATAATATGATCAGCATAACAATTCAAGTAAAAACAGTGGCATGGTGGCTCATTGGGTAGCACTGTTGCCTCACAGCAAGAAGGTCCTGGGTTTGATCCCCATGTGGGGGCAGTCTGGGTCCTTTCTGTGTGGAGTTTTCATGTTCTCCCCGTGTCTGCATGGGTTTCCTCCAACAGTCCAAAAACATGCAAGTGAGGTGAATCGGTGATACAAAATTGTCTATGACTGTGTTTGACGTTAAAACTTGTCATGAATGTAACCAAGTGTAAAACATGACGTTAAATTCATAATAAACAAACAATTAAATCAAGTAAAAACCTTTAGAAAATTTACATGAATTTCAGAATTATTTAATATTTAGCTCTACAGAAAAACAAGTAAGTTAACCCTGACATTTTTTTTCTTGGTACAAAGAAGCTTTTTTTTTTATCTTTACCATTGAAGCATAAGGATAAAGTACAATCAAGTGGAATTGGTCTACTTATAAGAAGCTTGTTAATTAGTAAATTTGCATTGTTTACCTATCATAAATATGACCACTTCAGATTTTCAGAGGAAGCATTATGACATTGGGAAATGTAGCTCAGGAATTAAGTAAATGAGTTAGAAGTATAATAATTATTCTAAGCAAAGAGGGTTTTTCTTTAAATTATGGCTAAACTAAAGAAATGTGCAGTGAATGGCACTCTAAAACACCCTACTGAAAACTGAATAATTAGTATCCAAACAATGTTTAGGAAGACCAAAACTGACCAAACCATTGGAGTACTAATACAGAAAAACATTGCTTATTGAATGACAGAACAGCAACATATGCACTCACAAAGAGTGTGCTGAATAACGTGTGAGTGACTCCAATCAGCAATACTATGATAAAAACAAGCAAGATCTCTAAACCACTTCTTAGAAAGTTAAACAGAGCAAAATAGTTCAAAAAAAGTATTGGGACAACCCTTCTAATCCCTTTCAGCCACATCACTTGCCAACAGGTGTATTTTATCAATATTAAAGGATGTTATGTGCTTTCAACTTTGCAGCTACAGTTTAGGGAAGGTCATTCCCTGTTCCAGCATGACTGTGTCCCTGTACACAAAGCAAGATCTTTAAGGACATTTGTCAAAGCTTGGTTTAAAGAAACTACATTGGGTTAAACAGAGCCCTAACCTCAGCCCTATTGAACAGCTTTGAAATGAACTGGAACACTAATTAAGGCTTTCTTGAGCAATATCAGTGCTCAGTCTTACAAATGCTCTTTTGACTATATCGGCACAAATTCCGAAAAGACATACTTCAAAGGCTTGTGAGGAGCTTTTTCAGAAGAGTGACTGTAGTTATAGCTGAAGAAAATATATAGATGTCACTCTATTTTAATACAATGTTTTATTCTTGACAAGCTCATGGTCAGGTGAAGGGCGGCTGTGAGTTGTATAGGCACTGCTTTCTTTTTTTTTTAAATAAATTTTCTCTCCATTTTCCTCCCGATTTAGCACACTCAATTATGTCTTCCGCTGCTGATAGATGCCAGATTGCATCTGAGGAGGGCACGTCACTGTACACACCTCTTTCGACACGATCACAGCCCTCCTCTTCTCGCCCCTGCCTTCTGCACAGGCGTCTCTTCTGCCAATCAGGGTCACACAGCGTATGCAGGCCCACCCACCCACCCACACATAGTCTGGCCCCCACCCTGCAGATACGGTGGCCAATTATTATCTCCTGCAGGTACTGCCAATTATGCCCGCTAGATGGCGCCCAGCCGACCGGTGGCAACACCGAGTTTCGAACCGGGGAGTTCAGAAACTCGGTGCTGGTGTGCTGCACCCCCTGGGCTAGGCACTGCTTTTTAACAAATACTCACACCTGTCTGTCTATCTATCTATCTATCTATCTATCTATCTATCTATCTATCTATCTATCTATCTATCTATCTATCTATCTATCTATCTATCTATCTATCTATCTATCTATCTATCTATCTATCGTTTGAAAAGTGTGAGTATTTGTTAAATAGCCATGCCTAATATGGCTGACAGACTATTGCATAGAGGTCACCGGTTACCTGTGTGCTACATTATTATGTGTGGTTCTCTTAGCAGGGCCATCACTGGGCTTAGTGATGGAGCTGAACTCAAAGTACTCCTGACAGGAAATGTGAGTTTAAAAGTAACAAGGGCAGGTATGAGCGGAATAACAATGTAAAATCAGCATTGATTAGAGGACAGAGACAGGCAACAAAAAAACGGGACATGTCTTTCCTCACATGGACACAAACAGTATGTCCTGACCTATGTTGATATAGAGGGGCCAAAAATGTATACAATGTATAAAAACCTGTCTAAAGGTTAGTTGTACTACATTTATACAGACACCAAGAGATGAATGTAAGTCACATTGCTTGTAATTTCCTTCAACTAGTGTGTATACATGTTTTCTTTGGCCAATGGTTTATCATGCAACCAAAGTATGCTAAATTAACATTCTAAAATTCTGTCATTTTATCCTCTAGGTTAATATTTTAGAAAAAGTTATTATGGTTTGCATAACTGATGGGCTACATTCAGTGTTTACACTGTTTAGCAAATGGTTTATTCAAAGCAACATAGAATTGTCACCGTATACAATATAATAAGTTACGGACCCAACAGTGGCAAGCTGGCAGGAGTAGAGCTTCAACCAGAAACCCTTGCATTTGTACAAGAACACTTACAGACTGTTAAATGAGAAATTTATACTAACACATTAGGACTCAGTGGGTAGCACTGTCGCCTCACAGCAAGAAGGTCCTGGGTTTGATCTCGAGGTGGGGCTGTTCGGGTCCTTTCTGTGTGGAGTTTGCATGTTCTCTCCGTGTCTGCATGGGTTTCCTCCGGGAGCCCCTTTTTCCTTTCAAAGACATGCAAGTGAGGTGAATTGAAGATACAAAATTGCCATGACTGTGTTTTGAGTGTAAAGCATGACAGTAAAATCCTAATAAATAAATACTAACACATTAGTTTTCAGGCCTTAAAATTAACCATGGGCGTAAGCACTACATGTAAGATGGTATTTGAAGTTTAAAAATTACTCACTGCCTTTTTTTATACTCCCCTCCCCCCTCACACACATTTACTGAATCCCATTACAATTTATTCACCACATGCACTACACAGAGGCTTGCAGAGGATGGCTTAAGGCTAGAACATGTCTGACATGTAAGAAGCTGCTGGCTGCATACATAGAGTTATTAACACAGAGATTATCACACTGTGCTCTCTGTATTCCTTCACTGCCTGGATTGCAGTCACAGGGAGGTAAATTCCCATTCAATCTTCCCTCCTACAGACATGGATAATTGTGTCTATCCCCAGTCAGGGCCAATTTGGGCCAACTACCAGAAATACAAATGTCATTGAACTCACTGTGCTTAAATGATAAGTGGTTAATCGACTCTTATGTGACTTAAAACTATGAACAGATAGTTTATGAGCCCAAAAACTACAGGTGACACTAGAATTACACAGCTTCACCTGTTCAGCCCAAATCTGCCTTCCCTGTTTTGAACAGATGTTCATATTCCCTTTAGATAGAGCAGAAGATCATGGTCTTGGCATGTATTGTAATTCCATTGTGAATACTACTTTCTTCCAGGTCAGAGGAGGGTGTAATACACCAACTAAAGCATGCTTCAAATCACACACAAAAAAAAAACTATATATAGTTCAGCCACTGGCAGATTAGAGAAGGACAAGGTGTAAGTTATGAGCTACTCTGTATGTGAATAGCATAGCAGCAGATGTCAGTTCATTGCTGTGTATTTATATATGGGTTCATAATCAGTCTGATTAAGGATTATAACACTACTGCACATGAGGCTGTAAGCAACATACTTTATTTACTTATACACACAATCAACATGGGTTGTTTGACAACCTAATATTTTAATATATCCTCCTATGCATTCTTTTTACCAACAGAAAAAAACAAGATGTATGTACACACCCACAAGTTTTCAGCTTTTTGATTTTGCAGATTTTCCTTCATGTTTTACAATGAATCACATTAATACAAATAATAATAAAAATATAGGCCTGTTATTTTTACAATTTTCAAAGAGACAAATTTAATTGAAATAATGCCCTGCACTCAGCCTCTTTTATGAAGCACTTAGTACTGTGTCATGAAGTCTCACACCTGTTTGCAGGGCATATTTTATTGAATTTCTGTTCCTTTTGGAAGCTGGTGCTTTACTTGCTAATAAGTAGTTCATTAAGACGTGGATCTGTGAGAAACAAGCTTCATGTGCTGAAAGGCATTTGTGTAAAGCCACTGCTTTTCTTCACTCCTAAATAAAATCAATGTTGGCATTTCAGGGTTGTGATGTCAGCATTGACAGTTGTGTCAATGGTAGCTGTACTTAAAGGGCTACGTCTTACATCTGCATTTTTTCTCAAAGAAGGCCATAGTTTTAGCACTGTGAATAAGTACTTCACTTTTATATTTTTGTTGGAAACACTGAGGGTGGGAGGAGTAAAATTGGTTGTGTCTTAGAGACTGAGGAGGAGCTTATAGTATGGATTTAGCGCCATCTGATTTCCACCTTTTTTGGACCCCTCAAAGAAGCGTTTTCATGAAAGGGTGTACATGGTCTGCAACAATGCGTAGGTAGGTGGTACGTGTCAAAGTAACATTCACATGGATGGCAGACCAGGCCACCTTCTTCTATAGCTCCAAGGTCCAGTTTCGATGCTCACGTGCCCATTGTTGGCACTTTCGGCAGCAATTTCAGCTACAGTAGCTCGTCTGTTGGATCGGACCACACGGGCCAGCCTTCGCTCCCCCACGTGCGTTAATGAGCCTTGGCCGCCCATGACCCTGTCGCCGGTTTACCACTGTTACTTTCTTGGACCACTTTTGTTAGATACTGACCACTGCAGACCGGGAACACCCCACAAGAGCTGCAGTTTTGTAGATGCTCTGACCCAGTCATCTAGCCATCACAATTTGGCCCTTGTCAGACTTGCTCAAATCCTTACGCTTGCCCATTTTTCCTGCTTCTAACACATAAGCTTTGAGGATAAAATGTTCACTTGCTGCCTAATATATCCCACCCACTAACAGGTGCCGTGATGAAGAGATAATCAGTGTTATTCGCTTCACCTGTCAGTGGTCATAATGTTATGCCTGGTCAGTGTACACACACACACACACACACACACACACAAACTGAGCACTATATTAGATACATCTATATGGTAATCACACTGATTATGTTATTTTAAGCTATGCCTACCATGTTGTACCATGTTGAAGTTTATTGATAAACAATTACTGACTTTGGCTCTGTACACTTTGTACTGTACCCCATTTATCAATCAAAAGGAACCCCTGTAGAACGCTGACTGCCCAGAAGAATTTGGGTGGCACTGCAATGACACTAACATGATAATGATATAGTAGTGTGTGTTGTTCTGGGATGAGTGTATGAGGTGCAGCAGTGCTGTTGGGATTTTTAAATACTGTTCAAATTACTGGCCTCTTGTTTAAATTGTACCCAGTTTTACAGTGTTGTTTTAGTTAACAATGGCAGGTGATTCCATATTAAATAGATCAGTGGGCATCAAACACTTGCCCTGGAGGGCTACAGTCCTTTAATAATTTATGTTTTTTCTTTTTTTTAACATTAAATTTTAGGTTTTTAGAATAGTATTTTAACTTTTAGTTTTAGATATTTTCATATCACTGTAGGGGCTCCTAAATGCAGAGGCTAAGTGTAAATTAGCACTAAAATATAGCCGTGTTTTTAATGACTTGTTTACAAGGATTTTACTAAGAGGGAATTCAAAATAAAAAAAAATAGAAATGACAATTTTAAAGTTTAATACTAGACTCCGCTTTCAGCATCATAGCCTCTAACAAAATTTTAAACCTAAAAACTTTGTAAACAACACTTGACAACAAGGCTCTTGAGATTTCCTAACTGCAGGCAAGAACAAAATAAAGTTTTTCCAACCAACCAAAATGCATGAACCCCATCATATTTCAAACAAAAGTTAACAAATAATGGTAAATCATACAAATGTTTGTTAAGTTTGCTAAATCATGTCCTAAAACCTTAATGTGTTGCCAGTTTATCATTAAATATTACTAAATGCTAAATTCTTGCAGACGAGACTTTAATCTTTAAAGCTGTAGACTGTCAGACACTTTGAGGTTGTTTTCTGTGGTGATTTAGTGTGTGAAGATTTACTCACCATTTCCTTGCATTCTCTGTTGTACTGGTTTGCATCTCTGGCATCTCTGACAGATTTGAAGGGAGACAATAGTTTTTTTCCCCACTCTTTGAAAAATAAGAGAATTTAGCTTTATTTAAGCCGTAAAGACACTCAACTGTTTTTGTATGGGCTACACAGAATAAGCATGACACTGCTTCCAACCACCTGACTGCATGTTTTTGGACTTGTGGGAGGAAACTGGAGCATCCAAATGAAATCCACGTGGACACTGGAAGAATATGCAAACTCCGCAAAGAAGAGCCCAGAAATACAAATGTGTTCTATCATAATCTCTTCAAATCTGAATCTGAGGTTTGGGATTACTCAAATAGGGCATATTTAGCAGCTCCAATTGGCCTGACTACATGTCTTTGGACTTGTGGGAGGAACCGGAGCACCCAGAGGAAATCCATGTGGACACTGGAAAAACATGCAAACTCCACAGAGAAGAGCCCAGAAATACAAATCTGTTCTATCATAATCTCTTCAAATCTGAATCTAATGTTTAGGATCAATTTAGTGTTTCTCAATTCTGAATTCTGGAACCTCAGTGCCCTTGACATTGTAGTGCTTTCTGCTCCCAGCACACTTGATTTAACACATCAGCTAAATAACAAGCCATAAGTCAGTTTTACACTTTGGGATTTCAGTGGGTTCATTACTTGTCACATTAAATAAGATTGTTTAAAAATATCTTTATATCTCATGCGAAAAATCATGTGAACACCGAGTCAGATACAGTCATGTGAAAAAGTTAGGACACCCCATGAGAACCTTTGTCTTTTTGAACATGTTTAAACATATGGACATTTGAGCTTCATTTGAACAGTATTGAGAGATGGAGCTAATATACTGTAGCTAAACAAATAAAACTGAAAAAAGTACTTTTAAACACAAGTTGTAAAAAATGGAAAATATTGTGATGAAAAAGTTAGGACAATAGGGACTATGCCCCAATAGATAGACATTTCCTATAACCATCCACCAGTCTCTGACATTGACTTGGAGAAAGTTTTTCCAACTTCTCCATGCAGAATTTCCTCAGCTGTGTGAGGTTTGAGGGGTTTCTTGCATGTACAGTCCATTTCAAATCACCCCACAGCATCTCAATAGGATTAAGGGCTTATCTGGGCTTTGACTTGGCCTTTCCAAAACTCTCAATTTATTTCGTTTGAGCCATTCCTTGGTGGATTTACTGGAATGTTTTGGGTCATTGTCATGTTGCATGGTCCACCTCCACTTCAGCTTCAGTTTTTGGACAGATGGTCTTACATTTTCCTCAAGCACCCTCTGATACAGTGAAGAATTCATTGTGGATTCTATAATGGAGAGCTTGCCAGGCCCTGCTGCTGCAAAGCAGCCCTAAACCATGACATTCCCACCTCCATGCTTCACAGTTTGTATGAGGTTCTTGTGCTCAAATGCTGTGTTTGGTTTGCGCCAAACATGTCTTCTGTTACTGTGCCCAAATAATTCAACTTTGGATTAATCTGTCCAAAGCACAGAAGTTGTTCCAGAAGTCCTGGTCTTTGTCTAGGTGAACTTCAGTCTTGCTTTGATGTTTTTTTTTTGACAGCAAGAGTTTCCTCCTTGCTCACCTCTAATGAAAATTTTTTTTAAGTCTCTTTCTGATAGTAGATGCATGTACCTTGACATCAACTGTGGCAAGAGCTACCTTTAGGTCCTGTGATGACATTGTAGGATTATTGGAGACTTCTTTACGCAACTTGTGGTCTGCTCTTGGGCTGAACTTGCCAGGACGGCCTGAACTGGCCATGTTGGCAGTTGTTTTAAATGTTCTCCACTTGTAAATTATTGTATAAATTATTGTAAATTATTATTTTCTGGACAGTGGAATGGCTGATTTCTAATTGTTTTGAGATATTTTTAAATCCCTTCCCAGACTCATATGCATCTACAACCTTCATTCTGAAGGCCTCAGAGAGCTCTTTGGATCTCACCATGGTGGTAGCACTCACTTCAACAATCAAGTGCAAACCAAACTAATGTCTGAGGTTTAAATAAAACTAAATGTCCTCTAACGATGGTCTAATCATTGCAGCTGATGTGGTGCATTGGATGCTAATTTTAGAAATTTTTCCTCACAATAAATGTCTATTTTTGTTCATTACATTTTACAACTTGTGTTTAAAAGTATTTTTAACATTTGTTTTATTTAGTTATATAAGCTCCATCTCTTAGTACTGTTCAAACAAAGCTCAAATGTTCATATGTTTAAATATGTTCAAAAAGACATGGGGTTTTCATGGGGTGTCCTAACTTTTTCACATGACCGTAATACAATCAGATTGATACACTGAAAATTCACTGTCACGTAATGGCATCAATCACAAAATCATATAGGCATGTGGTAATGACAGAGGTAATGCCACGCCTGAATGAAACCAATTAAAAAGGGGAGAAATGTAGAGGTGTGTATTGCTGGTAATAGAGGAGAAGATAGAAAGTCATTTTCTTCAAAAGAACATAAAGATAAAGAAAAGATATTTTCCCAACTGTTTGCATTGTAAGAAGGGTCATGCTAACCAGTGTATAATGGTATGAATTCATGGTGGTAAACTGGCAGTTTAGTTGATCGTTCATAGAATTGTCCAAACAGTATATCAAAGTCACAGTGTTCCATGCATGAGTTCTGTAAACTCTGTTGTATTTGTATTGGTGGATTTTAGACAAGCCTCACAGCACACTGTAAGAAATTTATGACACTGACAGAACTTTTTTAATTGGTTGTCTTTAATTGCACAAGCACTGAAATTGGCTGCCGCTGAGCATGGCACTTTGTGGGTTTGAAGACCACCAATGCTTCCTCACAACCAAAAAAAAATATTTAATGATGAGCAATTTTAGCTGCATAAGGGAAATCAGACCAATTACTGTACAGTATAATGCCAGCTTTAACTGGAAATGGGTGTGTTAAAACAGGGACTGTTCTAAATTATATCAAACTAGTGCACCTCATTTGGAATACAGTACATAGAAAACTATAGATCATTTCAATATTTAACAAATGAATCTAGCATTTATTACTATGTAACCTTTACTATTCTACTTGCATATATTCTAAGCAAAAAAAAAAAAAAAAAGGTGTAAGAATGGAATCCTTGTTAGGGTTGCAGTGGGTTGGGCACCACACAAACAGTAAAACAGTAAATGCAATTTATACAGGCTGCGAATACTGATGTGTGAAATTAAAAAATAGCTAGTTGTTGCTAGCACATTTTAAACAAAATATGTTTAGCTTTTTCTGCACAAACTTACAACCCCAAATCAAAAAAAGTTGAGAAACACAGAGTTTCTTACATTTACTTTGACTTTTATTTGATTGCAGACAGGATGAACCTGAGATATTTAATGTTTTGTTTGGTCAACTTCATTTCATTTGTTAATAAACATCCATTTCTGCATTTCAGGCCTGCAACACGTTCCAAAAAAAGTTGGTACAGTAAAGCATTTACCACTTTGTAATGTTACCATTCATTTTCTCTACACTTAAAAGACGTTTTGGCACTGAGGCTACCAAGTAATTTAGTGTTTCAGTCTGGATGGCCTTTTCGTCTTTGGTCCAGAGAACACTGCGTTCATTTTTTTCAAAAAAAGACCTGCAATGCTGATTCATCTGACCACAATACACGTTTCCACTGTGTGATGGTCCATCCTAGATGGATGAAGTAACACAGTAAAGTTTTAAGTGGCATTTGCATTTTAAAAAGAAATCCCGCGGTTCTTGATGCAGTGCCGTCTGAGGAATCAAAGATCACAGGCATTTAGATTAAGCTTGCACCCTTGGCCTTTATGCACTGAAATTCCTCCCGATTCCTTGAATCGTTTAATGATATTTTGCACTGTAGAGAGAGAAATATGCAAATCCCTTCCAATCTTACTTTGAGGTACATTGTTTTTTAACATTTCAATCATTTTCTCACACATTTGTTGACAAACTGGAGATCAAAGCCTTTCCTGGATGCTGCTTTTGTACCAAACCATGATTACAATAATCTGTTGACATCACCTGTTTGGAATCACATCATTATTTAGTTCATTACTAGCCCTAAATTGCCCCTGTCCCAACTTTTTTTGGAATGTGTTGCAGGCCTGAAATGCAGGAATGGAGGTTTATTAACAAATGAAATGAAGTTGATCAGACAAAACATGAAATATCTCAGGTTCATCAAATATCTCAGGTTCAATAAAAGTTCAGGTAAGTGTAAGGAGCACTGCATTTTTATTTTATTTGCATTTTCCATACTGTCCCAACCTTTTCTGATTTGGGGTTGTAGAATCCCCAGCCTGCTTACATTTTTTTCCAAATGGTAGTTGTAATATGCCTACACTTTCAGTATACAATATAGTGCGTTCAAAGTATTCAAATTTGAAAGAGGTTTGATATGAATGGCATTTTTAATGCAAACTCAGTTAATGCAAAATCAGTTGTGTGCTACATAAAAAAATTATTACGGTAATTCTGTGCTCTGTTTTAGAATGTCTGTGGATTTTTTTATTTTTGTTTATGCATTTTCTACCCTATTTTCTCCCAGCTTTTAGCATATCCAATTACCCAGTTGCATTATGCTTCCTCTCTACTGATGCTGATCACCCCATCCGACACGTGTGCAGTAGCCGACTGCATCTTTTCACCTGCATGAGCCGAGTTCATATGCAGATCAGCTTTGTGCACGGAGAGCCACACCCTGATCAGCATTATTCCCCGACTCTGTGCAGGCGCCATTAATCAGCCAGCAAAGGTCGTAATTACATCAGTAGTGAGAGAGTTCTTATCCGGCTCCCACCCTGTCATATCCCAAAATATCAGCTCAGGTGTTTCACCGCTGTGCGACCTGAGCGCCACTAGAATTTACTGATTTAGTTTAAATAAAGGCACTTTGCCCATGTTTCCTAAAGTACTTTTGGTGATACAGACACCAAATGTGGAATGAAATTCAATAATTTCCTTCTGGATAAATAAAGTATCTATCTATCCATCTATCTATCTATCTATCTATCTATCTATCTATCTATCTATCTATCTATCTATCTATCTATCTATCTATCTATCTATCTATCTATCTATCTATCTATCTATCTATCTATTAGGAAATTGTGAAATTCTTTTTTTAAGTAAAGCTATTTGCAGTAAAACTGAGAGGAGACTGTGGAAAAGACTAATAATCTATTACCCAGCATTTCTTCAGCAAGGCTCTTAGTTTGACTTTCTTCCATGACAAGGAAAAAATGGGTAAGAAGTGAGAAAGATTCATCTTGCTCAGGTCAAACTCAGATTGATGTTGCAGAGGTAGGATGACATGAAGAGGTTGCGCACCCTGCATCTGCTAAATAAATGAAAGGAAGCAGCATGAACAACACTTCTCATTTCATGAGTCACCTCTCCATTTATTTAAACTGACTAGCATAATGATGATTTGTTTGGTGAGACGTACGCCGCTCTTCCTCTGCTTTGAAGAGGTGGTTTCCATTGTTG
Organism: Trichomycterus rosablanca; assembly: GCF_030014385.1. Lineage (NCBI taxonomy): Eukaryota > Metazoa > Chordata > Actinopteri > Siluriformes > Trichomycteridae > Trichomycterus > Trichomycterus rosablanca. Next base: position 29,607,883 of record NC_085992.1, read on the forward strand.
ATCACTGTTTCTGAGGTTCACAGCATTATTAGATGTGCTAGAAGCTGCAGTACTCCTCATTGAGGTGCAGCAGGAAACACGAGGTACACAGAGTGCTCATCCAAAAAACATTGTAAATTATTCTGTATAATATCAGAGCTATGCTATTAAAACTTGAGACAGAATAACCATCAGATTGAATAGACTAGATTTATTCATTTTTAACTTAGGTCCATATGTAGGAAGCATGACAGGATATTGTAATTCAGTTCAGCCAGCAGAATGGATTTACTAGTTACAATTATTTTCGATTCTAGTGTCTGATTTCCACCCAAAATCTATTCCTATGTTTCAAATGACTCAAACTCGACTCATGACTTGCAAAAAAAATACAACAAGAGTCCCTAGCGTCAGCATGTGTTAACATTTTACGTGTGACAAGTTCACTTCATTTGGAAATTTCCGTTACCTTTGGATAGGAATCTCACTTAAAATGGTGGAATTTCCTACGTAGTGCACTTCACAGGAACAACTGGGGTGAATGGAACGCTCCTACAGAATTGGCGGTAATGGTTGAAAGACCAATCAGACCAATCAATTTGAACCAATCAGACCTTCTGATTTTTAGTAAGAAATGCTGTTATTTGCATTTATTCAGTTTGCGTCACACAGATGATGTGTCAATGAAACGCTTGATTGGCTTTCTAACGAGTTAGTGTTTTACTTCACAACCGGGAAAAATTTGAAGGTTTTTAATTATAAGCACACATTTACAAAATAACGGATTATATTCCTAATAGGACAACACAAAGTTATAACTGGAAGAACATAAGCTAAGGTAAGCAGTGGTTATGATTTTTTTTTTTTTTTTTTTGCTGTGTTTTTGATGTTGGCCTTAAAAATTACATTCATTGGCACAATGACTAGGAAAGTAAAGGCAGTAAGTAAAACGGCAAAATTCAGTTGCTAATCTGTTGTTGTTTTTTATCTGAACTTACATATTATTTGTTTATTTCTACGCTACATTTCCAATATATGTTTTGTATATACTGTATTATATTGACTCGTGACTTGACTCGGACTCTAGCCTAAAGACTTGTGACTTGGACTTGTATTTTGTGACTTATACACGTCATACAAGCACCACTCATATGAGAAGCTTTGAATTTGATAGATTTGCACTATAAACTCATGCTATTCTTGGTTTTGTCATGTTTGGGATGGTGAGAATTCAAATGCTTACTGGATTGTCTTTATACTTATAAGCAACCTTTAACATGCCTTTTGTCTTCACTGGAACATTAGGGGATCTTAAAAATGCACTGATCAATATTTGAATGTTCTTTCTATTATAAATAAGGCAAAATATCTGGAGAGCATAATAAAATATATTATTGAAACAATGAGATGTAAGCAAGTACTGTGTCAAAAGCTGGGTTGGCTGTTCACATTTCTCTTGCCAGTCATGTGTTAGATGTGCCCCAAGAGCCTTTCACTCCACCACAAGTTTTACTGCTTATGCCAAGTACACACTACATGACTTTTAAGTTGTTCAGATCGCTGTACAGTTCACACTACATAACTGGAACTCTTGTAATTGTGAGTCTTTTATGTCGTTGTGTATTTCACACTACATGACTGATCTGTGATAGGTGGTCATACATTACACAATCTACCATCAGGAGGAATCTCAGGCGAGTCTATCTAGTTTCCCAAACTACCTTCTGTCATGTTAACACATGTGAGTGACAAAGGGGTTTAATGATACCCAAAGTTGTTTAAGCGCTGATGTGTCACGTAAAATAAATGAAACTGGTTGAAGGAGTGGGTTTGGCTGCACGGCCAGCAGGGATTGTCTGTTTTGCAGAGAGAGTTGGAAGTCAAATAAATATTTTTTGCAATGCACCGTTGGTATCATGGTTTGGCATGGATGATAAGGTCACAAATACTGTAAAGCTTGTGTGTGCCGATGTATTCTGATATAAACTATATTATGCCCCTGTTCCCCATATTTACAACTCCTCCTCCAGGGTTTCCCTTCTGTATTTTGCGTTTATAACAATCACAACCTGATCGCAACACCTTTTACACGACATGATTTTGAGTCGCCAACAGGTCCAGATATTTAACATGCTAGATATATTTTCTTGAGTCTGTGAGCACTCGGCGAGCCACTGGGATCGAGTCATTGAACAGTTTACACATGATGATCGAGAGCCGATTTTCAAGCCCCGAGTGAATGCTGAGTTGCTTCCGAGCTGCCACATCTAGCTGCGACCTGTCGGCAAGCATCTTATAATATTATTGTTTCTATAGTTGACCTTTTCACAGAGACCAAAATTCTACCCTTCAACCTTGCACCTTCAACCAATACTTTATTATAAACTGATACTTGGTACTAAGTGTTTATATCATTGGTATATTGGTAATGTAATTTTAAGCAGGTAAAAGTTTAAAAATACCCATTTACATAAGACATGGAAAATATACCCTAGCAATATTGGCTTTAACCTATGATCTCTTGTAGTACCTGTCCACAACACACAGGTCTTTTTCGGTCTATTTGTGTTTTGTATAGATTACCCAGATATCTAAACAAGATGCAAAAAATTTACAAAAAAAGATTTGAGAGGTAGAAGGAAACCAATTAAGAAATCTACAGGCGGAACATACCAAACTGCTCAGACAGTAGTCTATTGAAGTAAAAAACCTGGCTATGAATTGCAATAAAATCAAGCATGGCTACTCCAGCACAATGCCTATGAGCTAGCCATGAGGAGGTCAACAATGCTGGCATTAAAAAGGCTTTTCCAGTTGCAGCAAATTAACACTGATGCCACAGAGGGACTGTCTAATTAAAAAAAATGCAGCTGACCATCCCCTGCACCTTCATACCCCTTGCTGGCTATAAGGCATAGCAGTTGGGCATGATTCTGCAATCCATGTCCCCAGCCAATCTTCACGGCAGGTGGACTCGATACAGCTTTGAACCCCGGTTCCCTGAACCCTAGTCATGTGTGGCATCTACACCACCTGGTGCTCCTCCCCCTGTACACATTTAAATAACATCATTTTAGGTAATCCATCTTTAAGAAGGCTTGAATCATCATCATCATTCTTTTATAATTGTTTACTGTCAAACGTCCTCTACAGAACACTAATTTTAAAATGCTTAATTTTTGCATTTCTCTGAAAAACTGTGTAAAGGAAGCCATTAAAAATTCTAAATCAAACAAGGACAGCCAGCTGCACCCATTCAACCCGATCATTCTTCTTAACAAAGACAGGTAAATGTCTGTATTCTCAAATAAATATTGCACAAACACCAGCCCAACTTCAATCTCTATGATGGGGAAAAATGGTGTTCTGTCTGAACCAGGCTGGAAATATTAAGATTCACACTAAGCAGTCATTCTGTTCAGCTGCACATTTCTCAACATGATGTGAATTTTAAGTCATGTGTTTTATAACCAACTATAAAATATTTGTCATTCAGTATTTAGTTCTCTCTCGAGGCACAGCAGGTCTATATGGCCTGTGTAGTTTGCACAGAGGAGGACCTGACACTCTCCTGGGTTTAAAGCACTCAAAATAAATTCAAGAAAATGGATGAAAAATGTTTTAGGACAAAAATATTGTCCAAATACCATTAAAGCACATTTCAATCTAGGAAAAAGTAAAGTAAAAACACACTCACACAGTCATTTACCAAGTCACATATAGGGCCAGTTAACCATAGACAATTCTCTTACAACTGCACGTACTACTGCATGTTTCTGGTTGGTAAAATAAAGTCGGATAACCCAGAGGAACCCTTTGCAGACATGGAACTAATGCTGTGCTGACGGTAAACATTTTTTTAACAGCTTTCTCTCAGTTAATTACACCTTAATAAGTTAACTTATGTTGCAGAGTTATAGAAGTCACTCTGTTATATGGAAATAGAATACAGTCAGCTCCAGAACTATGGACAAAATGGGTAAAAAACATGAAAAATGTGTCATCTAAATCTCACTCTAAAACTGTGAGAAGTCTGGTCCCCATGGAACTGCATATATTTTAGGCTAATGTAAAACAATGGGGTTGTTTTTGACACTTATACACTGAAAATAACTCAAATATAATATAAAAAACTGTTCAATAAGTGCACAAAGCTTAACGTGACTTATGGTACCAAAACGAGCAAGGAATTTCATTAGTGGAGAAAATATATGAGCAGTAATAATTAGGAGAGGTTTAGTGTTTCTATGTTGTTCTTTTAATACATTAAGTCACGTTAGGCTTTTTTTTTTTAACAATAAGTGTTTTAGACTGTGTTTTAGTTGATTTTTACAGTTTCTCAGAACCCCCGAGCTGTAACACAAGTTTAAAAGTGAAACAGAAGGAAAATCCAAATAAACACAGATACATGTGGACGCTTTCAGAGTGAATTTGATGGTTATTCTACACAAATGCAGATTCGTCTTATATTCGCACTTTGATGACGTCTTACTGCACCGCTTAAGCCAAGCGCTGAACAATACAGCTGTTCATTGGTAATTTGAAATTAAATACATTTGAAAAAAAAGCCGAACACGTCAAGTTTAAGGTAAACATCAAACTTAAAGGTCCGAATATCTTGACGCAGGGCGCAGAGTTTCAAAGATTTTGAGTTTCTCCGAAAATGCTTAAAAGGATTGGAAAATCGTTTCAATGGAAGTTTACTTAAGATTACTGAAGCTTGATTTACTGGTCATCAAACCATTTTTGTTTTACATCTTTTGAATCACTGTCCTGCTTGTAGATACAACAATTTACCCTTTTTAGGTTTATAAGATAACCAAATAAAGAAGACACGGCAGTTATCCACTTTCTGTTAGAGGAGTTTTTCAGTATTAGAGTTCATGATACTCTTTTATGCTAAACCCAACTGTAGCGCTCTTGTCAATGAGCTCAATTATATATTTGACCCCTAAATCTACTAATAGTCAATGTTTCAGTAATATTTAATGTTTCAATAAGAGATCTGATGTCTGGGACACATCACATAAAATAGTGCTCATGTTTCGTTTTGTTTTTTACACACAAAAAAACTAAAGAAAAGTTAGTAGTTATTTTTCATTATTAAAAGACTACTTTGTGCCTCCAAGTAATATTGGTGTCTTTACCAAGCTTATCCTACTTAAGAGCTTTGCCAATCTCAGTAATTCTCACAGCTCTAAGGTTTTCTAATAAACATTGCTTATACCTGATTATTTGCCTTACTGAGGCCTCATTAAAAAAAATCATTGGGCAAAATCATTGAATTGACACATTAGTTTCGCCTTAGATTAATGTGTTTAGTGAGGGCTTTAGTGAGTTTAGGGCTCAGCGGTCATGCACATTCAATGTTGGTTTTCCTGCCAGAGTTTCTGAGAATAGTTTGGAACTGATTGACAATTTTCTTATAAAAATGTTTGGCACATAGTGATGAGTCAAAATCCATGTTTGTTTGCAAGAAAGCTTTGATGGTCCCTCTTTTGTATTAAATCAATAAACTGTTCTTTTACCAGTTCACCTGTTTATTGATTACAATCAAGTAATTTTAATATTATATATTTTTCAAGTCAACACTTTGTCATTTTTGTACTTTTGTTAGGTAAATGACCTTCTTAAGAGAACTGACAAATCACAGGTTATTGTTGTTATTGTGTTTCACCAAAATGTTCCAGTTTACCTGGAAATAGGGTTAGTAAAATCCTGACCACATTTTATATAATTTATATATTATTAAAGTTAGAAACATAGAGGGTTGCCTGACATTTAGTTTGGAACACCTATAAAAAAGGTTTATACCATGCTATTAAATAAAGCACATTATTACATGTAGTAGAAAAAAATGCTATTTTTGAGTCTATAGATTCCATAACCAAAAAAATAAATCAATTAAAATAAATAAATAAAATAAATATAAATAAAAAATGCAATTATATTTGCAATTTGAAATTTCTTTAAATTATACTGAAAGTAATTTGCTCTATGTACTTGCAGGTACACAAATCATTAGGTTAAAACTCAAGGCTGATATGATTCCACACATATTGTATCAGTCCACAGGAATGGAATTGTGACTACCCTTGCCATCATAGTTGTGATAACCATCAACATGGTAAGAGTAAACAGCATCCCTATCATAAGTGTGACAAGCATTTCAATCATGAACTATCAGTGTTAAGCATATCTTTTCCCATCATAAGCACAACAATCTGCTATTTAGTGTACCAACTGTCACAAATCTGACAATCATCACAATCACAAATGTGACAGCCATTTTTCTTATGCATGTGCCAATCATACCTACTGTACCATGATTGTGACAGCCATCCCCATTATAAGTATTACATCGTTCTCCATCACAAGTGTGACAGCCATTCTGAAATTAACTATACTCAATGGAATACCATTTGTATTAAGAGAGAGAAAACATTTTCAGCATAAGTGTAAAAACCATCGCTTTTAAAAGTGTGAAAAGCATACATGTCATGAGCTGGACACCTATATCCTGTTACTAGTGTTATGATCATTCCTATTTCCATCATAAGTCTGCTGGTTATCATTACTATTAGTGTCCATCAAGCCCATCATGAAAATGACAACACAAGTACCAGCTACACAAGTATGACATTCCTATCCTAACTGTAGAAAGCATAACCATCATTAATATGAGGCATTTTTATTATTAGTGGATCAATCAATCCCAACACGATTATGATTACATATGTGTGATGCCCTCTCTGTCATGAGTAGGAAAATTAATACTATGACTGTAAAAAACATCCATCTGAACGCCACTTCTGTAATGAGTGTAATGACCTTCCTTAACTATCCTTATCGTGAATAGGACTATGAAATTTCCCATTATGAGTGCAACAGCCATTTATATCATTAAGTGACATTTTTTGAATTGGGTTTCAGTGGTCGAGCAGCAAAACACTAGCAAAAAATGACCATATATATGGTAAAAATGGTGTAAAGCACACTGTTGCTGGACTCAACACAGTGGAAAATTATTATTTAGACTAAAAGGGTGGCACTGTGGCTCAGTGGGTAGCACTGTCGCCTCACAGCAAGAAGGTCCTGGGTTCAATCCCCAGGTGGGGCGGTCCTTGTTCTTTCTGTGTGGAGTTTGCATGTTCTCCCCTTGTCTGCTTGGGTTTCTTCCTGGGAGCTCCGGTTTCCTCCCACAGTCCAAAGACATGCAAGTGAGGTTAATAGGAGATACAAAATTGTCCATGACTGTGTTTAACATTAAACTTGTTAACTGATGAATCTTGTGTAATGAGTAACTACCGTTTGTGTCATGAATGTAACCAAAGAGTGTAAAACAGGACGTTAAAATGAAATACATTTAGACTAAAAAATGATTTTTTTTTTGGCGAGTCTAATGAACATATGTTTGGAAGATGCCAGGGGAATGCATAACACCTGCCTGAATGCATAGTGTCAGCAGTAAAATTTAGGGGATCTGAATGGATGACCTGGAATTTTTTAATGGTTTGATCTGGGCTGTAAAGTTGCACTGAGGAGAAATCCCAATGCTGAAGAGTTGTGCACTGTCACTGTGACAACAATGTGGGAAAGTTTACAGCCAATAAAATGGCGTGCAATATTTTGAGATTTAATACTTATACTAATTAGAAAATAAAGATTCATTGATTTATTATGTCATGACTTAAAACTCTGCTAATGCACAGTAGCGTTCCAGTGTTCTTTTTGTATAATGTGTTTCATTTATCCTTGTTACTTATGCATCACAGTAATTGGATAATCACAAATGCGGAGGGCATAAACAAACTAAATCCAGCTAGTAGTACAGAGTGGTGATATGATTATCATTATATTTGATTATATCTCATAGAAATAAGTGTTTAGCATTACAGCTAATGAGTTCCAGAAAACAGAACCCAGAAATTAGATCAGCAAATGTAAATTAAGCATGATACATCGAAGACGTACGTGATTATCGTTTAGAGAGTCCCCTCTTTCCAAAAATAAACAATTTTTATTTTATAAAAGTATCTGCTGGTGCTAATCAGTGGTGTATAAAGTACCGGAAGGCCATACTTGAGTAAAAGTACAAGTATCTTACCAGAAATTTACTTTGATAGAAGTAAAAGTCACCTTTTAGAATATTACTTGAGTAAAAGTCTAAAAGTATCTGATGTTTAATGTACTTAAGTATCAAAAGTAATTTGATATTAAATGTACTTAAGTATTAAAAGTAGAAGTAAAAGTAAATGCTGTTAGTATAAATGGAAGCAGTCATTTTAAATATAAAGATTGTTCTTTTAAGCCTGTAAACCACCTTAACAATTAACCTGTTTTCTTCCTTTTATCTGAACATGATTTGTGCCAATTCATGATCATAATCAACTGTTGACATCACCTGTTTGAAATCATGACATTATTTAATTGTTTTTTTAACTTATTACTAGCCCTAAATGTTCCTGTTCCAACGTTTTTAGAATGTGAGTCGATGTAAATGTAAGAAACACTGCATCTATTTTATTTGCATTTTCTATACTGTCCCATTTTTTTATTTGGGTAGTATATTTCAATAACAAAAAAATAATTTTGGCATAATTAATTTAAAGCAAAAGTCAAGAGAGTTTAACAAAACATGTGGCACTTTTATCCCTTTAATGATCTGTTCTACCATTAGTTTAAATCAGAATATTTGAGTAAAATAAGCTGCATTTAAATAATCTTTTTTGGGCTGTATCTACTCACTGAATGGCATGTGTTAGACTAAAAAAATATTGGTCTTCTTACTTTAAGAAAACACCATTTCTAACTTGAAGCCAACAGCTGAAAAATCATTAATAATAAGTTGGATAAGTTGAGTTCTTGTTGAGATGATTAAAGGGTTAAAGATGTGCTGCATGTTCCTCAGCACCATGAATCTCTCCTCTGCCGGTCTAATACAGAAGTTATCTGAGGAAATATTTGTCCGTAGGTGAGTTTTAAAAAATAATGGACATGAGTTTTGCAGTCAATGAATTCCAAACAAATTTAATGATTTATGAAACGTTTTATTTGTGGTTCGAATGTAATCGGTGGTAGGTAGATATCTGAACAATGTTAATGCTAATAATATAAATAAAACGCTGATGCTGCAACTTTACTTTGTTAATCATTGTTAACTTACATCAGTGTGTTGGACGGGGAACTTCTGAAATGTCCATATTTGCGTGTCTTTGGGTGAACGACGCACTTTTAGAAAACTCCGATAGCTTTTAGAGAACGTTTGCACATGCGCATTAATGTGTTTAACCACCATCTAATTTACAAGCGCAGATTCACCAAACCAGCGTGCAGTCCGTCACACATCTCACATCATTTACCTTTCATTTTATAGTAACGAGTAACGAATTTACATACACTGAATGTAACGGAGTAAAAGTACACAATTTCTTTAGAAAATGTAGTGGAGTAAAAGTGAAAGTTGCCAAAAAATTTTATACTCCAGTAAAGTACAAGTACTTCAAAAAACTACTTAAGTACTGTAACGAAGTATTATTACTTCGTTACTATACACCACTGGTGCTAATTGTACCATAAACACATTTTCGGACTGAGCCAGAGGTAGCTTAGGTACACAAAATCCTTACAAAAGATAAATGTAAAATAAATTCTGATTAGTGTGCAGCACAGCTACATGGTTCTTATGGTCTGGGGTTTGGTGCTTGCTTCCAGCCACTATTTGTAAGAAATGACACATCCCAGTGTGTGTCAGTTTTCTTTGGGTAGCCTTATCTTCTTTTCACCTCTTAAATACATGGCTACCCTGAGTTGGCCTTAGGTGTGATAGCCATGAAAGCGCTTTGCTAAGATATTGCAAGAATGATATAAAGCAACACCATGAGAGCATATTTGCTCCCCCACCCTAACACACTTATTATTAAAAGTCATTATTATAACCTTTCTGCCTTATTTGTTACATTTTTTTTCATATACACAAAGTACAAATAAGGGCTTTGATTGAGGAGATAAGAAAGGACTCAGTGGTCACTGTAAAAGAGCTTGTAAGACAGAAGCCACTTATGAGATAAAACATAAGATTACAAAAATCAATTTGACAATAAACAAATAAGAAAAGTGGCCATGTAAAGTGCTAAAGTACTATTTTCACTATTTTACTGTAACTTTTGGGTGCCACGGTGGCTAAGTGGGTAGCACTGTTGCCTCACAGCAAGAAGGTCCTGGGTTAGATCCCCAGGTGAGGCGGTCTGGGTCCTGTGTGGAGTTTGCATGTTCTCCCCGTGTCTGCGTGGGTTTACTCCGGGTGCTCCGGTTTCCTCCCACAGTCCAAAGACATGCAAGTGAGGTAAATTGGAGACACTAAATTGTCCATGACTGTGTTCGATATAACCTTGTGAACTGATGAACCTTGTGTGAAGATAAACTACCGTTTCCTGTCATGAATGCAACCAAAAGTGTAAAACATGACGTTAAAATCCTAATAAACAAACAAACAAACTAACAAACTGTAACATTTATTTTTTTATTCTATTTAAAGGGCTTGTTTTGGAAAAGTTTACCATAAAATATCCAAAAGTCCAATCCAGCTTTTAAATAAAAAAAGCATTTCCACTTCTTTTGGAAAAGATGACGTCTTGAAGGCAGCACATGTTGATCTAAGATCTCAATGTACTTTTCTGCATTAATGCTGCTATCACAGAAGTGTAAATGACCTTTGCCAAGGGCACTGACACAGCCCCATACCACGACAGACCCTGGCCTTTAGACTTGTTGCTGATAACAGTCTGGATGGTCCTTTTTGTCTTTGGTCCAGAGCACATGGTGTCTATTTTTTCCAAAAAAAAACCTGGAATGCTGATTTATCTGACTACAATACACGTTTCCACTGTGTGATGGTCCATCCTAGATGCCTTAGAGCCCAGAGAAGTCGACGCCGCTTCTGGACATGGTTAACATAAGGCTTCTTTTTTGTACAGTAAAGTTTAAGTGCCATTTGTGCTTGTAACTCTGTATTGTAGTGCTTGACAAAGGTTTGCCAAAGTAATCCCTCACCCATGTGGTTATATCAGCTATTGTTGAGTGGTGGTTCTTGATGCAGTGCTGTCTGAAGGATCTAAGATCACGGGCATTCAGCTTAAGCTTGCGCCCTTGGCCTTTACGCACTGAAATTCCTCCCGATTCCTTGAATCGTTTAATGATATTATGCACTGTAGAGGGAGAAATATGTAAATCCCCTCCAATCTTTCTTTGCGGTGCATTGTTTTTAAACATTTCAATCATTTTCTCACACATTTGCTGGCAAACTGGAGATCCTCTGTCCATGTTTGCTCATCAAAAACTCAGCCTTTCCTGGATGCTGCTTTTGTACCAAACCATGATTACAATCACCTGTTTGGAATCACATAATTATTTAGTGTTTTCACCTCCTTGGAATGTGTTGCAGACCTGAAATACATGAATGGAGGTTTATTAACAAATTAAACGAAGTTAAGAGGACAAAACATGAAATATATCAGGTTCAAACTGTCTGCAATCAAATAAAAGTCAAAAGAAAATTTAAGGAACACTGCACTGTTATTTTATTTGCATTTTTCATACTGTCCCAACTTTTTCTGATTTGAGGTTGTAGAAGCAAAGTGGGTAGGGGGCACTACATATTAATATTTATAGTTTGAATGTGATGTTCAGCAGGGACATATTGACGAGGGTGCCTGGCTTTAATTATAAATGCTTAAGCTCAATTTTGCATGCTACAATGTGTGAATGACAGGAAAGCAAACTGGAATGTCAAACTGTAAAATCATATTCCGTAGCAGAGTGCCAAAAAATGACTTTAAAAGGAACTCCAAATGTAACTGTCACTGAAGCAACAAGTTACATGTCGAGCACACTTTTGCCTTGAGCAAATATGCTAAAGATTCTTTCACATACGATATTAAGACCCAGATAAAGTAGGCTATTACCTATTTATTTAAGCAAGGAAGGCACATACCACAATATCTGTTCTCTAAATTTTATTAGATAAAATAGGATTAATGGTTTATAGACAACAGTGTTATTCTGAACCAAAGAAGACATTTCAAATCATTTAAACACCAGACCATCAGCAATAATATGGAGTTGGCCACCACTTTGCAGCCATAACAACCTCTTCTTTACTTGGGAGGCTTTTCACAAGATCTTGAAGTTAAAATAACATCTATGAATTTAAGGCAGTGATGTTAGGCAAAAATGCCTGGTTTAAAATCAACATTACATCAAAATGCAAAGGTTTTCAGCACTCTGTACATCCCACTGAAGTTCCTCAGCACAAAACTGTTCAAACACAAGGAAACAAGAAAAATCAAGAAGTAACAACCACTCACCTTATTAACACACTAGTCCACATATTTCTGACAAAACCAGATCACTGAATGTCAAAGTATACGGCATGTAAAAGTCATCTTGTCCTCTTTTACAACAATTCAGGCCTCCTTGTCCATTATTAGAGCCTAACCTCAGGCGCTGAACAGGCACACATTTCTACAGACACACTCCACTCCTTGAGGAAAGCCTTTCTAAAATGAGGTTGTTATAGATGCAAAAGGGGAAGAAAGGCCAATACATATTAATCTTCATAGTTTTGAATGTGATGTTCAGCAAGGACATATTGATGAGGCTGTACATGCACATGCATTTGTACATAAAGTATACTAATTATACTATATTATACATAGATTAAACCTTTAAAGATTCTGAACTTAAGGCTGGCATTGTGGCATTTCAAAAAATCTTAAAACTTCAATCTTAAAATCAAATGTAATTAGCAACCACAAACCAAATACAAATACAAAATAGTTAGGACATTGTGTAAAATGACACAGAGGCTTATACAGTGGTACCTTAAAACTCAAAGTCAATTTGTTCTGGAAGTGGCATTGAGATTAAAATGCGTTTCAAGGTATTTCTTTCCCATAAGGATGTTTGGGAAAACTGTTAATGCATTCCATGGTCCTGTGGAACTGTATATATTTATAACTAATTATGATCTAAAGTTATTAAAAAAAAATCCATGTTGGTCTCTAAAGCTTTCCAAAACACAAAAAACAGATTATGTTGCAGAAACGATATGTAAGATTAATTATTTGTACTTAATAGTGTCATTGTTCAATACATTTGTGCCTTTTTGGCACTAGAGCTCTGTCAGACTCTGTCCATACACATGAAATTTACCCCTCCCCAATTTCTTCACATCAGTCTGTGAAAAAGCAAACTGAATCACTGAGTAAAAGAAGTCAGAAACGACTCTTTTCAAATTAAATATTCATTGGAATTGAATCAGGGAGCTGTGCTCTTTCTTTCATTCATTTTGCTCAATGTAGTTCATTATGGTGTCATGCGTAAACAACTCCATGAATCAGTGTGCATTTGTTTTAGAGATTCAGTCGTGGTTCAGGCCTCATGAAAATCAGCTGCATAAACCAATCAGAGCTTCCAAATTCAAATTCAGATTTTGGGTGGAATTTCAGTTGTCCCTCTAATCCAAATCAATCAATGCTCATTTTTTGATTTCTCCAATGTGTGTCATTTAGATGAGCTGGCAATGGAAAATGAAAGAGGTATAAGTGACAACTTAGTTAATGAATTACCAGTTTCAGCTTTTAAGACGGTTTTCGTTAGTTAGGTGGACAAACCTGGATTTATATGTTCTTGAAATATTCTGGAAATATTTTGGAAACATACAAGATAGTTACCTAAAAGAAAGACATGTGCATTATATCCCTAATCAAACAACACATGGATTTTTTTTCTTGTTGCTTAAATATCTCTGTAATTGAATATATCACAAATAAGGAAGACATAAACAAGTTAAATGCTGCTACAAGTATGTGGTGGTGATGCAATCATCATTAAATCTGATTATATACACAGAAATAAGTGTTTAGACTTACAGCTAATTACTTTCAGATAACAGAATCAGAAAGTAGATAAGTAAGTTCTTCTTAGTAAGAAATGTTGTGCTGGATATCTGAAGCAAGCATTTTCTACTATGTAAACAATGGCCTCAAATCTACTGATTAAACAAGCCTTCCTTAGTGTCACTTGCTTTTCCTTAGTGCCAAATTCTATTCGAGTTCTGAAATTCATGCAGTTATATACCACGAGTTGTAGCTTAGTGGTTAAGGTAATTGAGTAGTAATCAAAACGTTGCTGGTTCAAGCCCCACCATTGCCAGGTTGCCACTGTTAGGTCCTTGAGCACAATTGTAAGTCGCTTTGGATAAAAGCGTCTGCTGTAAATGTACACTTTTTACACCAATTGTTCTGCTGATTAGACAGAGAAGAGGCACATACAAAGAAACCACAAACCTACACATCATCATGGAGAAAGCAAGCAAAAGGAACCAGGCAGTATATTTATGTGTCACTGATTTTACAAATGTATTTGGAGAACGAGTTATGAGAAAGGCACTACAATGATTCAGGACTGGTGGAAAGACCAACATGAGGTATGCTGATAACATCATATTATTGTCACATCACCAGGAGCTGGTGTGCTGCAAAGGAATATACTGTAGCATGCTGATAAATGCAGTAAAAACAAAAGTACTAAAAAATTATGGTGGAAGGAAGACTGCAGAATGTGCTAGTGAATTCAGAATACAAAAAAGACCAAGAATAAACTGACAACATGATGACATGGATTATGTAGTCATGAATTGCATTACCAGGGCTAGTCTGCTACAAGTGGCCCAAAACAGAGGGCAATAGAGAAAGTTGACCCATCTGTGCAGCCAACCATCTCAAAGCGATGACGGTGCAGTGACATTACATGAGAAAAGTGTATAAAATGTGAACGTTAAATAAAAATAGTCTTTTTTTAAATACAGTAAGTGAAAAGTGTCATTTTGCCATAAATGGAAATATAAATAATAAATAAAAATGATTAGTGCAACTGTATTTAAGTTCAGAAACAGATTACTTTCTTCAGTTTCTTACTTACGTCATCAACCTGAAAACACAAAGTTTAATCCATAATGTAGAAGTGCTATATATATTTACCCAAAGATTATAGAAAACAGAGATTATACATAGTTAACACTTTGTGAGTGAAACTTTAAACCAATTTAAAAGAATTAGGAAAGGTTGATTACTCCCCACGTGTCTGGTGTTCAGGAAACGGCAGATCTCAGATCAATGTAATGTGATTGCAGTTTAAGATCAAACCATGTTGCTGTAAGGCAGCAACTTTACCAGCTGCCACATGGTGCCCTCATGCAATCTGGTGAATTACTGGAAATATAATGTACTGTATACCCTAAATGGCAACATCAACAATCTTACGTAGACAGAGGGATTAAGAAGTATGAAACATTTGTTTTAGTTAATTATTATACTTTCAGAGCCTTTCAAATGTTTCGAATTGTATTTCAACAAATTTGAATAAATATCAAATGTAATTATTTATTTTGTTTATTATAAGTATGACATTTCGAAAAAGTAGCTCTCCTTATTGCATAATTGTAGGTATTTATAAGTATTTTTTAAACCTAGAAAAAAATCAAGCCAATCTTAACAAATCTTGACAAATTAGCATAAACCGTTGTGAAAAACCCAGAATCCATATACAGTACATTATCAGATTTTGCCTCTGGTAGTCTCAGGTTTCAGCGCCTTGCGTTCAGAAACCTAAAAACATCACAGTGGAGCAGAATACAATTGCACCTGCTTGGTTCTAATGGCTTCTGTTATCCATCTACATAAAGTTCTTTGAGTCTGTCCTCTCTGGCATCTGAATGATTTCAGTTAACACAATAACATCAATTTAGCAGTTTTATATAACAAAGTTTGCTCATTTACACAGTAAATGAGTAGATACAGACATGCCAATAAAAGTTGGCACAGTTGTAAATTCATGATTTAATGCTTGCAGCACACTCCATAAAAAGGAGATATAGGGCAATTTTCTTTTTTTAAACTTTACAAAGGGTAACAGGTGAATTGGTAAAAACAAAATGCTAACATGGGTGGGTATGAAAAGAAAATTAACTATAGACCCAATTGTTTATGAGCAAAAAAAGTATGTGAGTGAATAGTCCAACAGTTTAAAAGTCAATTTAATGCATGATTTCATTAACATTTCATTACCATAAGATTTATTAAATCAGGAGAAATCTCTGTGTGTAAAGAGCAAGGCTGGAAACCAATATTAAACACATTTGACCTTCAAGCCCTTGGATGGTACTGCTTTTAAAAAACATGCTTCTGCAATAAATCTTAACATGCACTCAGAAATACATTAAAAAAGCTTTTTCAGTAAACACTACTAGACGAGGTAGAAGTCATATTTCGACAACATCTAGAAATGCTTCAGACTTCTCTGGGCTCAGGTTCATTTTAGATGGATTGACTCAAAGTGGAAATGTGTTATGTGGTCTGATGAGTCCACCTATAAAAAAATGGCATGTTCAGCAACATGTCATGTTCTGAGAGCCAAAGAGAAAAGGAACAACCAAATTGTACAAGTCAGCATGTGTCATTGTATGGTGAACTGACTATGGCAGTATCATAGATAACTTGTACTTTTGTTAAGGCACCATGAATGCTGATGGGTTCTATGCACTCTTGAGTGACATACACCGACCAGGCATAACATTATGACCACTGACAGGTGAAGTGAATAACACTGATTATCTCTTCATCACAGCACTTGTTAGTAGGTGTGATATATTAGGCAGCAAGTGAAAATTTTATCCTCAAAGTTGATGTGTTAGAAGCAGGAAAAATAGGCAAGCGTGAGGATTTGAGTGAGTTTGACAAGGGCCAAATTGTGATGGCTAGACGACTGGGTCAGAGCATCTCCAAAACTGCAGCTCTTGTGGGGTGTTCCAAGTCTGCAGTGGTCAGTAACTATCAAAAGTGGTCCAAAGAGGGAACAGTGGTAAACCGCTGCCAGGGTCATGGGCAACCAAGGCTCATTGATGCACGTGGGGAGCGAAGGCTGGCCCGAGTGGTCTAATCCAACAGACGAGCTACTGTAGCTCAAATTGCTGAAGAAGTTAATGCTGGTTCTGATAGAAAGGTGTCAGAATACACAGTGCATTGCAAATTGTTGCGTATGGGGCAGCAAAAGGGGGTCATAATGTTATGCCTAATCGGTGTATGCTGCCATCCAGACAATGTATTTCTAGGAATTTTTCTGCTTGTTTAAAGACAATAGTCAGCCAGATTCTGCATATACAACATCATGGCTCAGTAGTAAAAGAGTGCAGATGCTAGACTGGGCACACTGCGATCCAGTTCTGTCTCTGTTTTTTTTTTTTAAAGTGTTGCATATTACAAAACACAATATACAACAAAGAAGATCCCAAGCTTTTATCAAGCAATAATGAGGGAACAAAAAAAATCCACTATTACACCCTCAGCGCTTGACCTAATCAGTTCCTAAATGATTAGATGTTAAAAGAAAAGGTGATGTAACATTGGTAAACATGTCCTTGTCCCAACGTCCTTAAAATTAGGCATCTATAAAATTTTTAATGAGTTTAATCAACTTCATTGTAATTTGTAAATAGAAACATTTAGACTTGGATGCCTTCAAAACAAAACAAAAAGTTTAGACCGAGGCATGTTTACCCCTATGTTTCATCACCTTTCCTTTTAATGAGACTTTTTAATGGTTTGGGACACTAAGTGTTGCAATTTTTATCCATTCTTGCTTGTCTTACTCTGCTCAACAGTCTGGTCACAGTCACTGATTCTTGTCTTCACGCTGCTCCATATATTTTAATAGGAGACAGATCTGGACTGAAGGGAAGCCAGTCAAGCACACACACATTCGGTGACTAGAAAGCCACACTGTTGTAGTGCGTACAAAATGAGGCCGATCTTGCTGAAATAATTAAGGACCTCCTGGGAAAATATGTTGCCTTAATGGCAGCATCAAGGCAACAAGTGCCAATGAAAGTCACCCATGCCATGGGCACTGATGCCCCCATACCATGACAAAAGTTGGCTTTTACACTTTTTTAGACAAAAATAAATGGGTATCTGACCATGGGCTTATTAACTGTCCTGTTTCAAAATTTTAGACATTAATAGTCCCTCTTAATAGCTGTGACAACCTTCACTATCTCGAAAAAGTGTTTCACAAATGTTTGGATTTGAATGTTTTTATGGAACTTGCTTTGTGCCCAGGGACACAAAATTAAAAGTATATATACTTTTTATGTCATTGTAAACCTGTTGGCAATTAGTGTGGCAAAATTCCTGAACTCAATAACTGAAAAAGATTTCCATTCCTAGTAGAGTTTATTTATTCATTTTTACAACCCAAAATCAGAAAAAGTTGGGACAGTATGAAAAATGCAAATAAAATAAAAATGCAGTGTTCCTTATATTTACTTTGACTTTTATTTGATTGCAGACAGGATGAACCTGAGATATTTCATGTTTTATCTGTTCAACTTCATTTCATTTGTTTATATACCTCCATTCCTGCATTTCAGGCCTGCAACACATTCAAAAATTTAGGGCTAGTAATGAGGTGAAAAAACTAAATAATGATGTGATTCCAAACAGGTGATTGTAATCATGGTTTGGTACAAAAGCAGCATCCAGGAAAGTCTTTGATGAGCAAGATGGTCAGATGATCTCCAGTTTGTCAACAAATGTGTGAGAAAATGATTGAAATGTTTAAAAACAATGAACCTCAAAGTAAGATTGGAATGGATTTGCATATTTCTCCTTCTTCTACTTACTTACTGATGGTAAGTTCTACTTACTTACTTCAGTGCATAATATCATTAAACAATTCAATAAATCGGGAGGAATTACAGTGTGTAAAGAAGAGGGTACTGGTACTGGAGTGGCCTGCCTGCAGTCCTGACCTGTCCCCAATAGAGAATGTGTGGAGAATTTTGAAACAAAAAATGCGACAATGACGACCCCGTACTGTTGCACATCTTATGATGTGTTTGCAGGAAGAATGGGACAAAATAAAACCTGAAACACTAAATCACTTGGTATCCTCGGTGCAAAAACAGCTTTTAAGTGTGGTGAAAGGGAATGGCAACATTACAAAGTGGTAAATGCTTTACTGTCCCAACTTTTTTGTGTGTTGCAGACCTGAAATGCAGGAATGGATGTTTATTAATAAATGAAATATCTCAGGTTCATCCTGTCTGCAATCCAATAAAAGTAAATGTAAGAAACTCTGTTTTTTTATTATTTGCATTTTCCTTGCTGTCCCAACTTTTTCTGATTTGGGGTTGTATATTCTTATTTTCTGTTTACTTTTGGTCAGCGTTGCAGTGGTCCAAAACCACCAGGAAACACATGGCCCAAGGAATAAGAATACACTTTGAGCAAACCATCAATTTCAGAGAAATTAAATTAGTTACTTAAGACTTGCGGCATCCAATCCATAGTATGCATGTTTTGATAAATGGGAAAAAACAGAGCCTGGAGGAAACCCTAACAAAATTGCTCAGCAACAGTGACCAAAGGTGAGATTTGAACATAGGTCTCCACGTTACTGTGCAGCACATTCTAACTGCTGTCCCAGTGCTGTCCTTGTCCTATGTAACAATAGGTTAAAACTCCATGCCGTGCTTGGTAATTAATTCATTTAACACAGTAATGCTTTACCCTGGTCAGGTTAATGAAGGATCTGAAGCTTATGACTGGAACACTGTCTCCAAAGCCAAGGAAAAACATACACTGGACAGGGCATATTGCATTACAGGGCATTATAAAAGCATTTACTCATACCTTAAGGAAATTCAGGGTAGCCAAACCAGGAGAGGTTATTACCAAAGATATAGAGACATGGGAAACCTGCTAAACATCACAAAGCTCAACCTTGGGGTTTTAAAGCGCCAATGCTATGATGTCATGTATTTGTAGTTGGAAACTACAGAAGAAGGAGAAAAGTTGAGAACCATTTAGTACATCACCTGCCTTATTTGTAGTGTGGTGTCCAGTAGACATAGGGAAATGTGGCTTATCCTACAGCGGTCAATTTACGGCTGCAGTTCCGGTAACGGGAAACTGCCATTACTGCCATTTTCATTGATTTGTTTCCTCAATCTTCTTTAGCTCACCGAGTTTCATTTTTAAGGACTAGGCATAACCAGACCAGAACTTTTTCTTTTCTGGCTCTGTAAAATCCATAATTTGTTTTTCTGTCATGTTTCAAATTGTTTTCCTGCTGTGAGGCAATTGGCTAAAGTTTAAGCAGGTGTAAAGACTGCTGTGTTTAGCCTGGCTTCAAGGCCTGTTAATTAATCATTTATCTCCAGGAACTGTTAGCTGGGGTTTCGGTGGGTCCAGATAGTATCCTGGAAACACTGGGTGTCTGCCAGGAATACACCCTAAATAAGGCACCGAATATAGGAATATACACCGACCAGGCATAACATTATGACCATATTTGACCATATAATTATGATATATTAGGCAGAAAGTGAACATTTTATCCTCAAAGTTGATGTGTTAGAAGCAGGAAAAATGGGCAAGCGTAAGGATTTGAGCTTGTTTCACAAGGGCCCAATTGTGATGGCTAGACAACTGAATCAGAGCATCTTTAAAACTGCAGCTCTTGTGCGGTGTTCCCGGTCAAAAGTGGTCCAAGGAAGTAAAAGTGGTAAACCAGTGAAAATGTCATGGCCGGCCAAGGCTCATTGATGCACTTGGGGAGCGAAGGCTGGCCCGTGTGGTCTGATCCAACAGACGAGCTACTGTAGCACAAATTGCTGAAGAAGTTAATGCTGGTTTTGATAGAACGGTGTCAGAATACACAGTGCATCATAGTTTGTTTTGTATGGGGCTGCATAGCCGCAGACCAGTCAGGGTGCCCATGCTGACCCCTGTCCACTGCCGAAAGCACCAACAATGGGCACGTAAGTATAGGAACTGGATCACAGAGCAATGGAAGAAGGTGACCTGGTCTAATGAATCATGTTTTCTTTTACATCACGTGGATGGCCGGGTTTGAGGTGTTGACCTGGCCTCCAAATGCCCCAGATCTCAATCCAATCAAGCATCTGTGGGATGTGCTGGACAAACAAGTCAGATCCATGGAGGCCCCACCTCACAACTTACAGGAGTTAAAGGATCTGCTGCTTGGTGCCAGATACCACAGCACACCTTCAGGGGGTCTAATGGAGTCCATGCCTCGACCGGTCAGGGACGTTTTGGCAGCTAAAGGGGGACCAACACAATATTAGGAAGGTGGTCATAATGGTATGCCTGATTGGTGTATAATATGAGACATTCACACACTTATGCCGGGAACTGGCATCAATCTCACAAAGAACCTGTAAAAGCATGCACAATTTACATACAGTTAATAAAGACAAAGCATGAACCCGGGTCACTGGAGTTGTCCTGCACCAACTCAACTTACAGTCATGTGTTGCATTACCAGCATGCGCCCATCATCATAGACTTGAAATGCAAGTGAATCTATATTTTAAAATACTTTAATATTAAGCTGAAGGAATATTTCTCAAAATATGTGTTTTAACAATCTGTAGCACAGTCCTCTAGGGTTCAACGTTTCTCTCACGTCAAAGAACACATACGAGCAGTATATGCCAGAAAAGCTCGTACATACTGACATTTGTTGGAAAAGTTTCCACCATAGATATATACTTACAGGTAGATAAACCATTATTTACATTTTATACAGTAAAAACATTTATTTTAACAATTTAACCTACATGAATCAAAAAAGTACAGCATATTTAATAATTTTACAAATTCTTCATAAAAAATAGATTTCTGTACAAAAAAAAAAAAAATCTTTTGCACCCACTTCAAGTCAGCAGCACATGGAGAGAAGGAGATGAGTGGATATCAGTTTGAACATAGTTTTACAGATCCTCAGATGATCAGCTATTTTACAATAGCACAACAATAAAACAAAGTTGACATTATTGCAGCAAGCCTCAAAATAGGCGTGATTAGGGTTACACGGGAGATTAGACCAGTATATTTTATAGGACAGGAACAGATCTGATACCTTTAGAATATTCCATAGCCTGACTGTATTCGGACTAAACCTAAGCATTCTTATCTTCTGTCTGAGAGCTTACTATTGCATCAAGATAAACTAATGACAGGAATCACGATGCTTTCTTAGGATTCATTAATCAAAAATATAATCAGCATGAAAGCTCTGGAGCCTCATTTATAACCTGATTCTATGATCAACCATGATTTTACATATAATGGATCCTATTTTGTGCTAACCCTTACACAAGGAATATACAACCCAAGTGTATAGCACATGCACATGATAAAATTCGCATAATAACTTTTCTTAGTATGTAAGTCCAATTTTTCATGTATTATCCCCTGATAAAAGTCAGGGCAGGCATGTTAGGGCAGGGCAGACACACACACACATTCACTTATAGGGCAATTCAGTCTCTCCAATTAACCTGACTGCATGTTTTTGGACTGTGGGAGGAAACCAGAGCTCCTAGAGGAAAGGGAGAACATGCAAACTCCGCACAGAAAGGACCCAGACCGCCCTGCCTGGGGATCAAACCCAGGACCTTCTAGCTGTGAGGCGACAGTGCTACCCACTAAGCCACCGTGCCGCCCTAAGTAAGTTATTTTCACTTATAATTAAACTGATTATAACAATGTTAGGACATATTTGAAGGGTTCAAAATGCCAATATTAGTTGTTAATATAAGTAAGTGAACAGTTAAGGGAGCTCATCAATAGCACATTACGCTAAGAGCACATTGTTTACCATTGATTACAATTACTTGGCCAGCTTATTGTTTGACTATGACTATGTGATTGTTTGTTTCTATCTGTCTATTCGTCCGTCTGTCAATGTTTGCCTCTCCACCTCTAGGTCTGGCTGTCTCCCTCTCTGTTTGATTATCCACTGGTCTGCTGGTTAATCTCTTTGTTAAGTCTATTGTCCCATCTGTATATCTGTCTGTCTTTTTGTTGGTCTTTGTCGGACTCAGAGAGTCCCAAGTCTCTGAATGTCTCATTTACATTTTCGGCATTTAGCAGACACGCTTATCTAAAGCGACATACAGTACTGTGACAGAATACTGTCTAAGCAATTGATGGTTAAGGGCCTTGCTCAAGGGCCCAGCAGTGGCAACCTGAAAGTCGTGGGGCTTAAACCAGCGACCTCCAATTACTAGTCCAGTATCTTATCCGCTAGGCTACAACTGTCTGTCTCCCCATCTGTCTATCTTTCTTTTTGTTAAACCTGCTTGTCTGTCTGTCTATACAAAGTGACAGTGGTAGCCTGTTGGGTAGCCTTGTGGGTTCAAATGTTTCTTCTGGTCAAACCTGTCTGCCTACATTTATATCTATTTATCTGTCTGTCTGTCTGTCTGTCTGTCTGTTCAACTGTCTCTCTATACAAATTGACAGTGGTAGTGTAGTGGTTACAGCGTTTGGCTATCAACTAAAAATGTCTATTAGTATATGCACATGTGTACAATAAATGCACATGTCTGTCTGTATGTTTATCTTGTTTTGTATGTCAATCATTAGGTGGGTAATATAGGCTTGAGTAGCCACTATGTGTGTGTCCTCCATTTACCCTTAATGTATAGACATGCAGAGCTTATTAGAAGTAGAAAGATGAACAGATCAGAAGAAGATTAAGCATTGAATAAGCGTCAGGACTATTTTGCATGTCTTTATGAATGAGGCTCCAGATCTGTTGATGCAAACCTACTACAATGTCAGTGTACATGGTAAGCTAGCTTGTACATGATATGCTGAATCAACATGGACTGACAAATGCAAAATCCATATAAGCAACCTGTATGAATAGTTACACATTACTTAATACATGCAAAATTTATAAGGATTTAGTTTTACTTTCTAAAATTCCTACAAATTTTGCATGAAAATGTATTGTTTTGAAGTGCCCGTGCATTTGACAACATACTGGATTCAGTGAGCATTTATAATGAGTACATGCATGCGCAGAATACCTGGCAACTCATGAGTTTAAATTCACAGTGAATCTGTACCCAAGAAGCTCTATGCTTTTAACTAAGGGATGATATGGATCAGTGGAAACTGAACAAACTCTTCCATGCTGTTAAATCTAATAAGGCAGTGTTTCCTCAAAAGTACATTTGATCTCATTTCATTCACAATCTCAGGGAGAGAAACAGGATAAGTATAAGTGGTGTATGAAAGTGTATAAGTATTACTATTTTAAGTATTATGACTTCACAAATCTCTTAAAGGCATTGAAACAGGCAATGAATCCCACTGACAAATGTGATTAAACCATTAAGAAAAAAAAAGAAAGTGATGTAACATAAAAGCAGCACTGAAAGTAAAAATTTGCACTTGCATCATAAAAAAGGAAACCTGTAAATATACATGATACATACTGTAGATAATTGGCTGCTTGGTTCTTGGATGGCAAAGCAGTCTAGCTAGCTATAGTCCACCACTGGCCTGGTCAGTCACTCAACAGACCTATCACCTTCTTGCAGCTATAACAGCTATAAACAACTCCTGTTGTTTGGTGGAGGTGCCAGCAAAAATGCTGAACAAATATATGCAGCACAGCATGTTAGTCTGTACTCGCTAAAGGCTCTCTTTGAGAATCCACCACTGACTGGTGAAAAAAAAGAAGCGGTTGGTGACTACAGGTCTGATGAGCATGTGTGTATTCTGCCTAAAAACCTTGTGTTATATATAAAACTGGCATATACTGTGTAGTAAGCATACAAATGATTTAATGTGCCATGTACATGGCAATATGAAAAGTGTGCTTCATTCACTGTATTTATTTTTTGTTTTATATATATATATATATATATATATATATATATATATATATATATATATATATACAGTATATATATACAGTATATATATATATATATACAGTGTATCACAAAAGTGAGTACACCCCTCACATTTCTGCAAATATTTCATTATATCTTTTCATAGGACAACACTATAGACATGAAACTTGGATATAACTTAGAGTAGTCAGTGTACAGCTTGTATAGCAGTGTAGATTTACTGTCTTCTGAAAATAACTCAACACACAGCCATTAATGTCTAAATGGCTGGCAACATAAGTGAGTACACCCCACAGTGAACATGTCCAAATTGTGCCCAAAGTGTCAATATTTTGTGTGACCACCATTATTATCCAGCACTGCCTTAACCCTCCTGGGCATGGAATTCACCAGAGCTGCACAGGTTGCTACTGGAATCCTCTTCCACTCCTCCATGATGACATCACGGAGCTGGTGGATGTTAGACACCTTGAACTCCTCCACCTTCCACTTGAGGATGCGCCACAGGTGCTCAATTGGGTTTAGTCCATCACCTTTACCTTCAGCTTCCTCAGCAAGGCAGTTGTCATCTTGGAGGTTGTGTTTGGGGTCATTATCCTGTTTTAAAACTGCCATGAGGCCCAGTTTTCGAAGGGAGGGGATCATGCTCTGTTTCAGAATGTCACAGTACATATTGGAATTCATGTTTCCCTCAATGAACTGCAGCTCCCCAGTGCCAGCAACACTCATGCAGCCCAAGACCATGATGCTACCACCACCATGCTTGACTGTAGGCAAGATACAGTTGTCTTGGTACTTCTCACCAGGGCGCCGCCACACATGCTGGACACCATCTGAGCCAAACAAGTTTATCTTGGTCTCGTCAGACCACAGGGCATTCCAGTAATCCATGTTCTTGGACTGCTTGTCTTCAGCAAACTGTTTGCGGGCTTTCTTGTGCGTCAGCTTCCTTCTGGGATGACGACCATGCAGACCGAGTTGATGTAGTGTGCGGCGTATGGTCTGAGCACTGACAAGCTGACCTCCCACGTCTTCAACCTCTGCAGCAATGCTGGCAGCACTCATGTGTCTATTTTTTAAAGCCAACCTCTGGATATGACGCCGAACACGTGGACTCAACTTCTTTGGTCGACCCTGGCGAAGCCTGTTCCGAGTGGAACCTGTCCTGGAAAACCGCTGTATGACCTTGGCCACCATGCTGTAGCTCAGTTTCAGGGTGTTAGCAATCTTCTTATAGCCCAGGATATCTTTGTGGAGAGCAACAATTCTATTTCTCACATCCTCAGAGAGTTCTTTGCCATGAGGTGCCATGTTGAATATCCAGTGGCCAGTATGAGAGAATTGTACCCAAAACACCAAATTTAACAGCCCTGCTCCCCATTTACACCTGGGACCTTGACACATGACACCAGGGAGGGACAACGACACATTTGGGCACAATTTGGACATGTTCACTGTGGGGTGTACTCACTTATGTTGCCAGCTATTTAGACATTAATGGCTGTGTGTTGAGTTATTTTCAGAAGACAGTAAATCTACACTGCTATACAAGCTGTACACTGACTACTCTAAGTTATATCCAAGTTTTATGTCTATAGTGTTGTCCCATGAAAAGATCTAATGAAATATTTGCAGAAATGTGAGGGGTGTACTCACTTTTGTGATACACTGTATATATATATATATATATATATATATATATATATATATATATATATATAATTTTTTTATTTTTTATTTTTTACAAAAATTTTGATAATTAGTGGTGGTATTTTTTTAAATTTATTTGTTTATTATTTATTTCTGCCCCACAATTCCATTGGTAAATGACCAGTGGGTAGGAGGCTGGGAACAGTTGCCAGGTCACCATTTTCCCAACAAATCAATTTATATTTTCATAGCAGTTCCTTTATCCTTCATCTCAAACTGAGTACATTTAGTAATTGCAATTGCAGTTATAGGTACAGCTTGCGTGATTAAATACATATTCATATTTTTGATGTTTTGTTTTTATACTTACTTTAAACACTCTGTTTTGCACACAGAATCGATTCTGGGTTTGTTTAGGGGAAGATGTCATGATTGAGGAATGCTGTTCACATACATCGATCAGGCATAACATTATGACCACCTCCTTGTTTCTACACTCATTGTCCATTTTATCAGCTCCACTTACCATAGGAGCACTTTGTAGTTCTACAGTTACTGACTGTAGTCCATCTGTTTCTATCCCTAGTGTGTGTTGTGCTGGTATGAGTGGATAAGACACAGCAGCGCTGCTGGAGTTTTTAAACAACTCACTGTCACTGCTGAACTGAGAATAGTCCACCAACCAAAAATATCCAGCCAACAGCGCCCCGTTGGCAACGTCCTAATGAAGGTCTAGAAGATGACCAACTCAAACAGCAGCAATAGATGAGCGATAGTCTCTGACATCTACAAGGTGGACCAACTAGGAAGGAGTGTCTAATACAGTGGACAGTGAGTGGACATGGTATTAAAAAAAAACTCCA
Source organism: Trichomycterus rosablanca (assembly GCF_030014385.1). Taxonomy (NCBI): domain Eukaryota; kingdom Metazoa; phylum Chordata; class Actinopteri; order Siluriformes; family Trichomycteridae; genus Trichomycterus; species Trichomycterus rosablanca. The sequence continues at coordinate 29,635,174 of NC_085992.1, forward strand.
GCAGCGCTGCTGTCTGATCCACTCATACCAGCACAACACACACTAACACACCACCACCATGTCAGTGTCACTGCAGTGCTGAGAATGATCCACCACCTAAATAATACCTGCTCTGTGGTGGTCCTGACCATTGAAGAACAGCATGAAAGGGGGCTAACAAAGCATGCAGAGAAACAGATGGCCTACAGTCAGTAATTGTAGAACTACAAAGTGCTTCTACTGTATATGGTAAGTGGAGCTGATAAAATGGACAGTGAGTGTAGAAACAAAAAGGTGGTTTTAATGTTATGGCTAATTGGTGTATATGCAGTCATTTCAAACAGGCTTGATTGCCTAACTTTAATGCAATGTCTAATGTTCTGTAAATCTTTGCAAAATAGAATATAAAATGTAAACCTCTGTTATTTTTATTTTTGATCATTTAAACATAATGCATCTTTATCTAATGCTTCGTTTATCCAGGGCAGGTTTATCCATATTACTCAGTTAAAAACATCCGAGGAGACTTACATAAAGCCCCAGACTTGTGTTGTTAGGCGGTAAATGGCTATCTCACATGCCCAAACATCTGACACACAAGTGCCAGTGTAAAAACAGCCAAATGTTTGATGCACATTGTGGCTGCATCGAGTCGCATTTTGCACTGGGTCTTCACACCTTTGCACACCAAGCTTTCAGTAAAAAAGAAGAATGTTTTGCATCTAGTCATTTTAAGAAATTACACAGGATGTGTATATTAACATGCTTCTTCATTAAAAAAAAGAACAGAATGGCAATGAATGGGAATGACTGGCTGAAAATATATTTCTTCCAGGCTTAACGTTTCAATCTTATCAATCTTTTGACAGATTTATGTAAACATAAAGTTAACTTTATTTGCACAGCTAATTTAGAAAATAGAGTCAGACTTTCTCGTAATAGACAAAGCATGACATCATGCTCCCTATGGATATGGAATTACATGTGTATATACAAATGGTCAGTAACCCTGTATATATCAATATATTTTTTCTGTTTATTCCATAAATCCCATTTCACATACTTTTCATACTAGTGCAAAATTTGTGCGATAATAGATTTATTTCCCCCCACACGGCAGTTAACAGTTCCATCAAGAACAAAGAGATTTCATTTTCCAATGAGTGCCGTAGCTTTAAGCCTTCGTCTCCTTTTTGGAAGTGTCCAGTGAAGTGAACTGTGCCACAAGTCCAGTCTTATTCATAGTTCTCATTTGTCTTCACTGAAGAAATTACTTTTTTCCAGCAACTTTGTGGCCTTTACAGACACTTCACCATTTGATTTGTTAGGGGTAAGAGACATGAAAAAGGGAGGCTTGGAGGGAAAAAAAAGATAAAAAAAAAAAAAAACAACGTTCACTCTATGTGTGCTGTTAGTGGTGCTGTTCCTTGCTTAGAGAAACATTGCAATTTCTCATCCCGATCCTGTACAGCACGCAATCATTGTTTCATACAAAAGATTTGTTTCTTTGATATTTGTCAGTCTTTTCCTTTTGGTGGCTTTTAAAAAGCCGTCACTGATTTTTATCTGAAATCATCAGCAGTAAAGAGAAGTTCACGTCCCTAACAAAGTGCGCTCGGTCAAGAAGAAGCTGGCATGTGGTTCCCAACTCCTGGAGCCGTTAACCAAGGCTATACCACTGTGCACACCGTGTTGAGTGTCGTGTCGAACCTCACAGCTTTGGCCTCAGTTGGCTTCATGTTGGTGTCGTACATGGGGTTCTCGAACGATGCCTGGCCATTTGTGTTCTCGTGCCCTGCATAGCCATTGTATTGGACTTTTGGTCTCGTTCTGTCAAAGAAGAAAGATTAATTCTCTTAAAACTGAGAGGTGTCAACAGTTCAAGCATGCACATCTGTCTGAAAGGCATAGTTAAAAAATATATGTCAGTTGTTATATGAAGGTAAATTGCAAACTGGACTCATACTTGTGAATGCAAAAGACAGGTAGAAACACAATGGGTCTGTTTGAAAACCTAGTGAGCTACCTTGCTGTCTACTGTCTAAGTAGAGAGGATTCTAATAAGTCATCGACTTATAAGACAGGTTATTCGAACGCTCTACTTAGACAGCAGAAAACAGTTTTCACTTACTAAGCTAACACAGTGAGCCTCATGCCATTCAAACCAATGGGATGAGGTGGCACAATGGTTAAACTGTCACTGACAAGCCTGAATTTGCTAATAAATGACACTTGTACATCTTTATACAAATTAAAAATAAATGAAAATGTATTTACATTTGAAAAGAACTCGGTTTGTTGCGCTGCATTCGTCTGCCATATTTGTAATTTTTTTGTGAAAAAAGTTGTGCCGCACTGAATGCTGGGATTGCCTTCGCCACTAAGGAAGCATTGGATGCTCCAGTCAAAATACCATTCAAATTTGAGGTACCTTACTAGTCAGCATTTTAAGTTATCCAATAATTCGAACAGCATTCTTCTCAGGAGTGCACATAGGATGACTTAAAATGCGTCTATGTAGAGAGCTCACTAGGTTTTCGAACACACCCAATGTTTCTATCCGCCCCCAAGATTTTAAACTACAGAAGACTTTTTGACTACATAAATAACTATTTACACCATAAAGACTGCTTTCTTCTTTGAATTACTTCAATCCTGTTTTTTAAAGCCTACCACCTCCAAAAAAGAGCTAACAAATAATATAAAAATGTAATAATTATATCAGTCAGTCAGTCATTTTTACTGATTTAGTACAGGTCAGCGTGGGGGGAGTATGGTGCCAGTCAGAAACACTATCTGCAAGGCAGAAATACAGACTGGAAAAGGCACAATTCTCCCACACCTAGAGGCCATTTGAGGCAATGTGTTTTGGAAGGTAGAAAGCAATTGGAGAATTCAGAGGAAACCCATGCAGACACAGGATAACATATTAAAGTGCTTTTACATAGGTTGGCCCTGAGGCAAGAATGCATGTATCATGAAGAATTCTGTTTTGACATTACATATTATAAATGCTTTTATGACATTTGATATGCAGCCCATCATTACCAGTTTACTGCAATGACTACAATGTTATATTATGTATATTACGTAAACATTTGAGATAACAGGGTTATGACATGCTTTTGTCAAAGTAATGATGGAAAGTTTATCATGTCATAAATATACTTATTTATATTTATATACTTATATTAAAATTACTTTAATTAAGATCAGTACTTTTTTATCTAGAGCTGATACATATGTTGCTTACGAAAATAAAATATGCAATATCTGAAGTCTATATTCTACTTAGAGCTGAGCTATTTTGAACTTTAATTTAAATACAGTAGTTAATAGTCTTACATGTACTAATATATTAATATACAGAAGCTAATACATTGCTGTGCTAGCCTTTGCCTTAGAAACAGCTTTATTCTTTTGTCATTTCTAATCTTTCGGCTGGACTACTGCAACTCCCTTCCTGGAAGGTGCTCCCATGTCCACTATTAAACCCTTGCAACTTATTTAAAATGCAGCTGCTCTCCTGGTTTTCAACCAACCTAAACACTGCCACATCACCCCACTGCAGCATTCTCTTCACTGGCTTCCTGTAGCTGCACGCATTCAGTTTAAAACACTGATGCTCACCTACAAAGCCAAAAATGGACCAGGTCCAAGTTACTCTAAAGAACTAATCACACCCCGCTCTGTACCACACAACCTCCGAACCACTAGTCTCGCTCAGCTTGATCCTCCACCCAGAACTTAGGGGAGACCAGCATCAAAGCTCCTCTCTGTACTAGCACACAAGTGGTGGAACAAACCTTCTTCTGACTGTCCGAACATCCGAGTCTCTCAGCGTCTTCAAAAGATGAATAAAAACCCACCTCTTTACTAAGCACTTAAGCTGAGAACTAATATGTACCTGCTATTTCTCTTATTTATTTCTTTTTCAGCAGATTTGTGTTATTGGACTGTTGTTTACTTAAACTTGAGTAGGAAAATGTTTACTGTGGAAGCAATTCTGTAAGTCGCTCTGGATAAGAGCGTCTGCTAAATGCCGAAAATGTAAATATTCCTGAAATACAAGCTCTTTAATAGTTAGTAGTGAAACTACTAATGTAAAGCTTTATTACTATTTATTTCATATAGTCTGTCTGTAGTGTTTTTTTTTCCACTTTCTACCAATAAAACTTTATACAGCCACAACATGACACCCACTCACAGATAGTCAGCCTTGTTAACCTTTCTACAATGGCACCTGTCAAGGGGTGTTGAAGTTTGTGTAGCAGGAACAATGGGCAAGTGTAAGGATTTGAGTGATTATAACAAGGACCAAACTGTCATGGCTAGAATCCAAAACGGCAGATCTTGTGGTGTGTTCATGGCATGCAGTCGTTAGTATCTACTAATTAGTCCTGGGAAGGACAAATGGTGAACCTTCAACATAGTTTTGTGTGCCCAGTCTTACTGATAAATGTGGCTAGCCTGTATAGTCCAATCCCACAGAAGAGCTACTGTGGTACAAACTGCTGTAATGCTGTAATGCTGGCTATGATAGAACGGTGTCAGAATCCTCATAGCGCTTTCCCACTAAAATAACTCTGTTCAGGTTTCTTTAAACCTTGGTGTTTTTTAGAGAACCGGCCCACGTTTCCACCAGTTTTTGGGAGCCAAGCCTGCTTCATCACCTGCTGTTGTGTTGTTTTACTTTTAAATTCGTGTTATGCAGTTTAAGGTACTGAGAATCAGCTTCTCAGGAGAGTTGAAAAAGCTTAACGTAAAAAAAGCGTAACACTAAATTTCTCTCAGTTACTGCTTATAAGAGCTCTGTACTGCTGAAATTTCTCGATTGTTGTTTTAGTACAACAAGCAACGTAAAACTTTATTTTTTACATTAAGTGTTTTTCGTACTGTCTGGGTCGCTTTTACAACATCATATCAAACAGTTTGTCTCATTAAAGGCTCTTTAAAAATATCAGTGGCTCAAAATGTCTCAAAATTAAATCAGGCAAACTTTAAAAAATTGAAGTGCAGCGACAAGCTCCATAGGAAACAACGGCACATGCTTCTCATTTGAAAGCACCCAAACCTCTACAACTTGACACATCCACAGATGATGTCACGGTTTGTGCTGAAAAACCAAGTATTCTGTGGTGGCAGCTGTGAACGCAAGTTTGCTGTTTGGAACCTCTTTTTTTGGTGGAAGCATGCTGAACCGGTTCAAAATTAAGTTCGTGAACCAGAACCGAGCCCGTTCCGCGTAGATAGAAAAAGGGTAACAGTGCATTGCAGCTTGCTGAGTATGTGACTGCACAGACTGCATAGCCCCCAAATTCCTCAGATTTTATTAACTGAGCATCTGTAAGATGTTCTGGACAAACAAGTCATACTGTATCCATGGAGGCCCCACCTCATAACTTAAGAAGACCTAAATAATCTGATGCTATCAAATTGGTGCCATATACCAGAGTACACCTTCAGAGGTCTTGTGGAGTCCATGCCTAGATGGGTCAGAGCTGTTTTGGTGGTATGACGGGGACCATCACAATGTTAGGCAGGTGGGTTTAATTTAGGCTGAACACTGTATATATTCCTCCCTAAATATAGCTAATCAATCAAACAAATGTCTTTTGATTTTCCTTAAACTTTTCCATTGTTTAGAAAAATGTAAAGCAAGTCCCAATGTGGATCTGTCAACCAGGGTTAGGTGAGGAAGATATATTATATTAAAACCTTATGTTTTGTAAGATTTACTTTATTTGCTCATTTATTCATCCTTAGTTTGTTTATTAGGATTTTAACGTCATGTTTTACACTTTGGTTACATTCATGACAGGAACGGTAGTTACTCATTACACAAGCTTCATCAGTTCACAAGGTTATATCAAACACAGTATTGGACAATTTAGTATCTCCAGTTCACCTCACTTGCATGTCTTTGGACTGCGGGAGAAAACTGGAGCATCTGGAAAAATCCCATGCGGACACGGGGAGAACATGCAAACTACACACAGGAAGGACCCAGACTGCCCCAACAAAGGGATTTAACCCAGGACCTTCTTGCTCTGAGGCGACAGTGCTACTCACTTAGCCACCGTGATTCCTCCTTAGTAACAGCTTTATTCTGTTTGGCTCACAGTAGCTCCTTAGCCTACCTGAAACACTGACTATACACTCAGTCACACCGGAAAGCAATTTAGCAGCCAATCCACCTTAAGCATGTTTTCGGAGGGTTACCACAAAACAAACACAACACATACAGTGATGGAAAATTAGGTCTAAACCAAGGTCATCAGGACTCAATACCCAATATACCGCCTAATCTGGGTTCTAGCAATTAGGATGTGTGAGCAGATATTTAAAGTTCTTTTTTTAAAAGTATTTAAAAAGCTGAGCTTTTCCAGAAAAAAAGTAAGGTTAAATGTTAAAGATGCCTGGGAGCACTGAGCCTTGTGAATTCCCACTGCAGAGCCTCATGTTTGAGCAGGAGCCTATTAACATGAGTGAAAATACCTCGAACCACTAACTCTGTTTAAACTACTGTCGGTCTCTTCTGGAGCGTGAAAGTGAGTGCAAGCTTATTAGGCCTGCTGGCCAAAATTATTATGTATTACATGCAGGAAAAACAGGGACCATCATGAAAAAGGAGGCAACTGGGACCAGAGCTGTGGCCAGGAGCCAGAAATCAGGAAAAAATATATTATGTAACATATAATGCCTCTTGCCATAAGAAATGATGTGGAGAATTTTCTCTCGCAAACCACCTATAATTATGGCCCAAAATAATACAGTTGTGGAAAGGTCACTGCTTCTTTAATTCGTGGAAAGTTAGAAAACTGTAACTGATGGCCCACTGCCCAGATGCACTCTGACATGATTTATAGTCACAAACAAATTGTATGATAATGCAAATAAATGACCTGCATCTTGAAGCAAATTTCAAAACCCTCCCTCACTTTCTCGCTTTTACCCTCCATCGACCCGGCTAGGAGCACAAAGGCTGCGTCACACTTCAAAGAATCTTTAAAGAACCCGAAAGTTCACACAGAAATAGCAATTTGGTCATACATTTGCACAAAATGAATAAAGGAATGGATTTAGAAAGTCAATTAGGGAGACAAAGATTTATTAACATTCACAACAGTGTTATTATACCGTAGTTTAGATTGTTGTATGAGTTTGGATCTATACATAATTTGTTTTCTTTTCAAACTGAGCTTTTGTAAATCATTCTTATTATTATTGTTATTAACATTTATTACTAGATTATATTTTTTCCATTAATTTACTGTATGTATTTTTGCTTCAGTTATATGAGGGATCCTCAAAAAGTTTCCGCACCTTTATATTTTGGTTGGAAACAGTGAGGGCAGGAGGAGCAGTAATTGGTCGTGTGTAAGAGACTGAAAGAAAGCTTTTAGGTCGGATTTAGCGGCATCTGATTTCCACCTTTTTGAACTGCTCAGAGAAGCTTTAAGGGGAAGAAGATTTATCAGTGCTCAACCAAAAAAAATATTTTGCTGGCGCTATTAAAAAGTTGGTACGACTCTGGGAAGGATGCATTAGAAGGTGACTATGTAGAAAATTGGGGTAAATTGTTTTTGAAATTCCTAATAAGTAAAGTTAAAAAGTGCAGAGACTTTTTTTTTTATTATGGGGTTCCGGGTTTGATTCCCATGTGGGTCCTGTCTGTGTAGAGTTTGCATGTTCTCTCCATGTCTGCACAGGTTTCCCTTGACATTCTTCCACAGTCCAAAGACATATAAGTAAGGTGAATTGAAGATACAAAATTGCCCTTGACGGTGTTTGACATTGAATGTGAACTGATGAATCATGTGTAACCTGTAACCACCTGTCCCATCATAAATGTAACCAAAGTGTAAACAAACCAACAAATAACATAAAACAAGCATGTTATGGGGGGCAGACTGTACTTTTGTAATAAGTTTATATTTTATGTTTTTAATTGGTTAAACTAATTACAGTAACTCTTCTCTACAGTATTACATTAAGATCATATTTGTCATGGTAAAAAATAGCTAAAAGGTAATCAGACATTTGAGCAAATACATTGTTATATGCATTATGTTTAATATAACAAAAAAATCTACGTCCAGTAAAAGCAACTTGCATAGAAAAACAGCTACAGATCCAGTAGAGCAGAAATGTAGAAGACAATTAGAAATGAACAGCAAATACTGTATTTTTCATTCCATAACCTTAAATTTCTCTATTTATAGACCATTCTCATTATGCCTCAGCAATGCCGCCTTAAGGAATACAACATGAATATAAATAAAATAAATAAATAAAAATATACTGACCCAGCCCCAATAAAAGGTCACTAAAGGTTAATTAAACAATAAAATATATGAAATGTGTACTGGAACTTGTCTACTTGTATTGCCTCAATTTGCATTAATTTCACCCATTCTAGACTTTGAAATAGAAATTATTTAAGTTACTAACTTATTAGAGCTGTAAACCTGCATAACACACAACAAACTGGAGATCACAAAGCTTTGTTTAGCTGGTTTCATGTTAAACTAAAACTCAACTTGCACAAATGTTAATTGTTAAAGTTAATTGACTAATATTGAAGTTACTGCAGTTAATTCTTAAAAAAAAAAATTTAATATTTAATTAGTTTTAGTGTTTGATAAGAAAAATTGCACTTTATTTTAATTAACAGAAGTGTTTTTATTTTTTTTATTTAACAATATCATTCCAGGCGCACACACACACACACACACACATCCCAAACAACGTCCACTTGCACTTCCTCTGATGAGATGAGTGAAAAGAAAAGTTAGATGATGGCAATGTGGTAGTAGAGAGCTCGTTGCCTAGAGATTCAACTTCTCAGGTCTTACCTGGAGCCGGCCCTGATTACGTCTTTGGGTCTCTCACTGTCATCTGTCTCTTGTGATAGTGCCCTGCCAATTTTTTATTCGTTTTAATATTGGGGACATTTTCACCCATCATTTTTTTTAACTGTATGTCACATTTATCTGTCGCTTGGTTTGGTAAATTTAAGAAAACTCCAATGCCTCTTTTTTATTTTATTTTAAACAATGTTTTACTAAGAACACAATGTAAACTGGGGTAATGCTGCAAATTGGCCACAATCACTAAGTGGGCACAGGAGTTTCCCAATTGTATAGCAAAACAATACAGCATAATATCCAGCATAAACCAAACATCATAAACATGTGCTTACCTGTGCTTGTAGAGGTAAAAGGCAAACCCTGATAAAATGAGAGCAAAGAACGGGACTAATATGGCAGCTGCCACTGAGCTGCTGTTCGTGCCATAGTATGGATTAGAGGGATCCAGATCTGTCGTGACAAGACCTACAATTGTAATAAAAGACACATGTGAGCATGTAAAATGCAAAAAATAAAGGAATATGTGATTTGTTAATTTTATTATTTCTGTCCTATTAAAATTTACATTATGTTATTTAACTGACAAAACTATGTTTCAACTCACTAAAATTTGATGCCTACAACAGACATAAAAAGTTCAAGTAAGGGCAAAAAAAAAAGTGAGGTTTGTACAATATTTAAGCTGCACCACTTATGCAGGTGCATTAGTAGCAGGTAAGAGGGTATCATGGTTGAGTATAAATAAGGAACCACCAAAGACTCTATGCAAGTACTTGTGACAGAAAAATGTTAATTTACACAAGAAGTATAAATACATGATTAATTACTACTTAGAAAATGTAGATATGCTTATGGCATTTTGCCGGTAGTCATTTTTCAAGAACACTGCTACAATAGAATGTTACATGTACATGATGTACATGATAAGAAGTGCATCAATTGCATTGTTTGACGTCCAAAAGCCAGTTCTAGCTGATTTAGACAAGTTCCTATGTTAACTGTGGAATCTTCCACTGTCCTACAAGGTCACCAACAAGATGTATAAGGATGTTTTGTTATTAATATTGTTATCGCATCCACAGAGCCTCTGTGTGAGAGTCTGTCGGGGTGATTCTTCTCTGCAGACAAGATTAAAACTTTTCTACTCACAATCCAGTCTTTGAGGTATTTTATTAAAGGTTTTACCACCGCACTTCAAGCTAAACTGTGGTAGTAAACTAAAAAAAATTCTCAATGCAAAAATTGCATATAATTTTGGTATTTAATTGTCTACTGTACCTGATATTGTGAAAATATTCAGGTTATTCGGTGAGATATCAGTCTTAGAATTCCACAAAACTAACAATTAGATTCCTTAGTTTTCAAAAGTGGAACTGATAGAAAAAAATGATGTAAAAGTGGTAAACGTCCCTCTGTCTCAATTTATTTCAGGCTGTTGCAGGCATCAAATTCTACATATTTTTTTTAGTTTTCAACATACCAAAAGTTATTTTAGAATTTAGAATTTTAGCATTTAGAATCTTCTTTTTTAACGTTTGTCAGTTAAAAAATAGTTCGAAGAATTAACAATTCAGAGACTTTGGTTTTCGTCCTTTGGAATCTGTCACATGCAGTAATGTTTGTATTATTTGTATTATTTCTTGGTACTATTTTACTGTTAGCCATAAGGCCAAGGATTTACATGTACAAATATGTGCATGAATCATGCAGACAATTATTTTATTATTCTAAATAAATTAGAGACAAAATACAAACATTAGGTTTTTAGTGCATATTCAATTTCTAGCTCTGTTAGAATATGACATTTCAAAAATAAATAAATAAAAGCAGATTGACTCACCTGACCTTTAACATACACCACACGTCATGCAACACACATGTGAAACTGAACTACTATTTAAGGCTTTTCCTCATGTCATTGCGAAAAATCTATGCTTAGCATTTTCTGTAATATTAATAACTTACCAATTAACAAAACAACATTTTATAAAAGTATAAAATACAATATTTAAATGAATAAAGCGAAGTCTGATTTTAAGACTTGTAACTAATGTTAGCCTTCTGCTGGACAGACGGGTAGGTGAACGGATCCTCCTAGTAATTGTTGACACATACAAACCCAAGCTAAAGATTTTATTAATTATTTTACCTAACAATGATACATTGTACATTGTAATGACTGTTTAACGAGTAGTCTAGTTGTAAAACCAATGCAAACTCTTAAAGTAAATCAGAAACATTACACAGTGGGCTACATAGTTCCAAATTAATGTTAGACTAAACTGGGGTACTGATACCTTACAGCAAGAACTTAGATTTATTGTTGTCTCCAAAAATTTTAAATTCAATTGATTTTCATTCTGTATTATTATCAGAAATTGTTAACAGTGATAGCTAGATTTAAAGCAACAAACTACAAATAAACACAAACAACAGTGCCTTACGCATGTAACATATGAAGCATGCTGAAATGTTTTAAGGTGGACTTTTCCTTTATGGATCACCTTAACAAAAATCTAAATAAAATAAATTCATGATTGGCACTTTAGTGGTCTTTTTACCTTGTCTTGTCAGCTGAAACTTGCCAAAGTCCTTATTGTGGATATGTCCTTGGTAAACAAACATTTTCCTTTCAGACTCAGCTGTCACCTGGATCAGAAGAGACAGGAACAAAGACAGAAAATGACACAAAGTCACATCCAAAGGTGTTTATGCAAGCTTTTGCGTGACTGAATTTCATTTGGAAAAAAAGAATAAATAAAAAAGACTAAATAATAATAATAAAAAATACAGTCCCAATTGGTCTAAAAGATACAAAATAAATATTTTTAAAGAATTTTTCGTAATGTCTACGTTTTTATTACTTTGTGTGCATGACAGAAATATACTGTACTGTTCTAAAAATTACAACTTCAATAAAAGATCCTGTGGTACATACATAGCCATCCATTGCCCAGTTGTCATTTTTGAATTTAGAGAAGTACTGTTCTCTTGGGCCTTGTATCAGGTAGACTTTCAGTAGTAGGTGATTTTCCTCTTTCTTGTAAGTGCCTGCACAAAATAAACATTGCTTTTGTCAGTTTTCACAAGCAAATATTATTGTAATTTATTATTTCTGTTCTTCATCTCTGATTATACTGTATTTGTTGGTTATAAAGCCTCTGTTTGGTGTATTGTCTGGATAAAAAAAATAATTATGTGCTCATGTAACCATATCCCAAAAACATACAGAATTTTGATTGGCAGCTCTTTATTACTCCTAGGTGTGAGTGAACCCCAAGCTGCTCCACATAACTTCTAATCCTAACTATTCTCCTTTCAAATCCCCAAAACACACCAGCAGAGGGACTGGCTACTATAAACTGATCTTACATTGAATTAATTTTTTTACACATTGCATTTCTATTTGCCTTCATTATAGCGTTTTGAAATATAGGCTCACCTGAGAGTTTGATCTGCACCCCACTTTGTTCCAAAAGAGTAACATTGACTCTGCTTGTTGTGGCATTGAAGGCATTGACCGTGATTGTGGCAGTCTGCCTTTTGCCAAGGTACTCATAGAATCCTGTCCAGCCAGAATTTAAAGAAAACACATCTGCTGGAACTGAACACATGGAGATAATTAAATAAATAAATAAATATAATAGGCAAAGTATTAACATGCATAAAGATGCCATACAACGTCATTGTATTGTGTAAATATAAACACATTTAGACTTTTTCTGATTTGTGGTTGTAGTACAGGACATCAATTAAGTGCAAATTTAGTTTAGTGAAGAGTATAACAATGTTTTTAAGCGTACAATACTGTAAAAGTGCATTTTAACCCCGATGTTTAGGTAAAGAGTTTCAAAGTTTAAAGTGCATATAGTTCCATAAGCTATAGTGGAGCTAGCTAGCTAGTGGAGTATGAATGATCTGGAGTGTAAACTAGCTCTGCAACAGCTCAAAGTGTGTCTTTCTTTTACTGGTGTTGAGTGTAGTAATGTGTCTGTAAGCAGTTAACTGTCCAGTATCTGACTGCGAGTGTGATGAGTCTGTGGAGTACAGTCAGTGAGAATCATGTTCTGAGGTTGGACGTTCTGGTGGGAGCTGCTGGTGTAATTAGTTAAACAGCTTGCAGATAATAACTGTCTTTTACACTCCTATTTAACAGCCAGAATCCTAAAGAATATTGCTTTAGGAATAACATTCACTCCCCTACTCATTCATCTCTTGATTACACCAAGAGGAATTCAAGTAGTGTGTAATTAAGTCCAGACGTCTAGGGCCACTACTTTTTAGTGTTATTTATAACACAATTTTAAGAGGTTGTGGTATTTAAGGTTTCAGGACTGTTTGTTTTTACATATTTATTTCTTTTGTAAATAAACACAAACTTTTAATGGATTTTGATGCCTGTAGAGGCATATTTACCACTGTTTTTTAACCTTTAAAATTAAATACAGTGGTATCTTGTAACTCAACGTCCCCTAAACTGAAAATCTTTCAAACTTGACACCCTTTGTTGAGAAATTTGTATCCTTAAACTCCTTAAAATGTTTACCTTTGTTCAGCGCTTGGCTTGAGCGGTGCAGTAAGACGTTATCAAAGTGCGAATATGAGACGAATCTGCATTTGTGTGGAATGACTGTTAAAGCCAGTCTGAAAGCGTCCACATGTATCTGTGTTTAGCTGGATTTTTCTCCTGTTTCACTTTTAAACTTTATTGATTTAACAGTTTTCAATTGTATTTCAGTGTTTTTATATTATATTTGTGTTATTTTCGGTGTATAAGTGTCAAAAACAACCCTATTATTTTACATTAGCCTAAAATATATGTACAGGGGTTGGACAAAATAACTGAAACACCTGGTTTTAGACCACAATAATTTATTAGTATGGTGTAGGGCCTCCTTTTGCGGCCAATACAGCGTCAATTCGTCTTGGAAATGACATATACAAGTCCTGCACAGTGGTCAGAGGGATTTTAAGCCATTCTTCTTGCAGGATAGTGGCCAGGTCACTACGTGATGCTGGTGGAGGAAAACGTTTCCTGACTCGCTTCTCCAAAACACCCCAAAGTGGCTCAATAATATTTAGATCTGGTGACTGTGCAGGCCATGGGAGATGTTCAACTTCACTTTCAAGTTCATCAAACCAATCTTTCACCAGTCTTGCTGTGTGTATTGGTGCATTGTCATCCTGATACACGGCACCGTCATTGGATGCACATGGTCCTCCAGAATGGTTCGGTAGTCCTTGGCAGTGACGCGCCCATCTAGCACAAGTATTGGGCCAAGGGAATGCCATGATATGGCAGCCCAAACCATCACTGATCTACCCCCATGCTTCACTCTGGGCATGCAACAGTCTGGGTGGTACGCTTCTTTGGGGCTTCTCCACACCGTAACTCTCCCGGATGTGGGGAAAACAGTAAAGGTGGACTCATCAGAGAACAATACATGTTTCACATTGTCCACAGCCCAAGATTTGCGCTCCTTGCACCATTGAAACCGACATTTGGCATTGGCACGAGTGACCAAAGCTTTGGCTATAGCAGCCCGGCCGTGTATATTGACCCTGTGGAGCTCCCGACGGACAGTTCTGGTGGAAACAGGAGAGTTGAGGTGCACATTTAATTCTGCCGTGATTTGGGCAGCCGTGGTTTTATGTTTTTTGGATACAATCCGGGTTAGCACCCGAACATCCCTTTCAGACAGCTTCCTCTTGCGTCCACAGTTAATCCTGTTGGATGTGGTTTGTCCTTCTTGGTGGTATGCTGACATTACCCTGGATACCGTGGCTCTTGATACATCACAAAGACTTGCTGTCTTGGTCACAGATGCGCCAGCAAGACGTGCACCAACAATTTGTCCTCTTTTGAACTCTGGTATGTCACCCATAATGTTGTGTGCATAGCAATATTTTGAGCAAAACTGTGCTCTTACCCTGCTAATTGAACCTTCACACTCTGCTCTTACTGGTGCAATGTGCAAATAATGAAGATTGGCCACCAGACTGGTCCAATTTAGCCATGAAACCTCCCACACTAAAATGACAGGTGTTTCAGTTTCATTGTCCAACCCCTGTAGTTCCACGGTACCATAGAACATATTAACAGGTTTCCTATACATCCTTATGGGAAAAAAATACCTTGAAACTCAATGGCTATTAAACGCAATGCCACTCCCAGAACCAATTGACGTTGAGTTTCAAGGTACCACTGTATACTTTTAATAATTTGGGAACTAAATATTGTAATTGTTACCATTTTGCAAGTGACAATTCTTGCTTGATACAAGACTTATTGATTCCCCTCTTCATGATGCCCAATGCATTTTCAGTGGGAGGCAGATTTGAACTACACTACATTGTGTGTACAAAGCCACACTGTTGTAGCATGTGCAAAATAAGGCTTGCCACTGTCTTGCTGAAATAATCAAGGACGTCACCTTGATGGCAGCATATGTCTCTCTAAAATCATAATACAGTATATGCCCCTGCATCAGTGGTCCCCTACCAATGGATATCATATATTGACTTTTTGCTAATAAAAGTCTTATGGTCAGACAAAATGATTGTTCTTCTGTGTTTGGCAATGAGAGAACATAGATTAATGTCACCACCGCCCAATTTTCTACTGTCTTTTGGTGCATCTGAGCTAGGGCACTGGGAACTTGGCAGCATTTTTGCATAGAATTGATGTATGGCTTTCTCTTTAAATAATAGAGGTTGCACTTGACTGTGGTAGGTTTGTGTATATTATATTATATATTGCATTAAAAATCTATTGACTGGGCGCTCAGGTGGCACAGCAGTAAAATACGCTAGCACACCAGAGCTGGGATTTTTAATACATTGTATCGAATCTCAGCTCTGCCATCCGGCTGGGCGCCTACATGAACTCGCCTCGTGCAGGTGAAAAGATCCAGTCGGTACTGCACATGTGTCAGACGGGGCGTGTGTCAGTTGCAAAGCTCCTCAGTCAGCAGTGGAGGGTTGTTTCGGTAGAGGTGAAACGTAATGCAATCAGGGTAATTGGATGCAACTAGATTAGGGGAGAAAATTGGGGAAAATCTTGACTGTCTATTATTTTTCGATAAAGGCACACCTTTTATATAGTATGTGTTTACCCTGAGAACATACATTCATTCATTCTTCATGATCAAGATGGGTCTGACTCACTGGGCGAATGGCAGACTATTAAATTTTTTTTTGTCTAATTAGTTTGTTCGTCGACATTTACTTATTTTTAACATCTAGCAAACAAGTCATTGTGAGTTTGCTATGGAAACAGTGTGTGTGTGCATGTTCAGCACAATTTTAATAATAGACTTGGAAATTTGGACTGTACAATTGTGAACACAGAACCTTCTGTAAGGAATATAGAGTATGACAACAACATTATTTATTTTAGGAAAGGAGTGTTTGGCAGTACAGTGTGTATTAAGGTGACCTTATCAGGTTGAAATTTGCAAATTCTGCAGCACATGGCAATAGCTAAAAAAGGTTACATACCTCGAATCTTGTTTTTCTGTATATCCGGGTCCCCCTTTGATTTGGGGTTTATTTTTGGTCCAACTAGGAGACAGAACAAATAATTGCTAAGTTGACATTTGCAGGTGCAACTTGGACAATTTTGTCCTGACAAGCATGTACAAGAATAATGACAGGATGAAACATTAATGGGTACATTTGAATGTTTTATATTACTTCTATATTTTCCTGCATCCAACCTTACCATTTAAAATCTAAATCAGACTAAAACTAATGTATTAAGTTAGTTTAGAAATATAATGCTGATGGTGTTTTGCTGTCTTTGATACAATAGTGCTGAGCTGTTTTGTCAATAAATGACATTACACTACAGTTACAGTGGTGTTTTTTAAGTACAAACAGCTCCAAACATGATAAGTAAAATTGGTTTGTGTCATTGTTTACCTACCCATACTCACTTTCTACTAGCATGAAGTAATTATAATTATTATTATTTATTATTAGTAGTAGTAGTAGTAGGAGAAGGAGTAATAGTAGTAGGAGGTCCTTTCTACATCGCCTCTTTATTTGAAATCATAAAAAACTATGATATTGCCCAAAGAAACATCAGTAAAAATACAATACCCTTTGTTAAGCATTATTTCATTAATAGAAAGAACAAAATTACTGAAATACTGATTATATCACTGCTTCAAGCCCTGCTTAGCTGACACTGTTGGGCCCCTGAGCAAGGCCTTTTAATTGCTTGCATTAAATCCATGTCATAATTGTAAGTCACTTCAGAATAACATGTCTGAAAAATGCAGTAAATGTTATCCGGCTAGTACCTTTGGGAAAAAAGTATTTTCCCTCTAATCCATCTTTCTGTAATTTAATATTATTTTTTTATCATTGCTGAAAGTCTTTAAATCTACAATTCTACAGCAGTAACTTTATGATAGCAGAGCCATGGAGCTTTACAAAACACTGAGTACATTTTCAGCATTTAGCAGATGCCTTAATCCAAAACAACTTACAACTGAGATTGTATACACTGCAAGCAACTGAGGGTTAGGGGCCTTGCTCAAGTGGCAACCTGGTAGATGTGAGGCTTGAACCAGTGACTGTCCAGTTACTAGTCCTGTACTGTAACCGCTGAGCTACCACTGCCCAAATTAACAGCTTAGAGTTTGAAGCTTCATCCCAAAAACAGATCAGTTTATTAGCTTTTTAAAAAAGTAAATATCATCTACACTGGAATCAAAGACTGCAACTAAACCCCTTCTATAATTTTATATTAGTCTTTTACACTGCTGTAACAGAATTTTTTTTAGCAAAGAATTGCTTCAAGTCTAAATCTCAAAAATTAATTAACATGCAACCTGAACTAAGAGCTATAACTTTGTTAGACTGATAGCTGTACCACTTGTAACCCCACCACTGCTCAACACTGCTGATTCGCCAATTCCTGACATTTAGTTTTCCTTTTAAAATACTGGTATGTTTCAATAAACAACCTGTTAATATTTAGCTGAATAAGTAAAATATTTTGTATTTGTATTAAGTAAATTAACCTTGTGATCATGGTTAACATTCAACCAAATGCAACATTTTTGGAACATATAACCTGGTGTTAAAGTGTTTGTGAATTTTATGAAACTACTATGCTATCTTTTTGTAGCTCAGCACCCTGCAAGACGTTTGAAAAAGAAAAACAACTATGCCAATCACATACATTCACCCAACAGCTGAAGTGCCTGGAATGCTTTATACATACATTTCATGGGTTAACATTTCCATTAAACTTGAATTCTCACTGCACAGACATGAGTCAGTACCTTTGCAGAGAGGAGGCTTTCCTGACCACCGCCCATCTGGCCTGCATGTCCTGTGCTCAGATCCCCCGGCCAGAAAGAAGCCATCCTGACACATGTACATAAGCGTGTAGCCTAGTGTAGGCAGGTCAATGGCCCTCACATCCACGTGAGTTGGTGTCTCTGGCTGTCGGCAAGCATGAGCTATGTAAAAGAAATTTAAACAAGAAGAAATGAAATTTGATTTTTTTTTTTCTTGCAGCACAAGATAAGCTGCTGGGCTAAATAAAAAATGTGGAATAGGATTTACGTGCTGCTATCTTACATAATATATGAATAGGGTCCTACTAAATTCACAGAAAAATGTGCTTAATTTCACTGACCATGATCTTCAAAAATTACACCCATAAATTAAATGACAGAATAAATGGAAGCTTCAATACACAGCACAGCCTACCTTAATAGTTAACAGATGAAAATTCTTGTCCAAGTTTTCAGTTACCTGAATAGTATTTTTAGCTGCTCTAAACTTTGACATCTTGGACATTTTGACTACCCGATTACTAATGTAACTGAGCATCCTTAGAGTTTACTGAATTTATAAAGAAATAAATAAACTGTACATAGACAAATTATCGGGGACATAATACTTTAATGGCTTGTTCTTTCGAGGCGCAGCACCTACAAAGAGATGATCATGTGTGTAGAGAAGCACACTTTTCCATTGATTTTGGAATCCCCAAAGGGACAAAATACACCCAATACGTGAACACATACATTAAACATTGTCAGCACACTACACCACAGAAAAGTCTGTTAGACTAACTTAATTGCTGTATGATTGCTAGAATTGCCTCATATTGCGCCTCATATTTCATACACTATGTTAATGAAAAATTTTTAATTGCTGAACACAAACCTTAAATTTTGAATTGCACAGCAAATTACATATTTCACCAAAAACGGCTTATTTAAAGGTCGGTGAATTAGGTACAGCCTTATATATACGTAAACTGGCCATTAGTTAAGTCTTGTCTTCACGCGTTCAGGTTTATCACGTAAAAGTGCTTTATATGACTGAAGAGCTCTGAGGATTTACATAGGGAGAACATGGGAAACGTCCCTTAGACAGTGACCTGAGGCAGTAATTGTATTCAGATCCAGATACATTATATGTATAATTACCATATATAATACCATCTATTCTGCTTTTGTTCAGTGGTGTGAATAAGGAATATAAAAGCATATTATTGTGTATCTTTTTTTTTTTTAACCTAATACTGTGGGCTGCTTTATAAGGCTGGCATAAGAAGTTCTCAATAACAACTTAGCACATCTATGCTGATCTGTCTTGTAATGCTGACTACACCACTGCATATCAGACATGCATTAAAGAGGTATTCAGACGGGTTAGAATCCCCAGTGGTACTATTGGCTGGTAGGGCACCTACATACAAACATCACTGTCTGTGTCTAAGTGGGGGATGGTTGAGGCCCTGAGATGGACTGGATGTCTGGGGTGTGTTAATGCATTGCAGCCAGTGATTCCAAGAAAGCTGGGCCCACTGTGATCCTGACGAGGACAAAGTGTTAGTAAAATATATAGATGATAATAACATGCATTAAAACCAAAAACTCTCATAGAGAGGGATAAAAAGACATGCAGGGATAAAATCTTTTCATAAAATACAAGTTTAGTGAAATTTTCTAAATTGAAAATGCCCACTGAAACACATAAATTAAACTAAGTGCTTTTCAGAGTAGATTCAAGACAAGTAGACAAATGTAACCAAGCACAGCGCTGAGTAACAAGCTTTTTAAGAAACAAAATGAAATAAATAAATGAGAACAATTAATGCAAAGTGCATCATTTTCTGTTCATTTAGGCTTTGCGGCTACAGTGATGTACCACAGTGGTTAATATGGTTCTGTCCCAACTTACAATGACTTACATGATTCTTTTTTATTGTTTATAGCCCACTTTTGTTCTTCTCAAAATTACAATGTCTTTTCTGTTTTACCAGCTTTCGTCTGAATATTACTTACCAACACATTCAGGCTGCATGCCGCTCCAGGTCAGATTTTCCAGGCATGTTCTGGTAGTAGACCCAAGAATGTGGTAATTTTTTCGACACCTGAAGAAAACTTTACTTCCCACCTAAAAGTAAAGTAAAAATTTATAATGAAAATACAACAATGTACAACTTAAAAAGGTGTTTCTTACATTTACTTAGATTTTTATTTCATTGCAGACAGGATGAACCTAAAATATTTTATGTTTTGTCTAGACAACTGGATTTTACAACACATTCCAAAAAAAGTTGGGACAGTAAAGCATTTGCCACTTAGTAATGTTATCATTCCTTTTCACCACACTCAAAAGATGTTTTGGCACCGAGGCTACCAAGCGATGAAATCTTTCAGGTGTTTTTTTTTTTGTCGCATTCTTCCTGCAAACACGTCTTAAGTTGTGCAACAGTACAGGGTTATAATTACCAAATTTTTCTTTTCAAAATTATCCACACATTCTCTATTGGGGACAGGCAGTGGTGTATAAAGTACCTGAAGGCCGTACTTGAGTAAAAGTACAAGTATCTTACCAGAAATTTACTTAGACAGAAGTAAAAGTCACCTCATGGAATATTACTTGAGTAAAAGTCTAAAAGTATCTGATGTTTAATTTACTTAAGTATTAAAAGTAATTTAACAGGTTCCTTGAATCGTTTAATTATATTATGCACTGTAGAGAAATAATTATTTCAATAATTGTATCATGCATTTGTTACCTGTTTAACTACTATTTAACTACAACAATAGTAAGCTAACATAGGGTATTAGCAGAGTATTTAGTTTATATTAATTCAGAATTTTACATCACTGTTTTATTGGTTTAGACTTCGGATTTAAAAGTGTAGTTGCAATGATTTTGAATTACCTCAAATCCCTGAGTCTGCGGTGGGATTCCATACGCAGGCGTTTCTGGATCTTTACACGCATTGTATGCTGGATCTGCAATCATGAATAGCATATTAGAGACCACCCTCAAGTCATAGCTGCCTTGATTGGTATCTTTTTATAACACGAATTACACACCAATGCAGGAGGGTCGGGTTCCACTCCATAAACCATCTTCTTGGCACACTCTCCTGGAGGAGCCAACTAGCAGGTAGGATGGGCGGCAGTAAAAAGACACTTCAGACTTGTAGGTAAACTGATTTCCCTCTCTGTAGCCCTCTGCAGGAGTGCCAGGGTCCCCACATAACACCGCTGTGATAGACACAAATTAAATATTGATGCCTGTTGTAAAGACGTGCTTTGTAGGAATATAAATGTTAACTGTAGCCTATCTGTTGCTATTCATGATGTGTTAGTTTGCGTCCTGCCAACACATCAATTATTATTTCTCATATATAAGGTCTTACTATTATGTATTTACACCCTTTCAACTGCTATTTTACCCACAACCAATTCTAAAAGTGCAATAAAATAAAGAATAGAGACATGCAATAGATGAACACTGGCAGTGGGTGAATGTATTATATTACTTAATTAAATGTTGTGTCACATCACAGGATGCCAGCATTTGAATAAGTGAAGGCAAGTGAAACCATTTAGGAGCAACAACAGCTCAGTTATGAAGTAAAAAGCCACACAAGCATCCTTGACTGCCTCTGGAAGTTAGATTATCACAACCAGGAGTGCAATCAACTCTTTTTTTCTATTATATTTTATGCATTTTCTCCCAATTTCAGCGTAGTCAATTTGTCTTCCACTGCTGGGGGATCCCTGTTTGCAGTCGAGGTGGGTATGTTGCTGCTCACACCTCCTCCGACCCACGCGCAGCCCTTTGCAGAATCCTTTTTCACCTTTGCACAGGGTTAAACAGGGTTTGAAGACCCCACCCACATAGTCTTCCCGCCCAAGCAGAACTGTGTCTGCTGCAGGCACTGCCAATTATGGCCGCTAGATGGCGCTCAGCCGACCGGTGGCAACGCCGAGTTTATAACCAAGGAGTTCAGAATCTCAGCGCTGGTGTGTTTGGTAGAACAATTATGATCTGGGGCTAGTGGGTAGAGCTTTGATCTGGGGCTAGTGGGTAGAGCTTTGATCTGGGGCTAGTGGGTAGAGCTTTGGGCTATCAACCGGAAGATTGGCAATTCAAATCCAGGCTCTGCTATGCAGCCACTTTTGCATCCCTGAGCAAGGCCCTTAACCCTGTCTGCTCCAGGGGCGCCGTACGATGGCTGACCCTGCGCTCTGACCACTATGTATTATTTCTGTGTATGTATTTATTTATTTTATGGGTACAGACTATATATATATGTATATAAAATATATATCGTTTTAATACTTTTAAACTCCATCCTGTTCATGCATGTCCAATGCTCTTGTTACCAACAATAGGTCTATAAGGTTTGCCAAGTCTAAAGCACAAAGCCCTAAAAACGACCACAATGAACACCCTTGGGATGGATTGGAATGTCACTTGCCATCCAGGCTTTCTAATTAATTAATAAATACATGGAAACAATCTCATAAACAAAATAACCAACACATTGAATGCTGATATTTTTTTAGCAAATAGGGAAGAGACAACTTAATATTAATTCCTGTGATTTTGGAATGGGATGCCAGTCAGGCATCTACTGCAGACATGATTGGATATATCTGGGGAGGGTTGGCCAAACAGCCTAGGCATTGAGAGGTGTATTTTTGAGTGTGCTAACAGGGCCAGTCCCAAACCTGGATAAAATACAGAGGGTTGTGTCAGAACCCCCCCCCCCCCCCCCCCACACACACACACACACACACACCACCACCACCAAAAAATAAATAAATAAAATATCTAATTTAAGAATGTCTCATTTCAACATAAAGCATTCTTGGATATCACCCGAACACGGTGGTGTTGTGCTGACTGTCAGAATATTGCAGTTGTGAAGTTTTTAATCAGACAGAATTGCCTTTAGGTTTGTTATTGCACTGGGAGTTGCTGCTTCCCTCTCCTGAAAGCAAAAGATGACAGTGCACTCAGGGCATAAAGTTTGCTGGTACTTTCAACACAGATTTCCAGCATTACCACTGACACTGTGTCAAACGCTTACGTTCAAGCCTGTAGGCTTCAGAGGGAGATTGGAGTTAGGTACCTTGTATATCCTGTGCTACATGCAGACAGTCAGCACTAGCAAGAGAACATAGTTGTGATATGTTGACACATTTAGTAAATAAAAAAAAAAAAAAAGCCAAAACACTTAATTTGCAGGGAAAAATATATATTTAAGCTAATAAAGAGCACAAAAATGTATTTGAGCTCTGTAATACAAAATACTTTGAGATTAAATTAGATTTCAGGTTTCAGACACTGGTTTTTAATTATGAGTAGGTTTTAATGACTACAGTTACAGCACATTACAAAACCATTTCAGATACAATATCAACCACATAGCACCCTCAAACCAGGTGATACTATAGCAACCCTATAGTAATACTCTAGCAACAACCTCATAAGCCAGAGCTACTTTTTGGTTACATCTTACCAAACAACTGGAACACTACAGCAACCATCTTGGACACCATAGCAAGGGCTACTACAGCAACCACCTCGGATACCATTAGAACAACATAGCAACACCACAGCATTCACCTGGTATACTAAAGCAACTGTTTACATGATAAATATTAGTAGAGTAAAGCAGATGGGAATTTAACAACACAATCTACTTCATTTATTAATTAAAATGTATCTTTGTTTATACATACCAAAATAAAATTGCCTTGTATCTTTATGAATATACCACACATCAAGTACTTTATTAGGTACACCTAACTGATCTGCACATTCATTTGTTATTAAACAAGCTACACCTACAATAAAGGTGTATAAATAATAAAGTGCTCAGTGAGTTTATGGTGTGGAATTATGCAGTGATAAACATTTTTTAATCGCTACCATTTGTTTGTATAATACTGTAGCTTTGCAAACTGCTTCATCTGGTGATCAAATGCATTTTCAACACTTTTACTGTTCTCACATTTACTGAGCACTTGATTCATTTACCTTCGCTCAATCAGGTAAAACCTAATTTAAATTACATTTGTCCAAATTTTGACTGAATGGGTGTTTTGACATAGCAAATGAGTAATATTAAAAAAAAAAAAAAAAAAGTTTGTACTTACGTAGGCACTGAGGGATTTCACCACGCCATGTTCCATTCCCCTCACATGTGGCTATTCCAGAAGAGGATAACTGATACCCATTAAAACAGCTGTAGGCAACACTAGAACCCCACTGCAGGTCAGAGCCCTCCACTTTCCCATAGCGGATGGCTGGAGGCTGGCCACACATGATTACTGCAGGCAAAAAAATACGTTATTATCATTGCCATTGTTATCATTACTTAGGATTCCAATGCCACCACAGTCCCCAAAGCAACCTCACCCCCGCTCCAGATAAACAAAGCGAAGCCACAGGGCAGAGAAATGGAGAAATTTAGCAGCAATAAGGCCCTGAGAAATTGGAGAGGTTGATGCTTCAGGCCTGTGGAAATGCCATGTCCAAATGCACAAGCCCCCAACAACTTCTGATAGATAATGTAAAGCAACATTTCAGACCTGCTTCTAAAAAGACTTTCTCCTATTAATAGAATTCTATGTTGCCATCCTTGCTCATATTGTCTCGTTAGCTTTCAGATAAAATGCATAATAACAATATATAGTATTGAAGAGTAAAACTGAATCCAAGGTGCAGCTTTAATCCTATAACGATTTAGCTTTTCTAACCTAAACTGTTTGTAGGTGAATAATTCCTTCGGTGCAGAAACAAGAGAAAACAAGATCAAAACATTATTCCAGTCTGCTATTGTAATACTTAGACTTTAAACTGTTCTCTTGGCAGTTCCTTACACATTTATTTATACATTTCTGGAGGCTGAAATGTATGTTTCATTGTGATCTTGCCTTAAGCTGATACATGTGTATAAAACAACAGAAAAGGGAACAATGGCACACAGTGCCAAAAATCCTGACACTACATGTGTTGTATGAATTTATTATCTGTGCTTCATTTGTGCAAATACATGTGGGATAAACAAAAATGGCCAACTGAACACATTTATTAATGTAAACGCCTGACTTATTATGAATACTTGAAAATTCTATCCTAAAAGACCTGTGCATCAATAATGATTATTACTCTTATGATGTCTGTGATGTCCAATATTTATTTCATGAGATTTTTTTTAAATTTATTTATGCATTTTCTCCCTTTTTCCCCGATTTAGCATAGTCAATTTGTCTCAAATTGTCAACTCTTGCTTTTCATTTTATTCTGTATTTTTTTTTTTTTTTAATTTTTTACTGAATGTTTTTAAAGCACAATTGTTCTGTGCCACACTTGTTTAAGGAGTAAAACATTTGAAAGGTGGGTCATTTTGCACAATGATTTATTTACTTATATCAGCTATAAAGACATCATTGTAATATAATACCTCTGATGTAATGTTTTTGTATTTACCTTTACAGGTTGGCTTGGTCTGATTCCACATGCCATCTTTAGAGCAGCGAAGAGTGTCCCAGCTCAGAGGCTCCATGATGTAGCCAGGGTTACAGCGATAATGAACTGTCTTATTAAAGGTGAACTCATTCCCTATGTAAATGCCATTGGCGATGGGACCAGGATCTCCACAGCTAACAACTAAAAGGAACAATAATGGACAAATTGTATATACTGTACAATTGATTTGTATTTAAAGTCACATTTTACATATTTAATCATAGTTATCCACCATTTCATATATGAGGGTTCTTTAAAAAGTTTCCGCACTTTTTAAAACTATTTATTAAGAATTTCAAAAACAAGTTACATCACATTTCTACATAGTCACCTTCTGATGCATTTTTCCCAGCGTCGTACCAACTTTTTATTGCCATCAGCCAAAAATATTTTTGGTTGGAGGCGTAGCCACTGCTTTCACATCATCATCACATGAAAATCTTCTTCCCCTTAAAGCTTCTGTGATCGGTCCAAAAAGGTGGAAATTCGGACTATAAGCTCTCTCTCAGTCTGTCAGACACGACCAGTTACCACTACTTCCGCCCTCACTGTTTCCAACAGTAGTTGGAGTTTATACATTATTTATACATTATAAAACACTAGCAAATTCTGCAGTATTTAATACTCGACTTCCCAAATATAAGAAGTCTACCTGTTCCAGTCTTCTACCTTCTACCATAATCTCCAGTACTTCTTCAGTTTTCATGATCACTTTCACTAGGTGTATGGGGAAACCTAAAGCATTGTTATCCATGATAGGTCATGCTGTACCATGTGGAATACCTTTGTAAAATCAATGAAACATAAACGTAGTGCCTGGTTCTTGCTTTCTCCATAATGAGCCAAATCTCTGTAACCTGAGGCAATCTCTTCTTGGGCAATCTCTTTTTTGAGCTTGGTTTTACATTTGTTTCAGTACTTGCAACAGGATCTTCCCAGCATGTGAGACCAGTACAATAGTTCTGTAGTTGCTGCATTGGAGTGGAATTAAGACAGATTGTGTCAATTCTTTTGACCAGACCCTGGTCTCCCACACTTACCTGCAGGATCATGCTTAGCCAGTTTTACTATAGCACATTTGATCTTTTTCATTCAGTGGTCACAGTTTCTTTTTTTGAACATTAGTCTGTATGTTCTCCTCTTCACCACTGTTCAATTCTTCTCAGTAGGCCTACCATCTGTGACACACTTTGATGGCTGTAGTTCAAGGCTGGAACTGTTTGATAAGCTACTTCACTATCCAGTACAACAGTTCTGTAGTTGCTGGATTGGAGCAAGTCACCTTTCTTAGGCAGTGGAATTAAGACAGATTGTGTCCATTCTTCTGACCAGACCCCGGTCTCCCACACTTTCCTGCAGGATCATGCTTAGCCAGTTTTACTATAGCACATTTGATCTTTTCCTTCAGTGGTCACAGTTCCTTTTCTTGGACATCAGTCTGTATGTTCTCCTCTTCACCACTGTTCAATTATTCTCAGTAGGTTTACCATCTGTGACACACTTAGATGGCTGTAGTTCAAGGCTGGAACTGTTTGATAAGCTTCTTCACTATCCAGTACAACAGTTCTGTAGTTGCTGCATTGGAGCAAGTCACCTTTCTTCTATTCAGTAGGTTCACTGCATTAGGAATATAACCTAGCTTGTTTATCTCTTCTGAACATGTTCTGCACTTTATGTTGAAGTTTTCTTTTATTCACTTGGGGACTTAGTTTTTGCATCATGCTTCTTTCTTATCCACCCCAAGGTGTTACTGGAAATCCAATTTCTGCATTTGCAGATCTTCAGTACTGTTTCTTTAGCAGGTTTCAGCAAGACATGCTTCATCTGCAGCCAGAGTCTGTTTGGTGTTTGTGGTTCTTCCAGTTACTTTAGCTCTTCAAATCTGTTGTAAACCTTTACCTGGTATTATTACTTGAAGTTTTTCAAGGTCAAACAGCAGTGGCTTCTTTATTTGCTTCGTTTTAAATGTGAGCTTCATCATCAACATTACAAGATTGTGCTAAATTTTAAGTCTCAATCTTCACTGAGGCATGTGTGTATATTATTGACTGACTGTTTCCACTGCTGACTGATCAGGATATAGTTAGTCTGAGATCTGGTCTCTTGATTTGGACTCTTCCAAGTGTATCTATGCCTGTTGTGTAGGCATAACAATGTGCTGGTGATAACCAACCTATGTTCAGCACAAAAATCCATCCATGTTTCTTGCATCATGAAAATATTTCCCAAGGACTTCTTCTACTTCTTCTCCAATTCTTGCATTGAAATCACTGGTGATCACAAGTAGGTTTTGCTTGGATATCACTACAAGTACATGTTCAATCTCCTTGTAAATTTGTTCAATCGCATCATCTTGTTTGTCAGCAGTTGATGCATAACACTAAAGAATAGTAATATTTCCTGGTTTTGTGGCAAATGTGGATCATACGTCTCTGCTATTCACCAGGGTGTAGGATGTTAGGCAGTTACCAATGTTTCTGGGGACCTAGACAGCAACTCCAAGATGTCTGTGGCTCTCTTTGCCTGGGAACAGCACTGTCTGTCCATAAAATGTCACTTTTTAATGTCCATCCTGTTTCTCATATTGAGTACCGTGGACATTTTTTTTCTTTCTACAATGTCCGAGCCAGTATGGCACTGTTTCTTCAACTACTCATTTGTGCTCTGTGGGATCAAATAGACTGACTGAGCATTCTGATCTCGTTAGCCCTGCAGCCAACTCAGCATTGTGCTAGGTTGAGCCAGCATGCACCTCGCCATGAAAAAACTCATTGGGGTTGTGATTGCTCTTTGTCTGAAACCTCCTCTTTATCATCAAGAGTGACCCTGCCAGGAGCAAAGTTCCAGACAAAATTGCTACACTCAAGCTTCTCCACTACAGCGAGGTAGCGATCCCAGGAAAACATTCAAGAAACAGCTGAATAATAATTACAGTAAACAGAATATAGTAAACAGCAAAGGGTCTAAATACTTTAGTAAATACAGACCTGTACAGTCTGGAGAGGAGCCAGTCCACGTGCCATTGGTGGTGCAGTGGCGTGTTGTGAGGCCGGTGGTCTTGTAGCCCTCCCAGCAGGCGTAGGATACTGAACTGGAGAAGAGCATTCCATCACTGAAGACAATTTTAGCATAGGCTGGAGTTCCAGGATTCCCACAGGACACAGCTAGGAAATCGTTGAAAGAAGATTGCATTACAAGAGCTGTTTTAAAGTAACTAACACAGGAAAGCAGGAAGGTAAACCTTTAAAGAAAACATAACCTTTTTAACCCTGAGTATCTTATAGACCAGGGGTGGGCAGCAAACTTTTCGGCTCAAGGGCCACACTGGGTTTTAAAAATTGACAGACGGGCCGGGTGGGTGCGGGGGTTTGGAACTAATATAAGTTCACATTTAAACCTTTATTTTCGTGATTAAAGGATGAATTTTTGAATATAAATGAAACACCAGACTCATCCTTTTATGTGCACATTTACACATGCGTGAATGTGATTTTTTTTAATGCATTTTTAAAAATTATTTTTATCTTTGTTTCCACTTGGTGTATCGCCGTCTAAACAAAACCAATTCAGCCTTTAAAGCAGCACTTTCAACATAAGTTAATGGTTTATGTGTAACATTTTAAACCAGTCAAGTGGTTTGATCATGCTGGGGTGATAGTAGGGTTGCCAACCGTCCCATAAAATACGGAATCCTTCCTTATTTGGAAACTAACTGTATTGAACTGATACGGGACGCACTTTATTCCGTATTTTTTATCAATGGTAGAGAAATGCAGCAGATGAGACAGAGACGGGGCGATCTGTATGAAACAGAAGGAAACTGCTGCTACCGTGGGAATTAGAAAGCGTTTGGTTATTATTCTTAGTGTTCACGTTTAGTCTCAGTAACGCCATGTGTGCGCAGGGATATCAGCATAACAGCCTGTTCATTACACCGCTGTTTGAGTAGCGCAGTGGGCAGAGCGCGTGGCTCATGTTTTTCCGCCCTAGGTTCGAATTATGTAAAAATGTTGTTGCACTATGGTTACATGATTACATGATGTTCTTTATGGATGTTGGTTTGCCTAAAACATGGTTCTGGTTTATTATTATAAAGAATAAATATAATAAATGGTAAACAGCAGAATCCATGTTCCTATGACGGTGTGAGACACGTTATATATTTCATAACATAACCGCCTGGTGTGCGCCATCTAGTGGAATCAATTAAAACGCAAGTTTAGTGCAGGAAAAAGATTTAAATGAATGCGGTTTTAGGACAGTTTTGTAAATACTCAGCGGGCCGGATTAAACAGCCTAACGGGCCGCATGTGGCCCGCGGGCCGTAGTTTGCCCACCACTGTTATAGACGTACCATTCGAATACATACAGTGTAACTATAGAGTATTCTATAGACATAGTTTTAAAATACAGATATAATGTTAAATACGGAATATTTATTTGACATACTGTTTAAATATACACCGATCAGCCATAACATTAAAACCACCTCCTGGTTTCTACACACACTGTCCATTTTATCAGCTGCACTTACCATATGGAAGCACTTTGTAATTCTACAATTACTGACTGTGATTTATCTCTTTCTCTGGTGGTGTGTTAGTGTGTGTTGTGCTAGTATGAGTGGATCAGACACAGCAGCACTGCTGGAGTTTTTAAATACCAAGTCCACTCACTGTCCACTCTATTAGACATTCCTATCTAGTTGGTCCACCTTGTATGTGTAAAGTCAGAGACGATCACTCCTCTATTGCTGCTGTTTGCGTTGGTCATCTTTTAAACCTTCATCAGTGGTCACAGGACGCTGCCCATGGGGCGCTGTTGGCTGGACATGTTTGGTTGGTGGACTATTCTCAGTCCAGCAGTGACAGTGAGGTGTTTAAAAACTCCATCAGCGCTGCTGTGTCTTATCATAACTCATACCAGCATAACAAACACTAACACACCACCACCATGTCAGTGTCAATGCAGTGCTGAGAATGACCCAACACCCAAATAATACCTACTCTGTAGTGGTCCTCTGTAGTGTGGTCCTGACCATTTAGGAACAGGGTGAAAGCAGGCTAAAAAAGTATGTGGAGAAACAGATGGACTACAGTCAGTAATTGTAGAACTACAAAGTGCTTCTATATGGTAAGTAGAGCTGATAAAATGGACAGTGAGTGTAGAAACAAGGAGGTGGTTTTAATGTTATGGCTGATCGGTGTATGTATGCCATACAATACATTTACCTGCAATCTTATTTGTGATTACCCCTTAAAAAATTCTCAGCACTCCCAACAGCGTATCTACACTATTTGTGTAATGATTTTATAGACACTGCATAATTCTGAAGTATTTAATTATTTTATAAGTTACTCTGAACACAGATTTCTTGAAAAAAGGTTTATTTTTTACACATTTATCTAAGTTTTGGCAAGAAATTAAGCCACGTGTTTACTCTGTGTATGAAAAATTACTAGTTTTGCAGCTAAATCATATACTCATGGTGTTGGGCAAAAATTTGAAGAGACTTAGGAGTTAACCCCAAAAGGCAATTTATCATAATCAGCCAAACTGTTACTGCAAATTGCTACATTATGTATACATAATGTAAACATAGCCAGTATTATGATTTAAGGGGGAAAAAAAAACAAAAAACTGTTCAATAAAGAGTTAATGAGATCTCAGAGGAACGGGTGTGTTCGGGCAGATTTATTCCCAGACTGGGACGTAATTTGCAAGTGGCAGCAAGTTAGTGCCTTGGCTGTAGCCTAGAATTCACATTTAGCACCTGGATGGTGTTATTTGTATCCCACTTGCATTGCACACTGCAGCTATCCATCTCTCTTTCCTTAAAGTCTGCGTTAAAGCCCTTTGCTCAATTATGAATGGCCTCTTAATAATGTATCTTATTGATCTTATGTACACAATACATGGGCTCATTCTACTCGTTCTGGCAGCAAAAACAAATAAAAAGGCACAAAAGTAAGTGGATGCTGCAAGATGAATGGTTCTGATAAAAATAACATTAACGTTACATAGATGCATCAAGTGCACATTAGCACCAGGTTTTATGTAGGGCATGCATACACTGCCATAACATTAAAACCACCTCCTTGTTTCTACACTCACTGTCCATTTTTTCAGCTCCACTTACCATATAGAAGCACTTTGTAGTTTTACAATTACTGACTGTAGTCCATCTGTTTTTCTGCATGCTTTTTAGCCTGCTTTTACCCTGTTCTTCAATGGTCAGGACCCCCACAAGACCACCACAGAGAAGGTATTATTTAGATGGTGGATAATTCTCAGCACTGCAGTGCAATGACATGGTGGTGGTGTGTTAGTGTGTGTTGTGCTGGTATGAGTGGAACAGACTGGAGTTTTTAAATACCATGTCCACTCACTGTCCACTTTATTAGACACTCCTACCTAGTTGGACCACCTTGTAGATGTAAAGTCAGAGACGGTTGCTCATCTATTGCTGCTGTTTGAGTTGGTCATCTTCTAGACCTTCATCAGTGGTCACAGGACGCTGCCCACAAGGCGCTGTTGGCTGGATATATTTTTAGTTGGTGGACTATTCTCAGTCCAGCAGTGACAGTGAGGTGTTTAAAAACTCCATCAGAGCTGCTGTGTCTTATCCAATCATACCAGCACAACACACACTAACACACGACCACCATGTCAGTGTCACTGCAGTGCTGAGAATGATCCACCACCCAAATAATACCTGCTCTGTGGGGGTCCTGACCATTAAAGAACAGAGTAAAAAGAGGTTAAAAAAGAATGTAGAGAAACAGATGGACTACAGTCAGTAATTGTAGAACTACAAAGTGCTTCTATATGGTAAGTGGAGCTGATAAAATAGACAGTGAGTGTAGAAACAAGGAGGTGGTTTTAATGTTATGGCCGATCAATGCATCAAGGGTCTTTTTTATTTTATTTATTATTATTTTTTATATTGCTGTAAAAATTTTTTACATTTTACATTCTTCTTCTTCTTCTTCTTCTTCTTCTTATTATTATTATTATTTGATTGCTGTTTGGTTTCATTCCCATTTCCCCTACTGGAATACTACTTCCCATCTTCCCTACTGGTTTGAAATAAATAGTAAAGAAAAACATGTACAGTACTTGCCCAATTTTGTATTATTTATATTTTTTCTTTGTAAATTTTAAATTGACACACAAAGAATATATAATATATTTTGTATATGCACCATGTTTTTTGCAATATTCAATTATCTCTGCAAATTTCTGCAGTAGTTTTATTTATTTACTGTTCTGCAATTATTTCTGCAAAATCAATTTAAAATCTTCTTGCACTTAAATTCAAAACAGTTGGATAGACCCCCCCCCCCCCCCCCCCCCCCCTTCCAGTTATTTAGTAGAGCCCCCTTACCCTCACACATGGGCTGGATGCCACTCCATGAGCCATTCTGCAGGCAGGTGCGCTCGGAGGAGCCTATCAATGTGTATCCTGCCTCACAAGTGAAGCGCAGAAGGCTCCTGACACGAAACTCCTCTCCCAGACGTGAGCCATGTGGCGGGATGCCCGGGTCGCCACAAAAACCTGCACTACCACCTGGAAGAAAGTACTGCAATTAAGGCATGCATTTTAAATAAAAGGTGGACAAATATATACAAGGGGTGGACAAATTAATGGAAACCCATGGCATTAATATTGAAAAAAATATGAAAGGGTGGGATCAAGAACAGCTTTTATTTTCTCTGAAATGTGGTCCCTAAAGTCTTGTTTTTAGGTTAGTGGTGAAATGCTTAAAAAAGAAAATCTTTTAACAGGTAAAGATCTATATCAAGGGCATTCAACATTATCCTGTTGTTCTTCAAAAAAAACCTAAATTATTTAAGAACAGGGTATGGTGGCATCATTTTGTTTTGGAATATACAAACATCATCAGAAAAGTGTGTGTGCACTATAGTATGCACCAGACCTGTTACACACCTGTCCACCAGATAACTAGACCTAATGATTTTCACCAGATGGCTGTCCACACTGTTATGGCTTTCTTATTGCATTTAACAACATGAAGCAGACATTGTGGGTTGAAGAATATAAATCTGTCCAGATGTTTGTTTGTTTATAAAGATCTTAATATCATGTTTTACAAACCAAGCCATCGTGCCACCCACAACAACACAATGCAAAAAAGGTTAGCCATGACCCACTTTTGGGTATAAAAGGAAGATCCAGCCAGTCCCAGTCTTTGCAAGCAATCATAATAGCATTACCTACTACCAGTTTACCTCTGTATTATGAAATGTTTCAAAACACTCACTTACTCTATTTCTTAACCGCTTATCCAATCGAGGTCGCAGGGGGGTGCTGGAGCCTATCCCAGCTTTTCAATGGGCGCAAGGCACACAGTAGCCCCTTGGACGGGGTGCCAGTCCATCGCAGGGCAGACACACATACACACACCCATTCACCTATACGGCAATTCACTGTCTCCAGTTAACCTGACTGCATGTTTTTGGACTGTGGGTGGAAACTGGAGCTTCCGGAGGAAACCCATGCAGACACTGGGAGAACATGCAAACTCAGCACAGAAAGGACCCGGGCCACCTTACCTAGGGATCGAACCCAGGACCTTCTTGCTGTGAGGCGACAGTATTACCCTCTTAGCCACCGTGTGTTTCAAAACAGTGTCATTTGAATATTCTATAAACTTTCTACTCTTGTTTTGCCTTGCCCCAATTTCCCTAATTGTGTTGCAGGTATCTCATTTGACATTTGTTAATATTTACAAAATGCAATCAAGTTGATCAGTAAAAAAGATGAAAATTCATTTATTTAAACTGTTAGTTGAATAAAGAAATTTATTAAATGACAGATTCTTATTTTTATTGCATTTTACAAAATGTTTAAACGCAGGCCCCTTAAACCAAATTATCTCTTTGCACATAGCTTTTTATTGTAAAAGGCTTTTTTTTTTAATTAAATCCACATCTGCCATAACTTCCAACATTTAACAATCATGATGTAAAAATGTTCTCTTTGCTGATGCCGTTTGTCCTTGTTTTACATATGGTGCCTGATTTGTGTAAGCACCTGCAATACAGAAACTAATACCCCATGCTGTTTAAAATCTGCTAATTGTCAAAGCTCTTTCATATCTGATGCATGTTTCTAATTACTGTTCAACTTAATAGAGCTCACCTGTGCAGCTTATGATTGTAATTTTGTCACTTCTATATTACGCCCCATTCATGTTCAGTTTTAGTCATTTATTCTTAGCAGTTCCAATCACTCTGGATCATCAAAGCAAAGTTTGCTGCAAATGCTGCTCACAGTCTAGGCGCATTTAATACTCATTTATTACTCAACACCTTTCAAGAGGCATAGTGGTATAATGTTTTAACGAAATACTGTTTAAGCTTGTAGAAATCAGAAGGTGAGTAACAGCATGAAGGAAATGGACTGATGCAGTTTTCTGTACCTGAGCAGTAGGGTGCCGAGCCACTCCAGTGCCCGTCCTCTTGGCAATAGAGCGTAGCATTGCCTATCAGCCTTCGACCCTGGCTGCAGGAGTAATGCACTACTGCATCAGTGGTAAACCTCCTCCCTGAGAGGATGGCAAAGGGTGGAGTGCCTGGATCACCGCAGGATATAGCTAGAGGCGAAAAAGCAAATAAGTAAGAGGGAAGGAGTGAAGTACTCACAGTACCTACATCGTTTAAAAAAGCACAAATCAGAAATTTGAAAATGTATGTAAATCTAATACATACTATAATTTTCATATAAATAAGTTACAATAATTGTGTTATTTATGTGCTGTTGGATTAGAAACCAACAATACAGAAGATCATTTTATTCAAATAAATAAATAACTTTACATTTTCAGTCCACTGGTTAAGAAATGATGCTTCACATGAACTCTCTGTCATCTTGTCTAAATGTCAAAAGCTATTAGTCATAATTGTTTCAAAAATTACCTTAAAGCCAGTGTGCTGCACTCCTGAGTCAAATGTACTGGTTACGAATGAACCGGGTTCTGCTTTCTTTAGGTTCATGAACCAAAACTCTATATCAAGAGCTGATCTAATTAACCACTGTGATGCTGGTGATAAGGTCTTTTTTCCTTGTACACATTTGCATTTAAAAAGTGTCTTATCCCCGATTTTTTTACTTTGATGTAAATTACAACAAATGCTAAAAGCCAGTTTAATTGTGAGAAAGCACCAGGACGGAAATGTGGCTGAGGTAGAAGATGACAACTGATATTATTAAAGGCCTGGCTGATCTTTGGACTAAAGACTAGTTTTAACATTATTCCAGTGAGCACTGTCAACAGTTTCAATCCAGAGACATATTTAGTTTACGACTGACTCCATTTGTTCTCTTGCAGCTTGTACCACCCCCAATCTGGCCAAAAAAGCTGAGACTATTATGTGTCCCCTTTGACCCACACAGTCACCAGCTTCATCTTTTCATCTGCCAGTGGTGAAGTCTCACAGAGAGCCATATTGTAC
Source organism: Trichomycterus rosablanca (assembly GCF_030014385.1). NCBI lineage: Eukaryota > Metazoa > Chordata > Actinopteri > Siluriformes > Trichomycteridae > Trichomycterus > Trichomycterus rosablanca. Next base: position 29,671,329 of record NC_085992.1, read on the forward strand.
TATGCAATGCACTCCGCAAATCATCCATCACTAGTGCAGGTGCCTCTACAGGACAGCAGAGGTTACAACTAATACTGCAGCAATGAAATGAAATTGTGCCTGTTTGACAGCACTGTCTGGAATTCAAACTAGTAAGCCATCTAGGTGGTGGACTAGTGCATTAGAACACTGCACCATATTAACGTCCAGTACTGAATGTACTGACTATTAGTTTAACATCTGAACAGTCGGTGTAATGTTTATAGCATTATCCTAACACCTGGGAATGTGTTTATTTATTTGATTACATGTGTTTTTAACAGAATAGTCTACAAAGTTCTATCCTTTGTCATTTTTAGTGTAAGAAGATCAGGAGTATACAAGCGTTCTTCAAAAAGTTTCCACATTTTTAAACTCTATCTATTAAGAATTTCAAAAGCAAATGACATCACTTTTCTACATAGTAACTCAGTTTTTGGCTGAGCACGGAGTCACTGATGCACCGCTGCTTTCACATCATCATCACATGAAAATCTTCTTAAAGCTTCAGTGAGTGGTCCAAAAAGGTGGAAATCATATGGCGCTAAATCTGGACTATAAGCTCTCTCTCAGTCTCTCAGACACGACCAATTACTACTCCTCCCGCCTTCACCGTTTCCAACCAAAATATAAAAGTGCGGAAACTTTTTGAAGATTCCTCATAGATGATTAGTATAAGTAGAAAGGCTATACAGTAAATATGGTGTTTTTACTAGCTAGTTTAAATAAATAAATGAATAAATATCAGTTTGTCAAATGTAATCCAAATTACTGTTCACATTATCAATAGTCATAAGTCCATTGTCATGACTAACAGTGTCAATACAAGGCACTATTTTAAACTGACCATTTTTTTAATTTATCCTTTATTCAGTGAAATAACCTCACATATGTTTTTTATTCCAGAGAGTGTTTTAGTGGCTGAATCAGATAATAGTTAGTAGAGAGTTAGTAGTGTTACTCACTAAGGCACTTAGAAAGTGATCTGTCCCACTGGCCGTTTGACTGGCAGGTGAGCACAGATGAGCCAAGCAGATAGAAACCCCTCTTGCAGTGATACATCACGCTGTGTTGGTAGCTGAAGCTTTCAGGATAGCGATGTGAAGAGTGGCGGACAGCATTCTCCACAAAGCCTGGATCAGTGCAGTTTACCACTATGAGAAGGAAAAACAAAACCAAGCAATAAAGCCAATATTGTATACTGACTGAGGCTTGATCTTATCAAACAAATAATAAATCAGAAGTAAAAACGTCTCAGAAAACATGTACATTTAGGTGGGTGTATTTCTACTAGTGTAAAGTGATTTTAAGGTATTGAAAACCCCAAAACAAACATATACACCGATCAGCCATAACATTAAAACCACCTCCTTGTTTCTACACTTACTGTCCATTTTATCAGCTCCACTTACTATACAGAAACACTATGTAGTTCTACAATTACTGACTGTAGTCCATCCATACTTTTTTTTAGCCTGCTTTCACCTTGTTCTTAAATGGTCAGGACCCCCACAGGACCACTACAGAGCAGGTGTTATTTAGGTGGTGGATCATTCTCAGCACTGCAGTGACAATGACATGGTGATGGTGTGTTAGTGTGTGTTGTACTGGTATGAGTGGAGTTTTTAAACACCTCACTGTCACTGCTGGACTGAGAACAGTCCACCAACCAAAAATATCCAGCCAACAGCGCCCCGTGGGCAGCGTTCTGTGACCACTGATGAAGGTCTAGAAGATGACCAACTCAAACAGCATCAATAGATGAGCGATCATCTCTGACTTTACATCTACAAGGTGGACCAACCAGGTAGGAGTGTCTAATAGAGTGGACAGTAAGTGGACACGATATTTAAAAACTCCAGCAGTGCTGTTGTGTCTGATCCACTCATACCAGGACAACACACACTAACACACCACCATGTCTGTGTCACTGCAGTGCTGAGAATGATCCACCACCTAAATAATACCTGCTCTGTGGTGGTCCTGTGGGGGTCCTGACCAATTTAGAACAGGGTGAAAGCAGGCTAAAAAAGCATGTATATCTGTACATCTGGTTCTCTGCATGCTTTGTTAGCCCCCTTCCATGCTGTTCTTCAATGGTCAGGACCACCACAGAGCAGGTATTATTTAGGTGGTGGGTCATTTAGTGCAGTGACAATGACATGGTGGTGGTATGTAAGTGTGTGTTGTGCTGGTATGAGTGGATCAGACACAGCAGCGCTGCTAGATGTAATGTCAGAGACTATCGCTCATCTATTGCTGCTGTTTGAGTTGGTAATCTGCTAGACCTTCATCAGTGGTCACAGGACGCTGCCCACGGGGCGCTGTTGGCTGGATATTTTTGTTTGGTGGACTATTCTTAGTCCAGCAGTGACAGTGAGGTGTTTAAAAACTCCATCAGTGCTGCTGTGTCTTATCCACTCATACCAGCACAACACACACTAACACACCACCACCATGTCAGTGTCACTGCAGTGCTGAGAATGACCCACCACCCAAATAATACCTGCTCTGTGGTGTTCCTGTGGGGGTCCTGACCATTGAAGAACAGCATGAAAGGGGGCTAACAAAGCATGCAGAGAAACAGTTGGACTACAGTCAGGAATTGTAGAACTACAAAGTGCTTCTACATGGTAAGTGAAGCCGATAAAATAAACAATGTGTGAAGAAACAAGGAGGTGGTTTTAATGGTGTGGCTGATCGGTGTATTGTGTTAATTCTGTCTGCAATAAAATAAAGGCAAGTTTTTTAGCAAATTTCTCCCAGCCTAACAGTCTACACATATAGAACAAAATAAATAGTTAAACTTAAATAAATACATCACAACACTAATTGTAATAAGTGGCTAAAACTAAACTGTGCATCTGGCCAAGCTGTCAAAACTAGTTAAAATTAAAATCTGCACAGCCGCCCGTTCAGTAATTATGCTAAAAACAGCAAAACATACCAGAGCTCAGAGATACACAGTAAAATTCCTTTACAGTTTTTTCTTTAAAAGAAACTTCAAGAACTGAGTCTTATAATCAAGCATGACACTCCACTGGAAATGAACTGATCAAGCTAGGAAGTTGTTGTTCCTGTTGTGCCAGTTTAGCTAAAGAATGTTTTCAGTCATTGTCTTACCACCAGGAGAAAAAAATAGCAGGCTGAAATTAAAGCTGTGACCAAGCACAACAAAACAGATTGTTCTGCCTCAGAGACAGCTGCCAGCTTCTTAGTGATCAATTAAGACCTCTGTGATATGAGACAGAAGATGATTTCATGACCATAAGGCAGATCTTTTTTTTGCTCTTCTGCATGTGCTACAGCTTTCAACGTTGTACTAACAATTCTGGTGTTTTTAGTTTTCTAATTATTCGGCATGTAAACAAAACAGAACTGGGATCGAATGGATCAAATGTGTTTTTTTAGGTTTTTACTTAGGCGTCGTACATAAAGTGAAATCACATTCTAAGATAATGATCTGAATATTTATTAATACAGTTTATTAATACTGCATAGCTAAAACAAAATGAAGCAATAAATAGTTTTAATGAATGTGCTAACAAGGTTAGGTTGGAGCAATATTATAGTACAAGGGATCTTCAAAAAGTTTCCACACTTTTATATTTTTATTGGAAATGGTGAGGGCGGGAGGAGTAGTAATCGGTCGTGTCTGATAGATTGAGAGAGAGCTTATAGTCCGGATTTAGTGCCATCTGATTCCAACCTTATTGGATGCTCAAAGAAGCTTTAAGGGGAAGAAGAGTTTCATGTGATGATGATGTGAAAGCAGCGGTGCATTGGTGGCTACACACAAGTTTCAACCAAAAACATTTTTTGCTGATGGCATTAAAAAGTTGGTACAACACTGGGAAAAATGCATTGGAAGGTGATTATGTAGAGAAATTATGTCTTTTTTTTTTAGAATTCTTATTAAATAAAGTTTTAAAAAGTGCGGAAACTTTTTGAAAAACCCTCGTAACTTATTATAGTAACATTTTGTGGACAGTCACAAAGTTATCTGCAACACTGTTGTTATTATTATTATTATTATTATAATAATAATATACCGATCAGGCATAACATTATGACCTAATATTATGTTGGTCCCCCTTTTGCTGCCAAAACAGCCCTGAACTGTTGAGGCATGGAGTCTTTCTATCAGAACCGGCATTACCTTCTTCAGCAATTTGAGCTTGTCTGTTGGATGGGACCACACGGACCAGCCTTTGCTCCCCACGTGCATCAATGAGCCTTGGCCACCCATGACCCTGTCGCCGGTTTACCACTGTTCCTTCCTTGGACCACTTTTGATAGATACTGACCACTGCAGACCGGGAACACATCACAAGAGCTGCAGTTTTGGAGATGCTCTGACCCAGTAGTCTAGCCATCCCAATTTGACCCTTGTCAAACTCGCTCAAATCCTTATGCTTGCCCATTTTTCCTGCTTCTAACACATCAACTTTGAGGATAAAATGTTCACTTGCTGCCTAATATATCCCACCCACTAACAGGTGTCGTGATGAAGAGATAATCAGTGTTATTCACTTCACCTGTCAGTGGTCATAATGTTAAGCCTGATCGGTGTATGTTATTATTCATAAAAAATACATTTGAAGATAATGTTTTCTAGTAACCATTTATGGATACACTGGCAGAAGGAAAAAGACTGACAATTGTGTGCAAAACTGAAATAATACCACAAAACAGGGACAGTGTTAGCCTAGTGGGTAGGGCTTTGGGTTATCAATCAACAGGTTGTGGGTTTGAATACCAGCTCTGCGTTGAGCCACTGTTGGGCCCTTGAACAAGGCCCTCTACCCTCTCAGTTCCAGATGCGCTGTACAGTGGCTGACCCTGCACTCTGACCCCCTTTTCCAAATGAGCTAGTATACGTGGAAAAAGAATTTTATTGAACTGTACATGTGTGTATGTAATAATGAGCATAAATACATAAAATAATGTGTATACATTCATAAATGTGAATGTGTACATGTGTACTTCCCTGTAAAAGACTGGTATTCTATCCAGATTCTACCCTGAACCCAGCATTACTGGATGAAGTATAATGATTATGGAAAGTCTTTTAAATTTCAAGCATACTATATTTCATTTTTGTCTTAATCACTGCCTGTATCAGTTTATTCTAGTTTAGTATATGGTATAAACACTCTATTACATAGTAATTACATAAATTTATAATCCTATATTCTGACAGTAGATTTGATACTTTGCTATAAGGTTAAGCATTTAACTCTCTTACCTTTGCAGACTGGGAGTGGGTTGCTCCACAGGCCATTCATTCTGCACTGGGCTCGTGATGTTCCATGCAGCACGTAGCCTGTGTTACATGTGAAGTTTACCAAGTCATTGAGGTTGAACTCACTCCCATTTGTCCGACCATTAGCAGGGTTACCAGGATGTCCACATGTAATGGCTGTTAATGGAAGAAGGATTATGGAAAGGTCAGAATGCACCAGAATGGCTTTGCCGTGTTATTTAGATGAGGCTGTTTCTAAATTGAGAAATTCTCTGACATTTTTTACATACAAAATAAGGTCCAAACCTCTGTTGCACTTATAACTGCAGGTTTAATTCTGCAGTTATGAAACACCCACATGTATTTATTTATTTAATTATATATTTATTTATGTATGTTGTATTAACAATACATATATATATATTTAAGCGTCTTTGAGTATCTTGAAAAGCGCTATATAAATAAAATGTATTATTATTATTATTATTATTATTATTATTATATATATATATTATATATATATATTGTTATTATCACAGCAACATCAACAACTACCAACAACTGCATACCCGATTTAGCCAGTTTTTACACATTTTGATATTGTGGTCCTTCTAAACACTCTCATTTTAACCAGTCTTGGGATGCACACTGAGAGCACACTGACAAGCACAACTCCCAGTGGCTAGGATGGGACATTCAGTCATCTCCACCACCCTCAGACATAGCCAATCATATCTAAATAGAGACCCGACCAGCTGCTAACACTGCTAGATCTCAGTAGTAGCGAGCTTGCAAAATTTTACCACTGCACCATCATAGACCCAGTGACTACACTAAAACTAAAATATATATTAAAAAAAATTATAAAATAAATAACTGAAAGGTAAGCTCACACTAACGAGTAACTTAAATTATTCAGTATATTAAATTATATATATTTAAGTATATTTACAAAAAATACAAAAAAACAAAAGCATTGTATTAAAATTCAGTATATCTTTCTCAAAGACATCTACAGAAGACAGCACAGAAGGATGCTGACACTTACGAACACAGACTGGTGCAGATCCTGACCACCTGTGGTCCTGCTGACAAATGCGCACCGAGGTCCCAATGAGACGAAATCCCAGATTGCACTGGTACACCACTGTATCTCTGTAGCTGGAGCCGTCACCACTGATATGGCCATTGGTGATGGGATCAGGTGAGTCACAGTGCCCAGCTGCAATAAATCCGGAAAAATAACATACAAATAAAACATATAAAAAATAAAAAGTGCCCAAGACTAGACCTGTGCTGAAATAAAGTCTGGAGGCCACATTAAGTACTAGCCAGGAAAAACATACATCAAAAGTTTTGTCAGTAATGACATTTAATTAAATGCCTTCAGCAAGGTTGGGTCAAATCAGGCAGTAAAGCTGGTCTAACAGATTTATTTCTGATTGATTTTATGCTAACTCAATGATTCTAGCACATTTCAAGGTTTACATGGTAATAGACCCTGGGCAAAAGTATATTTTGTATTTTGACATATGGTCAAAAGTTTGTAGACACCTGACTATTAGATAGTTGGCATAAATATGGATTTGCAACCTGATCAGCCCCTCCTCTAGCCATAATACCCTTTAGTTTTACCAGGAAGAATTTTCACAAAATTTGGAGCGTGTCTGTGAAAATGTGTCTGGCCATTTACTTAAAAAGCATTAATGCAATCAGAAACTAATTTTGGGCATGAAGGTCTAGTTTACAACCATTGTACACCTGTTATCAAAAGGGTATAAGGTTAAAACACCTTAACTCATTTCTTAGAAGGGGTATCCACATGCCTTTTGCCATACTGTGTACCTTTGTGTAGATGATAAAGTATCTACAACTGAATTTTTAACAGTTTAAAAAAATCAATTAAATTTAAACTGAATCCAATAGCCAACAAGCCCATGATTTATGCTGTGTCTCTGGAGGCAGCTCGCTTGTCTTGGGAAGTTACACCATGACGTCCAAAAGGTCCTCCAGAAAAAAGATTAAAGAATACAAGCAAAAAAGTATCTGCCTAACAGAGGGTGCATGTAAATTAAACATGATCTCAGATGAACCAAAAAACAGTAGAAACATGTGATGTGGTCAGATAAGTTAAACATTATTTAAAAAAGCAGACATTACGTTATCCATGACAAAAAAAACAAGACCACCCAGACTGTGCCCGCAGCATGGGTAACTTGGATCATGTAAAGATACAGACGCAAAGGCATATCTTATATAGACGCAAAGGCATATCTTACATCCTTGAGGTAGGATGTATCCTAACTTTGACCCTGTATATTCAGAATAAGCTACAGACCCACCTTAATCCTGAATGGGGTAGGATGTATCCTACCTTTGACCTGTATATCCAGAATAAGCTACAGACCCACCTTAATCCTGAATGGGGTAGGATGTATCCTACCTTTGACCTGTATATTCAGAATAAGCTACAGACCCACCTTAATCCTGAATGGGGTAGGATGTATCCTACCTTTGACCTGTATATTCAGAATAAGCTACAGACCCACCTTAATCCTGAATGGGGTAGGATGTATCCTACCTTTGACCTGTATATTCAGAATAAGCTACAGACCCACCTTAATCCTGAATGGGGTAGGATGTATCCTACCTTTGACCCTGTATATCCAGAATAGGCTACAGACCCACCTTAATACTGAATGGGGTAGGATGTATCCTACCTTTGACCCTGTATATCTAGAATAAGCTAGAGATCCATCTTAACTGAATGGAGTAGGATGTATCCTACCTTTGACCCTGTATATTCAGAATAGGCTACAGACCCACCTTAATCCTGAATGGAGTAGTATGTATCCTACCTTTGACCATGTATATCCAGAATAGGCTACAGACCCACCTTAATCCTGAATGGGGTAAGATGTATCCTACTATTGACCCTGTATATTCAGAATAAGCTACAGACCCACATTAATCCTGAATGGAGTAGGATGTATCCTACCTTTAACCCTGTATATCCAGGATAGGTTACAGACCCACCTTAATCCTGAATGGGGTAGGATGTATCCCACCTTTGACCCTGTATATCCAGAATAGGCTACAGACACACCTTAATCCTGAATGGGGTAGGATGTATCCCACCTTTGACCTGACTAATATTCTACACTTGCAGAAAATTAATGAACACAAAATTGTGGTTCCAGATTGGATACTGATGCTGGAGTTAGTATAAGCACAGTGTCACTGTTTTAAGAGTTGCACATTCAGAGAGAGAGCAGCATGCTTCTAAACCCCTCCAGCAGTGTGCGGGAACATTTGTTGCTTCCTAAATGTTCCCATTAAACACTAAATGGTGTGTTAGAGTACTGAACCCTAAAACATAGAGCATGTCTTACCCAGACATTTCGTCTCCACTCCACTCCAGAGGCCATTGGCTTGACACTCCCTGACGTGGGAGCCCACTAGCGTGTAGCCTGTGTTGCACATGAAGATGGCAGTGGCACCAAAGGTGGTCAGCGTGCCCATCTTCTTACCATTAGGAGGTGAAGCCAACTCCCCACAGGAGATAACTGCAAATGACAGAGACAAGCTACAACATTTCACACTCAGGAAGTTGTCTAATGATGAGAGCTGACCTTAAATGCTATTCCTGCCTAGCATGACTTCTGTTTACACTGAGATTGCAGTGAAGACTATTACAAGCATCATGACTTTCTGAAAAAGGAAATCAGACATAATTTAAAATGCTCTGAAATTATTATAATTACAGAGAAACTATTATAATAAAACATTATTATTATTATTATTATTATTATTATTATTATTATTATTTTCAAACAGCAATTAACAGTGCACATTTACCATTTTCTTTCAGAAAGGCATATGTTTAATGGTCAGATCACGTTTGAATCCTCTGTTTGTCTGAACTTTATCTGAACTCTGCAGTTGAAAAACACTCTGTACTGCATCATACCAAAACCAATTCTGCACATTTAATCCAAGCACAAACACACGTAGACACACGGTCAGATTTAATAAAAGTAAATTCCCTTTGATCTGGCAGCAATATGCACATTTTTTAGACATCCTTAATAAAATGTTTTGTTGATTTAGTAAGTAAAAATACAATACCATGCATGGTATAGGTAATAAACATACGAGTGTAATAATGTACAGAATGCAACATAATGGAAAAAAATGTAGGATTTACTTAATATTTTATATATTGTCGCTGTCCGATGAAAAACACGTATCTCCACGTATCTAGCGGTTTACACTTTTTTACATGTGTTGACTGTGGGTATAAATAGCTGTCTGTCCATAGCAGCTAATATCAGAATGACCAATGAAAAGATGGAAAATCACAAAATTCCTTTAACGAGTATTTCCATTGGCTGCTAGATTAAATGTGCTGATTTTGACCAGGTATAGTCTAGTATAGTAATATTAGACTCTGCTCGTGCTAAAACATGCAGTATTTAAAAGAACACACAACAGGCTGTGCAGGAAGTTGGACGTGCTCTTTGGAATTCACCAAAATAAATCAGTGTATGTCCCTGTCTACTGTCTACAATACACGTAAGTCCATTTTACATATGAAACCGGTGGACTGACGACCTGATAAAGATACATTTTTTATTTTTTTATCTGTGGTTTGTTTGCACCGTTACTGTCAGAGAAAATATTTTTACGTTTCCTGAAAAGTTGGGGTTTTGGAGATATGTGTGTTTCATCAGACAGTGATAATGTGTAAAAATGATAAAATATGCAGAAAAAAATCATTTAAAAATGATTTTTTTAAGACAAAGGTAAAATCTATGTAGTAACCTATTTTTTTAATTTCTAGGATAATATATTTGTTTAGGGAGCATGTGTACATCTCTACCCCTAATTGAAGTTAATAATACAATTATTTATTTTTTATTATTATTTTTTTTCAATTGCTCTCAGAAATCTAATGAGCAAAAGCTCATTTTGCTGAGGGCCTTATCATAAATGCACTATTTACTCAGTCTGTGCTTGATAAAGGAAGTATAAATGTGCTCAGGAAACATTTGCATAGCAAAAATCCTTTTGGATCTGCTCAGAAATGAAATGGGTATTATACAGAGAGAAGATTTCCTACAATTTAACTAACTACCCAACTAACTAACTATTTAATTAAATAAATAAATAAATACACAAACACAATGTACATGTGTGATTATTAAATCTAAAAACACCAAGAGCAGAGGTCGGCACTTTCTGTGTAGAGTTTCTATGTTCTCCTTGTGCCAGCATGGGTTGCCTCAGAAAAGACCAAATGCACACATTCAGGACAAGTTAAGCTACTAAAAATTGCCCAAAGTGTGTGTTTATCGTGTGTCTGCCCTGTGGCAACCTGTCTGGGATGTTTCCCTTTAAATAGAATTCCTTTATTTGTCATATATACATAATGTACAGATGTACGGTACAACTAAATTCTTTCTTCGCATATCCCAGCTTGTTTGGAAGCTGGGGTCAGAGCTCAGGGTCAGCCATTGTATGGCACCCCTGAAGCAGAGAGAGTTAGGGGCCTTGCTCAAGGGCCCAACAGTGGCTGCATGGCAGAGTGGGATTCAAACTCTCAACCTTTCAGCTATTAGCCCAAAGCTCTACCCACGAGGCTACCACTGTTCCATAAAGTTGGACCCACCGCAACTCTGACCAAGATAAAGCAGTGGTAAAACAATGAATGAATGAACGAATGAATGAGCATCAAGAGCATTATTAAGAATGTATATGTCGATCAATGTTCGATCTAAGTTGTAATAAAATAATGTGTGTGCTCTTGCATGAATGTTACAGCAGTACTTACTCTTGCAAGCCAGCTTCTCCTCCAGTCCGTCCCAGGTTGCGTTCGCTAAGCACTTGAGAGTCCTTCGGCCCCCCAAGTAGTAGCCAGGAGTGCAGCTTAGCATTATCTGAGCAGCAAGTTCATTCAGTGAGCCTGAGATTAGACGCCACACCATGTTCTCTGAGAGCATGCTCTCGATGCTGGAACACTGGATCGCTGCGGGATACAGAGCTTTAATAGACAATCTTGATTAAAAAAAAAGTATGACTGTAAAAAAGTGGAGCTAAAATGTTGCACACTGTATTTATAGGTACTTTAGATGGTTTACTCTATTGATTAACTTGGTTTAGCATCAATGTATGTATTTTTTAACAGTTCTAAAAATACATACGTTGGCTTCTGGCTGCACCTGGTTTCTGACCCCTAGGACCAGAACTACCCACCCATATTATAGACAAAGGCGCAGACCTTGGGGGTTCTAGGTCATAGAAACTTGTGTTGATCAGGGATGTTGGGTCATTCTGCCTCTCTTGTCTGATCACTCAGGTTTGTTGACAGTGGAGGAGGTGGGCGCTGACATTCTGTAAAAGCCCTCATGCTTGTGTTACCTGCTTGCTCTCCCTTTTAGTTATTCTGTAATAATTAGGGGTGCCGGAGTCTCATGCTGCCTTCTGCAAAACTGACATTTTACTCTTAATGATTTCACATTTTAACTACATTTTCTGTTTTTTACCCCGAGGTGGTTCTGACACAAACCTGTTTACCTGAGGTAAAAGCTGCCAACAATGCTGCTCCTGCTAGATGTGATGGGTCTCTGGACTTTATCACAGACTGGACTGAAAATTCTCCAATTGCTTGTTTATTATTTTCGCTAATTATAACTATTAGTTTAAATTCATTTTATGTATGTATGGTTTGTGTACGTCTAAGTTATTCTAATTATTCTCCAGGCCACCCAATGAGGATGGGTCTCTGCTGAGTCTGGTTCCTGTTAAGGTGTCTTCCTGTAATTTTAAGGGAGTTTTTCCTTGCCACTGTCGCCCTCAGCTTGCTCAACAGGGGTTTTTGGTCTTGACTTTGTAATGTTGCTTTAAGACAATGTCTATTGTAATATATACAGTGTATAACAAAAGTGAGTACACCCCTCACATTTCTGCAGATATTTAAGTATACCTTTCATGGGACAACACTGACAAAATGACACTTTGACAATGAAAAGTAGTCTGTGTGCAGCTTATATAACAGTGTAAATTTATTTTTCCCTCAAAATAACTCAATATACAGCCATTAATGTCTAAACCATCGGCAACAAAAGTGAGTACACCCCTAAGAGACTACATCCCTAAATGTCCAAATTGAGCACTGCTTGTCATTTTCCCTCCAAAATGTCATGTGATTTGTTAGTGTTACTAGGTCTCAGGTGTGCATAGGGAGCAGGTGTGTTCAATTTAGTAGTACAGCTCTCACACTCTCTCATACTGGTCACTGAAAGTTCCAACATGGCACCTCATGGCAAAGAACTCTCTGAGGATCTTAAAAGACGAATTGTTGCGCTACATGAAGATGGCCAAGGCTACAAGAAGATTGCCAACACCCTGAAACTGAGCTGCAGCACAGTTGCCAAGATCATCCAGCGTTTTAAAAGAGCAGGGTCCACTCAGAACAGACCTTGCGTTGGTCGTCCAAAGAAGCTGAGTGCACGTGCTCAGCGTCACATCCAACTGCTGTCTTTGAAAGATAGGTGCAGGAGTGCTGTCAGCATTGCTGCAGAGATTGAAAAGGTGGGGGGTCAGCCTGTCAGTGCTCAGACCATACGCCGCACACTACATCAAATTGGTCTGCATGGCTGTCACCCCAGAAGGAAGCCTCTTCTGAAGTCTCTACACAAGAAAGCCCGCAAACGGTTTGCTGAAGACATGTCAACAAAGGACATGGATTACTGGAACCATGTCCTATGGTCTGATGAGACCAAGATTAATTTGTTTGGTTCAGATGGTCTCAAGCATGTGTGGCGGCAATCAGGTGAGGAGTACAAAGATAAGTGTGTCATGCCTACAGTCAAGCATGGTGGTGGGAATGCCATGGTCTGGGGCTGCATGAGTGCAGCAGGTGTTGGGGAGTTACATTTTATTGAGGGACACATGAACTCCAATATGTACTGTGAAATACTGAAGCAGAGCATGATCCCTTCCCTCCGGAAACTGGTCGCAGGGCAGTGTTCCAGCATGATAATGACCCCAAACACACCTCTAAGACGACCACTGCTTTATTGAAGAGGCTGAGGGTAAAGGTGATGGACTGGCCAAGCATGTCTCCAGACCTAAACCCAATAGAACATCTTTGGGGCATCCTCAAGCGGAAGGTGAAGGAGCGCAAAGTCTTGAATATCCGCCAGCTCCGTGATGTCGTCATGGAGGAGTGGAAAAGCATTCCAGTGGCAACCTGTGAAGCTCTGGTAAACTCCATGCCCAGGAGAGTTAAGGCAGTTCTGGGAAATAATGGTGGCCACACAAAATATTGACACTTTCACTAAGGGGTGTACTCACTTTTGTTGCCGGTGGTTTAGACATTAATGGCTGTATATTGAGTTATTTTGAGGGAAGAATAAAATTACACTGTTATATAAGCTGCACACAGACTACTTTTCATTGTGTCAAAGTGTCATTTTGTCAGTGTTGTCCCATGAAAAGATATACTTAAATATCTGCAGAAATGTGAGGGGTGTACTCACTTTTGTGATACACTGTATATATATATATATATATATATACACACAAATACACCGACCAGGCACAACATTATGACCACTGACAGGTGAAGGTGAAAACTGCAGCTCTTGTGGGGTGTTCCAAGTCTGCAGTGGTCAGTATCTATCAAAAGTGGTCCAAGGAAGGAACAGTGCTAAACCGGCAACAGGGTCATGGGTGGCCAAGGCTCATTGATGCACGTGGGGAGCGAAGGCTGGCCCGTGTGGTCCGATCCAACAGACGAGCTACTGTAGCTCAAATCGCTGAAGAAGTTCATGCTGATTCTAATAGAAAAGTGTCAGAATACACAGTGCATCACAGTTTGTTGCGTATGGGGCAGCAGAAGGGGGACCAACACAATATTAGGAAGGTGGTCATAATGTTATGCCTAATCTGTGTATATAGTTTGTTGCAAGAACTCACCATTAAAGATTTATAATATTTAGCCACTGGTCTGGCACTAAAACAGAACATTAGATTTAAGGTGGGGAAAACCTTAGACATGGCTCAAATTTATAAAAAAAAAAAACTAAAATAAATAAATAACCACACAAACACTTAAACTAGCCTTAAACTTCACCTTTTAGAAGACAAAATGAAACCTTTACCTTTACTCCCCACACACAGCGACTATAGGTTTCAACCCAAGTGTATCACCGTGCCACTCAGAAACCAAATAAAGCTATAGCTTTTTGTTCTGTTTCTAAAGAAGCCTAAGAATCCACAGTGCTGCATCTTGTTTTCCACTGTCAATCTTAATGACCATCTCTCGAACACTGACCTGGGATTGCATAATGTCTGGCCATTATCAGCTTTGGGGCATATAGCTGCTTCAGAGGCCACAGCTAATTCCAGTCAGAACAAAGGAAGAGTGGGCGAGGGACATGCCCTGTCATAGCATTAACCTGGTTTTAGTGCCAAACCAGGGAACAAATCAAGTCATTATCAGTCATTTCAGACAATTACCAGCACTACATCATTCTCAGACAGGGAGAATGGAGTTGAGAGAGGATGCACAATTAAGCTATGGCAATTTGACCATGCTGTTGGCATAGAGTTGGCAAAAAGTACTCACGTAAGCAGCGTATAGGACGAGCCGCGTTGCTCCAGGTGCCGTTCTCCAGACAAGTAGCAGTCATTAGAGCGGTATCCTCGGCCCGATATCCCTCCTCACATTCGTACCGCACCATGCTGCCCACAGTGTACTGGAGCCCATGGAAGGAGCCATTGCCTGGGCTTTCAGGAATGCCACATGATATGGCTGCCAATCAAAACACAGCACAGTGTTACTAAAATGCCACATTAGATTGATGTCTATTAAAATATAGTATGTTGTTAGATTGATGTCTATTAAAATATAGTATGTTGTACTGTCTGTTGTATTATGTTGTGGCTTTCAGTACAAAAACAGAATACATAATGTCATGTTGCTATGCTTTGTGATGGTTGCCTGAATAGATGGGTCATCTTTCTCTAATGCCATCTACGTATCTATACATTATTGAACAAAATGACAGAAAAGATAGAAAACCATACATGCAACAATGTGCAAAATATATTATCAGCTGTTTTAGACACACTGCTTAATACTGTAAAAAATATTGACAGTAATTATATTTTATACTTTAAACTTTGGGGAAGCAGTTTTGGGGAAGGGCCTTTCCTGCTAATAAAAATATGGTTTAATGAGATTGGTGTAAAGGAACTTCAGTGATAAGCATAAAGCCCTGACCTCAACACTACTAAACACTCTAGAAAGTTATCATACCATTAACATCCAGAATAGAGCAGGCTGTGACCACTGTAAAGTGGGGGCCAACACTATACTTATGCCCACAGTTTTGGAATAGAATGTTTAACAAGCTCTTGGTTATGCATCCACATATATTTGGCCATATAGTTTATAATGCATTACACTGCAATTCTAAGGACATTTCAATTCTATGTAAATAACATGCAGCCAGGGGCGCTTGGGTGGAGCAGCAGCATATAATGCTTGCCTACCACCGCTGAGATCCATTTGCAAGTCTCAGCAGTGCTGTGGTGACTGTGGGGGAGGGAGGGGGTAAAGCCTTGTGATGGATTGGTGCCCTGCCAAGGGTATTTCTGCCATGCGCCTAGTGTTTCCACGTGACTTGAGCAGTATTAAGCATTGTATTTATTTATTATCAGGCTTTTAATGTCATGTTTTACACACATTGGTTACATTCATGACAGAACAGGTAGCCACTCGCCAAACAAGGTTCATCAGTTCAAGTCCTCAATGTCAAAAACAGTCATGGACAATTTTGTGTCTCCAATTCACCTCATTGATGTCTTTGGATTGTGGGGGGAAACCGGTGCTCCCAGAGGAAACCCACGCAGACACAGGGAGAACATGAAAACTCCACCCAGGACCCAGACCGCTTCAACTGGAAATAGAACTCAGAACCTTCTAGCGGTGAGGCGACAGTGCTACCCACTGAGCCACATTGCCACCCTAAATTCTATGTAAGTAGCAAGTTTATGCAGCCAGGGGTGCTTGGGTGTAGTAGCAGCATTGCCCTGTCAAGGGTATTAAGAGATAAAGCATTATATTTATTAATTAATTTATTAGGCATTTAATGTTTTACACACCCTGGTTACATTCATGATGGGACATGTAGCCACTCGCCACACAAGATACATCAGTTCAAGTCCCCAATGTCAAACACAGTCATGGACAATTTTGTGTCTCCAATTCATCTCACTCAATGTCTTTGGACTGTGGGAGGAAACCAGAGTTCCTGAAGGAAACCCACACAGACACGGGAAGAACATGAAAACTCCAGGGAGGACCCGGACTGCTTCACCTGGGAATCGAACCTAGGACCTTCTAGCTGTGAGGAGACCGTCTCGGATAAAGCATTGGAAAAAAAAGGCACAAAACAAAAGCAAACACTGGTACCTTTTCAAAACCACTATGTGCCACAACCTTTCCTATTTCAGCATGTCTGAGCCACTGTGCACAAACTGTAAGGTCCATAAAGACCCTGTATAACTAGTTTGGTGTGAAGGAACCCCAGTGGTACGCACAGATCCCTGCCCCAACCCTTTAGTATAAGTAAACTCTCCCTGTCAAACTGTGCCAAAAGGAAATTTGTCTGCAGGGTCTGATATAACCCACTATCATGAAGTAAAAAGCTGCTGTGCTTTATATCCCAGCTGGCTTAAGGGCTGCCATGCAATAAAGAAATCCCTGAAAAAACAGAACCTGGGGGCTTTTTTGGTTCTTGGATAACATTTAAACATTCAGACAAATTTATCTTTATCCCCCATCCATCCATCTATGCATCTGTACATTCATCAATATGTAATTAAACTGTTTCCCTCTCCATCCACCTCTTCTTCATTCAGCCATCTTTTATTCAGACATCCATCCACGGTAGGAAACACATAGCCTGGTACAGCAATTTCTGCCTGCCGTTTTGTTTAATGGAAGTTAATTGGAAATTGGGGTCAGAGCTGTAATTAAAATTAAAGATGCACACTGGCAAACAGATGTTCTCAGTACTTGAGGGAAAATAAATGTACCAATTAAAAATGCTACTAAAGCAGACCCTATACTATGGAGTGCGAAAAAAGAGTAAAGAACCATGGTCTAAGCCCTTGTCGATCTATGCTGACCCCTGCAATGGATTGTTCCTGTCATTTAAGGAAATGATTGGCCTTAATTAGCTTACATTCTGGCTGCCTGGCTCAGCACACACACAATTTCTCTGAGATAAGTGAAGAATATTAATGCCATAATCTCCAGTCCCTTGACTGATGTCATCTCTATCTCAGTCATTACCTGTAATGACACTCCCTGTTGAGGTTTAGTTCTTGAGCAAGGGTAAATTTTGGTTGGATAATCAATGTCCTAAGATAAATTAGTGTTTTAACTTTAACACTGCTTTGAATTAACTATATCATTATGTAAGTATATTTCATATTAGGGCCTGACTAATATGTTGGTTACACTATAACATTGGCTACAATTTGGATTTCACAACCGTCATTCGACCAGAATACTGCTGATCAACCACTGTTTTTGTCTCCTTTAATGTTTTATATGAATATGCTGTTTATGAAGATGGTGCTGGTTTAATTAACAGCGTAGTTATGGGTAAGGTGTAGATGACGCTCATCACACAGTTTGTGAAGTTTATACAGAATCATGCAGTTTCATAAAAATGTGGGAGGAAAGAAACGCACATTAGAGATGTCAGGAAATTTACAATAATGAAGTTGTTTGATAGAAAAATGAAAAATCTCACTCAATTAGTCATTATCTTTGTAATTCTGATATACTGGTGCATAGAACCCATTAAGCTTATGAACGCCCAGTCATTAAAGACAAAATTTGTAGCATTTTTATTTCATAACCTTCTTGAAAATGGTTGTGTAATAGGCTTCAATTTACTCATGCAACACGGAAAGGGAAAATGATTCCATATGCTGTTATTATAATGATGAATATTATGTTAATTATTATTATGATTATCATGATGATGAAGATTATTATTATAATTATGCTTATTATTATTATTATTATATTTTACATTTTAAGAATTTAGCAGATGCCTGTGTCCAAAGTCACTTACATTACAGTTACAATATACAGTCTAAGCAACTGAAGGTTAAGGGCCTTGCTCAAGGGCCCAACAGCAGCAACCTGGCAGTGGTGAGACTTGAACCAGTGATATTCTGATTACTAGTCCAGTACCTTAACCACTAGGCTATTGTATTGTTGTTAGGTATTGTTGTTGTAGTCATTATAATAATAATAATATATATAATATAATAATATAATAATAATAATATAATAATAATTATTATAATTTTATTATTCTATTATTTTATTATTACTACTACCAACACAGTTTCTCTTCTTCATTACTATTATTATTATTATGATTATTATTTTATTACTACTACTACTTTAACAGTTTTTCTTCTTCTTCATTATTATTATTATTATTATTATTATTATTATTATTATTATTATTATTATTATTATTATTATTACTACTACTACTACTATTACTAAAGGTTCTCCTTTTCATTAATATTATTTATTATTATTATTATTATTATTATTATTATTTTATAACTACTACTACAGTTTCTCATTTTCATTAATATTATTTATTATTATTATTATTATTATTATTATTATTATTACTTCTACTACTATTACTACAGTTTCTCCTTATCATTAATATTATTAATATTATTATTGTTGTTGTTGTTATTATTATTATTACAGTTTTTCCCAAACATTTAAACACATTTCCAGAAAGAGAGGCTAAATTTCTAAAAACTGAAAAGAATGAATTATTTTGTCAAAACTCCACAAATCTCTTGCAAAATGAAACATCACTCAGAATGTTCTCTCTTCTCAAAACTGATTCATTTCACTAAAACAATACACACATATGCTTATATATTACAGAGCATCAAATAATCACTTAATTGATACATTCAAAACACTAACATCCAAAGTGTTCTTGCATGTTAAGGCTTCATAGGCCTAAATATCTATAATTTGTATAGGTAAAGAGTTTTTGGTCCCAAAATAGCATTTACAGTACTACATGTACAGTGTATCACAAAAGTGAGTACACCCCTCACATTTCTGCAAATATTTCATTATATCTTTTCATGGGACAACACTATAGACATGAAACTTGGATATAAGTTAGAGTAGTCAGTGTACAACTTGTATAGCAGTGTAGATTTACTGTCTTCTGAAAATAACTCAACACACAGCCATTAATGTCTAAATAGCTGGCAACATAAGTGAGTACACCCCACAGTGAACATGTCCAAATTGTGCCCAAAGTGTCAATATTTTGTGTGACCGCCATTATTATCCAGCACTGCCTTAACCCTCCTGGGCATGGAATTCACCAGAGCTGCACAGGTTGCTACTGGAATCCTCTTCCACTCCTCCATGATGACATCACGGAGCTGGTGGATGTTAGACACCTTGAACTCCTCCACCTTCCACTTGAGGATGCGCCACAGGTGCTCAATTGGGTTTAGTCCATCACCTTTACCTTCAGCTTCCTCAGCAAGGCAGTTGTCATCTTGGAGGTTGTGTTTGGGGTCGTTATCCTGTTGGAAAACTGCCATGAGGCCCAGTTTTCGAAGGGAGGGGATCATGCTCTGTTTCAGAATGTCACAGTACATGTTGGAATTCATGTTTCCCTCAATGAACTGCAGCTCCCCAGTGCCAGCAACACTCATGCAGCCCAAGACCATGATGCTACCACCACCATGCTTGACTGTAGGCAAGATACAGTTGTCTTGGTACTTCTCACCAGGGCGCCACCACACATGCTGGACACCATCTGAGCCAAACAAGTTTATCTTGGTCTCGTCAGACCACAGGGCATTCCAGTAATCCATGTTCTTGGACTGCTTGTTTTAAGCAAACTGTTTGCTGGCTTTCTTGTGCGTCAGCTTCCTTCTGGGATGACGACCATGCAGACCTAGTTGATGCAGTGTGCGGCGTATGGTCTGAGCACTGACAGGCTGACCTCCCACGTCTTCAACCTCTGCAGCAATGCTGGCAGCACTCATTTGTCTATTTTTTAAAGCCAACCTCTGGATATGACGCCGAACACGTGGACTCTTTGGTCGACCCTGGCGAAGCCTGTTCCGAGTGGAACCTGTCCTGGAAAACCGCTGTATGACCTCGGCCACCATGCTGTAGCTCAGTTTCAGGGTGTTAGCAATCTTCTCATAGCCCAGGCCATCTTTGTGGAGAGCAACAATTCTATTTCTCACATCCTCAGAGAGTTCTTTGCCATGAGGTGCCATGTTGAATATCCAGTGGCCAGTATGAGAGAATTGTACCCAAAACACCAAATTTAACAGCCCTGCTCCCCATTTACACCTGGGACCTTGACACATGACACCAGGGAGGGACAACGACACATTTGGGCACAATTTGGACATGTTCACTGTGGGGTGTACTCACTTATGTTGCCAGCTATTTAGACATTAATGGCTGTGTGTTGAGTTATTTTCAGAAGACAGTAAATCTACACTGCTATACAAGCTGTACACTGACTACTCTAAGTTATATCCAAGTTTCATGTCTATAGTGTTGTCCCATGAAAAGATATAATGAAATATTTGCAGAAATGTGAGGGGTGTACTCACTTTTGTGATACACTGTATATGCAACACAAATGTTACATATTTAGCAAATCTCAGTAAATGTTTCCCATGTAAGTACAATGAGAAACACTACAAAGAAAATCAGTGCACAGGACAGGAAATCAGGAAATATTTATTTGTTACTGCAATATAACTATGCGTTTAGTTAAACTAGAAAAGGCAATGGAACTTTGCATCCCGCCTCTCATCCTGGTCAGGCCGGTGGACCTCATCCACACTGGCTGTGATGTTCTCTCTGGCCAAGCAGTGTGGGGGAAAAATGCCTGGCATGGCGGATGTCATCACATGCGTCCTCCATTGCCTGGAGTCATGCCACAAGCACATGAAGTCTGCGTTCATGCACTTTCCACTGTCATGCTTAAAAGAATTACTCTACTGAATTTAGTAATGGTAAATATGGTGGTACAGCGCTACAAAATGTGGGCTCTTGGAGAACCAGTTACGGGGGAAAAAACAGTACTATAATTATTGTTGTTTGTAATTTAGTGATCAACAATCATTATTAATGACTATTGTTATTACTATTATTATTAGTATTACTCACTTTCTAAATCGCTTATTCTAATCAGGGTTGCGGGGGCTGCTGGAGCCTATCCCATCTATCAATGGGCACAAGGCACACAAAAACACCAGTCTATCACAGGGCAGACATACAGACACACACAAATTCACACCTTAACACACACACACGCTAAGCACAATTTTTTTAGTATCTCCAATTAACCTGACTGCATGTGCTTGGACTGTGAAAGGAAACCCATGTGGACGCGGGGAGAACATGCAAACTTCACACGGAAAGGACCTGGAGGCTCCACCTTGGAATCGAACCCAGGACCTTCTTGCTGTGGGATGACAGTGCTACCCACCGAGCCACTATGACACCCTATTATTATTAGTAGTAGTATTATTATTATTGCCTAAAATATTGGTGTTTGCAGTTTTTTAACAGCATGGTGGCTTGGTGGGTAGCACTCTTGCCTTACAGCAAGAAGGTCCTGGGTTCTATCCCCAGGTGGGATGGTCCGGGTCCTTTCTGTGTAGAAATGTTTGCATGTTGTCCCAGTGTCTGCGTGGGTTTCCTCCAGAAGCTCCGGTTTCCTCCCACAGTCCAAAAACATGCAGTCAGGTTAATTGAAGACACTGAATTGCCCTTTAGGTGAATGTACAGTATGTGTGTATGTGTCTGTCCTGTGTGCGTCCAGGGTGTTACTGTGTGCCTTGCACCCATTGAAAAGCTGGGATAGGCTTCAGCACCCCCCACGACCCTGATTGAATAAGCAGTTAAGAAAGTGAGTAAGTGAGTTTTTTTTTAACCATAGTAGTATCAAGAAAAATTAAACACTGAACAGCACTATCAGTCCTTCACAGCCCTGAGAATCAAGAAACTTGGGATCTGAAGACCCTTAGGTTTTGTTACTCCATGTGAGGTGTTAAGTATGTTGTAACTATACTGATGATTGGCTGTCACTAGATTTGTGTAGGTCAATGAGTTGGATGGTGGATTAATTTTGTTTGTTTATTTATTAGGATTTTAATGTCATGTTTTACACTTTGGTTACATTCATGACATGACAGGTGGTTACAGGTTACACATGATTCACATGATTCAGTGTCAAACACCGTCACAAGCAATGGTGTGTCTTTAGTTCACCTAACTTGCATGTGTTTGGACTGTGGGAGGAAACTGAAGCTCCCGAAGGAAACCCACAAAGACATGGGAAAACCTGCAAACTCCACCTGAACCCGGACAGCTCCACCTGGGAATTGTACCCAGAGCTTTTTGGCTGTGAGGCGACAGTGCTATCCACTGTGCCATCATGCTGCTAGATAAACGTTGCACTGTAATAGATTGCATCCCTCTCTAGGGTCTTTTTTGCCTTGCAGCCAATGTTTCCGGTTCAAAATGCTCTTGATTCAAAGTGACCCTAATTAGAATAAACAGGCTACTAAAATCATCTTTTTTTTGCTGCATTAAATCAGTATTAGGGATAAAATGCTTATATTAATCAGTCACTAGTTTGTTTACTGCTAGCAAGGCATGTCAGCTCGCTATCAAAACATTATTTTACATCAGAAACATCTAAGAGCATGAAGTTGTGTTGATTGATGATAACCATCTTCAGATGATAATAGATTACAACCACGTTGGGATGAAAGATATAATGAGAGGATCATATGCTTCTATTATAATTCCTTGTAGCAACACAGTTTGTGTGTGTGTGTGTGTGTGTGCATTACCAAGTAAGCCATGTTTTCCTCCAATCTCTACACAGGTAATTGTATCACAATCTCCCTCAAACAAGCATGCTCACATAACAGTGCTGTGAAATAATTATCCCTGCATAAATTTTCAACCCACTTTTGCCTTTATGCAAATATATAACCTGTTTCTGGTGACACATCCTTTCCCTAATGACTAAACAGTCAGAGAGAGAATTCTCTTTGCGTCAGTGATCGAAAATGGTGTGCAGCAGTGACTATGCTGGCAATAGAAGAAGAGAAAGGGGCATTTCTCATAATAGTATGAGCATGGCAGAACCACCAACATTGAGATAAAGGACACAAATGGTCTCATTAGGCATCTGTTCTGCAGAAGCAGTAGTAGGGCTGTTTTTTTTAACAAAAGCAAGCAAGTGGGCTGAGTAAAGGATTATTAAATTATATTATCTGCACAATTACTATTACAATTATTATTATTATAAGAACAAAATGGTAAAAGGTAACGTCAAATATTAAAAAAAGCTTGTGCAGACAGTAACTGGTGTTGAAGATAGGATAAATCAGGGTCACTGGAGCTGTGTAAAAGCAGCACTACTTTGTTGTTATTGTTTCATGAAAGAAGTATTAAAATACAATAGTCTGTGAGATTTAATGACATAGGGATTACCTTGACAAAGTGGAGGTGGGGCATCCCACTGGTAAAGACCATTTGGATGAAGTCTGCATGTAGCATTGCGCTGACCCACAAGTCTATAGCCTGCATTACAGTAGTAGTGAATCTTGCTGCCTGGTCGCTCTCTGGTCCTGTTGGAAATTCCACCATTCTTGGGGTGGCTACCCACACTGCAATACGCCGCTTTAGAAATAAGAAAAAAATGTATAAGTAAATAAATAAAAACTAAACTAAACTAGCCCACCACTACTTAAAAATAATCAAATGAAACATAACTTATTTATTAAAGTTCTACTTAAAGAATCCTTTACAAGGAACACTCAAAGCCACATTTTATGAGCTGACTCATTTTAGAGAGAAGGCAGAGACCCACAGGAGAGAGAGAGAGAGAGAGAGAGAGAGAGAGAGAGAGAGAGAGAGAGAGAGAGAGAGAGAGCTAATTTCACTACAGACAACCGAAATTAAATGCAACATCACACCAACTGAGCCAAAGCCATTTACTCAGCCTTGGCGGAGAGCTACCGGTCGTCATATCAAAATAAAAAACCTCATGCAACACGGCCTTCTAATTTACTTTGATAAAAAAATTATAAATAAATGATGAATCTTTAAAATGGAAGGAAATTCACCACAGAATGAGCTGGGCCTCTGCTCCCACCAGCATTTTGTGAATATCAAATGAGATAGATAAGAATAACAGCCTGCTGTTCAATGCCTGCTTATTGTTCAAAGTGTAGCCAGTAGTATTTGAGAGGCCTTCCCAAATGATAACTTATTGGAGGGAACAACAGCCTCCTGTGGTGAAATTTTAATCTCTGCCCTCTGCACATTCCTTCAAAGTAGGATTCAGAATGAGACATATAGATAACATCTGTATAAATGGTGTATTTAACAAGTAAGAAATACACAGAATTATTAATGGCAGTTACAGTGGTGTTAAAACTAACTAGCCACTTTCTGATTCCCACTGTTATTTTATGTGATTCAAAATGATTAAATAATAATAATAATACAAGCCCAAATCTGAAAAAGTTGGAACAGTATGGAAAATGCGAACAAAATAAAAATGCAGTGCTCCTTACATTTACTTTGACTTTTATTTGATTGCAGACAGTTTGAACCCAAAATATTTCATGTTTTATCTGCTCAACTTTATTTCATTCGTTTATAAACCTCCATTCCTGCATTTCAGGCCTGCAACACATTCCAAAAAAAGTTGAGACAAGGGCAATTTAGGGCTAATAATGAGGTGAAAAAACTAAATAATGATGTGATTCCAAACAGGTGATGTCAACAGGTGATTGTAATCATGGTTTGGTACAAAAGCAGCATCCAGGAAAGGCTGAGTCTTTGATGAGCAAAGATGATCAGAGGATCTCCAGTTTGTCAACAAATGTGTGAGAAAATGCTTGAAATGTTTAAAAACAATGTGCCTCAAAGAAAGATTGGAAGGGATTTGCATATTTCTCCCTCTACAGTGCATAATGTAATTAAACCATTCAAGGAATCGGGAGGAATTTCAGTGCGTAAAGGCCAAGGGTGCAAGCTTAAGCTGAATGCCTGTGATATTTGATCACTTAGATGACACTGCATCAAGAACCGCCACTCAACAATAGCTGATATAACCACATGGGTGAGGGATTACTTTGGCAAACCTTTGTCAAGCACTACAATACAGAGTTACATGCACAAATGCCATTTAAAACTTTACTGTACAAAAAAAGCCCTAACCATGTCCAAAAGCGGTGGCAACTTCTCTGGGTTTGGAGGCATCTAGGATGGACCATCACACAGTGGAAACGTGTATTGTGGTCAGATGAATCAGCATTCCAGGTCTTTTTTGGAAAAAATGGATGCCATGTGCTACAGACTAAAGATGAAAAGGACCATCCAGACTGTTATCAGCAGCAGTCCAAACACCAGGCCTGTCATGGTTATGGGGCTGTGTCAGTGCCCTTGACAAAGGTCATTTACACTTCTGTGATGGCAGCATTAATGCAAGAAAGTACATTGAGATCTCAGAACAACATGTGCTGCCTTCAAGACGTCATTTTTTTCAGGGACGTCCATGCATTTTTCAACAAGACCGTGCAAAACCACATGCTGCACACATTACAAAGGCATGGCTGTGGAAGAAGAGGGTACGGGTACTGGACTGGCCTGCCTGCAGTCCTGACCTGTCTCCAATAGAGAATGTGTGGAGAATTTTGAAACGAAAAATGTGACAACGACGACCCCGTACTGTTGCACATCTTAAGATGTGTTTGCAGGAAGAATGGGACAAAATAAAAGCTGAAACACTAAATCACTTGGTATTCTCGGTCTTTTAAGTGTGGTGAAAAGAAATGGCAACATTACAAAGTGGTAAATGCTTTACTGTCCCAACTTTTTGTAGAATGTGTTGCAGGTCTAAAATGCAGGAATGGAGGTATATTAATAAATGAAATGAAGTTGAGCAGAAAAAAAACATGAAATATCTCAGGTTCATCATGTCTGCAATCAAACAAAAGTCAAAGTAAATGTAAGAAACTCTGTGTTTTTTATTATTTGCATTTTCTATGCTGTCCCAACTTTTTCTGATTTGGGGTTGTAATTTAATTCAAACAATTTTCCAACATTCAAAACCTACCCTATTATTTAAATTCAGCTGCACCATATTTAACATTTAGCATTAATGCTGAAAAATTGGTATACCGGTCTTATTAAATCCTGTTTTTAATTTCTAGCAGACATTACAAATCCTCTGTTGTCCAAGTTCCAATGCAGATTGGTTTGCCCACAGAATATTTTCCCGATGGAAATCATTCCGGTTACTTTTAACAATGTCAGACAAGTACTGATTGTTTTAGGGTAGCAGTGGTTTCCTTTTTGCTACTCTCCCATGAATTCCATTTCTTTTTGGTGATGTTGTTTATTAGATAATTTCTTTTTCTGACATTCTGGATAAATTACAGCTGGGAACTCTTGGACAGATTTACCATAAATACTTGGATAGACATGTTTACTGCTTACATGTTTACTGTAACTGTTTATTAATTAGAAATAATAATAATAATAAAAGATTTATCTATTTAATATTTGCAATAGCTGAGACAATATAAATTTAGGTCATTATTATTTCACACTGTTTTTATGAAACTCAAATGATCAGAAACCTTTAATCAGACTTTTTAACCAACATTAGTACTTTGTCAGAACTGCACTTTTTGTCTAAGCTTTTATCCATCATCCATTATGCTTGAGGCATATCCAAGAAGTACAGCAGCTGTAATTCCTGGCAAAGAAGCTCCTACAAAGTATAAAATAAAGTATCTAAATACATTTGTTAATAATATATTTTAGTTTTGAATGATGATTTTCAATTATTTTTAAAACTTAAAGAACAATGCTGGACCTACTGTAGATCTGAACCAACTATGGAGCATCATGCTAAAATCTTGAAGGCTCTTGAAATACACCTTTTTTGCTAACTAACTGCCACTAGGCTTTCACACTAAATATACACTGATCAAATTGTCAGTTTGAGGCATGGGATTCAGAAACTGGTCACTGAGAACCATTAGAGTCTTTGACCTCCATTATGTCAGATTCAATCAGTTGCTCCCTGAAGGTATGAAACGTCAGCTTGAAGATTAATGAGTGCTAACATAGCAAAAGCTGCCTTTTCCCATTTATTTGGCCCAAAACAGAATCCAGCCTTCGAAGAACCACAGATTGGCAAATAATCTACCTTGAAAAGAGAATAGGCTGTTCACTATGGGTATTTCAAGTTCCCAGGTTGACCAATATGCTTTTGTTATGCAGTGTTACACATTTGCAGGATATTATAAGAACTGAAATGTACATTGTGGTGTTTTAAAATACAAACGCCAAATCAGAAAAAGTTGGGACAGCATGGAAAATGTAAATAATAAAAAACACAGAGTTTCTTACATTGACTTTGACTTTTATTTGATTGCATTTATTAATAAACATCCATTCCTGCATTTCAGGCCTGCAACACGTTCCAAAAAAAGTTGGGACAGTAAAGCATTTACCACTTTGTAACGTTGCCATTCCTTTTAAAATGCATGGATGTCCCTGGAAAAGATGACGTCTTGAAGGCAGCATATGTTGCTCTAAGATCTCAATGTACTTTTCTGCATTAATGCTGCCATCACAAAAGTGTAAATTACTTTTGCCAAGGGCACGGACACATCCCCATACCATGACATGCCCTGGCTTTTGGACTTGTTGCTGATAACAGTCTGGATGGTCCTTTTCGTCTTTGGTCCGGAGCACACGGCGTCCATTCTTTCCAAAAAAAAGAACTGGATTGCTGATTCATCTGACCACAATACACGTTTTCACTGTGTGATGGTTCATCCTAGCTGGCTCAAAGCCCAGAAAAGTCGACGCCGCTTCTGGACATAGTTAACAAAAGTGGCATTTGTGCATGTAACTCTTGTATTGTTCATTTGTTGAAAAACTGGAGATCCTCTGATCATCTTTGCTCATCAAAGACTCAGCCTTTCCTGGATGCTCCTTTTACCAAACCAAGATTACAATCACCTGTTGACATCACCTGTTTGGAATCACATCATTATTTAATTTTTTTACCTCATGACTAGCCCTAAATTGCCCCCGTTTCAACTTTTTTTGGAATGTGTTGCAGACCTGAAATGCAGGAATGGAGGTATATTAACAAATTAAATAAAGTTAAGCAGATAAAACATGAAATATCTTGGGTTAAACTGTCTGCAATCAAATAAAAGTCAAAGTAAATATAAGGAACACTGCATTGCATTTTCCATACTGTCCCAACTTTTTTCTGATTTGGGGTTGTACAAAACAATGCAGATGTGCTGGGTTATCAAATCTAGATGAGTTACAAACCTGTGTAGCGAATTTTAAACCCCTTCTTGTTGGTGGCATGATCTGTTGACCATCTAAGATAGAGCTGGTTGGTTTTGCTTGTGAAGTTTAGCTGTGTTGAGTGGTTTCCACTAAGTGCCACCAACAATGGACTCTGGCCAGAAGGTCCTAAAAATAAATGAATATTTAAAAAACTTTACTCATAGTTTTAGAAAACTAATAATACATACATAAATAAACTGCAAATTCAGGCCTCATATAATGGTATGAAATGTATTTATGGAAAAGTACGGGGAAGAACTCACAGAACTCGGCTGAAGATTTAAAAGACTAAAAGACCAGGACCAATTACAAAGATTAAATAGCTATAGTCGAAGAGTAGATAAGTAATGGGTATTCATTTAAAAAATAAAAGGAAGGAGCTATTAAAATGCTTAAATAAAAACACAGACAAATATGTCAAAGCTGTAAAATAGCTGTTACCATGAGCCCTTTAATATAAGCTAAGGCAAGTAATCGAGCTCCAAAAATTAAAATGCTTAACTATAGTAGCAGTGATAACTGGTTAATGTACTCAACTGTTACATGAGCAATACCCTTTACCCACAATTGTTTAAATTCTGTTTTGTTACAAATATAAGACAATTGGGATGGTGGTAGCCTAGTGGGTAGAGCTTTGGGACTCTCTGCTCCAGGTAAATGCCACAAATGTAATGTAACATGTAGTAAATGCATTCCTAATTCCTTAATGGCACAAGCAAACTGCTAATACAAATCTGTTACATGTAAGT
This sequence comes from Trichomycterus rosablanca, assembly GCF_030014385.1. Taxonomy (NCBI): domain Eukaryota; kingdom Metazoa; phylum Chordata; class Actinopteri; order Siluriformes; family Trichomycteridae; genus Trichomycterus; species Trichomycterus rosablanca. The sequence goes on from NC_085992.1 coordinate 29,700,880, forward strand.
CATTATGAACTCTACCGCTACCATGTTTTTTCAGTAAGTACAAAATGAAGTTAGTTAACCTTTTGTACATACTTACCATCAAATATCTCCAGCTCGTCAAACTGCTTCTCGCTCTGAAACAACTCCACATAAATTGAAATGGTGAAAGAGGGCTGCACTCTGATGATCCAGGAGCAGGTCTGAGAGTTTGGGTAATTTTTTGGAAACCCCGGACTTAGAATCACTCCAGAGGAAAACGAGAGCTCTTCGTTTGCAGGACACTGAGCTGTTAGGCCAAACAGAGAAGACGGTTACAAATATTCCAGAAATATTTGTAGATGTTAATTTCAAAAACAGTAAATTAGAGTCAATAAGTTAAACTTGCATTATGTTTTGGTCAATGTTGTAATTTCATGGGTCATCATCATAAACACACACAGAACACAGAACTTACATACTTAATGTTTACACACAGCAGAAAAAATGAGATCTGGATTTTATGTCCTAAAGATTCTATATACAGCAGTTTACACAATGTTGCAACAAGCACAACATCCAGTGAGTGGCAGTTTAATGGGCAAAAATGCCTTGTTGATTATAGTAGTAAGGCTAAAGGAATATAACCAGACTAGTTTGTAATACCACAGTTAAGCAAGCTTTATATTGCCATGGTTCCTGAATTACAACTGACTATAAACATTGTCTCCCTGATCTTGGAGACCACTATTCAATGAACTTAGTAATAGTTAAAGTCAATTAAGTGAACATATTCAAATATATACATCATGTGATGTTTACTGCTTTTATGGCTTATAATAACCTATGCATATTGACAAAGCACCAAAAGTATATATATATATAATATGGTCATTAGTCAAGAAATTATTTATAATACATTATTCGATATTTATGATGCATTATTAGAGTATATAAGACATTTACAGTGGAAAAGTTATCATTATGTTTTAAATTAATTAACAACAATGAATATATCAACTTTAATTAACATCTTTTAATTTTATCATACTTGTTTGTCATTTGGCCGTCAGAGTTGATAAAACAAGAAAGTAAGTTTGGGCTTTTTATGTATCCTGTGGGCATAATAAAGGTATCTAACTGGAATCTGAGACAAAACTTGTTTACTCTTGGTGGTGCAGAACAACTGGGCGCACATCAACATTTTTAAACTTAGTGCTGAAGCCTCTAGAGAACATATTACTGTCCCTTTTCTTTACAAACTTCAAGAATCGTTCAGCTATGTTATTCTTTATTGTGAACAAGACAGGAACAATGCTGTGGTCTTTGTTGCAGAAGAAATAACTGCTATAAGAAGTCAAGAAACAAGATTCCAGATTAGTATTACAAAGACTTGAGCTATACTAAAATGTAAGATACCCCACAAACTATATTTAATATATGGCCAAAAGTATGTGGACACATCCTGGGGAGCAGGATGGGATGTTTCAGCTACGCTCATTGTTAACCGGAAAGAGCATCATTTGGCCATAAAGGACACCTTCTATACGCGTGTGTGTTCGAGATTCTTCGGTGAAGAGATGGTGAGAACAGCAATTGTTCTACGGACCAAAGTCCGAAATAGAATCAACAAAGACAACCGCAAGGTGATCCAAACCTGGGCCTCTCTCTTCTACCTCCTACTGCCGACGTCTCCAGGTAACACTGTTTATGTGCTCTTGTTAAAAGGTTGGTTTCACTACAAATATTTAATTCGTTTCACTATTTTCGTATATTCTTTAATTAGATCTTAGAAGGGTTTCCTTCCATCATTCAATCGTAAATCTCAATGTAATTTTACGTAATAGTCCATCTAACAATGTATGCATGAATCTTAGGCCATTTAAGTAATACGCATTGTATTCATTGTGTTATTGTTCGTTTAATAAACAGTATAATGGTATGCAACTTGGCACGGTGTTTTTGATTACTTAGATGAGAGAAATATTCCATTTTACAAACTCACAATCAGAGAAAAGACTGATTTGTTTAAACTGAGGTTTTCCAGTGATCAACCTTTAAACCCAAAATCGCTGGTGGTGCTTCGTTTTAAAGGCTATTAATTATATAATGAATTAATTATATAATTAATTAATTACTCGATTATTATTTTATCCAATTAATCCAACAGGGCCCAACAGTGGCAGTGGTGAGGCTTGAATCAGCAACCTTATGATTACTAGTCTAGTATCTTAACCACTGAGCAACCAGTGCCCTTTGCCCACTGCCCTCACTAATTAGTGCCTGCCTTCAAAAATGGACCTTTGACTAAATGGGCACAAATTTCGACAGAAATATAACTCTTGTTTTGAAATGGGATGTTCAAAAAGTTGATGGTACACAAACTTGCAGCCATAAAGCACAGTTAACGATAACAAACAAGCTGTGAAAATTTCAATACAGGTCACTGACCAGACTCGTTTTTAAACGTTTTACAGCAGTTTTGAATCAACTTCAAAAAGGTCACACTGTCCACAGATAAGTGAGCTTTACATTACCACTGGTTTTGAGGCTGTGAAGGATATACAACCAAAAGCAAAAGCACATGTGACTGTGGACAAAACCACCTGTGTTATAGAAGCATATAATTCACAGCAGACCAGATTTCAGTGTTTCTGAAAATGTCTGAGCATCCGTAAAAAAATTCAACATTAAGTAAGTGATTAATGTTTAAGCAGCAAGCCCCATTAGCAGCACGCTAGGGTGCCAATTTTAAAGCAAATCTTTTTGTCCTCTGAATGGCAAATGACAGCCTTTAAAACCATATCAGTGTAAACATGCCATGCACAATGTCTATACCTGGCAGACCTATTTTACAGTGGTGACAGTTTTAAGTGTTAATTTCTGACCTTGGCAGGAGACGATTGTTCCATGCAGTCAAATGAGTATTATTTTGTGGGCATACAGAATTTTATGTTATTTATTATTATTTTATTTATTAATATTATATTATATATTAATGTACACTGTCTGGCCAAAAAAAAGGTCACCACCTGGATTTAACTAAGCAAATAGGTAAGAGCCTCCCATTGGATAATTACTGCATGGGTGATTTTGTTTCAGCTGGCAACAAGTTATTTAACCCTAACTGATGCAGTGAGTAGCTTCTCATTTGTTAAACAACCATGTCGAAAGACACATCCTGTGGTCGTGGAAAAGATGTTAATCTGTTTTAGAAGGGTCAAATTATTGGCATGCATAAAGCAGAGAAAACATCTAAGGAGATTGCTAAAACTACTAAAATCAGGTAAAGAACTGTCCAACGCATTATTAAAAAGTGGAAGGACAGTGGGGAAACATCATCTTCGAGGAAGGAATGTGGTCGAAAAAAAATCTTGAATGATCATGATCGGCGATCACTTAAACGTGAAATCAAATGGTAGAAAAACTACAGTAGAACTCAGGGATATGTTTAATAGTGAAAGTAAGAGCATTTCCACACGCACAATGCGAAGGGAACTCAAGGGATTGGGACTAAACAGCTGTGTAGCCTTAAGAAAACCACTTGTCAGTGAGGCTAACCGGCAAAAACAACTTCAATTTGCTAGGGAGCATAAAGACTGGACTCTGGAGCAATGGAAGAAGGTCATGTGGTCTGATGAGTCCAGATTTACCCTGTTCCAGAGTGATGAGTACATCAGGGTAAGAAGAGAGGCGGCTGAAGCGATGCACCCATCATGCCTAGTGCCTACCGTACAAGCCTGTGGGAGCAGTGCTATAATCTGGGGTTGCTGCAGTTGGTCAGGTCTAGGTTCAGCAACGTTATGTGCCCAAAGAATGAGGTCAGGTGACTACCTGAATATACTAACCCACCAGGTTATTCCATCAATGGATTTTTTCTTCCCTGATGGCACGGGCATATTCCAAGATGACAATGCCAGGATTCATCGGGCTCAAATTGTGAAAGAGTGGTTCAGGGAGCATGAGACATCATTTTCACACATGGATTGGCCACCACAGTCCAGACCTGAACCCCACTGAGAATCTTTGGGATGTGCTGGAGAAGACTTTGCGCAGTGGATCTTGGGGAAAAATTAATGCAACTCTGGACAGAAATAAATGTTGTGACATTGCAGAAGCTTGTGGAAACGATGCCGCAGCGAATGCGTGCCGTAATCAAAGTTAAAGGCGGCCCAACCAAATATTAGAGTTTTTTTTGACCAGGCAGTGTAATTACATAATTATATTATATTTGTATTCATTATTTTATTTATTATTATTTTATTTATATTTTATTTACATCTTTCACTTTTATTATACTTGTTTATCATTTGGCCGTCAGAGTTAATAAAACAACCGAGACAAAACTTGTTAAAACTTGTCTTGGTAAAACAAGCCATCCACAATGTCTAAACCTGGCAGACCTGTTTTACAGTGGTGACAGTGAATTTTCTTTTCTGATCTTGGCAGGAGACCATTGTTCCATGCAGTCAAATAAGTATTATTTTTGAGGGCACACAGAAGTCACCAACTACACTCATTTAACCACTAGGACTTTTGGGGACCATGGTTAAATGCCATTATGAAACTTTGAACACCATAAAATTAATAACTTAAGTTGCCATATGTATATTTTTGACCTAGTAGATTTTCACAAAACATTCCAGTTTCCAGTAAACATTGTTTATACTGTACTGGGGTTGCAGAGCACTGGAGTTCCTTCAAACCAAACTCAGACCATGTATTTTTGGACTTTGCTTTGTGCACAGAAACACTGTCATGGTAGATCTTGGATTGGTAAATGTATTTTAACTCACCTAAGCAATGGATGGTTAACCTTGTCTCAGTTATCAAGAGGCATGTCCAAATACCATGAGCATTAGCATATATGATGTCTTTATATATCTTGTGGGACAGTGGTAGCCTAGTGGGTAGAGCTTTGGGCTATCAACTGAAAGGCTGAGTGTTCAAATCCATATCTGCTATGCAGCAATTGTTGGGTCCTTGAGCAAAGCCCTTAACCCTCTCTGCTCCAGGGGAGTTGTACAATGACTGACCCTGCGCACTGACCCCAGCTTCCAAAAAACAAGCTGGGATATGCAAAAATAAAAAAAGAATTTCGTTGTACTGTACACCTGTATATGTATAAAAGACAAATAAAGGCGACTGACTCTAATGAGTCATTTTTCTGACAGAGCAGTGAAGCCTTTTATTTATTAGCAAAAATAAGATACACTGCAGGTGTAGGTGCGATACTGAAAGTTTGACTAGCAAGACCTTGATGTTTAGCAAAGGCCTTGATGACAGCAAAACAAGGAGAACTTTTATCCAGCCTAAAGAGTTTAAGTTTAAAACAAAAAAAAAGCCTTAACACTGTGAAGAAGAAACACAGACGCAAGGACACTTAAATACAAAATCTCTATTCAATAAATTACTTAATATGACACTGTCTCTTTTTCAAAAGATCTTTTATGAGCTTAATAACATCTCTTCCCAAGTGTTTAGCAGACATTCAGTGACACCTGAAAAGATGAGTTTAGTGAGTTGAAAAGATTTACATTCTCAAACAAAAATCTGACATGTGCGAGATCTTAGAATCTCTCTTCTCGTCTGCGTACACACATTTTAATAAGACATTAAAATGTCTAATTGATACACTAGCTATAGCATCGTTACACACCCTGTAGCACATAACATTAGGTTTAAAATGCTTGTAATGTCCACTCTCATGACTGAAGAAAGTTTGATTTAACATGCCAGTTAATTGTGAAGTCACATCTCAAAAACATTAGAACATGTTAGCTGCAGTAAGAAAAGAAATATAATGCATACACTGGGGCAGGTTTAAGAAAGACTGGGGGCAAAGTCTGTGCTCATTTTTAGCACCATTAGAGCCAACTTTTGCCGAGATTTTCCCCAGACAGTAGTTGTAGAAATGATGGCACGACACATTAGACTAGCGTGACCTCTTTTTATCTTTTTTTATTTATGCATTTTCTCAAATTTTTCTACAGATTTAGTGTAGTCATTTAGTCTTCCGTTTCTGGGGGATCCCTGATTGCAGTCGAGGTGGGTATATTGCTGCTCACGCCTCCTCCGACCCATGTGCAGCCCTTTTTTACCCATGCATTCTGCACAGACGTCTCTCTATCTGCTAATCAGGGTCCTTCCACAGCGTTTGAAGACCCCACCCACATAGTCCAGTCATCCCGCCCCAGCAGAAACGTGTCTGCTGCAGGAACTGCCAATTATGCCTGCTAGATGATGCCCCGCCAACCGGTGGCAACACTGAGTTGCGAACCGAGGAGTTCAGAATCTCAGCACTGGTGTGCTAGTGGAATATCCCGCTGCGCCACCTGGGCGCCTGACTATCGTGACCTCTTAAGTCATATTATAGTAGTTACTTAACTAGAACTATTGTTTACATATTTGATATTATTTAATATTTTTCATCTCATTTTCATAAACTGTTTCATCCTTGTCAGGGTTGTGACTGGTCCAGTTCCACCGGGAAACACTGGTAGCATAGCAGGAATACCCTGAACAGAGAAGCACTAATCACAGGGCTTTAGGCTTCAACATGGCAATCGTGTCTGTGTAGATGCTGCTGAGATTCGATCTTGGATCTTAATGATGGTGGGCTAGAGCAATAGACACTTTAATAAAATCTAACTGAATCAATTTGCATTGACCTTATTTTGTAGTTTGCAAACCATATTAGGCAAACAAAGAAAGAACAAGACTGGTTGTTCATCTCTTTTACATTCTGCCGTGTAACAACATTATCCTGATGCTGTTAATCAGCGTACCCTTTTCTAGCTGGTGTTAGTTAATTTGTACCTGTTTTTCACACTTTCAAGTCATTTGTAAATCAGAGCCTATGACTGTGTGTAATAAGCTTGTGCTCTTTGGTTCAAACAAAATGAACATTCCAGAAGCAAAGATTCATCTTCTATTCTATCTTTAGCCAGATCCCATTCTTCCACCAGACTACTTCAGACCTGTTCTTATCAGTCTGCGTCTTTCTTTCTTTCTTTCTTTCTTCTTTGTATTAAATCCTCTATCTGTGAATATAGATGAGACCAAAGCCTTGCACAAGCCACTGCACCACAAAGTGCTGATGATCTCTGACCTTTTTTGCCCTTGCTTTATTTTTCTTGTTGTGTTTGCTGTACAATAATCATCTCATCTGGTGGTTTTGCTGGATGTGTTTTTAAACCTGACTATTAGATTTTGTAGTTCTATTTACCTTCACACACCGGGGGAGGACCCTCAAACTGCAGGTGGGAGTTAAGCTTGCAGGTCAGCTCGTCATTCCCGACCAAAGTGAAACCAGAAAAACACTGATACTTCACAATGTCACCTGAAACATACCAACAAACTATTTTAACATTTATTTTACATGTACAATTGGTTTAATTATTGAATTAAAGTTTATCATCATTTGTTTCGTCTGAAATTCCATCAAAAAAAAAAAATCACAAAAATGTTATTATTAAAAAATAAGAGCATGGTAGGTGTTTGCAATAATAATAATAATAATAATAATGATAATAATAATAATACAAATAATAATATAAATAAATATCAATTCTAAAGCTTTGTAATCTATAAAGCATGCAGCACTTTACAGAAACTGAACGTATAAAGCCAGCTTTACACTGTGTAAATTTAGTGATCTTATAAAATCATTAATTGTCACACTACAGGTGATAATTTAACAATATCTTGGCAGATTTTATATGATACACTTGACAATATCATCTGTACTCAGTGTCAGATTATATGTTCAGATTATTACTGACAGACCTGCAAATACACTGTCACATCATGTCATAAATCACAAATTCACATTATCATAATGGTGACAAAACACAATTTAAAAGAGAAAAGGAAGTTTTGAGCTGTTCAGTAAAAGAAACATTAAATGTTGAATTAAAAAAGAAAAGAAGAATAAGGCAAAAATGCTATTTTCCCATCTATTAGCATCTGTGCCAGCTGCTATACCAACGCAAGAAGGATCAGGCTAACCATTGTATACTGGTATGAATCAATGAATGTATGTAATAAAGTTGGTATGTTTAATTATAGCTTATTAAATATATAATAAAGTCACTGTGTTTAAAAAATGAGTTTAGTGTCCTCTGCCATCCTCCTATTGGTGTATTTTAAATGTGTCCTCGTAGCAGCTTTCACACTGTGAGATTTGAATCGAAACATTCTGATATTGCTGAACGTTTTCGTCACTTGTCTTTGGTTTCTGCAATTCTAAATCAGTTGTAGGTGAGCATGTAACATTGTGTGTTCCAAAAACCGTACTCAACACCAAATGTAAATGTAAACACATCTGTCTTAATATTATTTAGCTATTTTGAAGGTGGTTGGTAAAGGCACTGAAAATAATCCATGCAAATCTGACCAAAAAATTATATAAGAAACTAAAAGTATACACCAAACCATCAGAAATGCTTTAGTATGTTGCTGTTCACCTAATTACTTCTAATATATTATATATCTGCAAACACAATCAGAATAAACCAAATTACACAAAGACTCAGAACTAAATATCTGAATTATTGGGAAACTGAAACTAAAACTCAAAGTAAAATGAAGTTATTTGGCCCTAAACAGACACTACAGTGCAGCAGACTATCTGAGCACAGTATCCGACCCTAAATTAAGAAACACTCTGACGAGGTACGGACTGAGCGCACACGACCTGGCCGTGGAGACGGGGCGACACACCCGGCCCTGGCTGCCCCGGGAGGAGAGGTTGTGCCAGCACTGCACTCTCAGTACAGTAGAGACGGAGCTGCACTTCCTCACCCACTGTACCAAATACCACCACATCCGCTCCCAATTCTTCCCTAAATTTAATAACATTATCCCCAACTTTAATTCCCTCCCAGATCCCGACAAACTGCCCCACCTACTGGGGGAGCACAGAGAGAGCTGCACACTAGCAGCACTCTACACACAAACACCTGCCACCAGGTGAGGGACAGTGGGTGATCATGTCCCATACACACACACACACACACACACACACACACACACAAACTGATCGTTATTACTACCTCATTATTGTAAATAATATAATTTGTATTATTATTTTGCACTGTTTTTATTAATATTTTATTCTATTTTATATTTTTTGCACATGTAACTGTTCTGTATATTTTTGTTCTTTCTTATTTTAATTTTTTATATTTCTCTGTAACTTGCTTTGGCAATATGAATGTCCTTATTTGTCATGCCAATAAAGCTTCTTTTGAGTTTGAGTTTATATTATTAAACAAAGTATGGAGGGGGTGCACAGAAATCACGCTTTGTTTATTCTCGAGTAGAACAGTACAGTACAGGGTAGTGTACAATAATATCCTGTCAGTTCACATGGGACTGAAATTAAGAGGCCAGCCATTATTTTTTATCTTGTATCATGTAGCTTTTAACATAGTAAAGGACTGAATTAGCTGAACATATAACAGTATTTCTATGAGTGTATCGGCATCACACACCTATTTCGTAGTCCCCATCTTCATATAATATTTCTGCTTCCTCCACAGCCAGGGGAGGAGGACATTTCTTGAGACGATAAGCTAAGTAAAAGAAAAAAAACAAAAAACAAAAAAAATGAAATGCAATGAAATAAAAGTCAAAGTAAATGTAAGAAACTCTGTGTTTTTATTATTTGCATTTTCCATGCTGTCCCAACTTTTTCTGATTTATGGTTGTACAATAAGTCAATGCATGTTGTGGAAAAAAATCAAAGTACTTTACTTTGACTTTATTTTGATTGTACCAACCAATACATATTGAATTAAAATGTGTTTTACTCAAGTATATGTACATCTTTTTCATTAAAACTACATAATAAGTACAATATACTCAAAAAAAGTCACTGTAGTGAATATATCAGAGTTCGTGTAGTTCATCACTAATACTTTCTACTTGCTGACACTGATATAAATAGGAAGCAAAAATGCTTCTTTTTACGACTGGAAAAAATCTGGAAAAATGCTGATGTAGTCAAAACCAATTTTGCACAAGACAAGATAAACGGCATGTTTAAAGTGTTTTCCAGCAGTCTCTGCATAGCGTATGCATTACATAACAAAACATTTTATTTTTTCATTAAGATGAAAAACCAACCATGGAAATTGAGGACAAAAAATCCGCTGGTGGAGAAGTCGCTGTGGAACTTGATAAGAACCTGATTGAAAGAACTGTAGGCTGACTCAAGGGCTGTATTGCCACTGAAGATACCAAGTTGTGGGCTGCTTTGCTCTGGTCCGTCCCTAGGGAAAAAAATTTAAAAGAAAAAAGTAGCAGTTTGGAAATGCATCATGACTCCTCATACTTGCTATAAAGAGTGTAATAATGTCTTATTTCTAAGTGGTTTTGGAGAGGCCACTATTTAAATCTATTGCTGGATTTTGTGCTGACTTTCATGTTCAGCCATTGCATTAAAGGCAACAATAAACGAAAATAGCAAACATGATGACTTAACAGATTAGTCTGGTCTTTTAATGGCTTCTTCTATAGAACTAAGAAAAGACACAGATAGGGTGCATATTTTTTTACTGCCAGACCTTTTTTGGTCTACTTAAGAAGGAAGGATTAAATAAAAATAAATAGCAAAATGTTCTTAAAGATTACCCCCCCCCCCCCCACTACATAATTAAACTAATACACACATAAACTTACTCACACACATATATGACACACACATACACACAATTACACACACTCTCTCACACACACTCATACTCATACACTCGCACACTCAAACTCACTCACACATATATACAATATTACACACAGTCTCTTTCACACACACATGCAGACAAACAAACATACACACACCTACACACTCATACACAAACTTACTCACACAGATATAAAACACACACATACATACATACACACACACACACACATACACACACTGTCTCTTTCACACACATGCACATGCACACACACACATACTCATACACTCGCACACGACAAACACATACATATATACATACATACACACAATTACACAAATACACTCTCACACACACACACAAACATACACACACTTACACTCATACACTCATTTTCTCCCCATTGTTTTAGTATAATAAGTCATGTTAAGCTTTGTGCACAACCACACTTCATAGGAAATAATGGCACAGCCAGCGCAAAAGCTATTGTGCCGCTTCTCATGTGAATGCGCCTTTACTAAATGGAATACGGTATTCCAAGATCAAGCATTGCCATGATTAAGAAGCATAAGAAAACAATAAAGAAGTAAAGGTAAAAGGCAAGTTTTAATGTATTTTTATTGACTTTTAACTGTTTTTTTAATTGTATTTCAGTGTTTTTTTATATATTATATTTGTGTTATTTTCAGTGTATAAGTGTCAAAAACACCCATTATTTTACATTAGCCTAAAATTTATGCAGATCCACGGGACCATAAAAAGCAATAAAAAGGTTTCCCATACAAAAAATACCTTGTAACTCAACGACTTTAAAACTCAACGCCACTCCCAGAACCAACTGACATTAAAGTTAGTAGGGTAACTGTATAATTGTTCCTGTCTTTTTAGTGTCAATTAGTATTAAGAGCTTACCATACTGCGATGTAGTCAGTGACAGGCTCGGTCTGCAGCAGCGTAAAGTTTATGTACACGCCATGGCCATGTGGCACTGTGATAAGCCACATGCAGTCCTGCGAGTCCGGATACTCATTGGGGTACCCAGGCGAGAAAATTGTACCGTTGGGAGCCGTCACATTGTAGCCACAGGGTGCTGAGCACAAAAACATACACAATTCAGCCATGACTGCTACACTAATCCATCTTTCCCATGAAAGATATGCCAGGCAGATGATCAGCAGTGGGGAAATGAGACATCATCGTACTAATGATGGATCTGTCAGGCAGGGGACCTTAGCCTTCTGTTCGAATTATAAGAGTACTGTAAAATAGGGGTTGCTCAATGTAAAAGATGGATAGGAAAGGGAAATGCATGCTGTGCTGAAGAAAAAAAAAAGAAGAAAGTTGTGATTTTTGGTGCCCTGAAACAGACAGAATTGGGAAATGTGTAGTATTGTTGATTGATTATGAGCCAGACGGCTTCCACACTGCACTGCTCTCATTGATCATCAAGGTTGCAATTTAGACCAGGTCCCAGAAGCCTGACTCACCACTGAATCAGTGTTGAAGGTGGACAATTTAAAAGACTTTTGGTAAAAAAGCAGACCTTTTTGGATTGCACTAGTAACACAAAGCAGAAACACTTTAAATAATCAGCAGTAATGAAAGGCCTTTGAAAAACAAAAAGATGGGGGAAAGTGAGCAAATTCCATAAATAAATAAATAAATATCAGCTGTTTACCACATACCTTCACAGCGTGGAAATGTGTGGTCCCATTTCCGGTTCGTTCCGTGCTGGCAGGTTAACACTGAATGACCAATCAATACATATCCAGGTAAGCACTCGAACGTTATGGACTGTCCTGCGTTGAAGTCGTTGTGGACGATGTAGCCATTGTGAAATGGATATGGGTCTTGACAATTCTGTAGCTGATATGCTACAAAAAAAATAGTACAATAAAATGATACAGTAGAAAAATTACACACATACAATTAAAGTCATAAGATGACACACATAAAGATCACATGTAACCCCTCCACAGATGTGTTATGTGTACAATCTATACTTTTGTACTTTTGAAGTTGTTTTTTTTATATTTATGAGGGATCTTCAAAAAGTTTTCGCACTTTTATATTTTGGTTGGAAACGGTGAGGGCTGGAGGAGTAGTAATTGGTCGTGTCTGAGAGACTGTAATAGAGCTTATAGTCCGGATTTAGTGCCATCTGATTTACACCTTTTGGGTCACTTAATGCCAAGTTCACACTACACAACTTTCCAAGTCGTCAGGTCGCTGTACAGTTCACACTACACGACTGGATCTCTTGTAATCGGGAGTCTTTACTACACGATCTATCACCAACTGGAATCGCAGGCGAGCTTCTCTGGTCTCCCAAACTACGTTCTGTCACGAAAACAAACGCGAGAAGTGAAGAGGAGTTTAATGATACCACGTCCAAACATGCATGTCAACAAGTAGCGAACGATCAAAGTTTGTGCGGTAATATGCAGCATACAATCAAGGAGAAAAAATAAATGAATCTGAGTGGTTTTGGCTACGAGAGCAGTATGGATTGTTCTATAGTGAGTTGGAGGTTAATAAATATTTTTGCAATGCAATGTTGGTGTTATGTTTTGTAGAGAACGATAAGGTCAGAAATACTGTAAAACTTGTGTGTATGCCAATGTATTCTGATATAAACTATATAATGCCCTTGTCCCACCTTTTTTCCTTACCTGCGTTTGTCCTCACTCCGTATCATGCATTCCCATTGGCTGTTCGACATAGCACTCATTGCCAGTCGGGCAACTCAGATTCAGATATCTGACATGCTAGAAATCTTGCTTCGGATTGAGTTGTTGAGTAGTTCACACATAGCGATTAAGAGCCGAGTTTCAATTGCCGAGCGAACGCCAAGTTGCTCCCTAGCCGGCAAATCTAGCGCCAGTCGGCGAGCGAAAATCAGGGCAAAAATTGTGTAGTGTTAACTAGGCAAAAAGAAGCTTTAAGGGGAAGAAGATTTTTATGTGGTGGTGATGATGTGAAAGCTCAACCAAAAACATTTGTTACTGATGGCATTAAAAAGTTGGTACGACGCTGGGAAAAATGCATAGGAAGGTGACTGTAGAAAAGTGATGTCATTTGTTTTTGAAATTTTTAATAAATAGAGTTTTAAAAAGTGTGGAAACTTTTTGAAGAACCCTCATAGTTTGTACATGAAACAAACAATTATTTCCAACAACTCGTTACAAACAAAACATTTCTCTGATAATCACAAATCCATTGGTAATTTAAAGGAAACAGAGAAAACGTTATCATGGCTTTAGAAGGTCCTGACATCATTTGATTTGATTGGAGGTGTACCTGTGGCAGTGTTTTAAGTCCTACCTTCAGAGCATACTAGACTCTTTCACATCATGAAAAAAACAAAAGAAATCAGCCAAGACATTAGAAAAAGAATTGTAGACCTACACAGGTTTGGTACATACAACAGCCTGAAGGTAAAACGTTCATCAGTATAAATGATAATATGCCAGTTAAAACACCATGTGCTCACACGGCCATCAAACCTTTCAGCATGGAGGCGAGTTTAGATGAATGCAGGTTGGTAAGAAAAATCCAAATCAAATCAATACAAGAACAACAGCAAACAACCTTGTGAAAATGCTAGAGGACAAAAGTCAAATCAATATCAATAGTCAAACGTGTCTTATAATGACGTTATCTGAAAGGCTGCTAAGCAAAGAAGAAGCCACTGTTTCAAAACCACCAACTGCACATGGAAATAAAGTCTTACTTTCTGTAGAAATATCCTCTGGTGTGATGACAATAATTACGTATGACGCTAAAAAGGGGGAAGGGGTGCAAGTCAAAGAATGTCATCCCAGCTGTGAAGCATTGGGGTGAAGGCATCATGCCATGGGGTGTTTGTAGAGGACTGGTGCACTTCACAAAATAGATGGAATTATGAGGCAGGAAAATTATTGAAATTATTAACTATTGAAGCATCATCAAGTTAAAGCATGACCATTAATGAGTCTTCCAAATGGACAATGACCCAAAGCATACTTCCAAAGTTCCAAATTTTGTGAAAAGCCCTGCCAGCTGTTAAAGCTGTAAAGTAAGAGGCAAATCCATATTAGTGCCCATAACTTTGCAATGGGATGTCCAACAAGCTTATGATCAGGTGTCCACATACCTAATGACATATAGTGTTTATATTAAACTAGCACTGGCCAGCTATATTTTGCCAAGCAAGTCTGACCACAACAGGGGACTATCTTAAGCAAAGTAAACATCTGTGATTGCTGCATACAGAAATGTCTCATAATTAATAGTAGTATACTATATAATAGCATAATACTTTACACTGTGCCCCTTCATACGTACATTGCACCTATGCCATTTCATTCTACTGTACACTTTGTAAATGGCTCAGAAGAGGGTTTTTTTTAACCTAACAAAACCCATATTATTTCAACAATCTCAAAATGCAGCATCGATTTTCACTATAAGAGAACACAGCCAGGAGGTCCAATATTATTTATGAACTAAGATGTTTTCAACTTTTGAACCACCACAAAAATGAAAAACACAAGGTGATACAGAGAGAGGCTTAGGAGGTATTTCACCTAAAGGTGGGTGGTAAGGACAAAAGGGGGTTTTGTCAAGTTAAAAACTGCGGGGGTGGGGGTAAGCCAAAGAACATCATCCCAACTGTGAAGCATTGGGGTGATGGCATCGTGTTGTAGGGTGTTTGTAGGGAACTGGTGAACTTGACAAAATAGATGGAATTATGAGGAAGAAAAATTATGTTGAACTATTGAAGCATCATCTTAGGACATTAGTCAAAAAGTTAAAGCATGACCATAAATGGGTCTTTCAAATGGACAATGATCCAAAGCATACTTCCAAACTTATCTGCCCATAAGAAGGACTACAAACTTGGCTCAGTCACACCTGTTCTGTCCAGTGGAATGGGCCAAAATTCCAACAGCTTATTGTGAGAAGCTTGTGGAAGGCTACACAAAACTTTTGACCCAAGTTAAATGCTAACAATTACTGACCACATAGAGGTAAACCTCTGAGGCACTGGGAATGTAATATACATTTGAAATAAATAAATAATAATCTATTTCTTATTCTTAAATTATACTGGTGATATTAACTGATATTGATACTGAAATAGATAACTGATATATTTATCTCTAATATCTATTAGAGAGGGAATGTGTACTAGGATTAAATGCCACAAACTGTGAAAAATGTATAACATGAGTGTGGTGAAAGTGTATATAAATCTACAAATTCAACTGTCTATAACCTAGTAAGCCTCATTACTAGCAACAGTGAGAAAGTATGAGAGTTCTTCAAAAAGTTTCCACACTTTTAACCCTATTTATTTCAAAAACAAATTACATCACTTTTCAACATGTATTTGTCCCAGCGTCCTACCAACGATTTGCATGCCATCAGCAAAAAAATGTTTTAGGTTGAGCACGTAGTCACTGATGCACCACTGCATTCACATCATCATCACATAAAACCTTCTTCCTCTTGAAGCTTCTTTGAGCAGTCCAAAAAGGTGAAAATCAGATGGCGCTAAATCGGGACTATAAGCTCTTTCAGACACACCTAATTATCTACTCCTTCCGCTCTCACCATTTCCAACGGAAATATAAGTCAAGTCAAGTCAAGTCACCTTTATTTTTATAGCACATTTAAAAGACAACGTGTGTCAACCAAAGTATTAAAAAAGTGAGGAAACGTTTTGAAGATCCCTCATATACAAAAGGTAAAACTTCTGTCATTGTCCCAATGGCATTCTGACCAGCTGCTTCACAGTCAGGTATGACAGCTCCACTGCAGCTGTCCCCTTTTCCCCATACAGGAAATTTGTAATAAAAGATGTCTGAGGAAAACTAGAAGTATTATTTCAGACCCCACAGACTTCCTGCTCCATCTGCTGCAATCTGGAAGGTGATATCATAAAATTCAAGTCAGTCACACCAACGTCACTCACCAGGTCATAAAAGAAAAAAATCCAAATGCGTACGCTCAACAGTCCATGGTCTTCTTTGTCAGGTATTGTGCCTAGTATTGTTTTTAGCATTTTTCAGGCAGGCTACTCTAGCACCTGCACCTTCTCTTACTATGAAGTCTCTCTGTTGTAACACATGTAGGGTGAGGCCTTTACATAAAGAGATTTTTTAGCACTTTTTAAACTTTAATATCATTATATCCTATAGATAGGGAACCATTTAAATTGCTATCAAGCAATGGAACGTTTTGTTTTTAAACTGTTAAACAATATATTTACACCATATTTTCTGCGAAGTGGTGAACGTTGACTCATCCATGTCTGTAAAAGACTAAGCCTGTTCAGTAATACCAACTTTAACCTGTATAAAGTTGCACAACGTGTTTTTGATCAATCTACAAATGTGCCAGTCATATGAAATGTGGCCAATTTGGAAGTATAAGTATCTATGCTAATAAATCACCAGTAAAATCACTGTTTTGCATTTGACTTACTGTTCTAACCTCTTTGGAATTGTGGTTGTGATATCGGAGTAACATGTTAGTATTTTTTCCCTTGATACTTTGATCTCAATCTCAATACACACTGTAAATTAAATACACTTAGTAGAACCCTGTGATTTTGGTAATGTTATAATAGAATGTCTATTTAAAACATAAAACAGATTTCACATATAAACATGCTGAGTTTAAATGCCTCTAAACTTCCCAACAGTGTTTTAATTACCTGTGTGCTCTGCTGTTAAACCCTTGCTTTTCCATGAAAGCTAGATTTCCTATATGTGACCAAAATGTGACTTTCTTATGAGGATAATCAACAGTTCCAGCATAACTGTGCCTTTTTGCACATGCACATAGTGGAGGAACATTATTGGGCTGCACATGGCCTTGACCTCAATGGGACCATCTACGCATTTGGGAAAGATTAGAATGTTGTCTTTACAAATGCTTTTCTGACTAAATGAGTACAATGTCCTACAGACATCCTTAAATCTTGTGGAAAGCTCTGCCAGGAAAGCTGTTAAAGCTGGAAAAGAGGAAGTAAATCCATATTTGCCCATGATTTTGCAATAGGATGATCAGCAAGCTTATGGTCCGGTGTCCACATACTAAACAACTTATAGTGTTTATATTAAACAAGCACTGGACAGCTATATTTTGCTAAGCAAGTCTGACCACAACAGGGGACTATCTTAAACAAAGTAAACATCTTTAGCAAAAACAAGTGTGGATCTGGGATTGCTACATTACAGAAATGTCGCATGATTAATAGTCTTTACTTTACACTGTGCCCCTTAATACACTGCACTAATGCCACTTCATTCTACTGTACACTTTGTAAATGGCTGCAAACAGTTTTCTTTTTTTATTTTACTTTACTGAACAAAATCCATTAAGTTTCAACAATCTCAAAATTCAGCATCGATTTCACTATGAGAGAACACAGCCAGGAGGTGCAATATTATTTATGAACTACGATGTTTTCAACTTTTGAACCATCAAAAAGATAAAAAAGACAAAATGATTCAGGGAGAGGCTTAGGAAGTATCTGACCTGAAGGTGGGTGGTAAGGACAAAGGGGGGTTTTGTCAGGTTAAAAACTGCACTGTCTACCGGCCTATTGATTTCTAACAACAAGGCACCAGCATGGAAATGTATATGTTTCTTAGAAGGTAAATTCAGATACTTAGGTAAGCAGAGTTCATAGATTACCTACAGACTACTATATAATGTATTTAAGTAATGTAATTGTATTATTGTTAGCTAGTAATGCTATTGTCTATAATATAGATCATGCACACTAATGTTTTAATGCGTTTCTTATTCCTTTAATCCAATCCAATTTCAAATTGCAAGAAGGTAAGGCAGAAGGTAAGATGTAAATAACAGAAAGCAGCAGATTTAAAAAGCAAATTTTCCTTGTTTTGTGTAAATACACATAAATTCCTAATTTAAAAAGTACAAAAATACAAATAAAACCAAGAATCCAATAACAAAAGGATCAGCTGTTTGGTAGCGAGGTAGGATTGAACTTCACCAATTAACAGTAAATTGTGAGAAAATGCTTCAAAAGTTTAGGAACAATGTTTCACAATGCACAATTACATGGAATTTACCATCTACAATCCATGATACCAGTAAGAGATTCATGTGTGTTAGTGTCAATGACATGGATAAACTGCACATCTGGAATGGCACAATTAATGCAGAGCATTAATGCGTTTAGAAGCAGCATAAGCTGCCTTCTAGACAAGATAAAGCGAGCAACATTCTTCATGTGTTAAAACACTCACTCACTCACTTTTATAACCTCTTATCCAATTAGGGTTGGGGGGGCGGGGGGCAGTGCTGGAGCCTATCCCAGCTTTCCAATGGGTGCAAAGCACACAGTAACACCCTGGACAGGGCACCAGTCCATCGCAGGGCAGACACACATACACACACACACCCATTTACCTATAGGGCAATTCAGTGTCTCCAATTAACCTGACTGCATGTTTTTGAACTGTGGGAGGAAACCGGAGCTCCTGGAGGAAACCCACGCAGATACGGGGAGAACATGCAAACTGCAAAGAAAGGACCCGGACAGCCCCACCTGGGGATCGAAGCCAGGACCTTCTTGCTGTTAGGCGACAGTGCCACCCACCGAGCCGCCCTGTGTTAAAACAGTGTGGCTTAAAAATAACAAAGTTTAGGTACTAGAGGGATAGATGCTTGTCTGCAATCCAGACCTGAAAACGTATGAAGCAACAAATAAATCAACTAAAATCCCACAGTGTTGAGCAGCTTTTTTTGAAAATGCATAATGAGCATGTAGTGCTTTAAGTGAACATATTTAAGTGCATCATATTTTTCCCAACACGTTCTTAACTGATGTTGTGCAATAGCTTTAACAAATAAATGTAGAAAAAAAATCCAAGAAGCACCACAGGAACTATCTGACCTAGAGGTGAGTGGTTAGATCAACAGGGTTTTTGTTTGTTTGTCAAGTTAACTGCACCATTTACATCTACCATGCTACTGATTTCCAACAACAAAGGCCCAGCATGAAAAGGTAAATGTTCATTTGCAGGTCAGTAAAAAATCAGTAAAGTTTGGCAAAAATCAACATTTACCACAAATGTCAATAACATGAGGAAACTACAGTATGTTAATTGTGCTGACCTTGGTAGGCTAGTTTGAAGCCCTGGCGGTTCTGCGAGTGATCACTGTAGAAGTGGATGACCGTCTCATGGGTCGTGCTTAGAAGAGGAGCTGGAAGTTCACTGCCGCTGTACTGGCCAATCAGTGCACTGCTATGCTGGGGTCCGTTTCGAACCTCCAGGAAGTCGTGATTATCCTCTGTCGTAAGGTTAAGAAACTGGATGTGTGCTCCTGTAGAACATAAACAGAGCTAGGTTAAAATTTGAATAGCTTAACATTAAAGGGATAAAAAATCGTGATACCAATTCCAAAAAGCCTCAGTGAAAGAGAACCACATGGTAAAAAACACACACAGCTAAAATGTTAAACTGCTGCTAATAATCAAGCTCCTACTGCTTTTCTTTCACATTAACACCTGCAGGATAATTCCAATAACCTGCTGTGTTCATTAATAACTGTGAAGCTGGGCTCAACCACTGTGAACTAAAAGCGTTCACCTTATTGAACTCGCATGGCAGCATAATCACTTAATCTTTTCTTAATTGCAGAAGAAAGAAGTATTAATATTAGACTGTTAGTAATGACAGGAAGTGAAATTAAATTAGAGGTAATAACCAGCAATTTAACTGCCATTAACAATATTAGTTTTGTCACAGTCGTCCGCACTACATTTTAAAATAAATAAATAAATACATCTTTGCTTGGATTTTGGGATGCCCAATGGAATTGGAACATGATGGGGGGTGGGGGTGGGTTGTCCTAGGAGTAGTGCTATTATTTTTTTAAATATAGGGTAAAATTATGTGCTGATTGTACCCAGCCTACATGTAACAACAATACCATAGAACCTTGATTTAACTGACTAAAAGTGGGGATGCACTGGTCTGTAAAATGCAATTGCACCAGGGGGGTGCAAAAATATGCAAAAACACAGCACTTAACAAGCATATAATAAACAGTAAAATGAGCAATGTAAATAGATATGTCATGTAAAACCTATAAATAAATATTAAAATTGATGTTCTGTACTACTGGAGGGAAATTTCATTTACCTTGTGTGGTGGAGGAGATGTTTTTCTTTTTGCTGTGATAGTTTAGTGGGGACTCGGAGTGTCTATTATACTGAGTCTGAAGCACTGCTGGTTACTGGAGCAGCGCTAGTGCATAACTAAGCACAGGCGAGAACAAAGAGAGCCTCCAAACAAAATAAAGCCTATCACTCATGTAAACAGAGAGATGTGCATTTACATTGCATTTACATTTTCGGCATTGTGCACCAGCTAGTGGACAATTGCTGAATTACTGGTCTTTGTTTGCCAGACATTTAGTTTTCCAGATTTTGTCCGTTAAATCTGAAATCCGTTAAATGGAGGTCCGCTAAATTGAGGTTCCACTGTACCTGTTAAACTTCTAAGAGTAATGTGTAGAAATTCGAGAACTTTCTAAAAATTGTCACTTTTATAGAATACAGATTGGTAAGATAGTTTGTTTGCATTCATCTTAAACACGTTGCTTGTTCACTAAAGCGTGTGCTGTGAATTAAAGTCCTCTGGTAATAAATGGGGTGCATTTTAGCAGATATTTGATAATAATAATTTACTGATAATTTATCAGGTGTGTAAAAGAGGTTATTATTAGCATCTAATTTCTGACCCTGGTACTCTTACTTCCGAGAGAAATTTCAAAATCATTTCCATTTAATTAACCATATTAGTGTGGCACCAGTTGACATTTGTCGCTGTCTAGCTTCTAGACTACAAGTGACAATGCAATTATTGATTGCACCTTATCAGGTAATTATTCAGTATCTAAAAATCCAGTGTTAACAGGTGCCAAACAACTAATGAAAATGAAAAACTGTAATGGAACCAGGTAATCCAGTTACTGTGGGGATATGGCACTACTAAGTAGCACCAATTATTGTTTTTTATTAGCATTCTACCGGACACCAAGTGGCAAAGCAAGACTGCCATTAAATACATCTATTTAGGTAGTGTCATGGAAAAATGTGGTGAGAATTCAAAAGAAGTCAAACGGTACCAATAGACTGGATTGAAGAAGATTTATTAAAACACAATTGTGGGCGCCCTGGTGGCGCAGCAGGATATTCCGCTAGCACACCAGCGCCAAGATTCTGAACTCCTCGGTTCGAAACTTGGCGTTGCCACTGGTCAGCTGGGCGCCAACTAGCGGGCATAATTGGCAGTGCCTGCAGCAAACATGTCTCTGCTAGGGAGGGATGACTCGACAACAAATGGTGGGGTCTTCAAACGCTGTGTAAGGACCCTAACTGGCAGAGAGAGAGAGGCGCCTGTGCAGAGTGCATAGGTGAAAAAGGGTTCCGCTAAGGGCTGCACGTGGGTCAGAGGAGGGGTGAGCAGCAATATATCCACCTTGAGTCCAGTCAGGGATCCCCCAGCAGCAGAAGACAAATTGACTACGCTAAATTGGGGAGAAAATGGGAGAAAATGCATAACAGAATTGTGGGTTCTTACAGCAGTATATATGCTGAAGAACAAGGAACAGAACTTTGGGCCTCTTTTTATAGTACTTTAGTCACATTACGATTTCAACACTTGGACATTCTGTGCAAGCTTATCTGCTTACAACATTTTACAACAGCTTAACGACAGACATGTTGCTTATCTCTGTGCATTCTACTCCCAGGCTCACCTCAAGCAGCTGTAAGGCTTTAAGGCTTTAATGCACAAAACAGCATTATACTAATATTCAGATTATTACTAAGCATAAAATCTAATTTTTCCATAACAGTAGTACAGTAGCTATAAACCTAAAAAAATCTTTGCCAACTACTATCTACACACCAAGTTTGCAAAGCAAAACTGTTACTAAAGGGATCTTACTGGGTAATCTAGTAAGTATTGTAAAATGGCACCTATAAGTGGCACTTAACTTTTTTTTGCTAGCTAGTTAGATTCTAGACACCATATGCATCTCATTAGCTAATGCGCTAACTGTGGCGAAACAGCACCAGTGAATTGCATCAATTAAGGTTTTTTTTTTTTTGACAGATTTTAGAAACCAAATAACAAAATAATCGTGTCATTATACACATCTCATTGGGTATTTTCCTACCTGTGGTGGTATGGTACCACAAGTGGCACCAAATAATTGTTGCTTGCTAGCTACAGAACAAGTGGCAAAGCAAAGCTGTTATTATGCAGCCTATATTGTTACTGTGGTTTTATGGGACCTCTCACTGGTATTATTTAACCTTTTTTTTTTTTGGCTGGCTGTTAGACTCATGTCCATATACTTATGGTATTAGGCCTAGTATTTTTACACTTTGCACAGCTTGAGAGCTGAGCATGCATTTTTAAACAATGTTTTGGCTAGTTTTGTTCTTGTTTATCAAAACTCATCTTCTCTCTGAAACTTTCTCATGTAGTTTAGCTATCACACACACACTCAATCACCTACACACTTACACACACACATTTAGACACACACACAAACACATTCAGACACACTCACACACACACTTTTCTTGTGTTTATAAAAACTCAGTTTTCTTTCAATAAACTAAAGCATTCATACTTTGACTCGGTGTCTGGTCTGGGTGCTTTATTCAAACAAGATTCAACAAATGATTCTTCTCCTGGTTAAGTCTTTCTATTAGCTCATGTGATAGGACTTTGAGTGACTGAGAAAAAACCTAACAAATGGTGGAGAATGCAGGCATCACCCAGGTAAGTGATCTAATCTAAGGTTATTTATCTGTTGAATTGCCAATCTGTTTCTCTGTAGCTACAAGACTAAAAAGCAAGGCAAAAATGTAACAGGTAATCCAGTAACAGGATGGTGACACTCCAGCTATTTAGCTTTTTTGTTTATATACTATATGTCAAAGCAATAAACATATTTTTCTAATAGTTATAGTTCAATTTCACATATCTATCCTCAATTATTATATATTTAATTTCCTTGTGCACCCTGGAAACTCCTGCCAGCTGTAAGACACCCTTGCAGGCACCTTGCTTCTTCAACATGTGTCTTTATACCATAACAGGTACTGAAGATCATGCTATGCTCTGTGTATTCCTCAACCACTTCAACTTACCTGCTGCCCCACCCAAGTGACTTACAAGATTTATAGTGCTTCTGTTACAGACAATGTTATGTGTTTAAAACCTTGCTTGTACTGTGTATATGATGAATCTGTACATTTATTCGTTCATTTTAGTAGCTCCAGATGGCCTGACTTAATGTCTTTGGACTGGTGGGAGGAAACCTGAGCACACACAGGAAGAACACAGAACTAACTAACTCAACACAGAAAAAAACCCTGGCCACCAGAAAATCAAACCCAGGACCTTCTTGGTGTGAGGAGACAGTTTTACCCAGTGTGTAAGATGCTACTCTGAATCTGTACAGCACAGGTACAGCTTTATTGACAAAGCAATAAAGTGGTGTTTTATTTAAGTTTTAAGTACAAAATTGATAAATTATTGCCTGCCTTCCGTGGTAACATCAGGTCAATTGGATCAATTCTCTTAAGGCTGCCAAATTATTCATAGGGTAAAATATGTTAATTATTTCAGAACCAATTTGCAATTCCTCAGCTAAATTTGCCAAACTGAGCTGAAAAGACACAACCTTGAACTTGTCAGTTTCTGGTCCAGCTCCAAATGGAAGTGATATGTGAAAATATAAGTAAAAAGTTTTAAGAAGCAAGTGTTTTTGTGGAAAGGTCCAAATTTTTCAGCTGTGGCATGAGAGCTAAGAAGCTATGACCCACCTTGTTTTAATTTCGTCAAGTCAATATATACTAAATAAAGGTATTTCTTTTTAAGGTATATACAAACGGCAACTAAACTTTTCTTTAGACAACTTTTTTTTGGACGTCCCATTCCAAACCCATCTTGCCTCTATAACTGGAAAGTCTATACAAATGTATTAAAGTACGTGGTTTAGAATAAACATTAAGAATGAACACACACACACATACATATATATATATATATATATATATATATATATACAGTATATGTATATACAGTGTATCACAAAAGTGAGTACACCTCTCACATTTCTGCAGATATTTAAGTATATCTTTTCATGGGACAACACTGACAAAATGACACTTTGACTCATTGAAAAGTAGTCTGTGTGCAGCTTATATAACAGTGTAAATTTATTCTTCCCTCAAAATAACTCAATATACAGCCATTAATGTCTAAACCACCGGCAACAAAAGTGAGTACACCCCTTAGTGAAAGTTCCTGAAGTGTCAATATTTTGTGTGGCCACCATTATTTCCCAGAACTGCCTTAACTCTCCTGGGCATGGAGTTTACCAGAGCTTCACAGGTTGCCACTGGAATGCTTTTCCACTCCTCCATGACGACATCACGGAGCTGGCGGATATTCGAGACTTTGCGCTCCTCCACCTTCCGCTTGAGGATGCCCCAAAGATGTTCTATTGGGTTTAGGTCTGGAGACATGCTTGGCCATTCCATCACCTTTACCTTCAGCCTCTTCAATTAAGCAGTGGTCGTCTTAGAGGTGTGTTTGGGGTCATTATCATGCTGGAACACTGCCCTGCGACCCAGTTTCCGGAGGGAGGGGATCATGCTCTGCTTCAGTATTTCACAGTACATATTGGAGTTCATGTGTCCCTCAATGAAATGTAACTCCCCAACACCTGCTGAACTCATGCAGCCCAAGACCATGGCATTCCCACCACCATGCTTGACTGTAGGCATGACACACTTATCTTTGTACTCCTCACCTGATTGCCGCCACACATGCTTGAGACCATCTGAACCAAACAAATTAATCTTGGTCTCATCAGACCATAGGACATGGTTCCAGTAATCCATGTCCTTTGTTGACATGTCTTCAGCAAACTGTTTGCAGGCTTTCTTGTGTAGAGACTTCAGAAGAGGCTTCCTTCTGGGGTGACAGCCATGCAGACCAATTTGATGTAGTGTGCGGCGTATGGTCCGAGCACTGACAGGCTGAGCCCCCACCTTTTCAATCTCTGCAGCAATGCTGACAGCACTCCTGCGCCTATCTTTCAAAGACAGCAGTTGGATGTGACGCTGAGCACGTGCACTCAGCTTCTTTGGACGACCGACGCGAGGTCTGTTCTGAGTGGACCCTGCTCTTTTAAAACGCTGGATGATCTTGGCCACTGTGCTGCAGCTCAGTTTCAGGGTGTTGGCAATCTTCTTGTAGCCTTGGCCATCTTCATGTAGCGCAACAATTCATCTTTTAAGATCCTCAGAGAGTTCTTTGCCATGAGGTGCCATGTTGGAACTTTCAGTGACCAGTATGAGAGAGTGTGAGAGCTGTACTACTAAATTGAACACACCTGCTCCCTATGCACACCTGAGACCTAGTAACACTAACAAATCACATGACATTTTGGAGGGAAAATGACAAGCAGTGCTCAATTTTGACATTTAGTGGTGTAGTCTCTTAGGGGTGTACTCACTTTTGTTGCCGGTGGTTTAGACATTAATGGCTGTATATTGAGTTATTTTGAGGGAAGAATAAATTTACACTGTTATATAAGCTGCACACAGACTACTTTTCATTGTGTCAAAGTGTCATTTTGTCAGTGTTGTCCCATGAAAAGATATACTTAAATATCTGCAGAAATGTGAGCGGTGTACTCACTTTTGTGATACACTGTATATATATATATATATATATTAGGGCTGTCAAACGATTACAATTTTTAATCGCGATTAATCTCAGAATTTCATATAGTTAATCGCGATTAATCGCATTAAAAAAAATCTGTGTAAATGTTATAGAAAACAAGGATTTTTAAGTGAAATGTTACAATTAAAATGGTGAACACATTTTATGCTAAATGTACTTATGTTAAAAACTGCTGGGACAAGAGAAAACTGTAAGGGAGTTTTATTCACTCACATACTAGGCAGTAATACTATCCAATGGTTTGATGGACGTTTCTACACGAAGTGAGTGTGTTTTGACCCTTTGGGGCTTCCATAGTTCATGGACAACGTGCTTGACTCAGCTGTCCGGTATTCTTTACCGTAACAGAATAAGTTAATAAAGTGTTCTGCTCCCGACAACTTGTGAATATAGCGTGTATTTATTTCTTTATTATGCAAGTGCAGATGCTACGACGCTCTTTTACATTATGTTAACAAACCGCAAATGAAAAACGGTGACATGTCCGACATTAAAACGTTTGTTCTACCAGTCAAGTCTCAACATGAACTAGAATTTGCGTTAATGGCACTATTTATCTTAATCGCGTTAAATTGAGATTGCGTTAATGCGTTATTATCGCGTTAACTTCGACAGCCCTAATATATATATATACTGTATATATACAGTGGGGAAAATAAGTATTTGATCCCCTGCTGATTTTGTAAGTTTACCCCCTTACAAAGACTTGAACAGTCTATAATTTTTATGGAAGGTTTATTTTAACAGAGAGAGACAGAATATCAACAAAAAATCCAGAAAAAAAACATTAAATAAAAGTTATAAATTAATTTGTATTTAATTAGGGAAAATAAGTATTTGATCCCCTACCAACAAGCAAGAATTCTGACCCCCACAGACCGGTTATGTGCACAAAAGGCACACAAATTAGTCCTGTCCCTGTATAAAAGACACCTGTCACAGAATCAGTTTCTTCCGTTCAAATCTCTCCACCACCATGGACAAGACCAAAGAGCTATCAAAGGACGTCAGGGACAAGATTGTAGACCTGCACAAGGCTGGAATGGGCTACAAGACCATCAGCAAGAAGCTTGGTGAGAAAGAGACCACTGTTGGTGCAATAATTCGAAAATGGAAGAAATACAAGATCACAGTCAATCGCCCTCACTATGGAGCTCCATGCAAGATCTCACCTGGTGGGGTAAGAATGATTCTGAGAAAGGTGAGGTCAGCCCAGAATTACACGGGAGGAGCTTGTCAATGATCTTAAGGGAGCAGAGAAATGCTGGATATGACCCCAAGAACACCATCCCCACTGGGCATTTCTCTGCCTCCAAACATGGCGAGTGGAGTTGATGCCAAAGAGCTCAATTTTGGTCTCATCTGACCACATCACATTCTCCCAAGCTTTCTCGGAATCATTCAGGTGTTCATTGGCAAACTTCAGACGGGCCTGTACATGAGCCTTCTTGAGCAAAGGGACTTTGCGGGCACTGCAGGATCTCAATCCATTACGGCGAAGTGTGTTACTAATGGTTTTCTTGGTGACTGTGCTCCCAGCTCCCTTGAGATCATTGACAAGCTCCTCCCGTGTAATTCTGGGCTGACCTCACCTTTCTCAGAATCATTCTTACCCCACCAGGTGAGATCTTGCATGGAGCTCCATAGTGAGGGCGATTGACTGTGATCTTGTATTTCTTCCATTTTCGAATTATCGCACCAACAGTGGTCTCTTTCTCACCAAGCTTCTTGCTGATGGTCTTGTAGCCCATTCCAGCCTTGTGCAGGTCTACAATCTTGTCCCTGACGTCCTTTGATAGCTCTTTGGTCTTGCCCATGGTGGTCGAGAGATTTGAATGGAAGAAACTGATTCTGTGACAGGAGTCTTTTATACAGGACAGGACTAATTTGTGTGCCTTTTGTGCACATAACCGGTCTGTGGGGGTCAGAATTCTTGCTGGTTGGTAGGGGATCAAATATTTATTTCCCTTAATTAAATACAAATTAATTCATAACTTTTATTTAATGTTTTTTTTTCTGAATTTTTTGTTGATATTCTGTCTCTCTCTGTTAAAATAAACCTTCCATAAAAATTATAGACTGTTCAAGTCTTTGTAAGGGGGTAAACTTACAAAATCAGCAGGGGATCAAATACTTATTTTCCCCACTGTATATATACAGTATATCATAACTCAATCATTGGGTGTCCACATACTTTCGGTTAAATAGTAATGCCGCTGCTGTTTGGTTTTATTACATTATGTCACATTTTCTGACTGGCAATTACACCTTTGACCAGAGCTACCTTAGAGCCCATGAATAATTAACGAGCAATTGCCAGCCAAGCAGAAATGAGCATTTTAGTGGCAATGGTACAATGTTTTTCATTTATCATTATTCAGCTTAAAATGGGGTTTTGTTACTTTTAATTTCTGTGCTATGGTTCTAGCACTCAGTCAAATACTGTTGGATGAGAACTATTTTGTACTGCATTGGACATAAAAACACCATTCTTCTAAACACTTAAAATATCTCTTAAAGGGCTGACCATATCCAACAGGCAGGAGGATCCTCCAAGTGCAGTCCAGGTTGCCAGGATAGTTGCCGGGGAATCCAGGGCTCAGGATCACATTGTTCATATCGTGAAGCGTCCCTCCACACTTGGCTGATTCACAAAACAACAATGAAGAACAATTGTTAGTTTTATGTGATCATGAACTATGAGGGGAATAAACATTGGATAGAAACTTTGTTCACTGGAGGTCTTACCAATACACAGTGGAGATGGATAGTTCCAGCGGCGTACAGTCCCAGGCATACATGTGATGTGAGAATGACCCTTAAAAACGAGTTAATATTACAATCAGGTTATGCAAAAAGACTGACATGAATTAGAAAAATAATGCCCTAATGATGTGACTTGCTTCTTTTAAATGATTTAGTAAATATATAAAATGCATTGCAATATTTAACACTTTCTTTTTTTGAAATTTTGAGATATCAACACCGTTCTAATTCTAAATCTTCAGGCCAGTTGATGACACCATGACTTTTAAACAATTTTTGGACACACACACCCACCCACTCTCCCACCACGCCCATTTTTTCCCCCATTCACTTCCATTCATTTTTTTTATTTTTTTATTTCGAGATATAAACATTGTTTCAACTCTAAATCTTCAGGCCCGTTGATGACACTGCGGCTTGTAAACAATTTTTGGACACACACACCCACTCACTCGCCACGCCCGTTTTTTCCCCATTTACTTAAATTCTTTTTTTTTTTTTTTTTTCGAGACCTAAACGCTGTTTCAACTCTAATCTTCAGGCCCGTTGATGACACCACCACTTGTAAACAACTTTTGAGTACACACACCCGCTCACCCACCATGCTCGTTGTTTTTTTTGTCCCATTTACTTCTATTCATTTTTTGAATCTTTGAGATATCAACGCTGTTCCAACTCTAAATTGTCTGGCCACTTGATGACACCGCAGCATGTACACAGCTTTTGGTTACGCAAAGCCGTTCACCCACCACGCCCGTTTTATACCCATTTTTTGCCCCATTCACTTTCAATAATTTTTTGAAAAGCAGGTTGATCTACTGTACTTCTGCATGCATGCTCAAAAGTATTCGGACAATACCAACTGCATGACGAAAAGTATTTGGACATCTACCACTGCTGAGCTGCAATCACACTCACATTTTCTTCAGGAAATGCACCTCTCTAGTTATTATAAATTTCCTTTTTTTTTTATTTTATTAAATCTTTTTACCCCAGCCACTGGCAACATCTTGTGTGTGTGTGTGTGTGTGTGTGTGTGTGTGTGTAAGAGAGATTATACATGGCTGCTATGTTATCAGCAGCAGAGATCGTACCTGCAGCACATATCCTGGCTCACAGCTGAACGACACCACCTCGTTCACCATGTACCGATCTCCAGTCTTAATAGCGTTGGCTGAGACAAATGGCTCTGGACACGTGGTCAAACCCACAGCTTAAGAGAGAGAGAAATATAGTTAACATAATAGATGCCATCTAACTGAACAACAGCAAATTCATGATAGTGATACAGACTACAAAGATACAGTAAATAAACAAAATATAACTTTAACATTAATATTAATATTAATAATAATGAAGATACTACTTCTACTACTACTACTACTACTACTACTACTACTACTACTAATAATAATAATAATAATAATAATAATAATAATAATAATTCAAGACCAGTGGTATTAATTAACTAATGAATTAATGTTATTATTATTAGTATTATTATTATTATTATAAGTAGTAGTAATAGTATTATTAATATTATTATTATCACTATTATTAACAATATTTGTATTATTATTATTATTGTTATTATTATTATAATTATTATAATTATTATTATTATTACTATTATTAACAATATGTTTATTATTGTAATTATTATTATTAGTAGTAGTATTAGTATTATCATTATTATTAACAATATTTTTATTATTATTATTATTATTAATAGTAGTAGTAGTAGTAGTATTATCATTATTATTAACAATATTATTATTATTATTATTATTATTATTATTATTATTAGTAGTAGTAGTAGTAGTAGTAGTAGTATCATTATTATTACCAATATTTTTATTATTATTATTATTATTACTAGTAGTAGTATTATCATTATTATTAACAAATTATTATTATTATTATTATTATTATTATTATTAATAATTATTATTATTATAATTATTTTTCCTTCTTCATTTTCATCAGCCTTTCCTGGCAAGGTTACATCGATATCTGCTCTCACAGGGAAACACTGGCCACAGGAACATGTCTGGGTAGACACCTGGCAGCTGAGATTTAAACCCAGGCCTCAGCAATGGTTGGCTATGGTTATTATTAGTATTATTTACATGTACTTATTTACATGCCACCTGGCAGTAAAAGCAGGACATTCTGCTGGATATAATAATTGTATTATTCAATTTTTAACCTTTCACTTTGTTTCCTCACCACCAATATAGACATAAATATAAACGTACCCTAATGAAACATGTAACACTGATCGTTTACATGTGTTCTGCCACCTCTAACTCATATACATTACAGAGTGATTCGGTAAAATAAATAGCAACTGCTTATAAGCTAGAAGCAAAATAGAAAAACTACTTTAAGGAGGTTTTAGGGTGGGTAACTCTGAGAATGGGCTTTTTTGAAAGCTTAAGACTGGTCATTTGGGTAGGCAAATTCCTTATTTTGTAATTTCCCTCACATTCTCAACTGTAATAAATATCCTGTCTCCACAAATTAGTTTAGTTAAAGTGTGTTGGGCATAAACAGTGCATTTATTTCTGTGCTTTGCTGGCAATCGTAAAAAGCAAGTTATGGTCACTAATTCAGAGCTGACAATTAGGGCAGTTTTCAGATTCTACTAATGCAGTAATACACCCAGGCTGATTGTTATTATTGTCTCTCCACGCACCATTACACTGGCAGTGTGCCTAATTGGACTAAGCATTGACACAGTGTGTGCACCATAACTCTCAAATGTACTTAGAGTTCACTTATTTACCCTGATTTTACTATGGAATACAGAGAGAACAGAGGCTCAGGGAGGCGAAAAGATCCCTACAGTTTTTTCATAGCGACCTGATAAGCATGGTTCATGCATTAAGATAAGGCAAGTGCTTAATGCTCTTTTTTAGGGAGCATCATTCTGTGTTACATTACTTTAGGCACTAGCCACTGAGCAGCTCGCTAAATGGATGCAGGCGGGGAAGCAAACAAATTGGGATGTGTCAGTGTGGGGGGCGAGGATAGAAATAGACAAATGAGGAGATGTGGGGAACTAAATTAGGCGAGGTGGTGAAACATCAGCATCAGGTGGACAAAAAGCCACACTCAGAACAGGAACACACATGCGCACACACACTCACCCGCACACACACACATACACACAATTACCACAGAGACAGTAGAGCCCTGATGCTATCTGAATTCAGACCAATAGCTAAGCCTCAAGAATATAAAGAAGGAATTCATGCTGCTGCATCTTCAATTTCCAGCATCAGGGACTTGTGCTATCCCCAACCCCATACCCTATTTTCCAAAAGAAAATTACCTTTATTGCATTGATTTTTCATGAAAATGTCACTAGCATTTAAAAAGCTATTAAGATAAAACCTGCTGTGGCATATACACACCGATCAGCCATAACATTAAAACCACCTCCTTGTTACTACACTTACTGTCCATTTTATCAGCTCCACTTACATATAGAAGCGCTTTGTAGTTCTACAATCACATCTGTTTCCCCCTTTCATGTTGTTTTTCAATGTTCAGGACTCTCCCAGGACCACCACAGAGCAGGTATTATTTAGGTGGTGGATGATTCTCAGCACTTCAGTGACACTGACATGGTGGTGGTGTGGTAGTGTTGTGCTGGTATGAGTGGATCAGACTGGAGTTTTTAAATACCGTGTCCACTCACTGTCCACTCTATTAGACACTCCTACCTAGTTGTCCACCTTGTAGATGTAAAGTCAGAGACGATTGCTCATCTATTACTGCTGTTTGAGTTGGTCATTTTTTAGACCTTCATCAGTCATCACAGGATTTTGGCTGGATATTTTTGGTTGGTGGACTATTCTCAGTCCAGCAGTGACAGTGAGGTATTTAAAAAGTCCAGCAGCGCTGATGTGTCTGATCCACTCATACGAGCACAACACACACTAACACACGACCAACATGTCAGTGTCATTGCAGTGCTGAGAATGATTGGGGCTAACAAAGCATGAGTAACAGATGGACTACACTCAGTAATTGTAGAACTACAAAGTGCTTCTATATGATAAATGGAGCTGATAAAATGGACAGTGAGTGTAGAAACATGGAGGTGGTTTTAATGTTATGGTTGATCGGTACATATATATATATATATATATATATATATATATATATATACTGTATATATATATATATATACAGTATATACAGTATATATATATATATATATATATATATACATATACAGGGGTTGGACAAAATAACTGAAACACCTGTCATTTTAGTGTGAGAGGTTTCATGGCTAAATTGGACCAGTCTGGTGGCCAATCTTCATTAATTGCACATTGCACCAGTAAGAGCAGAGTGTGAAGGTTCAATTAGCAGGGTAAGAGCACAGTTTTGCTCAAAATATTGCAATGCACACAACATTATGGGTGACATACCAGAGTTCAAAAGAGGACAAATTGTTGGTGCACGTCTTGCTGGCGCATCTGTGACCAAGACAGCAAGTCTTTGTGATGTATCAAGAGCCACGGTATCCAGGGTAATGTCAGCATACCACCAAGAAGGACAAACCACATCCAACAGGATTAACTGTGGACGCAAGAGGAAGCTGTCTGAAAGGGATGTTCCGGTGCTAACCCGGATTGTATCCAAAAAACATAAAACCACGGCTGCCCAAATCACGGCAGAATTAAATGTGCACCTCAACTCTCCTGTTTCCACCAGAACTGTCCGTCGGGAGCTCCACAGGGTCAATATACACGGCCGGGCTGCTATAGCCAAACCTTTGGTCACTCGTGCCAATGCCAAACGTCGGTTTCAATGGTGCAAGGAGCGCAAATCTTGGGCTGTGGACAATGTGAAACATGTATTGTTCTCTGATGAGTCCACCTTTACTGTTTTCCCCACATCCGGGAGAGTTACGGTGTGGAGAAGCCCCAAAGAAGCGTACCACCCAGACTGTTGCATGCCCAGAGTGAAGCATGGGGGTGGATCAGTGATGGTTTGGGCTGCCATATCATGGCATTCCCTTGGCCCAATACTTGTGCTAGATGGGCGCGTCACTGCCAAGGACTACCGAACCATTCTGGAGGACCATGTGCATCCAATGGCGGTGCCGTGTATCAGGATGACAATGCACCAATACACACAGCAAGACTGGTGAAAGATTGGTTTGATGAACATGAAAGTGAAGTTGAACATCTCCCATGGCCTGCACAGTCACCAGATCTAAATATTATTGAGCCACTTTGGGGTGTTTTGGAGAAGCGAGTCAGGAAACGTTTTCCTCCACCAGCATCACGTAGTGACCTGGCCACTATCCTGCAAGAAGAATGGCTTAAAATCCCTCTGACCACTGTGCAGGACTTGTATATGTCATTTCCAAGACGAATTGACGCTGTATTGGCCGCAAAAGGAGGCCCTACACCATACTAATAAATTATTGTGGTCTAAAACCAGGTGTTTCAGTTATTTTGTCCAACCCCTGTATATATTTACTGTCTCCTTTACCACCCCTTCATCTTATTCAGAGTTGCGTTGGCTACAAGGTGGGTGAGTGAAAGGTCTCAGAACAGGTCTCTCACATGGCAAACATATACACACACACACACTGCTGCCACATAACTGCCTGACTGAATACTTACAAGAATGAACTGTTACACAGAAGTTTTTTTGTGGTTGATAAGTAAATATTTTTAATACAGTGACCAAAACTTTATTTTCCCACTAATTACTTTAGTTTCTTAATATGATTGTAATATGTAATTGTTTACTTATTTATGAATATAGACTGGATGTATATTAAACATCAAAAACACTTCAAAAATTGTTAAATACTTCTCTATTTTACTGTGTAATTAGTCATCAAATAAAAATGCACCATTTTAATTATAGATAAATAAACATGGAAGTATCAGCACATGCTGATAAGTCTGGTGCACATTTCCAAAAAAAACTAAAAACCCAATCTTGCATTTAAGTTACTATAAACAGTGATAGCTTCAACATCTGCACTTACTTTTGTACTCCAGGTGAAATCCAGCAGCTACCACACTGATATCAGTATGAAAATGCAGGTAGAGTTGGTTAGAGGTACTGTTCAACAAGGCTGGTGCTGTCGTACCTGTAAAATAATATAGTTAAAGAAGTTAAAATCTGTCAAAAAGTATTAAACCTGCTCGCACTCAAACGAAGGTCGACAAAATCAGCTAAATACTTGTAAAAATATGATTGTTCAAGAGAACAGGTGAAGCTCAGTGACTGTTAACCTTACTGCATGAATCTTTGTCACTCAGAAAAGGTGATCCAGAATGATTTGACAGGTTTTAGTAATTGAGGTTTATCACTGGCCTTCTAATGCCATGACAAACGTTATTCTTCTGTCTTTGGGGGAGTCAGTCATCTCGGTTTTGAGTGGCCTGACATTTTCCATAACAGGAGACAGGATGTGGAAATTAATTAATTGCCTTTTGAGTCATTGCTTAAAATTATGTTTTAGTGGCAATGAAATGCAAAAATAAAGAATGTGTTTTAAGTTTAAGATTTAAATGCCGGTACATTCATACTCAAATGTATATACGAGGGTTCTTCAAAAAGTTTCTTCACTTTTTAAAACTGTATTTATTAAGAATTTCAAAAACAAATTACATCACTTTTCTACATAGTCACCTTCCTTTGAGAGGCATTTTCCCAGCGTCATACCAACTTTTTAATGCCTTTAGCTAAAATGTTTTTGGTTGATCTTGTAGCCACTGATACACCGCTGCTTTCACATCATCATCACATAAAAATCTTCTTCCAGTTAAAGCTTCTTTGAGCGTCCAAAATAGTGGAAATCAGATGGTGCTAAATCAGGACTATAAGCTCTCTTTCAGTCTCTCAGACACGACCAATTACCACTCCTCCCGCCCTAACAGAAACGCAACTCATGTCAGTAGTTATAACAGTGTTGTTGTCACAATCACAATCATGTGTGGCTCAACACATGGCTCCTTTGCATTTGTTTTTCTATACATCCAGATAGATAGATAGATAGATAGATAGATAGATAGATAGATAGATAGATAGATAGATAGATAGATAGATAGATAGATAGATAGATAGATAGATAGATAGATAGATAGATAGATAGATAGATAGATAGATAGATAGATAGATAGATAGATAGATTCAACTTTGTCATTGCTCAGTACAGGTACAAGGCAACGAAATGTAGTTAGCATCTACCAGAGGTGCAAATAGTAGCACTGTGCAAAGAAAAACAGAGAATATCAGTAAACATATATCTATATAAAGTTATAACTATAACAATTTACCTATATGGAATTACATCTATATAGATAGTACTATATACATAATAGCAATAATAAAAATAAGCATATGAATAAAAGTGGGTATGTATTATGATAATAACAGTAATAATAATAAAAGATTAGTTAGGTATACATTATAATAATAACTAATAATAATAAAGAGTAGTTAGGTATATATTATAATAATAAAAGTAATAATAATAAAAGATTAGTTAGGTATACATTATGATAATAACTAATAATAATAAAGATTAGTTAGGTATATATTATAATAATAACAGTAATAATAATAAAAGATGTGTAAATAATAACTGTACAACTGTAACTATAACTATATAAGGATTGTGAAAAATAACTTTGTGTTAGCCTTCTCCTGTCTAATTATTCTTGTTCATGTCTTTACTGTATGTTTTCATGTTCTTAATTCTAGTATGTGTTCAGTGTTAGCTCAGTTCAGTGGTTTGAGTAGCTTCGTTTAGAGATCTGTTTAGAGTTAGATTAGCATTTATCCATTAGAATTAGTGTAGCTATTAGTGTAGACTTAGCCCTGTCACTGTTCACCTCCTGTTCTGTTTTTGTCTGTTTTTCAATAAATCTTAATGTCTAGAACATCTCAGCCCAGTTGTTACAGTTGTGCTAGTAATATCAGTAAAGGTTGTTAAATCTTTCATAATATGTCAT
This sequence comes from Trichomycterus rosablanca, assembly GCF_030014385.1. Taxonomy (NCBI): domain Eukaryota; kingdom Metazoa; phylum Chordata; class Actinopteri; order Siluriformes; family Trichomycteridae; genus Trichomycterus; species Trichomycterus rosablanca. The sequence goes on from NC_085992.1 coordinate 29,738,101, forward strand.
AACAGGTTCGTAGGTCATGACATGAGTTGTAATAACATTCATTGTTATTACATTTCAGGAATTTGTTTCCACAACAAACTTCCCCAGTCAAACTATGCTATAATAGATCACACTTAGTTCACATAGGCACAGCTATTCTGGAATATAATGGAAAATCCCCAAACTGTTGGCTCAACGTTAGAAGCATATTTGTTACCCATACTTCCTAGCAATTAAGGTGGCTTAAACACTTAAACTGATTTATGAGGGCTGTCCTCATATTATAGTGTATGCTTAACAACATTATCAATCTAGTTTAAAGAGAGTGGTATTATATATCCTAAGCTCGGCCTTCCTAATATATATCACATGCATTTGTGATACTGTCATGTTATTATAGTCAGTAGTGGGGATGTAATAGTCTCAGTGCATTACACTGATGACTGAAGCCTGAAAAGACGCTGTTCTGTGCTTGAATGACTTGAGTAATAATTTCTGCATGAGGTCTGACAGGCCAGACAGAGTCCGATCCAGCGTCCATCTATTCAGCACATCTTCATTTCATGAGTGAAACAGCAATCTGCAGCATTTCTTAGGCCTGTCAAATGAGAGCATGTTGGACCTAAATAGATTTTGCCAGATTGAATACGGTGCATTTAGAGTACCATATTACTTTGGATGCAAACAGCAATTGAGAGGACAGGAACATTCCAGGAAGGAAATATATCTTTTTCGTGATGTCCGGCTGTAATGTGTGTGTGGTCCTTTTACAGTATGAGTCAATGTTCTACCTATAAGCACCAAATCAAATACAGAACATATTTTTGAATACCTTAGTCTTTTTGCAAAATACTTTCAAGGAGCACAATATTATAATTTTATGTTACTGCGATTACATGACTAGCAAAATAATAATAATAATAATAATAATAATAATCTTGCTTAAAGAATCATGTCTTAACGCTCAGGTGGCGCAGCGGTAAAAAACACGCTAGCACACCAGAGCTTATATCTCAAACTCGCCAGTTCGAACAACAATTGGCTGCTGTTCAAGGGGTGTGCCGGAAGGGCATTCCTTATAACTGATGCAATTTCTGCATGTGTTTCCATCCTCGTCTCACGGCATGAGCCCCTTACTCTGGTGTCCACAATTTTTAAGGTAAATTGGCCTGTGTGACTAATTTAAGATCAAGAATGTACTTCTTCTTTCGGCTGTTCCCATTAGGGGTCACCATCATGGATCTTTTTTCTCCATACTGCCCTGTTTTGAACATGCCTCTGTCCTCCTCTGTCACTACATGTCCTCCCTCACTGCATCCATAAACCTCCTACTAGCCATCCTCTCATCCTCCTGCCTGGAACCTCTATCTTCAGCAGTTTTCTCTAGAAATAACTCTCATCCCTCCTCTGCACAAGCCCAAACCATCTCAATCTTGCCTCCCTAACTACTGTTTAGGTTCATGTATCCATGTACATGATGATTTAATAATCCTGGCAGTAAAACAACCTATAAGTTTCAACATATATCCCTATCTGTCATATAGCAATTTACAGACTGATAATGCACCATGTTACAACACACAATCTCAAACATGTTTCTCTAAACATCACAATGAGAGTGTACTTTAATGACCCTCCTAGTTAGTAAATCTGAATCCAGTAAAGCAACAAAAGGAGATTCGGAAAATAACTGTGTACCAGACAAATATGCAATAATGTGATGCAATTATGTACACATGAACCAACATTTGGAATGGAAAAGGGAATGTTTATGACATTAGTATTAGTATGATATTTGTAATAAAGAGGCCAGTGAGTGTAATTGAAAAGAAAACAAAATGTGAAATTAAACTGGCTTTCCAGAAAGAAGAGATGGAAATATAAAACAAACCCGACATCTAAATTTATATTATTTAATTAAATTTGGGCTATAATAAGAATGAATGGCCAATTTGGACAATAAATCTTTCCAAATGAACAAATTCTGCACATAGAAGTGTGAGACCAAATGGTCTATCAACTGCTTCCTGATTTTATCCCATGTGTTTGCCATGCTTGCAGAATGGCTCAGGGATAAAACGATCTGGATCATTGAGTTCCAGATGGGAAGAAATTATTATTTGATCTGAGATCACTCAATCATAGGAATCAGGTGAATTAGCCGAGCACTTTCACGACTGAGAACACTGGTGTTCCACATTTTTGTTGGAAGAATTAGAACTGGAGTCAATCTGATATCATGCCAGGCAGAATGTGCCGAAGGGCACTCTGGTGACCTTTCACTAATGTGCTAGTGTGCCAGAAAGCCTAGTTGAGTTCAGACATGTTGAAAGTGGCTCTCAGGGCTGATCACAAATCTTTCTTGTGAGAGGACAGTGGAAAAACGATTCAACCACCCTTCTCTTAGAAGTCTCTCTATTCACTCCTGTCATGGCAAATTTTTTTTTTTGGTTTTTGTCTTTTTTTTTTTACTATATAAGTATGCTGTTCAAGATTTTTCCTTAGATAAACTGTCAATTTTTATTTATTCATTTATAATAACAATTTCAGTTTTCGGTGGGTCTGGTGCTCCCAAGACACATTGGTCACAAGATACATCCTGATAGATACAAAGCATCAGTCCATCAGTGCAACTAACACACTTACCCACTCACACCTGAGGTAATTTAGCAGATAAGTCCCCCTTGCTTGTTTTTAGAAGAAAACTGAAGGACCAAGTGAAAGCCCACATGGACAAGAGAGGTAAACTGGTAAAACAGCTCACTGAAATTCACTAGAAGCGACAACCTGAATGACAAGTCTAATTTGCCTCTAGAAGTAAGTGAGTGAGTAGGAGTAAATATGTGCGAGTAGGTGTTGTAAGGGCCAGTGCTGGTTATGCAGATACTGGATGGTGCTGGACCAACTCCAAACATGACCAGGATGAAGTAATTAATGAAAATAAATGACAATTAATTAATTAGTAATGAATGAATCAAGTGTTTATTGTAGTCCAGGCAGTACCAGGCTTAGCCTGGTAGCTTTATCTATTTTAGTCTGTGTTCTGCATTCAACATGCATTCATACACTTAAACCTACTAGACAGGCAAGTCAAACACATTATTTTCTTAAATTTTATTTAATTCTTTCCCTCAGATTTAATAACTAAATACCACTGATTTATTTTTTAAGTGAGCTAAGCTTCAACCTAGAAGCACTGATTGGTAAATGTCATTTTGAGAAATGTCACTGTGTTAGATACATCAATTTATGATTCATTTGGTCTTTCTTAGGCTGATGTAGTGGAACAGCATGTATTGTTGATGCTGCTGCTTAATTCCAGGAACACGGGTTCTATCTTCACTTTTATTTACCGACCATGTAGAGAATGGCATGCTTTTCCTATACAACCCCAAATCAGAAAAAGTTGGGATAGTATGGAAAATGTAAATGAAATAAAAATTTCCTTTTGACTTTTATTTAATTGCAGACAGTTTGAACCCAACATATTTCATGTTTTATCTGCTCAACTTCATTTCATTTGTTAATACACCTCCATTAACAGAAAGAAAGAAAGAAAGAAAGAAAGAAAGAAAGAAAGAAAGAAAGAAAGAAAGAAAGAAAGAAAGAAAGAAAGAAAGAAAGAAAGAAAAGAAGGAAGGAACTAAAGAAAGAAAAAAAGAAAGAAAGACAGAAAGAAAGAAAGAAAAAAGAAAGAAAGAAAAAAAAGAAAAAAGTACAGAAGAAAGAAAGAAAGAAAGAAAGAAAGAAAGAAAGAAAGAAAGAAAGAAAGAAAGAAAGAAAAAAGAAAGAACGAAAGAAAGAAAAACAAAACTGAGATGTGGATGCACAATCCTAAATTCATTTAGCTGAAGTATACAAACAATTCCAAGCTTTTCAAGACAGCTAACAGTAATGCCCTGATAACTGTATAATAAAATTAATGATGCATACTCAAATAGGATCATCCACTCATAACATTCAGTCTTTCAATTACACACAACACACAGCTGTATAGTTAATGGAACCGTGTAGCTGTAATTAATTGGAATGGATAGAAAGCAACATCAATTGCCAGTCGGATCCCAAATGGTCTTAAGAACTAATACTGTTCTTCATCCAACTTCTAAATGAGAACATTTATCTGTCATTTATCTGTCACGGATGGCACAGAGACGGTCTTGGCCTGTTCTCAGTGTCAGTTCCTTTACAATTTCAAGGGCATAAAACCAGCTGAAGAGACTGGCTTGGACTTTTAATGGGACATAAAAAAATCAAAAGAACAACACAAAATAGAATCACTATATGCTGCTGGAGTTGTAAAGCCTCTGCCAGCCTAATGGCGCATTAAAATAAGTGACAAAAACTATTAAAATAAGTGACAAAAAAGTGCACCTGAGAAACTGCCGAGCTTTGGAGCCGTCATATCACCACCATCGTAGATCTCTAAAGAATCCCAGTTATGTTCTGTGGCGAAGCTCATGACTTGAATCTGGGAGACAACAAAGAAAAATTCATTATTTTTAAATATAAAATAATTTCCAAAGCAAAGTATGTACAGTTACAAAAATGTTGGTTTATTTCTGTGTTGTTTTGGTTGTTTTACACCTAAAGCCATTTGATAGCAAATTTACCTAAGCTATTACATATCTGCCACTAACACTTTTTTAGTTGTAGGCTTGTGCACTAGAACACTTTTTTGAATTCACATTAATAATTACACATACAATTGGTTAAAAGTACAGTGGTACTTTGTAACTGAACATCCTCTAAACTCAAAATCTTTGAAACTCAATGCCCTTGTACCTTTAAACTCAACCTTTATCTTAAACTCAATGTGTTTTTTAAAAATGTATTTATTTAATTTTAAATTAACAATGAACAGTCGCTTTGTTCAGTGCTCGGCTTGAGCAATGTGGTAATACGTCATCAAAGTGTGAATATGAGACGAAACTACATTTGTGTGGAATAACCACCAGATTCACTCTGAAAGCTCCACATGTATCTGTGTTTAGCTGGATTTTCCTCACTGTTTCACTTTTAAACTTGTGTTACAGCTCGGGGTTCTGTAAGAATCAGCTTTTTATTTCAGTGTTTTATATTATATTTGTGTTATTTTCAGTGTATAAGTGTCAAAAACAACCCCATTATTTTACATTAGCCTAAAATATATGCAAGTCCACGGGACCATGGAATACATTAACAGGTTTCTCATACATTCTTATGGGAAAAATACCGTAAAACTTAAAGCGGCTTTTAAAATCAACGCCACTCCCAAAACCAATTGACGTTGAGTTTCAAGGTACCACTGTATTGTTAAATAAGGCTGCTCTGAAAGATCAGGTCAGATAAAAGTAGAAACTGTAGTTTTTAATGCACTAAGAGGATAATGTGCAAGTTATTAAGAAAACCAAATGCTTATAGCTAATTTTGTCAAAAAAAAGGGTATAATAGCCTTTTTATAAAATTGAGATCATATCAAATATCCATTAACAACAAAAAACATTATCGAACATTTCTTTATCATTCTGCTAAAACTCAATTAGCGAGTGCAGAACATCCACATGCTATTTACTGTTTCAATCAGCACCGAGCCTATTTTGCGACGCTAAAATTAGCTGGTGTAAGTCAGTCTGCTTGAGGAGGGGTGAAATGTGTTCCCCGGATGAAATGTGTTCCAGTCTGCTGTGTCTGCGGCTGTGTGGCTTATTGCTTTTGATGAGGTTTTTTTTTTTCTTTTTTGTCCTTGTACTTGCCTGAATACCAGCTCCTTCTGTAACGCTGATTTTCCAAACGCAGTTCAGACTGTTCCCATAGGGCTCAGGGAATCCGGGGGAGAGGATGGTGCCTCTCCTCTCCGTCATGTTCCTGCTGCATGGAACTGTGGGAGGAAAAGATCTTAGCCTTGTAAGACGTACTGCTAACTTCTTTTGGCATGCAATTTCAGAACTAAGCCAACTGTTTATCTGCTAAACTTATATTAAAGTTCTGTAGCTTGTGCCAAGCTGAAAATGTCTTTTGAAGACGGTATTACTGCAGAATTGTTGGGTCTGAACCAAAAACTGATAGAAACAGGTAATCCCAGCAAGACAGAGCTGTTACTTATTCCTGGAGATCAATCTCCAACCCAGGATCTAGTCAGCTCTCTTGATGACACCCAGATCAAGCCATCAGATAATGTACGAAATCTTGGTGTTGTCCTGGAAAACCAGCTGACCTTCTCTCCTCATGTAGCCAACATGACAAGATCGTTTCGATTAAGAAGATTTCTCTCCATGGAAGCTAATCAGATTCTTGTCCAGTCACTTGTAATCTTATGGTTGGATTGCAGCAACTCCCTCCTGGCAGGTGCTCCTATGTCCACTATTAAACTTTTGCAACTCATCCACGATGCAGTTGTTCGCCTGATTTTTAACCAACCTAAACACTGTCACATCACCCCACTGCTGCGTTCTCCTCACTGGCTTCCTGTAGCTCCACGCATTCAGTTTAAAACACTGATGCTAGCCTACAAAGCCAAAAATGGACCAACCTCAAGTTACCTTTGAGGTCTAATAAAACCCCGCTCTGTACCACGCAACCCCCAAGCCACTAGTCTCGCTCGACTTGATCCTTCACTTAGAACTCAAGGAAGACAAGCATCAAGGCTCTTCTCTGTACTGGCACCCAAGTGGTGGAACAAGCTTCCCTTGTCTGTCTGAACATCTGAGTGTCTTGCTGTCTTCAAAAGATGATTAAAAACCCACCTTTTTACTAAGCACTTAAGCTGGCATGTACTTACTAATGCTCTTATTTATTTCTTGCATAAAAAAACGCTTTGGTTCTAACAGGGTTTCAGCAGATTTGTATTCTGGGACTGTTGTCCACTTAAACTAGGGTAAGGTAATGTTCACTACATTTACATTTGTGGCATTTAGCAGACGCTTTTATCCAAAGCAACTTACAATTATGACTGAATACAGTTTGAGCAATTGAGGGTTAAGGGCCTTGCTCAGGGGCCAAACAGTGGCAACTTGGTGGTAGTGAGGCTTGAACCTCTGAATAAGAACAGCTGCTGAAAAAAAAATGTAGGTGAAATATGCGACTAGGCAAATCCTCATCAGGTGGCCTTTTAAAAGTGGTTCTGATCTAGTAGTTTAAAACCTGAATATACTGTCTCATAATAATAATAATAATAATAATAATAATAACAAAACAATAATAATAATTATAATAATAACAACAATAATAATAACAACAACAATAATAATAATAATAATAACAATTATAATAATAATGATGATAATAACAATAATAATAATAAAATAACAATAATAATAATGATAATAATAACAATAATAATAACAATAATAATAATATAAAAGCTTACCTATGCAAGTGGGAACAGTGTCGTTCCATTGTGCCAGTGCATTTGGGACAGCATGGCACTTAATAGCTTTAGATCCCTGAAGCAGGTATCCTGGGTTGCACTCGAAGCGAACAATAGAGCCGGCCGAGAATTCAGAGCCGATCCGTCTGCCATATCTGGGCTCCGGAATGGAACTGCATTGCGTGTCACTGGTGCGTGGAACAGCTAAAAAGGTGCAAATGGATTTCTAATCAAAACAAAGCAGATGAGCCACCAGGCACCTCATCCACACGCAGGCCCTTGTTTATTTGCTGTGTTTTTCAGATGGAGCTGTATTATTGTAGCGAGAGATATAAAGAGCTGGCAGAGCTGTGTATAATCATTCACCGTGAATGGCTAGCGTAAATATCATTTCAATCCATAGAGGAGCAATAGGACTCGGGAGAATCTTAGCCCGACTCTAACTTTTTACCTCTCGGTTCTGCAGCATCTTTGATGTAGTCTGACTTTCATCATGATACATGTCGATGTGCAGTAGCAAGTCGGCTCCATGTGCCAAATTACCTGCTCTAACTGTCATTTCTCACATGCTTTTTCGCATTTTGGTGCTGTGCTCCATAAAATGGCAAAAAAAAAGAGATAAAAAGAGACAAATGATGGAAGCAATGCTACGGTCTGCAATATGTCTGCAGTGAAACCTGCCCATTAAACTTCCCTAATAGATCAGACGTTTATGAGCTAGCTGGCAAACAGTTTTTTTCAAAGCCATGGAATTCACCCATTTTCTTTATTACTTTTTTAAAAGCAGAATATCTCAAAACCTCAGTCAGGAGCAGCCATGTAATGAGACAAAAATACAGACAAAAATACAGAGACCTGCTGGAGGGAGATATTCCATGTCAACCCTAGCATAATTACCTTATTCAGAGGTACTTAGAAACCATTTCACCATTAAGCTTCATTTCAAACTAAATGCTTTTTCGAATGACATTAAATGTCTTTTATTACAGTCTATTATGCAGCAGTTATAAAGCTTTGACTGAAGCTGCTGGGTTCTCTGGATGAACCCTGGGCTTGTCTCAGGTCTCAGAGAGGGTGCCGCAAATCAAAATTGGTACTTAGGACCAGATTTGATTCTCGGCTCTGGTCACAAGTTTTTCTGGTGTCAGTTTGGGTTTTTGCCACGTTCTCTGGTTTTCTGCCACCTATGCAGAAAATGATTAGGCTGTTTTAAATTGCCCCTAGGTATGAGCATGTTAATGTGTGTGCTGGGATGAATTTGGCACCATGTGTAGCATTTGTTCCTGCCTTGTGCCTATTGATTCTGGGTGATGCAAGACCCACCAAAGACCATGACTAAGATAATAAATAAATAAATATAAATATAAATTTATAGTTTGTACTTTGTAGTTCCACAATTACTGACTGTAGTTCATCTGTTTCTCTGCATGCTTTATTACTTTATTAGCCCCCTTTCATGCTGTTCTTTAATGGTCAGGGCCCCCACAGGACCACCACAGAGTAGGTATTATTTGGATGGTGGATCATTTTCAGCACTGCAGTGACACTGACATGGTGGTGGTATGTTAGTGTGTGTTGTGCTGGTATAAGTGGATCAGCAATAGATGAGTGATCGTCTTTGACTTTAGATCTACAAGGTGGACCAACTAGATTGGAGTGTCTAATACAGTGGACAGTGAGTGGACACGGTATTTAAAAACTCCAGCAGGGCTGCTGTGTCTGATCCACTCATATCAGCACAACACACATTAACACACCCTCACCATGTTAGTGTCACTGCAGTGCTGAGAATTATCCTACACCCAAGTAATACCTGCTGTGTGGTGGTCCTGACCATTGAATAACAGGGTGAAAACAGGTTTAAAAAGTATGTAGAGAAACAGATGGACTACAGTCAGTAATTGTAGAACTACAAAGTGCTTCAATATGTTAAGTGGAGCTGATTAAATGGACAGTGAGTGTAGAAACAAGGAGGTGGTTTTAATGTTATGGCTAATCAGTATATACTGTATATACAGTATATATACAGTATATATATATATATATATATATATATATATATATATACAGTGTATCACAAAAGTGAGTACACCCCTCACATTTCTGCAAATATTTCATTATATCTTTTCATGGGACAACACTATAGACATGAAACTTGGATATAACTTAGAGTAGTCAGTGTACAGCTTGTATAGCAGTGTAGATTTACTGTCTTCTGAAAATAACTCAACACACAGCCATTAATGTCTAAATAGCTGGCAACATAAGTGAGTACACCCCACAGTGAACATGTCCAAATTGTGCCCAAATGTGTCGTTGTCCCTCCCTGGTGTCATGTGTCAAGGTCCCAGGTGTAAATGGGGAGCAGGGCTGTTAAATTTGGTGTTTTGGGTACAATTCTCTCATACTGGCCACTGGATATTCAGCATGGCACCTCATGGCAAAGAACTCTCTGAGGATGTGAGAAATAGAATTGTTGCTCTCCACAAAGATGGCCTGGGCTATAAGAAGATTGCTAACACCCTGAAACTGAGCTACAGCATGGTGGCCAAGGTCATACAGCGGTTTTCCAGGACAGGTTCCACTCGGAACAGGCTTCGCCAGGGTCGACCAAAGAAGTCGAGTCCACGTGTTCGGCGTCATATCCAGAGGTTGGCTTTAAAAAATAGACACCTGAGTGCTGCCAGCATTGCTGCAGAGGTTGAAGACGTGGGAGGTCAGCCTGTCAGTGCTCAGACCATACGCCGCACACTGCATCAACTCGGTCTGCATGGTCGTCATCCCAGAAGGAAGCTGACGCACAAGAAAGCCCGCAAACAGTTTGCTGAAGACAAGCAGTCCAAGAACATGGATTACTGGAATGCCCTGTGGTCTGACGAGACCAAGATAAACTTGTTTGGCTCAGATGGTGTCCAGCATGTGTGGCGGCGCCCTGGTGAGAAGTACCAAGACAACTGTATCTTGCCTACAGTCAAGCATGGTGGTGGTAGCATCATGGTCTTGGGCTGCATGAGTGTTGCTGGCACTGGGGAGCTGCAGTTCATTGAGGGAAACATGAATTCCAACATGTACTGTGACATTCTGAAACAGAGCATGATCCCCTCCCTTCGAAAACTGGGCCTCATGGCAGTTTTCCAACAGGATAACGACCCCAAACACAACCTCCAAGATGACAACTGCCTTGCTGAGGAAGCTGAAGGTAAAGGTGATGGACTAAACCCAATTGAGCACCTGTGGCGCATCCTCAAGTGGAAGTTGGAGGAGTTCAAGGTGTCTAACATCCACCAGCTCCGTGATGTCATCATGGAGGAGTGGAAGAGGATTCCAGTAGCAACCTGTGCAGCTCTGGTGAATTCCATGCCCAGGAGGGTTAAGGCAGTGCTGGATAATAATGGTGGTCACACAATATATTGACACTTTGGGCACAATTTGGACATGTTCACTGTGGGGTGTACTCACTTATGTTGCCAGCCATTTAGACATTAATGGCTGTGTGTTGAGTTATTTTCAGAAGACAGTAAATCTACACTGCTATACAAGTTGTACACTGACTACTCTAACTTATATCCAAGTTTTATTTCTATAGTGTTGTCCCATGAAAAGATATAATAAAATATTTGCAGAAATGTGAGGGGTGTACTCACTTTTGTGATACACTGTATATATATACACAGTATATATATGTATGAAAATGCAAATAAATAAAACTGCAGTGTTTCTTACATTTACTTTGACTTTTATTTCATTGCAGACACTATGAACCTAGTCGATTTCATTTAATCTATTTCTGCATTTCAGGTCTGCAACACATTCCAAAAAAAGTTGGGACAGTAAAGCATTTACCACTTTGTATTATTGCCATTCCTTCTCACAACACTTAAAAGACGTTTTGGCACTGAGGATACCAAGCGATAAAGTGTTTCAAGTGTTATTGTGTCCCATTATTTCTGCACACACGTTTTAAGATGTGCAACAGTACGGGGTTTTCATCATCACATTTTTCTTGTCAAAATATTTCACACATTCTCCAGTACCCGTACTCTCTTCTTCCGCAGCCATGCCTTTGTAATGTGTGCAGCATGTGGTTTAGCATTGTCTTGTTGAAAAATGCATGGACGTCTCTGGGAAAAATGTCATCTTGAAGGCAGCATATGCTGCTTTAAAAGCTCAAAGTACTTTTCTGCATTAATGCTGCCATCAAAAAAATTATAATTTTTATTGATTTATCTGACCACACCAGATGTGTCTGAGCCCAGAGAACTAGACGTTGCTTCTGGACATAATTAATAGCTTCTTTTTGCACTGTAAAGTTTTAAGTGTCATTTGTGAATGTAACTAAGTATTGCAGTGCTTGACAAAGTTTGCCAAAGAAATCCCTTGCCCACTGTCACATATACAGCCTGTCTAGGCTTTTGGAGTTTAAGTGCCACGCCCACCTTTATGGTGTGCGTTCAGTCAAGTCAATGCTCCTTTTTTGTGATTGGTCTCCTGCTAATCATGTACAGCTGAACCTTGTTAAAAGTCAGGGTATTTCCGTCCGTCCATCTGTCATATAGCCTTTACCTTAATCTTTTTTTCTTAGCCTTAGCCTTTGTTTGTTTAGCCTTGTTTTGGCTTGTTTAGCCCTGTTTAGCCCCGTTTAGCCCCGTTTAGCCCTGTTTAGCTTTGTTACCCCTGTTAGCCTTGTTTACCACAGTTTGCTCTGTTTATCCCGTTTGCCCTTGTCCGTGTGCTCATCATTACAAGTCTTGTTCAGATTTAGTCTTGTTAATGCTTTGTAAGTCTGTTAGATTAGCTTAGGGTATAGATTTGTTTAGGTTCATTTTTTAAGTAGGTTTAGATTAGCATTAGCATTTTGATTAGCATGTAGCTTAGTTCCTGTATGTTTAGCTTAGCAGTTAGAATAGCATTTAGTATAGCTTAACATAGGTCATGTGTGTTTGTATCTGGTTGTGTCTTATGTTAATCTGTCTTGTGTCTTTGTTATTAAACCCTTTTTGTTAAATACATCTCTGCGTGTGTGTCCGCCCGCACTTGTCTTGTCATAGCCCATATTGTTACACCCACATGGTTATATATAACAGTTCTTGATGCAGTGCTGTCAGAGGGACAAGAGATAACAGCTTCATCCTAGATTGAGCCCTTGCACTGAAATTCCTTCAGTTTCCTTAAAATGTTTAATAATATTATGCACTGAAGAAGGAGAAAAATGTAAATCCCTTTCAATCTTTAAGGTACATTGTTTTTAAACATTTTAATAATTTCCTTACTCATTTGTTGACAATGTGGCCATCTTTGCTCCTCAAAGACTCTTTTTTACCTCATTACTAGTCCATAATTGCTTCAGTCCTAACCTTTTAGAATGTGTTACATGCCTGATATGTTAAAATGATGACGTTATCAATTGGCTTATTAAATATAAATAAAATTCATCTGATGTAAAACATTGTTTCCTTGTACGAAAGTAAATGTAACACATGAAAAGCTATTTGCTTTCATTAGTGGATAATTGTGCTACTCAACGAGCTCATCTAGGTGAACATTAATCCCAAGAGACGAACAGCAAGGAGAGCTGTGGTCTCTCTCTGTTATTTATTTATCTACTTATTTAAAAGGCACATTATCGTTGAGAGTCATGGTGGGTCTTTAAAACTCCTTCATGGTCATCTTGTTTTGACACCATGTTTTCTTCAAGCACCCTGAAGACCTAAAACCAAAGAATGTTAACCTTTTAATCAACCCCTTTCAACTACTAATTTGCCTTGTTTGAACTTTCCAAACCTAGATTCATTTTCTCTTTTTTTTATATGGTCACAGTGTTGATCAATTCATGTAACATTAGATCTTTGATTTGTATGGATCTGTTCTGCCATATCATAATTGGGTTTTATTTAAATATTGTCTTTATGCATTTTCTCCCCTTTTTTCTCCCTTTTTAGCACGTCCGATTGCCCGATTGCATCATGCTTCCTCTCCACCAATACCGATCTCTGCTCGGAGAACGAAGCTAACCCATGCCCCCTCCGACACGTGGGCAGCATGCCATATGCATCTAATCACCTACACTTTGACGGGTGCAGTGCAGCTCAGCATTAGTTTAGTTTGTGTGTATTAGACGTACAGTTTCCACATATCTTTTTTTGTTTGTTTACGCATTTTCTCCCCTTTTTCTCCCGACTTTAGCGTATCCAATTACTTTATGCTTCCTCTGTACTGATGTTGATCTTCACTCTGGTTGAGGAGAGCCGAGACTAACACACGCCCCCTCCGACACATGTGCAGTAGCCGACCGCATCTTTTCACCTGCATGAGGTGAGTTTATATGTGGATCAGCTTTGTGTATAGAGAGACACACCCTGATAAACACATTATCCCTCGTCTCTGTGCAGGCGCCATCAATCAGCCAGCAGATGTAGTAATTCCCCGTCCGGCTCCCACCCTGTATTAACAACAGCCAATTTTTGTTCATGTAGGCGCCCAGCCTGCCAGATGGCAGAGCTGAGATTCAAAATGACGAGTTCGAAATGTCAGCTCTGGTGTGCTAGCGTGTTTTACTGCTGCGCCACCTGAGCACCCAGTTTCCATATATCTTAATTAGCACATTTTAAAACACTGATAACTGCAACATGGCAGCAGCTGCAGTTCAGTAATTAAGAAGTCATGTTCTCCTGCTCTGCCATTTGACTGGCAAAGGGGGCACAGAGGCACCTCGTAAGTGTTAATTCGCTTCAAGTGGAAGTTCTTCTATATGTATATCAGTTTCTCCCTTTCACACTTGCCAGCTCTTATGTTGACACACCTGTGACACTGGGCTGCTCGGTCTGGCCCAGATGGGGTGACCAGCTTTGTGTCACGCTAGCCCTTACTCGCTTAAAGGGGAGACACAAGCTAGTCAGTGAGAATTAACAAAGAATAACAGGGTAAAACATTTATATAGAAATTGAACCAAGCACATACTCTCATGTTAAAAAAAAACCCTTGCCCACAATGCAACAAAGGAGCTAAGCACCACTGGATCAATATGAGCTTTTGGCCTCAATCAATTTCATGAGAAGTGAGGGCATGCATACCTTGGTAAACAAAATGGAATCCCCTGGTGGAAGGGCCACTCTTGGCGGTGAACCTCAGCATAATCTGGTTGGAAGTGGCCAAGGGCAAGGTCTCGCCTGCAGTAAGAAAGATATGCCAAATAATCACATCAAACTTCCTGAGAGTTGCATGTCACATCAAATGCACTGTTATAAACCACAGTGAACTTTAAGCTACTATATAAGACTGATGGCTTAATAACCAAACTGTCCCTTCTGGACATACTGAAAGGCAGGGGGGAAAGGAGACATGGGAAAGCAAAGGGCCATCTACAGATTAATAGCTAAACTCTGGAAAAATCTGGTCTCTGTAGGGCAGGAATGCCTAAACTGTAAACCATGAGCCAAACAACTGTTTATGTATTAATGCGCTGAACATATCTCAAGCTATTGCATGGTTTGAGTGTAACCTAATAGGTCCACAAAATATATAAAGTAATAAAATTAAGCTTTTATATATTTCTAGACAATTACATTAAAAAAGAAATCAGAATATAGAATTACTAAGCACTTTATTACATCTGGTACTTTCATTCATTCATTATTTGATATGCTTCACTTACCATACATATGCGTTGTGGGTATATATTCAGTGACCATTTATTAATTAACCCTATAGGACCACCACAGACTAGATGATGTTTGAGCCTTTTCATTTCATTTTCATCAATTGATCTAGTTTGGTCAGGGTTGCGGGGGCAGAAATACCCATCGCAGAGTTTTGACTATAACCCCTCCCCCTTCCCACATTATGTCTGTAGACGACTGACCAATAGCACTGCTGTTATTTCAACCAGGATCTTAGCAATGGTGGTTTAGTGTTGCGCCACCCATTGGAGCATTATTATTCCCCCTGCAATCTCGGCAACATTGCGGCACCTGCTAAACTTATATAACACATGCTACCATATTACTACCATTTAAGTATCTTTGCAGTGCTGAGAATGGTTCACTACCCAAATAACTGGGTCCCTTTTATTTGATAAACAGGGTAGAGTAAATTGACAAAGTGTCAGTCATTATATACCCAAAAAGTTCATCTGTATGGTAGGTGGAGCTTTGTGCATACCTCTCCGAAAGTTTAAGATCAGATGTTCAGCAACACTCAGCAGGAGTTAACATATACAAAATAATGATATTAATTTTATGCTTTTAACTTATCAACAGTTTGGGTAATGTCCTTTCCATGAACACAGGACTGGACCACTCTCATCTGGAGGAACTTTGCTTGCCTGCACAGAACTTTTCCTTTGGGGTACACCTCACAAAATGCTCTTTTAACCAAATGAGTCCAAACTTCCAGAGAACACTACAAAAACTTGGGGACTTCCCAGAAGACCAAAGGCTGTTAAAGCTTACAGCAGAGGCTGATTAAAATAGCCATTTGTGTGTGCTTATGACACTTTGAATCAAAATGTTTTAAACAGAATTTAAGGTTTTGGCCACTCCAGCACACCCAAATGCACAATAAAATGATGTGATTTTTTTTTTAAACTGTTACTGTTGGAAACATGTTAAGAAACCTGAGCAATACAAGTAGAAAACAGCATTTCTACATCTAAGCATAGTAATTATCCTGAGCCGGGTTGGGTGTCCATTCGATTTTATTCTGATTGCTCGTAAAGTTCTTCATAACTGCTGGGTGGAGTAGAAACTTTAATACTTGAGGTCAGGCTTTATGATGCTTTGGTACTTCAGGTACTAATGGACAGACTAGAGAATGGGCTAGTTAGTAATGCAATTAATAAAAACCCACACCATGACATCATCAATTTTGGGTTTTCTATGGCTTCTTTGTTGGGAATGGCTTAGGGGGAAAAAATACAATGTCTGAATACAATCATGGCTTGTTTCAAATGACATACACTGTTTTATTTATTAAATTAGTTAAACTGTTAATTTAGTAGGCAACAGAAGAATGTTGCTTTTGACCAGGGTCATGTGTGTGTGTTAAATAAAATAAAATTTTAGATAATTTGTTTTCATTGTGTAATGTTTTGTTTAATCAAAAATCAACCCTTTGAGTGGCAGAACATTCTAAATGAAGGATAGTGCAGAATAGTGCAAAACTCCATATATGCATCTCAATAAATTAGAATATCATCGAAAATCATCATTTATTTCAGTAATTTAATTGAAAAAGTAAAACTCATATATTTTATAGATTCATTAAACACAGTGATAAATTTCAAGCGTTAATTTCTTAAAATTTTTATGATCATGGCTTACAGCTAATGAAAACCCAAAAATCAGTATCTCAAAAAATTTGAATATTACATAAGACCAATAAAAAAAGGCTTTTTAATACAGAAATGTTGGTCTACTGAAAAGTATGTACAGTATATGCACTCAGTACTTGGTCAGGGCTTCTTTCGCATGAATTACTACATCAATGCGGCGTGGCATGAAGGCAATCAGCCTGTGGCACTGCTGAGGTGTTATGGAAGCCCAGGTTGCTTTTATAGTGGCCTTCAGCTCATCTGCATTGTTGGGTCTGGTGTCTCTCAGCTTCCTCTTGACAATACCCCACAGATTCTCTATGGGGTTTCGGTCAGGGGAGTCTGCTGGCCAATCAAGCACAGTGATATTGTGGTTATTAAACCAGTTATTGGTACTTTTGGCAGTGTGGGCAGGTGCCAAGTCCTGCTGGAAAATTAAATCAGCATCTCCATGAAGCTTGTCAGCAGAGGGAAGCATGAAGTGCTCCTGGTAGATGGCTGCTCTGACTTTGAACTTGATATAACACAAGTGGACCAACATCAGCAAATGACATGGCTCCCCAAACCATCACTGACTGTGTAAATTTCACACTGGACCTCAAGCAAATTAGATTATATGCCTCTCGACTCTTTCTCCAGACTCTGGGACCATGATTTCCAAATAAAATGCACAATAAATTTTCATCTGAAAACAGGACTTTGGGCCACTGAGAAACAGTCCAGTCCTTTTTCTCCTAGGCCAGGTAAGACGCTTCTGACCTTGTCTCTGGGTCAAATGGCTTTTTCTTGACAATTCTTTCAAGGCTGTGGTTATCCCTGTTGCTTGTGCACCTTTTTCTACCACACTTTTTCCTTCCCCTCAACTGTCCACTAATATGCTTGGATACAGCACTCTGTGAACAGCCAGCTTCTTTAGCAATGACCTTTTGTGGCGTACCCTCCTTGTAAAGGGTGTCAATGATTGTGTAGCCTACTGAAGCAGACGGAGGGACCATTTAAAGGCTTAGGAATCTCTTGCAGGTGTTTTGTGTTGGCTAGCTGATTAGAGTGTGACACAATGAGTCTACAATATTGAACTTTTTCACAATATTTAAATTTTTTGAGATACTGATTTTTGGGTTTTCATTAGCTGTAAGCCAAAATCATATAAATTGAAAGAAATCAACACTTGAAATATATCACTCTGTGTTTAATGAATCAATATAATATATGATTTTCACTTTTTAAATTAAATTACTAAAATAAATGAACTTTTCGATGATATTCTAATTTATTGAGATGCATCTGTATACACCGATCCGCCATAACATTAAAACCACCTCCTTGTTTCTAAACTCACTGTCCATTTTATCAGCTCATCTTACCATATAGAAGCACTTTGTAGTTCTACAATTACTTACTGTAGTCCATCTATTTCTCTGCATGCTTTGTTAGCCCCCTTTCATGCTGTTCTTCAATGGCCAGGACCACTACAGAGTAGGTATTATTTAGGTGGTGGGTCATTCTCAGCACTGCAATGACACTGACATGGCGGTGGTGTCACTGCTGGACTCACTGTCACTGCTGGGCTGAGAATAGTCCACCAACCAAAAATATATCCAGTCAACAGTGCCCCGTGGGCAGAGTCCTGTGACTCATACCAGCACAACACACACTAACACACCACCACCATGTCAGTGTCACTGCAGTGCTGAGAATCATCCACTGAAATCAGGATAAAAAGATATGTAGAGAAATAGATGGACTACAGTCAGTAATTGTAGAACTTTAAAGTGCTTCTATATGGTAAGTGAAGCTGATAAAATGGACAGTGAGTGTAGAAACAAGGAGGAGGTTTTAATATGGCTGATCAGTGTATATATGCTGCCAGTGTAAAGATGTGGCTGGCAGCCTCATGTGACAGAGGAGGCATCAGCTAGCCAGCAGCCCTCCTCAACCACCTGTGTAAAATTTGACAGCATATGGACATTAAACTGACAAAAAGAAAATACTGGAGTCTAAAAACTTGAAAGATAAACAAGAGCAATAATTATGAAAGAAAACAAAGATCAATATTAGTGATTTTGCTGAATGCTGGGTGGTATGAGCAGGGTTAAAGACTTTAGCATGAACTGACAGGCCAAGCAGGATTTCTGGCCTGCTGGACTTAAAGGCTGAGACAGAATTTACAGCACATCTTTGAGGGATTATATTGTTGCACGGTGGACCATAAAAAGTAGAAAGCATCAAAGTGCCATACAGATAGTTTACGTCCAATGGCCTTCATCAATCCTGGGAAGAATCTAGAATTAAGGGCGATTTCTTTTTAGCGCTTTATTACCTTTCATTGTTAACGGCAAACCCAACAATAAAGCTGTGCGAAACAGTACCTCAAGAACGCATTCATTTTAATGGGAACTGCAAAAAATTAATGCATTAGAATGGCTAATGACAACCACCTAAAGAGCCATGGATAAAAAATTATGATGTCAAATAGACATAAAAGGCATAGCGCATTGATCTTGACCGAGTTGCTGACAAGAGCACAATTAAACAGGAAAAAATGCCAGGTTCGAAAGAAGTTAAAATGATGACTAAAGACAAGCTTAAGCAGTGCTCCCACAGGGCCCCAGTTTTTATTCCAGAATAAAGCCATTAAGAGCTGTTCATGACCCTCTTTGCTGGGAAATTGCATGCACTTAATTGTCTTCGCTGCTTAATGCAGAGGCTGCATATGTCACTTCATTTTTCATCTCTTTAAGCGTTTGAGCTTTTATTAGCAAACCCAAAGCAAAAACAAGCACAACTTACCAGAATGTGAGCCGGCCAGAGAGCTCAGCAGCCTGGCATTTTGGTTTGGTCCATCAAAGAGTTCAACCGAGTCATTCATAGCTGTCTGGAAGTAGGCAAACTGCCCAAAGACCACTGGGAAGAAGAAATAATTAAATAGATTGAGCAGCACATCCATGTCATTTCACTACAGGAGATAGAGCATGGCAAAATAACATGACTTCCTGTCTCAGGTCAGTGACTGGTGCAGGAACCAAGGGTATTTAGACATTTTCCTTATTCATCAATGCCAGGGGTCAGGGGTGTTCTTTTTTCAGCTTAGACAATATGCCTTATATAATATTATTATATATAATCATATTTACTCACATTAGATAAAAAATAAAAATTATTTGGTGTACTAGGATGTATACACACATCCCACTACTCATACATGTGCCTCAGCCAGCCACCAGAGGTCCTACTTGTAGCAGCAATGAGTAACCAAATCAACCTCCCTCCCTAAGACACAGCCAACTTTGACAACAGGACACCGAGCCAGGTTGATAGCACAGCTGAGATTAAAACTTGAAAGCAGTGGTGGGCTTGGTCATTGGACCACTGACACAACATTTATTTTCTATAATCTTAAGCAGTAAGTGTGTATTTAATCTGTAAAAGATGTGAAAAATGATTGCACTTACAAAAACATGCAATAAAATGTAGAAAATGTATTGGATATTAGCTTTTTAACATGATATTTTTAAAATTAATTAATTTATTTATTTATTTTTATAACCATGTTTTATAATAATAATAACAGTAATGATAATAATAATAATAATAATAATACTTATTATTTTTATTATTATTATTATTATTTTACTGTTGCTATTATTATTATTATTATTGTACTGTTGCTATTATTATTATTATTATTGTACTGTTGCTATTATTATTATTATTATTATTAATTTACTGTTGCTATTATTATTATTATTATTATTTTACTATTGCTATTATTATTATTTTACTATTGCTATTATTATTATTATTATTTTACTATTGCTAATATGATTATTATTATTATTATTATTATTACTATTATTATTATTTTACTGTTGCTATTATTATTATTATCATTATTATTATTATTATTATTATTATTTTACTATTGCTATTATTATTATTATTATTATTATTGTTGTTGTTATTATTATTATTATTATCATTATTATTATTATTATTATTATTATTTGAAAATATTTACACACCACCGGGGGTAAAACATAATATTCTGCTTATTATTATTTTTAATCAAGCAACCAGTCAGGGCACAGACAGGACTAACATTATGCTTGTGTACTGTGTTTTTATAATCAAGATTGCATACACTACAGTCAGTAAATGTATGTATTTGGAAAGACTTCATCTGTTACACTGGGCTCAGGGAGTTAGACGTGGCACTAATGAATCCAGATCCACATAGATCACTACGTCAAATTGCTTTAATAGATAAATTATATATGATTAGATGAATGATTAGTAATAAATTAACACATTAATTAATACATCACTTTGGGGTAATAAGCAGTTCATAAGTACAGCAGTGACTTAAGTAAACATACTATATAATTAAAAGTAGGTGGGCTACTGAATATAAGCTTGTTAAACCATAATAATAATAAAAAATCTTTACCAAACCCAACATTAGATGCAGCATATGGCAGCTATATGTCTCAGTAGAGAAAAAGTAACTGCACCCTAGGAAATTCCAGATGGAACCACTTAACATGTCTTACAGTGTAACCGGCCATATGTTGTAATTCTGTATGCATTAGCACTTCCTTCATGCTCTACCACTATCATTACACCTGTAATGTAAGTGTTCACTCTGCAGGGAGCTGCACGTCGCCCTTGATCTCGAGACAGGGCTTAGGTGACATAAAGCTGTCAGGAGTGCCAGAGGTCATACACAGCATGCTGGAAAGGAGATGGTGGCCAATTACTGGTACAGGACAAGCGTCGAAACAGCCGACATAAGATCTGGCATTGCAGGGAGCCACCGAGCAGCCCAATGACTCTATTATCTGCTCTTTAATTAGATGTTTGCCCTTGTCTTCAGCATGAGCCCATGAGGAAGCTTACGCTGCTTTCTGTAAATATCAGAGCTGAAGAATTTCATTTCTGCTTCCAGGTTAACCCTGTGCAAAAATTAGCAACTGGGACTGAACATTTCAAGTGTTACTGTGATATGAGATACAGTGTCTACTAGATTTTATTATTTTATGTAGACGGTGGCTTATATGGCTCTATACGATTCTGAAAGCAGATTAAGAAGTTGTGTTTATCCTGTTTACTAAGACAACCTTTATGAAAATAATTAAAAATAAATAAGCCTATCCCAGCTTTTCAGTGGGCGCAAGGAACACAGTAACACCTTGGATGGGGCGCCAGTCCATTGCATGGCAGACGCACATACACATACACATACACACACACACACACACACACCCATTCACCTATAGGATAGATGAGTGTCTCCAATTAACCTGACTGCATGTCTTTGGACTGTGGGAGGAAACCGGAGCTCCCGGAGTAAACCCACGCACAAACGGGGAAAACATGCAAACTCCACACAGAAAGGACCCGGACTGCCCCACCTGGGGATCGAACCCAGGACCTTCTTGCTGTGAGGCGACAGTGCTACCCACCAAGCCACCGTGCCACCGTGCCACCCACTAATTACATTTATGACAATTCTCGCTTGATACAAGACTTCAGCTGCTCAACAGTTTAAGGTCACTGTTGTCTGATTCTCCAGTTCATGACATAGCATACATAGAAGTCAGATCTAGACTGCAGGCAGGTCAGTCAAGCACAAGCACAAGAAATAAGAAGAACTAAGAAGTAGAAGAAGTTTCTGTTTTTGTTTACTGGTGACCAATATAAGCATTTATTATTTACATTGATGTTAAGTTGTCTGGGCTGCTGAACGTTTATTTGCCACCATGCCTGTTTTTCTATTTTATTTATGCATTTTTTCCCAATTTAGTGTAGTCATTCTGTCTTCCGCTGCTTGTGGATCTCTGGTTGCAGTCGAGGTGGGTATATTGCTGCTCACGCCTCCTCCGACCTGCCTGCAGTCCTTAGCGGGGCCTTTTTTCACCTATGCAATCTGCACAGGCGCCTCTCTATCGCAAATCAGGGTCCTTACACAGAGTTTTGAAGACCCCACCCACATAGTCCGGGCATCCCGCCCTAGCATATTGAGATATCCCGCTGTGCCACCTGGGTGCCTCAGTTTTCATAGTTCTTTTGTAAATATTTAATCACAGTAATTAAAATCTCAAGGAATCAAATTACACTTAGACACTTAGAATGCTAAAATTTCCCCAGTTTCTGACAGTGACCAAAACAACTAGGCTAACTTGTCATTAATGAGCTTGTTTATTTTCTGACATACAGTATATTTTGCATATAAGGGCAGTGATAGCTCAGTGGTTAAGGTACTGGACTAGTAATCAAAAGGTTGCCAGTTCAAGTCCCACCACCACCAAGTTGCCACTGTTGGGCCCCTGAGCAAGGCCCTTAACCCTCAATTGCTCAAAGTTGTGTTCAGTCATAACTGTAGGTCGCTTTGGATAAAAGCGTCTGCTAAATGCCGAAAATGTAAATGTAAATGCATATATAATTTGCAATTTTTAAATAGGTTGCTGAAAATACAATGATTTAAATCAACATTAAAATGGTAATATCACAATTGTGACTATATTAAAACAGGTTTTAGCTTTGTGTGATGACATGCTACTACAGAAGGCCAAGCAACATCGTGCAAAGATGGAAATAAATGACTCAAGTTTCAGAAACTATATTAACTAAATTAAAACTGTTTTACTTACCAAATTCTCTAGAGACTGTAATGTAGTACAAGCACGTTTGGCCTGTAGTGTAATTATGAGGATAGTTTGGAGACAGGACTACTCCTTCCGATCCTGTGTACTGACCACCGCAAGGAGCTGAAAAGAGAGAAGCCCATGTTAACCACTTTAATATATTGCCAGAGAGCCAGTTAAATTCTATCTACTCAATACAGGATGTCTGGAAGTCTGGAGCGAGACATTCACAGCACAATCAAGTCAAGTTTACTCTGACTTGTACTTTCATTACAGATAGTATGAACCAAAGATATTTTGTCTGGTCAACTTAATTTCATTTGTTAATATACATCCATTTCTGCATTTCAGGCCTGTAACACATTTCAAAAATAGAGTTTACGACTTTGTAATGTTGCCATTCCTTCTCACAACATTTAAAAAACACTAAATATATCGAGTTATGAAGTGTTTGAGATGTTATTTTGTCTCATTCCTCCTGAAAACACATCTTAAGTTGTGCTACAATATGGTGCTGCTGTTCTCTCATTTTTCATTTCAAAATTCTCTACACATTCTCTATTGGGGACAGGTCAGGACTTTAAGCAGGTCAGTCCAGTACCTGTACCCTCGTCTTCCTCAGCCATGCCTTTGTAATGTGTGCAGCATGTGGTTTTGCATTGTCTTGTTGAAAAATGCATGGACGTCCCTGGGAAAGATGTCGTCTTAAGGGCATAATATGTAGCTCTAAAATTTCATTGTACTTTTACTTTTCATCATAGCAGTGTAAATTACCTTTTCCCAGGGCACTGACACAATCATGACAGACCCTGGCTTTTGGATGTGTTGCTGATAACAGTCTGGATGGTGTTTTCATCTTTGGTCCAGAGCACACGGCATCCATTTCTTTGAAAAAAGATCTGAAATACTGATTTGTCTGACCATAACACGTTTCCACTTTGTGATGGTCCATCCCAGATGACCCCTAGTCCAGAGAGCTCAACACTACTTCTGCACAGTAAACATATGGCTTTTTTCAAAGTTTTAAGTGCATTTGTGAATGTAACTGCATTTTACAGCGCTTAACAGAGTTTGCAAAAAATAAGCCCTTGCCCATGTGGTTCTATCAGCTATTGATTCCTGGTTTTTGATGCAGTGCCTTCTGTGGGATCAGAGATTATAGGTGTTCAGCTAGACTTGCGCACAAGATTCCTTAAATCATTTAAATATATTATCAACTGTAGAGGGAGAAATATGCAAATCCTTTCCAATCTTTCTTTAAGGAACATTGTTTTTAAACATTTAAATAATTCGCTTATGCATTTGTTGACAAACTGAAGATCTGCCCATCTGTGCTTTGTGCTTACTGCTTCTGTACCAAATCACGATTACAGTCACCTGTTTACATCAACAATTTAAAACCACGTCATTATTTAGTTGACCAGACAAAAAACTAAATGTCCTGGGTTCATACTGTCTGTCATACTATATTTTAATATAAATGCAGATAGCCAGTCTAATGCATAATTACTACGCTTTTTGTATATTCTCACCAATGTAATGTTAGTGTAACTTATTTTTACATGACCATCATTCTGCAGAGTCAAACTTAGAGCCAATATTTTAACTATAACATTAGTAGTTATTTTATTGGGTAAACCTACCTTATCAGAACTACATACACCGATCAGCCATAACATTAAAACCTCCTCCTTGTTTCTACACTCTGTTTCTACACTCTGAGCGCTGATGGAGTTTTTAAACACCTCACTGTCACTGCTGGACTGAGAATAGTCCACTCCACCAACCAAAAATATCCAGCCAACAGTGCCCTGTGGGCAGCATCCTGTGACCACTGATGAAGGTCTAGAAGATGACCAACTCAAACAGCAGCAATAGATGAGCGATCGTCTCTGACTTTACATCTACAAGGTGGACCAACTAGGTAGGAGTGTCTAATAGAGTGGACAGTGAGTAGACATGGTATTTAAAAACTCCAGCAGCGCTGCTGTGTCTGATCCACTCATACCAGCACAACACACACTAACACACCACCACCATGTCATTGTCACTGCAGTGCTGAGAATGATCCACAACCCAAATAATACCTGCTGTGTGATGGTCCAGTGGGGGTCCTGACCATTGAAGAACAGGGTAAAAGCAGGCTAAAAAAGTATGTACAGAAATAGATGAACTACAATCAGTAATTGTAGAACTACAAAGTGCTTCTATATGGTAAGTGGAGCTGATAAAATAGACAGTGTGTGTAGAAACAAGGAGGTGGTTTTAATTTTATGGCTGATCAGTGTATAAGACTAGTTTAATTAAAAGACTCCTTAAACTATCACCATTATGCAATTTTCTAGAACTTTCAAAGGGCATTAATATTATTATCTATATATTATTAATGCTTTTATCCAAGCTGTTAAATTGTCTTTGTAGAAAGGAAGAAAAAGAAACTATTTTCAAAATGTTTTGTTTTTATTCCAGTGCAAATCTGCCACACAATATTAAATTGGTTTTATTTTGGTTTAAACTGGTTTTATTTAAACACCTTTGTTGCCTCAATCATGTCCCCTTCCTCAGACAAAGCCAATAATCTCTTTATGCTTTTAACAGTTATACATAATAGTATTAGTGTCATGTGATTCCTTAACTGTTCACTGCAAAAACACTTCCAGTATGGTTTGGTTTAATAGTTGTGGTCTAACTGTTCTTCATAAATGATAAATAAGTGCAGAACAAGACTATTATTTGCTAGAGCATCTTTTTTCAGTTTTTACTGAAACGGGTCACAGTTAACCTCTGCATTGCTCTATATAATGGCAATAAAAGCAAATCACAGCCACTGCAGCTATTCTTTTAACACTACTATGAGTCATAATAAACTGCAAGGATCACATGTAGAGAATCTACCAATCTGCCCATCTTTCCAAATGAATGTAGCACTAACAAAATATCTATCTGAGCTGGCCCGGTTTACTGTATGAGATATTATAAAATGGACAGATATAAAATTATCAAATCATTTTCTCACACAAGTACAAGAACAGGATGAACTGCTGAAAAACATGGCACATAAATCATCTCTACTTGGTTAAAAAAACACACTACCAAGTTAGTGGGTAGGTTAACAGAGCCTGACCTCACTAATGCCCTTGCGAATAAATGCAACCCCTGAAGTTAAATCTACAGCCGTCATAGAAAACAAAAGAAAAGTCATAGGTATGTAGGCATTTTGTTGAATTTTATTACAAAACTATGCATTAATATGGAATGATTTCACCTTGTAAGCTATTGCAGGGCAACATGGTGGCTTGGTGGGTAGCACTGCACTGTATCTACAGCAAGAAGGTCCTGGGTTCGATTCCAAGGTCAGGTGGTCTGGGTCCTTTCTTTGTAAAGTTTGCATGTTTTCCCTGTATCCATGTGGGTTTCCTCTGGGAGCTCCGGTTTCCTCCCACAGTCCAAAGACGTGCAGTCAGGTCAATTGCAGACACTAAAATTGCCCTTAGATGTGTGTCTGTGTTTGTGTGTCTGCCCTGCGATAGACTGGCGCCCTGTCCTGGGTGTTTCTGTGTGCCTTGCGCCCACAAAGAGCTGGGATAAGCTCCAGCACCCTCGCAACCTTGTTTAGGATAAGCGGCTTAGTGAGAGAGTAAGTAAGGTTTTTACAGCCTCCACTTTTTAGAGAAAGTGTTTTTTAGAGAAGATTGTGGAATGTGTGGGAATTTGTGCTGTTTCAGTCCAAAGAGCATGTACAGTATGTGCTAAGGCAATTATATTGGATAAGAAGTGGGGTTGGGGTCAGAGCTCTTTGCAGGAGTTGAGATTCTTCACATCAAACCGCTCAGACTATGTCTTTATAGATCATACTTTGTGCATAGTGGCACAGCCAAGCTGAAACTGTAAAAAGGCTTCACCAAACTGTTGCCAGATAAATGGAATAGTGTGTGTTAGAGTGTGACAAACACATGATCTTAATAATTAGGATATTATGTAAGGGGTCAGCACAGAGGAGCCAACAGCACATTATTACTTATGGTTTTGGATTAAGGCTGCCAACATCCACATATAAATGTGCACATTTGCATTCCTAGTTCTCTGCATCCTAAATTCTTGGTTAACCCCTGGCTATCATTTACTGCCATAAACAATGCTTCCACCACCCACCCCCTTCTCAAAATGTCCATTCTTTCAACCTGTGATTTCTATCCTCTTCCCTTTTTTTTCTTTCATCCCTCCGGCCTTTGCTACAACGATCTTTGATTGAGATTCGCTGCACATCAGACCTAGTGCTAAGCCTGTGGGTTTGGCAAGCAGTGCACAGTTCCTTCATCTGATCGCAATGCCCCTGTGAGAACAAGGTTGCAAAGAGGGAAGAAGGAAAAAAGAATAATAGTAAAAAAATAGGCTGATGCTAACATTTCCACCTGTCTAGATATCAAACTTTCTTTTATGTCTTTGACCATATCACTCTTTTTGCTTATTATGCAAACAAATTTACAAGCAGGTTCTATTAATAGAAGTAAATATGCACTTAATTAAACCAATTAGTGATGATTTTAAGCAGTGCTGAAGATCTTACTTGACAGACTGAGCAATTATTTGCATCAGACTATTCAGAGCCTAAAATTATGGTGTCCAACAAGGTTCTGTGTTAAGTCCCTCATCATTGTTACTTTATTTACAGATTCAGACTTTAATGTAAAAACACGCAATAGAGGATCCAAAAATTATTAAAGACACAAAACAATAAACTCGAATTTGAAACAGATGTAAAAATATTGAGTACTAAGTCTAGTTAAGCTTGCTGATATTAACCAAGAACTGGACCATTGTTCAGTAATACATAATGGTTTGTCATTTTGTTTGTGCATACCCAAAAACTGCATTTTATCATGGGAGAAATGTAGAAAAAATAAGACATGTGCTATCCATTCATGAAAAACTAGTTCATACTTTTAAATGCTTCTGGCTGGCTGCTCTTATTGATTTTATATTGACTGATGGTTGTGCATTGAATACAAAGCCATGCTTATGATGTTTATAGTGGTACTGTATGTGTTTCTGATCTTTTAAAGCAGTATAGCCCATTTCAAACATTTTAGTTATCCTGCACCTTAACAATTTTTTCTTCAATAATTGTACCTGACCTAGGAGATGCTCCAAATGACGATAAAAATAATGGTTTAAAATTGTAATGATTAAATCTGGTCTATTCATTGAACATATTTTCCCATTTTCTCTCAATTTAGCGTAGTCAATTCGTCGTCCGCTGCTGGAGACTCCAGTCATGTTCGAGGGGGGTATTTTCACCTGCCTCACGCTCCCTCTAATGCATGCAGAGTCCACCGACCCCTTCTTATTTGCACACATGTTCAGTGAATTTGCACATGAGGCCAGTATCTGGCACGGAGAGCCACGCCCTGATCCTGTACAGGTGCCTCAGGCTACTTACCAAGGCTTACACAGCGTCAAAGACCCCACCCACATTAGTCCGGTCTTTTACCCACTGGCAGACTTTAAATGGTCAATTTTGTCTACTGCAGGCATTGCCAATTATGCCCGCTAGAAGGCACCCAGCCGACCGGTAGCAGAGCTAAAGTTCGAACTTGGGAGTTCAGAAATTCAGCGCTGGTGTGCTAGTGGAATATCCCGCTGTGCTGAAATTCTAAATGAAGAATGCTTTTCAAACAGATTACTAGGTTTAACTAAATTTAGACAGACATAGGCCCATATTCAATGTATAGTGGATGTCTGATTACGAGGATTTTGTTGGAAATTGGCAGGAAAAACACGGTTTGGCGGGTGGACCAAATTTGGTCTGGTTTATAACCATTTTGGCGGCTTAAAATATAAATTAAAAAAGCTATTGCTTTTTAAAGCAGCTAGAATATAAATAGGCCTACCTTCTCAGACCACATCCAACCTGTTGTCAAAAGTTGTAACTTGGTAGGCTACTTCAAAGACATGCAAGTAAAAATAATTTGTTCTATTTGTACATTTTAAGATATTAATCTGTAGGACATGGTGGTTTAACTGGTTTATTATTTTTGAAATGCTAAACATCATCTGCTTATCCTGTGTTGTTTTGGGTGGTTTTTCTTGCATTTTGGCAGATTTTGAAAAGGTTTTTGGCTGGAAACCACTGTAGCAATCTGGCAACCCTGTAAGTAAAAGTGTTGTCAGTTAATGGAGCTTGATACAATATTTGTAAAAGCTTTGGTTGGTGATAGCCATTGTGTTAGACATTACATTGTGTGTTTATAAAGCTATGATGTTGTACCACGTACAGAATCCTGGCATCATCATACTAAAATAATCATGGACTTCATGTGTTTCTTCATGGACTTGACATACGGCTTTCTCTTTGTGTAACAGAGTTTCAGGTTGCATTTCTTGATAAGACAAAGGTTCTCTAAAGTGCTTTTGAGCCCATGTGGCAATATTTACCACAGTAGCATGACAGTTTCTCATGTTCAAGAGCTTAAAGATCAAGCACATTCAACAGTGGTTGCCCTACACACATTGAATCTTTTTACAATACTATGAACAATAGATGGTGAAAGACTAAATGATTTGCAGTCTTGCATTGTTTGGCCCAAAATGAGCCACAAACCATCACTGCTTGATTTGATTGATTATTTGGTGAATCCTTTTATACCAAATCATGATTCCCTCACCTGTTACCAATTTACCTGCCTATCGTGGAACTCTTGGAAATCTTCTACAACTTAAAAATTCTAACTTTTTATTCTTATTTTGCCTCTGTCCCAACTTTTTTGGTGTGTGTCGCAGGTATCGAATTCTAAATGTGTTTCTATATACATAATACTAAGAAGTTGATCATTGAAAACATTGCAAATCTTTTAAGTTACATAAAGATTCTACTTTTTATCACATTTTACAAAATAAAGAGGTTCTACTCAAACTTTCTGCTCTAAAGCAAAAGGTCTCAGTAATTACTTTCTAAAGTTTCCTTTATTAGTGATGTTAGAATTTGACATTTTGTCCCTCTGAGTCATTTTGTTACACTCCCTCATCCATATTAAATAACATGACTTTTCCCACTGACACGACTGTACAATGACATTAATGAAAGAAATACATTTAGGTTTCAGTTCTAAAGTTTCAAGCAAACCTCAGAGACTGAGCCTGGCTCTCATTCTTGAAATCCTTTAAAAGTACATCTACTGAACTGTCAGTGGAGTGAGCTGAAATATTTAGCCAACATTTATGCAGAAGCACTGGGAGAAAATGGGACAAATGATAAGACCTGCCTCTGCTACAAAAATAGTCATTGTCAAGTTTGAAGTGTAAAAAGTCGTTTTCATCTAAGCAAGGTAATTTAGTTCTGGTTGCATTCCCGGTACCCCTTTTCATTTTTAATATAATTCCTTATGCCAAGTTCACATTACACCACTTTCAGAGCTGTCAGATCACTGTACAGTTCACACTACACGACTGGATCTTTTGTAATCAGTAGTCTTTTACACTATAGTGCCAAAAGTATTCACTCACCCATCCAAATCATTGAATTCAGGTGTTCCAATCACTTCCACAGGTGTATAAAACCAAGCACTTAGGCATGCAGACTGCTTCTACAAACATTTGTGGAAGAATGGGTTGCTCTCAGGAGCTCAGTAAATTCCAGCATGGTACCGTGATAAGATGCCACCTGTGCAACAAGTCCAGTCGTGAAATTTCCTCGCTACTAAATTTTCCACAGTCAACTGTCAGTGGTATTATAACAAAGTGGAAGCGATTGGGAACGACAGCAACTCAGCCATGAAGTGGTAGGCCACGTAAAATGACAGAGCAGGGTCAGTGGATGCTGAGGCACATAGTGCGCAGAGGTCGCCAACTTTCTGCAGAGTCAATCACTACAGAGCTCCAAACTTCATGTGGCTGTCAGATTAGCTCAAGAACAGTGTGTAGAGAGCTTCATGGAATGGGTTTTCATGGCCGAGCAGCTGCATCCAAGCCTTACATCACCAAGCGCAATGCAAAGCGTCGGATGCAGTGGTGTAAAGAACGCCGCCACTGGACTCAGTGGAGATGTGTTCTCTGGAGTGGCGAATCATGCATCTCTGCCTGGCAATCCGATGGACGAGTCTGAGTTTGGCGGTTGCCAGGAGAACGGTGCTTGTCTGACTGCATTGTGCACAAATGTATATGGACACTATAAAATTATTAAATTTATATGTTACATGACACACTTATTGCTAACAGGTATATGATATTAATAATATCAAATAAATTATACTCTTACAATGTTGTGACAAAAGTGGGAGGGGAGAGATACAGTCAGAATGGCTGCATCTCTGTACAAACAGCGTTTGCAGCGAAAGAACTCCAGTGTCCTTCCCAGAGCCCTGACCTCAACCCTAACTACAAGGGATCTTCAAAAAGTTTCCGCACTTTTATATTTTCGTTTGAAAACGGTGAGGGCGGGAGGCATAGTAATTGGTCGAGGGAGCTTATAGTCCAGATTTAGAGCCAAGAAGCTTTAAGGGGAAGAAGATTTCCATGTGATGATGATGTGAAAGCAGCGGTGTATCAGTGGCTACATGCTCAACCAAAAATATTTTTTGCTGATGGCATTAAAAAGTTGGTACAACGCTGGGAAAAATGCATTGGAAGGTGACTATGTAAAAAAGTGATGTCATATGTTTTTGAAATTCTTAATAGAGTTTATATAAGTGCGGAAACGTTTTGAAGAACCCTCATACATACCTGAGGATGAAGTGACATTTTGATTGCAAGCCAGCCAGTATCAATCTATCTATCTATCTATCTATCTATCTATCTATCTATCTATCTATCTATCTATCTATCTATCTATCTATCTATCTATCTACCTACCTACCTACCTACCTACCTACCTACCTACCTACCTATCCATCCATCCATCCATCCATCCATCCATCCATACAATCTATCTTATCCATACAATCTATCCATCCATCCATCCATACAATCTATCTTATCCATACAATCTATCCATCCATCCATCCATCCATACAATCTATCTTATCCATACAATCTATCCATCCATCCATCCACACAATCTATCTATCTATCTATCTATCTATCTATCTATCTATCTATCTATCTATCTATCTATCTATCTATCTATCCATCCATCCATCCATCCATCCATCCATCCATCCATCCATCCATCCATCCATCCATCCATCCATCCATCCATCCATCCATCCTATCTATCTAATCTATCTATCCATCCATCCATCTAATATTAATGACTATGCTATACAAGCTCATGGTCAGGTGTCCAAGTACTTTTGGCCATACAGCGCATCTGATGGAGATTAAACAGCCTGGGCTTTTTGGATATTCTTTTCAGGACGCTCTAAGATTCATGTTTAAGGAAGCATATCAGAGCTTTAATAGACTTTTTCCGAACTGCCTTACCCTCTCCCCTTTTAAACTACCTATCTGAGCAACCAGGCTTCAGAAGTCTGTTCGGATGGAAGCATAAACCAGGCTTAAGAAGAATCGGCAGAGAGACAAAGAGCCAGAGAGGTGGAAAGAGACAGTTGAAGACTGAGGGGTAAAGAGAGTCAAAGCCGAATAGCTGAGAAAGATAGATAGCAGTGTGATTGAGAGAGAAAGAGAGAGAGAAATGGGCCAAGTGAAGGAGAGAAAGTTTGAGAGAGAGGCAGAAGGAAATAGCAGAGAGAGATGGAGAGACATCATGAGAAAATAAGAGAGAAAGGGATGCAGATAGACTGCAGAGTGAGGATCACATGCTCTGCTATTTATTTCTCATCCGAACTGAGAAAACACAGAGCCGAATGCATGTGTACAAGTCTACGTAATCCGTATTTCATCTGCCGATATTTTCTCATGTTGTCGCTGGGGGGTGCTCTCCCACCACACTATAACCCCCACCCGCCCCCTCCCCTTGACAGCCAGGGAAGATTCCTTATTCACCATTACAGAGAAAGTCTTTTAGCTACATGTGCATCTGCAGTCGGAAAGAGAGAGGAATCATGGGATGTTAATAGGCAAACAGCCACCTACTCCTCATCTGGTAACTACTGCAAGTCTCATGTTCACATCCTTCACGTTTGTCCTGTTAACCAACCCTGATTCAAGCTAAATCCCAGATCATATAACACTACTGTAAGCTAAATTGACTGTTTGTTACCTTCGCATTTACTTTTTTTCCATACGTACATACACAATATTGCCAAAAGTATTCGCTCGTCTGCCTTCACACCCATATGAACTTGAGTGATGTCCCATTCTTAATCCATAGGGTTTAATATGATGTCAGCCCACCCTTCGCAGCTATAACAGCTTCAACTCTTCTGGGAAGGCTTTACACAAGGTTTAGAAGTGTGTTTATGGGAATTTTTGACCATTCTTCCAGAAGCGCATTTGTGAGGTCAGACACCGTTGGACGAGAAGGCCTGGCTCACAGTCTCTGTTCTAATTCATCCCAAAGGTGTTCTATCACGTTGAGGTCAGTCAAGTTCTTCCACACCAAACTCGCTCATCCATGTCTTTATGGACCTTGCTTTGTGCACTGGTGCGCAGTCATGTTGGAACAGGAAGGGGCCATCCCCAAACTGTTGCCACAAAGTTTGGAGCATGAAGTTGTCCAAAATCTCTTGGTGTGCTGAAGCATTAAGAGTTCCTTTCACTGGAACTAAGGAGCCGAGCCCAACTCCTGAAAAACAACCCCACACCATAATCCCCCCTCCACCAAACTTTACACTTGGCACAACGCAGTCAGACAAGTACCGTTCTCCTGGCAACCGCCAAACTCAGACTCGTCCATCGGATGGCCAGACGGAGAAGCGTGATTCGTCACTCCAGAGAACACGTCTCCACTACTCTAGAGTGCTTTACACCACTGCATCCGACGTTTTGCATTGCGCTTGGTGATGTAAAGCTTGGATGCCTCTGCTCGGCCATGGAAACCCATTCCATAAAGCTCTCTATGCACTGTTCTTAAGCTAATCTGAAGGCCACATGAAGTTTGAAGCTCTGTAGTGATTGACTCTGCAGAAAGTTGGCGACCTCTGCGCACTATGTGCCTCAGCATACGCCGATCCCGCTCTGTCATTTTACGTGGCTCCACTTTGTGGCTGAGTTGCTGTCGGTCCCAATCGCTTCCATTTTGTTATAATACCACTGACAGTTGACTGTGGAATATTTAGTAGCGAGGAAACTTCACAACTGGAGTTGTTGCACAGGTGGCATCTTATCACGGTACCACGCTGGAATTCACTGAGCTCCTGAGAGCAACCCATTCTTCCACAAATGTTTGTAGAAGCAGTCTGCATGCCTATGTGCTTGATTTTATACATCTGTGGCCATGGAAGTGATTGGAACACCTGGATTCAATGATTTGGATGGGTGAGTGAATACTTTTGGCAATATAGTGTATGCTCATTTAAAGGACAGTAAAATAACAAGTATTTCAGCTATGCTAACAATATTTAGATACTTGTCAGACTAGCACAGATGGGTGTTTATCAAAACAAGGTTTACTGGACAATGTGACCGACTGAGCATCAGTTGGACAATAAAAAAAAAACACCAGAAGGATCAGACAGATCATTCTAGAAATACAAGGGGATTTTTCAAGGTTTAGTATTACCCAGGACCGAAGCTTAAAATTCATACAGAGTCTTCTTTGTCTACCTCTTTCTGATCTGCATATCCGCCATGAGACAGCCTGCCTTTGCTCTGGAGGGAAAGCAGGAATTTTGTCTGGCTCACGGACTGATGTCTCTCTGTGTAATACTAAAACCGGGTCGTTTCTTTTCATTGCTATCTCGACAGCATTTCAAATCAGTTTACTGCATTATGATGACTGTATAATCTGTTACAAACACATTTTGTGCAATTATTTACAGTTGGTGAATGTTTGTACCCAGTCCTTACCGATCCCATTAGTGAATAATATTTAACTGGTACAATAAATTGGAAGAATCTCAGCTCTGGGGTTTTCTGTCAGGTGTTTCAGCCAAACTTATTGCTAACAGTTGCAAAACCAAATACATAAAATGAATGTTAGCTTTCTAACATTGTGGCAATAGTTTTTGGGAGGGCACTTTAGTATTCCAGAAACCTTGTGCATAGAGCAAGGTCTATATAAACATAGTTTGACCAAACTCCAGTAACTTGAATTCCAAATTGCATTGCTATCCAGGCCTTCTCGTTCATGTTCATTTGACTAACCAAGCACATATTTACACAGACCCACTCTAAAAACGTTTTAAAAAGCCTTTCTACGTTGTTTAGGTGGCGCAGTAGTAAAACACACTAGCACACCAGAGCTGGGATTTCGAATACATCAAATCGAATTTCAGCTATGCCATCTGGCTGGGCTGGGTGACTGCATGAACAACTGATTGGCTGTTGTTCATAGGGTAGTATGAGCCAGACCGGGTTGCTCATAACTGAGCGAATTACGACCTCTGCTGGCTGATTGATGGCGCCTGCACAGAGTCGAGGAATAATGCTGACCAGGGTGTGGCTCTCCGTGCACAGAGCTGATCGGCATATGAACTCGCCTTGTGCAGGTGAAAAAAAATGCAGTCAGCTATTGCACACATGTCAGAGGGGGTGTGTGACAGTCTCGCTCTCCTTAAATAGGGTGGGGGTCAGCTCCAGTAGAGAGGAAGCATAACGCAATTGGACACGCTAAAAATCGGAAAAAAGGAAGCATAAAAAAAAGCCTTCCTAAAGGAGTAGATTATGTTAATAGTGTTAGATGTGTGTATGTGTGTGTGTGTGTGGGGGGGGGGGGGGGGGGGTTAAAATGGGATGTCCAGCAAGCTTAGGGTCGATGTCTGCATAGTTTTGGCCATGCCGTGTTTTAGTAATGCCTGTTTAATACCTGCCCAGCTAAAAACCTCCAACTTTTCTAGTAATTGAAACATTCTTTAATAGTTCACCACTAAAAACAGCATAGTGAAGCCTTGACAGACTTTTTCAAGCTGCTGCACCTCATTAAAAATACCAATCAGAACTGGCTTCAGAAGCTGTTCAGATAAAAGCATAAACCAGTACTAAGAAAACCAACAGAGAAAGCCAGAGATGTTAAAAAGTTAAAAAACAGAAGGATAAAGATAGTCACAGCAGAAAAGCTAGAAAAGAAAGCATGGCACAGTGGCACAGCAAGTCGTATGGGGGTCTTGATTCAAATGACAATAAATTGTGCCAATGTGTAAGTAAGGAGTGAATGAGTGAGGGTGTGATTCCCTGCAGTAGATTGGTACAATGTCTAGAATGTATTTCTGCCTTTAAACTAATGTAACCATGGGTTACCGGACCCCCAACCAATCCAATCAAGACTAAAGTAAACATCAGTATGTGATGATATACAGTAAAATAAAAAATTTGACTATCACTTTGTATAATAGAACATTCTAATTTATATTATTAATAATATATTCATATTTTACAGGCACCAGCAAAGCATTTTATGAAGCTAGTATGGATTGAATATTTATACAGTGGTAACTCAACGTTCCCTAAATTCAAAATCTTTATAACTCAGCACCCTTCGTTGAGAAATGTATACCCTTAAACTCGACCTGTTCAGTTTGTTTTAAAAAAAAAATATTCATTTAATATCAAATTAACAATGAACTGCCGTTTTGTTCAGCGCTCATTTTGACCGGTGTGATAATACGTCATCAGTGTGCATTTGAGACGAATCGGCATTTGTGTGGAATAACCATCAGATTCACTCTGAAAGTATCCACATGTATCTGTGTTTAGCTGGATTTTCCTCACTGTTTCACTTTTAAACTTGTGTTACAGCTCGGGGTTGCTGAGAAATGGTAAGAATCTGATTTTTATTTCAGTGTTTTTATATTATATTTGTGTTATTTTCAGTGTATAAGTGTCAAAAACAACCCATTCTTTTACATTAACTTGAAATATATGCAGTTTCACGGGACCATGGAACACATTAACAGGTTTCCAATACATCCTTATGGGAAAAAATATCTTGAAACTCAACGCCACTCCCAGAACCAATTGACGTTGAGTTTGAAGGTACCACTATATACAGTGTATCACAAAAGTGAGTACACCCCTCACATTTCTGCAAATATTTTATTATATATTTTCATGGGACAACACTATAGAACTAAAACTTGGATATAACTTAGAGTAGTCAGTGTACAACTTGTATAGCAGTGTAGATTTACTGTCTTCTGAAAATAACTCAACACACAGCCATTAATGTCTAAATGGCTGGCAACATAAGTGAGTACACCCTACAGTGAACATGTCCAAATTGTGCCCAAATGTGTCAATATTTTGTGTGACCACCATTATTATCCAGCACTGCCTTAACCCTCCTGGGCATGGAATTCACCAGAGCTGCACAGGTTGCCACTGGAATCCTCTTCCACTCCTCCATGATGACATCACGGAGCTGGTGGATGTTAGACACCTTGAACTCCTCCACCTTCCACTTGAGGATGCGCCACAGGTGCTCAATTGGGTTTAGTCCATCACCTTTACCTTCAGCTTCCTCAGCAAGGCAGTTGTCATCTTGGAGGTTGTGTTTGGGGTCGTTATCCTGTTGGAAAACTGCCATGAGGCCCAGTTTTCGAAGGGAGGGGATCATGCTCTGTTTCAGAATGTCACAGTACATGTTGGAATTCATGTTTCCCTCAATGAACCGCAGCTCCCCAGTGCCAGCAACACTCATGCAGCCCAAGACCATGATGCTACCACCACCATGCTTGACTGTAGGCAAGATACAGTTGTCTTGGTACTTCTCACCAGGGCGCCGCCACACATGCTGGACACCATCTGAGCCAAACAAGTTTATCTTGGTCTCGTCAGACAACAGGGCATTCCAGTAATCCATGTTCTTGGACTGCTTGTCTTCAGCAAACTGTTTGCGGGCTTTCTTGTGCGTCAGCTTCCTTCTGGGATGACGACCATGCAGACCGAGTTGATGCAGTGTGCGGCGTATGGTCTGAGCACTGACAGGCTGACCTCCCACGTCTTCAACCTCTGCAGCAATGCTGGCAGCACTCATGTGTCTATTTTTTAAAGCCAACCTCTGGATATGACGCCGAACACGTGGACTCAACTTCTTTGGTCGACCCTGGCGAAGCCTGTTCCGAGTGGAATCTGTCCTGGAAAACCGCTGTATGACCTCGGCCACCATGCTGTAGCTCAGTTTCAGGGTGTTAGCAATCTTCTTATAGCCCAGGCCATCTTTGTGGAGAGCAACCATTCTATTTCTCACATCCTCAGAGAGTTCTTTGCCATGAGGTGCCATGTTGAATATCCAGTGGCCAGTATGAGAGAATTGTACCCAAAACACCAAATTTAACAGCCATGCTCCCCATTTACACCTGGGACCTTGACACATGACACCAGGGAGGGACAACGACACATTTGGGCACAATTTGGACATGTTCACTGTGGGGTGTACTCACTTATGTTGCCAGCTATTTAGACATTAATGGCTGTGTGTTGAGTTATTTTCAGAAGACAGTAAATCTACACTGCTATACAAGCTGTACACTGACTACTCTAAGTTATATCCAAGTTTCATGTCTATAGTGTTGTCCCATTAAAAGATATAATGAAATATTTGCAGAAATGTGAGGGGTGTACTCACTTTTGTGATACACTGTATATACAGTGGGGCCAAAAAGTATTTAGTCAGCCACTGATTGTGCAAGTTCTCCTACTTAGAAAGATGAGAGAGGTCTGTAATTTTCATCATAGGTACACTTCAACTATGAAAGGCATAATGAGAAAAAAACAATCCAGGAAATCACATTGTAGGATTTTTAAAGAATTTATTTGTAGATTATGGTGGAAAATAAGTATTTGGTCAATAACAAAAGTTCAGCTCAATACTTTGTAACATAACCTTTGTTGGCAATGACAGAGGTCAAACGTTTCCTGTAAGTCTTCACCAGGTTTGCACACACTGTAGCTGGTATTTTGGCCCATTCCTCCATGCAGATCTCCTCTAGAGTAGTGATGTTTTGGGGCTGTCGCTGGGCAACACGGACTTTCAACTCCCTCCACAAATTTTCTATGGGGTTGAGGTCTGGAGACTGGCTAGGCCACTCCAGGACCTTGAAATGCTTTTTACGGAGCCACTCCTTCGTTGCCCAAGCGGTGTGTTTGGGATCATTGTCATGCTGGAAGACCCAGCCACGTTCCATCTTCAGTGCTCTCACTGATGGAAGGAGGTTTTGGCTTAAAATCTCACGATACATGGCCCCGTTCATTCTTCCCTTAACACGGATCAGTCGTCCTGTCCCCTTTGCAGAAAAACAGCCCCAAAGCATGATGTTTCCACCCCCATGCTTCACAGTAGGTATGGTGTTCTTGGGATGCAACTCAGCATTCTTCTTCCTCCAAACACGACGAGTTGAGTTTTTACCAAAAAGTTCCATTTTGGTTTCATCTGACCACATGATATTCTCCCAATCCTCTTCTGGATCATCCATATACTCTCTGGCAAACATCAGACGGGCCTGGACATGTACTGGCTTAAGCAGGGGGACACGCCTGGCACTGCAGGATTTGAGTCCCTCTCGGCGTAGTGTGTTACTGATGGTCCCTTTGTTACTTTGGTCCCAGCTCTCTGCAGGTCATTTATCAGGTCTCTCCGTGTAGTTCTGGGATTTTTGCTCACCATTCTCATGATCATTTTGACCCCACGGGATGAGATCTTGCGTGGGGCCCCAGATTGAGAGAGATTATCAATGGTCTTGTATGTCTTCCATTTTCTTACAATTGCTCCCACAGTTGATTTATTCACACCAACCTGCTTGCCTATTGTAGATTCACTCTTCCCAGCCTGGTGCAGGTCTACAATTTTCTTCCTGGTGTCCTTCGACAGCTCTTTGGTCTTGGCCATGGTTGACTGTTTGAGGCTGTGGACAGGTGTCTTTTATACAGATAACGAGGTCAAACAGGTGCCATTAATACAGGCAACGAGTGGAGGACAGAAGAGGAAATGTTACAGGTCTGTGAGAGCAGAAAATCTTGCTTGTTTGTGGGTGACCAAATACTTTTTTCCCACTATAATTTACAAATAAATTCTTTAAAAATCCTACAATGTGATTTCCTGGATTTTTTTCTCAATTTGTCTCTCATAGTTGAAGTGTACCTATGATGAAAATTACAGACCTCTCTCATCTTTCTAAGTAGGAGAACTTGCACAATCAGTGGCTGACTAAATACTTTTTGGCCCCACTGTATATACAGTGTATCACAAAAGTGAGTACACCCCTCACATTTCTGCAAATATTTCATTATATCTTTTAATGGGACAACACTATAGACATGATACTTGGATATAACTTAGAGTAGTCAGTGTACAGCTTGTATAGCAGTGTAGATTTACTGTCTTCTGAAAATAACTCAACACACAGCCATTAATGTCTAAATAGCTGGCAACATAAGTGAGTACACCCCACAGTGAACATGTCCAAATTGTGCCCAAATGTGTCGTTGTCCCTCCCTGGTGTCATGTGTCAAGGTCCCAGGTGTAAATGGGGAGCATGGCTGTTAAATTTGGTGTTTTGGGTACAATTCTCTCATACTGGCCACTGGATATTCAACATGGCACCTCATGGCAAAGAACTCTCTGAGGATGTGAGAAATAGAATTGTTGCTCTCCACAAAGATGGCCTGGGCTATAAGAAGATTGCTAACACCCTGAAACTGAGCTACAGCATGGTGGCCAAGGTCATACAGCGGTTTTCCAGGACAGGTTCCACTCGGAACAGGCTTCGCCAGGGTCGACCAAAGAAGTTGAGTCCACGTGTTCGGCGTCATATCCAGAGGTTGGCTTTAAAAAATAGACACATGAGTGCTGCCAGCATTGCTGCAGAGGTTGAAGACGTGGGAGGTCAGCCTGTCAGTGCTCAGACCATACGCCGCACACTGCATCAACTCGGTCTGCATGGTCGTCATCCCAGAGCATGATCCCCTCCCTTCGAAAACTCATGGCAGTTTTCCAACAGGATAACGACCCCAAACACAACCTCCAAGATGACAACTGCCTTGCTGAGGAAGCTGAAGGCAAAGGTGATGGACTAAACCCAATTGAGCACCTGTGGCGCATCCTCAAGTGGAAGGTGGAGGAGTTCAAGGTGTCTAACATCCACCAGCTCCGTGATGTCATCATGGAGGAGTGGAAGAGGATTCCAGTAGCAACCTGTGCAGCTCTGGTGAATTCCATGCCCAGGAGGGTTAAGGCAGTGCTGGATAATAATGGTGGTCACACAAAATATTGACACTTTGGGCACAATTTGGACATGTTCACTGTAGGGTGTACTCACTTATGTTGCCAGCTATTTAGACATTAATGGCTGTGTGTTGAGTTATTTTCAGAAGACAGTAAATCTACACTGCTATACAAGTTGTACACTGACTACTCTAAGTTATATCCAAGTTTCATGTCTATAGTGTTGTCCCATAAAAAGATATAATGAAATATTTGCAGAAATGTGAGGGGTGTACTCACTTTTGTGATACACTGTATATATACAGTATATATATATATATATGTATACTGTATATACGTATATATATATATATATATATATATATATATATATATATATATTAGGGCTGTCGAAGTTAACGCGATAATAACGCATTAACGCAATCTCAATTTAACGCGATTAAGATAAATAGTGCCATTAACGCAAATTCTAGTTCATGTTAAGACTTGACTGGTAGAACAAACGTTTTAATGTCGGACATGTCACCGTTTTTCATTTGCGGTTTGTTAACAAAATGTAAAAGAGCGTCGTAGCATCTGCACTTGCATAATAAATAAATAAATACACGCTATATTCACAAGTTGTCGGGAGCAGAACACTTTATTAACTTATTCTGTTACGGTAAAGAATACCGGACAGCTGAGTCAAGCACGTTGTCCATGAACTATGGAAGCCCCAAAGGGTCAAAACACACTCACTTCGTGTAGAAACGTCCATCAAACCATTGGATAGTATTACTGCCTAGTATGTGAGTGAATAAAACTCCCTTACAGTTTTCTCTTGTCCCAGCAGTTTTTAACATAAGTACATTTAGCATAAAATGTGTTCACCATTTTAATTGTAACATTTCACTTAAAAATCCTTGTTTTCTATAACATTTACACAGATTTTTTTTAATGCGATTAATCGCGATTAACTATATGAAATTCTGAGATTAATCGCGATTAAAAATTTTAATCGTTTGACAGCCCTAATATATATATACTTTTTTTTTTAATTGAGTGAAATAACTGGCTAGCTGTTTATAATTTTTCTTTGTCAATTAAAGTAATTGAATATTTTTCACTAATTATTAATGTATCAAATAGGTTATTTGTTCTCATAATCTTAGAATTTGTAGCATGTAGCAGACACTTTTGTCTAAAGTGTCATAAAGTCAATTATGATCGAATACAGTTTGAGCAAATGAGGGTTAAAACCCTTACTCAGAGGCCCAACTCAACTTGGCAACCTTCAGCTTACTAATCCAGTACATTAACCACTGAGCTACCACGGTTTCTGCATTGTTTAGTAATTATCCCTCGTCAATAATTAGCCAACAGAGGTTGTAATTGCATCAGTCATGAGGTCCTGTCCGACTCCAACCCTGTATGAACAACAAGCCAATCGTTGTTCATGTAACCGCCCAGCCCAGCCGGATGGCGGAGAGTTTCGAACCATCCAGTCTGAAATGTCAGCTCTGGTGTGCTGCGCCACCTGAAATTAAAATTGATTGATTGATTACACGGTGTGACATGCAGTGTTTACAGCTATACGGGACAAACTATGCTGCAGCACTAGAAAAAGTAACTCACTCACTGTCTTAACCGCTTATCCAATTAGGGTCGTGGGGGTGCTGGTGCCTATCCCAGCTTTTCAATGGCCGCAGGGCAGACACACATACCCATTCACCTACAGGTCAATTCAGTGTCTCCAATTAACCTGACTGCATGTTTTTGGACTGTGGGAGGAAACCGGAGTTCCCGGAGGAAACCCACGCAGACACAGGGAGAACATGCAAACTCCGCACAGAAAGGACCCGGACCGCCCCGCCTGGGGATCGGACCCAGGATCTTCTTGCTGTGAGGCGACAGTGCTACCCACCGTGCCACCGTGCCGCCCCAGAATTAGTAACAATTGTGAAAAATCTTGTTCCGCCTATGCCTATGAGATTCATTTTCATTCTTATTAATTAACATTGCTAGGTTAATATTCGCTTAATACTCTGACTCGAAGGAGTGTAAAATGAAGTTTGTTGCACAACATTAAGTTTGCATATTGTTAGTATTAAACAGTTATTCTAACAATTACTGGATTTAGGGTCACTGTTTAACTATCGCAGGCCATCATGCACCATTGCGCTTTTATTATGTCGTTAAACACATTAACCCAGTCTATGACCTTCTATCATTAGCTCTAATTTG
The DNA here is from genome assembly GCF_030014385.1 of Trichomycterus rosablanca. Classification (NCBI taxonomy): domain Eukaryota; kingdom Metazoa; phylum Chordata; class Actinopteri; order Siluriformes; family Trichomycteridae; genus Trichomycterus; species Trichomycterus rosablanca. The sequence continues at coordinate 29,781,816 of NC_085992.1, forward strand.
TGCTTTTTGCACCAGGTACCAAATTGTGGACAGAAGTCATGGCGGCTATGCTGTTGTTTTAGATCTGACCTTTCAGGTGGCATACAAAAGACTTCTAAGGGGGAAATGAGAGGCAGTGAAAAAATTACCCATGAAACTAGAGATGCCGGCTTTACAACCTCTTGACGCTCATTTACTTGGTGAAGTGAAACTCAACACCTGCTTTAGACATCAGCTGATCAAACCTTCACAGGCTTTCAGCAGAACGTGTTGGATCAAACGCCTCTGCTAAAAGGTTGTAAGCACCTAAATATGCCATTTATCTCATTACCACTTCTTCTTGAAGCCGGTGCTGTTGATGAGAAAAGGCCATTGAGGAGGAGTATAAAAGCATAGCGAATCTCTTTGGGCTTGGCCAGACTCACACCTCTCAATTTAACAAGCCGGTAAAAGGATTAACCTCTTACTGCCCCTATTTCCAAACCAATCGTCTGTGAACATATTGGTCCATTCTTCTAGTTTTGCACCTTGCTAGGAAAAAGTGAATGAAGGAAAATATTCCCAGACTTATAATGCTACAAAAGACATGACATGAAGTGATTCAAGTTTTCTTCTGGCTAAACAGCTAATGAAGTAGCACAACCTGTGGCCTGTTCAAGCTCAAAATGCACAATGAGGACTCCTGATTAAGGTGCTAGACCCCTGAGTTAGTACAGTTAAAATGCCTTTACAGAGGTGACAGTCAGCTGCTAAATGTTTAGGAAAATGACCTGCAAAACAGACATGATGGTTCAGATGAGAAATAGAGGTGACATCAGCTTGCATTAGTATGTTTTATTACTAGCACAAATGCTAAATAAACAGTCCAGAGGTCAAGGCATCAAATTAGCCTCAAAACCTTGATGCACCCTGTGCCATGCTTTGCAGATGTCCCTCATCCCTCATCCCTTTGCTGTGTCTGATCCACTCATACCAGCACAACACACACTAACACACCACCACCATGTCAGTGTCACTGCGGTGCTGAGAATCATCCACCACCCAAATAATACCTGCTCTGTGGTGGTCCTGACCATTGAAGAACAGAGAGCAGGCTAAAAAGGTATGCAGAGAAACAGATGGACTACAGTCAGTAATTATAGAACTACAAAGTGGAGCTGAGAAATGGACAGTGAGTGTAGAAACAAGGAGGTGGTTTTAATGTTATGGCTAAGCGGTGTATAACTCCTAAGCTCTTGACCTAACAGATATAGGCCTAACATCTCACTATTCTTAGGTTGACATCTATTGCTTAAATTAAAGTATGCAAAACAATATCCTGGTTAACAAATGCACACGGTCTTATTTTATTTGTGTATTTTCTTAACCGCTTATCCAATTAGGGTTGCTGCTGGAGCCTATCCCAGCTTTTCAATGGGTGCAAGGCACACAGTAACACCCTGGACGGGACGCCAGTTCATCGCAGGGCAGAAACACACACACACACACACACAAACACACACCCATTCACTTATAGGGCAATTCAGTGTCTCCAATTAACCTGACTGCATGTTTTTGGACTGTGGGAGGAAACCGGAGCTCCTGGAGGAAACCCACACAGACACTGGGAGGAAATGCGAACTCTGCACAGAAAGGACCTGGACCGCCCCACATGTGGATTTAACCCAGGACCTTCTTGATGTGAGGGGACAGTGCTACCCACCGAGCCACCGTGCCGCCCATTTTCTAATCCTCATCATGTTAATACATACATATAACACTTATGGCATTTAGCAGATGCTTTTATCCAAAGCGACTTACAGCACTGTGACAGTATATTGTCTAAGCAATCGAGTGTTCAGGGCCTTGCTCAAGAGCCTAGCAGTGGCAACCTGGCAGTGGTGGGGCTTGAACCAGCAACCTTTTAAATACTACTCCAGTACCTTAACCACTAGGCTACAACTGTCCCCAACTGTACAACTTTCATAGAAGTCAGAATACAGGATACCTTTATTTGTTGTATATACATATACAGGTGTACAGTACAATGAAATTCCTTTTCTGCTCATTGGAAAGTTGGGGTCAGAGCGCAGGGTCAACCATTGTATGGCGCCCCTGGCGCAGAGAGGGTTAAGAGCCTTGCTCAAGGATCCAACAGTGGCTGCATAGCAGAGCCTGTATTTCACCCGATAATCCTCCAATTGATAACCCAAAGTTAATCAAGAATCAAGAAAATCAAGGCTTTGTGTTGTTCTCTCTGAATAAATGTACTTCAGTTAAAGATTTTTTTTATTATATTATATTTTTCAGTGTGGAGATTGTGTTAAGCTTTCATTTCCCCTCATCTTTTTCAAGGGTGCCAATAACTCTAAAGCTGACTATGTACATCACACCTTACTTTGCCATTATATGACTACTGGCTGCTCTCCCACACAAACAGAACTTGGCACCATGCCTGTAATAGCTGCAACAACAGCAAAAACTTTACATCTGGTCTTTATCCGCCTCCTCTTCTTTTCTGATCGCCATGAAAAGATGACCTGGCAGACAATTTCCAGAGCAAATCATCTTGCTGTGAGGGATGTCCTACTAGTTTGTTCATTTTACAGTGTATGTCATTATTCTTAGTACTAACTACAATGGTGCATTTTCTTGTCTTTTTCTATTCCATAATAAATGTGGTTTATACTTATATAGTAAAAAAAGTTTTATTTTAGGGCAGTCACGTACAACACAATACAATTATTAACGACACAGATCGAAAACTTGGGAACAAATGGAAATAAGACATTTGATACAGACATAATCAAAGCAACAAGCACTTCATAAGTGTGTAAAGATGGGTAACCAATGTGGGTGTGCTCTGGAAAACAGAACTGCTACATGGTGTGCAGAAGTACAATCTTTTTATTTATTTTTTCTGTGTGTATGTTCGCAGTGCTAAATAAATTATCGCATACAACAAAACAAGTCTGTTGTGTTCTCTGAATGTGCTGGGTTTAGACTGGGGTAAGGAACACACAGTGGGATAGAAAAAGTTTAAGCGGATGTTTTGTTCTGAGTTCGGAGAATCAGTGAAGGAACGTACACTAGTCAAGTGTATACATGCATTATCTCTTTTTGTGCTCGGCAGCTGTTTTGTAATAGCTTTTTCGTTAAGGTGTTAGACAAGTGCTTGCAAGAACACTGATTCTAGCTAGTTAAAGATAGATGGACCTCTAAACAGAAAAAAGAACATGACCAAACTGATGCCAATAAACAAAGTTAAATAAACAGTCAAGCCAGAAAGTCTGCACACCCCTTTTACCTTCTCCACATTTTATTATGTTACAGACTCATTCTATAATAGATTGAGTTATTTTTTTGCCTCAAACATCTACACACAATCACCGGTAATTACAAACTGAAAACAGGGTTTAGAAAATATGCAATTTTATTTTACTGAGAAAAATAATTTATTTAGGGGTTACATATTTGTACACACCCTTAGCCTAATACTTGGTTGATGCACCTTTGGCAGCAATTACAGCTTCAAGGCGTCTTGGGAAAGAAACTACGAGCTTGGCACACTTGTTTCTAGACATTTTTGCCCATTCCTCCTGGCATATCCTTGCAAGCCCCACACAGCCATTTTCAGCTCCTTCCACAGATGTTCGGTTGGATTCAGGTCTGGGCTCTGGCTGGGCCACTTAAGGACATTCACAGACTTTCTCTGAAGCCACCCCTTTGTTCTCCTGGCTGTGTGCTTCGGGTCGTTGTCATGTTGGAAGGTAAACCTTCGCCCCAGTCTGAGGTCCAGAGCGCTCTGGAGAAGGTTTTCTTCAAGGATCTGGGTGTACTTAGCTGCAGTCATCTTTCCCTCTATCAGGACTAGTCGCCTTAACCCGCTGCTGAAAAACATCCCCACATCATGATGCTGCCACCGCCATGCTTCACTGTAGGGATGGTATTAGCCAGATGATGAGCGGTGCCTGGTTTCCTCTAGACATGACGCTTGGTATTCAGGCCGAAAAGTTCAATTTTGGTTTCATCAGACCAGAGAATCTTGTTTATCATGGTTTGAGAGTCCTCTAGGTGCCTTTTGACAAACTCCAAGCAGGCTGTCATGTGCCTTTTACTAAGGAGTGGCTTCCGTCTGGCCACTCTACCATAAAGGCGTGATTTGTGCAGTGCTGCCTGGATGGTTTGATCTTCTGATAGGTTGTCCCATATCCACAAGGATACGCTGGAGCTCTCTCAGATAGTATCTATCTTAATGTAACTGTGCACAGGTTGATTTTGTCAGGCAGGCAGATGAGTTAAAGCTCCACCCACATCATTCAAACATCTGCACTAATCTATCACTGCAGAGATTTTAGGTGCTTCAGATAAAAAAGTGACTTTTCTAAGTTCCTTGCAATCTCCTTATACAGGTTTTCTGACTGCCTGGTAGGATCAGCCAACTAAACAAGTGATAGCATGAAGCAACTTATTTGGATATCATTGGTTGGATGACATGTCAAGGACAAAGCTGGTTGGTGCCCTAGTCTATAAAGCACAAGTAAAAGGCAATGAGAACAAATCTCAAAGACATTATTCATGCACAATTAACATGATTTTATTCAGCTATTGAAAATCGCACACACCTTATGTGTGCATTTTATGAGAATGTAAATACACTCAGTGCAAGCTTGTTGAATTTTAATATGAGGCTTGCTGAGCGACTTTGCTTGCGCATGTTAAATCTCCCAGCCAGAATTTTGTCAGGGCTAAAAGGCGCTCCGCATCCTGGAGGTCTGAAGTGGATTTACTAAGTAAAGCTTCTGTGTAAAGTGTTTCAGCCAATATGTTAAAATTCATATTACAAATTCATACTGTTCAGACCACTGTAGGTAGATAGAGCTAAATCTTAGCTGGGAGAAGCAGTGGTAGTCTTTGAACGAGAATAGAACAGGTCAGTTTACAAAACTTCTGCCTAACTAGGGCAACCATGATAAGCTGTAGGTGTTATTATTACAAGCCTAAATCAGAAAGAGTTGGGACAGTATGAAAAAAAATCCAAAGGAAGGTTGGGATGGGACAATTTAGAGCTAGTAAAGAGGTAAAAAAATAAATAATGAATACATAACTAGACATTAGTGCCAAACTCTAGTTTTGAATACAAATCTTTAAAGTCACATTACAAAATCTAGAAGAAAGCGCATTACAAAATCTAGAAGAAAGCGCTCCTCCGGAAATATACAGATGTACAGGTAAATAGAAGTGGGTGATATAGTTACGCAAAACTACGTAAGAGGGATCTTCACAAAGTTTCCGCACTTTTATTTTAATTGGAAACAGTGAGAGTGGGAGGAGTAGTAATCGGTCATGTCTGAGAGACTGAGAGAGAGCTTATAGTCCGGATTTAATGCCATCTGATTTCCACTTTTTGGACTTTTTGGAAGATTTTCATGTGGTGATGATGTAAAAAGCAGTGATGCATCAGTGGCTACACGCTCAACCAAAAAAACTTTTGCTGATGGCATTAAAATGGTACAACAATGGGAACAATGCATCATAAAGGAACGTGACTATGTAGAAAAGTGATGTCATTTGTTTTTGAAATTCTTAATAAACAGAGTTAAATAAAAGTGCAGAAACTTTTTGAAGAACCCTCGTATAAAAATGCTTTGCAGGACCTGCTGACCCTCAAAGACCATAGTAGGTCCAGTACTAAAAAGCACTGGTCTACAGAGAAGTTACCATGTTCGTAAACTGTGTGCAAGCTGCATGCACCAAGAAAATGGAACAGGCTTGAATGCTTGATCCATACAAAAGCTGCATCCGAAATCGCATACTTACAGAGTACGTACTAGATTCGAGGAAGTACGAACCGCTCTGCCGGTAAAGAAGGACGCGCTTTCAGTACAGAAGTGTGCAGTATGCACTACGTACTACGTACGGCATCTTACCAACATCAAGTGATGACGTGAGGACGTGATGACGTAATATCACCATAGTTACAGACCGCATGCTCATTACAAGCCCCACTCGGCAACATTTTGGATATTTATCGCTAATCACTACATTATTTAGGGTTGTACGCAATAATAACATTTTTATTTTATCTTACTTACACTTGTAAACAGAGGACTATCTATTTTCCACCATTTTTCTTGTTTCTTCTTCCGCTTGGAACGCCTACGCAGCTCCAGTTGAATTATGGGATACATTAGCGGACCGAAAGTGTGCATCGTTTGCATACTCAAACATGGCTGCCCAAAAAGTAGGTCATCCGGGCACTCGCGTACCTCTTTATGTATACTATGTATACTAACCGCTCTCGCGTACTGCTTTTGCGTACTATTGAGTATGGAAGTATGCAATTTCAGATGCAGCTAATAAGGGTCCTGCAAAGGGCATTTTGAAAGTATGCTTTGGGACAATTTGTTCTTCTAAATAGGAATTCATTAGGACAACTCAATAAATAAACATAGTAGAGCATTTATATCATTGAATGATGCAGTTGCATAGCAGATAGTGTTGGCTCTGGCGGGAACTAGAATCTGGGAGACCTAAGGTTCATCCTTGCCATCCTTGCCTTCATCCTTACTTTCCAAAAAACATGAAATGAGCTGGATACTTAATTACATCTTGGTATAAGAGAGTAAGTAAAAAGTTGAGTGTGTGATGCCCTTTGAGACACATCCGGTCCAGTGTGTATTCCACGTGTATGTACCCATTTTTTCCAGGTGGTGTTATTTCCATCTAATCAGAAATCGGATAAAGCGGTAGGTAAAGGTGAATAAACAGCTCTCTGCACCACTATCATCTCAACCTCAGTTCAGGAACTATTTTTGGCAGAATAAATTTATTCCATTTCAGATCCAGAGATTTGTAAAATCTATGCAGAATCACATTTAAGTTCCTCTGGCAGGTCGCGGTGTCCTTTAATTTGCCACCCATCTGTAGATCTGTCATATCTTTGGATTAACAGTGCTCTCTCATTTTATGAAAGTGTGTGTGTGTGTGTGTGTCAGTGAGTGTGTGCTTTGCAGAAAGTTGAGCTGACGGCTGCTCTGTCATACAGAACCGCCGCTTGAGAGAAGCTCTCCAGTGCGAAACAGAACGAGAGAGCCATTCAGTAACAGAGGTAAGACTGTTTAGTAGAGAAAGGCCAGACCTGGCAGTGTACAGAGCGAGAGCAATGGGGAAAGAAAAGACGGAGGAGATAATGTCTGAAACCAAGAAAGGGAGACAGAGAGTGAAGGTGAGTGTCACTTGTCACCACTTGTGCTTCTTCATTTGTCAATAGAAGCACAAAAGAGTTCAGCCCTGGACTGTGAGGCCACTGCCTCCATCTCCTGCTGAGAAAGCTAATGGATGCGTTATCTGAAGCCAATAAATACTGTCTGCCTTTTGGCACAGGAAGAGGGCAGGAAAATGCGTTAAACAAAGAGCTTAGTCAATGAACTTTCAGGACTTTGACTAAGCCCTTTTAATGAATACTGTTTTTTTGTTAAGGATGGCACTGTCAGATTCTCAGGATGGCAGACAGGTTAATCACATCAGCAGCAGTCAATTATTTTCATTATACCTCACTAAACCACTAAATAAAATCAGACTAGTAAGATGTTGAAAACCCACAATAGTAAAACAGAAAAGGTCTGGAGCAGTTGAGGTATTTTATATGCTCTTAGAAGTCATGACAGTTTTGTCAGTTTATTGGATTATTAATTTGGTGGTGCAGTAAATTCTTTAATGCTACTTTGCAGCATTGACTTCTAACGACAAGTGATTTGGATCAGACTAAAGCTGGTGGTTTTAATAGTCTCCATATATAGGGCTTGTATTTCTCGTATTCCCTGGAATACAAGAGCCGTGAATAAAAGAAACACTGTGAGATCTGTAAAGGAAAAACCAAAGATGACAGTCACTGACATCACCGACAGCTTCACAAGGCCGGGGTGAAGATATCACAATCCACAATTCAATAAGGCCATACCACAGGGTGCAAGCAAATCAGCAATAGGAATGGAAATGTCATATTGGAATGTGCAAGAAAAATCATATAGGAACCACACATGTTCTGAAAGTGAGGGAAGGGGCACACTGTGGAAAAAGAATATGCTCATGATCTACAACCCCAAATCAAAAAAAAGTTGGGACAGCATGGAAAATGCAAATAATAAAAAACACAGAGTTTCTTACATTGACTTTGACTTTTATTTGATTGCAGACAGGATGAATCTAAGATATTTCATGTTTTGTCTGCTCAACTTCATTTAATTTATTAATAAACATCCATTCCTGCATTTCAGGCCTGCAACACATTCCAAAAAAAGTTGGGACGGTAAATGTAAGAAATGTTTTCTTTTCACCACACTTAAAATGTTTTGGCACCAAGGATACCAAGTGATTTTGTGTAACAGTACGGGGTCGTTGTTGTCGCATTTTTTCGTTTCAAAATTCTCCACACACTCTCTATTGGGGGCAGATCAGGACTGCAGGCATTTTGGCCCTTGGCCTTTACGCATTAAAAATCATCCCAATTCCTTGAATCCTTTAATGATATTATGCACTGTAGGGGGATAAATATGCAAATCCCTTCCAATCTTTCCTTGAGGTACATTGTTTTTAAACATTTCAACCATTTTCTCATGCATTTCTTGACAAACTGGAGATCCTCTGATCATCTTTGCTCACCAAAGACTCAGCCATTCCTAGATGCTGCTTTTGTACCAAACCATGATTGATGACCTGTTGACATCACCTGTTTGGAATCACATTATTATTTAGGTTTTTCACATCGTTACTAGCCTTAAATTGCCCCCGTCCCAACTTTTTTGGAATGTGTTGCAGGCCTGAAATGCAGGAATGGAGGTATATTAACAAATGAAGTGAAGTTGAGCAGACAAAACTTCAAATATCTTGGGTTCAGACTGTCTGCAATCAAATAAAAGTCAAAGTAAATGTAAGGAACACTGCATTTTTATTTTATTAGCATTTTTCATACTGTCCCAACTTTTTCTGATTTGGGGTTGTAAAACTAATTGGTCGATACTCATTTCAAACATCTACAACTGCCACAAATGGTTTTCCCACATCCAGCTGTACCCGAGGCTGAAGCTGAATCAGTATCAGTCAGTTCTTGTCTGTTAAACCAGCTTGTTCAGCAAACAAACCAAACTCCTACCTTTACATGTGGGGAGAGGTTTATCCCACACAGGTTTCCCATCAGCTCCAATAATGCAGGTTAGAGTAGCTGGACCCACAGTGTTATATCCGGAGTCACACTCATATGTCACTGTGGACCCAAGTTTGTAGTCCAATCCAAGCCGAGAACCATTCATGATGCTTCCAGGGTCGAAGCATGCTTCCCTTGGTTTTTCTACAATGCAAATGAGAAAAGAACAGAACAGACAGATAAATAATCACACTCACGGGGTCGGATTTTACAGACAAAGGGGGGTTGGTGTGATCCACCAAAGTCACTCACAGCAAAGTAATAATTCAAAGCATATCACTCTCACTCTACTTGTTTCTGCTTTTCTTGGCATGTGAAGTAAACACATAAAAAGCTATGGCACTAATATCTGTCATTTATTTGAAGTCGAAGAGACATTAGATTGAATGCATGTGAGGTGCGACACACTAATATCAGCATCAGTGTAGATCAGTGTTGGTGGTGTTAAGAAAAAGAAAGAATAGAAGAAAGGGAGCATACTGAAGCATAATAATGAGGAAATATTAAGCTCTGTGACCAGTCTATTCGAACATGTGAATTTAAACATGATTTTTCTATAACCAACAGATCCTTAGAAGAGGCTTGGTTACCCCTAGATAAGCAGTCAAATCTGACATGTTCCTGTCCTAACTTTTATGATGTGACCATTTCATTTTCTCAGTCACATTGGCATTTAATTTATTTATTTATTAGGATTTTAACATCATGTTTTACACACTGGTTATATTCACGACAGAAACGATAGTTACTCATTGAAACACAGTCATGGACAATTTCATATCTCCAATTCACCTTACTTGCATGTTTTGGACTGTGGGAGAAAACCGGAGCTCTCGGAGGAAACCCACGCAGACATGCAAACTCTGCACAGAAAAGACCCTCAGCATGATTGAACCCAAGACCTTCTTGCTGTGAGGTGTAAGTGCTACCCACTGAGCCACTGTGCCCCACCTTTGGCATTTAAAAAGGTCACACTGAGTTCAGTGACCTGACATGATCATTATATTTTTTTCTTGCTAGAGCTGACTAGGTCAACTACACTGATCACCCATAACATTAAAACCAGGAACACTTTGTAGTTCTACAATTACTGACTGTAGTCCATCTGTTTCTCTGCATGCTTTGTTATCCCCTTTCATGCTGTTCTTTAATGGTCAGGACTCTCAGTACCACAAAGAGTAGGCATTATTTAGGTGGTGGATAATTCTCAGCACTGCAGTGACACTGACATGGTGGTGGTGTGTAAGTGTGTGTTGTGCTGGTATGAGTGAATAAGACACAGCAAGGCTGATGGAGTTTTTAAACACCTCACTGTCAATGCTGAACTAACAATAGTCCACCAACCAAAAATATCCAGCCAACAGCGCCCGTGGGCAGCGTCCTGTGACCACTGATGAAGGTCTAGAAGATGACCAACTCAAACAGCAGCAATAGATGAGCGATTAGCTCTGACTTTACATCTACAAGGTGGACCAACTAGGTAGGAGTGTCTAATAAAGTGGACAATAAGTGGACACGGCATTTTAAAACTACCAGCACAACACACACTAACACACCACCACCATGTCATTGTCACTGCATTGCTGAGAATGATTCAGCACCTACATAATACCTGCTCTGTGGGGGTCCTTACCATTAAAGAACAGGGTGAAATCAGGTTAAAAAGGTATGTAAAGAAATAGATGGACTACAGTCAGTAATTGTAGAACTACAAAGTGCTCCTATATGGTAAGTGGAGCTGATAAAATGGACAATGTGTGTAGAAACAAGGAGGTGGTTTTAATGTTATGACTGATCGGTGTATACAAATGTACACAATATTAAATTCTTTTTTTTTCCCGCATATTCCAGCTTGTTTGGAAGCTGGGGTCAGAGTGCAGGGTCAGCCATTGTACGGCACCCCTGGAGCAGAGAGTGTTAATTGCCTTGCTCAAGGGTCCAACAGTGGCTGCATGGCAGAGCTAGATTCAAACTCTCAATTTTTCATTTGATAGCCTAAAGCCCTACTCTTTATACCAGACCTGGGCATTGTACGGCCCGCGGGCCACATCCGGCCCGCGAGACATCCCTAACCGGCCCGCATGAGGTTCAAGGCAATTAAAAATTAGATGTAAATAAATGTACATCAAACATGTAATACAACAGGATTGATTTTGACGGGAGCGCTGTGTCTTTAAATATCTATCTACAGTGCCTTGCAAAAGTATTCAGCCCCCTTAAACTTTTCAACCTTTTGCCACATTTCAGCCTTCAAACATAACGATATGAAATTGTACTTTTTTTGTGAAGAATCAACAACAAGTGGGACACAATCGTGAAGTGGAACGAAATTTATTGGATATTTTAAACTTTTTTTAGAAATAAAAAACTGAAAAGTGGGGCGTGCAATATTATTCAGCCCCCTTGCGTTAATACTTTGTAGCGCCACCTTTTGCTGCGATTACAGCTGCAAGTCGCTTGGGGTATGTCTCTATCAGTTTTGCACATCGAGAGACAGAAATTTTTGCCCATTCTTCCTTGCAAAACAGGTCGAGCTCAGTGAGGTTGGATGGAGAGCGTTTGTGAACAGCAGTTTTCAGCTCTTTCCACAGATTCTCGATGGGATTCAGGTCTGGACTTTGACTTGGCCATTCTAACACCTGGATACGTTTATTTGTGAACCATTCCATTGTAGATTTTGCTTTATGTTTTGGATCATTGTCTTGTTGGAAGATAAATCTCCGTCCCAGTCTCAGGTCTTTTGCAGACTGCAACAGGTTTTCTTCCAGAATGGTCCTGTATTTGGCTCCATCCATCTTCCCATCAATTTTAACCATCTTCCCTGTCCCTGCTGAAGAAAAGCAGGCCCAAACCATGATGCTGCCACCACCATGTTTGACAGTGGGGATGGTGTGTTCAGGGTGATGAGCTGTGTTGCTTTTACGCCAAACATAACGTTTTGCATTGTGGCCAAAAAGTTCGATTTTGGTTTCATCTGACCAGAGCACCTTCTTCCACATGTTTGGTGTGTCTCCCAGGTGACTTTTTATGGATATCTTTGAGAAATGGCTTTCTTCTTGCCACTCTTCCATAAAGGCCAGATTTGTGCAGTGTACGACTGATTGTGTCCTATGGACAGAGTCTCCCACCTCAGCTGTAGATCTCTGCAGTTCATTCAGAGTGATCATGGGCCTCTTGGCTGCATCTCTGATCAGTCTTCTCCTTGTTTGAGCTGAAAGTTTAGAGGGACGGCCGGGTCTTGGTAGATTTGCAGTGGTCTGATACTCCTTCCATTTCAATATGATCGCTTGCACAGTGCTCCTTGAGATGTTTAAAGCTTGGGAAATCTTTTTGTATCCAAATCCGGCTTTAAACTTCTCCACAACAGTATCTCGGACCTGCCTGGTGTGTTCCTTGGTCTTCATGATGCTCTCTGCGCTTTAAACAGAACTCTGAGACTATCACAGAGCAGGTGCATTTATACGGAGACTTGATTACACACAGGTGGATTCTATTTATCACCATCAGTCATTTAGGTCAACATTGGATCATTCAGAGATCCTCACTGAACTTCTGGAGTGAGTTTGCTGCACTGAAAGTAAAGGGGCCGAATAATATTGCACGCCCCACTTTTTAGTTTTTTATTTCTAAAAAAAGTTTAAAATATCCAATAAATTTCGTTCTACTTCACGATTGTGTCCCACTTGTTGTTGATTCTTCACAAAAAATTAAAATTTCATATCGTTATGTTTGAAGCCTGAAATGTGGCAAAAGGTTGAAAAGTTCAAGGGGGCTGAATACTTTTGCAAGGCACTGTATCTATAAAAAGTTTCGTTTTCGTGTGTGCGAGTGTATCAGCTTCACCGTAATGCGAACAGAACTGAGTGTGACTGATGGTGGAGTTTTTAACAAGACATGAACTTCCGAAGTATTTATTTACTGAAGTCAGGTGTAAAGCTGTTTAACGATCACAATTTAGGCTTTAAATCGCTGTACTAAACAGAGAAATACAAGAACATGAACGATGCGCAGCGTCACACCTGAAGCTTCACTAACTAAACTGCAAAAGCAACAAATACTTTTTATAAAGTTTAACACATCCAGATCTGAAGCAGTCAGCTCCAGCTTTGTGATTTTAAAAACAATATCCAACAATAACAAAGGACTGAAAAACAAATGTGGTAATTAGACTCAAAACAAAATAGTTTAAAAACCTGCACATTTGTTCACATTTGTTGTCTCTTTTTTTTGCTTTTTATTTGTTTAAAAAGTAAAATAATGATGTTTTTTCTCTGCCTACTTCTAATTTTCTGATTGTAACATCTAAACAATAACAGCTTATTAGAACTGTACAATTTACTGCTTCTCATAAAGAGTGGGCAGTTGTAGCTTAGTGCTTAAGGTACTGGACTAGTAAATACAAGGTCGCTGGTTCAAGGCCCTCCACTGCCAGGTTGCTGCTTTTGGGCCCTTGAGCAAGTCCCATAACCCTTAATTGCTCAGACTGTATAGTGTAACTGTAATGTAAGTCGCTTTGGATAAAGACGTCAACGCTAAATGCTGAAAATGTAATGTAAATGTAAATAAAGAGATAAAATGAATATTGAGCAGAATTAAGTTCACCTTATTGGTCCGGCCCTCCACAACAGTCCCAGTTTCTTATGTGGCCCCTTTGAAAATTTAATTGCCCACCCCTGCTTTATACAGTATGTGCTGTTAGTTTGAAATAGAAATATCTAGGAGCAGCATCAGCTCAATAATGCACAGCAATAATAAGGCACAGCAATAGACCAGACATGGCACCACCTAGTGTTGCAGCACACAGTGTGTACAATAATCACCACTACTAAGTTTCAAACAATCTGTCTGGGTCAAATCGGCGAAATAACTGTTTGCCGGAAGCTTCTGGGTTTAGGTTTCATCCTGACTAGGATCAACACATTCTCTGAAGTGATAAATCAGGTGCCGGGAAAAAACTAGCATAGCGCCGGATAAAGTAGTGAAGGAGGAATAATGGTCTGGGTCTGTTTGATATGGCTTGTGTTGGGCCCCTTTAGTTCCAGAAAAAGGAAATATTATTCAGCATAAAGTGACCTTCTGATGCCTTTATGGCTACATGAAAGTAAATCCCAGAAGTTATGTTTTAAAATCTAGTGCAGAAAAGGTAAAAAAGGAGCTAAGCTCATGGTTCAGAATGATTTGTCTATGGTTTTTACCTACAGTGCCTTGCAAAAGTATTCGGCCCCCTTGAACTTTTCAACCTTTTGCCACATTTCAGGCTTTAAACATAAAGATATGAAATTGTAATTTTTTGTGAAGAATCAATAACAAGTGCGACACAATTGTGAAGTGGAACGAAATTTATTGGATATTTTAAACTTTTTTTAGAAATAAAAACCTGAAAAGTGGGGCGTGCAATATTATTCAGCCCCTTTACTTTCAGTGCAGCAAACTCACTCCAGAAGTTCAGTGAGGATCTCTGAATGATCCAATGTTGACCTAAATGACTGATGGTGATAAATAGAATCCACCTGTGTGTAATCAAGTCTCCGTATAAATGCACCTGCTCTGTGATAGTCTCAGAGTTCTGTTTAAAGCGCAGAGAGCATCATGAAGACCAAGGAACACACCAGGCAGGTCCGAGATACTGTTGTGGAGAAGTTTAAAGCCGAATTTGGATACAAAAAGATTTCCCAAGCTTTAAACATCTCAAGGAGCACTGTGCAAGCGATCATATTGAAATGAAGGGAGTATCAGACCACTGCAAATCTACCAAGACCCGGCCGTCCCTCTAAACTTTCAGCTCAAACAAGGAGAAGACTGATCAGAGATGCAGCCAAGAGGCCCATGATCACTCTGAATGAACTGCAGAGATCTACAGCTGAGGTGGGAGAATCTGTCCATAGGACAACAATCAGTCGTACACTGCACAAATCTGGCCTTTATGGAAGAGTGGCAAGAAGAAAGCCATTTCTCAAAGATATCCATAAAAAGTCACCTGGGAGACACACCAAGCATGTGGAAGAAGGTGCTCTGGTCAGATGAAACCAAAATCGAACTTTTTGGCCACAACGCAAAACGTTATGTTTGGCATAAAAGCAACACAGCTCATCACCCTGAACACACCATCCCCACTGTCAAACATGGTGGTGGCAGCATCATGGTTTGGGCCTGCTTTTCTTCAGCAGGGACAGGGAAGATGGTTAAAATTGATGGGAAGATGGATGGAGCCAAATACAGGACCATTCTGGAAGAAAACCTGTTGCAGTCTGCAAAAGACCTGAGACTGGGACGGTGATTTATCTTCCAACAAGACAATGATCCAAAACATAAAGCAAAATCTACAATGGAATGGTTCACAAATAAACGTATCCAGGTGTTAGAATGGCCAAGTCAAAGTCCAGACCTGAATCCCATCGAGAATCTGTGGAAAGAGCTGAAAACTGCTGTTTACAAACGCTCTCCATCCAACCTCACTGAGCTCGACCTGTTTTGCAACTAAGAATGGGCAAAAATTTCAGTATCTCGATGTGCAAAACTAATAGAGACATACCCCAAGCGACTTGCAGCTGTAATCGCAGCAAAAGGTGGCGCTACAAAGTATTAACGCAAGGGGGCCGAATAATATTGCACGCCCCACTTTTCAGTTTTTTATTTCTAAAAAAAGTTTAAAATATCCAATAAATTTCGTTCCACTTCACGATTGTGTCCCACTTGTTGTTGATTCTTCACAAAAAAAGTACAATTTCATATCTTTATGTTTAAAGCCTGAAATGTGGCAAAAGGTTGAAAAGTTCAAGGGGGCTGAATACTTTTGCAAGGCACTGTATATAGTGTGTTTTGCACCCATTTCTGGTTATTGGTGCATTTACATTGGACTGAATGGATTTATTTAAGCTGAATTACAGAATCAAACTGAACTAAACGGAATCAATTTGAATAAAATTGATGAAATGGAAGAAAAAAACAGGTTCGAGAGAAGAAAGAGGAAATAAATAGACAAAGTTGAAAAATAAAGGCAGCAAAGATGTACAGGTAACCAAATAAAGTTAGGAGAGTGGGTGGAAGAAAGAAAGAATGAAGAATGGCAATAGATGAGATGTGTAAGAAAGGTGAAGTTAGGGAAAATAGCTCTAGGGCATAATGTAGAGGGCCTGTCTGTAGGGGGCATAACCAATGCGCAGACTTGCAGAATCTTGGACAAGAATAGATGGAGAAATGCTGCGGAGGTGGTGCCTGGACATGCTGCCAAACAAGATGACAGCTACCAGCCCACTTGATTCTCGACTCACAGTTTGGAGAGCAGAGAATTTAGGAGGATGTGGGAGATACGATTGGCAAAATTGCTACAGCGTAAAACACTATCTCTATCATAACCCTGTGGTTCTACAACATGGGAGGATTTAATGGTGCATTCGGTGTGTAGTGTGGCCAGTTTAGAACCCTATTGTAAATTGCAGAGAGATAATAAATTTATGTGATATAAATGTCACTTTGAAAAGCTTCATTGGGAACTGAAATTGGAGTTACAGCACTACTGAGTTTCCATAATTAGCAAATGCTGTCCATACCCAGAGAATAAACTGTTATTTGGATTGTAGTAATTTTGCCAGTATATATTTTTCCCAGTAGCTTGGCAAAATGTTGTGCCTGCTGTGAAAAGAAAGGAACCATAAAGGAGCTGCACTGTTTACCATCAGAAATGTCACATCACATCGATGGCATTATGGGTGAGTAGGCACTTAACTCTTACTTCAAAAGGATGAGTTATTCTTAGGGTGAGATAAGTGGAAAAAAAGCCCCATCCACGCTCAGTCCCTCACCTTTAAGCAGTACAAAAATTTTTTTTAAATGATGACGTGTTAAATCAGTAGGTACTGCACTTAAGCACCAAAAAGCTAAGCAACAAAGAATCAATGTAGGTAAAATAAAAAAAACAATTGAACTATACATGTACACTTACACACAAAAAAATCTAACATATGATTATAATAATAAATATTATTATAATTATCACAAATAAGAGTCCAAACATTAAAAGTTTATTAAAATTTTACAACATTAAGGTTGTAACATTTGTTTTAATTAGAAGCAATGGTGTTACTCAGACAAAGCAACAGCTACCAGCTTTGAGTCAACAGTAGTGATGTACTGTATTTAAAATGATAAAAAATATAATCTGATAATTAAAAAATTTATAATAAATAAATAATTCTAAAATATAATAACAATAATAATAATATTAATTTACATTATTTTTACTTTTTAGTTTTATTTATCATTACTAAGAAGAAGAAATATTTATGAGTACATTTTGAGGCAAAGAGTAAAAAAATCTAATAATGATTAAAAAAAATTATGAATGAATTAATCTAAAATATAACAATAGTAATAATAATAATAACTCATTATTAGAGTAGAAAAGAGTGAAAAAAATCTAGTAATGATTAAACAAATAAATAAATTAATCTAAATACAATAATAATAATAATAATTTCTCATTATTCTTATTTTTTATTCTTATTCTTATTATTATTACTAAGAGGAAAAAGAAGAAAAAATGTTTGTAAGGTCATTTAGAGGCAAAGAGTAAAAAAATCTAGTAATGACTAAACAAACAAATAAATTATTCTAAATATAATAATAAAATAATAATCTTTCATTATTCTTATTTTTTCTTATTATTATTATTACTAAAAAGAAGAATAAAAAATGTTTGTAAGTTAATTTTGAGGCAAAGAGTAAAAAAATCTAGTAATAATTGAACAAATAAATAAATTAATCTAAAATATAATAATAATAATTATTATTATTATTATTAATAATTAATTAATTAATAATAATTAATTATTATTAATAATAATAATAATAATGATTTCCATCATTCTTGTTTATTCTCATTCTTCTTCTTCTTCTTATTAATATTATTATTACTAAGAAGAAGAAGAAGAAATATTTGTAATTTTATTTTAAGGCAAAGAGAAATTCTTATTTCTTATTATGAGAGACTCATAAACGTCCATGCACAAGCAGTACATTTGAATCTAATTTTAAAGGACATATAAATCTGGAGCACATAATGTGAAATACTAAACCACAAAACCAAACAAAACACAGCCTGAGAAGTACTGTAAGTGGTTCTAAGGATTAAGAGAAAGCATGCCTCAGAGGAACAAAGTCTTCAGGAAGGGCTGTACTGCATAAAGAGATCAGTAAGATATGCTTCAGCAAGACAGTTTAAGGCTTTAGTCGTCATTAACAGGAACTTTGCAGTCAGTATGGAACTTAATAGACAGCCGGGCTAATATAATCTGATTTCATCTTTCTGGTGAAGAAGTGGGCTGCTTCATTCTAAATTAACTGAACCTTATTTAAAAAGACTGACAGGGTATCCAGTAACACATTGCAATAGTTTTATCTGGGGATTAGAAATGTTCCTATTTTGTAGAATGATTTATGGGTAGCATATGTCATATTTTGGATATGTTTCTCATATTAATACAGAGTTTTACACACTGTGTTGGAATAAATGATAAATCAAAACTGATGTTACAATAAAGTCCTTAACTATATGCTTACATAAAAAAGGACTAAAATGTACCCTTGCTTGTCAATGTAGTAAGGTACCTTACTAAAGATACCTTAGGAAAGGTATCAATGATGTATTATCTACCTTACTTGAGCTGTAAGTACACCACACACACACTTTTTCGGGTGAAGAATATATATATATATATATACAGTGTATCACAAAAGTGAGTACACCCCTCACATTTCTGCAAATATTTCATTATATCTTTTCATGGGACAACACTATAGACATGAAACTTGGATATAAGTTAGAGTAGTCAGTGTACAACTTGTATAGCAGTGTAGATTTACTGTCTTCTGAAAATAACTCAACACACAGCCATTAATGTCTAAATGGCTGGCAACATAAGTGAGTACACCCCACAGTGAACATGTCCAAATTGTGCCCAAAGTGTCAATATTTTGTGTGACCACCATTATTATCCAGCACTGCCTTAACCCTCCTGGGCATGGAATTCACCAGAGCTGCACAGGTTGCTACTGGAATCCTCTTCCACTCCTCCATGATGACATCACGGAGCTGGTGGATGTTAGACACCTTGAACTCCTCCATCTTCCACTTGAGGATGCGCCACAGGTGCTCAATTGGGTTTAGTCCATCACCTTTACCTTCAGCTTCCTCAGCAAGGCAGTTGTCATCTTGGAGGTTGTGTTTGGGGTCATTATCCTGTTGGAAAACTGCCATGAGGCCCAGTTTTCGAAGGGAGGGGATCATGCTCTGTTTCAGAATGTCACAGTACATGTTGAAATTCATGTTTCCCTCAATGAACTGCAGCTCCCCAGTGCCAGCAACACTCATGCAGCCCAAGACCATGATGCTACCACCACCATGCTTGACTGTAGGCAAGATACAGTTGTCTTGGTACTTCTCACCAGGGCGCCGCCACACATGCTGGACACCATCTGAGCCAAACAAGTTTATCTTGGTCTCGTCAGACCACAGGGCATTCCAGTAATCCATGTTCTTGGACTGCTTGTCTTCAGCAAACTGTTTGCGGGCTTTCTTGTGCGTCAGCTTTCTTCTGGGATGACGACCATGCAGACCGAGTTGATGCAGTGTGCGGCGTATGGTCTGAGTACTGACAGGCTGACCTCCCACGTCGTCAACCTCTGCAGCAATGCTGGCAGCACTCATGTGTCTATTTTTTAAAGCCAACCTCTGGATATGACGCCGAACACGTGGACTCAACTTCTTTGGTCGACCCTGGCGAAGCCTGTTCCGAGTGGAACCTGTCCTGGAAAACCGCTGTATGACCTTGGCCACCATGCTGTAGCTCAGTTTCAGGGTGTTAGCAATCTTCTTAAAGCCCAGGCCATCTTTGTGGAGAGCAACAATTCTATTTCTCACATCCTCAGAGAGTTCTTTGCCATGAGGTGCCATGTTGAACATCCAGTGGCCAGTATGAGAGAATTGTACCCAAAACACCAAATTTCACAGCCCTGCTCCCCATTTACACCTGGGACCTTGACACATGACACCAGGGAAAGACAACGACACATTTGGGCACAATTTGGACATGTTCACTGTGGGGTGTACTCACTTATGTTGCCAGCTATTTAGACATTAATGGCTGTGTGTTGAGTTATTTTCAGAAGACAGTAAATCTACACTGCTATACAAGCTGTACACTGACTACTCTAAGTTATATCCAAGTTTCATTTCTATAGTGTTGTCCCATGAAAAGATATAATGAAATATTTGCAGAAATGTGAGGGGTGTACTCACTTTTGTGATACACTGTATATATATATATATATATATACAGTGTATCACAAAAGTGAGTACACCCCTCACATTTCTGCAGATATTTAAGTATATCTTTTCATGGGACAACACTGACAAAATGACACTTTGACACAATGAAAAGTAGTCTGTGTGCAGCTTATATAACAGTGTAAATTTATTCTTCCCTCAAAATAACTCAATATACAACCATTAATGTCTAAACCACCGGCAACAAAAGTGAGTACACCCCTAAGAGACTACACCCCTAAATGTCCAAATTGAGCACTGCTTGTCATTTTCCCTCCAAAATGTCATGTGACTCATTAGTGTTACTAGGTCTCAGGTGTGCATAGGGAGCAGGTGTGTTCAATTTAGTAGTACAGCTCTCACACTCTCTCATACTGGTCACTGAAAGTTCCAACATGGCACCTCATGGCAAAGAACTCTCTGAGGATCTTAAAAGACGAATTGTTGCGCTACATGAAGATGGCCAAGGCTACAAGAAGATTGCCAACACCCTGAAACTGAGCTGCAGCACAGTGGCCAAGATCATCCAGCGTTTTAAAAGAGCAGGGTCCACTCAGAACAGACCTCGCGTTGGTCGTCCAAAGAAGCTGAGTGCACGTGCTCAGCGTCACATCCAACTGCTGTCTTTGAAAGATAGGCGCAGGAGTGCTGTCAGCATTGCTGCAGAGATTGAAAAGGTGGGGGGTCAGCCTGTCAGTGCTCAGACCATACGCCGCACACTACATCAAATTGGTCTGCATGGCTGTCACCCCAGAAGGAAGCCTCTTCTGAAGTCTCTACACAAGAAAGCCCGCAAACAGTTTGCTGAAGACATGTCAACAAAGGACATGGATTACTGGAACCATGTCCTATGGTCTGATGAGACCAAGATTAATTTGTTTGGTTCAGATGGTCTCAAGCATGTGTGGCGGCAATCAGGTGAGGAGTACAAAGATAAGTGTGTCATGCCTACAGTCAAGCATGGTGGTGGGAATGCCATGGTCTGGGGCTGCATGAGTGCAGCAGGTGTTGGGGAGTTACATTTCATTGAGGGACACATGAACTCCAATATGTACTGTGAAATACTGAAGCAGAGCATGATCCTCTCCCTCCGGAAACTGGGTCGCAGGGCAGTGTTCCAGCATGATAATGACCCCAAACACACCTCTAAGACGACCACTGCTTTATTGAAGAGGCTGAGGGTAAAGGTGATGGACTGGCCAAGCATGTCTCCAGACCTAAACCTAATAGAACATCTTTGGGGCATCCTCAAGCGGAAGGTGGAGGAGCGCAAAGTCTCGAATATCCGCCAGCTCCGTGATGTCGTCATGGAGGAGTGGAAAAGCATTCCAGTGGCAACCTGTGAAGCTCTGGTAAACTCCATGCCCAGGAGAGTTAAGGCAGTTCTGGGAAATAATGGTGGCCACACAAAATATTGACACTTCAGGAACTTTCACTAAGGGGTGTACTCACTTTTGGTGCCGGTGGTTTAGACATTAATGGCTGTATATTGAGTTATTTTGAGGGAAGAATAAATTTACACTGTTATATAAGCTGCACACAGACTACTTTTCATTGTGTCAAAGTGTCATTTTGTCAGTGTTGTCCCATGAAAAGATATACTTAAATATCTGCAGAAATGTGAGGGGTGTACTCACTTTTGTGATACACTGTATATATATGACCACCTCCTTGTTTCTACACACTGTCCTTTTCATAAGCTCCATTTTCCATATAGAAGCTTTTTGTACTTCTACAATTACTGACTGTAGTCCATCTGTTGCTCTGCATGCTTTGTTATCCCCCTTTCATGCTTTTCTTCAATGGTCAGGACTCTCCCAGGACCACTTCAGAGCAGGTATTATTTGGGTGGTGGATGATTCTCAGCACTGCAGTGACACTGGCATGGTGGTGGTGTGTTAGTGTGTGTTGTGATGGTATGAGTGGATAAGACACAGCAATGCTGATGACGTTTTTAAACACCTCACTGTCACTGCTGGACTGAGAATAGTCCACCAACCAAAAATAAATCCAGCCAACAGCGCCCCGTGGGCAGCGTCCTGTGACCACTGATGAAGGTCTAGAAGATGACCAAGTCAAACAACAGCAATAGACAAGCGACCGTCTCTGACTTTACATCTACAAGGTGGACCAACTAGGTAGGAGTGTCTAATAGAGTGGACAGTGAGTGGACACGGTATTTAAAAACTTATATCTACTGATACAACCCTCCACTTATCTGAGAAGCCTCGCAACTGACACACGCCCCCCTCAGACACCTGTGCAGTACCGACTGCATCTTTTCACCTGCATGAGGCGAGTTCATTTGCGGATCAGCCCTGTGCACGGAGAGCCACACCCTGATCAGCATTATTCCTTAACTCTGCGCAGGCACCATCAGTCAGCCAGCAGAGGTCATAACTGCACCAGTTATGAGAAACCCTGGTCCAGCTCATCCGACCTTGTGAACAACAGCCAGCTGAAATTCGATACAATGTATTCGAAATCCCAGTTCTGGTGTGCTAGCGTGCATCACCTGAACGGCCTACAAATATATATTTTTAATGAATCTTTTTAAACGGCGCTGTTCATTCAGCATGTTTGGAGTGCTAATAACTGACAAACAGCAGATAGCAAATTATGGATTTGCTTACAGACTTTTGCTTACGGTATTTTGAGCCAAATGTGTTTGTGTCAAGTTATATTTAATTCAAATGTGTTTGTCAAATTACATTTTATTACCTGTAATAAATAATAATAATAATTTAATACCTGTAACTAATGACCAAAAACAGCCACTACAATGCATGAACTCTCTTTCAGCTCAATCTGAAAATAATCTAAATAAAATTGTAATCTTATATGTATCCTAAAATAAAACCGACTGTCAACAATATCCTAAAATTTGGTAAATTGAAACAGATCTTTGCCATGTTGCCGAGTTTCAAAAAAATAATATTCAGAATATGGGGCGCGTCTGGGTGGTACAGTCATCTACTGCCCTAGCCCTCCACTGCTGAGACCTTGAGCTCTCAAAGTAGAACACTGGCTAAGCTATTGACCCGGATGAGAACTAAAACAGGCACAATTGGCTGTGTCTAAGAGAAGTGTACCTAATTGCTGCTGCAACTGTGACCTTTCCTGGCTAGCCGAGACACTCACAGGAGAGATGGGGAATGCACAGAGCAGCATGAGTGAGTGAACGCATGTCAAAGGGGGTGCGTGATACTTCTGGTTAGAGCAGTGATAGGAATTACAATCAAGGAATTGAAAACAACTGGATTGTGAGGGGGAGATAAAATTAGAATGAATAATTGAATAAGATTTGAATTAATAATTGAATTCCTTCCTTTACAGCTTTTGTATGAGTGATTTAGATGACCTTGAGTAGACTACATATCTTCTGTTAGGCTTGGCAAAGACGTGATGTGCAAAGACACAAACAGTATACCATGGCTCAGGTAAAGGAAAAAATAAATAAATTAAATAAATTAAATTAAAACAACCATAGTCACAAGGCTAGTGCATCTGAAAAAAAGCTACATTACGTCCTAGGGGAGGACTGTGCTGTGAACACTGAATTGCTTTGACATTTCATAAGTGCACCCTGAAAAACAGAGAAACACAATTCGCCTCCGAAAAAAATTAGTGTGTGTTCAGGTAAAAAGGTTAATAATATTAGGAAATGAATGCACAGTGTTTGGTTTAATACACTGCTTAAAATCACTTAAGAGCATCCAGGCTAATGACAAAATGGCTGTTGCTGCCAAACACTTAATGTGCTGTTGATAGATGCATGCAGTCTTTACCTAAATGTGAGGTGTTAAAATATTAATAAAATGACATTTAAATTATGTATATTAGTTTATGTAATGTTACTATTAGTGACTGTTAGCGTATCAAATGAAATGAAACTTGGGCTTTTAAAAGCAGTCTATGAATTCTATAAGTATCACTTTCTTCCTTATTAATGATTATTCTAAATAGAAAGCACAGCTACGATAGGATGGATAACACCATCCATACATATGACATATTAATATTAATATCCTCAGGTAAAGCAAAACATTGTTTCACTTTACAGTGTTTTGGAAAAGTGCTCAGTTCACTACATTACACAATAATTTTAATAATACATAAATTTGTAGTACAATTTTTATAAAATAATAAAATATTTTTTTTATTTTAATAAGGCTTTTTATTTTAATAATACATACATTTTTAATAAATTTTTTTACAAAATAATATTGTTTTTTACTTTAGTAAAACTTTTTATTTTAATAATACAAAAATGTTTAATACAATTTTTTATAAAATGTTTTTTATTTTATTTTAATAAGGCTTTTTATTTTAATAATACATCAATTTGTAATAAAATTTTTATTAAAATAATAAAATATTTTTTTTATTTTAATAAGGCTTTTTATTTTTAATAATACATACATTTTTTATAAAATTTTTAATAAAATAATAAAATAAGAAGGTCCTGGGTTCGATCCCCAGGCGGGGCGGTCCGGGTCCTTTCTGTGCGGAGTTTGCATGTTCTCCCTGTGTCTGCGTGGGTTTCCTCCAGGAGCTCCGGTTTCCTCCCACAGTCCAAAAACATGCAGTTAGTTTAATTGGAGACACTGAATTGCCCTATAGGTTAATGTGTGTGCGTTTGTGTGTGTGTGTCTGCCCTGCAATGGACTGGCGCCCCGTCCAGGGTGTTACTGTGTGCCTTGCGCCCATTGAAAAGCTGGGATAGGCTCCACTAACCACCAACCCTCCCACAACCTTAACTGGATAAGCGGTTAAGACAGTGAGTGAGTGAGTGTGCACCAATTATTTTACTGTCAAATTATCTAAAATAAATAAATAAATAAAATACAGTAAAAAATAAATGTGTTTCATTTGCCAGAGAAAAAATCTTTAGGTCAAAACATTGACCCATAGAATACTGCCAAAACAGTCCCTAAGGGGCCAGGTCTGCATAATTGTTTTAACCCTAACACATATCTAAACGACATTAATTACTGTACACAACCACTTTCTGCCTAGCTCCCATCAGAACTTTGTGAAAAGTATTTATGTACCATTTTTGCACCATTATTGCAGCATCATGTAAACAATCACAATGATTTTTATAACCAGATGTCAGCTATTTCATTTTTGACAAGTTCCCAAGTTCTTAATGAGAAATCATGTCTGATTCACATGTGTATGCTTTAGAAATGAAAGTGCCCAATATTACAAGTATTGGCTTGTGAAGATAATGTATATGGGAGGAAAAAGGGTTCAGGGTGGATACTTTTCCAAGGAGCCGTACCTGATACAGTATCCATTACTCATCTAATGATCAACATAATCAAAGACAACACATTTAGAAACAGATTTTAATAATAAGAAAAATGAAACTCATTACGGATTGCAGTTTACTCCAAGAATATAAAACAGGGGCACTACTTCCATTGCTATCTATTCAACATTTAATCTAACCTGATTGCCCAAGCATGCATTAGTTTTATTGATCACATCAGGTAAAATAAGGTGTCACAGAGAAAGAACTAAACAGAACTAAGCTACACCTGTTTAGTAAATCACCACAATAAAGCACCTACATTTGTAAGCTGAGGAAGTGACCTTTTTTTTCTATTCCGCTACACCAGACTGGTCAATGCTCCTAGAACCAGGCCTTTAATTAAAGTAGCCCTGAAGGTATAATTTAAAACCATTAAATTATCGATGGTATTGTCCAAGGAACTACTAAAAAAAGACCCTTATTAAAGATATATAAATATGTTTATTCTAATTGCAATACCCTTATCGCACAATGTCATTCCCACCTTAGCTTTAGTGTTCTACAATATTAAATACAACACTACAATATTACTAAAAAGAAAGACATATTAATACATATTAATTTTTAATACTTAACCAAAACCCTTTTTTCCTCTTTTTCTCTGATTTCCCCGCCCCCAATTTTCTCCCTAGTCATATCCAATTACCCTGATTGCGTTACGCTTCACCTCTACCGATACAAACCTCCACTGCTGACTGAGGAGCTTCGCAACTGACACACGCCCCCTCCAACATGTGTACAGTACCGACTGCATTTGTTCACCTGCACGAGGCGAGTTTATATGTGGATCAGCCCTGTGCACGACAGCTACACCCTAATCAGCATTATTACCCAACTCTGCGAAGGCGCAATTAATCAGCCAGCAGAGGTCGTAATTGCACCAGTTATGTGAAACCCTGAACAACAGCCAATCGTTGTTTATGTACCCGCCCAGCCCAGCCCAGCCAGATGTCAGAGCTGAGATTCGATACAATGCAGTGGCGGCTGCTGGTCTTTCAAAGAGGGGAAGCTCATTGTCGGCTTACATCATAAAATTTGTCAATTTATTTACACATAAATTCTGCCCTTCGTTCCTTCTCAAGAAAATGGCCTGTGATCCTATTGTACCAAGTAGGCGTCTTTTCCAGGGACTTGACCAGTGTCCTGAAACAAATACTATGAGTGTGTTTTATTTACACAATGAACAATGGAAATGGTCAAGTAATTTCATCAAGCAACTACCAAGAAATGGGTTGCAGTTTGTCTTTCAACTTCACTCGCAAAATCTGCGATGGGACTGAAGCTCCCAGTGATTAAGTGACGTGTAGATCTCAAAATAGCTGTCAATCAAAATGGGATTCAGCCTTTCGACTGATCCTCCAATCATCTTGCAGAAGCTCAGCGTCCAGACCACAGCTCCATTCACCCCCAGAGACGCTCAGCGTCCGGGGGCGGGACAAAATCGTGGCATTTATCCAATGACCAGCGAGTTTCGAAGCAATGAAAAAAACCGTTCCATGCAGTCCCATTGAAGTGAATAGACGCTCAGCTTCTACGGGCAAATGCATTGACGCTACGGGAGTTAACAAAATCGAGTCAGTTGATTTGTGATAAGTAGCTGATTCTGAACGAACTCGTCTTCGAGATAAACGTGTTCTAACGCATTTGTAGTCAATGAAATGTTAACACAACTGTACATATTTGACCATTTAATTTTTGCCATTTTAGGGGAAGCTGAGCTTCTCTTGCAGTCTTAGAGAAATCGCAGCTGATACAATGTATTTGAAATCTCAGTGCTGGTGCGCTAGCGTATTTTACTGCTGCGCCATCTCAGCGGTCCTTACCAAAACGCTTTTTGATGCTATACTGTATGTAATCTACACTATATTTACATTTACATTTTCAGCATTTAGCAGACGCTTTTATCCAAAGCGACTTACACAATGAGCAATTGAGGGTTAAGGGCCTTACTCAGGGACCCAACAGTGGCAACTTGGTGGTGGCGGGGCTTGAACCGGCAACCTTAACCACTGAGCTATCACTGGCCCATTATGGTTTGGGTGTTTTAGCCACAGCCTTTGCTAACAGATGTATAAAATCAATTATATGCTTAAAAGTTTTGGCAACAGTCCCCTTTACATTCCAGAATGACTTTGTGCCCAAAGTCCTTGAAGCACATAAAACATGATTTGACATAGAGAATCTCCAGTGGAACTCACAGAGCACTAACCTTAACCTCACTGAAAAGCTTTGAGATGAATTGGAAAGTCGACTGCAAGCTAAGTCTTTTAATCCAATATTGGTACTTGACATCACAATCTCTCTTTACACACGAATCTGTGTCTGCTGCAGGCACTGTCAATTACGCCCGCAGAATCTCAGCGCTGGTGTGCTAGCGGAATATCCTGCTGCGCCACCTGGGCGCCCAAAGCTTTTTATCTCACACTATTTAGATATCGTGGTGGAAAAACTCTGTTGGTGACCTAGGACAGTGGAAGATTCCACCGTTAACAGAGATTTCTTAGCTAGAACATAGGAAATGGTCTAAAACAGCTAGAACTGGGTTTTGGACGTCATACAATGCAATTGACGCACTTCTTATCATGTACACCATGTACACATCCGGTATCATTCTGTTGTAGCAGTATTCTTGGAATATGAATATACTTCTAGTGTAAATTAATATTGTTCTCACAGTAGAACGAAAATTAAACTGCAAATATTATTATTATTAATAATAAAAATAGTAATATGTATTAATAATTGTTTCACTATGAATATATATATATATATATATATATATATATATATAACTATATATATATATATATATATATACTGTATATATATATACTGTATATATATTAGGGCTGTCGAAGTTAACGCGATAATAACGCATTAACGCGACCTCAATTTAACGCGATTAAAAAAATTAGTGCCATTAACGCAAATTCTAGTTCATGTTGACACTTGACTGGTAGAACAAACGTTTTAATGTCGGACTTGCCACCGTTTTTCATTTGCGGTTTGTTAACATAATGTAACCGATCGTGGTAGTGATGTACTTGCATAATAAAGAAATAAATACACGCTATATTCACAAGTTGTCGGGAGCAGAACACTTTATTACACTTAATTAACTTCTTCTTCTGTACCGAATACCGGAAAGCTGAGTCGAGCACGTTAGTTCATGAACTATGGAAGCCCCAAAGGGTCAAAACACACTCACTTCGTGTAGAAACGTCCATCAAACCATCGTCACGATACAACCACAGACAAGTCTGATACAATAACTACACCTTATCCCACCTAACGCACCGCTGATCTACAGTGTTTGCTGATGGAGAAATTCTAACCTACAATCTGACATTTACTGCCTAGTATGTGAGTGAATAAAACTCCCTTACAGTTTTCTCTTGTCCCAGCAGTTTTTAACATAAGTACATTTAGCATAAAATGTGTTCACCATTTTAATTGTAACATTTCACTTAAAAATCCTTGTTTTCTATAACATTTACACAGATTTTTTTTAATGCGATTAATCGCGATTAACTATATGAAATTCTGAGATTAATCGCAATTAAAAAATGTAATCGTTTGACAGCCCTAATATATATATATATATATATACTGTATATATATATACAGTATATATATATATATATATATATATATATATATATAGAGAGAGAGAGAGAGAGAGAGAGAGAGAGAGGTAGATGTAAAGTCAGAGGCGATCGCATTGCTCATCTATTGCTCATCTTCGAGACCTTCATCAGTGGTCATAGGACGCTGCCCATGGGGCGCTGTTGGTTGGATATTTTTGGTTGGTGGACTATTCTCAGTCCAGCAGTGACAGTGAGGTGTTAAAAAACTACATTGGCATTGCTGTGTTTTATCCACTCATACCAACACAACACACACTAACACACCACCACCATGTCAGTGTCACTGCATTGCTGAGAATGATCCACCACCCAAATAATACCTGCTCTATAGTGGTCCTGTGGTGGTCATTACCATTGAAGAACAGCATGAAAGGGGGCTAACAAAGCATGCAGAGAAACACATGGACTACAGTCAGTAAGTATTTGATCCCCTGCTGATTTTGTAAGTTTACCCCCTTACAAAGACTTGAACAGTCTGTACTTTTTATGGAAGGTTTATTTTAACAGAGAGAGACAGAATATCAACAAAAAATCCAGAAAAAAAAACATTAAATAAAAGTTATAAATTAATTTGTATTTAATTAAGGGAAATAAGTATCTGATCCCCTACCAACCAGCAAGAATTCTGACCCCCACAGACCGGTTATGTGCCCTGTATAAAAGACACCTGTCACAGAATCAGTTTCTTCCATTCAAATCTCTCGACCACCATGGACAAGACCAAAGAGCTATCAAAGGACGTCAGGGACAAGATTGTAGACCTGCACAAGGCTGGAATGGGCTACAAGACCATCAGCAAGAAGCTTGGTGAGAAAGAGACCACTGTTGGTGCGATCATTCGAAAATGGAAGAAATACAAGATCACAGTCAATCGCCCTCACTCTGGAGCTCCATGCAAGATCTCACCTGGTGGGGTAAGAATGATTCTGAGAAAGGTGAGGTCAGTCCAGAATTACACGGGAGGAGCTTGTCAATGATCTCAAGGGAGCTGGGAGCACAGTCACCAAGAAAACCATTAGTAACACACTTCGCCGTAACACGGCGAGTGGAGTTGATGCCAAAAAGCTCAATTTTTGTCTCATCTGACCACATCACATTCTCCCAAGCTTTCTCTGAATCATTCAGGTGTTCATTGGCAAACTTCAGACGGGCCTGTACATGAGCCTTCTTGAGCAGAGGGACTTTGCGGGCACTGCAGGATCTCAATCCATTACGGCGAATGGATTGAGCAGCAGGGGATTGAGCAGCAGGGGATCAAATACTTATTTTCCTCACTGTATATATATATATACATACGTATATCAAAAAATTATTAGTATTCTAGTCTTGATAATGGTGATTTAAGCAATCCATTCTGATCAGGATCACCTCAGATTTAGAACACTAGGCGCAATGCAGGTATACAGCCTGGACAGTAAGCCAATACATATCACATTTCCTTAGTCAGACCTGAGGGAAGTTTAGTGCAACCAGTCTATGCTTTTGAGAAATGACAGAAAATCAACACAGGCAGCAAGCAGAGACAAGAATCAAACCCTTATTCCCAGGACCCTGGAAATGTGCAGCTGCAGCACTGGCCACTATCATATAATAAAAATGTCACGTATCAGCACATGCCTACCAGCAACAGAACTTTGACAAAATCATTTATTTAAGGGTAATTCATTAAAGCTGTGAACGTATAGATGACTTGCCTTTGTACTCGATAGCAAAGCCAGACATGCCGAGTGAGGCGTCACTGCGGAAGGCCAGGAAAAGGCTATTTCCGCTGCTCTCAATACGCTCCGGTGCCTGATTACCCTGCAGACTGCTGATCAGGCGGCCGTTGGAGTCTTCACCCTCATAGACATGCAGGAAGTCATAGCTTGGCTCCATGTTAAAGCTGCACAATGAGAAACAGAAAGTTCAAGTGTTTATCATCAAGACAATGATTGCTTAAACTGCTGGTTGTGTTTTCAGGCCCTTTTTAGCATAAATATGAGGGATCTTCAAAAAGTTTCCACACTTTTATATTTTGGTTGGAAACAGTGAGGGCGGGAGGAGTAGTAATCGGTCATGTCTGAGGGACTGAGAGAGCTTATAGTCCAGCTTTAGTGTCATCTGATTTCCACCTTTTTTGGGCCACTTAAAGA
The DNA here is from genome assembly GCF_030014385.1 of Trichomycterus rosablanca. NCBI lineage: Eukaryota > Metazoa > Chordata > Actinopteri > Siluriformes > Trichomycteridae > Trichomycterus > Trichomycterus rosablanca. Next base: position 29,813,401 of record NC_085992.1, read on the forward strand.
AGCTTTAAGAGGAAGAAGATTTTCATGTGATGATGTGAAAGCAGCGATGCATCAGTGGTTACATGCTCAACCAAAAACATATTTTGCTGATGGCATTAAAAAGTTGGTATGACGGGCGCAGCAGTAAAAACACATGCTGGAACCAGAGCTGGGATCTCTAATACATAGTATCGAATCTCAGCTCTGCCTGCTTGCTAGGCTGAGCAGCCACATGAACAACGATTGGCCCGGTGTGTTTAGATATGGGCGGGAATAAGCCGGAGTCTCTCTCTCTCTCATGACTGGTGCAATTACGACCTCTGCTGGCTGATTGATGGCGCCTGCACAGAGATGAGAAAAGAGTGCTCTCAGGGTGTGTCTCTCTGTACACAGCGCTAAGCTGCACTGCACTCGTCAAAGTGTAGGTGATAAGATGCATACGGCATGCTGCCCACGTGTCGTAGGGGCGTGGGTTAGCTTCGTTCTCCTCAATCAGATCAGGGATCGGCATTGGTGGAGAGGAAGCATGATGCAATTGGGCAATTGGACGCGCTTAACAAAAGCTGGTATGACGCTGGGAAAAATGCATCTAAAGGTGACAATGTAGAAAAGTGATGTCATTTCTTTTTAAAATTCCTAATAAACAGAGTTTAAAAAAGTGTGGAACTTTTTGAAGAACCCTCGTAAGTTGCCAGTGTTAGATAAAGTGGCCAAACAAAAGTTGGTAGAGAAAGTAATGAGGGATACAGCTGATTCATCAAACTTCTTCTGGAATTAGATAAATAATTAGTGAATATGAATCTGCTCTGGATGGGTTTTATTCCTCACATTAGGAGAGCATGACGTGTCTAATCATAAAAGTGCAGATCTGATAAACAGTTTTAACAAGAATAGTGTGAACATTTTCATTAAGGACTCAAATCAGGTCTAATCTTCAACACGTCAATGTTTTCAGCTAGTGAGTCACAACCAAAATGTCATCAATGGATCAGTTTTACAATGATAAGCCAAAACATTAGGACCTAAAAAGCTGTAAGGCATATTTTGGCATTACAGGCAGTGAACACTTGTCTGACTATCATGTTTTCACCTAGGGGCTTGATGCTGCCCATATCTGCTGTATTTAATATGCTATGCTATAAGTATTAATTAATTATAACTTCATACATTTGCAAATCACCCAAAATGTTGGCTTATGTACCTTTCACTGATAACAGTCTGGATGGTTCCTTTAGTTTTTATCATAAGGAACTTGACATCCAATTTTCTGAAATGTGAACACAGCATGTTTCCAGTCTTCCTATTAACTTTTTATCCAATATGAGCTCAGGCTTAAAGAACTTAGCAGTGCATCTGCATAGAATTGATGTTTGTCTTTTTTATTATTATATAATTATAGAGTTTTAGGATATGTTTCTAAATGCAGCTGCATACTGTGTTCAGTGACAACGGTTTTCCGAAGTACCCCAGAGCTCTTGTGGCTATATTTAGCACAGTAGCTGAGGTTTTGCATTTAATGCTCTCTGAAGGCTCAATGGTCAAAGATTTTCTGATTTCCTTGAACCTTTTAACAATATTATGTATGGTAGATGTTAAAAGACTTAAATTATTTGTAATTATGCTATAAGAAATATATTTTTAACTAAATAATAATTCTCTCACAAAATTTGGCACAAAGTTGTAAACTGAGTCTTTGGTAGATCCTTCTTTTATATCCAATTACATCCAATCACAAATTACCAATTTATCAGGTTATTGTATAATGATTAAAAACAATGTAACAGTCTAAAACAATTAAATAGTCAATTATGAAATTTTGTTTATACATATATTTATATATTTTTTTTTTTACTCCAATATTCCCCCCAATTTTCTCCCTAGTCGTATCCGATTACCCTGACTGCGTTATGCTTCACCTCTACCGATACTACCCTCCACTGCTGACTGAGGAGCTTCGCAACTGACACACGCCCCCTCCGATGTGCATGTGCAGTACCGACTGCATATTTTCACCTGCACGAGGCGATGCGGATCAGCCTTGTGCACGGAGAGTCACACCCTGATCAGCATTATTCCTTAATTCCTCTGCGCAGGCGCCTTTAATCAGCCAACAGATGTCGCAATTGCACCAGTTATGAGGAACCCTGGTCCGGCTTACCCACCCTGTGAACAACAGCCAATCGTTGTTCATGTAGCCGCCCAGCCCAGACGGATGGCAGAGCTGAGATTCGATTTAATGCATTTGAAATCCCAGCTCTGGTGTGCTAGCGTGTTTTACCGCTGCGCCACCTGAGCGGCCTTACACCTCCATTTCAAAAAGCATTCTCACTTTGCATAATTTGTTTCACACCTGCCTAAAACTTTTGCACAGTACTGTATGCCAAGCTTTTATAAAATGGTCTAAAATTCCACTTTGTCATCATGCAAGTCTAATCAACAGCAACAAGAACATTGCAGATAAAAGGGCCATAACACTTACCAAAACAGTGGTTTAAATACCTTTAACCTGAACTGTAAATTATGTGTTTATTAATAACAAAAAAGGATTTGTTTGGATAGAATGTTTTGTCCTTTTAATTGAAAATCTGACCAGAGTTCCATCCAGAGAGTTCACTTTTTTCTAGTAACTGTATGCTAAATAAATAAATACATATCTTTTTACATAAGCAAATAAAAAGCTTGATTTTAATATGATACTATGGCACCAGGCATTAATAGATGTCATGACACAACACCATAACACCCACTTGCCCTATGACCATCTGCTAGCATTACACTTAATGGCCCCCAGCTGAGTGTAAGCACATTACCTTTTAAAAACTAGAGCAATGACAAAGTCCGGGTTGACTTTTATTCTCCAGTCACACTCTTTTCCCGGCGGGTAGGGCTGAGGGTAGTTCGGTGATAGAATTACCCCAGCAGGTCCTGTCACATTGCCTCCACAGGTAGCTATCACAACAAGGAGAGTGAAAGTTAGAGATAGAGGAAACTCTTGAACACATACACATAAACTCACACACAAACACACACACACACACACTGTTTGCAGAATTGATTACACACTGATTACTCTTGGTTCATTATCCAAAGGATAATAACGCTGAGTAACAGGTGAACAATTCTGCAAAATAAAAAGGGCAATGGTCGATAAAACAGGTGCAATGACTTATCCAAAAGATTAATGAAGCTCAATACAATTCTTTGAAAAAAAAATGTAAATGTCACCTCTAAAATTCATTTGTTTGTTCATATTCAATATACACTGATCAGCCATAACATTAAAACCACCTTGTTTCTACACTCACTGTCCATTTTATCAGCTCCACTTACCATATAGGGGCGCTTTATAGATCTACAATTACTGACTGTAGTCCAGCTGTTTCTCTACATATCTTTATAGCCTGCTTTCACCATGTTCTTCAATAATCAGGACCCCCACAGGACAACCACAGAGTAGATATTATTTAGGTGGTGGATCATTTTCAGCACTGCAGTGACACTGACATGGTGGTGGTGTTTTAGTGTGTGTTGTGCTGGTATGAGTGGATCAGACACAGCAGCGCCACCACCATTGAAGAACAGCATGAAAGGGGGCTAACAAAGAATGCAGAGAAATAGATGGACTACAGTCAGTAATTGTAGAACTAAAATTGCTTCTATATGGTAAGTGGAGCTGATAAAATGAACAGTGAGTGTAGAAACAAGGAGGTGGTTTTAATGCTATGGCTGATCGGTGTATGCTTCATCTAGGTATGTGTCATAATGGGTCTGGTTCTACCCACATTGCAATATGTGCTCGCAATGCATCTGACGTTCTATCTTACAATTCACGTAGGCTGTTACAAAAACACTCAAACCTGTTCTGCTTCAGGTGCTTAACAGCACTTACTGTGCTTAGCTTAAGGTACTTGACAGTGCTAACTGCGTCCTGCTTAAGGTGCCTGACTACAATCTGCTTGACTTTGCTAAAAGAACAATGAGATGCTTATAGAGATACACAGAGGCAAAAGTGAGCTCTGGTTAACTGTGGTTCTAATCTAAAGACTGAGAGATCTTTTTTTGTTATTATTAAGCATTTTTTTAATTATTATTTTTATTTACACTGATCAGCCATAACATTAAAACCTTGTTTCTACACTCACTGTCCATTTTATCAGCTCCACTTACCATATAGCAGCACTTTGTAGTTCTACAATTACTGACTGTAGTCCATCTGTTTCTCTGCATGCTTTGTTAGCCTCCTTTCATGCTGTTCTTCAATGGTCAGGACTCTCCCAGGACCACTACTGAGCAGATATTATTTGAGTGGTGGATCATTCTCAGCACTGCTGGAGTTTTGAAACACCTCACTGTCACTGCTGGACTGAGAATAGTCCACCAACCAAAAATATCCAGCCAACAGCGCCCCAGGGGCAGTGTCCTGTGACCACTGATGAAGGTCTAGAAGATGACCAACTCAAACAGCAGCAATAGATGAGCGATCGTCTCTGACTTTACATCTACAGGGTGGACCAACTAGGTAGGAGTGTCTAATAGAGTGGACAGTGAGCGGACATGGTATTTAAAAACTCCAGCAGCGCTGCTGTGTCTGATCCACTCATACCAGCACAATACACACTAACACACCACCATGCCAGTGTCACTGCAGTGCTGAGAATCTACCACCACCTAAATAATACCTGCTCTGTAGTGGTCCTGTGGGGGGGTCCTGACCATTGAAGAACAGGGTGAAAGCAGGCTAAAAAGGTATGTAGAGAAATTGAAGTTCTACAATTACTGACTGTAGTCCATCTAAATGCTTCTACTGGTAAGTGGAGCTGATAAAATGGACAGTGAGTGTAGAAACAAGGAGGTGGTTTCAGTGTTTTTATTTATGTATTTATTTTATTTTATTAATTTTTTCAGCAACTGAGCCCTTGTATAATTAGTTTCAAAGTGGTCATTCTTGGGTTGCATTGAATGCATTGTTAGAATGCATTGTTGCATTAGTAATAAGCATTAAAAAAAAAAATCTGCTGTATTTCAGAAGGAGAAGACTTTATGAAGTAGTCTGACTCTCTCATCGTTAATACAAGATGTTGGCCAAAAAAATAGTACAACTGTGGATGGAAATACATGCTGAGACATTGCATAAGGTTGTCAAAACAATGTCATGGTGAAGGCAATGTTTGTTTATTCAGTAATCTACACAGGTAAAACGGCAAGATGGAAGCAGGAAGGGGATATATGCGAATAATCCATCTTTGATTCCACTGAGCACTCAAAGGGTTTGAAAAACAAACCAAAACAAAATATTCGATAATAACTATAGCATACCAGGCATCCTCAACCTGGTAGTACCATCCTCAGTCAAAATGCGCAATCGCAAATGCCTCAAACCACACAAGGCTGATTTAACACATTACTATGTTGGAAAGTGTGTCAGGACACAGTACATAATGCAATGAAAGCACAGACTGCATTTTGTAGGAACCGTTGCATCTATATTTCTTTAATTTTCTTCTGGTTCAATAAAGCATCCACTCATCCATCCATATCCATCCATCCATCTCCATACATTCATATCCATCCATCCATCTCCATCCATTCATATCCATCCATCCATATCAATACATCCCTCATTATATCCATATCCATCCATCCATCCATATCCACCCATTCATATCCATCCATCCACCCATATCCATCCATCCACCCATCTCCATGCATCCATATCCACCCATCCATATCCATCCATCCATATCCATCCATTCATATCCATCCATCCATCCATCCATCCATCCACCCATCTCCATCCATCAATATCCACCCATCCATATCCATCCATCCATATCCATCCATTCATATCATTCATCCATATCCATCCATCCATCCACCCATCTCCATCCATCCATATCCACCCATTCATATCATCCATCCATATCCATCCATACATCCATCCATATCTACCCATTCATATCCATCAATTCATATCCATCCATCCATATCTATCTATCCATCCATATCCATCCATATCTACCCATCCATCCATATATATCTATCCATATCTATCCATCCATATTTATCCATCCATCCATCCATTCATATCCATCCATTCATATCCATCCATCCATCCATATCCATCCATATCTACCCATCCATTCATCCATATCCATCCATATCCATCCATATCTATTCATCCATATTTATCCATCCATATCTATCCATCCATATCCATCCATATCTATCCATCCATCCATCCATCCATATCCATCCATTCATATCCATCCATCCATCCATATCCATCCATATCTACCCATCCATTCATCCATATCCATCCATATCCATCCATATCTATTCATCCATATTTATCTATCCATATCTATCCATCCATATCCATCCATATCTATCCATCCATCCATCCATCCATATCTATCCATCCATCCATATCCATCCATATCTGTCTGTCTGTCTGTCTGTCTGTCTTTCTTTTAGGTTCAGAGCGTTAGTGTGCTTGTCCCTGGCATTTTATGACAGAGCAGTTTACTAGAAATCTTGCAGAGCCAGATCTAACAAACATTTTTGACATTTTTAGCCCTACATTCACTTTAACATGAAAACTGCCATAAGAAAGTGTAAACAGCCTCAGGACTGATGTTTTAAGAGTCTTTTGGCCCTGTAAAACATGTTAGGTATGTACAACTGGAAGTGTGCTTAAACTACACTGGCCTTGTGTTGCTATTTGTCATCAAGGTGTCTTTTCAGTGGAAGATGGTCAATGCCATAGAGGAAAAACACAATTGCAGTTTAAAGGTAACTCAATTCAGCAGGTAAAATGTGAATAAGATAAAAGCTTCTATCAACATAGCTGCAGATGATTTATATCTGGTTTTGGGAGGCCAATGACATGCAAAATTGGCCACGTCAAACGGCATAGACTTAGTTAAGCAATGCAAATGTGTGTTTTGCTCAGGTTGAACATTGTTCTAGTCTGCTAGCTCACCAATAGAGAGCTTAAACTCAAATCTCAGCAGTGCTACCAGTCTGTCCGGGTGTCCAACAGACCCACTTGGGCATGTCTGAGCAAGGGAAGGTTGTATGTGCTTTTTGTCCCCTCTTTCCCCATCGAGCCTGCATGGGTAATTTAAACTTTGTGATGCAAACATGGCAACAGGTTTGGGTAAAAGACAACGTTAATACAGACATTCTTTTACAAAATGCACTGTCTGCTCCATACATTATAGTACCAATGTCGTTTACAAAACTCTTTTTCTCAGCCCACATCGCAGGAGGTGTGGAGGAAATTTAAGCTCAGAACTGAATAAAACAATTAGAGGTCGAGGAACTGGCACAGGCAAGTGCATGCTGCAATTAAGGAAACAATAGACCAGCTAGCAGCTGGATTCCACAATAAAGCTGTGCACAGAGGACTGTTACATCTGTGTTAAATTCCTTTACAGTGGTCGAATTTTGAACAACACAATGCACAACATTAAATGACACATCCCATGAATTAAAGAAAGTTATCATTCCCAACCCTTGTCCACTATGGTGATCAAACCTGGGATTTGCTTCATGCTGATCAAGGTCGCAGTTGCTCTAAAGCCTACCCAAAAGACATGGGAGATGTTAGAAAACTTCAGGAAGAAGAGGACCACAATCAGACCTGTTACCATCATGGGTCAGAACATAGAACTGGTGGACAATTACAAGTATCTGGGTGTTTGGCTTGACAACAGACTGGACTGGAGGGCAAACACAGAGGCTGTGTACAGGACGAGACTCTAGACTCTACTTTCTGAGAAAGCTCAGGTCCTTTAATGTGTGCAACAAGATGTTGGCCATCTTTTACCAGTCGATTGTTGTGAAGCACTTTAAAGTTCGACAATTACTGACTGTAGTCCATCTATTTCTCTACATACCTTTTTAGCCTGCTTTCACCCTGTTCTTCAATGGTCAAGATCCCCACAGGACCACCAAAGAGCAGGTATTATTTGGGTGGTGGATCATTCTGAGCACTGCAGTGACACTGACATGGTGGTGGTGTGTTAGTGTGTGTTGTGCTGGTATGAGTGGATCAGACACAGCAGCACTGCTGGAGTTTTGAAATACCGTGTTTACTCACTGCCCACTCTATTAGACACTCCTACCTAGTTGGTTCACCTTGTAGATGTAAAGTGAGAGACCTTCATCAGTGGTCACAGGACGCTGCCCATGGGGCGCTGTTGGCTGGATATATTTTTGGTTGGTGGACTATTGTCAGTCCAGCAGTGACAGTGAGGTGTTTAAAAACTTCATCAGCATTGCTGTGTCTTATTCACTCATACCAGCACAACACACACTAACACACCACCACCATGTCAGTGTCACTACAGTGCTGAGAATGATCCACCACCTAAATAATACCTGCTCTGTAGTGGTCATGTGGGGGTCCTGACCATTAAAGAACAGCATGAAAGGGGGCTAACAAAGCATGCAGAGAAACAGATAGACTACAGTCAGTAATTGTAGAACTACAAAGTGCTTCTATATGGTAAGTGGAGCTGATAACATGGACAGTGAGTGTAGAAACAAGGAGGTGGTTTTAATGTTATATATATATTTATGGAAACTCACTTACTGACTTACAATTTGGAGTAGCCAATCGACTTACTGTCAGCTTGGTAGAAGGAGGAAGGAAAACTTTGTTACCCAGACTAAAACCTATGCCAAGCTTCTGACAGAGGGGAGGTCAAGAAGCCCAGAACCCTGGAACTGTGACGCACCCACACAACCTGCTGTGACACTCCAATAATAATAATAATAATAATAATCACTGAAATGTCAGATGTCTACAAGTATGAACTGTCTATGTGTCATGTTTGAGCAAACTTTGCAACCAATTACAGATTCAAAAAGTGATGAAAGATCAATTTTGGCCTCTATATAAAAATCCAGCAATGGGAGCAGAGATGAAGGGCACTTTTGAGGTCTTACCACAGATAAAATTTTAGCTTTCTGGCAGGCCTTCATATAAGCAGGATTTATTGAGCAGATTGCCAGTCCTTGCTGCTAAAATGAATTGTCGTAATATGATGCTAGCACTACCAAATTTTACTGTAGTGTTTATTGTGAGCCAAAAATTGAGGTCTGATAACAAAAAGACAGTTCAGTCAGTGCAGATCTATCATTCTTGGAGTTTTTGTTTTTTTTTACTTCTGTTTTAATTAAGAAACCCCACAAAAAATATCATTATTATTGTATGTTAAATAGATTATTATTTTTGTATTCACTGTTTTGCAGTGACCTTACTTAAATGAACCTGCATAAGAGAGAGAAGAAACACTTGTTTATGTACCATGTTTATATAGTGTTTATGTTAGTTCACTATGTTCATATATAAAAACACAAGGATTTGTGGGCGGCATGTACTTGAAAGGCTTAGTACATCAAGCTCTTAGTCTTCCTGAGATCAAACCTCTCATAAATTCAATAGAATCTTGAGATGAAGTATGTTACAAATTTGGGTGAATCGCTGAATATTAACAGACATTTACAGCCACCCTAAAGCCCCCCACCCCACTCCTAATGAGCTGGAGGATGGTGCCCTGTGGGATCTTCTCCCAGACCTGGATCAGGGCATCAGTGAGCTCCTGAACAGTCTGTGTTACTTGACGGGTCGGATGCAATGAGACATAACGTCCCATCACTTGGATTCAAATCTGGACAATGTGAGGGCCAATCAATGACCAGTGTATGGTCTAACAATGTCTCTGAGGAATCCATCCAAGTATCTAACAGCAGTCAGGATAATGTTGATTATCAAATGGAAATTTGTGCAATCCTCCAAGGATACGCCTCCATAGACCATCAATGACCCACCACCAAACGGTCATGCTAGACGATGTTGCAAGCAGCATAATATTTACCACAGCATCTCTAGACTCTTTCACATCTGTCACATGGGCTCAGTGTGAACCCACTTTCATATGAGCAGACAACAAACTCTTTTTTTTTATCCTTCCTGACTGGTTTTTCTCTAGTTTTGCTAGTGTCCATGTCACTAATGGAGCATACGGTGGTACCTGAAGTGCATTCAGGTTGCACACCTAGTCCAGCTCCTCCAGGATGATACATCTATACATAGTTGCAAGACAGTTTACTAAGTCTCTTAGCACTTTCTCAAGAGCAGGGTTGATATACCAGGACATAGGCCATCAAAAAGAGCAAACACAAAAAAAAAAGAGCTGAACAGTGCTGTAGAAGGGCATCAACCCAGCAGCGGGACTCGAGTTGCATGATGTTGGACTGTGAGCACAGGTCCCACTAGATGTCAGACCCTCATGCCACCCTCATGAATGCAGTTTGATTAGAAACATGCAAACCAGTAGCCTGCTGGAGGTCATATTGTAGAGCCTCCTTGCACAAAGTAGCAGATACCAGTCCTGCTGCTGGGTTGATGCCCTTCTATGGCGCTGTCTAGCTCTTTTTGTGTAACAGCCCATACCACAGTCCTGGTACCAAACAGTAAACTGATGACAATATGTATAGTTATACTATCCTGGAAGAGCTGGACCACCTGTGAAACCTAAATGCACTGCAGGTACCTCCTCATGCTACCAGTAGTGACAAGAACAAACTAGAGAAAATAAGTCAGGAAAGATAAAAAGAGAGTAATTGTCTGTTTCAAAAACCTTTTTTGGAGTTGTCTTGCTGTTGCTTCTCCAGTGCATCACTCTTGCTTTCTAACTGGACAGATTGATGTCCCTGAAATGTAACTGACTTAGTGTTATACTGTGATGATTAAGTGTTCCCTTCATTTTTTTAGCAGTGTAAGTCTCTTTGAATAAAAGTGTCTGCTAAATGTCATAGATGTAATTAAAGAGATAGACAGAGAGAGAGCGAGAGAGAGAGTTTGGCAAAAAAGGTACACCAATCAGGCAAAACATTATGACCACCTACTTGTTTATACACGCACTGTCCATTTTATCAGCTCCACTTACCATATAGAAGCATTTTGTTTTTCTACAATTACTGACTGTAGTCCATCTGTTTCTCTACATATCTTTTTAACCTGTTTTCACCCTGTTCTTCAATGGTCAGGACCCCCACAGGACCACCACAGAGCATTATTTGGGTGGTGGATCATTCTCAACACTGCAGTGACAATGACATGGTGGTGGTGTGTTAGTGTGTGTTGTGCTAGTATGAGTGGATCAGACACAGCAGCACTGCTAGAGTTTTTAAACACTGTGTCCACTCACTGTCCACTCTATTAGACACTCCTACCTTGTTGGTCCACCTTGTAGATGTAAAGTCAGAGACGATCACTCATCTATTGCTGCTGTTTGAGTTGGTCATCTTCTAGACCTTCATTAGTGGTCACAGGACGCTGCCCACGGGGCGCTGTTGGCTGGATATTTTTGGTTGGTGGACTATTCTCAGTCCAGCAGTGACAGTGAGGTGTTTCAAAACTCCATCATCACTGATGTGTCTTATCCACTCATACCAGCACAACACACACTAACACACCACCACCATGTCAGTGTCACTGCAGTGCTGAGAATGACCCACCACCTAAATAATGTCTACTCTGTAGTGGTCCTGTGGGGGTCCTGACTATTGAAGAACAGGGTGAAAACAGGCTAAAAACGTATGTAGTTCTACAATTACTGACTGTAGTCCATCTGTTTCTCCACAAAGTGCTTCTATATGGTAAGTTGAGCTGATAAAATGGACAGTGAGTGTAGAAACAAGGAGGGGGTTTTAATGTTATGGTTGATAACATTTAAATTGTGCAGTTTGAGACATCTATACAATTTGGGGGGTTGGTTATGATTATGAACACTTATAATGATCAAAAAAGCACCAAGACAATGACAACATTCAGAATTTACCTATGCATGTAGGTGGGTCAGGCTGCCAGAAGTAGCGGTTGTCGAGTTGAACACAGGTAATTTCAGACACCCCTTGAACTTGATAGCCGGGGTCACATTGAAAGGAAATGGTATCGCCTGGCTCTCTGCTGTCCCCATATCGGGTGCCGTTTTGTGGGATGCCTGGGTCGTTGCAAGTCGAAGCCGTGGTAGCTGGATTAATGAGGATAAAACTTGAATCATCTTAAGATCAAAAATAAGTCAATAGAGAGAATTCAAGAGGCCTGCTCTTATATTTAAATATACCATGCTGTGAGGAAAACATAACAGCGTCCATATTCATCTGGTATTTGCTGCAGATCTACAGTCTTACCTCCTCCCATCCGCCCACCAACTATGTTGTATTTTTTACACTGTTTATTCTAAAGTGTTATGTAAAAACTACAAAGTGAGCAGAAACATGGGCAGATTATGCAAGGCAATAAAAGAGAATGAGTGCATGAGTGACTCACTGGAAAACTGAATGGAAAAGCCAGATTTGCTGATGAAGTAGTCGCTGTCGAAGTGAAGCGTGAGGATGTTAAAGGTGCTGTGAGTGTCCTCGGGTAGGAGTGAGCCGCTCCACTCCTTCAGAAGAATGCCGTTCTCGGCTGGGCCATCCCACACCTTCAGGATGTCGTGGTCCACCTCTGTGTCGAAGACGATGAAGTGAAGGCTAGGAAAAAAAATGTAATTTAAGCATACATACAGTCAGATACACTCTGAACACACATTAACCTGCAGCTGTACTGAACTGTACAAAATCCACCAGCATCATTGGTGTATTTGACCTGCTGCTGTCTACACAACATTGCACTGCATTACACACTCTACGGCATCACTGGTGCATTTGACCTGCAGGTATTCACAAAACATTGCACTGCATTGCACAAACACCACTACATCATTGGTGCATCCACAAATTATTGCACGGCATAGCATAAACCCCACTGCATCACTGGTGCATTTGACCTTCTGCTATCTACGAAGCATTGCACTGAACTGCACAAAACCCCATTGCATTTGTCTTGCTGTTGTCCACAGATTATTGCACTGCATTGCACAAACTCTACTGCATCACTGGTGCATCTGACCTGCTGCTCCCAAGGATTATTGAACTGCATTGTACAAACCCCACTGCATCACTGGTGCATCCACAGATTATTGGACTGCATTGCACAAACCGCACTGCATCACTGGTGCATCTGACCTGCTGCTCTCCAAAGATTATTGAACTGCATTGTACAAACCCCACTGCATCACTGGTGCATCCACAGATTATTGGACTGCATTGCACAAACCACACTGCATCAGTGGTGCTTTTGACCTGCAGCTATACACAAAACATTGTACTGCATTGTACAAACTCTATTGCATCATTGGTGCATTTGACCTGCAGCTGTACACAGATTATTGCACTGCACTGAACAACACCACTGCATCATTGGTGCATTTGACCTGCAGCTGTACACAGATTATTGCACTGCACTGAACAACACCACTGCATCACCGATGCATTTGACCTGCAGCTGTACACAGATTATTGCACTGCACTGAACAACACCACTGCATCACTGGTGCATTTGACCTGCAGCTATACACAAAACATTGCACTGCATTGCACAAACTCTATTGCATCATTAGTGCTTTTGACCTGCAGCTGCACACAGATTATTGCACTGCACTGAACAACACCACTGCATCATTGGTGCTTTTGACCTGTTGCTGTCCACAGATCACTGAACTGCATTGCACAAACTCTGCTGCATCACTGATGCATTTGACCTGCTGCCGTCCACAGATCACTACACTGCATTGCAAAAACCCCACTGCATCACTGGTGTTTTTGACTTTCTGCTGTCCACAAAACATTGCACTGCATTGCACAAACTCCACTGCATCACTGGTGCATCAGACTTGCTGCTCTTCACAGATTATTGCACTGCATTGCACAAACTCTACTACATAACTGTAGTTAGCCTCCTTTCTGTTGACCTGCTGTTGTCCACAGATAATTGCACTGCATTGCATATAATCTTACTGCATGAGTGATGCAACTGACCTGCTGCTCTTTACAAATCACTGGACGGCACTGCACAAACTGTACTGCATCACTGGTGCATCTGACCTGCTGCTGTCCACAAAACATTGCAGTGCATTGCATAAAGCCCCTGCATCATTGGTGCATCTACAGATTATTGCACGGCATAGCACAAACTCCACTGCATCATTGGTGCATTCGACCTGCAGCTGTACACAGATTATTGCACTGCACTGCACTGAACAACAACACTGCATTATTGGTGTATTTGACCTGCAGCTGTACACAGATTATTGCACTGCACTGAACAACACCACTGCATCATTGGTGTTTTTGACCTGCTGCTGTCCACAGATCACTGCACTGCATTGCACAAACTTCACTGCATCACTGGTGCATCAGACTTGCTGCTCTTCAAAGATTATTGCACTGCTGGACTGTATTTAATTACAACTGCAATTTACTTTTACAACAACAGCAATAATAACTAGTGCAACATATATGCTTTTCTATAATACTAGCTAATGAAAAATTCAGAACAGTGGAAGTGCTTTTTATGAGATTTTATTGTAGCAGAGTTCCTATACAAGGTCCTAAGTTAACCCCACTGGGATACATTAAACTAAGTTGATTCTAATGTGTTTGGGCACTGGTTAACTCAAACTGTACACAAAGTAATCCTCACTCCTTCTTTTTCTTTACTGGCTTGCATATATCAAAGGTCCCTCGGCTATCCAATTACATTTGGCACTCTGCTGTGCGAATTGTAGCTTTAATTATATAGACTGAACCAAGCTGTGGTTGTTTCTCACATCAACTACTGTAATGTTGGTGGACTGAAAACACTGAGACAAACCATTTATCACATTTATCAGTTCATTTAACCATTAATCAGTCTAAACAGAAGAGCTGACTGGTCTTTTGGAACTAGTGAATGTAATCTACCATCTATCTATCTATCCATATATACAGTGTATCACGAAAGTGAGTACACCCCTCACATTTCTGCAAATATTTCATTATATCTTTTCATGGAACAACACTATAGACATGAAACTTGGATATAACTTAGAGTAGTCAGTGTACATCTTGTATAGCAGTGTAGATTTACTGTCTTCTGAAAATAACTCAACACACAGCCATTAATGTCTAAATAGCTGGCAACATAAGTGAGTACACCCCACAGTGAACATGTCCAAATTGTGCCCAAATGTGTCGTTGTCCCTCCCTGGTGTCATGTGTCAAGGTCCCAGGTGTAAATGGGGAGCAGGGCTGTTAAATTTGGTGTTTTGGGTACAATTCTCTCATACTGGCCACTGGATATTCAACATGGCACCTCATGGCAAAGAACTCTCTGAGGATGTGAGAAATAGAATTGTTGCTCTCCACAAACATGGCCTGGGCTATAAGAATATTGCTAACACCCTGAAACTGAGCTACAGCATGGTGGCCAAGATCATACAGCGGTTTTCCAGGACAGGTTCCACTCGGAACAGGCTTCGCCAGGGTCGACCAAAGAAGTTGAGTCCACGTGTTCGGCGTCATATCCAGAGGTTGGCTTTAAAAAATAGACACATGAGTGCTGCCAGCATTGCTGCAGAGGTTGAAGACGTGGGAGGTCAGCCTGTCAGTGCTCAGACCATACACCGCACACTGCATCAACTCGGTCTGCATGGTCGTCATCCCAGAAGGAAGCTGACGCACAAGAAAGCCAGCAAACAGTTTGCTGAAGACAAGCAGTCCAAGAACATGGATTACTGGAATGCCCTGTGGTCTGACGAGACCAAGATAAACTTGTTTTACTCAGATGGTGTCCAGCATGTGTGGCGGCGCCCTGGTGAGAAGTACCGAGACGACTGTATCTTGCCTACAGTCAAGCATGGTGGTGGTAGCATCATGGTCTTGGGCTGCATGAGTGTTGCTGGCACTGGGGAGCTGCAGTTCGTTGAGGGAAACATGAATTCCAACATGTACTGTGACATTCTGAAACAGAGCATGATCCCCTCCCTTCGAAAACTGGGCCTCATGGCAGTTTTCCAACAGGATAATGACCCCAAACACAACCTCCAAGATGACAACTGCCTTGCTGAGGAAGCTGAAGGTAAAGGTGATGGACTAAACCCAATTGAGCACCTGTGGCGCATCCTCAAGTGGAAGGTGGAGGAGTTCAAGGTGTCTAACATCCACCAGCTCCGTGATGTCATCATGGAGGAGTGGAAGAGGATTCCAGTAGCAACCTGTGCAGCTCTGGTGAATTCCATGCCCAGGAGGGTTAAGGCAGTGATAATAATGGTGGTCACACAAAATATTGACACTTTAGGCACAATTTGGACATGTTCACTGTGGGGTGTACTCACTTATGTTGCCAGCCATTTAGACATTAATGGCTGTGTGTTGAGTTATTTTCAGAAGACAGTAAATCTACACTGCTATACAAGCTGTACACTGACTACTCTAAGTTATATCCAAGGTTCATGTCTATAGTGTTGTCCCATGAAAAGATATAATAAAATATTTGCAGAAATGTGAGGGGTGTACTCACTTTTGTGATACACTGTATATATATATATATATATATATATACCGATCAGCCATAACATTAAAACCACCTCCTTGTTTCTACACTCACTGTCCATTTTATCAGCTCCACTTACCATATTAAAGCACTTTGAAGTTCTACAATTACTGACTGTGGTCCATCTGTTTATCTACACATCTTTTTAGCCTGTTTTCACCCTGTTCTTTAATGGTCAGGACCCCTACAGGACCACCACAGAGCAGGTATTATTTCGGTGTTGGATCATTCTCAGCACTGCAGTGACACTGTCATGGTGGTGTGTTAGTGTGTGTTGTGCTGGTATGAGTGGATCAGACACAGCAGCGCTGCTGGAGTTTTTAAATACCGTGTCCACTCACTGTCCACTCTATTAGACACTCCTACCTAGTTGGTTGTAGATGTAAAGTCAAAGACGATCACTCATCTATTGCTGCTGTTTGAGTTGGTCATTTTCTAGAGCTTCATCAGTGGTCACAGGACGATGCCCATGGGGTGCTGTTGGCTGGATTTATTTTTGGTTGGTGGACTATTCTCAGTCCAGCAGTGACAGTGGGGTGTTGAAAAACACAGCATTGCTGTGTCTGAGCCACTCATACCAGCACAACACACACTAACACACAACCATGTAACTGCAGTGCTGAGAATGATCCACCACCTAAATAATACCTGCTCTGTGGTGGTCCGGTGGGGGTCCTGACCATTAAAGAACAGCATTAAAGGGGGCTAACAAAGCATGCAGAGAAATAGATGGACTACAGTCAGTAATTGTAGAACTACAAAGTACTTCTATATGGTAAGTGGAGCTGATAAAATGGACAGTGAGTGTAGAAACAAGGAGGTGGTTTTAATGTAATGGCTGATCGATGTATACATACATATTTAAACATTATTTACATTATTTATAAAAGATCTACATTTATCAAAATACTCATTAAATATCAGAGAACAAACACACATTTGCACCCTCACATCTAGGCGGACTTTAGTATCTCTAATCAACCTGACTGCGTTTCTTGGACTGTGGGAGGAAACCAGAACACCCAGAGAAAATCCACACAGACACGGGGAGAACATGCTCCACAAAAAAAGGACTTGGGTCGCTCCATGTGGAAATCAAACCCAGGACCTTCTTGCTGTAATGCGACAGTGCTACCCACCAAGCCACCATGCTGCCCTTGTTTCATATCAGTCGCATCAAATATTTTATAACTTAGATTTTACTTAGGCAATGTTAGCACATAGCTGACAGACTTGGTAATTAAGTTAATTAGGGTAATTAATTCTTAAGACACGTAGAAAATAACAGGAGTTTCTGGGGACTTTCCCATAGTCTAATAAAGACTCTAATGTCGAATGTAATTGGCTCATAATTGTAAAGCTTAATATGTGATGTCTAGGAAGGTGATTTTGCAGAAACTATTTCAAATGGAAGAAAATCTGCACAGTTATCAGAGTCAAAGAGAATTAGACTATTTACATTTTTGGCTATAACTGTAAAGTAAATTATAAGTGGTTTTGAGTAAGTAATGATGGCATTCACAGCATATTTCCTAACCAGTTTACCAGCATAAAATTGCCCAATGGTAATGGTAAAGTATATTCAAATGTCAGGTATATTCAAAAGTATGTTTAAAAAGTGAAGTATGTTCAAAATGATTTTTCTGATTATCCTTCTCTAGTAACCATGTAAAACATTAGAAAAGATTGCCTCAAAATTGTGGCCATTATGTTTTTTTTTTTT
Organism: Trichomycterus rosablanca; assembly: GCF_030014385.1. Taxonomy (NCBI): domain Eukaryota; kingdom Metazoa; phylum Chordata; class Actinopteri; order Siluriformes; family Trichomycteridae; genus Trichomycterus; species Trichomycterus rosablanca. The sequence goes on from NC_085992.1 coordinate 29,831,592, forward strand.
TACTTAAATTAATTTACTTAAATTAATTCTCTTTTCATCAGAAGTACCTGTCTCTGTAAACATGCTACTCTTGCAATGTAATGACTAATTTAATCTAACAACCACTTGTTATAATTAGAATCCGGCATTCGAGAGGTTTTAACCATTTAAAACTGGTACAATGTTAAACTTAAATAAGTTGAAAGACATTCAGCAGTTTTGTGAAATCACCGGGTTGCTGCAATTGCTTCTTAAATCGATGTTCAGCCCCGTTTTCAAAAGTCATATTGGCTTATCTCTGCTTGTGTTCAGCTGTGTTTTGTGTTGTTTTCTTGCCTCTTATGATAATGGGTTTGAAAGAACAGAAGTCATTTAGCAATAAGCCTGGTGGCTGGGTGGCAACGAAAATAGCATGCCACCTTTTAACGTTTGTGGGAATTAGCATAACACATCAAGTTGTGGTTATTAGGTTGAAATTTTTACCTGATGGTTTTTCCAATGTCTTCCTCAATGGACCAAGTGCAGTGGAGGTTGTTGTCATATGGCGCGGGGTAGCCTGGGGACAGGATTCGACCAGATGTGGCACCGCTGATGTGGCCTCCACACTCAGCTAAAACAGAGAGATACAAAAGAATATTCTGAGTTATACATACTGTGTTTTTATTACATTTTTTGATTGTTTTGTTACAACAGTTGTACTAAAACAACTAGACTGCTTTAACAAAGGGTTAGGGTTAAAAAAAACTTAGTTCCTCAGTTTTCAGTTAACTACAGTTCCGCAGCCTTGGACAGGCCTCTTCTAGTAATTCAGTCAATGAACTAGTAGACAGTAGACTAAATTGCAGAGGACATTGGCTGCAACTGAAGGTGATCAGCAAAGGGCCTTTATTAAAGAAGAAGACCTTAATAAATAAAAGCAGCAGAATAAAGTGGCCAAATGAGACAAATGCCCCATGGTTAAATAAGACAACATAGACCTTACTGGATTTAATTTTATATACTGTAGTATGTGTGGTTTAAATGTAGCTTAGTCTATCAGCCAAGTAACATCTTTTTCAATGTTAAATGTTGAGGTGGCTGATCTGCATTGTTCAGAAAATGGATGTTGTGCAGAACAGACAGAGCTTTCAATTTTGCCAGAAAGCTTAAACTGGAAAGACAATCTGTCTTTTAGAAAGACAGTGATGTATAAAGGTACAAGTATCTTAAAAGAAATGTATTTGAATACAATGGTGTATAAAGTATAAAAGTACAAGTATCTTAAAAAATGTACTTGAATACAGTGGTGTATAAAGTATAAAAGTATCTTGAAGTATCTGATGTTTAATGTACTTAAGTATCAAAAGTAATTTTCTGAGATTAAATGTACTTAAGTATTGGAAGTAGAAGTGAAAGTAAATGCTGTTAATGAAAATGCATGCAATCAGAATTTTGAAAAATATGAAGATTGTTCTTTCAAGCATGTAAAGCACCTTAACAATGGAGCCGACCCTACACCTACAGAAGAACGAGGTCCTCACAACATAAGAATTTCTAGAACAAAATACATTTCCCTTCTTTCCTCTGAACATCACAATCACCTGTTTTCAACAGCTTAAAAGAATAATAATCAGAATTCTTCAAAATTCTGTCCGCTTGCATTTTTATTAAAAGCATTTGCTTGCACTTCTACTTTCAATACTTAAGTACGATTAATATCAGAAAAGTTGTAATACTTAAGTACATTAAACATCAGATACTTTAAGACTTTTAATCAAGTAATATTCTAAGAGGTGACTTCAATTTCTATCAAAGTAAATTTCTGGTAAGATATTTGTACTTTTATACTTTATATACCACTGCACTTTTGACACTTGATCAGACAACACGTGCCAGCCTTCGCTCCCCACGAGCGTCAATGAGCCATGGCCGCCCATGACCCTGTCACCAGTTTACCACTGTTCCTTCCTTGGACCACTTTTGATAGATACTGACCACTGCAGACCGGGAACACCCCACAAGAGCAGCAGTTTTGGAGATGCTCTGACCCAGTCGTCGAGCCATCACAATTTGGCCCTTGTCAAACTCGCTCAATTCCTTACGCTTGCTCATTTTTCCTGCTTCTAACACATCAGCTTTGAGGATAAAATGTTCACTTGCTGCCTAATATATCCCACCTACTAACAGGTGCCGTGATGAAGAGATAATCAGTGTTATTTACTTCACCTGTCAGTGGTCATTATGTTATGCCTGGTCAGTGTATAATTATATATTATGTTGGCTTTCACTTTTCATTTATGTCCATATAAGAAGTATAATAAGTTTTTTTATTTCTATGCAGCTCTTCGATTTTATTGCACACTGGAAATTGTCCCAAATGCTGTAACACAAAAAAAAATGAAAGAGTATTAAAACCAAGTCCCCATGACCACATTGCTCTGTGCCACCCACTCAGCAAACAAATGACTTTAATATTAAAAACAAGCATCTAATTAAAAATGTGTTTATATTTACAAAATATAATTAAGTTGGTCAATAAAAACATCAAATCATTTATTTTTTTTGTTATTTTGTCAGTTGAATTAGGTGTAAAATTACAAATATATATATATACATTTACTCTTTGGTCTTTGCTGTTAGTGACATTTCCTGACTAATGATTAATTCAACTAGCTAAATAGCACGTAATACTTTTTATTATTAAGCCTAGTTAATTATGTTACAGACCAAAAAATGAAACTAGGAAAAGCACTTAGAAGCAGTAATTTGCCCGTTAGGGTTTGCTTTTAAATTTATGACTTGTCCACCCCTGCAAATTACACATGCACCTCACAATCCACACCCCATATTTCACCAACTGACCTACAAATCTTCTGACAGCTTCACTCCCTCCTGATTGTACAATCTGCTCATCTACTTGCAATTTATTTGTAGTTAAATTAGAGCAGTTTTACTTCCTCTCATATATATGAAGTCATGAGAAAAGCTCTGACTGCATCCTCTTGCTCCATGTGACTGCTACACGTATACATGACACATCATATCGCCATTATGGGTGTTTTCTGTTTTGTTACCTCTACTTCGTACTTAGAATAGAAAAAATTCTATTTTTTTTTTTTAAAGATTATTCTTTAACCATGAAAACTGCAATTGAGCTCTGTCCAGTATTATTTTCAGTTAATCGACTGAGTAAAAAAAGGGGGCGGCACGGTGGCTTAGTGGGTAGCACTGTCGCCTCACAACAAGAAGGTCCTGGGTTCGATCCCCAGGTGGGGTGGTCCGGGTCCTTTCTGTGTGGAGTTTGCATGTTCTCCCCGTGTCCGCGTGGGTTTCCTCTGGGTTCTCCGGTTTCCTCCCACAGTCCAAAAAAAAAAAAAAACATGCCACCAGGCTAATTGGAAACACTGAATTGTCCTATAGATACCTAGCCGCTAGATGCAAAAACCAGTGCATTGTAGTGCCTGTCCCAAGCCCGGATAAAATAGGGAGGGTTGTGTCAGGAAGGGCATCTGGTGTAAAAATTTTGCCAAATCGATGCGCGGATCGTGATCCGCCGAGAGCCGACGCCGCAACCAAACGAGACAAAAGGCCAAGGAAAAGAAGAAGAAGAAGACTGAGTAAAAAAAGATTAGTTTGAACATTTTTGCAAACAGAGCAATTCAATGTGCATAAAAGTGCTAAAATTGTTACATAAAATTTAATTAGATAAATGTTTGCTGCTCAATCACTAACCCTCGATTGAACATTAACCATGTGGTATAAATGATGTTCTCAGATGAAATCTGATGTTTAATCACTCAATCAATCAATACATTACTCTCAAGCCAATTTTGAAGAAATGATCTGTAAGATAAATCTACAACTATGTAACAGTTGTATGTGAAAAGTTTACAACTGGTATGGCATTTCTTGGACAGCAGACTTCACATAACAGCTAAAACAGTTACCATGACATTTGTTATTTGCCTTTGTTATTTGGAGCTTTTTTCTCCCAGTGTAAAACAAAATACCTTGTGTTTTTTTTTTATGGGATGCTGTATTTGTTTCTAAAATAAAAAACTATTTATTGCTTCTAATATATCAGTACAGAAAAATATCATGTGAGACAGCACACACAACACAATCACTGCAAGACTAAATACAGCGTGTAGTGAGTCCACTATCAATGTTTCTATTATAAGTACTTCAGGCATTATGGTAGTATGAAATTTGAAATGCAGCAGGGTGACCATATGTTAGTTTTTTTAAAAAGGACACTTGTGGTAAGATGGCAGCATGGGGAAAACAGGCATCTGGACTGAAGTGGGTGTGGTGGGGGTGTTGTATTGGGGTAAGGGTTTGACCAATGCATCAATAATGCAACTATGTTGTTGAACTTTAATAATAAACAGCTACTCTCTAACAAGACAACTAAGAAATGTCTTTACAGTCAGATAAGCTAAGTCCTTTCCATTTAGCGTTTGGCCCTAAACAATAAAAATAAATACAAATAAAATAGTTACAGCTATTTCGACAGAATGTGGCATGCAGTCCATTGATCTGTAGCTGTTGTGATGCTTCGTGGTGTGAAATGCAAAAACTCCCTCTGCAACAGTAACAGTATCCTCTGTTTTACTCAAAAATAGTTAATTTACCTGACAAACTCTCTCCTTTAGCTGTTTAAATTTTTTTTTTTTTATTCATCTGTGAATGTTTATTTGCACTTGAGCATTTTTAAGAGGAGTGCGAGAAAGCGGGACCTTAAGAGAAAGGTGAAATCAGTGCAAAAACACACAAAGAATAGTGTGTGCAGACTTTAAAAGCCGAATCCCAAAAATTCTTCAGGCCCAAAATAGAGGACATGTCCGGGGAAAAAAGAACGTATAAGATGCAGCCCACATGAATGTAAGCACACATTCTCATGTAACATTTATTATTATATTGTTTTTAGGTAAGTGTATTATATCAGGATTAAATCTTCCCTGTCCTGGTTTATGATGGACGATACTCACAAATCAAAGCATCCAGCTAACAACTTGAGGATTAAACTCTCACACTTGACAGCGGACAGTAATTTGCCGGAGTCGATGTAAAATAATTGCTGCCATGTAAACGTAGAATAGAAATAAAATTTGATTTGCAGAAGCAAGACACTCACTTGTAAATGTCTATCAAATGCTGCTATGATAGATTATTTAATAATGTTGGTTGTTCCAGAGTCATAAAGGTGAACAACTTACTTATGTTTGTATAATATGAAGTCTAGCATCTTACTTTTCTCATGTTTCTACTGAGAAAATCAGTTTCTATTTTAATTCTGTTAAGCCCCATTTCACATCTCAAACGTTTCATTTATTCAAAATTGTGCAGACATCGTTACCTGTACAGGCAAAAATCCAACATTCTCTGCTAGTGGGCGCTCAAAAAGTGGTTTAGGGTAAAAAGTTAAATTTGGAGCGCAGAGGCAGGGCATATTTTAACTACAAAATCTAAATCATCGCATGATTGCGTATGTTTTGGGGAAGGAGGTGGGTGGCAGAAAGCCCGGAAGAGATTAGTGTTCTGTATGTATGTGTTACTGCATTGCACTTTAGTGATTCTGGGGACACCGGACCCACCACGACCCCGACCCCAATAAAACAGTAGTTAAAAATAATGTTATTAGCTTATATGTGCAAATGCCTAGTATGTATTATTAGTTGTTGGATTGAGCCCCGGTAGTCACCGTTTAAGTAAATTTTTTGTAATTATTTAGTTAAATAGACAAAACATTAATGTTAATAATGATAAAAAGCTCTATTGTTTTAGAGATACACCGAGCAGGCTGAAGGAAGGAAGGAAGGAAGGAAGGTAGGAAGGAAGGAAGGAAGGAAGGGAGGGAGGGAGGGAGGGAGGGAGGGAGGGAGGGAGGGAGGAAAGAAAGAAAGAAAGAAAGAAAGAAAGAAAGAAAGAAAGAAAGAAAGAAAGAAAGAAAGAAAGAAAGAAAGAAAGAAACAGCTTTACCATGCTGACTAATTCAAACTAATGAACACAATGACCGCTCCAGGCAATGCCATCCATTTTACCCGCCAAGCACCTGCAGTATATCTCATTCAAGCCATTTTAATTACGGAACTGAGATTAGGGCGATGCGAAACAGAACAGCACCATGTGTCTCTTCTTAGTTGTACACATTGTAGGACTTCTGGGCTGCTTTAAGCTAGCATTAGTGGAGAGACCGCTTTCATACTAATGAAGACAGATCTTTTTGCTGTCATTTCTGGCTATTATTTTGACCCTCAGTTCTCAGCTCTCTTATTGATATGTCTAACAGATTAGGGTTAAAGAGATACTTGTGCTGCCACTACACAACAACTCAGTGTTCAGAATAAAACATGAGGGAGAACTAAAAGTGGAGGATCCATGTGCACTTCCATGGTAGAAAGGGACATTATAGAGTAAACAAAGGCTAAATCTATACATTTAACAAAGACCTAGACCTACCATTAGCTACATCAGCATAGCTACAAGTCAGTCATCATCCTATCATAGCTTGACTTACATATCACACATTTCTATTGGAAAACATAATCAGTATTTAAATAATATGTAACAATATGTAATAAAGAATAGAAAATAATAAAAGAGGATAGAAAGGAAGGAGTGAGGGACGGAGGAAGGAAAGCAGAAAGGAAGAAAGAAAGGATGGTTAGGAGGGAAGGGAGTGAGGAAGTAAGTACGACAAAAAAATGGAAGGATGGATGGAGGAAGGAAGAAAGAATAAAAAAAGGACAGACAGAAGAACAGAGGGAGAGAGGAAAGAAGTAAGGAAGGAAGAGAAAGGGACAAAGAAAGGAAGGACAGATGGAAGAACAGAAGGAGGGATGGAGGGAGAGAGGAAAGAAGTAAGGAAGGAAGAGAAAGGGACAAAGAAAGGAAGGACAGACGGAAGAACAGAAGGAGGGATGGAGGGAGAAAGGAAGGAAGAAAGGATGGAAGAGAAAGGGACAAAGAAAGGAAGGACAGACATAAGAACAGAAGAAAGGATGGAGGGAGAAAGAAAGGAAGGACAAATTGGAAAGAGGGAGGAAGAAAGGAAGGAAGGAAGGAAGGAAGGAAGGTGGATGGATGGAGGGAGGGATGGAGGGAGGGAGGGAGGGAGGATGGAAGGGAGGAAGGAAGGAAGGAAAGATGGAGGGAGGGAGGGAGGGAGGGAGGAAGGAAGGAAGGAAGGAAGGAAGGAAGGAAGGAAGGAAGAAAGGAAGGAAGGAAGAAAGAAAGGAAAGAAGGAAGAAATGAAAGAAGAAATGAAGGAGGGAGTGAGGAGGAAGGAAGGAAGAAAGAGAGGATGGATGGTTGGAGGGAGGAAGGAAGGAAGGAAGGAAGGAAGGAAGGAAGGAAGGAAGGAAAAAAGAAAGGAAAGTAAAGACGGAAGAAATGAAAGAAGAAATGAAGGAGGGAGTGAGGAAGGAGGGAGGGAGTGAGGGAGGAGGGAAGAAGGAGGGAAGAAGAAGGAAGGACGGAAAAAAGGAAAAAAGAAAGAAGGAAAGAAAGAAGGAGGGAAGGACGGAAGGAGGGAATGAAGGAAGGAAGGAATCCTATCAGAATCAGTGCTATGATGCAATGCAGTGGCAACTGCTACAAAGGCAGACCAATAACTGTGCCAGGAAATATTAATTAATATTACTAATCACATTTAGTCAGTATATTTGATTAGCTTATTAAGTATACCTAATATACACTGTTATTAAAAACCTGAAGCATGTTGTATGATATCCGCTTGTCTCATATTAATAAAGCACTCACCGACACAGGTTGGCAATGGTTTGTCCCAAACACGGCGGTCCCCACTCAGACAGGTCAGTGTGCTGCTGCCATGCAGAGTGTATCCAGGATTACAGCTGTACAGAACAAACGTATTGGCAAAATGTCCGTCATCCTGGATCTTGTAGCCATAATTAGGAGTCCCTGGTTCTTCACATTTCACAAGGTCAAAGCCTAGAAAAAAGGACAGGATGCAGAAAGGCCATTAGAATGACAAATAGAGAAAAAAGGAGTCCCTCTGGAACACCCTCTCCCCCTCTCCTAAATCAGCAGGGACTGATTTTTGCTTAATAATGACATTAAGGTTGTTTTATGAATATGGCACCTGCTTACCTCAGATGCCAATGCAGCCCCAGGCGACCCATTTTAAATTAATATTGACACAACATATGCTCGAGCGAAAGATCATCTTTTATCAGTTCGTATGCACAGTAACCGTGCAATTCATAATACCCCCCATGTTCCAACTGCATTTTAAAGCACTATCAAATGTCTTGTAAAACCACACGAGCTGAAACAGAGCATGTGTTCATTTATATTGCTGCTGCTGTGTGCACTCAGACGGCAGGAAAAACAAGAGAAATATTCATTTATAAATGCTTTAATGGCTATTAAAATGGCTAATTAATTACAAATATGAAGTTTTCTTTATGTTTAGTAACTCTAAATAAAATAAACAAACAAATAAAAATAATAATAAAAATAATATTACATAAATAAATATTTTAGTGAGGCTAAGGGTGTCATCGTTACCTCCAAAAGCTCCAAAACTGTAAACTGATCAAATCTGATCTTTCAATAATTAAAGAGTTCCAGAAGCAGCTTTCTACCCTTAACTGAACAAAAGCTAGGTTAATCAGCCCGTCTGTCGTATATGGTAATAAAACATTATGGCAGCATGGGTTGGCATATTATTCCTTTCACTGCATTACAAAGAATAGTTCTTTTTTAGCTATTAGTATGCTACTTGTCATAGCCTGCCTTACAATTTCACAGCTTGGTACACAGGCTTTCAGACACTAGAGCTGGCTAGTTAGCCAGACTGTTAGCTGTCGGTTACTAAATACACACACTTATGGCATACACCGATCAGACATAACATTATGACCACCTTTCTAATACGTATTGTGTTGGTCCCCCTTTTGCTGCCAAAACAGCCCTGCAACTGTGATGCACTGTGTCCTTTCACTGACACCTTTATATCAGAACCAGCATTAACTCCTTCAGCAGTTTGAGCTACAGTACCTTGTCTGTTAGATCAGACCACACGGACCAGCCTTCGCTCCCTACGTGCATCAATGAGTCTTGGCCGTCCATGACCCTGTCGCCGGTTTACCACTGTTCCTTCCTTGGACCACTTTTGATAGATACTGACCACTGCAGACCGGGAACACCCACAGGAGCTGCAGTTTTGGAGATGCTCTGATTTGGTCCTTGTCAAACTCGCTCAAATCCTTATGCTTGCTCATTTTTCCTGCTTATAACACATCAACTTTGAGGATAAAATGTTCACTTGCTGCCTAATATATCCCACCCACCAACAGGTGCCATGATGAAGAGATAATGAGTGTTTATACTTCATTTACTTCAGCTGTCAGTGGTCATAATGTTGTGCCTCGTCAGTGTACAGTATATTGACATGATAATTGCTAATATGTAAAAAACTAGAAATGTAATTACAAAAAAACAGACTTTCTCTTTAAATATGCATTAATGAATATCAACAGTTATGTTGAATGTTTACATGTGTTTACATGTGTGCCCATATGCATGATAGATCTTTAAGTCTATGTTACTGTAGTAGAATGTTGACAGTTACAGTGAATTTTGAGCTATGATGAAATCAGAGACAGATCACTTACTGTAAATATGGTTGGCCAACCAACTCATTCTTATTATAATAGGCTAATAGGAGGATAGGCTAATCAGCCAACTTGCCACATTCTAACTTTTATCTACATTTGTACATCCATAGGATCCACACTGACCAGATGATGTTTGGGTGGTGGACTATTCTCAGCACTGCAATGACACTAACATGCTAATGACATGGTGGTGTGTGTTGTACTTGTATGAGTCCATCAGCTGCAACAGTGTGGTTAGGATTTTTAAATACTGTTTAATAAATTTAATTGGCCTTTTGATTATGAACACCCATTCTGTTAGCACTTGTTGCAGGCACACAGTTAAAGACTAGAGTTTTTTATTTACAAGGGATCACTTTTATATTTTGGTTGGAAACAGTGAGGGGGAGGAGAAGTAATTGGTCATGTCTGAGAGACCGAGAGAGCTTATAATCAAGATTTAGTGCCATCTGATTTCCACCTTTTGGACCGCTCAAAGAAGCTTTAAGGGGAAGAAGATTTTCATGTGATGATGATGTGACAGCAGTGGTGCATCAGTGGCTACACGTTTAACCAAAAACATGTTTTGCTGATGGCATTAAAATTGTACAACGCTGGGAAAAATGCATCTCAAAGGAAGGTGACTATGTAGAGCGATGCCATTTGTTATTGAAATTTTTAATAAATTGATTTTTAAAAAGTGCGGAAACTTTTTGAAGAACCCTCGTATTTTTGTAGTCTTGTAGTCTTTAATCATTGGCCACTTTCTGATCACAGGATGCTGCTGGTTTTATATTTGAAGTTGGAGCACAATTCTCTGTGACAATGAGGTAAAAAAAAAATCTTAACAACAGCGCTGCACTTAATACAGTCACACCTGTACAACACACACTACCACAAATACCATAAAATTACTATGAAGGTGTTATTGCGGCACTGAGAAAGGTATACAACACACACACACACACACACACAGTTGTAAACAGTGTATTACAGTTTTATGCAGTTAGATACAGCCTAAATTATGGATAATTGTAACAAATTACACTGATACTGAAACATTACTTGGTTCTAACTATAACAAAAAAAGTACAGTACAGTGGTCTCCAACCACCGGGCCTTGGATCGGTCCCGGGTCATTTACTACCAGGTCGCACACGAAGAATAAATAATTAGAGATCGCTACAAAAGCAATAAAAGCAAAGCAGGATTTGTTGTGGTGACGGCAACCAAAACAGGTGTGCCTATTACCCCTAGGTGGGAGCGTCTTGGTGCAGCAAAAAAGTTCAGGGTTCCCACCGATTTTCCATTATTGGTGAGTAGTTATGAGTTGTTATGCACTAAGGGTTGGTTTCACAGACAGGGATTAAGCCTAGTCCTAGACTACACAGCATTTTGAATGGAGATTCTCCATTTAAAGCAAAATGTAGTCTTGGACTAGCCTTAATCCCTGTCTGGGAAACCAACCCTTTGTGTTTTTTATTATGCTTGTTTAAAATCTCCCCGCCCCCACCGATCCGTGAAATTATATCTTATATGAAACCTGTCTGTGGTGCAAAAAAGTTAGGGACCCCTGGTCTAGCAGGTGGCAAGTCAGTCTGCTATTACAGTGTATCTGAAGTATATATACTGTAGATGTAAATGCATTTAAAGATAACATTTTAATAAGCCTAAGCATGCAGAGATAATGCTACAAAAGCCTCAATAATTGAACACTAAATAAATAATACATTAATATATTAATCAAAACTTTAAAACCTACTACAAAAATACAGTTTTAGTTTTTAACTGGTTTAAAACGAACAATAAAAGAAAATAGAAGAAAAAATAGGCAGACAATCACAGCTATTGGAATTCACTCACTTGTGTATATGAGTTTGAAGCCTTTGTTGACTCCAGTTCCATTACTATTAAACTCAATCCACAGGTGGTTGGACGTGCTGTTCATGATGATATTGGACATTTCACTCCTCGTAAAATTGCCCAAAAGTCTTGATGTACTGTCTTGACCATCATAAACCTGTTAACAAAAAAAGACAGAAGACAACTTCACTATTAACAGCCAGATTGATAATACGTCAGAGAGGGTTTTGTCAGAGCTGAAAAATTAGAGATGGTTCCATAGACAATTGTTCTCATACTCTCATAAAATTGATGGTGTTTTTTCTCCACAAACAAACAAAATATTGAAATTTGGCATGTGTTGACTTTTGTAATTGCTTTTGGGTATTGGATTCATATTGAAACAGAAGTCTCCGTAAAGAAATGAGAACAACAGAACAGCATGGCATGAGATATTAAAGGTCATAAATCAATGTCAAGCTGCAGGAGTTTTTACTTTTCTACCACTGAGGACATCGCTTCAACTGTTGATAGACTAGTCACGTGATTCAAGCTCAAATTTCTTAGGCGTCAATAGGTGGAATGTTTTGTTTTGTGTAATGAGAAAGACTTTAGCTCCGACTATTGTTCCATCAGCAAAATTAAATAATAATAATAATAATTAATCATTATAACACAATCTTAATGACGCATAACACATATTTTATCGATTACAAGTCTCAAATCCAATGCAACAAAGAGATAACACATTCCATAACACATTTAATTTTTTTTTTTTTTTTTTTTGAAGACTATAAGACTATTAGTGTATATCTGACTGCCAACTCATATGCTGTGAATCACACTTGGGTACTTTATTAGGTGTTTATTAGTGGCTATAGTTTTCATGGATTTCCTCTCTGATTGGAAACTATGGGCACTGTGAGAACTTCATCTTTAATGAATCTATGAATACAGAATGCATTTACTTAGTCACGTGTATGTGTTTTGTTGATTACAAGCACTTTCATGTTAGCTGTGCGGTACAGAGTGGAGGATGCTGCTGTATAGGGGTTTCTAAATTTGGCTGCTAAAAAATGCAGATCTGCACGGACGCCTTTTAACACTAGAAGTCCCAGAGAGGGGTCATTTAGCATTTCTACCTTTGGAACCCAGAGACGGGTCGAATGACCTGAAGGATTTTAGCTAACATCCTATAATCACCGTCTTTTGTTCTGCAAATAAGGCCATTACTGTCGCACCACAGGAGGTTGTTGTTTTCCATTGAGTTTAGCCATTTAGTTTCTAGTTAGTTCTATTCAGTTTATTGTATTTGATAATATAAAGACTATACATATTGTATTTAGTTTAGTTTTATTTGAGCAAAAAAGCACTGAAACAATGAATCATTTTTTATATATTTTAAATAGAGAATTAGAAATTTTAGAGCAAGGTACAGCTGTGAGTAATGACCAGAAGCATTTGTGTCTAAGTCAAGAGGACTGAAATTTCAGTGTGAAAAATATACAAAAGAACAACTGTTATTTGTTTCCATGCTTTTTATTTTTGTTATAAAAATAATAAAAAAAATACAAGGAATAAAACAATTCCACACATATTTACAATAGGCTGCAGTGGGGGGCTGCGTGTGTGTGTGTGAGTGGCATGTCCTTCTTGTGTGACTAGCATTTCAGCACTCACTCAGCAGTCTGTCTGCACTGTCGGAACATACCTGGCACTGCCTGGGTATGTCCCTGGTACATTTGCCACACGTGTATTTGTAGCAGTCAACACATCTCTCAGTTGCACAATTGTTCGTGCATCGATGGTTGACCTGACACTTCGCCCTTTTGCCAGGGCTGGGTGTGGAAGGTTGTTGCCGAAGGAGTTTCTCCTTGCGTGCCTTCTTTTCACTCACATGAGAGTCACCTAACTCTTTTGCAAGCTCAACCAGGAAGTCCACCCGTCTCTCCTGCACCCCAGTGCATGCCTGATAAAGAACATGCGCATTCAGTGCTGCCATGTCAATCATGTTGTAGAACACGGCGACTGGCCATCTCCGTGTTCCTGCACGCACGCTGTACTCCCGCACCATTTGGTCCATTACATCCATTACCAAATTGTCCGTGGTTACAGTTCTGCCCTTGTCCATGAATGGTTCCATCAGCCTCATCACTACAGTTTCGGACAGTCTCTCCCTGCTGGGACGACTGGGGTCCTTGCCAAGATATGGGAGGACATTACAGATGTACTTTGATTTCAAGTCGCAAGCCACCCAAAACTTGATGCCAAACTTGTCTGGTTTTGTTGCAATGTATTGCAGAAAACAGCAGCGAGTCTTTGACGGGAAAAGCTGTTCATCAATAGTGATGTGTCGACCAGGGTTGTAGGATGCGATGCAGTTGGTGACAAACGATCTCCACACATCGGAGATTGCAGCAAACTTATCGGTCTCCGCTCGCTCACTGCGTGTGAACATGTCATCAAAGCGTAGGTGTTGCATGATGTCTTGGAAGCGGTTTCGGGCCATAGTTGCAATGATCCTTGGGTTTGCCAGGTTTGCTGACCAGCTGTCACGTAGTGATGGAACCTTGGTCACCCCCCGCAAGATAATGACTGAAATAAATGCCATTAGTTCCGGGAGATCCATGAACCAATCCACCTGCTCTGTGTGACGTGCATGTTGAGTAGTCCATTCTTGAATGCTACGAAGCATGTCAAGAGTGATAAAACAGAGGAAGCTCTGAAGGCGACTCCGGACACTTCGTCTGGCCTTAGCCCTTGGCTCTCCATCTGTAGGGTACGGTTCTATTGGGGTGAAATGGAGACGTTTCCCCACTTGTACTTCACGCCACACTGTGCCATCTTTTGCGGTCTCTGTCGGCTCACTCGCCAACCGAGCTCTCTTTTTTGGTAGAGGAGGAGTCTCCTCATCTGCAAGATAAATAATTTCAAATTAACATTTTGTTTTGGTTCTAAATAAAAAAGATAGTCAGGAAATAAAAATAGGTAATTTGAAAAATCTAACCTGAAGACAGCTCAGAGTCCGAATCCGGTTGAAGGACTATGTCTTCTCCATCTGAGTCACAAGGGTTGGTGTTGCTCAGGATCAGTTCCAATGCCTGTTGAGTGGTGAGCCTTCTCTGCATTTTGTTTCTTTTGAACAAAATAGGTGAAGCAGTCACCTATTTATCCCCCACAGCACAAAAGGCTGCATGCAAATTTGCTAAGGTGTTAGCAACCTTATGCATATCCCCTGCACAACAATGCAGCTGGGGGGTGGGCAGACACACTCAGGAGCAGCTTACATTCTTTTGCTTACACTCATAATATAAACTCATATTACACTCAAAAACATAAATAAATTATTTTAGAAAAACTTGAAAACTTGAAACAGATTGTATGTTTTGCAAACTATATGTACAATATAACCAGTTGATTTCACAACTGTTAAGAGTATGTTAGAAATTGATTTTTTAGGTAAAATTTATTGATTTATATGGTAAAACTTTTTGACTTATAACTACTTAAAAAGCTGACTTTTGGATGGAAAAAGCCATTACATAATGTCTGGCTAATTCTCTGTACAGAACATTTAGGAACAGGGAACTGAAACTGATCTTTGTGAGTTTTTAGTCCTTTTCAAGTATTAGACAGACGTTAGTGTGAATTCAGCTCTACTCCCCCCTGCAGATTCCTCAGGCAATGGCCACATTTACAAATGAAAGGATGCTAATTGGAGCCATCAGAGTCGTCAGTTCGGACTAAGGGTCATTTGACCCTCTTTCGGGACTTCAGGGGGGAGCTCGAAATTTCTGGGACTTCTAGTGTTAAAACCACTCTAAACTGCTTTACCTTATCAGTCTATTATTTTGATTCTCAGATTATATGTACTACCTAGAACACACTTCTAAAATAATTTAATATTCTAAAAATACATATAGTATACTTAATTCTACAGAGCACATAAAAAATCTGATTTATTTAGTGGTCGGCTGGGTGCCCCCTAGCAAACACAATTGGCAGTGCCTGCAGCAGACAAAAATTGCCCACTAAGTCTGCTGGGTGGGAAAACACCGGACTAATAAAAGGATGGGTTCTTCAAAGCTGTGTAAGGACCCTGGTTAGTAGCCGAGGTGCCTGTACAAAAGTGGTGGAATGCGGAGATCAATGTGTGACTCTTAGTGCGTGAGACTGGCCTCCACCAAATAGAAGAATAAGAGGGGGTCAATGGACTGCACATGCATCAGAGGGAGGGCGTGTCGGGTGAATATACCCTCCTCGAATGCAATCTGTGCCCCCCACAGTGGAAGACTAATTGGCTATGCTAAATTGGGGGAAAAAGGGAGAAAATCTATAAATAAAATAGGAAAAACTCTGACTTATCTAGGCAAAAAATGTCAGGTGGTAAAAGCATCCAACACAATAGTGCATACAGACTGTTAAAAAGGGTATTTTAATAAAAGCCTGACATGAAACCATTAATTTCCCAACCACTCACACACTCACTTTCTTAACCACTTATTCAATTAGGGTCGTTGGTGATGGAGCCTATCCCAGGCTTCCAATGGGCGAAAGGCACACAGTAACAACCTGGACAGAGCGCCAGTCCATCGCAGGGCAGACACACATACACACACACATATAAACACACCCATTCACCTATAAAGCAATTCAGTGTCTTCAATTAACCTGACTGCATGTTTTTGGACTGCGGGAGGGAACCGGAGCTCCCGGAGGAAACCCATGCAGACACAGGGAGAACATGCAAACTCTGCACAGAAAGGACCCGGACCGCCCCACCTGGGGATCAAACCCAGGACCTTCTTGCTGTGAGGCGACAGTGCTACCCACCGAGCCACCGCGCCACCCAATTTTCCAATCATAATTATTGAAAAAAAAATCTTTGTTAAATGACTTTTCATTTAGTAAGTTTGAAAGAAAAGCTAGGACAGTTATTAAGAAAACAGCAGATGACTGCTAAAAAATTTCATTTTTATTAGTTACATTTAAAAATAAGGTGTTGTTGCGCCACCAGAAATGTTCAGGATGGTAAACTGATTTATTTATAATCATTATTTAATATCTTACAATTACAAGCCAAATTCCCAGTTCACCCACACCAGTGCACACACCTTTTGTTCTGACAAGTGGAGCCAACAGGTTTACATTTTATACGGACAAAAATGCTATGCTGCCTGTTATTGTAATTGTAATATGCTGCTGCTTTTTCCTTTCTACTCAAATTATGCAGATTTTATTAAATTAGATAGAAACGCAAAGTAAAAGCATTTTAAAAGCCTTTTTACACGAAACACACACACAGACGCACACAGGTCACTGGCCAAAATATTTTTTTTCTATTATAATACATTATATAAAATTAATATTAAAAAATGGAGGCGTTAAATTAACCGTTTGTTTAATATTTACAAAAATAAGACCAATGATTTTCATTTCCTTAATAATTATTGTTTATTGTTTATTATGACCGGATATCCTTTACATAAATATAATTTAAGTGTGTAATGTAAGTTAAATAATAACTGGTAGCATTCTTCCACATACACTACAAATGGTACTGTGAGGGCATAAAGTGAAAACAAGTCAGTTGTACCTGGAGGAAATCTCCATCAATGAGCTGAAAAGTAATGGCCGTTAGCTTGATCCCTTTGCCATTGTCAGTCTGGATCCGGTAGATGCATTCATGGTTGTTGTCATAGCTGGATGGGTAGTTGGGAGACAGAAGAACCCCCTCACTGCCTTCAGAAGAGGCACCACACTCGGCTAGCCAGAACCCCATGGGCACAGTGAAGAAACATAGGTAGAGAGAGGGGTAAGAGGTTTAGAGTTTGTTAAGAAATACCTTATATGACACAATAACTGTTTGTTTCATAACACAGTGTGCTAAATGTTCTTATTATGCCTAAAGTAGGAGCTCTGGCACCAAGTGGTTCTCAATTGAAATAATTAAGCCAGCGGCACCCTGACAGCTGTTGCTCTGTTTCCTGTTTATAGGCTGGTCAGGGTACTTGCACCAGATGGAATATGAGCCTTTGTCATTTTGATGAATCACAACTTCAAACTTCCAAGGAATCCTAATTAACACTGGGCTTTAATCCATTAGTTAGGTGCTGGTCACAAAGGCTCATGGCTGCACTGTAATAAGATGTTGATGTTAATATTCTGCCCTGCTAGCTCTACTACAGGAGAAGATGCTGGTTCAAATCTTTTTTGTTTATGTTTAAGCTCCACACAATTAGTATAGTAGTTAATCATATGTATGCTATAAAGCGAGGTTTGGTCTTAATAATAAGCTGTATCCAAAACAGAAGTTGGGTTGTGGGTGCTTTATAAAAACCCTGAAATGAATCGCGAAATGTTTTTATCAACCCTGCGAAATGTTTTGCTTCTGTACAACACTGTTTGGGACAGTCTCAAAGACCAGGGGCTGTGTTCCAAACCACACATTACAAGATAATGTGTTTTACAATACTAGAAGCACAATTGTTGGTGTTTTAATTTTCAGACAGTCAAAGCTCTGAGACACACCTATTCCAGAAAGATGTCTGTGAAATAGAGGTGTGTTTCAGACAGCAACTTTTACAATCTGCCTGGGACTGTGGTAGCCTAGTAGGTAGGGCTTTGGGCTGTCAACTGAAAGGTTGATAGTTTGAATCCCAGCTCTTCCATGCAGCCACTGTTGGGCCCTGGAGCAAGGCCCCTAACCCTCTGTGCTCCAGGGGTGCCGTACAATGGCTGACCCTGCGCTCTGACCCCAGCTTCCAAAACAAGCTGGGATATGTGAAGAAAGAATCCCGTTGTAATGTACACCTGTATATGTATACACCGATCAGCATAACATTAAAACCACCACCTTTTTTCTACACTCACTGTCCATTTTATCAACTCCACTTATCATATAGAAGTACTTTGTAGTTCTACAATTACTGACTGTAGTCCATCTGTTTCTCTGCATGTTTTTTTAGCCTGCTTTCACCCTGTTCTTCAATGGTCAGGACCACCACAGGACAACTACAGAGCAGGTATTATTTAGGTTATTTAGATCATTTTCAGCACTGCAGTGACACTGACATGATGGTGGTGTGTTAGTGTGTGTTGTGCTGGTATGAGTGGATCAGACACAGCAGCGCTGCTGGAGTTTTTAAATACCATGTCCACTCACTGTCCACTCTATTAGACACTCCTACCTAGTTGGTCCACCTTGTAGATGTAAAGTCAGAGACGATCGCTCATCTATTGCTGCTGTTTGAGTTGGTCATCTTCTAGACCTTCATCAGTGGTCACAGGACGCTGCCCATGGGGCGCTGTTGGTTGGATATTTTTGGTTGGTGGACTGTTCTAAGTGACAGTGACTATTCAGCAGTGACAGGGAGGTGTTTAAAAACTCCAGCAGCGCTGCTGTGTCTGATCCACTCATACCAGCACACCACACACTAACACACCACCACCATGTCAGTGTCACTGCAGTGCTGAGAATGATCCAACACCCAGATAATACCTGCTCTGTGGTGGCCCTGGGAGAGTCCTGACCATTGAAGAACAGGGTGAAAGGGGGCTAACAAAGTATGCAGAGAAACAGATGGACTACAGTCAGTAATTGTAGAACTTTAAAGTGCTCCTATATAGTAAGTGGGGCTGATAAAATGGACAGTGAGTGTAGAAACAAGGAGGTGGTTTTAATGTTATGGCTGATCAGTGTAAATGACAAATAAAGGCATTGTATTCTATTAAATTTCATTCCATTATATTTTCTGGCCTATCCAGAATTACATATTGCATTGTTAGAGGCATGACGCATACTTTACAATAACCACTTAATCGCCACCTTTTTAAAAGTCTATAAACTGGCAAGACTTCTTACAAATGTTGAAATATGATGCTACTGACTTTTCATGATAATCTGTCAGAGATTGTTTAAAAAAGTACATTTACTGTTATCTGACAAGTATATGAAAAAGAAAAAGTAACACAGCACCAAGCAATGCTTTTTCTACCACTATACAGTTTGTAAATTGCTTCCAAACTAAGACTAAGAAGAAATGCTTTGCAATTTTATTGGTATTATATAATATATAAACATCAACATCGATGTTAATAATTCTTGTAGTCTTTGCACAAAGTAGAAGAAACCACACCATACACACAGACACTGGCACTGACTACAGTAATATTCTCATGTTAAAGCCCAGCACAATAACCATTGATCATTTAGTCAGCAG
Source organism: Trichomycterus rosablanca (assembly GCF_030014385.1). Classification (NCBI taxonomy): domain Eukaryota; kingdom Metazoa; phylum Chordata; class Actinopteri; order Siluriformes; family Trichomycteridae; genus Trichomycterus; species Trichomycterus rosablanca. The sequence goes on from NC_085992.1 coordinate 29,851,240, forward strand.
CTTTATTCCTGTCCACAACTTACTCTAGTGATAACTGCCTCCAAAATAATAAACCGGAATGATTTCTCATAGGCTTGCTTACGCTGTCAGGTTCCATTAGGAATAAATTATTATAATATTATCAAATGGGCAACACAATAAGCCAGGATCTTTTCAATTCCAGGTCCAGAATTAAAAATAGCAATGAGAAATGGACTTTAAAATATTCTGTCCTCCTCCACATTAACTGACACATTCTGACCAAATTGGCCTCCTTGGAATAAGTGCTGCATGGCATCACGGAGGTCCATTACCTAGCACTCTCTAAATTGCTGTCTGAATTACTGAAATCTGTATTGTCTGCATGGATATTTCGGGATTCAATTGGTCGGTCTGTAATAATACTAAGCCAGCAACCCAGAAGACCTTGAATTTTCATGAGTTTTATTTGTTGCAGGTGTCAAGCTTAATCTGACAATAAACAAAGCTATATTCCGAGATGAGTCGTGCACAATACAGGGAGGTAATAAAGGAATTCTTCACACTAGTATTCAGAGCCTACAGTGCCTTAAAAATTTATTCACTCAGGTACGTTCTTCACATGAATGTCCCTCCCTGGGATTTGTATCATTTTGAGTAGGATCCCCAATAGCTTAAAAAGGATTTTGAATGACACTCAGATAAGACCGGAAAAGAAAGTAAATTATATTTACAGCATACAGCAGTTTTAGGTCTTACCACAGACTGTAGGTACAGATGGTCAATGGGTCAATATATATAAATACACACAGACTTTTTAAATTGATTATTTTGTATTTTCAGAAGGCTTTAAAAAAAGCCTAAAAAACAATAAATGTAATGTAATGTAAATGTAATGTGAACAATAAAATGAGTGTCCACCTACCCACACACCTAGGCAAGGCTGCGCTCCAAACGCGCCGGCCACCTCCCAGACACGTGATCCTGCTCTCGCCTTCCAGCCGGTAACCCGAAAAACAGGTAAACATCAGCGAGTCCCCTACTCCAAATTGAAAGCCCACCCTCCTGCTGTAGGCTGGAACACCAGGGTCCTCACACGGCTCCAGATCGTACTCTGGAAATAAATAAGTCAATGTCTTGAATACTGGGTGGCTATTGATATGTGAGGAAATGACAAATACACCTCAAAATATGATTGTGCAGCATAAACCAGTGTTATTAATTGTACAGTAAGTTCTAGATTTTTTGCAATAGTGCATTGAAACTATTGTTCTTAAGCTGTTAGACAATTTATTCACAAAGTAACCCATCCTTGCTTGTAAATGACTGAGCCTTTAATCAATGCTCCTTTTATACCCAAACATGACAGCATAACATGTTACCCATTCTTCTTTTTACAAGTAGAAAGTTTCAAAAGAGGTGTTTTTGATCACATCACAAATGCCTGTGTCCCAACTATTTTGGTATATGTAGTAGGAATTTGCATATATTAAAAAAAATCAAGTGGGGGGGGGGGACTCTCTTCTTTATGATCTACAAAGGCTTACAAACCTCAAACTCGGCAAATAACATTAATTGGTGCTAATAATTTAATAAGAACTAAAAAATTTCCATAAGCAAACTTTAAATACATCATCTTACTCTGAAAGACAATGCTGTTAGTGTAAAGAACAGCTGAAGTATATGTGCTATCTGTAATTATGTGCATTTTACCTATTGTCCCAATTTTAATTGAATTGCATTTTTTTCTTTTAATCCATCCTTTCTTATTGGTAATATCAAACCATTTCTAGATAAGATCAAATTCCTTTATTGATCCCCAAATCCCCAAATTCAAGTGTTACAGCAGCACAGAATAAATTACAACTATATAGGAAGACACTATATATATACATATATACACGCATATACAGTATATATGTATTTATATATGTTTATATGTATATACTATGTAGTGTAAAGTCAAATGCACAAATGCAGGAAAAAGATTCAAAAAAAGGTGGAGGAGAAGATCTTTGAGATATGGTGGTGGTGGTGGTGGGGGGTGTTTAGGCTGCTGGTCAGTCTGAGGACAGCCTGTGTATTCTGCTGTCGTTATGCAGTCTGTTGGCAGTGGGCACAAAAGAACATCTGAGACGCTTTGTCTTGCTCTTTGGTGGAATAAGCCTATGACTACGCATCATTATTAAGCTTTACCAGCTTAAAGATATTTATTTTAATGGTACAACACTGTCTGCTATTTGCATTTTACATATTATTAATTTAATAGTGTACAGTAGTATGCAATTTATGATGCAGCTGATTTGAATATCACAGTAATGTTAAGCACTGCCTTTAGGAGGAATAGATCAGTTTGTTCACAACCAAATGACAACTGATCTAGTTAGAGTAAATGGCCCTGCAAGTCTAGATAAAAACAACCCAAAACATACCAAACCTTCATTTTTAAATCTGGCAAGTGACCAAAGTATGAGCAAGATAAGAAACTTTCAAACTGCTATCATGAATTAATAAACAGTGGCAGTTGTAGCCTAGCGGTTAAGGTACTTGACTAGTAATCAGAAGGTCGTTAATTCAAGCCCCACCAGGTTGCTTCTGTTGGGCCTTTGAGCAAGGCCCTTAACCATCAATTGCTGTATACTGTATACTGACTGACTGTATATTGACTGTATACTGTCCATGTACTGTAAGTCGCCTTGGATAAAGGTGTCTGCTAAATGCCAAAATGTAAATGTAAAATGTAAATAAACGTGCTGGAGGACAGACGAATCACAGTATGCTATATTTTGCCTCTAGACGACTAGTAATCTGAATGCTGCTGGTTTAAGCTCCACCAATGCCAAGCTGTCACTGCTGGGCCTCTAAGCAGGGTCCTTAACTCTCAATAGCTTTTATTGTATTCCCTCATAATTTTAAGTAGCTTTGTCTTAAAACATCTGATCAATGGTAATGTAAATGCATAACAGGACACTACAGGATACCTGAAAATGTGATGTTGAAGCCCTCGTAGGACATAGAGAAGTCAGAGATGAAGCGCATCTGGGCACTGAAGTTTCCGAACAGGCCGGCCTTGATGGAAGGAGGCAGCACAGAGCCGGTGAGGCGAGCCACGGGTTCGCTGAAGCTACCATCCTCCATAATGAGCAGGTAATCGTGCGAATCCTCCAGGTGGAATGTGTGAAAAACCAGCTGCACCCCTGCAGAGTCACAGATGAGATTAAATCCCTAAACACCAGGACTCGTATTTTTTCCTGTAGGTGCTCAGGAGCAGCGGCAACAAAAATCACATTGTCTCAGAAGGGGGGAAGTAATAAAACAGAGAAGAACGCTCAGGATAATGTTAAATCTCTTATCAAGGGTAATTGCCTGGTGTGAGGGAATGTTTCAGAATTTAAGGCAAAAGAAATGTGTGAGATAATTACAATTTTGTTACTGAGGGTAATTTGGTGATTAAACTAGTGGTGAGGGCCTACTTCAAATTATAGCATCAACAATCAACAATGAATATACGTGTCAATTTACTTGGGAAGGTGGATTGGTAATACTGGTGGTGATAAATGAGTTTAAAGTACCTCTGAAGTGGTTGTTTCAAACTATCATAAAGAAAATTTATGGACAATAATGTTTTATGCTCTATAATGAAACAGGTTGTGGAACATTTTGCCTCTTTACGTCATAAAAAATACTACAATATGTTGTCACAAATTCAGTATGCAACATCAATGCAACTTTCAGCAATAGTCTTGAAGGGAAATTTAGAATTTTAATTTTGATTTAGATCAATTAATCATTATAGATTTAATAGCAGCCAAATGTGTAAAATAGATAACAATAATAGCATAACCGACAACATCCTTGTTTACCAGGATCTACTTAGCCTAGTTAGCACTGTATATTGTTGGGTACTGATGGGATTTTAGTATTGATTAACAGTCTTTATTTAGATACATTTTGTATGTAATAAAATAAATGAATAAATCTGAAAAATAATTTTGGGGGTGGCACGGTGGGTAGCACTGTCGCCTCACAGCAAGAAGGTCCTGGGTTCAATCCCCAAGCGGGTCAGTCTGAGTCCTTTTCGTGCAGAGTTTGCATGTTCTCCCCATGTCTGCGTGGGTTTCCTCCGGGAGCTCCGGTTTTCTCCCACAGTCCAAAAACATGCAGTCAGGTTAATTGAAGACACTGTATTGCCCTATAGGTGAGTGTGTGTGTGTGTGTCTGCCCTGCGATAGACTGGCGCCCCGTCCAGGGTGTTACTGTGTGCCTTGCGCCCATTGAAAAGGTGGGATAGGCTCAAGCACCCCCCGCGCGACCCCAATTGGATAAGCGGTTAAAAAAGTGAGTGAGTAATAAATCTACAATAAATTTGGGGGGGGGGGGGGGGCACAGTGGCTCGGTGGGTATCACTGTCGCCTCACAGCAAGAAGGTCCTGGGTTCGATCCCCAAGCGGGGCACTCTGGGTCTTTTCTGTGCGGAGTTTGCATGTTCTCCCCGTGTCTGCGTGGGTTTCCTCCGGGAGCTCCGGTTTCCTCCCACAGTCAGGTTAATTGGAGACACTGAATTGCCCTATAGGTGAATGGGTGTGTGTGTGTGTGTGTGTGTGTCTGCCCTGCGATGGACTGGTGCCCCGTCCAGGGTGTTACTGTGTGCCTTGCGCCCATTGACTAGGCTTCACCACCCCCCTGCAACCCTAACTGGATAAGAGGTTAAGAAAGTGAGTGAGTGAAAAATAATTTATTAGTAGTTAGAAATTCTAGAACATCCCATAATCCTTGTGATTTTAAGTATCACATTAGCACATAACCCAGCTATGGAGTTTGTGGGAAGCTATCAATTGAAAAGCTGTATTACTGGAAAGCAAAACACTGGAAAAGCCAGTAAAATCTGGCCAACAGTCAACAAGCTTTTGCTAACATATTTGCTATTGCTATTATTCAGTGCATTTTATAGCAGCCAAACACATGTTATGATGTTCTAGGATCATTTTTTTGGACAGGTTATGATTGCTCACAGCTAAATGCAGGTTAATTAGCCTTAACTATCTTTCACTCGAGACAGACATAAATGTGGTTCGATCATAATTGAGGAGCTAAGAGACTCAGGATGATTTGTAAACACCAACCTACCTCCTTCTTCATGACTACTTTAAATGTACATATAAAATTATCAGTTTCATTTATCATTCTTCCTCACCTTTCCCATGAGAGACTTCTATGGTCCATGTGCAGTTCAGTGAGTTTGGGTAGAAATCCGGAAATCCAGGGGAAAGTATAGTTCCAGTCTTTCCATAGACATAACCACCACACAAAGCTACAGAAAAAAAAATTTAAGAGAAACCCATTATGACTATTGATCATCATATAATCTCAGTGTTAGTCAAACTTTATTCGTAATTAAAGAGCACCCGTTTATCTTCTAACATCTGGAGAATGATTTGATACACTGATATGAAAGCAGCATTTGAATAAGTATGAAACAAATCTCTGAAGCATCAGTGTTGTTCTTCTAATAACAAAAACAAAATGTAATACTAGATGCAAATGATTGAGGCTGTGGCTTCCCATGTAAGATTGGATTTGATTAGCATGCCAATGTTGGCAAAAATTACCACGAGGAATTGCAGCATTAAAAAAAAAAGGTCCGGGTGGATTACATATGAAAATCTGGGTCAGACTTGGCAAACAATATTCATTGGTGCTGAGAATTTAATTAGAACTTTATAAATTCCATAGGAAAACTTTAAATCCCTCATCTTACTCGGAGAGGAAATGTTAGTGGTGTAAAAGATGGCTAGAGCATATATGCTCTTTTTAGTACTCTGTTCAGATGGAGAGACTTACCCTGTAATAAAAACTATTCTGCTGAATTGATCTTAAAAACTGCCTAAAAAACTCCTGTAACAGTAGATAAGAATCATGCACTGTTGAGCGACCTAGTTTGGCTGGCAGAGGGGGCACGGACTCACAGTCATTCTCTTTTTTTTCTATTTATTTATGCATTGTCTCCCTTTTCCTCCAGATGTAGCGTAGTCAATTTGTCTTCCGCTGCTGGGGGATCCCTGATTGCAGTCAGTGGGTATATTGCTGCTCACGCCTCCTCTGACTCGCGCGTGGCCCTTTGCGGACCCTTTTTCACTCTCCACTCTCCTTTCCACAGTTGCCTCTCTATCTGCCAATCAGGGTCCTTAAACAGCGTTTGAAGACCCCACCCACATAGTCCGGTCATCCCTCCCTAGCAGAACCGTATCTGCTGCAGGCACTGCCAATTATGTCCGCTAGATGGCGCCCAGCTGACCGGTGGCAACGCCGAGTTTCGAACCGAGGAGTTTAGAATCTCTGCACCGGTGTGCTAGCGGAATATCCCGCTGTGCCACCGGTCATTCTCTTAATGTATGCACCAGATTTCCACTGATAGGATTCTCAGTGTATTGTTGTTTCTGGGAATTCACCACAGTTTCTCAGTGGGTTTGGGCCTTGCTTGACACACATACTAGGATAGCGAAATGCCCCAGTATCGGCACGACTGGGACACAGTAGGCGCAGAGGAAGCAAGGCACGTCCTTCCGCATTACAGAATACACCGAACTACTAAGAACCCAGCAGATTTCAACCAAGGTAGTTCTTTTCTTTACCCACAGTTTTTCTCCTCAACTCGCTACACACAGACGACTGTTTGGAATGGGTGTTTGTTCCTCTCCCCTAACTCCCCTTTACCTGTAGGGACACAGCTGCAAGTAAAGCGAATGTGCATTGTTCCACCCCTTCCTCCCTATTACGACTATGGGGATAATAATTAATAATTAATAATAATAATAATAATAATAATAATAATAATAATAATAATAATTAATAATAATAATAATAATAATAATAATAATAATAATAACAATAACAATAATAATTATTATTATTATTAATAATAATATTAATATTAATAATAATAATTGTATTTTGTCCATGTATTATTTTATTTAATCCAAATAATCTTTTTAAATGTATGTAAAATTTACCATGTTTACTGCACAGATTTCTTCTTTTTTACTCCCATCACTTTAAAACATATGTATAAGTGGGTGATTTAGCAGTGCTTAATTGGACCTAGGAGTAATTGAATGATACAGCAATTATCCAATACATTCAATTTTTATTTCAGTTTTAAATCTGTTTACAATGAATTAAATTAAACCTGCAATTATACATCTAGGGTCTACAAAAGCATTTTATTGTTCCATTAAGTGCATTGCTGTTCACTAACCATTAATGCACTCCTGGTGTTCATTTTGTTTTCATACTAGGTTGCTGTACTTGAATATGCAGTAAAGCACTGACTCGTTGAAATTGGATATGGACCCATTCTAATAAAGCACTGATTTTCATAATGCAAGGTGTGGAGTTTGAGCTCTCCAGGCTGCAGTGATGCTGGTGATTAAATGGAACTAGTGGTGCAAGCGTTATAATACACGCCCCGGGCGTCAAACAAAACCTAATCAACAAAAATGGTTCTTAGACTGCACAAGAAATAAAAGTCTAGTAATAGTGAGAGGCACCCTGACATGCATCTACAGCAAATAGACGAGAAGCTCATTCATCACTTTCAGGAAAAGTAACAGTTTTGATCAATGCTTTCTGTAAGAAAAGTTTTTATAAACTTTAAATGAAATGTACACGGATTACTATCCTACAAAAGTTCAGCATCAAAGTTCTCAATAATATAAAATCTATTTACGTTCAGATTTATACATTCAGTTATTTAAATGTAATATCAACATTCTAGTTCTTAAAGAAATCTAATATATAGAGAATCTACGGTAATTATTTCATCCTCGACAACCCATACAGCCCCCCCTTAATGTTCAATACTTGAATAAGACCTTGCTTAGTGCATAGAACATATATTTGCATAGAAACTTATTTACATAACATTAAAACCACCTCCTTGTTTCTACACTCACCATCCATTTTATTGGCACCACTTACCATATAGAAGCACTTTGTAGTTCTACAATTACTGACTGTAGTCCATCTGTTTCTCTGCATGCCTTTTTAGCCTGCTTTCACCCTGTTCTTCAATGGTCAGGTCCCCCACAGGACCACTACAGAGCAGGTATTATTTAGGTGGTGGATCATTCTCAGCACTGCAGTGACACTGACATGGTGGTGGTGTGTTAGTGTGTGTTGTGCTGGTATGAGTGGATCAGACACAGCAGTGCTGCTGGAGTTTTTAAATACCGTGTCCACTCGCTGTCCACTCTATTAGACACTCCTACCTAGTTGTTCCATCGTGTAGATGTAAAGTCAGAGACGATCGCTCATCTATTGCTCCTGTTCAAGTTGGTCATCTTCTAGATCTTCATCAGTGGTCACAGGACACTGCCCACGGGGCGCTGTTGGCTGGATGTTTTTGGTTGTTGGACTATTCAGTCCAGCAGTGACAGTGAGGTGTTGAAAAACTCCAGCAGCATTGCTGTGTCTTATCCACTCATACCAGCACAACACACACTAACACACCACCACCATGTCAGTGTCACTGCAGTGCTGAGAATCATCCACCACCTAAATAATACCTGCTCTGTGGTGGTCCTGTGGGGGTCCTGACCATTGAAGAACAGGGTGAAAGCAGGCTAAAAAGGCATGCAGAGAAACAGATGGACTACAGTCAGTAATTGTAGAACTACAAAGTGCTTCTATATGGTCAGTGGAGCTGATAAAATGGACAGTGTGTGTAGAAACAAGGAGGTGGGTTTAATGTTATGGCTGATCAGTGTAGTATACTAAAGTATATCATTGCAGTAAATATTACTGGATGAGATGTGTAATATGTAATATACTAAACTGTTGTAGGTGTTCTTTGTAGTACATACTAACAAGACTGTAATGTAATGTAGGCTCCATAAACAGAGAGACAGATCATGCTCCATGAGTCTATTCTGATAGTGGCTCAATCTTTAATGATGTCCCGACACAGTGAAGTGTTATACAGTGTGATGAACATATGTAATATATGCCCATATCTATAAATACAAAGTAGTAAAGTGGATATATGCACTGAGAATATATAATATAACAAAAACAAAAGTTGTTCAGAACATCTAAGTTTGCCTCACTGCATATCCAGATGTTTCTTGGGAATAGGTAATATAACTCAGGTGTCTTTCCATTCTATAAAGAAGGTCAGGCTCTGATGAAAGCGCAACAAGCCAGACCGGAGCATATCACAGAGGGACAAGGTGCAGGGCTGATAAGCAGCAGACAGAGAAGGAAACTGGAAATTCTTAACAAAATGGGATGCAGCCTGATTGTGCTTACTGGAAAATACTCCATGTGCTTATTTTAGTTCCCCACAACACACACACACACACACACACACACACACACACACACACACGCGCGCACACACACACACACACACACACACACTAACCAGCTTAAATGAGTACTGTCTTGTAGGTCATTTCTTCCTATCTAGCCAATAACTGTGACCTTTTTCTCTTTTCTGCTTCTTCTTCTACAAAAAACCTTTTTCATCTAATAAAAATGCCCACATTGCAAGAGGGTTGAGAGGAGTAAGAACCAGCCTTTTGGTCCATTTAAATTGTGATAGAATAAGAGAATTTGTTATGCAAAACAATGCTGGTTCATTTCTGTTTTCTTTTTGCTGCATTTTGGTTGAACGTGTTGATCCCTGTTTTATTAAGGTCCAACTAAATGTACATGAGACATTGTACCAACATTGTGCATGAGACATTGTAGTACCCAAAAGAACTTTCCATATGTGTTGTGGTTGTTATGGCCAATTTTATACCCTTAAAATATCAATGTGAAATCTATAAATAAAAGTCTATCGCATATTTTTAATATAGTAATACACCAAGCCACTATCAGGCGTGTTTTTTCCTTAAACTAAACTTGTCCAATAAGGATTTATGCAGTGTTATGTATATTTCAAAATAAATACACCTAAGCAATGCCATGTTTTACTGATGTAATACACTCACTCACTCACTTTCTTAAACGCTTATCCAATTAGGGTCGCGGGGAAGTGCTGGAGTCTATCCCAGCTTTTCAGTGGGCGCAAGGCACATAGTAACACCCTGGACGGGGCGCCAGTCCACTGCAGGGCAGACACCCATTTACCTATAGGGCAATTCAGTGTCTCCAATTACCCTGACTGCATGTTTTTGGACTGTATGAGGAAGCCGGAGCTCCCGGAGGAAACCCACGCAGACACGGGGAGAACATGCAAACTCCACACAGAAAGGACCCGGACCGCCCTGCCTGGGGATCGAACCCAGGACCTTCTTGATGTGAGGCGACAGTGCTACCCACTGAGCCACCTGATGTAATACATGTTATTTGAAAAAAAAAAATCATTACATTCAATACTCATTCACTGTTTATGTGATGTCATGTGACCAACTTAAAGTGATCAACTGACAGCACAGCATAGTGGATTTAGAAAAATATGCATTGAAGAAGCAATTGAACCATACAAACGCTATGGTCTGCACTGGTCACATATGTAGATGGACAAGAGAAAGCTCTGTTAGTTTATGTCCAGCTAGTTACTGCTGTTATACACTGTCGAGTCACATTATTATGACCACCAGCTAATATCCAGAGTAATCGCTGAGTGCAGCACAGACAGCAGCTAGACGGGCTGGGAGTGACTCAATAAGGTCCTGGTAGTTTGTCACAGGTATCTGGAGCCAAGTTGACTGCAGTGCATCCCACAGCTGCTGGAGGGGGCATGGGGGAGGATACATAGAGCGAACACGACGATCGAGATGGTCCCACATATGCACTTTAGGTACAAAACTGGGGAATAAGGGGGACAGGGTAGTACTTGGAAGATCCCATCCGCCCCTGTGAAGATAATTGTCATGTATGGGTGTACGTGATCTGCAAGGATGGATTCATACCCAAATCGGTTGAGAGTGCCTTGCACACCTTATATACCAACCGAGCCAGCTCACAAAATGTGACTTCATTTATGAGCTATGCTGCAGCTGTCGCAAGTAGGAAGTGGTCATAATAACGTGATTCGACTGTGTATATCCATGTTATTCAAAAGATGTTTTATGAATACTTCAGTACACTAAGCTACCATTTTTTATTTGGCAAGATTCAGTACCTCACACCCGACTATATCTTGTGATGATGTGTTCATTCAATACAAGCCACTATTTTCCAATATCACCCACTCTGCAGCATTGTTCAGAAAATAGGACAAGCTTTCTGTTGACTTATGTGTTTAGATTCTCATCCTATTGCTTTCTGAGTGCCTTTGGATAAGGACCATTACTGAAATGTCTAAATCAAAAGACTGCACAGCAATGGTTTCCCATTGTTATAAATAGAAAAAAAGTATCAAGGAGTTACCATCACAGCTGGGCAGAGCATGATTCCACTGATGGTTCCTTTCGCACACAATAGGTTCGTCATCGCTCAGCGTGTAACCCTGATCACAGCTGAACGTCACCCGGGAGCCAATGGCAAAGTTGTCGCCGTGCCTCTTGCCATTCACAGGGATTCCTGGATCCAAGCATGAATCACTCTCCATCATAATGCCTGCGGAAATACAGAGGATCATTTTATTCAATCTCCAGGGCTTAAAATTGAATAGAGGGAGGTGTCAGAAACACTTCATACAGTATAAATCATCTCAGGTGGGATCTCCTGAGGTCGCTCTATCAATCTCACTCTTTCTCTAAAGGAATCTTTTCTTAACTACTAAACATTCTGCATATTTAATCAAAAACCCATGTAATTAAAATACTCAGTATTTTTTAATATGTAATTATAACTTACTGTAAAACTTCTACACTTTTAGAATAATCTTAAGAACTGCTTTTCATTTTCATGGCTCCTAACTAGATGGTGATAGCAGTTTAAAATACCCAAATCATAATCCATCAAGTTCAATAAGTTTGAGGAGAGCTGGTGCATTTACATATGGCATGCTGTCAGAATTGCTTCATTGTGAGCTATGAATATTTGTTAAGTGAATCTAGCCCGCACCACATTTCACCGTGTTCTCGTGTCTCTCGGCCTCCCCCACGTCTCTCTTTATGCAGCTCATTATATTCCAGAGGTGTCATTCAAGCCAGTCCAAAAATGAAAGCAATTTGCCTAATCACCTGGCACCAGTCACAAAGACTTAAGCATGTTTTAAATCTGACAGTAGAATGACTGGCATGTTACACGTATATTTCTAAATAAATATAGCTATGCACTGCCATGTCTTGCTGATGTGTTAAATGTTATTAAGATAACTCCTTTGTAGGTCATACGGCTGATTCGTGTCATTTAAAATAACCATTTCAGCTGCTATTGTAGTACAGGATCATAGCGAAATGTTCATTATTATAAAGCTGCTTTAAAAACACACTTTGCTTTGAATCTTTGGTTTTAGTCTCAACAGTGCCATCAACCTGGCTGGGTGCTCAAAAAGACTCAATTAGGGTGACACAGTGGCTCAGTGGGTAGCACTGTCGCCTCACTAAGAAGGTGGGGCGGTCCAGGTCCTTTGTGTGGAGTTTGCATGTTCTCCTTGTGTCTGCGTGGGTTTCCTCCGGGAGCTCCGGTTTCCTCCCACAGTCCAAAAACATGCAAGTGAGGTGAATTGGAGATACAAAATTGTCCATGACTGTGTTTGACATTATTTGTGAAAGGATGAATCTTGTGGTACGGGTTTCTGTCATAAATGTAACTAAAGTGGGGAATGTTAAAAAATGGGGAAAACCATTGGTGCCACTGAGCGTGCTGAGTGTACGGAGAAACTGAGTCCAAATTAGCAAAAAGGTGACCAGTAGAGCAACTTATCTGCTGTGTTGACCTATGAAGGGGTGATACTTTATGATTACACACATTTGCTCCAAAATGGTAAAAGAGCGAATTATAGCAATGTAGCATCTGATATTTATCTGATATTTTCTATAGTCAATTACTATTTTTCCTTGCATTCAGTTTGTATATGCTCAGTTTTTGAGAACCAAGCATGCGTCATCAACGGTGGGCGTTGTGCAACAAAAGTAAAGAGTAGTAACATGATGCCGGAGCATTAAGATTACCTGCGAGCATTAGTGCTGCTGTTACAGATGTTCATTTTTATACAAAAAGTATCGCTGAACTATTGGTGATAAGACGACATAGACGTGTTTCTCACCATTGTTGCCTTCTTTAGTGCATTCACATGAGAAGCGCTTTGCGCTTTGCTCTCACCGCGAACCTCGACACAAATAGCCACTTTGCTCAGGTGAAATATTACTAAAGTTCCATCAAACCCACTCTAAAATACAATATACAGTGTATCACAAAAGTGAGTACACCCCTCACATTTCTGCAGATATTTAAGTATATCTTTTCATGGGACAACACTGACAAAATGACACTTTGACACAATGAAAAGTAGTCTGTGTGCAGCTTATATAACAGTGTAAATTTATTCTTCCCTCAAAATAACTCAATATACAGCCATTAATGTCTAAACCACCAGCAACAAAAGTGAGTACACCCCTTAGTGAAAGTTCCTGAAGTGTCAATATTTTGGGTGGCCACCATTATTTCCCAGAACTGCCTTAACTCTCCTGGGCATGGAGTTTACCAGAGCTTCACAGGTTGCCACTGGAATGCTTTTCCACTCCTCCATGATGACATCACGGAGCTGGCGGATATTCGAGACTTTGCGCTCCTCCACCTTCCGCTTGAGGATGCCCCAAAGATGTTCTATTGGGTTTAGGTCTGGAGACATGCTTGGCCAGTCCATCACCTTTACCCTCAGCCTCTTCAATAAAGCAGTGGTCGTCTTAGAGGTGTGTTTGGGGTCATTATCATGCTGAAACACTGCCCTGCAACCCAGTTTCCGGAGGGAGGGGATCATGCTCTGCTTCAGTATTTCACAGTACATATTGGAGTTCATGTGTCCCTCAATGAAATGTAACTCCCCAACACCTGCTGCACTCATGCAGCCCCAGACCATGGCATTCCCACCACCATGCTTGACTGTAGGCATGACACACTTATCTTTGTACTCCTCACCTGATTGCCGCCACACATGCTTGAGACCATCTGAACCAAACAAATTAATCTTGGTCTCATCAGACCATAGGACATGGTTCCAGTAATCCATGTCCTTTGTTGACATGTCTTCAGCAAACTGTTTGCGGGCTTTCTTGTGTAGAGACTTCAGAAGAGGCTTCCTTCTGGGGTGACAGCCATGCAGACCAATTTGATGTAGTGTGCGGCGTATGGTCTGAGCACTGACAGGCTGACCCCCCACCTTTTCAATCTCTGCAGCAATGCTGACAGCACTCCTGCGCCTATCTTTCAAAGACAGCAGTTGGTTGTGACGCTGAGCATGTGCACTCAGCTTCTTTGGACGACCAACGCGAGGTCTGTTCTGAGTGGACCCTGCTCTTTTAAAACGCTGAATGATCTTGGCCACTGTGCTGCAGCTCAGTTTCAGGGTGTTGGCAATCTTCATGTAGCCTTGGCCATCTTCATGTAGCGCAACAATTCGTCTTTTAAGATCCTCAGAGAGTTCTTTGCCATGAGATGCCATGTTGGAACTTTCAGTGACCAGTATGAGAGAGTGTGAGAGCTGTACTACTAAACTGAACACACCTGCTCCCTATGCACACCTGAGACCTAGTAACACTAACAAATCACATGACATTTTGGAGGGAAAATGACAAGCAGTGCTCAATTTGGACATTTAGGGGTGTAGTCTCTTAGGGGTGTACTCACTTTTGTTGCCGGTGGTTTAGACATTAATGGCTGTATATTGAGTTATTTTGAGGGAAGAATAAATTTACACTGTTATATAAGCTGCACACAGACTACTTTTCATTGTGTCAAAGTGTCATTTTGTCAGTGTTGTCCCATGAAAAGATATACTTAAATATCTGCAGAAATGTGAGGGGTGTACTCACTTTTGTGATACACTGTATATATATATATATTCTACTGTCAGATTTAAAACATGCTTAAGTCTTTGTGACTGGTGCCAGATGATTAGGCAAATTGCTTTCATTTTTGGACTGGCTTGAATAACACCTCTGGAATATAATAAGCTACATAAAGAGAGACGTGGGGGAGGCCGAGAGACACGAGAACACGGTGAAATGTGGTGCGGGCTAGGTTCACTTAACAAATATTCATAGCTCACAATGAATATTCTGTGGTGCCATATTAGAACACAAGTTCGCTGTCTGAAACCTCTTGTTTTCAGTGGAAACATGCAGAACCGGCTCAAAATCAAGTCGCGAACCAGAACCGTTCCGTATCAGTGGAAAAGGGCAGAATATGTAGATAGTAGTGTGATCTGTAACAGAGGATCACACTACTATCTACATATTCTGCCGCTTTGCCGGTGCCCCAACCAGACAGCAGGATTTGCTGCTAGAGTAGCAAGAAGATGAATCCACGTACAGCCTTCCCACTTTCATATACAGTCAATTGTGTTTATTGATAATCCATCCAGGCTGGTGGAGGCTAGCATATTAGACCGCTGCAAGCGCTCGAGCAGACTGAATGATAATTTTTTAAAGACAAATTTTGCAACATGGTTTGCCATTAATCAGGTAAATTAGGTACTTTCAAATATGGAAATGAATTGATCACATTTTTAGCTGAGCTTGCTAATAACAATTTTGAGTGTAAAACTTGGTAAGTAAGTAAGTAAACATTTATTTATATAGCACTTTTCTAAGACAAGCTATAAAGTGCTTCACAATCAATAAGATACGATATGAATAAAAGAAATAAAACAAAAATAAAACACGTAAAATACATATAAAACCAGAAAAACAACCCAGCTACATCCATGGGTGGAAAAAAAACAGACATAAACCATACAAACAGTGCAGCTTCATCTAATAAACAATAAGACAGGAAAAGTCATCTAGAGTCCATTCACAAAGGCTAAGGTATAAAAATATGTCTTAAGCCTTCTTTTAAAAATTTCCTTTGACACAGCAAGTCTAATATCCAAGGGCAGGGTATTCCACAACTTAGGAGCATACACGGAAAATGCAAAGTCTCCCTTCCATGTCCGCTTTGTCCTAGGGACAACTAAAAGCCCCTGACTGGAGGACTTCAGAGCCCTGGCACCTGAATACGGCACCAAAAGGTCAGAAATATATTCTGGTCCATCACCACGCACAGACTGGAATGTTAAAACCAAGATTTTGAACTGAACCCTAAAAGCTAAAATATGCTCCCATCTTTCAGTCCTAGTGAGTACTCGGGCGACTGCATTTTGGACCAATTGTAGCCATGCCATTTCCCCTCGACTAAGACAAGTAAAAAGAGCGTTACATTAATCTAGGCATGATAATACAAAAGCATGAATAACCCTCTCTGTGTCCTGAAAGGAGAGCATTTTACTGATTTTAGCGATATTTCTTAATTGAATATAACAAGCCTGTACCAGCTTTGTTACATGCATTGAGAAATTCAGCTCAGAATAAAACATAACACTGAGGTAAGGCAGATTATTTAACTTCCAATGTATAGAACTTGTAGAAACTTTCATCTCCTAAATTGATTTTGGAATGTCTAATTGACTAAACTAATTAAACTGACTGATTAAACCAGAATAATTCCAAAAGTACAAGATATAGGTGTAGTTAAAACAAGGTTAACAGTAAAACATGGCTAATTTGCAAACTGAATCTCAATGGAAAAACATTTCAGGCTAAAATCCTGCCTGTCTCAGCCTAAACATGGCTGCTTCAAGTGTCATGGTTGGTAGGTTGTACTGTGATTCATCCCCAAAGTTTGATTTTTTCTATATGCTGCAAAAATGACAAAATGAATGCAAATTCTATTTGTTGATCCATGTTATTATTTAATATTTTGCTTTATTTTAAAGCACAATTGTTAATTTAGCAGGAGTAAAAACAGATCTGAGTTACTGAGTCTTTGTTCTTGTGTTATGTGAAAGCAATGCTAATTCTACAGAAAAGCACTCGTCAATTTTCTTTGAAAAAAATGTAGATGGAAGGCAGCCCAAAAGTCTACAATAACTGTGTGTGTGAGAGAGAGAGAGAGAGAGAGAGAGAGAGAGAGAGAGAGAGAGAGAGAGAGAGAGAGAGAGAGAGAGAAGCAGCTGTTGGGTTATGACAGAATTGAAAACAGCTCCCTGCCTGCTGTAAAGTGCTTTTTCATGGGACATGAGCCAGTGGCTTTTACATCTTGTGTAGTGCACTACATGTCCATTAGGAAGTAATTTTGGTTGAGGAATCATGTTTGAGGATGACTTACTCTCGTAGCGGATCTGGAAGCCCTCACTGGAGCGGCTGTTGTCTGTGGTGAACAAAAGGTACATGGAATTTCCATTGCTGATGAGGAAGTGAGGCGCCTGGGTGCCGTGGTACTCGCCAATCAGAGGAGATGAATTAGATGGCCCGTCCCGCACCTCCAATGTGTCGTAATTAACCTCCGTCTGAAACCTGCATGAAAGAAAGAATACTTGTGGTCACTTTTTTCTATTCATTATTATAATCAGAGTTTAACTATAGATAATAATAGACAAAATTAGGGGAATAAAAGAAGTATGGAGGATGATTACTGTGAATTACTGTGCGGTACATGTATTTTCTTTATTTTTCTCCCAATCTTTAGCATGTCCAATTTTTACCCAATTGCATTATGCTTCCTTTCTACTGGTGCTGACCCCTGTCCCGATCGAGGAGAGCGAACTGACACACGCCCCCTCCGACACGTGCACAGTACTTCAACTTCATTTCATTTGTTAATATACCTCAATTCCTGCATTTCAGGCCTGCAACACATTTTAAAAAAAGTTGGGACGGGGATCATTTAAAAATGCGACGACGACCCTGTACTTTTGCACATCTTAAGACGTGTTTTTAGGAAAAATTAGACAAAATAAAACCTGAATGATGATTGTGGATATCTGTAGGTGCTGAGTGTGTTTGTAAGAATCTGATAAAGTGAATAGGAAATACAGTATATACATGTCCACATTAGGACAGTGCAAAAGAGGAGGAAAAAATTGTGTCATAATAGTTATAATAAGTGTTTTAAGAATAAAAACTGGGTTGTGAAAATCAACATGACAGTTAGATAGTACTAGAAAAAATGACCGTTTAACAGTTTGTGTTCCTGATTCTTATTATTACAAAAAAAGGAAGACTTCACCCTTAGTCATCAAAGTTGTGTAAACACAAGCAGAGATTCAAGCTCCCATTTTACTAAATTTTATTCCTCATCTGATTCATAAATCTGCTGTACCCCATGAGAGTAAGCCCTGATTTATACACACTTAATTAATCAGATGGGAGACATGAACCCATCATTTATGTAGATGTAGAAAGTATTCAGCATTTCACACTCACCAGGGATAAAGAAAAATGAGTGAAAGAAGCGGAACTCCTGAGTACTTAAAGTGTCATTAAAGGAGAAAAAAATCTATGGACTTAACTTTACATTAGCTATCCTCTCACAAAAAGCACATGATGAAGTTAATGTTAATGATGCCGTATGTGTATATAAACATTTACACAATGGATCAATAAGATAATACATATGGAGCCTACCATGGCTCATGAGGCACTGATCAAGGGTAAACTCATTTATACTAAAGCAATTACATCTTGCACAGATGCAGATGTGTTTTGATTGTGTTCCTGATTGGCAAATGATTTCCTATTTATACTTACTACTCTACTAAAGAACTAAATTAACTGATATAGTTCCAGCTAATGTAAACTTGATAAATGATACACTGATCAGCCATAACATTAAAACCACCTTCTTGTTTCTACACTCACTGTCCATTTTATCAGCTCCACTTACCATATAGAAGTACTTTGTAGTTCTACAATTACTGACTGTAGTACATCTGTTTCTCTACACACTTTCACCCTGTTCTTCAATGGTCAGGACCCCCACAGGACCACCACAGAGCAGGTATTATTTAGGTGGTGGATCATTCAGCACTACAGTGACACTGACATGGTGGTGGTGTGTTAGTGTGTGTTGTGCTGGTATGAGTGGATCAGACACAGCAGTGCTGCTGAAGTTTTTAAATACCGTGTCCACTCACTGTCCACTCTATTAGACACTCCTACCTAGTTGGTTCACCTTGTAGATGTAAAGTCAGAGACGATCGCTCATCTATTGCTGCTGTTTGAGTTGGTCATCTTCTAGACCAGTGGTTCTCAAACTGTGGTACGCGTACCACTGGTGGTACGTGAAGCAGCACGAGGTGGTACGCCAGATAATCTCGGAAAAGTAATTACATGCACCGAAAAAATAAATAATTTAATAATTATAAATAAAAAAAATCATATGAAACAAATTGTGTAAATTACTAATAAAATCTGTTTCAAGTTCTTATAATTCTGTTTTAATAAAATCAGTTTAATGAAAACAAATTGTATTAAAACTAATGTGTTTTTAAAAATATTCGGGGCTACGCAGCCACCGTACTTCATTACATCTATACTTCACGTTCGCGGTTTCCATCTCGGAATTTCCGAAACGTTATCAGTAAAGTTATCAGTAAAGTTATCAGTAGCTCTCTCGCTTTTATCAGAGCCAGATCTGCGTTTGCGAATCTCACTGCTCTCGTTCCTGACATCACAAGGCTGCTCCGCTAAACAGGCGCACTCACTGAAATGCTAACTGCATATAAACTAGTGATGAGTCATTCGCGAACGATCCGATTCTATTGAACGGATCTTTGAAATGAACGAAAGGAACCGAGTCTTTTATTTCTGCGCAGTTCTTATCGGCTGTAATCCACCCATTCAGCTTCCATCAGTAGAGGGAATTAATCGTAAGTGACAGTGAGGTGTTTAAAAACTCCAGCAGCGCTGCTGTGTCTGATCCACTCATACCAGCACAACACACACTAACACACCACCACCATGTCAGTGTCACTGCAATGCTGAGAATGATCCACCACCCAAATAATACCTGCTCTGTGGTGGTCCTGTGGGGGTCCTGACCATTGAAGAACAGCATGAAAGGGGGCTAACAAAGCATGCAGAGAAACAGATGGACTACAGTCAGTAATTGTAGAACTACAAAGTGATTCTATATGGTAAGTGGAGCTGATAAAATGGACAGTGAGTGGAGAAACAAGGAGGTGGTTTTAATGTTATGGCTGATCGGTGTATGTGGACATTAAGAGAGAATTACTCTTTCAATACAGGGATTCTGGGTGGCATGGTGGCACAGCATAAGAGCCTAGATTTGATTCCATGGTCTTTTATGTGTATATTTTGCTTGTTCTCTCTGTGTCACACACTCCATATATTACATTTAGAGTGGTACCTTGTAACTCAACATCCACTAAACTCGAATTCTTTGAAACTTGATGCACTTTGTGGAGAAATTTGTGACCTTAAACTTGGCGTTTCCCTTAATCTTGATGTGTATAGCTTTTTTATTTATGATTTAATTTCAAATCAACAATAAACAGCCACTTATTTTAGCAATTGGCTTGATCAGTGTGGTAAAACGTCATCAAAGTGCGAATATGACGAATCTGCATTTGTGTGGAATAACTGTTACATTCACTTAAAGCATCCACATGTACTGTATCTGTGTTTAGTTGGATTTTTCTCCTGTTTCACTTTTAAACTTGTGTTACAGCTCGGGGTTCTGAGAAATTGTAAGAATCAGCTCATCCAAGTCCAAAATGGTTATCAAAAAAAAAAATAAAGCTTGATGTTACTTAATGTATTAAAAGACCAACATAGCCAGCACTGTGATTCTGAACACCCCTGTTCGAATCTCGGCTCTGCTACCGGTCGGCTGGGCACCATCTAGCAAGCACAATCGGCAGTGCCTGCTGCAGAAACAAATTGGCCACCGTGTTCTGCTGGGTGGGGAAATGACCAGACTAAGTATGTGGGGTCTTCAAACATTGTGCAAGGACCCTGGTTAGCGGATAGAGGTGCCTGTGCAGAAGTGCGGGCGTAAATAAGGGGTCAGTTAGAACTGCGCACGCGTTGGAGGGCACGTGAGCAGCAATATACCCTCCTCGAACACAATCAGGTATCCACAGCAGTGGAAGACAAATTGACTACGCTCAATCGGGAAAAAAAAGGGAGAAAATGCATAAATATATATATAAAAAAAGAGCGACATAGGACACTAAACCTCACTTAATGATTACTGCTCATGAGTTCTCTCCACTAATGAAATTCCTCGCTCGTTTTAGTTCAATAAGTCACGTTAAGCTTTGTGCACCGCCACACTCTATAGGAAATAACAGCTCAGCCAGTGCAAAAGCTATTTTGCCACTTCTCATGTGAATGCGCCCTTACTGAACTCACTAAGGAATATGGTATTCCAAGATCAAGCATCTCTACGATTAAGAAGCATAAAGAAACAATAAAGAAGCATAGAGAAGGTTTTATTATATTTTTATATTAATTTTTAACTGTTTTTTATGTATTTCAGTGTCTTTTTTATATTATATTTGTGTTATTTTCAGTGTATAAGTGTCAAAAACAACCCCATTATTTACATTAGCATAAAATATATGCAGTTCCATGGGACCATGGAATGCATTAACAGGTTTCCCAGAGATCCTTATGGGGAAAAAAAAAAAGGTTACGCCACTTCTAGAACCAATGGACGTCGAGTTTCAAGGTACCACTGTACTACTAAATACAAATAAATACATACTAAAATATCACATGTCATGCAGCAATCTGAAAGGAAGATGAAACAAATGTCATATCAGTGCAGCAGGGTATAAATACCTGTCAAAAGAGATCTTGATGGCATGATCTTTCCTGGCCTCGATCACCCATTCACAGTTAAGAGAGTCTTTGTAGTAGCCAGGCCAACCCGGGGACAGCAGAACCCCCACTGGAGCTGTTAGGTGCCCACCACAGGGAGCTGGAAAACAGGAAAAGTAAAAAAATAGCCTATTAGGCCACATGCAACCCCAAAAAACATTTATATCTCAGTGTTTTTTTTTCTTTCTTTTTCTAAGAATAAAGGCTACCTTCACAGCGTGGTACAGCCGCATTCCACACTACGTTGCCATCCTGGATGATGCAGGTAATGGATTCCGAGCCATGGGTTTTGATGAAGCCCTCATCACACGTGAAGAGAACTGAGCTCCCCAATAGGAAATGCTCTCCAAAGCGCTGCCCGTTAATGGGGATGCTAGGGTCATGGCATTCATTCTGGCCAAAAGCTGGGCAAGAGAGATGAATGTTAACGTCACATCCTAATAGTGAATAGCACACTGCAGGTGTGTCCAATGCAAACACCTTATAGTAAATTCTGATGTCACATTTCTTAACAAATATATCCTAGAGAGAATGGTTAGCATTAATACATTGTTCACCACAATGTATGGGCACTGGGCACTTCAGTTTTGGAATTATGGGGCTCTCCTCATTCCACTGAAGATAATTTGAACTAAGGAGTAAATGCCATATAACTCATCAAACTATATACATCAACATACATACATCAAACATAAATCTCAACAAAGCTAAGTAATATATACTGATAAGTGGTTCACATGTACAAACAAGATTCCAAATTTATAAATGCTTATAAATTTACATCACTCACTCACTATTCTTAACCACTTAGCCAGTTAGCTTTACAATGGGCGCAAGGCACACAAAAACACCCTGGATGGGGCGCCAGTCCATCGCAGGGCAGACACACATACACACACACATCCATTCACCTATAGGGCAATTGAGTGTCTCCAATTAACCTGACTGCATGTTTTTGGACTGTGGGAGGGAACCGGAGCTCCCGGAGGAAACCCACACAGACACGGGGAGAACATGCAAACTCCGCACTGAAAGGATCCAGGGTGTTCTTTTTAATCACCTAGGAATCAAACCCAGGACCTTCCTGCTGTGAGGCGACAGTGCCGCCCGAGCCGCCCAAATTTACATCATTATATAATAGTCAATTTTTATATAATTTATATCAATTTATTTTAAAGTAGGGCTGTCACACAATTACAATTTTTAATCATAATAAATCACAATTAAAGAACCAAATATAACTATGCAACTATGTAAACAATAACTAAACAAAATGTGAACAGTTATGCACATTTTTATATTATTTTACATACAATTATGATAAAATTATTACATTTAAATTATCTTGAGAAAGCCAGTTAATGTCTATATAGAGTTGTTAACAGTTACACATATTTTAGCAGGCGGCACAGTGGCTAAGTGGGTAGCACTGTTGCCTCACAGCAAGAAGGTCCTGGGTTCGATCTCCAGGTGGGGCAGTCTGGGTCCTTTCTGTGTGGAGTTTGCATGTTCTCCCCGTGTCTGCGTGGGTTTCCTCCGAGAGCTCTGGCTTCCTCCCACAGTCCAAAGACATGCAAGTGAGGTGAATTGGAGACACTAAATAATCCAAGACTGAGTTTGCTATAACCTTGAAAAGTGATGAACCTTGTGTAATGAGAAACTACCGTTCCTGTCATGAATGTAACCAAAGTGTAAAACATGACATTAAAATCCTAATAAACAAACAAACACATCTTTTAGCCAATTATCTAAACTGACTAGTCTGTTCACTTTATTTGGCAAAAGTGAAGATCTCTTCTTGTCGACTATGAACCCTGCCACTGGAAACAGGTGCTCACAGGGTACTACAGTGAACCATTTCCAGATGCAACACATATAACGTCATGTACACCCACATGGTTAACTATGTTAAAGCGTCTACAGTCCATTGCGATTTATTTAACACCAGTGTTTGTAATGTTCCCACGACATGTGCAGTTCATGGACATTCCATCCAAATTCCTCTCAAACAAAGTTAACATTTTGCCTGTAACATGTATCCATGCATGCAAGATGCCTGACGAGACAAAAGCGCGCTTTGACCGAATATGATATTGAAGCGTCAAAGTACTTCGATTAAACTGTAGTTTTGTCTAGTGATGATTTCTTACGCTTTTTCAAAACAAAAATTAATATTTAAAACAACCTACATTTCATAATATTTAACAGCAGCAGCTGGAGTAATTTGTAACTCTCCACACAACTGTAAAAAGACCTGCGTTATTGCTATGCAGTATAAACACAATAGTGCTATGTAAAGTATAAACTATTTAATCATTGCTGTATGCTCTTCAGCAGTGATAAATACTTGACATGCTGGCTAATTAGGCTGAGCTACCTTAAGACATAGTTAAACTATACAAGTTAAAATGCCTTCATAATGAAGGGGATAATTTATCAATTTATAATTTTTTTCCTGGCAGCTCCCATGTTGGCATTGCCACAGTGGACCCCATTGTTTTACATAAGCCTAAAATATATGCTGTTCCACAGGACCACTGGCTGCTCCCATGTTGCCATTGCCACAGTGGACCTAGTGCGCATACCAATACCCTCCCCAGGGGTGGCATGGTTTCTCAGTGGGTAGCACTGTCACCTCACACCAAGAAGGTCCTGGGTTTGATCCCCAGGCGGGGCGGTCCGGGTTCTTTCTGTGCAGTTTGCATGTTCTCCCTGTGTCTGTGTTGGTTTCCTCTGGGAGCTCCAGTTTCCTCCCACAGTCCAAAAACATGCAGTCAGGTTAATTGGAGACACTGAATTGCCCTATAGGTGAATGCGTGTGTGTATATGTGTGTGTGTCTGCCCTGTGATGGACTGGCGCCCCGTCTAGGGTGTTACTGTGTGCCTTGCGCCCATTGAAAAGCTGGGATAGGCTCCAGACCCCCCCCCCCCCCAGCAACCATAATTGGATAAGCATTTAAGAAAGTGGGTGAGTATATGTTTCAGACAGTACACTTACTTTGTTTTATTTGTTCATATACATCCATGCATGCATTTCATGCCTGCATTTATTATTTGTATGTATTTGTATTAGTCTGTCAACTTCTGTGTATGGGGCTGCATAGTCACAGGTTAGTCTAAGTGCCCATGCTAACACCTGTTTACCACTGAAAAGCACCTCTAATGGGCATGACCATGCAGCAGAACTACATACTGAAGCAATGGGAAAAGGTCAACCATTTCGACAGCATATAAGATAGGTGGTCCTAATGTTTTGGCTCATCAGTGTAGTTCCACCCATTCAATTCCTGAATTTACCAAAAGCTGAACAATTTAACATTCAAACTGAGGAAAGTAATCTAAACGTTTTCACTAGTCATAAACCATGGCTAAAGGTCATATGACATGATTTTTGTGTGTCTGTGAATTTCCAATTTTCCATTAAAGGCAGATGTGCCCTGTGACATGCAGTTATCATGGGTGTCAGACAAGATCCTTCAATTATTTGCTACGTGCAGCTAAGCTCAGACGTAGAATCCCTCTCAAGCTATTTTTTTTCCTGACCCTGACTTGGGGAGTAACATCTGTGTGTTTCAGACAGGAAAGCAGCTAATACACAAAAGCTGAAGGCTGGGGGACATAGGTCACAACCTTGCAACCTCCTTGTTTCACAATGACACGTCTCTTCCTGCCTGACAGGGTCCGGCTTCATTATTATAGGATGTAGTGGTGAAGTATCAAACATGTACAATCTCCTTGACATTGACATCCTTCCATCACCTTCATTCTTTTATTTACTTTATCACAAAAAACCCGAACTCAACAGTTACATCCAGCGTCCAGCCACCATTAGTGACAATATCCACTCTCAGACAGACACACAGACACACACACAGACACACACACACACACACACACACACACACACACACACACACAAAATAAACAAGAAATGCCCATCCTATTGATACACTTTTATTCCAAAAGGCTAAAATAAGAGATGTTTTAAAGATCTGGTGAAAATATTCTCTATCTACCAGCTACTGGGTTCAATGACAATACTCCATTGATGGACCAGGTGCACATCCTTCACTTTAAATGACTTTAAAACAATACAGGTGCCTCTGGACCATTTTTTTCTGCAACCAATAAAAAACTTAATAAAAACTTAATAATATACACATAAAATAGCACATGTAGTGTGCACTTGTATGAAATAAACAATCAAGCTGAATAAAAGATGTTTACTGCTTACTAGTGTATGAACATCAAGGATACTTCATATTTCTAGAATAAATCAACTTATATATGATATATCGTGTCCACTCACTGCCCACTTTATTAGACACTCCTACCTAGTTGGTCCACCTTGTAGATGTAAAGTCAGAGACGGTCGCTTGTCTATTGCTGCTGTTTGAGTTGGTCATCTTCTAGACCTTCATCAGTGGTCACAGGACGCTGCCCATGAAGCGCTGTTGGCTTAATATATTTTTGATTGGTGGACTATTCTCAGTCCAGCAGTGAAAGTGAGGTGTTTAAAAACTCCATCAGCGCTGCTGTGTCTGATCCACTCATACCAGCACAACACACACTAACACACCACCACCATGTCAGTGTCACTGCAGTGCTGAGAATGATCCACCACCTAAATACTACCTACTCTGTGGTGGTCCTGTAAGAGTCCTGACCATTGAAGAACAGCATGAAAGGGGGCTAACAAAGCATGCAGAGAAACAGATGGACTACAGTCAGTAATTGTAGAACTACAAAGTGCTTCTATATGGTAAGTGAATCTGCTAATTTTACACACACCTTTATACACTGTATGGCCAAAAGTATATTAACACCCCCTCCAATTACTATGTTTGTGTTTTAGCTACACTAATTGCCAACAGGTGTACTGTATGAAAATAATTGTATGACCTAAATTATAAAACATAAACCAGCACCCTGGAGAGTGAATTGCAACATTTACCTAATAGGACTGGAAATATAGACACAAGAAATATGGGGGGGTGGAGATACCGTATATTACTGGACATGGATTTAAAATGGGACATCCAACAAGCTCATGATCAGGTGTCCAAATACTTATGGCTATATTAAACTGGTACGTAGAAGCCTATTTTAAGCTTTCCAAAAAAGTCATAAGAAGAAGGGCGGTGAAGGGGGATTCCAAATTAACGCCCATGATTTTGGTTGTCCAACAAGTTCTAATCAGGTGTCCAAATACTTATGATTGTATACAATTGATATGTGGAAGCTTATTTAAAGCATTGTTTATCTGATCAAAGTGCTATTTGACTAAAAGGTCAAACTTTCCAACAGACACATTCCAAAACCTTTTGTAAAGTTCCATATTAGCACCCATGATTTTGGAAATTTTGGAACAAGCTCATAGTCAGATGTCCAAATACTTTTGGTCAGATGGTGTACGTACAGCCTCATATCTCAATAAGCCCAGAGGTGAGTACTAACAAAAATGCTCTTACTTGTGTAGGTAATATTGAAGCCTTTGCCAGTGTTGGAATGATCTGACTGAAACTCCAGGCGCATGATATTGCCATTACTGGCAATCTGCGAGGGCACATCCTTTCCGGAAAAAGTGCCAAATGTGGTGGGCTCGGGTATCCCGTCATCCTTCACTATGAGATAGTCGAACTGAGGCTCCACGTCAAAGTCGCTGAAAATTAGATGAATCCGATTGCCCGGCTCAG
Organism: Trichomycterus rosablanca; assembly: GCF_030014385.1. Classification (NCBI taxonomy): domain Eukaryota; kingdom Metazoa; phylum Chordata; class Actinopteri; order Siluriformes; family Trichomycteridae; genus Trichomycterus; species Trichomycterus rosablanca. Next base: position 29,878,679 of record NC_085992.1, read on the forward strand.
CTATGATGAGCCACACACAGTTTAGATTGTTGCCGTACTCTTCTGGGTAGTTGGGTGATAGGATGATGCCTGATGGGGCGGTGAAATTGAAGAAGCAGGAGACTGTAGAGAAAAAGAGAGAGTGGAATACCCAACTATCATCCACTTTAACTTAGAGAATGTTTACATTTATTTATTATTTATTATTTGGAGATTCTTCATTTCATCAAAAATGGCACAACATTCGTAAGATAGTGTTTAGGGAGCAGTGGGCTCTAGGCAGGACTAATAGACAGTTTGGCAATAAACTGCCAAGCCCATTCAGACAATGACTCAGGTGGTCAGAACTTGGCTGGGGCCCAAAACAGCAACAAACACCATTAAAATAATTAAAATGATTAATTGACAACACATTTGCCTAAACGCCAAGAACAACATCAACACCAAAGAGGAATATTTTCCTGTACAAATATGGCATACAAAACGAGCAGGCTAATAATTGATCCTGAAAACTGTCAGCTCAAGAATGCCAGCCAACTCAGTGCCATTCGGATTGGTGCCGTCTATCCATCAAGTCTTTACGGCGTAGTGTGTTAATCATTCTAAATGGCAGGGTGTTAATTATAGCCGCAGAAGTTGGAAAATGACTTACAGACACAGCTGGGTTTGTTTCCAGACCACTGGTTATTTTGCTGGCAAGATATGGTTCTCTCGCCGACCAGCTCGAAGGCAGCCTGACACTCAAAGGTCAGCACGTCACCGTGCAGAAAACTGTCTCCCATTCGCCTGCCATAGGCTGGAACTCCTGGGTCTCCACAGCCTCCTTTATGGATCTCTGAAAGGACAACAACACGAAAAGCTTCAAATTAACTGTTACGAAAATGCTGTTTATGTATGCTGTTGTACTGTGTGCACAGCTTGGCCCAAAATACAAAAAGAAAGCAGTAGAATATAGTCAAGCCGGAAAGTCTGCACACCCCTTTCACCTTCTCCACATTTTATTACGTTAAAGACTCATTCTATAATAGATTGTTGGGTTTTTTTTTTGCCTCAAACATCTACACACAATTGCCAGTAATTACAAAGTGAAAACAGGGTTTAAAAAAATATGAAATTTAATTTTACTGACAAAAATCTTTTATTTAGGGGTTACATACAGTGTATCACAAAAGTGAGTACACCCCTCACATTCCTGCAAATATTTTATTATATCTTTTCATGGGACAACACTATAGAAATAAAACTTGGATATAACTTAGAGTAGTCAGTGTACAACTTGTATAGCAGTGTAGATTTACTGTCTTCTGAAAATAACTCAACACACAGCCATTAATGTCTAAATGGCTGGCAACATAAGTGAGTACACCCCACAGTGAACATGTCCAAATTGTGCCCAAAGTGTCAATATTTTGTGTGACCACCATTATTATCCATCACTGCCTTAACCCTCCTGGGCATGGAATTCACCAGAGCTGCACAGGTTGCTACTGGAATCCTCTTCCACTCCTCCATGATGACATCACGGAGCTGGTGGATGTTAGACACCTTGAACTCCTCCACCTTCCACTTGAGAAGGCGCCACAGGTGCTCAATTGGGTTTAGTCCATCACCTTTACCTTCAGCTTCCTCAGCAAGGCAGTTGTCATCTTGGAGGTTGTGTTTGGGGTCGTTATCCTGTTGGAAAACTGCCATGAGTTTTCGAAGGGTCATGCTCTGTTTCAGAATGTCACAGTACATGTTGGAATTCATGTTTCCCTCAATGAACTGCAGCTCCCCAGTGCCAGCAACACTCATGCAGCCCAAGACCATAATGCTACCACCACCATGCTTGACTGTAGGCAAGATACAGTTGTCTTGGTACTTCTCACCACGGCGCCGCCACACATGCTGGACACCATCTGAGCCAAACAAGTTTATCTTGGTCTCGTCAGACCACAGGGCATTCCAGTAATCCATGTTCTTGGACTGCTTGTCTTCAGCAAACTGTTTGCAGGCTTTCTCGTGCGTCAGCTTCCTTCTGGGATGACGACCATGCAGACCAAGTTGATGCAGTGTGCGGCGTATGGTCTGAGCACTGACAGGCTGACCTCCCACGTCTTCAACCTCTGCAGCAATGCTGGCAGCACTCATGTGTCTATTTTTTAAAGCCAACCTCTGGATATGACGCCGAACACGTGGACTCAACTTCTTTGGTCGACCCTGGCGAAGCCTGTTCCGAGTGGAACCTGTCCTGGAAAACCGCTGTATCACCTTGGCCACCATGCTGTAGCTCAGTTTCAGGGTGTTAGCAATCTTCTTATAGCCCAGGCCATCTTTGTGGAGAGCAACAATTCTATTTCTCACATCCTCAGAGAGTTCTTTGCCATGAGGTGCCATGTTGAATATCCAGTGGCCAGTATGAGAGAATTGTACCCAAAACACCAAATTTAACAGCCCTGCTCCCCATTTACACCTGGGACCTTGACACATGACACCAGGGAGGGACAACGACACATTTGGGCACAATTTGGACATGTTCACTGTGGGGTGTACTCACTTATGTTGCCAGCCATTTAGACATTAATGGCTGTGTGTTGAGTTATTTTCAGAAGACAGTAAATCTACACTGCTATACAAGTTGTACACTGACTACTCTAAGTTATATCCAAGTTTCATGTCTATAGTGTTGTCCCATGAAAAGATATAATAAAATATTTGCAGAAATGTGAGGGGTGTACTCACTTTTGTGATACACTGTATCTGTACACACCCTTAGCCTAATACTTGGTTGATGCACCTTTAGCAATTACAGCTTCAAAGGCGTCTTGGGAAAGAAGCTACAAGCTTGGCACACTTGTTTCTGGACATTTTTGCCCATTCCTCTTGGCATATCCTTGCAAGCTCCGTTAGGTTGGACAGGAGGTGTCGGTACACAGCCATTTCCAGCTCTTTCCACAGATGTTCGACAGATTGGATTCAGGTCTGGGCTCTGGCTGGGCCACTCAAGGACATTCACAGACTTTCTCTGAAGCCACTCCTTTGTTCTCTCGGCTGTATGCTTCGGGTCGTTGTCATGTTGGAAGGTAAACCCCAGTCTGAGGTCCAGAGCGCTCTAGAGCAGGTTTTCTTCAAGGATCTGGGTGTACTTAGCTGCAGTCATCTTTCCCTCTATCAGGAGTAGTCGCCCCGGTCCTGCGGCTGAAAAACATCCCCACATCATGATGCTGCCACCACCATGCTTCACTGTAGGGATGGTATTAGCCAGGTATTAGCTTGGAGTTTGCTCTGATATGCACTGTCAGCTGTGGGACCTTATATAGGCAGGTGTTGGCAATCCCCAATCATGTCCAATCAATTGAATTTACCACAGGTGGACTCCAATTAAATTGTAGAAACATCTCAAGCAGTATCAGTGAAAACAAAATGCACCTCAGCTCACTTTTGGGGGTCATATCAAAGGGTGTGCACACTTGTGTACATATGATTTTACATTTAGATTTTTTAATAAATTAGCACAAATGTCTAAGAACTCAACCTATTATAGAATGAGTCTGTAATGTAATAAAACGTGGAGAAGATGAAAGGGGTGTGCAGACCTTTCAGTTGACTGTATAAAAATACAAGTACACAGATGTCTGAGTGGGAAATATGCCAGAATTTAAAAGAGAACTGACACTGGAACATTTTGAGACATGACTATTATTGTCCTAAATCCAACGTCAATTAAACTTTTTTTTTTTTTTTTTTTACTTTTGGTCTGTCAGTATGGTAAATCTGATCTGTTATTGGTACAGAGCAAAAACAGCAAATAATAATCAACTTTTTAAATAAAATAACCATTCCCATGTATGGCAACCATTTGAGAATGTTTCTTTTCTGCTTCTTGACTGTGAACTAGCCTGGTGTGGTGGAACCCTGGTGGCACTCACAGAGCCCTGATCCCACTAAACACCACTGGGATAAATTTAACAGGTGATTGTAAGCCAGGTCTTACACATGCTCTTTAGTCTAAAAGAGCACAAACTTCCTCTGAAGAATTTTTCCCTTCAACATCTTGTGGGAAGCCTTGCCAGAAGACTGGAGATATAGACACAAACAATATGGGGGTGGAGGTATATTGCTGGACATCTAAAGAGCTCATGAACAGGTGCCAACATACTTATGGCTGTGTAACCTTGGTACTTGGAAGCCTATTTTAAAGCATTGTTTATCTGATCTTCTGGTTTTCACCTTCCATGTTAATATTTTAAAATGATACTTAGTTTTAAGACTTGTTTTTAGAGAGTGCCTTCTTGTAGTTCCTTGCCAGCCTATCTTCAAACCAGAGGCTGCTTTATAAACTGCATAAGAAATAACCCACAAATTACTTTAATGCAAAGTAAAACAGATGCAGTTGAAAAATAAACTTAAATGTTTGAAGCATTTATTAAATAGAAATTATTCATGGGATTAGCTTGTTTTTGTGTGACTGGTTATAACCAGGTAAAAACAAAAAAAGCAAACTTGGGACATCTACTTAGTGGTAGAGTATAACTTAGTTTTACTCAAGTTTTACTGTACTTATAAAGTGAATCTTGGCTTCCAGCAAAGGACTAGAATTTTCACAGCAACAGAAGGTGTAGGGCAGGGGTGTCCAAATTTTTCTTGTCAGTGGCCAGACCAAGTAAAAAAATATGCAAACACAGCCCACACACTTTTCTGTAATAAACCAATAAAAATAATACTGTAATACTATTTTGACTATCCCTCCAACACATGCGCAGTTGCCGACTGTATCTTTTCATCTTTTCACAATCAGCTTTGTGCACAGAGAGCCACACCCTGATCAGCATTATTTCTCGACTCTGTGCAGACGCTATCAACCAGCCAGCAGAAGTCATAATTCGCTCAGCTATGAGGAGTCCATATCCAGCTTTATCCTACCCTCTGAACAACAGCCAATCGTTGTTCATGCAGCCGCCCAGCCGGATGGCAGAGCTGAGATTCGATATGATGTATTCGAAATCCCAGCTCTGGTGTGCTAGTGTGTTTTACCGCTGCGCCACCTGAGCGGCGTTTAAGCAGTTTTTTTTAAACCTCCTTAATAGCGGACCAACTTTAATTTTATTTCTAAAATATGGTAATGGGCCGCAAATGGACCACAGGCCGTAGTTGGGACATCCCTGGTGCAAAGAAAGGATAGTTCCACTTTTCCACCTTACAGATGATAACCCCATCTCAACTGCATAGTAAAACAGTGACAAAGGAATGATGCCCTGAAGTTCATTTTAGTGTTAACAAGTTTGCCATTAGCTTAGCCAGTAAATGCTTCAATTACCCAATTAGCCAGTAATCTACAGGGGAAAAAAGTTTTTACCCACAATGTGTTTAGTACAAGTAAAATACCTTTGAAGCTGCCAGAAGCAATTAGTCATCAGGTTTAAAGGCTTCGTCCTATCTTCTTTAAATTAGCCCTGCATCATCGGTTAAGTATACAATTAGCCTAATGACTACCTGACGGAAAACTCTATGACAAAAATATATAGCAATAACAAGCTATGTCAAATAATCAATACACATGTTTAGCAACTACTGCTAAATAAATAATAAAGCTAATTCAATATTGTGTTTAGCCAGTTTAAATTCAGCTTGTGTCATTATTAAGAGCTACTCCCCTTTTTTGCACAAACAAATTTATTTGTTTATTTATTTTTTCCTAAAGGCTGAGTGAGTCTACCGCTTAGCAAATAAGCCACCAAATTAGCGACAGCGTAGAAGCTACTTTCAAGAATACATCTCTGTTTGTGGTTCTTTAGCGAGGACTAAATTGCTTTTATTCCTAAATGAGTTCTGTTGTAGCCTAAGGGCCATGATTGTCCCAGTTTTACTAAATTGCATATTAAAGAGTAGACCTGTCTCACAATCAATCATGTTGCTGTGTATATTTTGGGGGTGGGGGGTGGTCCTAAAGTTTTGGCTGAGTAGTGTGTATACACCGATCAGCCATAACATTAAAACCACCTTCTTGTTTCTACCCTCTCTGTCCATTTTATTAGCTCCACTTCCCATATAGAAGCACTTTGTAGGCAGCGTCCTGTGACCACTGATGAAGGTCTAGAAGATGACCAACTCAAACAACAGCAATAGATGAGCGATTGTCTCTGACTTTACATCTACAAGGTGGACCAACTAGGTAGGAGTGTCTAATAGAATGGACAGTGAGTGGACACGGTATTTAAAAACTCCAGCAGCGCTGCTGTGTCTGATCCACTCATACCAGCACAACACACACTAACACACCACCACCATGTCAGTGTCACTGCAGTTCTGAGAATGATCCTCCACCTAAATAATACCTGCTCTGTGGTGGCCCTGTGGGGGTCCCGACCATTGAAGAACAGGGTGAAAGCAGGCTATAAAGGTATGTAAAGAAATAGATGGACTACAGTCAGTAATTGTAGAACTACAGTGCTTCTATATGGTGAGTGGAGCTGATAAAATGGACATTTAGTGTAGAAACAAGGAGGTGGTTTTAATGTTATGGCTGATCAGTGTAATAAATAATAAAAACACTATACATATCCCCTTTACTGTATATGACTGTCACAAGCTTGTATCAGTTTTACTAAGAACAATTAGGGACAATACTAAGGACACTTATTTAGCCTCTTTGTTTAGTACCTACAGTAGTTGAGCCATCATTGCTAGCTATTACAGCCAGTCTGTTTAAATAAATGTCTGTCAATAAAAAAACACCAGAGCTGAGATTTTGAATACATCGTAAAGAATCTCAGCTCTGCCATCCGTCTAGGCTGGGCGGCTACATGAGCTACAAGCTGGACCAGAGTTCCTCATAACTGGTGCAATTACGGCCTCTCCTGGCTGATTGATGGTGCCTGTGTAGAGTTGGGGAATAAAGTTGTTCCTTTGCATAAATTGGAAGCTTTAAACAATCTGAAGGTACAAATAAAAAAAATTCAAAAGTCTAAATTTATTATTGATATGCTTTTTACTGATTTTCAGATGTCAGTTAATTCATCTATTTTTTTTTTATTATATGATTTAAGAATGAAATATGAGAACCACTTTAAAGGCACTGAAATTATGAAGTTATCATGTCCTTTAGGCAAACCTGATCCTTTCTGAAATACCCAAACCATCCAATTGTGACATTTGTGACAACTAAACACCAATTAAGATTTTTTTCTGACAAACTAACAACACAATCTATTTAAAATCTCATAAAGTTTAATAATAATAAAAAAAGATATTTGTTGTAGACGTCCAGTAAGTCAAAGGACAGAAGCCAATTACCCAGGCTGTAGAAAAATCTGATAGAATATGGAAATTACCAGATGGTTTGAACATCTGTGAAGCAGAGCTGGTTGTTTGTGTCTATGCCTAACCAGGACTGAGGGCCCACGGGCCAGTTCAATATTTTTGTTAGATAATTCAGTAGAGGCAGCATTTCAGTTCCCCGTGTGCCCTGTTGTTAACGGTTTAGTTCTAGGTCACATCCGAGAGTTTTCCTCTCTATTGGCTGGCAATCCTGAGAGAACCACAAGCAAAACCTACGGCGTTTGTGCTAAATGGATAGTCCTTGGATAGCCTTCTAAACTTCATGCCATTTGGACTCTGCCTCCCTCATTAGCTCCCTTCTATCTGATACCCACCATTGAAAGTGAAAACAGCAGCTGTCAGAAAATACAAACTTAAAAATTATTAGGGGTGTATTAGAGCCCGAGATCTACAGAGACCAAAATGAAATGTCCAGCCGCTCGTCCCTGGCGGGACTATTGTCAAACACGGCAACGTGACTGGGAGAGCAAGTGTGAAGGTAAACCCCAGTCTGAGGTCCAGAGCGCTCTAGAGCAGGTTTTCTTCAAGGATCTGGGTGTACTTAGCTGCAGTCATCTTTCCCTCTATCAGGAGTAGTCGCCCCGGTCCTGCGGCTGAAAAACATCCCCACATCATGATGCTGCCACCACCATGCTTCACTGTAGGGATGGTATTAGCCAGGTATTAGCTTGGAGTTTGCTCTGATATGCACTGTCAGCTGTGGGACCTTATATAGGCAGGTGTTGGCAATCCCCAATCATGTCCAATCAATTGAATTTACCACAGGTGGACTCCAATTAAATTGTAGAAACATCTCAAGCAGTATCAGTGAAAACAAAATGCACCTCAGCTCACTTTTGGGGGTCATATCAAAGGGTGTGCACACTTGTGTACATATGATTTTACATTTAGATTTTTTAATAAATTAGCACAAATGTCTAAGAACTCAACCTATTATAGAATGAGTCTGTAATGTAATAAAACGTGGAGAAGATGAAAGGGGTGTGCAGACCTTTCAGTTGACTGTATAAAAATACAAGTACACAGATGTCTGAGTGGGAAATATGCCAGAATTTAAAAGAGAACTGACACTGGAACATTTTGAGACATGACTATTATTGTCCTAAATCCAACGTCAATTAAACTTTTTTTTTTTTTTTTTTTACTTTTGGTCTGTCAGTATGGTAAATCTGATCTGTTATTGGTACAGAGCAAAAACAGCAAATAATAATCAACTTTTTAAATAAAATAACCATTCCCATGTATGGCAACCATTTGAGAATGTTTCTTTTCTGCTTCTTGACTGTGAACTAGCCTGGTGTGGTGGAACCCTGGTGGCACTCACAGAGCCCTGATCCCACTAAACACCACTGGGATAAATTTAACAGGTGATTGTAAGCCAGGTCTTACACATGCTCTTTAGTCTAAAAGAGCACAAACTTCCTCTGAAGAATTTTTCCCTTCAACATCTTGTGGGAAGCCTTGCCAGAAGACTGGAGATATAGACACAAACAATATGGGGGTGGAGGTATATTGCTGGACATCTAAAGAGCTCATGAACAGGTGCCAACATACTTATGGCTGTGTAACCTTGGTACTTGGAAGCCTATTTTAAAGCATTGTTTATCTGATCTTCTGGTTTTCACCTTCCATGTTAATATTTTAAAATGATACTTAGTTTTAAGACTTGTTTTTAGAGAGTGCCTTCTTGTAGTTCCTTGCCAGCCTATCTTCAAACCAGAGGCTGCTTTATAAACTGCATAAGAAATAACCCACAAATTACTTTAATGCAAAGTAAAACAGATGCAGTTGAAAAATAAACTTAAATGTTTGAAGCATTTATTAAATAGAAATTATTCATGGGATTAGCTTGTTTTTGTGTGACTGGTTATAACCAGGTAAAAACAAAAAAAGCAAACTTGGGACATCTACTTAGTGGTAGAGTATAACTTAGTTTTACTCAAGTTTTACTGTACTTATAAAGTGAATCTTGGCTTCCAGCAAAGGACTAGAATTTTCACAGCAACAGAAGGTGTAGGGCAGGGGTGTCCAAATTTTTCTTGTCAGTGGCCAGACCAAGTAAAAAAATATGCAAACACAGCCCACACACTTTTCTGTAATAAACCAATAAAAATAATACTGTAATACTATTTTGACTATCCCTCCAACACATGCGCAGTTGCCGACTGTATCTTTTCATCTTTTCACAATCAGCTTTGTGCACAGAGAGCCACACCCTGATCAGCATTATTTCTCGACTCTGTGCAGACGCTATCAACCAGCCAGCAGAAGTCATAATTCGCTCAGCTATGAGGAGTCCATATCCAGCTTTATCCTACCCTCTGAACAACAGCCAATCGTTGTTCATGCAGCCGCCCAGCCGGATGGCAGAGCTGAGATTCGATATGATGTATTCGAAATCCCAGCTCTGGTGTGCTAGTGTGTTTTACCGCTGCGCCACCTGAGCGGCGTTTAAGCAGTTTTTTTTAAACCTCCTTAATAGCGGACCAACTTTAATTTTATTTCTAAAATATGGTAATGGGCCGCAAATGGACCACAGGCCGTAGTTGGGACATCCCTGGTGCAAAGAAAGGATAGTTCCACTTTTCCACCTTACAGATGATAACCCCATCTCAACTGCATAGTAAAACAGTGACAAAGGAATGATGCCCTGAAGTTCATTTTAGTGTTAACAAGTTTGCCATTAGCTTAGCCAGTAAATGCTTCAATTACCCAATTAGCCAGTAATCTACAGGGGAAAAAAGTTTTTACCCACAATGTGTTTAGTACAAGTAAAATACCTTTGAAGCTGCCAGAAGCAATTAGTCATCAGGTTTAAAGGCTTCGTCCTATCTTCTTTAAATTAGCCCTGCATCATCGGTTAAGTATACAATTAGCCTAATGACTACCTGACGGAAAACTCTATGACAAAAATATATAGCAATAACAAGCTATGTCAAATAATCAATACACATGTTTAGCAACTACTGCTAAATAAATAATAAAGCTAATTCAATATTGTGTTTAGCCAGTTTAAATTCAGCTTGTGTCATTATTAAGAGCTACTCCCCTTTTTTGCACAAACAAATTTATTTGTTTATTTATTTTTTCCTAAAGGCTGAGTGAGTCTACCGCTTAGCAAATAAGCCACCAAATTAGCGACAGCGTAGAAGCTACTTTCAAGAATACATCTCTGTTTGTGGTTCTTTAGCGAGGACTAAATTGCTTTTATTCCTAAATGAGTTCTGTTGTAGCCTAAGGGCCATGATTGTCCCAGTTTTACTAAATTGCATATTAAAGAGTAGACCTGTCTCACAATCAATCATGTTGCTGTGTATATTTTGGGGGTGGGGGGTGGTCCTAAAGTTTTGGCTGAGTAGTGTGTATACACCGATCAGCCATAACATTAAAACCACCTTCTTGTTTCTACCCTCTCTGTCCATTTTATTAGCTCCACTTCCCATATAGAAGCACTTTGTAGGCAGCGTCCTGTGACCACTGATGAAGGTCTAGAAGATGACCAACTCAAACAACAGCAATAGATGAGCGATTGTCTCTGACTTTACATCTACAAGGTGGACCAACTAGGTAGGAGTGTCTAATAGAATGGACAGTGAGTGGACACGGTATTTAAAAACTCCAGCAGCGCTGCTGTGTCTGATCCACTCATACCAGCACAACACACACTAACACACCACCACCATGTCAGTGTCACTGCAGTTCTGAGAATGATCCTCCACCTAAATAATACCTGCTCTGTGGTGGCCCTGTGGGGGTCCCGACCATTGAAGAACAGGGTGAAAGCAGGCTATAAAGGTATGTAAAGAAATAGATGGACTACAGTCAGTAATTGTAGAACTACAGTGCTTCTATATGGTGAGTGGAGCTGATAAAATGGACATTTAGTGTAGAAACAAGGAGGTGGTTTTAATGTTATGGCTGATCAGTGTAATAAATAATAAAAACACTATACATATCCCCTTTACTGTATATGACTGTCACAAGCTTGTATCAGTTTTACTAAGAACAATTAGGGACAATACTAAGGACACTTATTTAGCCTCTTTGTTTAGTACCTACAGTAGTTGAGCCATCATTGCTAGCTATTACAGCCAGTCTGTTTAAATAAATGTCTGTCAATAAAAAAACACCAGAGCTGAGATTTTGAATACATCGTAAAGAATCTCAGCTCTGCCATCCGTCTAGGCTGGGCGGCTACATGAGCTACAAGCTGGACCAGAGTTCCTCATAACTGGTGCAATTACGGCCTCTCCTGGCTGATTGATGGTGCCTGTGTAGAGTTGGGGAATAAAGTTGTTCCTTTGCATAAATTGGAAGCTTTAAACAATCTGAAGGTACAAATAAAAAAAATTCAAAAGTCTAAATTTATTATTGATATGCTTTTTACTGATTTTCAGATGTCAGTTAATTCATCTATTTTTTTTTTATTATATGATTTAAGAATGAAATATGAGAACCACTTTAAAGGCACTGAAATTATGAAGTTATCATGTCCTTTAGGCAAACCTGATCCTTTCTGAAATACCCAAACCATCCAATTGTGACATTTGTGACAACTAAACACCAATTAAGATTTTTTTCTGACAAACTAACAACACAATCTATTTAAAATCTCATAAAGTTTAATAATAATAAAAAAAGATATTTGTTGTAGACGTCCAGTAAGTCAAAGGACAGAAGCCAATTACCCAGGCTGTAGAAAAATCTGATAGAATATGGAAATTACCAGATGGTTTGAACATCTGTGAAGCAGAGCTGGTTGTTTGTGTCTATGCCTAACCAGGACTGAGGGCCCACGGGCCAGTTCAATATTTTTGTTAGATAATTCAGTAGAGGCAGCATTTCAGTTCCCCGTGTGCCCTGTTGTTAACGGTTTAGTTCTAGGTCACATCCGAGAGTTTTCCTCTCTATTGGCTGGCAATCCTGAGAGAACCACAAGCAAAACCTACGGCGTTTGTGCTAAATGGATAGTCCTTGGATAGCCTTCTAAACTTCATGCCATTTGGACTCTGCCTCCCTCATTAGCTCCCTTCTATCTGATACCCACCATTGAAAGTGAAAACAGCAGCTGTCAGAAAATACAAACTTAAAAATTATTAGGGGTGTATTAGAGCCCGAGATCTACAGAGACCAAAATGAAATGTCCAGCCGCTCGTCCCTGGCGGGACTATTGTCAAACACGGCAACGTGACTGGGAGAGCAAGTGTGAAATTGGGTTTGCACAAAGTTAATTGGGTCTCATTGCACTGAGGTTTTTCCAGAAAGTGAGAATTGCTCAATAGTGAGAGTTTAGCTTTAGGTGGGTGGGGTGCAAAAGAACAGGGGATTAAGTTTGACACCCACATGTGATGAAGAATAAAACACAGACAAAAAGCTTTAAAAGTGCTACCAGTATTACTAATGCTATTAGCTTATTTGACCCACACAGTTCATGAAATCTAAATCTAAAAGCTTTAAAAATGCATTTTAAAGGATTACACCAGCAGCCTGTGTTGCTAACTGTTCTGTCACAAGACCCTGGTTGCCTGGACCTTATTGTGGGCAAGAGAACCAAGGTAAGCTAAGGATAAAAGCTCTCTGATGCCATACACACTTGGTTTACTGTTTTTATATCTACAAATACTATTCATATACTAAACACAAAACATCCCACACACAGCTTGTGTAGTGCAGGGTAGTGCTAGATCAGCAGTTAAGGAACTGGACTAGCAATCAAAAGGTTGCTCATTCAAACCCCACCACTATCAAGTTTCCACTGTTGGGCCCTGAGCAAGGTCCTTAACCCTTAATTGCTCAAACTGTATTCACTGTATTCAGAGATAAGTGTAAGTAAGACATGAGTGTTACAACACTAGAAAATTTAAATACCAAGCAAGATAGAGACAAATCATCTAAGTATATTTAGGGAACTTGAGGGTTTCAAGCCATCGTACCACGCCCCTGGAGCAGAGAGGGTTAAGGGCCTTGCCCAAGGGCAAACAGTGGCTGCATGTCAGAGCTGGGATTCAAACTCTCATCCTTTCAGTTGGCTACCTTTCACTAGGCTACCACTGTCCCAAAAGGAAGGCAGACTGCCACATGCAGCGCCTTATTTGGATAAGTCTGTAGTCTTGGAGCTTGGATTCCCTACGTCCTACAAATGTGCCTTGAGCTTGTTTGGAGGTTCTAGCAGGTGAACACAGCTACTTCTAGACCAGCAATGCTTGTCTGCCGAGATGTTGTCCTCTTCCACCGATCGCAGAGCTCTGGGAAGGACGCACATGGAGTGGTGAGGGAGGAAGGGGACACCCGCCTAGCCAGCCAGATCAGCCGAATCAACCCTAGCGATCAATGGGGTGACAGATGTCGTGGCCAGATCACCCTCACATCCATCACAATTGCAAAATGCTGCTGTTTGATGTTAAACTGTCCTTTAAGAGCCAGTAAAAAAAAGCCAGAAGCAGAATATTTAAATTTATTTTGCAAAGAACAGTAAAAATTATGCCTTATATGAAAAATCTTGTATTCGTGCTTGGGTGGTGTAGTGGATGACGGTAAGTTAAACACTTGAGCTCAACTGTCAACGATTCTATTGATCTGGTTCATTTAACACGCACAACTGTCTGTGCCTGATAGAAGGAAGGTCAGACAATGCTTTCTGCTCATTGTCACTTTGTACTGTGACAACGGCAGTCAAAATGTTACTAATCCTATTTGGCTATATTTTTACAGTAGCAATGGTTTCTCATGCAATGACAACTAAAGGGCTTCAAAGGTTGCTCACATTCAACATGGTTTTAGGACTTTGTCTACACAGTCTAACATTTCTCCAAATCTCCTGAATCTTTTTATAATATTATGTACAGTAGATGGTAAAAGATCTAAATTGTTTCCTATCTTGCATTGACTGTTTTTTTTTTTAACTGACAAATCTGTCATGAAGTTTGGCAAAATGTGGTGCAGTCATGACCCATCTTTGCTTGCAAAGGATAAGCCTTAGGTGGATCCTCCTTTTACACCCAATCATTATACCCTCACCTGTTACCAACTGACCTGCTTATTCTAAAATGATTTAACCTATATAATTTCAGTATTCCTTAACATTTTTACTAGGGCTAAGCGATATATCGCAAATATCAATATAATTGATATTACTTTTTACATGATACTGAAAATGAACATAATCGTTATATCAACCTATGCTTAGGATACACAGGTTACCATTTGAGAACGTTTAAAACAGAGCACAAAAGCGCTGTGCTGCACGCTCTCTTTCATGCATGAGCAATAAAAAACAAGTCAGAAACGACTTTTTTTCAACGAATTATTCATTGGAATCGAATCAGGGAGCTGTGCTCTTATTTATGGTAGAGATTCATTTGTTCTACTCAGTCTATTTCTTTACGGTGTTGTGCGTAAACAACTCCATGAATCAGTGCATGTGTTTCAGTGATTCAGTCGTGGTTCAGGCCTTGATTAACAGCTGTATAAACCAATCAGAGCTTCAGAATTCTTTTTTTGATTTTGGGTGGAATTTCAGTTGTTCCTCTAATCCTAATCAATATATGCTCTTTTTTTTGGCATTTCTCCAATGTGCGCCAATCGGGTAAGCTGGCAATAAAAATCTCTTTATTGGTTGTGGAGGTATAAGCTTAGTTAACGAATTACCAGTTTCAGCGTTTTACCGCAAAAGCCGAGAGAATAAATCTGTTGGATATGGATATACACTATATTGCCAAAAGTATTCACTCACTCATCCTAATCATTGAATTTAGGTGTTCCAATCAATCACTTCCATGGCCACAATTGTATAAAACCAAGCACCTAGGCATGCAGACTGCTTTTACAAACATTGGTGAAAGAATGGGTCGCTCTCAGGAGCTCAGTGAATTCCAGTGTGGTACCGTGATAGGATGCCACCTGTGCAACAAGTCCAGTCGTGAAATTTCCTCTCTACTAAATATTCCACAGTCAACTGTCAGTGGTATTATAACAAAGTGGAAGCATTGCATTACAGCAACTCAGACACGAAGTGGTAGGCCACGTAAAATGACAGAGCGGGGTCAGTGGATGGTGTAAAGCACTCTAGAGCAGTGGAGATGTGTTCTCTGGAGTGACGAATCACACTCCTCCGTCTGGCAATCCGATAAACAAAAACGTGAATTTTATCTTTAATGGAACAACACACAGATATAGATTTGTCTCAGTTTGAAGAAGAGAAGCTCAGGTAAGCAGCGGTTATAATTTTATGCTGCTGTGTGGTGGATCTGGGTCACGGTGCTGCTGTTTACCGTGCGCTTTCATTTTGCAATGACAGTGGCCTGCCATTGTACTTTGTTAAGTTTACATTATATTGTATCGTATCATATATAGCTACTTCTCAAAAGCTTACCGAGATATGTACCGAGTTTTTGTCATATCACCCAGTCCTGATTTTTACTCCTTTTACCTGTCCAAACTTTTCTTAGTGAGTTACAAAATACAAACAAGTTCGTCAATAAAAGCATTTAAAGTCATTTATTTTTACTTTTATCACAAAAATAATTTTTTTTTTTTTTTTTTTTTTTTTTTTTTTTTTTTTTTTACAATATTTAACAAAATATATTAAAATGGGGTATGTACTGTAGTTCTCAACATATACTCTTTGTTAATGCAGATTGAAAACCCGAATGGTTATTTTGTGCTAGGTGTAAATTTGAATTTGGAAATAAGAACCACAAAAACAGGTCTGTAGTGATTTAGAAGCTTTACATCTTCACAGGCCCGAAGACTGCAGTGAAAGAAAAATGTCAATTT
Source organism: Trichomycterus rosablanca (assembly GCF_030014385.1). Taxonomy (NCBI): domain Eukaryota; kingdom Metazoa; phylum Chordata; class Actinopteri; order Siluriformes; family Trichomycteridae; genus Trichomycterus; species Trichomycterus rosablanca. The sequence goes on from NC_085992.1 coordinate 29,894,750, forward strand.
TTCAAAACTGGGTCTCTTAAGGAGATCACACGCTCAAAGAAAAGGCCTTCTGAAGAAAAAAACTTTTGTAGTCAGACAAAAGCCTTGAGGTGATAGTATTATGCTCTAGAGCTCTTTTGCTACTAGTGGTGCTGGTGCATTGCAAAAAGTAAATAAAACAATAAAAAAAGAGAATTCTCTAAAAATCCTTAAATCTTGGATGCTATCTGGTGTCTCAGCTGAACCATGGCACAAAACCCACCAGTTTTAAGGTGGATAAATCAGACTAACATAGTCCTGACCTCTAACCAATATGTGGGTTTTAACGATTTTAAAGAAGTCGAAAATATGTTGACTGAAAATCCATGAGCTGCATGAATTCTATCGAAAAGCAAAGTAAAGGTTATGGGGAAAAACACAACTATATATTAGAATTCTTTATGTCTTGATGTCCTATTTATGGGCCATGAATTGTTTGTTCCAATCATTAACTCACAGAAGAAAAAATAAATTAAACAGGGCGGGTTTTAAAAAGCTTGGGGACATAGCAGCACTTAATAGTACTGTTTACTGCCAACTTTTCCCCAAACTTTCACAAGTTGTTTTTGTTCTTGAGATCACATCATGGCTTAACAAGACAAGAGTAGACTAGTGGTCAAACTGTGCAAAAAGCTTGTTTACCCAAATATATACAAAATTGATAAGAAAAAATAGGTTATGAAAATTCTATTTATATTCTTAGATGCTGTTTAATCAGCATTTCCATTATGAAATACACTGATCAGCCATAACATTAAAACCACCTCCTTGTTTCTACACTCACTGTCCATTTTATCAGCTCCACTTACCATATAGAAGCACTTTGAAGTTCTACAATTACTGACTGTAGTCCATTTGTTTCTCTGCATGTTTTTAACCTGCTTTCACCCTGTTCTTCAATGGTCAGGACCCCCACAGGACCACTATAGTGCAAGTATTATTTAGGTGGTGGATCATTCTCAGCACTGCAGTGACAATGACATGGTGGTGATGTGTTAGTGTGTGTTGTGCTGGTATAAGTGGATCAGACACAGCACCGCTGCTGGAGTTTTTAAATACTGTGTCCACTCACTGTCCACTCTATTAGACCTAGTTGGTCCACCTTGTAGATGTTAAGTCAGGGACGATCACTCATCTATTGCTGCTGTTTGAGTTGGTCATCTTGTAGACCTTCATCAGTGGTCACAGGACGCTGCCCACGGGGCGCTGTTGGCTAGATATATTTTGGTTGGTGGACTATTCTCAGTCCAGCAGTGACAGTGAGGTGTTTAAAAACTTCAGCGGCACTGCTGTGTCTTATCCACTCATACTAGCACAACACACACTAACACACCACCACCATGTCATTGTCACTGCAGTGCTGATAATGATCCACCACCCAAATAATACCTGCTCTGTGGTGGTCCTGTGGGGGTCCTGACCATTGAAGAACAGGGTGAAAGCAGGCTAAAAAAGTATGTAGAGAAACAGATGGACTACAGTCAGTAATTGTAGATAGTGGTGGTTTTAATGTATGGCTGATCGGTGTATATAAGATGGTATAGATGGTGCATCCCTATAACCTTCAGATGTCTAGATCTATTGGTATTTATATAAAAAAGTGAATTAAACACTAGTTCATTCACAGTCATCTAAATGCTTTCGAGCTTTAAAAGCTTAAACCATGCTGTAATTTGCCCAGCCAAAAAACAGATCTGTAAAAACAGATGCCTCCATTTAATCCTAGATTTCCTTTAAATCATCTTTTTTTTACACACTGAAGGCTAAGTAGTGAATTTCCTTCAAGCAATTTAAAACATGTCAGTAAGGCACATATGCCGCTCCATTTGTTTTCAATTTGCGCACTGCTTCTGAAGGTAGATGACTTGACTGTTTCCCCGACTGAATCAACATGGGGGAAAAAAGGCTGCACATTTAATATTTAATGGTTTAATATTTATTTATTTATTTATTTATTTTTTTCCGCTGTAAATGAAGCTTAGACCAACCTTCATATATTGCCTTGAAACCCTGTGAACCGATGGTGTCGTCAGACTGGAGATGCAGCCACATCTGGTTGCTCATACTCACAATCAAATCAGGCACACTGGAGCCCGTCAGCCTGGTATACAGACACAGAATGAATCATCTCACACTATCATTTCCATATGCATATGTAACGATGACAGAATGGGTTTTAAATGTGCCATGAAAAATCTATTGATGGTTTTATGTGGCAGATGTTTTTGAGAGAAAACGAATCATTTTAATATCAGCTATGGAGAATGTGCCAGAGAGGAATGTCTGTAATATAATGTTTTCTGGACTTGTAGAAAAGTGTATGAAAACTTACACATAGAGCACTCTTCTGGCATCACCGATTTTTCCCCCATCGCCCACTGTTAACGTGTCATAGGCTCGCTCAAGGTCAAACTCCTCAAAGGCTAATTTGATGACCTGTGAAAACATAGAACAAGTCAAATTACATGTTGTGATTAAATATAATCCAAGCAACTGTAGGTGAAGTGCCCTGCTTAAGGGCCCAGTTGTGGCAAACTGGCAGTGTTAGGTCACAGATCAGCACCTTTCTGATTAGTGCAGTACCTTAAATGCTGAGCTCCACCACCTTTAAACACATTCATCACATTCAAACACCTTCTTCTGATTAGCATTGCATTGTCCCCAGCACTTAAATCATTTACAAGCCACCACACATTCACCCACTTACAAGCAGTTATAACTTTTAGTAACCAATTCATATCAGCATGTTTTAGGAAGTGGCAGACTTGAGTACCCTGAGAGGGAAAAAAAACATGCATACAAGAAGAAAACACACCAAACAACTCTGATTGATTGTTGTGATGTTTAAACCCAGTTTTGCAGGGCAGTGGTACTGTGTGGCACCCACTTTACAAGTTATACCGCGATATTTAAAAATGTTGACGGTATTTTAAAAATGTGAAGCGCCAAATTTCTGCTTCAGGTCTACCCTGAAAACTGAGACTTTAAGACATTTGCGCATCCACAGTAAGGGAGGGGTGGGAGTGGTAGGTGGTTGGAGCTCACTGATTGGTTGTGCTCACTGTTTGAGGTGATAACACGGAGAGACAAGCGAAAAGCCACAATGGCTAACGTTAGCTGTGTGGTAAGCGAACTAGTTCCGAAGTAAAAAAAAATGCCACTGCTGCAGTTTCATTCGTTCCAAATGAAAAGGGGGAGCCAGCAAACCTTGATGAACGGTCCGTGTACCTTTGGTCATTCGTTTTTCACTTCAAATCCCAAAGTTGAAAAACGGGAAAACGGGGCGTTATTCGTTTTTCGTTTCAAGATAAAAAATCAAATAACAAACAAGTAGAAATTTAAAAACGGCTCGTATTTAAATTTTCCAAAATCAACATTTTCTATCAGTTCAAATAAACACAAGCGCGTGCATGCGTGTAACAAGCGAGAGAAGTGAGAGAAGACGGAGCAAAAAGTAATAATAACGTTACGTCGGGTCCCCTGTTCTGACTTTTGTGTCTGCCGTAGTGTTTTCCCTGCCCTTGTAATTCAAACAAGAACTATTTTTCTTTAAAAAAAAGCGCTATTCTAAGAAAAAAGAATGTTGTTTTCTAACGTCTCACCTGTCGTGTAATGTGAATTACAAATATATTGTCTGGCCCTTGTTAAGTGTACTATGCTAGGGCATAGGGAGCAAGTGTGTAGGGAAGATATGAGAAATGATCGTCTCCGGCTGTGCTTATGTTGTCTTGCACTGAGCTTGTGTGACATTAAAAGTAGCGTTCTCATTAAACCCTCACTCAAATGTTTGGACTTTTAATTATTTTACATTGTTTTACATCACCGTCGTCACAACATTAACATTTACATGAATATTTTTTTACAGTATAGAACTCAATTCTGTAACACAGACATAATTAATCGTACACGTCACTGTGTAACTATTACAACATCTAATGCGTTCTGCTTCATGCACTTTTAAGAAATAGCTTTAACTAAAGACTAACCAGTGTAAAGTTTGTACACTCTGAAAAGTTTGTCCGCCCCGTATTTTCTGAGAACGGTATGGCGGTATGAAAATCGACAATACCGCTCAGCCCTAGTACTAATGTGCTACACATAATTAAAAATTAACATAATTACGATCAAATTAAATGATATCTTAAACAGATTAAGTCATTCATTCATTGTCTGTTTTACAGCTGTTTTATTGTATTCAGGGGTGCACAGGGTACGATTCACTTGGCGAAAGGTAGAAAACACAGGTCTCCAGTTCATCATCACACGCACACATACACTCAGGGCAATTTTAGCAGCTCCAGTTAACCTGACTGCATGTCTATGGACGTTTGGGAGGAATCCAGAGCACCTGGAGGAAATCCACACAGACAAAGGGAAACACCTTCACAAAGAATGACCCCAGAGCACTTTACCTGGGTATTGAACCCAGGACCTTCTTGCTGTGAGGTGACAGTGCTAACCATTGATCCATTGTGCCGCCCTATACTTTACATTGTTACATATAAAATAAATAAACTGTAACAAATAATAATACTAATAATTAGTGACTCATTCATTGTTTTCTGCAAGGCAAAGATAAGCCCTGCACTGGTGCCAAATGATTACATCACACTTTCACACAACCACCCACTCATTCACACAGAGGAGGCAATTAAGTGTGGCTAATTCACATTCTTTATGTTTTTGAAAGGTGGGAAGTAACCAGAATGTGCAGAAAATAGCATCCACACTACTTCACCCAAATAATCCAGTTCTTTACATGTGAAATATAAATATATATACACCAATCACTCATAACATTATGACCACCTTCCTAAAATTGTGTTGATCCCGCTTTTGCTGCCAAATCAGCCCTGACCCGTCGAGGCATGGACTCCACTAGACCCCTGAAGGTGTCCTTTGGTATCTGGCACCAAGATGTTAGCAGCAAATCCTTTAACTCCTGTAAGTTGTGAGGTGAGGCCCCCATGGATCGTACTTGTTTGTCCAGCACATCCCACAGATGCTCGATTGGATTGAGATCTGGGAAATCTGGAGGCCAGGTCAACACCTCAAACTCGTTGTTGTGCTCCTCAAACCATTCCTGAAGCATTTTTGCTTTGTGGCAGGGCACATTATCCTGCTGAAAGAGGCCACAGCCATCAGGGAATAACGTGTCTATGTAAGGGTGTACATGGTCTGCAACAATGCTTAGGTAGGTGGTACGTGTCAAAGGACCCAAGGTTTCCCGGCAGAACATTGCCCAAAGCATCACATTGCCTCCACCAGCTTTCCTTCTTCCCATAGTGCATCCTGGTGCCATGTGTTCCCCAGGTAAGCGATGCACACACACTCGGCCATCCACGTGATGTAAAAGAAAACGTGATTCATCAGACCAGGCCACCTTCCATTGCTCCATGGTCCAGTTCCGATGCTCATGTGCCCTTTTTTGGCACTTTCGGTGGTGGACAGGGGTCAGCATGGGGACCCTGACTGGTCTGCTGCTATGCAGCCCCATCTGCAACAAACTGAGATGCACTGTGTATTCTGACACCTTTCTATCAGAACCAGCATTAACTTCTTCAGCAATTTGAGCTACAGTAGCTCGTCTGTTGGATCGGACCACACGGGCCAGCCTTCGCTCCCCACGTGCATCAATGAGCCCTTCTGTGTTTTTAAGGAGAGATTTGCTGCATTCTGAATAATGGTTTGCATTATTTTCAGTGGAAAATACCGGTGTTCCCGGTCTGCAATGATCAGTATCTATCAAAAGTGGTCCAAGGAAGGAACTGTGGTAAACCGGCGATAGGGCGTGACCCTATCGCCGGTTTACCACAGTTCCTTCCTTGGACCACTTTTGATAGATACTGATCATTGCAGACCGGGAACACCCCACAAGAGCCACCCAAGGGCCAATTCCTATAAAGTTTTACGGACAGCTTTCAGTTAATGGGTCAAAAGTGAAACTTTGTGGTTAATGTCAAACTCGGAGTGACTCAAGGAGAATTGTTATTTTCCACTGAAAATAATGCAAACCATTATTCAGAATGCAGCAAATCTCTCCTTAAAAACACAGAAGGGCAGCCAGCAAGCAATGCATTGCAGTCATTGAATCTGGAGGTTGTATCTCTCACATAGAGATACTAAATGTCTAATTCTTTCCATCATCCTTTGTATGTTTGTATTAGAAGAATAACTTACATGAAAATCCTTACTAAAATGACAAAGAAAAGGATAAAGAAAACAGAACTTAACCGCAGCTAAATGTGTAATGTAATATTTTTGTTCAAACTAAAACAAGAAGTTACAAAAGTTTAATCCAGTATAGACCATAAAAAGGTACAAAGCCTGGAGAAATAGAGCGTACACGGGCGTTTGATGTGCAAGTTAAAAGAAAATTGCGTTCGCAGAGATTGCTTGAAGGAGGAAGGGAAACGAGGAGGAGAGGAAAAATAAAAGCTTAATTAGGACAGGGCCATTATCAGCATCCTCACATTCTCTCAATTGGGCAATTAAAGAGATATTACTCTCATTCATATTCCTTGCTTTTTTTCAAATACCTCTTGTGGAGCCATAACCTTAGCAGGTAGAGCTACGTTCTCAGATGTTTTCAATAAAGAAACGAATGGTGAGCACAGGGGCAGAACGGAGCCCTTAAACACACCCCCCACACATAAATTGAGAGTAGCTTCTTAAGGAAGTTCACTCCCACTTAATCTGATTCTGAACTACTTTGTGATGAACAAGAGCTGTGCTTCCATTCTCAAACAGCCTGTTATTTTTATCTCTGCCTACAGAAATGTACAAAAATACTTTAGGTTTAATAAGCAATGATCTTGATTCAATTCAAAATATCAAAGATACAGTAGTCCTTAACAGACTAGTTAGTTGAAGAAGTGATGATTTTTTGAGGTGTCCAGCAATAAACCTCAGTAGTAGTTAACAGGCAATTTGTAATAGGTGTCAAAGTGTTTAAAGTGAATCACTAGACATAACTTCAAATGTGAAGCCCAGTCTACAGCTCTTTACAAATTATTCTGTCAAAAGTTAAGGTCGCTTTTTACACAAGACTTAGCTTGGAGGTGAAAAACATTACTTACAGTCCATATAAACACAATTCTAACGTGACAGAACATCTCAGCAATTGTTTTCTCAACCGGCTTAACTACAATGTTTTAAAGAACTATTGATCTCTCATTTTATACAAAAACTGTAAGCTCTGACAAGCGGTTCAATGACTCTGCTGTGCTTTGTTTTGCTTAGAGTTCAAGAGCAAAATACTCTACATAGAATGTTTGTGATTGCTTAGTGCCATGAAATAAATAGAAGAAAAAAAATTATAATAATTAGAAATCGCTAAAAGAGCAATTACATTTCCAACACTCTTCAGGTGTTATTGTCTACAATCACCACTAGGTGGCTCCTCGTTGCAGCGAAAAATGCTCAGGATTCACATTGATTTTCCATTCTATTCCGTTCTTCTATTTTAAATCCAACCGCCCCCGCCGGTCTGTGAAATTATATCTTATATGAAACTGGTCCATGGTGCAAAATAGGTTGGGGACCAAGCACTTTAACAAAAAAAAGTACTTTGTTGGCTGACTCCACCCATGAGAAAGTTACTTCACTTGTAGGTAAATATCAGTGTGGATTTTTATTCTTCCAAAAAACACGGAACTTTTCTAACTGTTCTAAAAGTTGCACTAAATTACTCAGATACAATAAATTATTATTTAGAAAGTGTTTTGACCCCTTGGCTTTTCAAAAACAATTAAAATCACAAACTAAAATCTTCTTCCTAAGTGTATTCAGACCCTTTATTCATTACTTTGTAGAAATCCCACCAACAACGATCACAGCCATCAGTCTTCTTGCAAGCTTCCAAGCTTTGCACACCAAGATTTGGGCAGTTTATCCCATTCTTCACGACAGATACTCTCAAGCACAGCATTACATTGAAGAACAAGTGTCTGTAAGCTGCCAACTTCATGTCACTTCACAGATATTAAATAAGGCTTAAATCTGGGTCTAGACAGGGACACTCAAGGACATTTAGAGACTTGATCCAAAGCCACTTTCATTGTTGTTTTGCCTGTGTGCTTCAGGTCATTGTCATGTTGAACAGTGAACTAGTTTGAGTATATGAGCTTATTGGAAAAGGTTTTCTTTAAAGAATATAAATTCTAAACAGTTTACCTGCCCCTATGGCACTGCGCTGCCACTGCCATGTTTCACTGTAGGGATGATATGTTCTGCCCAAGGAGTTCACATTTATCTTATTAGACCAGTGAACCAATGTTGCTATAGTTTTTTACATGCTGTCATATACCATTTACTTCCATCTTGCCACTCTTTTGTTGTTTCTTCTTGCCCAGACGCCCAATTTGACCAGACAACCAAATGTAGGAAAATTCAAAGTTGCACCAAGCTTTTTTTCTTCTAAAATGATTGCGGTCATTATGGTCTTGGGAACACTCTAAACCTTTTATATTGATTAATATTCTCTGCTAAAACAACAGGCATTACCAGAGTTGCCAGCCCAACTTCTCACTGTTCAGAGAAATCTTTCCACAAGATTTTGGAGTTGCTGATTTGTGCCCTACCACTGCCTATTTACAGAGAAAGCATTTGTGAGGTCAGGCACTGATGTTTTTTTGAACATGTTGGACCGTTGCCTTGCAATCAATCAATCAATGTTTCAATTCATCCCAGAGGTGCTCTTTGGGGTTAAGGTCAATGCTCTGTATAATACACTGGAGTTCCTCTACAGAAAATCAATCAAATATATACACACACATGAGCAGAAGGTGTGGTTGAAACACCTGATCTTAATAATAGGGAGGGGTGTACACACACAGTGGACATATAGTGTAATTTGCATAAGCAGATTAAATATGCAGTTGGTGGGTGATTCACTAAAATGAATTAATACATGCAAAAGCATACCATAATACATAACAAATCACTACTTTTACATACTGTAAATTCTTATGAACTTTTTTTGACATTAAGGTTTATAAATCAGGGCTTTTAGAAATAGAGACAAGGTTGTAGCACATGAAAAAGGAAGTGTGGTAACCCATGTGTGATAGCCTTGAGTAGGCCATAGTATAAAAAGAGCATTTTCTTTTTAATTGGGACAGGGGGTGTATGCAAGTGGGTGTGTGTATGGTTGAGCTTGAAACCCAGAAGATAAAGTAGCCCTTTGTTTGACAGCTGAAGGTGGACAGCGTGTTTCCTGTTCTGCTGGGCTGCTGCAGGACTGAGCGGTTAAGTGTGCCCGTGTCAGTTTTGAGGGAACCTTGTTACCTAAGATGTGGTGAAGTGATTCATACCACAGCTATTCATATATACGCACTATGGTAAGTAGTAGTTAGTAGTGTTTGCATTTGTCTTTTGACTATCATCAGTTTCTCCAGCCAGTGGTAGGTGGCTGGGTGGTATTGTATTATTTTTATTACTTATGCCTAATAGTGATTTTACCCTCTGTTTTTGGAGTAACATTTTATTCAAAATTGGGTTGTTGAATTGAGGCCCTTCTCTTCAGAAAACATCAGGTGGCGTAGTCTGCTTTTGTGTGAGATTGGGGCACCACAGAAGTTAAACCAATTGGAAACTGCTGACACTCTGGTGAAAACACATCCTTTGGGTATAGCAGTAGTACAACAGTGTTTAACACTGCAGGTGTGACTGTTGGGAACCAGACTACGTTTGGCTGTTGGCCAGTTCTGTCTTCACTTGGCTAGAAATGTAGAGATTGCATCTAAAGCATTGTTTAGATCTTTAAAAAATATTAGTAGTTATCTAGTTAGATACCTACACTCTTTTAATGGCTTTACTTAATTTTGTTTGGGCTCAACATTCATTTATTCTGCATTTTTTCAAATGTTTCTAGTAATAATGAGGCAAGATGAATGGCTGTTGTTATAGCTAAAAAGATCACATAAAGGTCACTATATTTTTTTATTTTATTTTATTGCATTTCTCCCCAATTTTCCTCCCAATCTAGTCATATCCAATAACCTGATTGCATTATTCTACCCCTCTACTGATGCAGATCTCCAACCTGGTTAAGGAGAGCCGTGACTTACACATGCCCCCTCCGACCCGTGTGCAGTAGCCAACTGCATCTTTTCACCTGCACTAGATGAGTTTATATGCGGATCAGCTTTGTGTACGGAAAGCCACACTCTGATCAACGCATTATTTCTCATCTCTGTGCAGGCACTATCAATCAGCCAGCAGAGGTCGGAATTGTATCAGTTATGAGGTCCCAACCAGCACTCCCCTAGAACAACAGCCAATCGTTGTTCGTAGGCGCCCAGCCTGCCGAATGAGGTCACTCTATTTTAATACAATTTCTTTTGAAATAGGAGGTCCAACAAGGTTATGGTCAGTGTCCAAATACTTTTGGTCATATAGTGTATGTTGTGACAGCTACATCAGCAGTATAAAATGATCTGCAATCTATGCCACAGTAGCTTTTTTGTTGGTCCATACTAGATGCCATAGCTTGTCAATGAGTCTTGCCTCCTCAACAACCTGTCAGCTGTTTTGCCATTCTTGCCATTTAGGCTTGCCATTTCTCAAACCACTGTTGGTGGGTACTTGACACGACTGTCTGTGAGCATCCCTTGCTGTCTCAGAGACAAACTGACCTTGACAAAGGTCAAATTGTTCTGGTCAAATGACTGGGTTACACAGGTATTTTATGCTGCCTATATCTGCTGTATTTGACATGAGTAACTGTTATGTGTTACTGTTATAACTGTAATATTTCCCTGACCATGATTTTATTTTCTTGAACTTTAACTTAACTGAAAACAATACAAAGGTTTCTAATGATTTTACTGATCAATTTGTGTTTGCATTAGGAAATGTTCCTTTTGAACTGGCAAAAAGTGGTGAGCCATGACTTTGCCTTTAGAGAATCCTCTTTTTATATCCATGAAGCCCTCACCACAAAAATATTTAGAAAAAGTATTGAAGTTGATGAAAAAAATGGAAATCTTTTCTTAATACCTCTGTCTGTTCACAAATAATGGATTCTTGTTTAATTTCAAAATGTCAAGGGAATGAGATTGGTATTTATAGACTCCAGACTCATGCAAAGAAGTCAGAGGAATACAAATTATAGGCAAGCAACCATAATTGGAAAAATAGTTGAATTAGTGGAAATTGACCAACCATAACTAATGGATTTAAAAGTCTCTGAAACAGTCTTTAACATAAAATCAATCCTTCTTTTTTAGTAAACACTTCACATTTACATACATCTACAAGCAATGTATCCTCACACAGAAAACACAAGAAAAATATTTGAACCAATTTTTCTGCAGACATGCATCATCATCACTATTTGCTACACCACCATTAAGGTTAAGGTACTGGACTAGTAATTAAAAGGTCGCTGGTTTAAGCCCCACCACTGCCAGGTTGCCACTGTTGGGCCCTTAAGCAAGGCCCTTAACCCTCAATTGCTCAGACAATATACTGTCACAGTACTGTTAGTCGCTTTAGATAAAAGCGTCTGCTAAATGCTGAAAATGTATGAGAATTCTGTGGGCTCCTGCCATTTCAGCAGTTCTAGACCAGTCAGCATTCCCACAGGTAACAGAATTGATACAACATGCAGAGTAAGCATTAACCTCACCAGAATACTCATTGTTTAAGTAACACTATATTTTATGCACTGTAATTTTTAATTAAAGACACATTCATTTCACTGTAAAGACATCCTTTGGGGTTTAAATTAAAAATCGATAGGTTAATAAATTATTCATACATTTAACCATTTTGTCATTACTTTTAACCATTCTGTCAAAAGAGCATTTGTATGGCTGGGCACACATGTTGGCCAAGAAAGCCTCATTTGATGTTCTAGTTCATCCCAAAGCTGTAGAGTTCAGGTCAATCAAGTTTCTGTAAACTAACCTTTTCCTAATGTCTTTAAAGACTTTGCTCTGTGCACAGGGGTACAGTTAAATAGAAAAGGGCTTTTTCTAAACTGCTGCTGCAAAGATAATTTTCTTTATATAACTAATTTATTACACCTGTTAACAACTGTAGCTGACACACACAAATTCCAAAATTAGAAGGGGTGTCTCAATACTTAGTCCATAGTGTTAATAAAAATATGTCAAGAGCTGCATTTTGTGTTACTCATGTACTGTCTTTATCATATATTTAACTTAGTTAGAAGATCTAAAACATTTATATGTGAAAAATTAATAGAAAAAGAAGAAATTAGGTGAGGGACAAGTACTTTTTTTACAGCACTGTACACAATATGGGAATGAAGTTACTAATTATCAAGTGGAATGTGATATGTGAGTAGATTTGCACATCCGGCCTCTCAGCCTTTTAAAACATACTTATACACAGCCCCCAACAACAATACAATAATCTGTATTGTGAAAAGGAAGAATGTACAGTGGGGCCAAAAAGTATTTAGTCAGCCACTGATTGTGCAAGTTCTCCTACTTAGAAAGATGAGAGAGGTCTGTAATTTTCATCATAGGTACACTTCAACTAGGAGACACAAAATGAGAAAAAAAATCCAGGAAATCACATTGTAGGATTTTTAAAGAATTTATTTGTAAATTATGGTGGAAAATAAGTATTTGGTCAATAACAAAAGTTCAACTCAATACTTTGTAACATAACCTTTGTTGGCAATGACAGAGGTCAAACGTTTCCTGTAAGTCTTCACCAGGTTTGCACACACTGTAGCTGGTATTTTGGCCCATTCCTCCATGCAGATCTCCTCTAGAGTAGTGATGTTTTGGGGCTGTCGCTGGGCAACACGGACTCCACAAATTTTCTATGGGGTTGAGGTCTGGAGACTGGCTAGGCCACTCCAGGACCTTGAAATGCTTTTTACGGAGCCACTCCTTCGTTGCCCGAGCGGTGTGTTTGGGATCATTGTCATGCTGGAAGACCCAGCCACGTTCCATCTTCAATGCTCTCACTGATGGAAGGAGGTTTTGGCTTAAAATCTCACGATACATGGCCCCATTCATTCTTCCCTTAACATGGATCAGTCGTCCTGTTCCCTTTGCAGAAAAACAGCCCCAAAGCATGATGTTTCCACCCCCATGCTTCACAGTAGGTATGGTGTTCTTGGGATGCAACTCAGCATTCTTCTTCCTCCAAACACGACGAGTTGAGTTTTTACATTTTGGTTTCATCTGACCACATGATATTCTCCCAATTCTCTTCTGGATCATCCATATTCTCTCTGGCAAACTTCAGACGGGCCTGGACATGTACTGGCTTAAGCAGGGGGACACGCCTGGCACTGCAGGATTTGAGTCCCTCTCGACGTAGTGTGTTACTGATGGTCCCTTTGTTACTTTGGTCCCAGCTCTCTGCAGGTCATTTTTCAGGTCCCTCCGTGTAGTTCTGGGATTTTTGCTCACCGTTCTCATGATCATTTTGACCCCACGGCATGAGATCTTGCGTGGGGCTTCAGATCGAGGGAGATTATCAATGGTCTTGTATGTCTTCCATTTTCTTACAATTGCTCCCACAGTTGATTTATTCACACCAACCTGCTTGCCTGTTGTAGATTCACTCTTCCCAGCCTGGTGCAGGTCTACAATTTTCTTCCTGGTGTCCTTCGACAGCTCTTTGGTCTTGGCCATGGTTGAGTTTGGAGTCTGACTGTTTGAGGCTGTGGACAGGTGTCTTTTATACAGATAACGAGGTCAAACAGGTGCCATTAATACTGGTAAGAGTGGAGGACAGAAGAGCTTCTTAAAGTTACAGGTCTGTGAAAGCAAGAAATCTTGCTTGTTTGTGGGTGACCAAATACTTATTTTCCACCATAATTTACAAATAAATTCTTTTTTTTCTCATTTTGTCTCTCATACCTATGATGAAAATTACAGACCTCTCTCATCTAAGTAGGAGAACTTGCACAATCAGTGGCTGACTAAATACTTTTTGGCCCCACTATATGTCACCAACTGGTTATCTTTAGCCATTTCACTCCCACCTCATGTAAAATTCCTACAAGTTGAATATGCAGAGGATTTTCTGTCCTATAATGACAGACCTTTAGCTAAAGGACAAATAGCAACCTTGCATTGTATGTAAAAGTTATTCATTCTACATTTTTTTAAATGTAATGTGTGACCACCCTTTGCCTTCAAAACAGCATCAATTCTTCTAGGTACACTTGCACAAAATCAGGGACTTTGTAGGGATTTTATAGTCAGGTGTATGATAATAATCATCATTTTCATATGTAGGTTGAAACCCAGTCATTTACTAAGACATAAATAGCTTTGTAGGAGGCTTAAACTGGGTGAGGAACAGCCAAACTCTGCTACAAAGGTGAGGTAGTGGAACACAGTTTTATGTCACAGTTCATACACCATGACAAAACTGAGCACAGCAACAAGACACACTGTAGTTATACTGCATCAACAAGGTCTCTCCCAGGCAATGTTGAGAACCATAGACTCAGTGGTCAGTGAAAGAAACTTAGTGCAGCAGATGAAATACACATCATGCTTACTTTCCTTTGAATTTAGAAGATGTCCAGCAGTGCCACCATCTCAGAAATGGACCAGTGGGACCCAGGTACACCCATCTACTGTTTGGAGAAGTGGTCTTCATGAACGAATTGTGGCCAAAAAGCCATATCTTCAATGTGTAAATAAGACCAAGTGACTCAACTATGCACAATAACAGTTTGTTTACTGAAGAGCTGGAGAGCAAAACAATCGTGAGTGTCTGTAGGCAGCAGTGAAGCATGGTGAAGGTTCCTTGCAAATTTGAATCTGCATTTCAGCAATTAGAGTTGGGGATTTGGTCAGAATTAATGGTCCTCAATGCAGAGAAATACAGGCTTAGTACTTATCCATTGTGAAATACTATCAGGGGGGTATCTGATTGGCTCCAAATTTATTCTGCAGCAGGACAATAACACCAAACATACAGCCAATGTCATTAAGAACTACCTACAGTGTAAACAACAAGGAGTCCTGGAAGTGATGATGTGTCCCGTCGAGTCTGTCTGGGATTACATGAAGAGACAGAAGGATTTAAACAAGTCTTCATTCAAAGATATGTGGTTAGTTCTCTAAGATGTTTGGAACAACTGCCTAGTTCCTTCAAAAAACTGTGCAAGTGTACCTAGAAGAATTGATGCTGTTTCAAAGGCAAAGCGTGGTCACACCAAATATGGATTTGATCTAGATATCTCTATTGTTCATTCACTTTGCTTTATTCAATTCACTTTAATTGACAAAAAAATTTCCCAGAATTATTCAACCTGCTAAGGAGAATCCATCATAAGAGCACACATTTTCAAATCAGGTCACCTCATGCCACTAATCAATGGCTTTATTAGCTGCATCAAGAGTGTTCAAGATAACACACATTAAATATCTGGACTGGCTAGGTGTTTGTTGACTGTGACTGTGTGTCAAGAAAGTTGTCTAAATTAATAGAAGAGATAATTGCCTTACACAAACAAGGAAAAGCAAATGCACTAAATGTTTCTGAAGATCCAGTTGGAAGCATAGTTCACAATTTGCATAGTTCACTGGCTACACTACCTGGATGTGGCAGAAAGAGGAAGCTATCACCAGCTGTCACAGGCAGGTGGTCAAAAACCCTCGAAAGACTGCAATACTTGAATACTTGAAGCAAGATTTGGTGGCTGCAGGCACTGAGGTTTCAGTTTGCAAAGTAGGGCACATACTAAATGCTGAAGGTCCGAGATGTACACCTCTACTGACCCAAACACTCAAGAAAAGTCGACTTCAATGTAGTAACCAAATGAATACGCCACAGGAGTTATGGGATTCTGTTCAGAACTTTTTGGTACAATGAATCAGTGGTGTGTCTGGAATTAAAGGAATAAAGCATACACTGAAAAGAATACCCTGCCTACAGTGAAGCATGGCACTGGCTCAGGAGCTGATTTGCTTCCTCTGGCGCTAGAACCGTGTTGAGAGCAAGAGTCAATCAAGTATCAGGAAATCCTAGGAGAAAGATAAGTTAAAGACGAATGTTGGTACTGACCTTTTCAGGATCTACTGCTGTGATGACCCACACACAGTGAGCATTGTTCTCGTACTGGACAGGGTAGTTCGGAGATGTGATGACACCTTTGGGACCTCGCAGGTTTGATCCACATGTTCTTGCTGTCAAGTGGCGAACAAACAAAATAATACAATGATATTAATCCTTCATTGCTCTACATTTCTACACTAGACGCTGAGGAAAATGTTATTTTTGGATACATGAGGTTTTATAGCACAGCGAATGGATGTTTTGCTATTGCACCAGTTTTACCCCGGAGGGCTTTTAACACTCTGGTACCCTCTAGCACGGGCAAACAACTGGTTCCCGTGTGCATTGTGACTTTTTATTACTGTTTTTGCATCGTGACATGGAATATCCCATGTCTAGTGTTTTATTTTTAGAATTTATATGCTTGTAAAGGACGGTTTGTAAACTTTAGTTCATAAACACAATCAAATTTATAATGTGCTATAAAGAGATTCAATTCTCTCCAACACTCACTTGTACTTTTCATTGCTATGCTATAGAGAGGTGTTAGATGCTCTATGATTAGCCAAGGTTTTACTTTTAAAATTTCAAACAGGCCTACTTCTCATAGGTGGGTAATTATAATGTGTATATATACACCAACCAGGCATAACATCATGACCACTGACAGGTGAAGTGAATAACACTGATTATCTCTTCATCACAGCACCTGTTAGTGGGTGGGATATATTAGGCAGCAAGTGAACATTTTATCCTCAAAGTTGATGTGTTAGAAGCAGGAAAAATGGACAAGCGTAAGGATCTGAGTGAGTTTGACAAGGACCAAATTGTGATGGCTAGACGACTGGGGCTCTTGTGAGGTGTTCCAGTCTGCAGTGGTCAGTATTTATCAAAAGTGGTCCAAGAAAGAAACAGTAGTAGACAGGGTCATGGGCGGCCAAGGTTCATTGATGCACGTGGGAGGGAAGGCTACTGTAGCTCAAACTGCTGAAGAAGTTAATGCTGGTTCTGATAGAAAGGTGTCAGAATACACAGTGCATTGCAGTTTGTTGCGTATGGGGCTGCATAGCAGCCGACCAGTCAGGGTGCCCATGCTGACTCCTGTCCACCACCGAAAGCACCAACAATGGGCACGTGAGTATCGGAACTGGACCACGGAGCAATGAAAGAAGGTGGCCTGGTCTGATAAATCATGTTTACTTTTACATCACGTGGATGGCCGGGTGCATCGCTTACCTGGGGAACACATGACATCAGGATGCACTATGGGAAGAAGGCAAGCCGGCGGAGGCAGTGTGATGCTTTGGGCAAAGTTCTGCTGGGAAACCTTGGGTCCTGCCATCCATATGGATGTTACTTTAACACGTACCACCTACCTAAGCATTGTTGCAGACCATGTACACCCTTTCATGGAAACGGTATTCCCTGATGGCTGTGGCCTCTTTCAGCAGGATAATGCGCCCAGCCACAAAGCAAAAATGGCTCAGGAATGGTTTGAGGAGCACAACGAGTTTGAGATGTTGACCTGGCCTCCAAATTCCCCAGATGTCAATCCAATCAAGCATCTGTGGGATGTGCTGGACAAACAAGTCCGATCCACCTCACAACTTACAGGAGTTAAAGGATCTGCTGCTAACATCTTGGTGCCAGATAACACAGCACACCTTCAGGGTGCCTGATCAGTGTATATACTGTATATCATTTCCAATGACATGCCATATTATTAGTATTTTATTTACTTTTTTAACTGAATGTTTAATAAAAATAAAAATGTGTCTTATTCATCTCATTTGCATATTTACAAACTGGTATTACATCTGTCACTAAAAACAGAACATTTGCTAATTACACGACAGCTAGCGTGTTGAATGAGCAGCAGGGAAGAGTCGAATAGAGCTTGTTTCTCATTTACAGGATTGAAGCCTTCTCTATAATTAAGTCTAAATAATCTCTTGAGATCACCAGAAATTCACTGCAAATTATGAAATCATGAGGCTAAAAAGTTTCACTTTATATTTTATACCTCAGCCCCTAACTCATGCCTGAAAAGTGATTAAGTGTTATCTTTATTTAGACTACTTGGCCAGGCTGATGCGAATATGTGTCGGGCTCAATCAGCAATGTGTGGCAACTGTGCAAAGTAATTGTCAAATGCAGTTACTCTTTCATTTAAAGGGGTGATATACTGCCTTATTTAATTTTGTTTAATGTCATCTTGAGGCCTGCGTCCTCTCTGCCTCTTTGCCTTTTAGAACAGGAGCAATTCAGGTTTTGATGTAACCACCAGATCTTTTGGGGGAAACAAAGTTTTTATCTATATAAGAAGCAAAATTGTATCTGCTTGTTTTAAAAATAGGTACTACAGCATTAAAATGTATATGTATGTCTTTTATGTATTTATTTTCTTAAAATGTTTTTTTTTTTTTTATATTTCCCATTTCTACTTTCTAATTAAATTTATAATTTAATTTTAATTCATAATAATTCTAATTTATAGAATGATGAGTTTCTAATTTATAAATACTGTATGGGCGGCACGGTGGCTCGATAGGTAGCACTGTCGCCTCACAGCAAGAAGGTCCTGGGTTCGATCCCCAGGTGGGGTGGTCTGGGTCCTTTCTGTACGGAGTTTGCATGTTCTCCCCATGTCTGCGTGGGTTTCCTCCGGGAGCTCCGTTTTCCTCCCACAGTCCAAAAACATGCAGTCAGGTTAATTGGAGACACTGAATTGCCGTATAGGTGAATGTGTGTGTGTATGTGTGTCTGCCCTGCGATGGACATGCGCCCCGTCCAGGGTGTTACTTTGCGCCTACTGTTTGTTTTGTTTTGTTAGGATTTTAAGGTCATGTTTTACACTTTGGTTACATTCATGACAGGAACGGTAGTCACTCATTACACACAAGATTAATTACTTCACAAGGTTATATCAAACACTGTGGTGGACAATTTAGTATCTCCAATTCACCTCACTTGCATGTCTTTGGACTGTGGGAGGAAACCGGAGCACCCGGCGTAAACCCACGCAGACACAGGGAGAACATGCAAACTCCACACAAAAAGGACCCGGACCGCCCCACCTGGGAATCAAACCCAGGACCTTTTTGCTGTGAGGCGACAGTGCTACCGTGCCACCCTTGCACCTACTGAAAAGCTAGGATAGGCTCCAGCACCTCCCCCCCCCCCCACTTAAGAAAGTGAGTGAGTAAATACTGTATTTATATAGAAATATAATATATAATTATATATGATCCTGTTACAATTGTTGTTAGTGCTCTGACTCTAATTTAAAACACCAAGTTAGCAGCTAGCTTTCTTACCATTTTAGTTAAATTATCTTTACAAGTGAGATTTCGGCATCACACTTTAATAAACAATATTAGCTTCTTGGTGATTTATTTGTAAACACAAAGCAAACAGGCTGACAGCTATTGGTTATTTAGCCTAGCTGGTGTACATCTCTAATTATAGCACAAATATTTACATCATTAAATCTGCAGTGTATTTACTAAAAGCCAAACGTGTGAATTATACAAGCACTACATAAACGATTATTAATGTATTAATATATACGAAGGTAATGTTAGCAAACAGCTACCAAGCCTGCTAGATGATAGTCTGGCTAATATACATATGTATTTTTATTTATTATTTATTATTTTTAATGGAATGTTTATGAAGAATAAAAATGTGTCTTTTAATCTCATTTGCATATTTGCAAACTGACATTACACCCGTCACTAAAAACAGAACATTTGCTAATTACATGACAGCTAGCGTGTTGAATGAGCAGCAGGGAAGAGTCGAATAGAGCTTGTTTCTCATTTACAAGATTGAACCCTACACTATAATTAAGTCTAAATAATCTCTTGAGAGCACCAGAAATACACTCCAAATTATGAAATCATGAGGTTAAAAATGTCACTTTATATTTTATACCTCAGCCCCCAATTTTATTTAGGTTACTTCATTTATGTGTCAGGCTCAGTCAGCAATTTGTGGAAACTGTGCAAGGTCATCTGAAGGCGTAATGTAATAATATTTATTTTTATTATGTTTTCACAATTTAGCAAACGTTATTAGGAATTATGGAAATTTAGGGCATGTGTGTGTACATACACACACACTTGGACTGTGACACGTAATTACTCACATATACACACACATTCATACACAAACTTATATGCACATACACTAACATACGCACACTTACAAACACACACATACATAAATCCACAAACACTTGCACATAGACATACATACACCAACACACTTAGATCATGCTTACTCACACAAACAGGCGCATACATATGCATGCTCACACACATGTACATAAACACACATACACTCACACACTTAACTGCACACATACTTACACTGGCACAAAAGTACTCACATTATACACTGCCTGGCCAAAAAAAGGTCACCATCTGGATTTAACTAAGCAAATAGGTAAGAGCCTCCCATTGGATAATTACTGCATGGGTGATTATGTTTCAGCTGGCAACAAGTTATTTAACCCTAACTGATGCAGTGAGTAGCTTCTCATTTGTTAAACAACCATGTCGAAAGACACATCCTGTGGTCGTGGAAAAGATGTTCATCTGTTTCAGAAGGGTCAAATTATTGGCATCAAGCAGAGAAAACATCTAAGGAGATTGCTGAAACTACTAAAATCGGGTTAAGAACTGTCCAACGCATTATTAAAAAGTGGAAGGACAGTGGGGAAACATCCTCTTCGAAAAACTCTTGAATGATCATGATCGGCGATCACTTAAATGTTTGGTGAAATCAAATGGTAGAAAAACTACAGTAGAACTCAGGGATATGTTTAATAGTGAAAGTAAAAGCATTTCCACATGCACAATGCGGAGGGAACTCAAGGGATTGGGACTAAACAGCTGTGTAGCCTTAAGAAAACCACTTGTCAGTGAGGCTAACCGGCAAAAACGGCTTCAATTTGCTAGGGAGCATAAAGATTGGACTCTGGAGCAATGGAAGAAGGTCATGAGGTCTGATGAGTCCAGATTTACCCTGTTTCAGAGTGATGGGCGCATCAGGGTAAGAAGAGAGGCGGCTGAGGTGATGCACCCATCATGCCTAGTGCCTACCGTACAAGCCTGTGGGGGCAGTGCTATGATCTGGGGTTGCTGCAGTCGGTCAGGTCTAGGTTCAGCAACGCTAGGTCCCCAAAGAATGAGGTCAGCTGACTACCTGAATATACTGAATGACCAGGTTATTCCATCAATGGATTTTTTCTTCCCTGATGGCACGGGTATATTCCAAGATGACAATGCCAGGATTCATCGGGCTCAAATTGTGAAAGAGTGGTTCAGGGAGCATGAGACATCATTTTCACACATGGATTGGCCACCACAGAGTCCAGACCTGAACCCCATTGAGAATCTTTGGGATGTGCTGGAGAAGACTTTGCACAGTGGTCCAAATCTCCCATCATCAATACAAGATCTTGGGGAAAAATTTATGCAACTCTGGACAGAAATAAATGTTGTGACATTGCAGAAGCTTGTGGAAATAATGCCACAGCGAATGCGTGCCGTAATCAAAGCTAAAGGCGGTCCAACCAAATATTAGAGTGTGTGACCTTTTTTTTGGCCAGGCAGTGTACAGTGTATCACAAAAGTGAGTACACCCCTCACATTTCTGCAAATATTTCATTATATCTTTTCATGGGACAACACTATAGACATAAAACTTGGATATAACTTAGAGTAGTCAGTGTACAACTTGTATAGCAGTGTAGATTTACTGTCTTCTGAAAATAACTCAACACACAGCCATTAATGTCTAAATGGCTGGCAACATAAGTGAGTACACCCCACAGTGAACATGTCCAAATTGTGCCCAAAGTGTCAATATTTTGTGTGACCACCATTATTATCCAGCACTGCCTTAACCCTCCTGGGCATGGAATTCACCAGAGCTGCACAGGTTGCTACTGGAATCCTCTTCCACTCCTCCATGATGACATCACGGAGCTGGTGGATGTTAGACACCTTGAACTCCTCCACCTTCCACTTGAGGATGCGCCACAGGTGCTCAATTGGGTTTAGTCCATCACCTTTACCTTCAGCTTCCTCAGCAAGGCAGTTGTCATCTTGGAGGTTGTGTTTGGGGTCGTTATCCTGTTGGAAAACTGCCATGAGGCCCAGTTTTCGAAGGGAGGGGATCATGCTCTGTTTCAGAATGTCACAGTACATGTTGGAATTCATGTTTCCCTCAATGAACTGCAGCTCCCCAGTGCCGGCAACACTCATGCAGCCCAAGACCATGATGCTACCACCACCATGCTTGACTGTAGGCAAGATACAGTTGTCTTGGTACTTCTCACCAGGGCGCCGCCACACATGCTGGACACCATCTGAGCCAAACAAGTTTATCTTGGTCTCGTCAGACCACAGGGCATTCCAGTAATCCATGTTCTTGGACTGCTTGTCTTCAGCAAACTGTTTGCGGGCTTTCTTGTGCGTCAGCTTCCTTCTGGGATGACGACCATGCAGACCGAGTTGATGCAGTGTGCGGCGTATGGTCTGAGCACTGACAGGCTGACCTCCCACGTCTTCAACCTCTGCAGCAATGCTGGCAGCACTCATGTGTCTATTTTTTAAAGCCAACCTCTGGATATGACGCCGAACACGTGGACTCAACTTCTTTGGTCGACCCTGGCGAAGCCTGTTCCGAGTGGAACCTGTCCTGGAAAACCGCTGTATGACCTTGGCCACCATGCTGTAGCTCAGTTTCAGGGTGTTAGCAATCTTCTTATAGCCCAGGCCATCTTTGTGGAGAGCAACAATTCTATTTCTCACATCCTCAGAGAGTTCTTTGCCATGAGGTGCCATGTTGAATATCCAGTGGCCAGCATGAGAGAATTGTACCCAAAACACCAAATTTAACAGCCCTGCTCCCCATTTACACCTGGGACCTTGACACATGACACCAGGGAGGGACAACGACACATTTGGGCACAATTTGGACATGTTCACTGTGGGGTGTACTCACTTATGTTGCCAGCCATTTAGACATTAATGGCTGTGTGTTGAGTTATTTTCAGAAGACAGTAAATCTACACTGCTATACAAGCTGTACACTGACTACTCTAAGTTATATCCAAGTTTCATGTCTATAGTGTTGTCCCATGAAAAGATATAATTAAATATTTGCAGAAATGTGAGGGGTGTACTCACTTTTGTGATACACTGTATATACACACTCACATACATAAATCCACAAACACTTGTACATAGACATACATACACCAACACACTTAGATTCTGTCACACAAACAGGCGCATACATATGCATGCTCACACACACGTACATTCACACACATAAACTAACATACATACACACACACTTAACTGCACACATACACTGGCACAAAAGCAGTCACATCATATATACACACATACACTCACTCACGCCCACACACGCACATGCACACAGAACACACACACTCGTACACTCACTCACATACGCCCTTGCACATGCACACACTGGACTCGCTGGACTCTGACAACTTCAATACATACAACTACTGTATTGTACTACTGTGACTGTAATACTTGCATCTTTGCACAATATTGCAATTTGCACAAGTTCTTGCATTTTTTGCACCTTATTCTTTTTATATCTCCGCTGTTATAAATACCCTATGCTGCTAACTGCATATCAGAATATGTTGTCTACCTCACCCATCCTTTACGCTGTACCATGTACTGACCAACACTTGCCCCTAGTCTTGTCTCACTTAATTACTTTTAGATTAAATGTCTTTTGTATTTATTGTAGGCCTTTTCGTATTTATTGTACTGTTGTTTATCTGCACTGTGTACTGTATTGTGTTGCACTTTTTGTTCTATGTTGCACCCTGATCCTGGAGGAACATTGTTTCGTTTCATTATGTACTTGTATAAAGCTGAAATGACAATAAAGCCTCTCTTGACTCTTGAATGACATATGTTTGAATGTCTAAGGTAAGGTCAAATTCAGCACATCATAGTGCAGATGTACAGATTGTAGACTCATCAATTCTCCACAGTTTAATCAGAAATGTTTCCTAAAGTAAGCAAAACACTGACTGAACCTGAAACTGTTCATTTAGATGCAGATTTTGTCCCAGGTTAGCACATTTTTAGAATGCAGGGAGACGTACTCTGGATCAGAGTTAGAAATGACAGACGGTAATTAAAGCAAACATCATTTCTAATTATTTCACTAAATTGGTGGCTTGGAATATAGAATGTAGAATGAAAACAAAAGTGATTACCCTCCAAAAATCTGCCACAGGCTCAAATTTATTTATTATATGAGGTTACAGACCATCAGCTAAAACAAGTGCATTTATTTTGTACTATAAATTATTTTGTATAAGAAGGGAATGGTTTTAAGGTAAATGTATAATTGTGCCTAATTTTGTATTAGTTTGTTTAGAAAGACTAAGACTGTAGTTTAAAACTATTTAAAATAACCTGAAATCATTACATTACTGAGCAATCTGACCAGGAAAATCTTAATAAAGAGGCATCATGCCGACCCCGGACCTGTCCTGGGTGTGTCCTGTCTTAAGCCCAATGAATCAGACTCACAGGGACCCTGACCAAGGTAAAACAGACATGAATCAGCCGCTCAGTTGACGCTGCGGTAAAAACACACGCTGGAACCAGAGCTGGGATCTCGAATACATCGTATCGAATCTCAGCTCTGCCTGCCGGCTAAGGCTGAGTGGCCACATGAACAACGATTGACCTGTTGTTCAGATATGGGCGGGAATAAGCCGGATGGGGTCTCTCTCTCTCATGACTGGTGCAATTACGACCTCTGCTGGCTGATTGTTGGCGCCTGCACAGAGATGAGAAAAGAGTGCTCTCAGAGTGTGTCTCTCCGTACACAACGCTGAGCTGCACTGCACTCGTCAAAGTCTAGGTGATAAGATGCATACGGCTTGCTGCCCACGTGTCGGAGGGGGTGTGGGCTAGCTTCGTTCTCCTCAATCAGAGCAGGGATCGCATTGGTGGAGAGGAAGCATGAGGCAATCGGGCAATTGGACGCGCTAAAAAGGAGAAAAAGGGGAGAAATGCATAAAGAAAATATAATAAAAAACAGACATGAATGAATGAATGCCTACACCCTTGGATTTTAGCTGCAGGAACTTTCTTTAAAAGCAGTTTTATTATATGTAGCTGTCATTCAACCTTTAGTAACAGTACATAATGAAGGGATTTCTTTCATGAATAGCAATCTTTTGATCCTACCACAAAATCTTAATTAGGTTAAGTTCAGGTCACTAAATGTGTTTCCAGATGACTTTTTTATTTAATTTATTAAATTTCACTGCAGATTGTAGACAGCAGCACTGAAATTATTATTTAAAATTACTCAATGTACTTAAGTGTTTAATGTTTTGAGTAAGCTACACAAATAATTCCACCTTCACCATGTTTTACAGTTGGGGTTATAAAAGTATGATAAGAACTGAACACAGTAAAACACACTTATGCACTTGTCCTTATGCCATGTCAGTGTGGATTGCTTAGTGATAAATCGTACTGCAGGAAATAGGGTTTAAGGATTTTGCCGTCTTTGGTTCTAAGTAAGTATGGGCCAGTATGCCGAGTCTTAAATGCTTGTGATTTACTACATTAGACATGATGCTTAGTTGATGTCATTATATGACAAATTAATGTTTTGTTTTTGTGTGCATTTAAAATAAAATAAATAAAATACATTTAATGTCACTGAGATTAAGGTTGACTGTAAAATGTCTGTAAAAAATAAGAGGCTGACTTACTGGATTTATTCATTTAATGTCTGTTTCACCACTTTATAATCATAGTCAGGGTTGCTGTGAGTCCAATGCATTGGGCGAAAGGCAGGAAACACCCTGGACAGGTTGCCAGTCCATCACACTAACTGTCCGGCTGGGGAATCAAACTCAGGCTGTTCTTTTTGTGGTGTGACACAGGATTTAGAGCTAGCCAAATACAACTGACCAGCCAAAGCCTGCCACCCTGGTTGTTATAAGAGGTTTTTCCCTTTTTATGGGGAAATGTATATTATATATAATGTATATCATGTATGAAAGACTATGTTTATTTTTTTAATTCACATCCAACATGCCTATATTTACCGTTTGAACAAAACTAAAGTAGTATTAAATCACCCATCAGCATTTTGTGGTCAGCAAATCTTCTAAACTACATTCAACACTTTCTTGTTGCTAACTTTTTTGAATGGCATGTCAGAGGATTGTTATTCACAGTTCTCTACAAGCTACTGAAACTTTAAACGCAACAGGATTCTGTGGTCCGGTGAGACAAAAATACTGCCTAGACAAACATCTTAAAGAGAGTTTGACATAATGGAGGTCTGAGATGTTTTAGCATTTTTTTGGGGCTCCGATTTTCATTAATATTAATAATAATTTTGGTGTAAAATATATTTGAAAGGCTTTACTGCATTAGACTATTTACTTGGGTTCAAATGTTAGCTTCTCCCAATCTTTACAGTTTGAATTGAAGCTACTTCCCCACATTTTGTATTGTGTTTTTTATCAGATTTTTTTTCCCAAAGGTTCCAATAAATCTGAAGCTGTAACTTTATGATGCCAGATGCTACCATGGCTGAAACAATGGATTGCACAGATTGTCTCCTCACTGGTATGTGCTGCACATCTCACTTAATAAGACTTGACAGCATCTTTACAAAAAGTGTCAGCTCAGGGCTGCATTCACACTCACTCCGACAGATCGGCCTGTGGTCACTCCAGGCGGCCAGGGTCTCTGTCACTCTCTGGCAAGTGATGCTCTTTGATCCCTGCAGCACATAGCTGTCATCACAGGAGAACTGGATGCTGGCTCCCACACTGGAGTGTTTGGAGGGTAAAAATTCAAATTAAAATAATAATAACAACAACAGCAACAACAACAACAATAATAATAATGATAATGATAATACTAATAATAATAATAGCAATAATAACAATAATAATAATGATGATGATAATGATAATAATAATAGTAATATTAATAATAGCAATAATAACAATAATAATAATAATAGCAATAATAATAATAATGATGATAATAATAATAATAATAATAATAGCAATAATAATAATAATGATGATGATAATAATAATAATATAATAACGATAATAATAATAATAATAATAATAATAATAATAATAATAATAATAATAATAATAATAGCAATAATAATAATAACAGTAATAATAATAATAATAGCAATAATAATAATAATAATAATAATAATAATAATAATAATGTCATGGCATGATGCACTTGATGATTTTACAAAAAACTATTATAATAACCAATGTTTTAATAAATTAACTATTTATGCACCATTACTTTGATTCCATAATTTCTGTCAAATAATTTTAAATAGTAACCATGAACCTGCTTATCATCAGTATCATTGTCTTCTATTCAACATAACACCGTTTGTACTATAATTGCTTTTAGCAGCTATAGTAGCATTAGTAATGTTAATTAATTAAGCCATTAATGAATGTAAAAAGCATTTTTTTATTATTAGTTTGTTATAAGTACAGCTGATGTTAAAATATAGTTCCTGGTACAGGGCTTGATCCCTACTGAATCTAGAGTAACAGTGACATGGCCCTGAGCTTTACCAAGGCATTCTCTCCCAGTGGAGCTCAAGATCTATTGAGCTGCTTTGACTTTATGTCTTTAGTGCTGCTGATAGTGGATCAAACCACATAATGTCAAACAGCAGGGCTGCTCTTAATTCTAATAGTGCCATGCAGCTTCCATCACCCAGGACAAGTACAGTAGATAAGAGAAGCAGAAGAAGGACCTACTGGAAGCTGGAGCCAATCCATTTGCCATTCTCTGGAATGCCTGGATCTGGACATACGTCTACAGCTAATCCACCCTGGCTCACTGCAATAGAGAGGAAGGAGAGGAAATGGCACAATATTGTTAATAACTTGAAGAAATAATAATAATAAAAGCAACATTTGAAAGTTAAGAAGTGGATAATATTAACAGTGTGTATTTTTTTATAACAGTACCAATATACAGTACATGTTAATTATCGTGGAAAAATTTAAAAAGATTTTAACGTCATGTTTTGCACTTTGGTTACATTTATGACAGGACAGCTAGTTACAGATTAAACATGAATTCAAGTTCACTGTCAAACACCATCACAGGCCACACAGAAAGGACCCTAACCATGCCACATGAGAATCAAACCCATGACCTTCTAGCTGTGAGGCTACAGTGATCTCCACTGCACCACTGTGCCACCCCATTATGTATATAACTGCTATGACTGTTGGTATAGTGCCAGAAGCTGGGCGGAAGGCACTTAACTGTTTGCTGAGGAAGAGCCAAGGATTCCTTTGAGTACAGTTTATGTGCATGATGCGGCTAGTTGCTGAGGTAGTTGCTGAGGTTGACAACGAGATAAGAATTTAAAATTGCAAATACAAAATCACATTTAGAAGTGTTTGAAGTATTACTCATGGCAAGCTGGAAGTTGTGAAAATGGAAATGGATCACTTACACATCAACATTCCTGGGATCAATGAACTAAAATGGACAGGATTAGGACGCCTATACGATCACGCGAACACACTTTGTCAACTATCTCTCCTTAAAAGCTTAAATAACCAAACTGAAGCTCTCTTATTTTGGGTACATTCTAAGAAGAACCAGTTGAGAAAAGCAGTTATGCTTGGATGAGTTGAAGGTAAACGATAAAGAGAACAGCCATCCATCTTTTTACTCTTGAACTCTTGAACTCTTGAGAAAGAACAGCCAGCGACAAGATGGATATAGACAATTAAAGGAACAATAAAGAAGTCATTAAAATGCCTAAGGACTCATATGGTCGCCTGAAGTCAGAGTAGACATGACAGCATTTATTGTAATAATAATATTTAAGCTGAGTAGCTGAGCTACAGATCGACTGCTGTAGCTGTATATTGCTGTAGCTAATGTAAAGGACATGTGAAGGGCAACTGTGTGGTTGTAGCATTCACAGATCTCTAGTTGATATAGTATATTACAAATTTAGCATTTTGACTACGGAAGAAATATTTGTGTTATTCTTCCATTTTAAGAATTAACTGTTGAACTCTTCCCATTAATGGTACCATATACAGGGGTTGGACAATGAAACTGAAACACCTGTCATTTTAGTGTGGGAGGTTTCATGGCTAAATTGGACCAGTCTGGTGGCCAATCTTCATTAATTGCACATTGCACCAGTAAGAGCAGAGTGTGAAGGTTCAATTAGCAGGGTAAGAGCACAGTTTTGCTCAAAATATTGCAATGCACACAACATTATGGGTGACATACCAGAGTTCAAAAGAGGACAAATTGTTGGTGCACGTCTTGCTGGCGCATCTGTGACCAAGACAGCAAGTCTTTGTGATGTATCAAGAGCCACGGTATCCAGGGTAATGTCAGCATACCACCAAGAAGGACAAACCACATCCAACAGGATTAACTGTGGACGCAAGAGGAAGCTGTCTGAAAGGGATGTTCGGGTGCTAACCCGGATTGTATCCAAAAAACATAAAACCATGGCTGCTCAAATCACGGCAGAATTAAATGTGCACCTCAACTCTCCTGTTTCCACCAGAACTGTCCGTCAGGAGCTCCACAGGGTCAATATACACGGCCGGGCTGCTATAGCCAAACCTTTGGTCACTCGTGCCAATGCCAAACGTCGGTTTCAATGGTGCAAGGAGCGCAAATCTTGGGCTGTGGACAATGTGAAACATGTATTGTTCTCTGATGAGTCCACCTTTACTGTTTTCCCCACATCCGGGAGAGTTACGGTGTGGAGAAGCCCCAAAGAAGCGTACCACCCAGACTGTTGCATGCCCAGAGTGAAGCATGGGGGTGGATCAGTGATGGTTTGGGCTGCCATATCATGGCATTCCCTTGGCCCAATACTTGTGCTAGATGGGCGCGTCACTGCCAAGGACTACCGAACCATTCTGGAGGACAATGTGCATCCAATGGTTCAAACATTGTATCCTGAAGGCGGTGCCGTGTATCAGGATGACAATGCACCAATACACAAAGCAAGACTGGTGAAAGATTGGTTTGATGAACATGAAAGTGAAGTTGAACATCTCCCATGGCCTGCACAGTCACCAGATCTAAATATTATTGAGCCACTTTGGGGTGTTTTGGAGAAGCGAGTCAGGAAACGTTTTCCTCCACCAGCATCACAGTTTTCGAAGGGAGGGGATCATGCTCTGTTTCAGAATGTCACAGTACATGTTGGAATTCATGTTTCCCTCAATGAACTGCAGCTCCCCAGTGCCAGCAACACTCATGCAGCCCAAGACCATGATGCTACCACCACCATGCTTGACTGTAGGCAAGATACAGTTGTCTTGGTACTTCTCACCAGGGCGCCGCCACACATGCTGGACACCATCTGAGCCAAACAAGTTTATCTTGGTCTCGTCAGACCACAGGGCATTCCAGTAATCCATGTTCTTGGACTGCTTGTCTTCAGCAAACTGTTTGCGGGCTTTCTTGTGCGTCAGCTTCCTTCTGGGATGACGATCATGCAGACCGAGTTGATGCAGTGTGCGGCGTATGGTCTGAGCACTGACAGGCTGACCTCCCACGTCTTCAACCTCTGAAGCAATGCTGGCAGCACTCATGTGTCTATTTTTTAAAGCCAACCTCTGGATATGACGCCGAACACGTGGACTCAACTTCTTTGGTCGACCCTGGCGAAGCCTGTTCCGAGTGGAACCTGTCCTGGAAAACCGCTGTATGACCTTGGCCACCATGCTGTAGCTCAGTTTCAGGGTGTTAGCAATCTTCTTATAGCCCAGGCCACATCCTCAGAGAGTTCTTTGCCATGAGGTGCCATGTTGAATATCCAGTGGCCAGTATGAGAGAATTGTACCCAAAACACCAAATTTAACAGCCCTGCTCCCCATTTACACCTGGGACCTTGACACATGACACCAGGGAGGGACAACGACACATTTGGGCACAATTTGGACATGTTCACTGTGGGGTGTACTCACTTATGTTGCCAGCTATTTAGACATTAATGGCTGTGTGTTGAGTTATTTTCAGAAGACAGTAAATCTACACTGCTATACAAGCTGTACACTGACTACTCTAAGTTATATCCAAGTTTCATGTCTATAGTGTTGTCCCATGAAAAGATATAATGAAATATTTGCAGAAATGTGAGGGGTGTACTCACTTTTGTGATACACTGTATATACACTGATCACCTTTTTGTTTCTACACTCACTGTCCATTTTATCAGCTCCACTTACCATATAGAAGCACTTTTTAATTCTACAATTACTGATTGTAGTCCATCTGTTTCTCTACATACCTTTTTAGCCTGCTTTTACCCTGTTCTTCAATGGTCAGGACCACTACAGAGCGGGTATTAAGGTCGTGGATCATTTTCAGCACTGCAGTGACAGGACATGGTGGTGGTGTGTTAGTGTGTGTTTTGCTGGTATGAGTGGATCAGACACAGCAGCGCTGCTGGAGTTTTTAAATGCCGTGTCCACTCACTGTCCACTCTATTAGAAACTCCTACCTAGTTGGTCCACCTTGTAGATGTAAAGTCAGAGACGATCGCTCATCTATTGCTGCTGTTTGAGTTGATCATCTTCTAGACCTTCATCAGTGGTAACAGGACGCTGCCCATGGGGCGCTGCTGGCTGGATATATTTTTGGTTGGTGGACTACTCTCAGTCCAGCAGTGACAGTGAAGTGTTTAAAAACTTCATCAGCGCTGCTGTGTCTGATCCACTCATACCAGCACAACACACACTAACACACCACCACCATGTCAGTTTCACTGCAGTGCTGAGAATGATCCACCACCCAAATAATACCTGCTCTGTAGTGGTCCTGGGAGAGTCCTGACCATTGAAGAACAGGGTGAAAGCAGGCTAAAAAGTATGTAGAGAAACAGATGGACTACAGTCAGTAATTGTAGAACTACAAAATGCTTCTATATGGTAAGTGGAGCTGATGAAATGGACAGTGAGTATAAAAACAAGGAGGTGGTTTTAATGTTATGGCTGATCAGTATATATATATATTGTTATGGATATACCCATTGCAGGCCTTCATTTTAACACAACCATGTTTATTCCTCCACTTTTTCCTCATCTCTCTTTTCTCCCATTTACTCCATTTATTTTCCCTCCAACCGAAATCTCTTTCCTTTACCCGACAGCCACCAAAATTAATTTACACCTTCAGTGCAGTTGATCAAGCTCTAATCCACAGACACTGACCTGAACTCTTGTACTTTTTTCATCCCTTATCCCTTCCATCCACTCCCATTGCCTTTTAATCAATGCCCAAGCCCAATGCTCAAGTCACCAAACCGCATGCAGTTCTTCAGTGCAATCCAACAAGCACTAATGCACAGCTATACTGACCCGCATTCCTTTGTTTTTTGTTTGCTTCTCCCATTTACATTTACATTTACATTTTCAGCATTTAGCAGAAAATTTAAAATTTTATCCAAAGCGACTTACACAATGAGCGGAACACGATGAGCAATTGAGGGTTAAGGGCCTTGCTCAGGGACCTAACAGTGGCAACTTGGTGGTGGCGGGGCTTGAACCAGCAACCTTCTGCTTACTAGTCCAGTACCTTAACCACCAAGCTATCACTGGCCCCCGTTTACTTCCATTTACTTCCATTCATCACAAACACACTGATATTACACATATATGCTTACTTTCAATTACATACCTCATCAATATTATTTACCCCATATACTTACACTCTCTATAATGAGTGAAATATTCACTTCATTTATAAATACATTCAATAATTTTGTTCAGATATGTGATTGTGTTACTCTTCTACCAAATACACACAAAAGCAAAAGCAGTAAAACCTCCGCCAAATACATACTTGCATACACACAATCACATTTCTGAGCCAAATTATTAACACCCCCACCAAATACATACTTGCAAACTGTATCCTTCTATTCTTTGCAAATCAGACCAAGTCCTGAGGTGTAGTTACTAAGACATTTCAGCTTAATGTGTTTAACAGGACCATGAAAAAAACCTCTGCAGTGACCCAGGACACATTCTCGACTAAATATTCATTACACTAAATCTTTGCCTTATGATTTATAAGATCAGGGTCATTAGTTTTAATCAAATAAAATTTCCCTCTGTTGGCTATAAAATGAAACCATATAAGAAAATTGCAGCAGGAGCCCACCAGTTTTTATACCTGATTTGCATTGGTTTGCTTTGTTTCCGAATGCAATGCTTCATTGGGGAAATGCTAAAATGTTCCACCACCTGTTAGAAATGCCTAATAGAATGGGCTGTTTTGCATAATGGTGTTCAGCACTGAGAAAAGAAAAAGGAACAACATTATTTCCAAGCATAAGGGGCTTCCACAGGGACCTCTAGAAATTAAAACAACCTAAAAGCCAGCAGAACACAACAAACACACTGATCTGCAAAATTAAAGTGTCTTCCATGGACTGAGGAAGGTGCTTCTCTGGGCTTTGGTGGATTGCATTTGTAGATGTAAGATCTATTCTTGTCATGGTTACAGAGTTTTAGTGATCAGAGGCTGGAGGCTATTTCCATAAGATAAAGAAATAGATGATGTGTAGGTAAATGAGAAAAAAGAAAGGGACTGGAGGGAGAAAAAAAGAAAGAAAGGTCATAGTGAATGTCTGTCACATTATTTACTATTCTGTGGCTCTCCTAAACCCTGGCATGTTTGTGTTCTCACCTTCAACACTGCATCACTTTGTGACACAGCCTGGGTTCATTTGCTGGCCAAAATCACATTAGGTCATCTTACGGATTCACCTTCAGGCACAGAGTGCAGAAATAGACCTTACCTTCTTCCCCACACACTCTCTCTCTATACTTCTATTTTTTCATAATGAAATACCATAAATTCTTAAATCATTTTGTGCCAATCATTTAAAGCTGCTGCCCTCACAGTCTAAACAACTCATTTAATACATTTAATTTCATGCAAGAGCAAACGGACTTATATTTAAGGTGCTACAGGAACTCAACTGACAGTACTTTATCTTGATTGCTCTTTAAGAGCAACCAAATGACACAAGTGAACACTAAATAAAGCATTGTTAGAGTATCAGTAAGAAAAAATATTTATGATATGCACATCCTAAGGCCCACTGTTTCACAAGACTAGTAAATAAATTCTTTTTACCCTGAATTAAGCCCATTTAATATTTAGAAGTTTGTACACTAGTGTTGGAAGCAGGAAACCTGACTTCTTAGTTGTATAATATGCAAGCAGATTTGACTCTTTTTATTAAGTGTCACGAATTCAGCCCCTCTATGCTCCCGGAGCATGTTCAGTGTGTAAGGTGCCACGCCCCTCTCTCCGGGAGCACTCTCAGTCTGGAGCCAACCCCCCTTTTTTGATTGGTCCCCTGCTAATCACCCACAGGGATTTAAGAGGGCAGCTGTGGGTCCTCCAGTGGGGACTATTTTGGTTAGATTCTCTGTTTGCCCTTGTCCGTTGGCTCATGCTAATGCTCATGGTTAAAACTCTTGTCTAGCTTTAGTCTTGTTAATGTTTTATGTTAGCCTGTTAGTTTAGGGTTTAGGTTTGTTTAGGTTAATGTTTCATGTAGTGATGGGCAGATGAAGCCTCATTGAAGCTTTTGAAGCTTCTTCCTAATTGGAAACCCACACAGACACGGGAATAACATGAGAACTTTACACAAAAAGGACCCTGACTGCTCCACCTTGAAATCAAACCCAGGACCCTCTTGCTACCCACTAGTGCTACCCACTAAACCAATGTGCCCAGTCAAGCACGTTAGTAATTTAGTATAGTATTATACTGTCAGAACAACTGGTGCAGGGATAATGAACAAAGACTACTACAACTAGCACAACTTAAAAGCATTAGATGGTGTTCCAGATGACCCAAAACACACATCAAAACAAGTCCTAGGATGGTTAAATAAAACAAAAAAATGACGCTTTTGAAAAGGACTTGTATTTGCCCACTTGACTGTACTAAAAGGTAAAGCCTGTGGTAGACAACCAACAGATTTGGTTGAACAATATCAGTTTTTCTGAGTGGCTCATTGAGAAGAAGAGTGCTATGGCCCTTTAATGCACCTTAATATAGATGCACAAGAGGCCTAGATAGAGCGCTGAAATTGTACTTACAGACAGCATTTTTGTGGCTTGTGTCCTTGTTCGGAAGCATTTTCACTCCTCTGGATTTCAGCTCAATGGCCTTCTTCACTGTGGAGGGAAGGGAACAGAAATGTAAAATGATCATTGCATTATCATCCATTTATGCAGTTAGCACCCTGCTTAGGGTAGCAGGGTAGTGTAGCTTCAGGTTCACTCTTGTTCATTAACATGCCCACCAGAATAGCACGTGAACTATTTAGTTGATGTCCTAAAAACACTGGATAATTTTTTTTAGCAAAATAACACTTATATATAGATATTATGGCAAGCCAAACAGGAAATATATAGCAAACACTGATATACAGTGTATCACAAAAGTGAGTACACCCCTCACATTTCTGCAAATATTTCATTATATCTTTTCATGGGACAACACTATAGACATGAAACTTGGATATAACTTAGAGTAGTCAGTGTACAGCTTGTATAGCAGTGTAGATTTACTGTCTTCTGAAAATAACTCAACACACAGCCATTAATGTCTAAATAGCTGGCAACATAAGTGAGTACACCCCACAGTGAACATGTCCAAATTGTGCCCAAATGTGTCGTTGTCCCTCCCTGGTGTCATGTGTCAAGGTCCCAGGTGTAAATGGGGAGCAGGGCTGTTAAATTTGGTGTTTTGGGTACAATTCTCTCATACTGGCCACTGGATATTCAACATGGCACCTCATGGCAAAGAACTCTCTGAGGATGTGAGAAATAGAATTGTTGCTCTCCACAAAGATGGCCTGGGCTATAAGAAGATTGCTAACACCCTGAAACTGAGCTGCAGCATGGTGGCCAAGGTCATACAGCGGTTTTCCAGGACAGGTTCCACTCGGAACAGGCTTCGCCAGGGTCGACCAAAGAAGTTGAGTCCACGTGTTCGGCGTCATATCCAGAGGTTGGCTTTAAAAAATAGACACATGAGTGCTGCCAGCATTGCTGCAGAGGTTGAAGACGTGGGAGGTCAGCCTGTCAGTGCTCAGACCATACGCCGCACACTGCATCAACTCGGTCTGCATGGTCGTCATCCCAGAAGGAAGCTGACGCACAAGAAAGCCCGCAAACAGTTTGCTGAAGACAAGCAGTCCAAGAACATGGATTACTGGAATGCCCTGTGGTCTGACGAGACCAAGATAAACTTGTTTGGCTCAGATGGTGTCCAGCATGTGTGGCGGCACCCTGGTGAGAAGTACCAAGACAACTGTATCTTGCCTACAGTCAAGCATGGTGGTGGTAGCATCATGGTCTTGGGCTGCATGAGTGTTGCTGGCACTGGGGAGCTGCAGTTCATTGAGGGAAACATGAATTCCAACATGTACTGTGACATTCTGAAACAGAGCATGATCCCCTCCCTTCGAAAACTGGGCCTCATGGCAGTTTTCCAACAGGATAACGACCCCAAACACAACCTCCAAGATGACAACTGCCTTGCTGAGGAAGCTGAAGGTAAAGGTGATGGACTAAACCAAATTGAGCACCTGTGGCGCATCCTCAAGTGGAAGGTGGAGGAGTTCAAGGTGTCTAACATCCACCAGCTCCGTGATGTCATCATGGAGGAGTGGAAGAGGATTCCAGTAGCAACCTGTGCAGCTCTGGTGAATACCATGCCCAGGAGGGTTAAGGCAGTGCTGGATAATAATGGTGGTCACACAAAATATTGACACTTTGGGCACAATTTGGACATGTTCACTGTGGGGTGTACTCACTTATGTTGCCAGCTATTTAGACATTAATGGCTGTGTGTTGAGTTATTTTCAGAAGACAGTAAATCTACACTGCTATACAAGCTGTACACTGACTACTCTAAGTTATATCCAAGTTTTATTTCTATAGTGTTGTCCCATGAAAAGATATAATAAAATATTTGCAGAAATGTGAGAGGTGTACTCACTTTTGTGATACACTGTATATGGAATGAAACTCGATATACAGTGTATCACAAAAGTGAGTACACCCCTCACATTTCTGCAGATATTTAAGTATATCTTTTCATGGGACAACACTGACAAAATGACACTTTGACACAATGAAAAGTAGTCTGTGTGCAGCTTATATAACAGTGTAAATTTATTCTTCCCTCAAAATAACTCAATATACAGCCATTAATGTCTAAACCACCGGCAACAAAAGTGAGTACACCCCTTAGTGAAAGTTCCTGAAGTGTCAATATTTTGTGTGGCCACCATTATTTCCCAGAACTGCCTTAACTCTCATGGGCATGGAGTTTACCAGAACTTCACAGGTTGCCACTGGAATGCTTTTCCACTCCTCCATGACGACGTCACGGAGCT
This sequence comes from Trichomycterus rosablanca, assembly GCF_030014385.1. NCBI lineage: Eukaryota > Metazoa > Chordata > Actinopteri > Siluriformes > Trichomycteridae > Trichomycterus > Trichomycterus rosablanca. Next base: position 29,932,310 of record NC_085992.1, read on the forward strand.
GGCGGATATTCGAGACTTTGCGCTCCTCCACCTTCCGCTTGAGGATGCCCCAAAGATGTTCTATTGGGTTTAGGTCTGGAGACATGCTTGGCCAGTCCATCACCTTTACCCTCAGCCTCTTCAATAAAGCAGCGGTCGTCTTAGAGGTGTGTTTGGGGTCATTATCATGCTGGAACACTGCCCTGTGACCCAGTTTCCGGAGGGAGGGGATCATGCTCTGCTTCAGTATTTCACAGTACATATTGGAGTTCATGTGTCCCTCAATGAAATGTAACTCCCCAACACCTGCTGCACTCATGCAGCCCCAGACCATGGCATTCCCACCACCATGCTTGACTGTAGGCATGACACACTTATCTTTGTACTCCTCACCTGATTGCTGCCACACATGCTTGAGACCATCTGAACCAAACAAATTAATCTTGGTCTCATCAGACCATAGGACATGGTTCCAGTAATCCATGTCCTTTGTTGACATGTCTTCAGCAAACTGTTTGCGGGCTTTCTTGTGTAGAGACTTCAGAAGAGGCTTCCTTCTGGGGTGACAGCCATGCAGACCAATTTGATGTAGTGTGCGGCGTATGGTCTGAGCACTGACAGGCTGACCCCCCACCTTTTCAATCTCTGCAGCAATGCTGACAGCACTCCTGCGCCTATCTTTCAAAGACAGCAGTTGGATGTGACGCTGAGCACGTGCACTCAGCTTCTTTGGACGACCAACGCGAGGTCTGTTCTGAGTGGACCCTGCTCTTTTAAAACGCTGGATGATCTTGGCCACTGTGCTGCAGCCCAGTTTCAGGGTGTTGGCAATCTTCTTGTAGCCTTGGCCATCTTCATGTAGCGCAACAATTCGTCTTTTAAGATCCTCAGAGAGTTCTTTGCCATGAGGTGCCATGTTGGAACTTTCAGTGACCAGTATGAGAGAGTGTGAGAGCTGTACTACTAAATTGAACACACCTGCTCCCTATGCACACCTGAGACCTAGTAACACTAACAAATCACATGACATTTTGGAGGGAAAATGACAAGCAGTGCTCAATTTGGACATTTAGGGGTGTAGTCTCTTAGGGGTGTACTCACTTTTGTTGCCGGTGGTTTAGACATTAATGGCTGTATATTGAGTTATTTTGAGGGAAGAATAAATTTACACTGTTATATAAGCTGCACACAGACTACTTTTCATTGTGTCAAAGTGTCATTTTGTCAGTGTTGTCCCATGAAAAGATATACTTAAATATCTGCAGAAATGTGAGGGGTGTACTAACTTTTGTGATACACTGTATATATACTGTATATATACAGTATATATATATAATGAAAATGATATATATAGAATGAAACTCGATATATAAAATGAAACTTGATATATATAAAATGAAAACTGATATATATAAAATAAAAACTAATATATATATACAGTGTATCACAAAAGTGAGTACACCCCTCACATTTCTGCAGATATTTAAGTATATCTTTTCATGGGACAACACTGACAAAATGACACTTTGACACAATGAAAAGTAGTCTGTGTGCAGCTTATATAACAGTGTAAATTTATTCTTCCCTCAAAATAACTCAATATACAGCCATTAATGTCTAAACCACCGGCAACAAAAGTGAGTACACCCCTAAGAGACTACACCCCTAAATGTCCAAATTGAGCACTGCTTGTCCTTTTCCCTCTAAAATGTCATGTGATTTGTTAGTGTTACTAGGTCTCAGGTGTGCATAGGGAGCAGGTGTGTTCAATTTAGTAGTACAGCTCTCACACTCTCTCATACTGGTCACTGAAAGTTCCAACATGGCACCTCATGGCAAAGAACTCTCTGAGGATCTTAAAAGACGAATTGTTGCGCTACATGAAGATGGCCAAGGCTGCAAGAAGATTGCCAACACCCTGAAACTGAGCTGCAGCACAGTGGCCAAGATCATCCAGCGTTTTAAAAGAGCAGGGTCCACTCAGAACAGACCTCGCGTTGGTCGTCCAAAGAAGCTGAGTGCACGTGCTCAGCGTCACATCCAACTGCTGTCTTTGAAAGATAGGCGCAGGAGTGCTGTCAGCATTGCTGCAGAGATTGAAACGGTGGGGGGTCAGCCTGTCAGTGCTCAGACCATACGCCGCACACTACATCAAATTGGTCTGCATGGCTGTCACCCCAGAAGAAAGCCTCTTCTGAAGTCTCTACACAAGAAAGCCCGCAAACAGTTTGCTGGAGACATGTCAACAAAGGACATGGATTACTGGAACCATGTCCTATGGTCTGATGAGACCAAGATTAATTTGTTTGGTTCAGATGGTCTCAAGCATGTGTGGCGGCAATCAGGTGAGGAGTACAAAGATAAGTGTGTCATGCCTACAGTCAAGCATGGTGGTGGGAATGCCATGGTCTGGTGCTGCATGAGTGCAGCAGGTGTTGGGGAGTTACATTTCATTGAGGGACACATGAACTCCAATATGTACTGTGAAATACTGAAGCAGAGCATGATCCCCTCCCTCCGGAAACTGGGTCGCAGGGCAGTGTTCCAGCATGATAATTACCCCAAACACACCTCTAAGACGACCACTGCTTTATTGAAGAGGCTGAGGGTAAAGGTGATGGACTGGCCAAGCATGTCTCCAGACCTAAACCCAATAGAACATCTTTGGGGCATCCTCAAGCGGAAGGTGGAGGAGCGCAAAGTCTCGAATATCCGCCAGCTCCGTGATGTCGTCATGGAGGAGTGGAAAAGCATTCCAGTGGCAACCTGTGAAGCTCTGGTAAACTCCATGCCCAGGAGAGTTAAGGCAGTTCTGGGAAATAATGGTGGCCACACAAAATATTGTCACTTCAGGAACTTTCACTAAGGGGTGTACTCACTTTTGTTGCCGGTGGTTTAGACATTAATGGCTGTATATTGAGTTATTTTGAGGGAAGAATAAATTTACACTGTTATATAAGCTGCACACAGACTACTTTTCATTGTGTCAAAGTGTCATTTTGTCAGTGTTGTCCCATGAAAAGATATACTTAAATATCTGCAGAAATGTGAGGGGTGTACTCACTTTTGTGATACACTGTATATATATCAGTATTCATTCCCAGTATTCATTCATAAATATACATACAATGTAATTAACCTAGACCGTAAGCCTGTCTTCTCTGCAGCATCTGTGTGCACATGAAAACACTCAAACATTGCATGTTAGCAATGAAGCTTCATACCATTGCAGGTAGGTGAGTAACTTGCACAAGGTTAATGAGCTAATTTGTCTCCATATTGCACACAGTTAGTCAAAGCTGCATTATTTATAGACAGTAAACTTTTCTTGGTGAGATGTTCAACTGCTGACATATTAAAATAAACCCAATGATAGAAACACTTAATGAACCATTCACCTGGCATCATGTGTGACACCACAGAAATGGCTTTTTCTATATATTTTTTGTTCCCAAGCTATAGGGCCAAAAGTAAGTAAACATAATTAATGGTTTCCACCAAACCCATTGCTAACAAGTGTATGAAATCAATTATGTAATTAATAAATATTCTTCCATTTTAACCCTTTTGCTTAAGGCAACGTCTATAAAGACATGGTTTGGGCGGCACAGTGGCTAAGTGGGTAGCACTGTCGCTTCACAGCAAGAAGGTCCTCGGTTCAATCCCCAGGTCTGGATCCTTTCTGTGTGTAGTTTGCATGTTCTCTCCTTGTCTGTGTGGGTTTACTCCGGGAGCTCCGGTTTCCTCCCACAGTCCAAAGACATGCAACTGAGGTGAATTGGAGATACTAAATTGTCCATAACTGTGTTTGATATAACCTTGTGTGAAATGATAAACCTTGTGTAATGAGAAACTACCAGTCCTGTCATGAATGTAACCAGTGTAAAACATGACGTTAAAATCCTAATAAACAAACAAACATAAAGACTTGGTTTAATTATTTTGATGTGGTGTGGTGGAGGTCCTTTTGTGTCCTGTTGGACACCTTTGGAATTGATTGGAATGTTGAAGGCCTTTTTGACCTGACCTCACAAATGCTCTTTTTACTGAATAGGTGTAACAAAGATAACAGGCAAACACGTCTCAGCCTCAGAGCGTGCAAGGGTGTGCTTTCCCACACACCTAGACTGACATTGTGCAGCTTGTCAATCCAAGATCAATGTTTGTTTGTTTGTTTATTAGGATTTTAATGTCATGTTTTACACTTTGGTTACATTCATGACAGGAACGGTAGTTACTCATTACACAAGGTTCATTAGGTCACACAAGGTTATATCGAACACAGTCATGGACAATTTTGTATCTCTAATTTACTTCACTTGCATGTCTTTGGACTGTGGGAGGAAACCGGAGCACCCGGAGAAAACCCACACAGACACGGGGAGAAACTCCACACAGAATGGACCCGGACCGCCCCACCTGGGGATCGAACCCAGGACCTATTTGCTGTGCGGCGACCGTGCTGCCCCCAAGATCAATGATACTGTGGCTACAAAGCCATGAACTAAATAGGTAGAATTCCAAATAATAAATTTCCCAATTAATAAATACAAAGTGAAAAATAAATAACAGAGCAAAATATTATGTCTGCTACCTGCTACAGAGAAAAGTGGACAGATTGAGAATTGGATGCCATGATATAACAAGCTAGCCGCTCATGATAAACCAAGTTCTCAGAAAGAGGAGAGTGAAGAAAACTTTCTGCACCACCTGGTGCAGAATCCATTCCATGAGCACATCAGCGCTCATGAGTCACACGTGACTGTCATTAAGAGAATGACAGGCTGCCGGCCAAAATAGGATGCAAAGCAGGGCACAACTCTCCAATTGGTTGGATTGCTAAATTACAATGGGCGCAGTTTCTCACATACACATTTTAAAATCAAGTTGAAAGTTTGTCCATAAGGGTGTGGGCTGCAAAGAAAAAGAGCTTATTCTCATGATCTGGTCTTCATATTGCTTTGGTGTATACTCAGTGAGCTGAATGTGAGTGTTTTTCATAATAAATCGGCCCCAAAGGATACATGGACACACACACTGAATTCAGAATATACATTAAGACCCATTGGCTTCTTGCATTGATGTTGTGTATTTCTGCCATTTTACTTATGTGTACACTCGGTGACCCATAATAATGAGGTGAAAATTGGTTTTGAGTTCATTAAAAAAAAATCATATTCATAGACTTTGCTGTGGCATTTGTGTTTGCTTTAAGAGAATCCTGTTTGCTTTAATTTGAATTTATTGGACATAGTTTGGTAAGGCACAAACTTGGGACTAAAGGGGAAAAAAATCCTAAAAAAACAAGCTGTAAAGTCCAAGTCTGTAAATCTGCACAATTAAATTATGGCAATGTATAGATCAAAGCAAGTCTATTAAATATCTGAGGCTTTGAGGGTTCTCAGGACCATAGTGACTCCAATAATTTTGAAAAGGAAGAAGCTTGGCACAGCCTTGAATCTTTAAAAAGCCCTTTGGCAGTAAGGAATATGAAAAAAGGACCCAATGGACACTTAAAATGGGCACCCAAAGTTCTGTAAAGATATAGAGGAACCTGTTGGATTGCCAACCATATCTGCAGCACTCAGTATAGCCGACATACAAAAGCCTCTGTTAGGAAAAGGCACATGACAGTTTGCTTAGCGTTTGAATGTATGATATGTAAAGGACTCCAGCAATCTGGTCTGATAAAATAAAAATGTAACTTTCTGGCAAATTTATGCACTGCAGATCACCTGGCAAATACCTTCCCTATGTTGAAACATTAACAGGAAGACTTAAGAATTGAGGGACGTACAAATGCATCCAAAAACAGGAAAAACCTTCAAGAAAACCTGGCCCAGAGTACAAGCAAACTCAGACTTGTACAACAGGTCATCTTTAAACATAAAACAAGCAGAGCAAGTCTCGGAGCAAGTCTCTGAATGTCCTTGAGTGGCAAAACATCTATAGGGAGACCTAAAGGTGGCAGTTCACAGATGCTTGCCAAAAATTCTGACAAAGATTTAGAGGATCGATCATGAAAAATTGCAAAAACTCAAATTTAGATACACAAGACTTGAAGCTGTAATTGCTGCCAGAAAAACTTCAATTATGAATATGATTGATTTTGAATTGTTTTCTCTGTGTGGCATTTTTCCATCTCTGTGTGGCATTTTTCCATCAGTGGGCTTTAATAAAGTTAAAAGATTCAATAATGAGAAGGCAAATGATGTTTGTATACTGTTGATAAAAGATGTAAATCTTCCCAGTGCTTTCATGTTTCGTTTAAATCATTATTGTTACCCTTTTAAAGCAGAAGATTTGCATATGTGTGTAAGTAGAATGAATAGAAATAGAATGCCTTTATTTGTCATATTTACATTTACATTTTCGGCATTTGGCAGATGTTTTTATCCAAAGCGACTTACAGTACTGTGACAGAATATTGTCTAAGCAATTTCAGGTTAGGTGCCTTGCTCAAGGGCCTAACAGGGGCAACCTGGCAGTGGTGGGGTTTGAACCAGCAACCTTTTGATTACTAGTCCAGTACCCTAACCACTAGGCTACAACTTCCCTTTTTCATACATATACAGGTGTACAGTACAATGAAATTCATTCTTTGCATAAACCAACTTGTTTGGAAGCTGGGGTCAAAGCGCAGGGTCAGCCATTGTACAACACCCCTGGAGCAGAGAGGGTTAAGGGCCGAGGCATTGCAGAGCCAGGATTCAAACTCTCAACCTTTCGAATGATAGCCCAAAGCTCTACGCACTAGACTACCACTGTCCCACTAACTGTGCACTAACTCACTACCCAAGACGGGTGGAATTATTACATTTAGCCAAATTTTGTGTATAGCATGGCAGGTCCTGCCAGGCTCTCCCAGTACAAAGAGTTGTTGCATTTAGACATTTTATAGCCAAAGCATTGCTGGTGGTATGCAGTCGCTCACTGTTTAGTATAACCAATGCTGTTCCAGTAAATGATTTAACACGCCAGATGATATGCATTCGCCCACTACCCAAAACAGGCAAAGGTGTGAAATATATCCATGGTATTAATTAGGATAGCATGTAATGTGCAATGTTCTAATGCACAAGACAAGCATGTGTGTTAAATCTAGCATTGTTACATGCATAACACACCAGGAGAGGTTGGCCACTGCCAAAACAAGCAAATGGGGTTTTTTTTTTTCAAATGTGTAACCGCCAAATTACAGGTATTAATTGCCAAATAATGTGTGATCAACCTCTGCCCTGTTCCCCATGTGTGAGCCCAAAAAGAACCCCTCTTTCCCAGACTTACCTTGGTACTGGGCACTAAATCCTTCCCGTCGATGGTTGCTGTCAGATGTAAAATGTAGCCGCAGCCAATTCTTGCTGCTGATAACAGGTGATGGCAAATTCATGCCAGTGAGCCTGTGGGGAAAACCATGAAGGAAGGATGAGACACACACAAAAGATAACCCAGTTGAGCAAAATTTAATGCACAATGACAAGATAGAAATGAAACATATGGTTCAACATGAGGAAGGCAAATTAAACAGAAAATTTGCCCAGCTATGCATTTAAATTACAAGGTAAGATAAATTAGATGTTAGTGTTTTACCAGTGTTTAATTCTTGAAAAAGCCTTTTGTGTCCGTATGCAGCAATGTACAGTATATAAATGCAGTAATATATACACTGATGAGGCATAACATTATGACCACCTTTCTAATATTGTGTTGGTCCCCCTTTTGCTGCCAAAACAGCTCTGACCCGTTGAGGCCCCTGAAGGTGTGCTGTGGTATCTGACACCAAGATGTTAGCAGCAGATCCTTTAACTCCTGTAAGTTGCGAGGTGGGGCCTTCATGGATCAGACTTGTTTGTCCAGCACATCCCACAGATGCTCGATTGGATTGAGATCTGAGGAATTTGGACGTCGAGACCATTCCTGAACCATTTTTGCTTTGTGGCAGGGCGCATAATCCTGCTGAAAGAGGCCACAGCCATCAGGGAATAACGTTTCCATGAAAGGGTGTACATGGTCTACAACAATACTTAGGCTCAATGATGCACGTGGGGAGCGAAGGCTGGCCCGTGTGATCCGATCCAACAGACGAGCTACTGTAGCTCAAATTGCTGAAGAAGATAATGCTGGTTTTAATAGAAAGGTGTCAGAATACAAAGTGCATTGCAGTTTGATAGATACTGACCACTGCAGACCAGGAACACCCAACAAGAGCTGCAGTTTTGGAGACGCTGTGACCGAGTCGTCTAGCCATCACAATTTGGCCCTTGTCAGACTCGCTCAAATCCTTACGCTTGCTAATTTTTCCTGCTTCTAACACATCAAATTTGAGGATAAAATGTTCACTTCACTCTAATATATCCCACCTACTAACAGGTGGCGTGATGAAGAGATAATCAGTGTTATTCACTTCATCTGTCAGTGGTCATAACGTTATGCCTCGTTGGTGTATATTGTCCATGGGGCAATGACATGATTGCACGAATTTGTGTATATATAATATTCCAAAATATAAATGTATACAGTATATACGTATATACATATGAGCACGCAATCATGTCATTGGCCCATGGACACTTGTTGGACACAATTATTGCACTCTCATATCGTATTTTTAATTTTTTTTAAGTAATAATAAAATAAGAAAAATGAAAAATGGCCCAGCTGGTAGAAAGGGTGCTGCTCCCTGGGATTTGATCTTGCCTCTCACTTCCTAAAAACATGCCTGTAGAAATAAATAGCTACTCCAAACTGCCCCTAGTTGCAAGTAAGTAAGTGAGTAAATGTGTGTATTGCCCTAAGATGAATGGGAATCCTGTCCGATCTGTATTTCCACCTCTTGGTCATAGTGTGTCTAGGTGGTGCTAGTTTGTTTATTTTGTTTATTTATTAGGATTTTAACATCATGTTTTTACACTTTGGTTACATTCATGACAGGAACGGTAGTTTATCTTCACACAGGGTTAATCAGTTCACACAAGGTTATATCGAACACAGTCATGGACAATTTAGTATCTCCAATTCACCTTACTTGCATGTCTTTGGACTGTGGGAGGAGACCGGAGCACCCGGAGGAAACCCACGCGGACACGGGGAGAACATGCAAACTCCACACAGAAAGAACCTGGACCGCCCCACCTGGGGATCGAACACAGGACCTTCTTGCTGTGAGGCGACAGTGCTACCCACAGAATAAAAGTTTCACAGATACTTCCACCTACAGCCTTCCCCCTTTTTTTCTTTACTGTCACCAGGGTGCCTATTAAAACTTCTCTTTTGGTGGAACTTGGGGTGTATAAACCTTATCCCATGTAGTATGAGCTCATTTTGTGTGTTTGTTACCAGTTCATGGTGAGGGTTCTGCAGGAGCACACTGTAAGAAACAGCGACAGCAAGGGTATAAAACTATGGGGCGTCGTTTTGAGAGTAGTAACTGGCTCAAGCAATGCTTTGCTTCAACTCTTGCCCAAAGCCTTTATTTACTTGTTTGTTTGTTTGTTTTTTGTTCCAGCTAGAAAAGTGAAAACTATAAAACACACACAAAAAGTGTTGTCTGAACACTCAGTAAAACTTGACTGAGATTTCACAAGTCTGGACACCAGTATTGATTTTATAACAATGATGGTGTGTGCTGTAATACTCATAAATCCAAAATCTCATAGGTGTTCAACTGGGTTAATACTGGGTGACTGTGCAGGCCAAAAAAATAAAAAATAAAATAAAGAAATAAACTTCACATTAATCCATAGCAGCCAAACCCCCTTACTTTAAAGCTAGTGCACTCAGGCCTGTATAATTCCCTGTATGCTCTAAATGCATTCATGCTATTGTCAATCAATTATAAAAGTACAATAATTATATACCCAAATCAGTACAGATATACACCTCTGTATTTAGTTAGATGTTTTCTCATGCCATTTTGATCCAAAATCAATGTCAACTGGGTTTAACCATCTGAATATTTTTTTTGTCAAATATTTTCCCCCAATTTTCTCGCCTAATCTAGTCGTATCCAATTACCCCGATCACGTTACGCTTCACCTCTTCCGATACAGCCCTCCTCTACCCTCCACTGCTCACTGAGGAGCTTCGCAACTGACACTCGCTCCCTTCGACACGTGTGCAGTACCGACTGCATCTTTTCACCTGCACAAGGCGAGTTCATATGCCGATCAGCTTTGTGTACGGAGAGCCACACCCTGATCAGCATTATTCCTCAACTCTTCGCAGGCACCATCAATCAGCCAGCAGAGGTCATAATTGCACCATGAGGAACCCTGGTCCGGCTTGTAGCCGCCCAGCCCAGCCGGATGGCAGAGCTGAGATTCGATACGATGTATTCGAAATCACAGCTCTGGTGTGCTAGTGTATTTTACTGCTGCGCCACCTGGGTGGCCCATCTGAATAATTTTTTTATTTTAAAAAAATCAAATCAAATTTTATCTTTATCAATTTGACTAAATAAGGGGTCAAATTAGACCCATTTAGAATACTGAATTGTGGTCAGTATTCTGATTATCTGACTTTAAGTAGTGATTGGTATGCAATTCGAGCCTACTCAGCATGCAGCCTAGTTGGAATAGTTACTAAGTGGTAATATGAGAGTCTCAAAAATGTAACTGAATTTAAAGCACTTTATTTATTCTTATAGAAATGTAAAAAAAAATACACGCAATGCATTTTTAAATAGAAAACAACTAGCAGAAAGTTTTGGGGACAAAGTTCACTTTTTAATTCTCAACACCTTTTTTGCCAGCATCCAGGTAACAAGTACTTACCTTAAAAATAAAATAAAAAACATTCAGCTTGCTAGCTTAAAGCAGGTCTACAAAAACATAAAAGCTGGTAAGTAAACACGGCTCTAAGCTGTGTGCCGATGTTACCTATAGTAATGTGAATAAATATTTGCCTCCTTTCTGATTGCCCCTGTTATTGCATTTTGGTTAAGCTGATTAATTGTAGATTTACCAGCACATAGCTACATGTATGTCTGGGTCAAAATTATGCAGGCCATAGCATAAGACTTTTATCATTGTAATACTCATCAAACCATTCAGTGACACTTTGTACCTTCTGAACAGACAAAATCCATCATATAGATTAGGTGATTAGTCTTTGCATTGATCTTTACCGTATAGGGCACAAGTAAACCCAAACAGTGCCAAAAAACTGTGCCAAAAATAATAATATTTTTAATAATAATAATTTTGTATAATTATCTATATGCTCCAGTGCATTTATGTGATTGTCAATAATTTATACAAAATAAAATTATTTATCCATATCACTTTTATAAAATAAGACCCTTTTAGAAGACTGAATACTGAATTGCCAGTATTCTTACTTTCTGACTTTAGGTAGTGGTCGGTATGCAATTCGAGATGCAGTCTACTCAGCTCTAGTTGGAATAATTACAAGTGCTAATATCAGAGTCTCCAAAATGTCATTTAAATGTATTTTTAAATAGAAAACAACTGGCAGCTAGCAAATAATTTTTCTAGCAGGAAGTTTTGGTTGAAAAAATTAATGGCTGTGTCCGAAATTGCATACTCAAGCAGTACGTACAAAATTCGAGGCAGTGCGCACTGCTCGCCTGTAAAGCAATAAGCTCTTTCAGTACGCAAGTGTGCAGTCTGCATGCAACCTCGTACGTACTACGTCCGCCATCTTACGTGATGCACGACGTCACATCGCCTCAGTTATAACAATTTAAAATCAGACAAAATTCATTCTGTCATTCTCCACAAAACTACTCATAACGTTATTCAGGGTTGTACTTAATCATACCATTTTTGATCTTTGTCTTACATCTGTCTTCTTTGCTATGAATGCCTTTGCAGCTCCAGTTGAATTATGGGATAGATTATTGGAACGTTAGTGCGCATCATTTGCATACTCAAAAATGGCTGACCAGGCAGTCATCATCCGGGTACTTTTCGCATACTGTTTAACATATACTACGTATTCGGACATACTAACTGCTCTTGTGTACTGCTTTCGCGCACTGTTCGGTATGGAAGTATGCGATTTTGGACGCAGCTCATGTTTCGATTCTCAACTCCTTCTTTTGCCACCATCCATATATTTACACAAGGTGGCATTTTAGACAAGGCTGTTTACCTGCTGACATATTACTGTAAAGTGAAACCAGAGTACCTAAAGAAACGATTGTACATGTTGAGCCCTTGAGTAAGGCCCTTAACCCTCAATTGCTTAGACAATATACTGTCACAGTACTGTGAGTCGCTTTGGATAAAAGCGTCTGCCAAATGCCGAAAATGTAAATGTAAATACGTATTCACATTACTATAGGTAACATCAGCACACAGCTTAGAGCCGTGTTTACTTACCAGCTTTTAAGTTTTTGGAGACCTGCTTTAAGCTAGCAAGCTATTTTTTTTCTTTTTAAGGTAAGTCTCATAAATTATAAAATTTTAACTTTAATTATATTATTATTTTTTTGTATCTCAGGGGAACAACTATCACTGAGAGCCATCAGTGGAATCTTAAAGAAACACATTCAGATGAAACAAAATCACCAAAAATCTGGGTAATACATTACGGAAAAGAACCTAAAAATGTAAGAGCAAGACTGGTGAATGAAGATTATGAATAATTCAGCTTTTCTTGGTCCACATCTGTTGAACACTTCCTTTCAACTCAACACCTGTGTTAATTGAAACAGAGCCCATAGATCAGCATTTAGAATTCATTATTTTGTATTCTAAACTCCAAAAATATCCACAATTTATAGAACATTAATAAACTGCTATTTTTTTCTCTCTTCATGCTGTAAATAATACATAAAAAACTCAAGAACCAGTCAGATCATTTAGCTTCTATCCACAGTGTTCCAGCCGTGTGTTCACTATGTATCAGAACACGCACTGGTGAGGCAGATGGACAGAACATCAAAGTCTTGCATTAAGCATCAGCGACTTGCAATTAAAAGAGGGTGCTGTTCAAGGCCCCTCTATTTCTTACAGGAAAGTGAAGTTCAGTAGAGCATGAAGTGGCAGTTGGCATTGAAGTGGCAGTAGAGGGATGAGAGGGGAAAAAATGCACTTTTAAGAGGGGCATGCTATGGGGACAGTAAACTCATGACAGTGAGCTCAATCTGTTTGAAGATGCTGCGGCTCAGAGGAATAGCAACAGCAGAAAACATGTACTTTCATTCTCCAATTCATCCCAAATACAGAAGACAAAGTGGTAACGCTGATGTGATGCAGCTCTACTATAATCTTAAACAGAAATTTTGTAACTATTTATTTTATTTGTTAAAAGTGTGGGTGGCTCGGTGGGTAGCACTGTCGCCTCACATCAAGAAGGTCCTGGGTTCGATCCCCAGGTGGGGCGGTCCGGGTCCTTTCTGTGTGGAGTTTGCATGTTCTTCCCGTGTCTGCGTGGGTTTCCTCCAGGAGCTCCAGTTTTCTCCCACAGTCCAAAAACATGCAGTCAGGTTAACTGGAGACACTAAATTGCCCCACCACGACCCTAATTGGATAAGCGGTTAAGGAAGTGAGTGTTAAAACTGTGCTTCCGAATTAGTATACATACTATTCAACAGTTTATAGTCTATTTTTCTGCACTACACAATGTATAGAATTTAGTCCTGCAATATTACATTTGATACACATATTTTTTAACAGTCTTGTTCCATGAATAAATGTTATCAATATAAAACAACAATAAAAAAAAAATTTGAGCATGCCATGAATGTTTGGTAAATAGCAAGTTTTTAAATGTACAAATACTGTACTGCATTTCATTTTAAATTATTTATTTGATATATCCTGTATTAATATTATACAATGTCATTATCAATTGTTATGGAGTAAAGTTTATAGGGAAATGTAGTATAGTTGTGGTTAATTTCTTGTGTCTTATTAATAGTTTTATATTATTATTTTTATTATTATTATTTTTATTATCATTATTATTAGTATTATTATTATTAGTAGTAGTAGTAGTATTAATGATAATGATCATAATAATGACAATAATAAAAATAATAATAATAATTATTATTATTATTATTATCTGTATTGGTCGCTATTGCCGTCTGTGTGTGTTCTTGTGCCCTCCCACTGCCAAATGGATTGTCGATCCGCTTAGAGGCTTGCAGTTGTTTTGTATATCATCTGTTATAAATAGCGTTTAACTGTAAATAGCACCCCTCTGTTCGTTTCTTTTGACACCTGTACATACCATTCCGCACGTTAATATAAACTTTACAATTATATATGAGACTCTCTTTGTCCCGTTTGTTGTTTTTTTTCAGCTGAAAACATTTTAGAGACCTCATCTCAAATGTTATCACCTTTACCCTAGACCGGGTCGTAACAATACTTATAACTGAGGGAAATACACATTTATTTGAGACGTCCTTAATTAAAACCATTACTTAATGCATTTTTTAAGTAAGTTGAATAGTGCAACAGACATCAAATGTAGTGTGTTAAAATACCAGCTCTCAAACCACCAGGGTTCAATTACATTGTGTTAAAGTGAAATTCAATCAAAGCCCTTAACACTAATGAGTAAATGACAATAAAAAAGAAATAAAGAAAAAAGTTTTGATGGTGTCAATAACATTAGCATCGAGAACATTAGTGAAGCGATGAAAAGTGACTGAACCTAATGATAATGTTGTTTAGAATATGATCCAATTATATTTCAAAACCATAATGTTCTTTTTGTTTTGTTGGCCATCAGATGCGTTTGAAATGATGCCCAAGGCAGCTGTGGCTTTGGACAGTTTGAAAAAGCAAACATTCAAACTATACCATGTGGCTAAAAGGATGTAAACACCTGACCATGAGCTTGTTGGACATCCCATTTCCAAACCATGAGCATTTACACAGATTAGGCATAACATTATGACCACATTCATATATTGTGTTTGTCCCCCTTCTGCTGCCCCATACGCAACAAACTGTGCTGCACTGTGTATTCTGACACCTTTCTATCAGAACCAGCATTAACTTCTTCAGCAATTTGAGCTACAGTAGATCGTCTGTTGGATTGGACCACACTGGCCAGCCTTCGCTCCCCGCCCATGACCCTGTCGCCGGTTAACCACTGTTCCTTTCTTGGACCACTTTTGATAGATACTGACCACTGCAGACCGGGAACACCCCACAAGAGCTGCAGTTTTGCCAGGATGCCAATCCATCAAAGGACAACCCACAGTCAGAGAATCATTTACTTACTCAAACCTAGGGGCGATTTGAAGCAGGTACTAGAAAGAGATAAAAGGAAACCAAAACACCTGAAGGAAATCCACAGGAACATTTTTGACAGACAGTGACCAAGCCAGATCCTTATGACCAGTTTTGCCACAGTGCCATCTTGATAAAATGTAACAGAAAAATGATGATTCATTTATTCAGTCATTAGCTTATCTTTGGTAGGTATTTTGTCTTAAATAGGGTTCCTGTGGGTCAAGAGCCTATTAACTATTCACATTAATACAATTACTCACTCACTCCTAGGAGCAATTTAGCATCACTAATTTAGCATCACTAATTTAGCATCACTAATTCGCCAGCATGTTTTTGGAAAGTGGTAGGAAACCACATGCCTACAAAAAAAGAAAACCAATGAGCTGCACCTCAGTCATGTCTATTCCTACAACATTTACAATATTCTGTTTAGACACAACAAAAAAAGAACTCCTTGGCATGCACTTACTTAGCTTGTCATGTTTAGAGACAGAAGGCTTGCACTTATGATCCTAAGAACACTATGCCCACAGCTGATCTTTACAACTAGCACTGAGGCTTTGGTTTTCTTACAAAGATGACATATTAGAGAAGAATTTTATGTAATACAGCAAGAAACTATATCTGGAAAACAATGGACATTTAAACACAACAGCAGCCTTAAACATACAGCCAAAATAACTCAAGACACAGGATCTAGCATGACCTAGCCAATCTTGAATCCAATTGGAAGTGTTTTTTTTTTTTTTTTTTTGCATAGATGTCTCTCTTATGTTTTTACAGTGCAGTGTCAAAGCGTGAGAGTAATTCAGAGCACAATCAACTTGCCAAAACAACATGAATAACTGTTACACCAAATCTTCCTTAGGAATTGAATCACAGAGCTGTACTCTTATGTGTCTCAAGTTTCAATCATCTAACAGTGTCAGATTCATGAGGGAATCTTGTGAATAATAGTCCCACAAGATTTGCAATGTGTCAATATTCGCTATGAAAATGGTGTCAGGAGAAATACAATTGGCTCTAAGGGTTGAAAGCTTCCAAATTCAGTGTTTGGAGAAGGTTTGAGTTATTTCATCAAATCAAAAGCCAGATTTTTATTTATTTATTTATTTGTGTGTGCCATTATAATCCTAATAGATTATATTTCTGATAGAACAATTCTCAAATATAAATTGGTTTGCTTGTAAAGAACAGAAGCTAAGGTAAGCATTAATGATGTTTTTGTGTTTCTTTTGTGTTTGATGTTGGTGCGGGTCGTGGTGCCGCTATTTACCATATGCAATAAAAACAAAGCATTATCAAATATTAAACTTTTCAAGATTTTTGATGCTCATTTATCTAAGTAAAATGCTCAACATACATGTACTTGTGAGATTCAGCTCATTTGTTTGATATAAATAACTGTCAATATTGATACAAGATTGATACAACCTTGTAATATTACGTAATATTAATATTTATTAAGTATAAATACTGTAATTTATCAGAATGTACTTTTATAAAATTTTTATTCCCAAGACTCTAGATTGAGCATACAGAAATTACCTTAATTTGCCCATATATGGGACCACGGAAAGTATCATTTACCATGATGCTTTATCATAATAATAATTATTATTATTTAATAATTATTAATTATAATGCACGCACACAGAAATTGTGTGTTGCTGTACAGCAAAAAAATTAAATAAATCATAAAAAAAACTTCGCTGTACAGACATTTTGTGTCAAAGCAGTAGCGGTAAGAAAAATGACAGAGCATCGGGAGCATGAAATGTCACAACATTCTGTTCTTGTTTCATTGCATTCCCATGCTATTTAGTGATCGATTCCACTGCAATTGGTTTTCTTCAGCACAACTCTGCCTGACAAAAAAAGATGAGTGAGCTATGCAATGGTGCTGAGTTACTCCAGCACTACAGTAGTTAAAGAGTCACTGAGAGTCACAAAAAAAAAAAAAGGGTTTAATCCTCACCTCTAGTCACTGTCTCTTCTCTGTGTGGCCATGTAAGTGGTCTTTAGGTACTTCAGGTGCAGTGTGATAAAACTTTTAAGTACAGGGGGATGTCAAAAATCTGATACATATTAACATAAAACATTTGGGGGGTTTTAATATTCTAGGTGTGTGGACATCTAACTGTGAGTCTGTTGCTTTAAATAGTTACAGCAGTTAAACAAACTGCAATTGATTAATTGCTGCCTTTCTCTGTGACTGGCATACTATCATATACAGTGTATCACAAAAGTGAGTACACCCCTCACATTTCTGCAGATATTTAAGTATATCTTTTCATGGGACAACACTGACAAAATGACACTTTGACACAATGAAAAGTAGTCTGTGTGCAGCTTATATAACAGTGTAAATTTATTCTTCCCTCAAAATAACTCAATATACAGCCATTAATGTCTAAACCACCGGCAACAAAAGTGAGTACACCCCTTAGTGAAAGTTCCTGAAGTGTCAATATTTTGTGTGGCCACCATTATTTCCCAGAACTGCCTTAACTCTCCTGGGCATGGAGTTTACCAGAGCTTCACAGGTTGCCACTGGAATGCTTTTCCACTCCTCCATGACGACATCACGGAGCTGGCGGATATTCGAGACTTAGCGCTCCTCCACCTTCCGCTTGAGGATGCCCCAAAGATGTTCTATTGGGTTTAGGTCTGGAGACATGCTTGGCCAGTCCATCACCTTTACCCTCAGCCTCTTCAATAAAGCAGTGGTCGTCTTAGAGGTGTGTTTGGGGTCATTATCATGCTGGAACACTGCCCTGCGACCCAGTTTCCGGAGGGAGGGGATCATGCTCTGCTTCAGTATTTCACAGTACATATTGGAGTTCATGTGTCCCTCAATGAAATGTAACTCCCCAACACCTGCTGCACTCATGCAGCCCCAGACCATGGCATTCCCACCACCATGCTTGACTGTAGGCATGACACACTTATCTTTGTACTCCTCACCTGATTGCCACCACACATGCTTGAGACCATCTGAACCAAACAAATTAATCTTGGTCTCATCAGACCATAGGACATGGTTCCAGTAATCCATGACCTTTGTTGACATGTCTTCAGCAAACTGTTTGCGGGCTTTCTTGTGTAGAGACTTCAGAAGAGGCTTCCTTCTGGGGTGACAGCCATGCAGACCAATTTGATGTAGTGTGCGGCGTATGGTCTGAGCACTGACAGGCGGACCCCCCACCTTTTCAATCTCTGCAGCAATGCTGACAGCACTCCTGCGCCTATCTTTCAAAGACAGCAGTTGGATGTGACGCTGAGCACGTGCACTCAGCTTCTATGGACGACCAACGTGAGGTCTGTTCTGAGTGGACCCTGCTCTTTTAAAACGCTGGATGATCTTGGCCACTGTGCTGCAGCTCAGTTTCAGGGTGTTGGCAATCTTCTTGTAGCCTTGGCCATCTTCATGTAGCGCAACAATTCGTCTTTTAAGATCCTCAGAGAGTTCTTTGCCATGAGGTGCCATGTTGGAACTTTCAGTGACCAGTATGAGAGAGTGTGAGAGCTGTACTACTAAATTGAACACACCTGCTCCCTATGCACACCTGAGACCTAGTAACACTAATGAGTCACATGACATTTTGGAGGGAAAATGACAAGCAGTGCTCAATTTGGGCATTTAGGGGTGTAGTCTCTTAGGGGTGTACTCACTTTTGTTGCCGGTGGTTTAGACATTAATGGCTGTATATTGAGTTATTTTGAGGGAAGAATAAATTTACACTGTTATATAAGCTGCACACAGACTACTTTTCATTGTGTCAAAGTGTCATTTTGTCAGTGTTGTCCCATGAAAAGATATACCTAAATATCTGCAGAAATGTGAGGGGTGTACTCACTTTTGTGATACACTGTATATCAGCCATAACATTAAAACCACACAAAAAACACACAATGTCCGTTTTATCAGCTCCACCTACCATATAGAAGCACTGTGTAGTTCTACAATTACTGACTGTTGTACATCTGTCTCTCTACATACTTTTTTAGCCTGCTTTCACCCTGTTCTTTAATGGTCGGAACCTCCACAGGACCACCACAGAGCAGGTATTATTTAGGTGGTGGATCATTCTCAGCACTGCAGTGACACTGACATGGTGGTGGTGTGTTAGTGTGTGTTGTGCTGGTATGAGTGGATCAGACACAGCAGCGCTGCTGGAGTTTTTAAATACCGTGTACTGTGGGGGTCTTGACCATTGAGTATGTAGAGAAACAGATGGACTATAGTTAGTAATTGTAGAACTACAAAGTGCTTCTATATGGTAAGTGGAGCAGATAAAACAGACATTGTGTGTAGAAACAAGGAGGTGGTCATAATGTTATGCCTGATCGGTGTGTATATATATATATATATATAAGATATATATTAAGACAAATGACCCACCCACCCTCTGCGTCCACAATAACTCAGTTGCCCGAGTCGTTTTTTAGCTGCTTTAGACTTTCACATCATTTTGTCTAACCGATTGCTAGTGTAACCGAGCATCTTTATAATTTGCTTAGTTTATAAAGTAAGAAATGAGATAAGATAAGATAAGATAAGATAAGATAAGATAAGATAAGATAAGACTTTATTGATCCCGAAGGAAATTGTAGGAATAAATAAACTGTACATAGGCAAACTATTGGGAGCAAAATACTTTACTGGCTTGCTCTTTTGAGATGCAGCACAGACTACAGAGAGATGATCACGTGTGTAGAGAAGCACACTTTTCCTTCGACTGTGGAATCCCCAAAGGAACAAAATGCACTCAATATGTAAACACATACATCAAACCTTGTCAGCACACTACAACACAGTAAAGTCTGTTTCACTAGCTTAATTGCTGTATGATTGCTAGGACCACCTAATATTGCATATTGATCCTCATATGTCATACACTATGCGAATTAAAAATGTTAAATCGCTAAACACAAATCCTAAATTTTAAATTTCACAGCAGAGGCTCATTTAATGGGAAACGGCTCATTTTATTAGGTAGGGCCTTATATATGACTAACCCTATTTTTTATAAATAGGAACAACAACAATTAAATACTTGTTATCATTTGAAAAACAGAACTGATTGAGGGGAGTATGTGAGTACACTATTTGGACACCTGACCCATGGGGCTTAATGGACATGCAGTTTTAACATTAGGCATTAAATCTGAAATGCCCTCATGGACAAAATGATCTGTCTCACTATCAGTATTCCAGTTCATTCTATTGGTGTTCAATTAGGTCCATGCTCTGTGCAGGCCACTTGATTTTCTCCACACCAAACCCAGTCGTGCAGTAACAGGATATTAGTTTTCCCATCCTGTTGCCAGAAATATAGTATATATGGTACCATATTATTAGAAACTGAATGGGAAACTAATTTCCTGTTACTACACGACAGTGTTTGGTGTGGAGAAAATCAAGTGGCCTGCACAGAGCATGGAATAAATAGATACAATAAATAGGTACTGATGCTGAAGAAGAAAATAAAACAGCATTCTCAGCTGTGAGCATGGTATGCTTCAACATACCTTTGCTTTGGTCGCTGCTGGTGGGCAGGTCTGACGTTTGTTCAGGTTTACTTGTTTAGCTTTAGGTTTAACTGTTAAATGTGCTTTGTAAACCCATATGTGCTGGAACACAGTGGTTGCTCCCAAAGCACTAGTTGATGCCTCCTCTACTCCTAGCTCTTACATCTTTCAGCCTTCGATCTAAAAAACCGTTTGAAGTCAACCATCTTTAAGGACGCTTCATTTTTCTAAATGCACTCTAAGGAATTGAAAAGGTTGGAGGAAGGAAGCTTCTAGAGCGAGGATACATCCGCGTATCCTACGCAGAAGTCTTCTGCATCAGCATGTGATACTAATACATTCTTTTTTTTTTTTTTTATTATCTATTTTTCCCCACTTTTTTCCCTCAAATTTTCTCCACTATTCTAGCCATGTCCGATTACCCTGATTGCGTCCTCTATACTGGTTCGACCCTTCACCGCTGACTCAACTGACCTCCGGTACGCAATCAGTACAGACTGCATTTTTCACCTGCACGAGTCGACTTCATACACTAATGGACGCTGTGTACGGAGGGTCACAGCATTATTCCTCAGCCCTGTGCAGGCGCCATCAGTCAGCCAGCAGAGGCCGCAGTTGTACCAGTTATGAGGACCTATGATCTGACTCTCTACCCTCTAACCCTGAACAACAGCCAATCGTTGTTCATGCTGCCGCCCAACCCAGTCGGAAAGGTGAAGTTGAGATTCGATGCTATGCATTAGAACCCCAACTCTGGTGCACTAGCGTACCTTACCGCTGTGCCACCTGAGCGGCTACACTAATACATTGTTGCCACCCTCACACCTGGAGCACTTTGCAAGTGATTTCAGGACCAAATTAAGTGCTTTTGGGTTGATTACACTTTTATAAACACTTTACTTCAAGCTCCAATCCCCAACAAGGATGCTTGTTACCCCTAAAAGAAATCTATTAAAATATTTAATAAATTGCATTGTCATCTGACAGCATTCTAGCAGTGCGGCCACCAAAGTGGTCAATGAACTCACGTCTAGTTATTATGCAACTGCAGCTTTGCAGCAGGGTTTAATAGAGTCAAAGGGTTTTCTCTGAAGGTAGCGCCCTCATTCCATTCACACATTCATGGCAAGATGTGAGGCAGCAGGACACAAGATTGATTTTTCGCAAATCTGATTTCCATTTGACACCGATGCTCACTGGAGCCTGGGCTTTTGCTTAGACCACATTTCAGACAGCGCCTGCGAGCAGATTTAATTCCATTCATTTATTTGTTCATTTATTTATTTATTGTCTGTTTAACCACCACTTTGTCTTGGTCAGGGTCGTGGTCGGTCTCATTCATTGGGTGAAAGGCAGGAAACACCTCGGACAGGTCTCCGGTCCATCACAGAGCACACATACACACATTCAAACTTCAGTGCTTCATTTAGTCTTTCGACTTGTGGAAAAAAACTGGAGCACCCGCAGACACAGGGAGAACACAGTTAGGACCTTGGCCACACGGAGGGGGAATTGACCCTAAGCCCTTCTTGCTGTGAGCCCAGAGCATATCCCACTGCACCATGCTGCCTAGATCAAATTCCAGCCACATTTAAACACTCAGATGACACTCTGTCCAGAGCTATTAACTGACGCTGTCAAATTCTCAGCTTTGACACTTCTACCTGCACCCTTGGTCTCTGGCTGAAACCTGCAGCAACGCAACCCAAGCTCTGAATGTTTGTCTTTATAAAATAATATCTCAGGGGTTAGCACAGAACAAACAGCAAATATTTTTAATTTATTGTACAATGATCAGGCATAACATTATAGCCACCTTCCTAATCTTGTGTTGGTCCCCCTTTTGCTGCCAAAACAGCCCTGACCCGTCGATGCATGGACTCCACTAGACCCCTGAAGGTCTACTGTGGAATCTGGCACCAATATGTTAGCACCAGATCCTTAAACTTCTGTAAGTTGCCAGGCTGGGCCTCCATGGATCAAACTAGTTTGTCCAGCACATCCCACAGATGCTCGACTGGACTGAGATCTGGGGAATTTGGAGGCCAAGTCAACACCTCAAACTCGTTGTTGTGCTCCTCAAAACATTCCTGAACCATTTTTGCTTTTGTGGCTGGGCGCATTATCCTGCTGAAAGAGGCCACAGCCATCAGGGAATACCGTTTCCATGAAAGGGTGTACATCAGGCATGTCCAAAGTCCGGCCCGGATTTTATACAACCCGCGTCTTCTGTCTTAAATTACATTACTTGTGGCCTGCCAGCACAGTCAAACAGAAAAAAAATATATATTGTCGCTGTCTGATTAAAAACACTTTTAGCGGTTTTCAATTTTTTACATGTGTTGATTGTAGGTATAAATCTCTGTCTGTCCATAGCAGCGAATATCAAAATCACCAATGAAAAGATGAATGAAATCACGCAAGCTCTTTAACGAGTATTTCGATTGGCTGCTAGACCTGTCCATCAAACCGCTTATCTCCGCCTCCCCCTTCGCTATTGTTTGAGAAAGAAGTGAAACTCGTTTGCTGCGTGATGTTTCATCTCTGCAGTTTATTCAGGTTATTCAATCACATGGTTATATACATGATTTATATTTGTGATGTTTGTAGTTTTTTAAAAACACATTTGTATCTAATATTTATATGGACTAAGTGTTTACACGGACTGTTTATTAACATAATTGAACTTTTTTATAGCAGTAAATAACTTGATTTACAAAGTAAAGATATTGTCTGGTAACTTGATTGTTTCTGGTATTTATAGTTGTTTAAATGGTCATTTAGAACAGTATTTCCCAGTCTTGTTTCTGCACATTACAGTATTAAAAGTTTTCTTAATAGATCTATGAAATAATCGTATCTGTGTTTTGATGTTTTATTGATGCACAATATTAGATCAAAATATTTTGAAAAGCATGATTTTTGAGTTAGCCAGATAACTTAAGCACAGTGTCAAGGATTGTTCAATATGAACGTCTCCTCTTTTGTCTTATGGTTCTTTATGCCAGGAAATACTCCAAAGGCCATGCATTGTTATAGTTTAAACCCAAACCATGTTTGGCACCTGAATGTTTACATTTGGTTGTTGTACACTGTGTGACAATAAAATGATTAAATAACAGCATATTATATGCATATCATATATATATATATATATATTTTATATATATATATATATATATATTTCCCCTCTTTTCCCCCCATTTTTTATCCCCCAGTCTAGTTGTGTCCAATTACTCAGAATGCGTCCTCTATACTGATTCGACCCTTCACCGCTGACTGAGGACGCCTCTCAACTGACCCATCAGCATTATTCCTCAGCAGGCGCCATCAGTCAGCTAGCAGGGGCCGCAGTCGCACCAGTTATGGGGACCTATGATCCGACTTTCTTACCCTCTAACCCTGAACAACAGCCAATCGTTGTTCATACAGCTGCCCAGCCAGCCGGAAAGGCAGAACTGAGATTCGATACGATACTTTACCGCTGCGCCACCTGAGCGGCCTGCATATTTTATTGTTTAAAATAATGTCATCAGGGACTGTTGGCCCTCGGGCACTTTCACATTATCAAATCTGGCCCTCCTAGAAAAAAGTTTGGACACCCCTGGTGTACATGGTCTACCTTCGCTCCCCACGTGCATCAATAAGCCTTGGCCGCCCATGACCCTGTCGCCGGTTTACCACTGTTTCTTCCTTAGACCACTTTTGATAGATACTGACCACTGCAGACCGGGAACACCCCACAAAAGCTGAAGTTTTGGAGATGCTCTGACCCAGTCATCTAGCCATCACAATTTGGCATAAAGGCATGGTTTGACGAGTTATGTGGACGCTTTCTCATGGCTTGTACAAAAGCCTCTAACACAGTGAACCCCTCTGAGATGTATTGGAATGTTGATTGCAAACCAGGCATTTTTACCAATAGCAGTGCCATACGTCATAAATTATATATTGTATGAATGGGCACAAAGGCTTTCCACAAGAGTGGAGGCTGTTACAGCTGAAAAGAAGTAAAATGATTCCATATCAATGTCTTTTTTGGTATTATTTCATTAATTAATTGTTTATTTATTAGGTACTTCTGCTCACACAACTCAAGCAAGGCAAAGATGTAATAAAGAATTTATTTTAGCTCTAAACTAGTAAAACAATGCTATTCCAGGAGGAATATGTGATCTCAAGTGGGGTGCAAAAAGAGAAAACAAATATTTGAAAAAAATTAACTGTGACAGCACTTCATTGAGTTTGCCAAACCATGCACACTACCTCCATAATGCCACCTTTGATCATGAGTAAGGACGTTTTTTTTGGTTTGTTTTTTTCAGAGTGTAAAGCTAATTGAGTTCAGCTATAGCTGCTTCACAGAAATTCCTTCACCACACTAGCACTCACAATTGTTCTACATGGAAAATAAAGGAGTGTGAAGGGTGTTAAAGCCTGTTAAAATGTAGATGGATGTGCAGTGGTAAATTTTGAAAAAGCGGCCATCTGTTTGGCACTAGCAGTTAAAGAAAGGAGTAATATGTATGTGAAACAATCAACGAAATCAACAGAAATAGAAACTGACATCATTTATAGGAGCTAAAATAAGCCTTGTAAAAAATTAATAAATTAATAAATAGAAATAAAGCTCGTGGCACTGCGCCTAACTGCACCTCTGCTGTTAAACGAGCAGGCAATGTGCTTAATTGCACCTCTGCTGTTAAATGAGCAGGATTAGCCCTGTGTCTTCCTTTGTCAACAGCCAAACCTGGTTCTTTATCCACAGTTCCCCTTTTTTCAGACTGATTATAATCCTCTTAATGCATGGCACGTGCCAGAGATAAGAACTGATAACGCTGTTCTGTTCCCAGCGGCATTCACGCTCTGTTTACTTACCATATTGATGGAGCTTCTGTGCCGCTGATCTCCAGAAAGTCATATCTGTCCTCAAGCTGGAAGTCAGTGAACACCAGGGCTATGGTGTCTCCGGGTTCAGCCAAAATGCTCCACGTGCAGTCTGCATTGTTCTCATATTCCGAGGGAAAGTGAGGACTGGATATTGTCCCTGTTGTCCCTCTTAATGTGCCACCACATGTTCCTTCAGCTGAAAAAAAAAACAACAGTAAAGAATGTGACTGTTTTAGAGCATGTGTTCTTAAATAACCTACTAAAACATATATGAGTTTGTGAACGTCATGAAACTGCTGAAATAACTTCTTTATTGTTATAATAGATGGATATAACCTGCCCAGACTTATAGGAAATGAAAAGTTTCAGAGAAAAGTTTTAAAACCTCTCTGTGGTTTGAGTTTCTTACATTTACTTTGACTTTTATTTGATTGCAGACAGGATGAACCTGAGATATTTCATGTTTTGTTCTGGTCAACTTCATTTCATTTATTAATAAATGTTCATTTCTGCATTTCTGGCCTGCAACACATTCCAAAAAGAGTTGGGACAGTAAAGCATTTACCACTTTTGTAATGTTGCCATTCCTTTTCACCACACTTAAAAGACATTTTGGCACCGAGGAGACCAAGTGATTTAGTGTTTCAGCTTTTATTTTGTCCCATTCTTCCTCTAAACACATCTTAAGATGTGCAACAGTACGGGGTCGTCGTTGTCACATTTTTCGTTTCAAAATTCTCCACACATTCTCTATTGGAGACAGGTCAGGACTGCAGGCAGGCCAGTCCAGTACCCGTACCCTCTTCTTCCACAGCCATGCCTTTGTAATGTGTGCAGCATGTGGTTTTGCATTGTCTTGTTGAAAAATGCATGGACGTCCTTGGAAAAGATGACGTCCTGAAGGCAGCATATGTTGCTCTAAGATCTCAATGTACTTTTCTGCATTAATGCTGCCATCACAGAAGTGTAAATGACTTTTGCCAGGGGCACTGACACAGCCCCCATAACCATGACAGACCCTGGCTTTTGGACTTGTTGCTGATAACAGTCTGGATGGTCCTTTTTGTCTTTGGTCCAGAGCACACAGCAGCCATTTTTTTTCCCAAAAAAGACCTGGAATGCTGATTCATCTGACCACAATACACGTTTCAACTGTGTGATGGTCCATTCTAGATGCCTCGGAGCCCAGAGAAGTCTACGCCGCTTCTGGACATGGTTAACATAAGGCTACTTTTTTGCGTGTTAAGTGGCGTTTGTGCTTGTAACTCTGTATTGCAGTGCTTGACAAAGGTTTGCCAAAGTAATCCCTTGTCCATGTGGTTATATCAGCTATTGTTGAGTGGTGGTTCTTGATGTTCAGTGCCGTCTGAGGGATCAAAGATCACAGGCGTTCAGCTTAAACCTGCGGCCTTGGAGATCCGTTAAATCGAGGTTCCACTGTGTATAATCATACAACTCTGTACTGTTGCACATCTTAAGATATTTGCACCTCAAATATGTTTGCAGGAAGAATGGAACAAAATAAGTGTTGTGAGAATACCAACATTACGAAGTGGTAAATGCTTTACTATGCCAACTTTATTTGCAATTACCTAAAATACAGGAATGGATGTTTAATATTTGGCATTCACAAAAGGTTTTTTTTTCCTTATACAGACACATATTTATATTTCATAGGTTTTGCAAAACACTAGTTTAAGAATTTAGTGTATAAAGAAAGGACACTGTTATTTAAAATGAAATAAGGGCTTGGGTGTCAAAGCCACCACCTAAACATCTTACCTCTACAGAATGGTGCTGGAAAGTCCCACGATGCACCACTCCCTGGGCTCACAATGCACGTGAGAACAGCATGTCCCTCCAGAACATATCCCATCACGCAGCTGTAGCGGATTTTGTCCCCGACATTATACCTTGTCCCATGGATGATTCCTCTTGGTATTAATCCTGGATTTCCACATGTGTGGCTAGGCAGCACTAAAAAGTAAAACACAACAGGCACAGATAAGCATTCCTGACTGGGTTATGGTTGCTTGTGGGGGGTAATGAACAGCAGCATATGTTGTGGCATTCACTTTCTTCAGTTTGTTCTTCGTCTACTACCTAACTTCTAGCCACTTTGGGTCAGATCAGAGTCTCCTTTTATCTTTATACAGACAGAAAAGCCGAACTCTAGAGGTTTCCAGGCTCTAGGAGAATTCTTCTTAAGAATTCTTCACATCTGAGCCAGGTTCTATACTCTTAAATTGATAAAACCCACCTGAGATGTCACTTATTCCCTGCAATACTAAACCTTCACATAGTTTAGTGATACACAATCTTTATATATACTAAACTGATTTCAGGGGGTTATATATTGTCTAAGGGCTTAAAGGTCCCACACCAATAGCTGTTTCCGTTTTTGAATGACATTCACTGAGATTTCTACAGATTACCTGAATCTTTTCACAATATTATGTTATGTATAGAACAGGGATAGCAGAGGACTGAGAACTGCTTGTGACAATAAGACAGGCTGTTCCGACCGTCTTCAGCTACTCAAAGACCAGAAACAGAAAAGAGAAAGAACCCTCAGAACCACATAAGACAGGCAGTGCACTAGCGGCACCCTAACCTCACCAATTGGCAAAGCAATGATATGGATTTACTGACAGAGTCTGCTCCTGAAACGGGATATCAAGACATCTCTGGGACAATCTGCTCTCCCAGGGCGGTTCCTTTATTAGGCCCAAAAACTGGTTCCCAGAGTTCCCAGAAAGACATAATTATGCTGGCAAGACATGCCAGTGGAAAACCAGGCAACCAGGACTGACCAGCTTGGTATCATGGCAAAACACAGATGTACAAATATGCTGAAACAGGAAAAGGTTCTCCCAAAACTGTTGACCCAAAATTACAGCATGTAAAGATAAGGAGCTAACAACCAAGGCGGGAGAAGTAGTAATTGGTTGTGTCTGAGACAGGAGGAAGAAGATTTTCATAGGGTGATGATGTGAAAGCAGCATATATAGTATACTCCCCTTGTCCTTAAGGTAAAAAATGACCTACCTTTACTAAACCCCTAAAATAAGGGAGATTAATCACATTTAAAATCCAAATCTATTAGGTATAAAGAAACAACCTGTCATTTATCAAATACTTTATAAATATCTATGGTGACTCTACAAAAAGACAAATCTTAGGTTGACATATGAGTGAGAGGATCTTATCAGCTGATAATCACATTAGTGGGTCATTTCTAACCCTTAAGACAACCTTAAAGAGATTTTAGTTATTGGTTCTAGTAACGTAATGCTGCCATACTGTCTGACATAAATTTTTAGGACCACTTATGACAGCATATGACACATCTATTATTATGGAGGATTCAAGGAAAGCGTTACCAACCATTTAAATGTACCTTAATTTGCCCTGAAATACCACAGGTCAATTTTTCAAACATATGAATGTAAAAATAAACTGTACACATAAGGTCAGTAGTGCCTGTCCTGCATATAGTGCCTGTTCTGGATGTAAAGTGTGCTGTCATAGCATACTTTCCCCAGGGGCTGGGTCGGAGTGTGTTGCTGGCTCCAGTCAGAGAGGAAACAACTGTGTCAAAGACAGAAGTCCCCTGAAGGCAGACCAGCCTTGGGGACTAGTCTAGCTAACAGAAGCAGTGAAAAGGGAATCACTTTGCCAGCTCATTTTGGATTCAACTGAAAAATCAATAATCAAGTCACATGACTGTGGCATGTGTGGTATTTATTGACTATGTATGATTGTTATACTTGGCAAAAAAGCTTACATACATGCACACACACACAGACACCTAAATTAAGATCTGTGATTGCGTACCAGCTGTAAAGTAGCTGATAAAATTCTACAAAAGCATACCTTAATAACTAACTGTATCCTCTCAAACAACAGGCTTTTGGGACAATGCTTTGTGAATAGAGATGACACATGTTCAAGTTATGGATAATGCTATTTTTGAGGGAAAAGAAAAAAATCCAAACTGTGAAGCATGTTGGAGGGAGCATATTGCTTTGCTGACTCCTAATCTGGACAACTTGCAATCAATAAGCGGGCAATTGTGCTTTAGACCAGTTTATCAATGAAACAAAATGCATTGTTCATTCATTCATTCACTCATTATCTGTTTTGCAATTGCTTTACCCTGGTCAGGGTTGTGGTGGGTCCGATTTACTAGGCAAAAAGTATGAAACACCCCTGACAGGCCTTCAGTCTGTCACAGCGCAGATGGACTCACACACATACACATTCATACACTCACACAAAGGGCAATATTTAGTTGCACCAACTGGCCTGACTGCATGTCTTTGGACTTGTGGGAAGCAACCAGAGCACCTGGGAGAAACCCACACGCACACAGAGAGAACATGAGTGAGTGGCACAGTTTGAGTGGCACCGCAGAAATTATGCTAGCCTATTACCGCTAGGATCCAGGGTCGAATCTCCAGCAGTGCTATCGGCTGGTCAGGAGTGTACATACAGATATCATTGATCTGTCTGAGGGTATATGTTCCTGCATTAAGCCCAGTGATTCTGAGGAAGCTGCAAACCTGCCCAAGAAAATTGGGGGGTAAAACATGAAAAAAAGAATGAAAAAATAAAGAAGTTATATTAAAAAGTTTTCTACATATTTCATATATGATGTGAATATTCTAAGGAGCTTTCATAATAAAATAAGTGCTATGCCTGATTTGGATATAAGCCCCTTAGTGTAACCATTATAAATGTCTTGATGTACAGCCAATAACCTTTTAGATCACCCACCTGCCTAATTGGAACCCACCTGACATCAACTGTTCTGTTTGTAATTACTTCAGAAAGGGAAGGAGAGGTTTCTTGAGAGTTTCACTACCATTAGTGCATGACAATTCAAAACATTTACTACGGTTGGTAAGGTGCTTTTAAAAAAGCACTGGAGTAAAGTTTTGGACTCAGGTTAGGAGACAAATGTGAAAACAATTAAGGGGCTTTAACTATCCTTCTAATAACCATTCAGAGCATAATTATATAGCAATAAAAAGTATATAGCCCCTCCAAAACCTTGCCTACATTGGGTTTTCCCTCCATACTTGATCAAGCCAGGATCATATCATATTGTTGTGAGGTGAGTGAAACTAGGCAACTGGTTAGAATTAAAGGAAATATAGATGATGCCAAGTATAGCCAAATTCTTTATGAAAACCTTATGGTTTACCTTTCAGCATGCCAACACCTTTATACACACTGGCAAATACCTGCTAAAGAAGATTCTCCCCCTTTTTCAGGCTTGAACTGTGAACAACTAATAAATGTGTTCGATTGGGATGGTAATATACAAGGGGTAGCATTTATAGTACCACATGTCACTGACATTAAGAGGTTCCTATCTTAAAGATAAATCTGTAGAATACTTTAATGAAGTAGCAAGATGTTACAAAGTTTTGGAAGCCTGGGGCAATCTGAAGCAATAAACCAGGAGAGCTGACATTTTCAGGCCTTAGTAATTACTGTAAGCACTAAAAGCAGATTTTACTGCATTCAGAGGTGAATAATTTTCCAAATACCACATTTTGTAAAAGGACACCACTTTGTTTGTATCTACGATGAATGTCTGCCGGTGCTGAAATATTGATTGACGCAATTTCACACAGTGGAAATACAAACAGACCACGAGCATCGGTATAGAGTGCAGAAATCAGAAAAAGTTGGGACATGAAAAATGCAAATAATAAAAAAACGTACATTTCTCACATTTATTTCGACTTTTATTTGATTGCAGACAGGATGAATCTGAGATATTTCATGTTTTGTCTGCTTAACTTAATTTCATTTATTAATAAACATCCATTCCTGCATTTCAGGCCTGCAACACATTTCAAAAGTTGGGACAGTAAAGCATTTACCACTTTGTAATGTTACATTCCTTTTCACCACACGTAAAAGACTTGTTTCAGCTTTTATTTTGTCCCATTTTTCTTGCAAACACGTCTTAAGATGTGCAACAGTACAGGGTCGTTCGCTCAAAATTCTCCACACATTCTCTATTGAGGAAAGGTCAGGACTGCAGGCAGGCCAGTCCGGTACCCGTACCCTCTTCTTCTGCAGCCATGCCTTTGTAATGTGTGCAGCATGTAGTTTTGCACGGTCTTGTTGAAAAATGCATGGATGTCCCTGGTAAAGATGACGTCTTGAAGGCAGCATATGTTGCTCTAAGATCTCAATCTATACTTTTCTGCATTATTGCTGCAATCACAGAAGTGTAAATGACCTTTGCCAAGGCCACTGACACAGCCCCCATAACCATGACAGACCCTGGATTTTAGACTTGTTGCTGATAACAGTCTGAATGGTCCTTTTCCTCTTGGGTCCAGAGCACACAGCAGCCATTTTTTCCAAAAAAGACCTGGAATGCTGATTCATCTGACCACAATACACGTTTCCACTGTGGGATGGTTCATCCTAGATGCCTCCGAGCCCAGAGAAGTTGACGCCACTTCTGGACATGGTTAACATAAGGCTTCTTTTTTGCACAGTAAAGTTTTAAGTGGCATTTGTGCATGTAACTCTGTATTGTAGAGCTTGACAAAGGTTTGCCAAAGTAATCCCTCACCCATGTGGTTATATCAGCTATTGTTGAGTGGCGGTTCTTGACGCAGTGGCATCTGAGGGATCAAAGATCACAGGCATTCAGCTTAAGCTTGCACCCTTGGCCTTTACGCACTGAAATTCCTCCTGATTCCTTGAATGGTTTAATGATATTACACACTATTTAAGGGAGAAATATGTAAATTCCTTCCAATCTTTCTTTGAGGTACATTGTTTTTAAACATTTCAATCATTTTCTCACACATCTGTTGACAAACTGGAGATCCTCTGATCATCTTTGCTCATCAAAGACTCAGCCTTTCCTGGATGCTGCTTTTGTACCAAACCATGATTACAATCACCTGTTGACATCACCTGTTTGGAATCACATCATTATTTAGTTTTTTCACCTCATTACTAGCCCTAAATTGCCCCCGTCTCAACTTTTTTTGGAATGTGTTGCAGGTCTGAAATGCAGGAATGGAGGTATATTAACTAATGAAATAAAGCTGAGCAGATAAAATATGAAATATCTTGGGTTTAAACTGTCTGCAATCAAATAAAAGTCAAAGTAAATGTAAGGAGCACTGCATTTTTATTTTATTTCTGATTTGGGGTTGTAATAAAAAAATATATATAATAAAATGATCAATAGCAATTGATTTAATATGCAATCATTCATTTTGGAAATGCCCCCCTCTGAGAGTGCAAGCATCTAGAAGAGCTGTGTTTATTAATCATGCTTTTAATTTCTATAATATGTTAACAAATTCTATTTGTATCTGCTACACTAGCGTCAGAAGGAATATACAGTTTAGTAAAAAAAAAAAATTTTTATCGTCTGATTAACAGTAGGTGGCAAGGAAGGATATTTAATTACATTTGAATGTTTCACTCAGCAATTTCGTGTATGGCTCCAAAAATCACTCATTTTATTTGGCCTGTCATAATACATTTTCAAATCACTAAGACCTGAGGAGGAGCTTCTGATACGATTCTTAATGTAGACTAATCAACCCATAAGCCACTGCTATTTAAACTGTCATAAAGTCGTATTATTTCCGTAATCAGTGCAACACAATTTGGAATTGCAGATTTATTATCTATTAATATTCAGTTACTGCTTTAGCCACATGAATTACAGATATCTGGCACTACCTGATAAAAAAGGTGCTTTATAGTGCTTCTGCTGTCAAGAATCCTACTGTATCCCATCTGAACTCTAATTCCAGCACTGATTAGTGTCAAACTGCAACTTCTGTAATATTTCTCAAACAGTAAGAGATCAATAGCGCAGTTACAGACTTCCAAGGCCTAATTCACCGCTCTGAGCTTTTTTCAATTCCCTTGCAGATCATTCCATCATGAGGTACACCATTTAAGCATTTAAGCAGGTAAAAGACAGAAAGCAGTATGTGTGCACTTTCAGTAAGAAGAATATTTATGTGTTCAGGCCTACATTAATACATGGAAAAAGTATTTAAGAGGGTTTAGATCAGGCTGGCCGCTGAGCTTTTAAAAAAAATCACAGTGATCTGGAGCTGTATGGCACCTATACTATCTGTTATACACTGACCCTGAAACTCCCGAGACGCTTACACAATGTAGATGTTTATGTTTGTGCTTTTTATTATATATAGATGCCAAGTCAGCTTAGCTATAACTAGTACATCTGGATAGGATGGTAAACCCCCAATATACACTGATCAGCCATAACATTAAAACCACCTCCTTGTTTCTACACTCAGTGTCCATTTTATCAGCTCCACTTACCATATAGAAGCACTTTGTAGTTCTACAATACAATTACTGACTGTAGTCCATCTGTTTCTCTACATACTTTTTTAGCCTGCTTTCACCTTGTTCTTTAATGGTTAGAAGTCTCCCAGGACCACTAGAGTACGTATTATCTGGGTGGTGGATCATTCTCAGCACTGCAGTGACACTCACATGGTGGTGGTGTGTTAGTGTGTGTTGTGCTGGTATGAGTGGATCAGACACATCAGCACTGCTGGAGTTTTTAAACATCTCACTGTCACTGCTGGATTGAGAATAGTCCACCAACCTAAAAAAATATCCAGCCAACAGTGCCCCATGGGCAGCGTCCTCTGACCACTGATAAAGGTCTAGAAGATGACCAACTCAAACAGCAGCAACAGATGAGCGATCGTCTCTGACTTTACATCTACAAGGTGGACCAACTAGGTAGGAGTGTCTAATAGAGTGGACAGTGAGTGGACACGGTATTTAAAAACTCCAGCAGCGCTGCTGTTTCTGATCCACTCATACCAACACAACACACACTAACACACCCCCACCATGTCAGTGTCACTGCAGTGCTAAGAATGATCCACCACCTAAATAATACCTGCTCTGTAGTGGTCCTGTGGGGGTCCTGACCATTAAAGAAATTGGTAAAAGCAGGCTAAAAAGTATGCAAAGAAACAGATGGACTACAGTCAGTAATTGTAAACCTACAAAGTGCTTCTATATGGTAAGTGGAGCTGATAAAATGGACAGTGAGTGTAGAAACAAGAAGGTGGTTTTAATGTTATGGTTGATCAGTGTATATGTATGTATATATTTGAAATTGTTAGATTACTTCTTTCTTAAATCTTCTAATTCTGCTTGACCAAAGCCATTGTGCTGCCACATGAAGAAACTGGTGCACTGTTCATACCCAACCCTATGCTTTAAAAACACAAAAAAATATGACTAGATCTGTACATGCCATTGTCTGAAACATTAGTCACTGTTTGGATTTCATGCCCCTCTGGTAAACAAGAGCATCAGTCTGAGCGTAGTGACAACCAGGCAGCAGTAACATCTGGATCACTGATATAATACATTTTAATGCAGATTAATGTCAATGCCGAATCTTTTACAACAGTACCGGGACCAGAGCATAGAACAGTTTACTTCTCCACCTTACTATGTCATGTCTGCTAAGAATGATACTTAACCAGGGGCATGGGTAATGTAAAAATCAATCAAGGCTATTACATTTAAATAAATGACCAGTGTCTACTTTGCCCCAGTCTGGGATAAGAAACACTGGATTGCCAATAGACGCTGGTATACTGCCTTACCCAATAGCCTGATTAGGGTATGAATTAGAGTTGACTTAGTGCTTAGATATTGGCATCATTTGAAGTACCTTTCTAAAATGCCAAATCTAGTTCCTAAACTTTGAGTGCAGCTTTGCTGCAAAAACTAATTCTAACACTCAAAAGGGTCATAAAGTACATTTTTGAATGATGTTGGTTTGTCTTTTTTTTATTGCTAAACCGCCAGCATCATCCTTTCCAGTTGTCTTTGCTGAACCATCAATTTACAGGTTACCAAACTCTTCAACTGGCTTTGCACAACCTACAAACTGATAAGTGGGCATGCTAGTTTTCGAACATCCCAAATAGAATAGCTGATCCCTTCAGCTGCTTTCCCTGCATTGCTGGCATAAAGCTTTGGCATTCAAAAGTTTTAAGGTCCTCCACCAGCATGTTGGATTCTGATCTCACCCCGTTGCATGTCTGTGCAATCAAGAGGATGTCTTTGTTCTTCTGGGACCTTTAAAGTATTTTACTTCACCTCCGACCTTTCTAAAAGAGCACATTGTACTCTTGGGGCTTTTGCTGCACCTGCCAACCAGGTTCATTGACCTTCTAGACCCTTAGTCAATGAGCGGCAATTATTTTCTTGACACAATAGTAGTCACTGACTGTGCAGACGCTGTGTTAGCTGTCTCTGGGCTTCCAGACCATTTGTTCGCCTTTTGTTGCTTTTGTAGATGGTCAGCCAAGCAGCCTCTAGTGGAACTTGCAAACCTTTCAGAGCTACCAATTATCAACACTAACCAGAGCTTTCCCCTGACTTTACTGACCCTACAAAGCCTTTACTTGCCCTCGGTGGCCTTCTGGAGCCTTAGTTTACATCTAGGAACTATTAGTGCAGCTTTCTCTTTGGTTCGTATAGAAAAACTGTACTGGATTGTTGTGCACTCAGAGCTAAATTATTTACTCACTTTCTTAACTGCTTATCCAATCAGAGTCACAGGGGGGTGCTGGAGCCTATCCCAGCTTTTCAATGGGCGCAAGGCACACAGTAACACCCTGGACGGGGCGCCAGTCCATCACAGGGCAGACACACACACACACACACACACCCATTCACCTATAGGGCAATTCAGCATCTCCAATTAACCTGGCTGCATGTTTTTGGACTGTGGGAGGAAACCGGAGCACCCGGAGGAAACCCAAGCAGACCCGGGGAGAACATGCAAACTCCGCACAGAAAGGCCCCGGAAGGCCCCACCTGGGGATCGAACCCAGGACCTTTTTGCTGTGAGATGACAGTGCTACCCTCTCTATTATCATTGACAATGATTGTTGAATTATACCTAATTATTATTATAATTTTACTATTCACTGGTGTCCTGCCTCTTTAACTCTCATATTACAACCCCCTTTTCCTCACCGATCAGAGCTGCAAAGGTTCTGGAGCCTGCGTTTATTGAAAAACTCTGGACACAACATAATAAACACTCTAGGGTGGACAGCAATTTTAAAAAAAGCCAATACAGCTAGTAGTATTTTTGGAAAAAGAGGAAATTAATCAAACCCAGAAGTTATGTGGCAACACTACCCACAGGACCAATGTGTCACCCTGGTCATACTATCACATTTCTGCCAAGTTCTTGTTATATGATATAACTGTGGGGCTTAGCTTTTTAATTGCCTTTTTATTTACAGGGATGTAGAGACAGTAGCATAACCCATAGCAATTAGATTTTTAAGAAACCTCTCGAGCATCTATTCATTATTACTAAATAGGTTTGAAACCTGTCTGGATCCTGGAAGGACAGCATGTGGGTGGTGAGGGTTGCCTCAAAGTAAGAAGGGCCTGTGTAATTTCTGTGTGGAGTTTGCTTGTTATCCCTGTTCATGTGGGTTTCCTCCGGGTGCTCCGGTTTCCTCCCACACATCCAAAGACATGCAGTCAGGTTAATTGGAGCTACTTATAACTGTCTTAATTGTGAGTGTGTGAGCATAAATGTGTGTGTGTGTGTGTGTGTATGTTTGCCCTGTGAAGGACTGGTGACATGTCTGGTGTGTTTCCTGCCTTTACCCCAATTAATCAGACCTACCGTGACCCTGACTAGGATAAAGTGGTGGTAAAACATACAATTAATTAATAACTAAATGCCTGAATGAATGGATCATGGCACAAATGCAGCTAAATACGTAAAATGCACATGCTCAAAAAACGAATATGCTCATCCCTAGGTGTGTAACTACATATTCTGGCATTATGTAGAATTTCAGAGGTTTATAAAACACCAGCACTGCTGATCTGGACAAAATGAAA
This sequence comes from Trichomycterus rosablanca, assembly GCF_030014385.1. Classification (NCBI taxonomy): domain Eukaryota; kingdom Metazoa; phylum Chordata; class Actinopteri; order Siluriformes; family Trichomycteridae; genus Trichomycterus; species Trichomycterus rosablanca. The sequence goes on from NC_085992.1 coordinate 29,969,875, forward strand.
TTCTCCAAGTAGCTTAGGTAAAAGATGAATTTGGCTTGCTCCACATGTAAAATTAATGATGTCCAGCCATGTGGAAAAATGTTGGTCATTCTTCACCATTTAATTAAGATGGGATGCTACAGAACCTATAAAGTGCACTGGCAGTAAATAGGAACACGAGTTTTGATAATAGTTTTACACAAAGGTCACTAATGTTTGAATTTGATTCATGACCCTTTTAAAAAAAGACGTTCTTATGAATCATGAACTGCTTCTTTTAACTCTGCAGGTAAAGTTGCTTTTCATTTTAGTGTAAAAGTCTGTCATATGGTTAATACTATAATGTTATAAGTCTGCAGCAGGGTGGAACTGGGACTAATGTGGATTGAACGTGCAACTACCATTTAAAATCTTGTAATTTATCTTTTTTATTAGTAAGATTGTAAGGAAAGCACTGAATGTATAGCAATATATGCAGCAATCTACTGTACACCGATCAGCCATAACATTAAAACCACCTCCTTGTTTCTACACTCACTTACCATATAGAAGCACTTTGTAGTTCTACAATTACTGACTGTAGTCCATCTGTTTCTCTGCATGCTTTGTTAGCCCCCTTTCATACTGTTCTTCAATGGTCAGGACCCACACAGAGCCACCACAGAGTAGGTATTATTTGGGTGGTGGATCATTCTCAGCACTGCAGTGACACTGACATGGTGGTGGTGTGTTAGTGTGTGCTGTGCTGGTATGAGTGGATCAGACACAGCAGCGCTGCTGCAGTTTTTAAACACCTCACTGTCAATGCTGGACTGAGAATAGTCCACCATCCAAAAATATCCAGTCAACAGCGCCCCGTGGGCAGTGTCCTGTGACCACTGATGAAGGTCTAGAAGATGACCAACTCAAACAGCAGCAATAGATGAGCGGTCGTCTCTGACTTTACATCTACAAGGTTGACCAACTAGGTAGGAGTGTCTAATAGAGTGGACAGTGAGTGGACACGGTATTTAAAAACTCCATCAGCGCTGCTGTGTCTAATCCACTCATACCAGCACAACACACACTAACACACCACCACCATGTCAGTGTCACTGCAGTGCTGAGAATGACCGACCACCCAAATAATACCTGCTCTGTGGTAGTCCTGTGGGAGAGTCCTGACCATTGAAGAACAGCATGAAAGGGGGCAAACAAAGCATGCAGAGAAACAGATGGACTACAGTCAGTAATTGTAGACCTACAAAGTGCTTCTATATGGTAGTGGAGCTGATAAAATGGATAGTGAGTGTAGAAACAAGAAGGTGGTTTTAATGTTATGGCTGATCGGTGTATAATTTCTATAAATAAGCATGCAAAAAATGATTTCACCTGATCTCACCTACTAAAGCAATCAACTGTAAATGCTGTGATTAATTAAAAAATAGAAAAATAGTAAAAGCTCAGAGAATGGGCTAAATGAATAGTTTTTCTCCAGTACTGGGTCACCTAATACTAGCTTTTTTCCAGTACTGGGTCACCTAATACTAGCATTTTTCCAGTACTGGGCCACCTAATACTAGCTTTTTTCCAGTACTGGGTCACCTAATACTAGCTTTTTTCCAGTACTGGGTCACCTAATACTAGCTTTTTTCCAGTACTGGGTCACCTAATACTAGCATTTTTCCAGTACTGGGTCACCTAATACTAGCATTTTTCCAGTACTGGGCCACCTAATACTAGCTTTTTTCCAGTACTGGGTCACCTAATACTAGCTTTTTTCCAGTACTGGGTCACCTAGTACTAGCTTTTCTCCAATTAATTAGTTTTTCCCAGTTCTAAGAAATATGCAATCAGTTGGATTTGCTACTCTGAATTGTCCATGCAGAGAAATCGTCCTCAAAACTGGAACAAAGTAATTCAAGCCAAACAATCCAAACCAGCTCCAAATCTAAAGCTTCACTGGTCCCACATCCAAAACTAGTCCTCACATGTTATTCTTGTCTAGGCTTGCTGTGAGCAGTTCACACACATGAACATCATTCTCTTCTATTATTGTCAGAATACAGTAGCAGTATTTGAACACTGCAGTGAGAAGTACTCTATGTAGTCATTCAAATAATTCTATACTAAACAGCTATCCCACACTACCACTCGGTGTGACCTTGCGCCCAGTATTCTGGGTGGCATCAGACCAACTGCTTTACTGACCTGAATGAAGTGGTCTGTGAAAATAAATATTCAGTGGAAAGCTTTCCTAAAATAGTCAGAGTTGTTATAAAACGAGTAGGGGTTGGGTCCATAGTGACACACAAACGCACATGGATTTTTAGATTTTCAGGCCACTTAAGAGCAATTTAGACTGATATACGTATATATACAGTGTATCACAAAAGTGAGTACACCCCTCACATTTCTGCAGATATTTAAGTATATATTTTCATGAGACAACACTGACAAAATGACACTTTGACACAATGAAAAGTAGTCTGTGTGCAGCTTATATAACAGTGTCAATTTATTCTTCCCTCAAAATAACTCAATATACAGCCATTAATGTCTAAACCACCGGCAACAAAAGTGAGTACACCCCTTAGTGAAAGTTCCTGAAGTGTCAATATTTTGTGTTGCCACCATTATTTCCCAGAACTGCCTTAACTCTCCTGGGCATGGAGTTTACCAGAGCTTCACAGGTTGCCACTGGAATGCTTTTCCACTCCTCCATGACGACATCACGGAGCTGGCGGATATTCGAGACTTTGCGCTCCTCCACCTTCCGCTTGAGGATGCCCCAAAGATGTTCTATTGGGTTTAGGTCTGGAGACATGCTTGGCCAGTCCATCACCTTTACCCTCAGCCTCTTCAATAAAGCAGTGGTCGTCTTAGAGGTGTGTTTGGGGTCATTATCATGCTGGAACACTGCCCTGCGACCCAGTTTCCGGAGGGAGGGGATCATGCTCTGCTTCAGTATTTCACAGTACATATTGTAGTTCATGTGTCCCTCAATGAAATGTAACTCCCCAACACCTGCTGCACTCATGCAGCCCCAGACCATGGCATTCCCACCACCATGCTTGACTGTAGGCATGACACACTTATCTTTGTACTCCTCACCTGATTGCCGCCACACATGCTTGAGACCATCTGAACCAAACAAATTAATCTTGGTCTCATCAGACCATAGGACATGGTTCCAGTAATCCATGTCCTTTGTTGACATGTCTTCAGCAAACTGTTTGCGGGCTTTCTTGTGTAGAGACTTCAGAAGAGGCTTCCTTCTGGGGTGACAGCCATGCAGACCAATTTGATGTAGTGTGCGGCGTATGGTCTGAGCACTGACAGGCTGACCCCCCACCTTTTCAATCTCTGCAGCAATGCTGACAGCACTCCTGCGCCTATCTTTCAAAGACAGCAGTTGGATGTGACGCTGAGCACGTGCACTCAGCTTCTTTGGACGACCAACGCGAGGTCTGTTCTGAGTGGACCCTGCTCTTTTAAAACGCTGGATGATCTTGGCCAATGTGCTGCAGCTCAGTTTCAGGGTGTTGGCAATCTTCTTGTAGCCTTGGCCATCTTCATGTAGCGCAACAATTCGTCTTTTAAGATCCTCAGAGAGTTCTTTGCCATGAGGTGCCATGTTGGAACTTTGAGTGACCAGTATGAGAGAGTGTGAGAGCTGTACTACTAAATTGAACACACCTGCTCCCTATGCACACCTGAGACCTAGTAACACTAACGAGTCACATGACATTTTGGAGGGAAAATGACAAGCAGTGCTCAATTTGGACATTTAGGGGTGTAGTCTCTTAGGGGTGTACTTACTTTTGTTGCCGGTGGTTTAGACATTAATGGCTGTATATTGAGTTATTTTGAGGGAAGAATAAATTGACACTGTTATATAAGCTGCACACAGACTACTTTTCATTGTGTCAAAGTGTCATTTTGTCAGTGTTGTCCCATGAAAAGATATACTTAAATATCTGCAGAAATGTGAGGGGTGTACTCACTTTTGTGATACACTGTATATATATAAATGTACTGTAGACTGAAATATATTTAAAGAGCTCAGTTTAGAAAACTGCTCACAGCAAGCCTAGACAAGAATAACATGTGAGGACTAGTTTTGGATGTGGGACCAGTGAAGCTTTATATTTGGAGCTGGTTTGGATTGTTTGGCTTGAATTACTTTGTTCCAGTTTTGAGGAATCTTCATGCTACATACAATAATATTTACTAAAGAATCAAATTTTATCCACTATGGAGACAAATAAATGTCCTCTAATCACACTGATATGCCAGATTACCTGACTAATGCTTGGTGGGTACTGAGATCCCTGGTAAATGAAGTAGGCAAGGCCATTTTGGGTTTATTAATGCATAAACTTATTTCGCAGTCACTGGTAGAACATTCCTATAGATAGGTAAAGAGCAGCTGCATAGCAGTGATGCCATCAATCACCAATTAGCCTGATATGACAAATTCAAAGGTGAACATGAGGCTTTAAATAAAGATGCATGGAGTCGGAGGGAATATACGAGTCAATTTCCCGTAGAAATGCCACACAGGCATTTTGTCATTATTAGACTGAGAGCTGAGACGCAGATATCAAACACGGCAGCGTTGTATAGAAACACTGTGTTGTACTAATGCATTAGTTCACCATGGTATGTACAAACCTCATTTCTAGAAAAGCTAGGACACTTAAAAAAGCTAAAAAACTCATTTTTTAATCGCTTAAACTTGTTTCTAACTGATAAAAACACAAAGAAAACATTTGTAGTGAACCAAACTGTATTTGTAAATCTGAAAAAAAGTATATATATACAGTGTATCACAAAAGTGAGTACACCCCTCACATTTCTGCAAATATTTCATTATATCTGTTCATGGGACAACACTATAGACATGAAACTTGAATATAACTTAGAGTAGTCAGTGTACAACTTGTATAGCAGTGTAGATTTACTGTCTTCTGAAAATAACTCAACACACAGCCATTAATGTCTAAACAGCTGGCAACATAAGTGAGTACACCCCACAGTGAACATGTCCAAATTGTGCCCAAATGTGTCGTTGTCCCTCCCTGGTGTCATGTGTCAAGGTCCCAGGTGTAAATGGGGAGCAGGGCTGTTAAATTTGGTGTTTTGGGTACAATTCTCTCATACTGGCCACTGGATATTCAACATGGCACCTCATGGCAAAGAACTCTCTGAGGATGTGAGAAATAGAATTGTTGCTCTCCACAAAGATGGCCTGGGCTATAAGAAGATTGCTAACACCCTGAAACTGAGCTACAGCATGGTGGCCAAGGTCATACAGCGGTTTTCCAGGACAGGTTCCACTCGGAACAGGCTTCGCCAGGGTCGACCAAAGAAGTTGAGTCCACGTGTTCGGCGTCATATCCAGAGGTTGGCTTTAAAAAATAGACACATGAGTGCTGCCAGCATTGCTGCAGAGGTTGAAGATGAGGGAGGTCAGCCTGTCAGTGCTCAGACCATACGCCGCACACTGCATCAACTCGGTCTGCATGGTCGTCATCCCAGAAGGAAGCTGACGCATAAGAAAGCCCGCAAACAGTTTGCTGAAGACAAGCAGTCCAAGAACATGGATTACTGGAATGCCCTGTGGTCTGACGAGACCAAGATAAACTTGTTTGGCTCAGATGGTGTCCAGCATGTGTGGCGGCGCCCTGGTGAGAAGTACCAAGACAACTGTATCTTGCCTACAGTCAAGCATGGTGGTGGTAGCATCATGGTCTTGGGCTGCATGAGTGTTGCTGGCACTGGGGAGCTGCAGTTCATTGAGGGAAACATGAATTCCAACATGTACTGTGACATTCTGAAACAGAGCATGATCCCATCCCTTCGAAAACTGGGCCTCATGGCAGTTTTCCAACAGGATAACGACCCCAAACACAACCTCCAAGATGACAACTGCCTTGCTGAGGAAGCTGAAGGTAAAGGTGATGGACTAAACCCAATTGAGCACCTGTGGCGCATCCTCAAGTGGAAGGTGGAGGAGTTCAAGGTGTCTAACATCCACCAGCTCCGTGATGTCATCATGGAGGAGTGGAAGAGGATTCCAGTAGCAACCTGTGCAGCTCTGGTGAATTCCATGCCCAGGAGGGTTAAGGCAGTGCTGGATAATAATGGTGGTCACACAAAATATTGACACTTTGGGCACAATTTGGACATGTTCACTGTGGGGTGTACTCACTTATGTTGCCAGCTATTTAGACATTAATGGCTGTGTGTTGAGTTATTTTCAGAAGACAGTAAATCTACACTGCTATACAAGTTGTACACTGACTACTCTAAGTTATATCCAAGTTTCATGTCTATAGTGTTGTCCCATGAAAAGATATAATAAAATATTTGCAGAAATGTGAGGGGTGTACTCACTTTTGTGATACACTGTATATATAGAAGCACTTTAAAGTTCTACAATTACTGACTGTAGTCCATCTGTTTCTCTACATACTCTACCTGCTTTCCCCCTGTTCTTAAATGGTCAGGACCCCCACAGGACCACCACAGAGCAGGTATTATTTAGGTGGTGGATCATTCTCAGCACTGCAGTGACAATGCCATGGTGGTGGTGTGTTAGTGTGTGTTGTGCTGGTATGAGTGGATCAGACACAGCAGCGCTGCTGGAGTTTTTTAATACTGTGTCCACTCACTGTCCACTCTATTAGACACTCCTACCTAGTTGGTCCACCTTGTAGATGTAAAGTCAGAGACGATCACTCATCTATTGCTGCTGTTTGAGTTGGTCATCTTCTAGACCTTCATCAGTGGTCAGAGGACGCTGCCTACAGGGCGCTGTTGGCTGGATATATTTTTGGTTGGTGGACTATTCTCAGTCCAGCAGTGACAATGAGGTGTTTTAAAACTCCAGCAGCGCTGCTGTGTCTTATCCACTCATACCAGCACAGCACACACTAACACACCACCACCATGTCAGTGTCACTGCAGTGCTGAGAAGGATCCCAAATAATACCTGCTCGGTGGTGGTCCTGTGGGGGTCCCGACCATTGAGGAACATCATGAAAGGGGGCTAACAAAGCATGCAGAGAAACAGATGGACTACAAAGTGCGTCTATATGGTAAGTGGAGCTGAAAAAATGGACAGTGAGTGTAGAAACAAGAAGGTGGTTTTATTGTTATGGCTGATCGGTGTGTGTGTATATACAGTATATATACTGTATATATATATATATATACACACATATATATATATACAGTGTATCACAAAAGTGAGTACACCCCTCACATTTCTGCAAATATTTCATTATATCTTTTCATGGGACAACACTATAGACATGAAACTTGGATATAACTTAGAGTAGTCAGTGTACAGCTTGTATAGCAGTGTAGATTTACTGTCTTCTGAAAATAACTCAACACACAGCCATTAATGTCTAAATGGCTGGCAACATAAGTGAGTACACCCCACAGTGAACATGTCCAAAGTGTGCCCAAAGTGTCAATATTTTGTGTGACCACCATTATTATCCAGCACTGCCTTAACCCTCCTGGGCATGGAATTCACCAGAGCTGCACAGGCTGCTACTGGAATCCTCTTCCACTCCTCCATGATGACATCACGGAGCTGGTGGATGTTAGACACCTTGAACTCCTCCACGTTCCACTTGAGGATGCGCCACAGGTGCTCAATTGGGTTTAGTCCATCACCTTTACCTTCAGCTTCCTCAGCAAGGCAGTTGTCATCTTGGAGGTTGTGTTTGGGGTCGTTATCCTGTTGGAAAACTGCCATGAGGCCCAGTTTTCGAAGGGAGGGGATCATGCTCTGTTTCAGAATGTCACAGTACATGTTGGAATTCATGTTTCCCTCAATGAACTGCAGCTCCCCAGTGCCAGCAACACTCATGCAGCCCAAGACCATGATGCTACCACCACCATGCTTGACTGTAGGCAAGATACAGTTGTCTTGGTACTTCTCACCAGGGCGCCGCCACACATGCTGGACACCATCTGAGCCAAACAAGTTTATCTTGGTCTCGTCAGACCACAGGGCATTCCAGTAATCCATGTTCTTGGACTGCTTGTCTTCAGCAAACTGTTTGCGGGCTTTCTTGTGCGTCAGCTTCCTTCTGGGATGACGACCATGCAGACCGAGTTGATGCAGTGTGCGGCGTATGGTCTGAGCACTGACAGGCTGACCTCCCACGTCTTCAACCTCTGCAGCAATGCTGGCAGCACTCATGTGGCTATTTTTTAAAGCCAACCTCTGGATATGACGCCGAACACGTGGACTCAACTTCTTTGGTCGACCCTGGCGAAGCCTGTTCCGAGTGGAACCTGTCCTGGAAAACCGCTGTATGACCTTGGCCACCATGCTGTAGCTCAGTTTCAGGGTGTTAGCAATCTTCTTATAGCCCAGGCCATCTTTGTGGAGAGCAACAATTCTATTTCTCACATCCTCGGAGAGTTCTTTGCCATGAGGTGCCATGTTGAATATCCAGTGGCCAGTATGAGAGAATTGTACCCAAAACACCAAATTTAACAGCCCTGCGCCCCATTTACACCTGGGACCTTGACACATGACACCAGGGAGGGACAACGACACATTTGGGCACAATTTGGACATGTTCACTGTGGGGTGTACTCACTTATGTTGCCAGCTATTTAGACATTAATGGCTGTGTGTTGAGTTATTTTCAGAAGACAGTAAATCTACACTGCTATACAAGTTGTACACTGACTACTCTAAGTTATATCCAAGTTTTATGTCTATAGTGTTGTCCCATGAAAAGATATAATGAAATATTTGCAGAAATGTGAGGGGTGTACTCACTTTTGTGATACACTGTATATATATATATATATATATATATATATATATATATATATATATATATATATATACATATACATACATATATATATATATATATTAGGGCTGTCAAACGATTAAAATTTTTAATCGCGATTAATCTCAGAATTTCATATAGTTAATCGCGATTAATCGCATTAAAAAAAATCTGTGTAAATGTTATAGAAAACAAGGATTTTTAAGTGAAATGTTACAGTTAAAATGGTGAACACATTTTATGCTAAATGTACTGATGTTAAAAACTGCTGGGACAAGAGAAAACTGTTTTATTCACTCACATACTAGGCAGTAATACTATTCAGTGGTTTAATGGACGTTTCACGAACTGAGTGTGTTTAGACTAGGGTGGCCAGATTCATAGTAACAAAAGGAGGACATTACACCCCAAAAAGCCGGTGTTCTGTCGATTTGTCCTACCCTATCGAAACTTCCTACCGTAGCGCAGATTTATAGATCTATCTGTCGATTTGTCCTACCCTATCGAAACTTCCTACCGTAGCGCAGATTTATAGATCTATCTGTCGATTTGTCCTACCCTATCGAAATGTATTCCTGTAGTAAATATTTAAGTTTTATCGATCTATTCTTATTAAAATTATGTCTATCATATTATAAATTATAGGTATCTTATTATAACTAGTGGTAGCACATCTCGATAGGTATGTATCTTATTATAAACAATAGGTAGGACATCTCGATAGGTATGTATCTTATTATAAACTATAGGTAGCACATCTCGATAGGTATGTATCTTATTATAAACAATAGGTAGGACATCTCGATAGCTCTATATCTTATTATAAACAATAGGTAGGACATCTCGATAGGTATGTATCTTATTATAAACAATAGGTAGGACATCTCGATAGGTATGTATCTTATTATAAACTATAGGTAGCACATCTCGATAGGTATGTATCTTATTATAAACAATAGGTAGGACATCTCGATAGCTCTATATCTTATTATAAACAATAGGTAGGACATCTCGATAGGTATGTATCTTATTATAAACTATAGGTAGGACATCTCGATAGGTCTATATCTTATTATAAACAATAGGTAGGACATCTCGATAGCTCTATATCTTATTATAAACAATAGGTAGGACATCTCGATAGGTATGTATCTTATTATAAACTATAGGTAGGACATCTCGATAGGTATGTATATTATTATAAACAATAGGTAGGACATCTCGATAGGTATGTATCTTATTATAAACAATAGGTAGGACATCTCGATAGGTATGTATCTTATTATAAACTATAGGTAGCACATCTCGATAGCTCTATATCTTATTATAAACAATAGGTAGCACATCTCGATAGGTCTATATCTTATTATAAACAATAGGTAGGACATCTCGATAGGTCTATATCTTATTATAAACAATAGGTAGGACATCTCGATAGCTCTATATCTTATTATAAACAATAGGTAGGACATCTCGATAGGTATGTATCTTATTATAAACTATAGGTAGCACATCTCGATAGGTATGTATATTATTATAAACAATAGGTAGGACATCTCGATAGGTATGTATCTTATTATAAACTATAGGTAGGACATCTCGATAGGTATGTATCTTATTATAAACTATAGGTAGCACATCTCGATAGGTATGTATATTATTATAAACAATAGGTAGGACATCTCGATAGGTATGTATCTTATTATAAACAATAGGTAGGACATCTCGATAGGTATGTATCTTATTATAAACTATAGGTAGGACATCTCGATAGGTATGTATCTTATTATAAACTATAGGTAGCACATCTCGATAGGTATGTATATTATTATAAACAATAGGTAGGACATCTCGATAGGTATGTATCTTATTATAAACAATAGGTAGGACATCTCGATAGGTATGTATCTTATTATAAACTATAGGTAGGACATCTCGATAGGTATGTATCTTATTATAAACTATAGGTAGCACATCTCGATAGGTATGTATATTATTATAAACAATAGGTAGGACATCTCGATAGGTATGTATCTTATTATAAACAATAGGTAGGACATCTCGATAGGTATGTATCTTATTATAAACTATAGGTAGGACATCTCGATAGGTATGTATCTTATTATAAACTATAGGTAGGACATCTCGATAGCTCTATATCTTATTATAAACAATAGGTAGGACATCTCGATAGGTATGTATCTTATTATAAACAATAGGTAGGACATCTCGATAGGTATGTATATTATTATAAACAATAGGTAGGACATCTCGATAGGTATGTATATTATTATAAACAATAGACAGCGCATCTCGATAGATCTATGTCTTATTATAAATAGTGTTAGCACATCTCGATGGGCTTATATTTTATTACAAATGATAGGTAGCACACTTGATTTATTGACCTGTCTCTCAGACATTTATCTTAATTTTTAATTTATTTATTAGGATTTTAACATCATGGTTACATTCATGACAGGGCAGGTAGTTACTCATTACACAAGATTTATTAGTTCACACATTTAATATCAAACACAGTCAGAGACAGTTTTGTATCTTCAATTTACCTCACTTGCATGTCTTTGGACTGTGGGAGAAAACTAGAGCACCCGGAAAAAACCCCCCACATACACATGGGGAGAACATGCAAACTCCTCACAGAAAGAATCCACCTGTAAATGGAGCCCAGGACCTTCTTGCTGTGAATCAACAAAGCTACCCACTGAGCCACTATACAGCCCATACATCTCAAATAATTGTGTAATTTTTAAACTAGTTTATTAACAACAACACATCCTGAGTCTCTGGTGGATGTGTCTACATTTTTTACATATGTATTTTGGGTGTGATTTGTTATATTCTGCACATTAAAATGTACCCATCTACTGTCACACTGCACCTGAGTAAAACAGGTAACAATGCTGTACAAATCAGTAAATAATGTTCACAATAACTTTTTAATAATAAAGGTAAAATTAGATAAAATATATCTGTATATCTGTATAATATAGCTGCTCTAAATATCTATCATTTCAATCATGCTCTTGTCAGCTCTGTCTTGCAGCATGGAGCAACTTATGCAGTAATCCTCTGCATTGTCTTAAATCACCACTCAGCCCTGCTGTCATGAAGTTCACTTGGCTTTATAATTCCTATTAATTAATGGAGACAGTGGCAAAATCTGGTTTAGCAAAATTCTAACTAGTTTAAAATGTTCAATAACAATATTACCTCCAGCTATTTATACATGCATATGAACTTGAGTTCATCCTGAAAAACTTATCATGTATAAGCACTCTGTAGTTCTAAAATTACTGACTGTAGTTCATCTGTTTCTCTACATACTTTTTAACCTGCTTTCACCCTGTTCTTCAGTGGTCAGACCCCCCACAGGACCACTACAGAGCAGGTATTATTTGGGTGGTGGATCATTCTCAGCACTGCAGTGACACTGACATGGTGTTAGTGTGTGTTGTGCTGGTATGAATGGATCAGACACAGCAGTGCTGAGTTTTTAAACACCTCACTGCTGGACTGAGATTGGTCCACCAACCAAAAATATCCAGCCTACAGCACCCTGTGGGCAGTGTCCTGTGACCACTGATGAAGGTCTAGAAGATGACCGACTCAAACAGCAGCAATAGATGAGCGATCGTCTCTGACTTTACATCTACAAGGTGGACCAACTAGGTAGGAGTGTCTAATAGAGTGGACAGTGAGTGGACACTGTATTTTAAAACTCCAGCAGCACTGCTGTTTCTGATCCACTCATACCATCACAACACACAATAACACACCACCACCATGGCAGTGTCACTGCAGTGCTGAGAATGATCCACCACCTAAATAATACCTGCTCTGTGGGGGTTCTGACCATTGACGAACAGCATGAAGGGAGCTAACAAAGCATGCAGAGAAACAGATGGACTACAGTCAGTAATTGTAGAACTACAAGCGAGTTCTTTTGGCTATGTAGTGTGTATATGTAGTGTTGGCTATGTAGTGAGTATTATATGTATATACAGTATATGTATGTATATACAGTATGTATATATATATATATATATATATATATGTGTATGTGTGTATGATGTATGTACATTTTGATTTTGTAGTAAATAATATTCTAACCCGAAGAACATCTTAATCTCAAATAATTAGAACTAAACTGACAGGGGAGCAGCAAAAAATAGTTGTACATATACAAATAACTGAGTACATAAAAAACGTAATAAATGCTCAACATATTCATTCAGTAATTCACTTTAAACTCAACTTTAACTTCAAACAACCGTTACTGTACATATTGAACTGCTAATAAAGCACAAAACTGAAAAATAACCTAATACATTTTGTGTTGTCATAATGTTAAGGTCGCAGATGGTTATTTAAAAATGATTGGCTTTTCTAGATGTATGAAAAACGCATCTAAAATTACCAAAGGCATGTATAAACGTGGTTAAATACAACGTTAACACAGCATTATTAAGATACACAGTTATTTAACTGTAATCAATCAAGTACAGCTCATTTAAGCACTTTGAATATTTTTATATAGCTTTTTTTTTTAAAGTCACATAATAACATCATTACATACACTTAAACTTTAAACTTTTTAAAGAATTAAAACGAAACCATACGTTACTAACCGCTAGAACAAATAAATTAGGCAAAGGTAGCACAGAATTATAGGCGTTCCCCGCAACGAGTCAAAACCGATGTGCGCATGCTCAGTAGGACAAATCGATGGGTAGGATAAATCGACAGAACACCGGACATCATATTAGGAACAGGGGGACATGCTACTGCAACACACAGAATGAATCCAGAACCCATATAACAGAGTTTTTGACCAATTTAAGCAAGAATTATATAACAAATGACTGTTTTACTCACTAAATGTTGTGTCTTTTCATATTTAGGTCCGTTCATCGCTGCCTCAAAAGTTTACTTTTTGGCATTTTCACCGCGTTCCTGATCATGAGAGCTGAGTGATTGACTCAGGTAGCGGTGTTTACAAAACAGAGAGGGCGGGCGAAATTCAACCACCCAATCACAGACTAGCATTTAGAGGGCGGACCTTCTCCGATTGGCCAGTGGTAGCGCTGTAAGCAGTGAAATGAGGCTGTTAAACCAATGAAATACAAAGCATTTGTTTTGACACGTACCTGAGCCAATGGTAAATAATATTGATCAAAAATGAAACCAGTTCACTCCAAAAGGAGGATTTTTAAGTGTCCGTCCTAGCGTTACGTGAATGGAGGACTGGCAGCTTCTTTATTATGCAAGTGCATTACTACGACACTACCACGCTCGGTAACATTATGTTAACAAACCGCAAATGAAAAACGGTGGCAAGTCCGACATTAAAACGTTTGTTCTACCAGTCAAGTCTCAACATGAGAATTTGCGTTAACGGCACTAATTTTTATAATCGCGTTAAATTGAGATTGCGTTAATGCGTTATTATCGCGTTAACTTCGACAGCCCTAATATATATATACTGTATATACAGTATATATACAGTATATACATATACAGTATATACAGTATGTATATAGTATATCTATTTTTAAATGTGATAGAATAAATACCCTCAAAAGTTTGTGACAGAGAATTAGGGATCCTCCCAAATATATTATATCTTCTCTAACATCATCAGATTCCCGAACCAAAGCAATGTTTATGCCCCACCATTTAGATTTTACACAGGTAGCTAAGACTCTCATGCTTTTTAGTCTATATCAACTAAACAGCATTTCTGCAACATTTCTCAGTGTGAAATTAAATGTGAACGTTTCAAAATTGCCCCCTGAAGTGTCTTCCTAATATTCTCCTGCAGCATTCTGAACTCGCAGCATCTCTAACCCCTACGGAACAATGCTGTAATCTACTTACTGGGAGCAGTTTATTATGAAACACAATCAGGTATTTTGCTCAGCTGGGACACAAACCTTGTCATTAAATTTTAAATTTTGGATGCTGCTAAACAAGATATCTTTTGCACACTAGGAGCTATTGTTACTTCCAGATATGACCCTGGTGCACTAAAGCTATTATGATGTTGTCAGCTAAATTGCCTTCCGAAGTAAACACAAGGCACAAACAGCACAGCATGGTCTCACTGTTGCAAATTTGTAAGGATTTGTAAGTGCCAACTTAATTAAGGTTAGCCTGAGAGTGCAGATAGTGATCATATTTGACCACATACACCGACCATACATAACATTATGACCACTGACAGGTGAAGTGAAGAACACTGATTATCTCTTCATCACGGCACCTGTTAGTGGGTGGGATATATTAGGCAGCAAGTGAACATTTTATCCTCAGAGTTGATGTGTTAGAAGCAGGAAAAATTGGCAAGCGTAAGGATTTGAGTGAGTTTGACAAGGGCCAAATTGTGATGGCTAGATGACTGAGTCAGAGCATCTTCAAAACTGCAGCTCTTGTGGCGTGTTCCCGGTCTGCAGTGGTCAATATCTATCAAAAGTGGCCCAAAGAAAGCCGCTCAGGTGGCGCAGCGGTAAAAACACACGCTGCAACCAGAACTGGGATCTCGAATACATCGTATCGAATCTCGGCTCTGCCTTGCCGGCAGAGGCTGAGCGGTCACGTGAACAACGATTAACCTGTTGTTCAGATGGGCGGGACTAAGCCGGATATGGGTCTCTCTCTGTCAGAATGGTGCAATTACGACCTCTGCTGGCTGATGAGAGGCGCCTACAAAGAGATGAGGAAAGAGTGCTCTTAGGGTGTGTCTCTCCGTACACGGTGCTAGGTGGCACAACACTCGTCTATGTGTGGGTGATAAGATGCATACGGCTTGCTGCCCCCGTGTCGGAGGGGGCGTGGGTTAGCTTCGATCTCCTCGGTCAGAACAGGGATCGGCATGGGCGGAGAAGAAGCATGATGCAATTGGGCAACTGGACGCGCTAAAGGAGAAGAAAAAGGGGAGAAAATGCATATTAAAAAAAATGGTCCAAGGAAGGAACAGTGGCAAACCGGCGACAGGGTCATGGGCGACCATGGCTCATTGATGCACGTGGGGAGCGAAGGCTGGCCTGTGTGGTCCAATCCAACAGATGAGCTACTGTAGCTCAAATTGAAGTTAATGCTGGTTCTGTATGGGGCAGCAAAAAGGGGACCAACACAATATTATAAAGGTGATCATAATGTTATGCCTTATCGGTGTACACACAAATCCCAACAAAATCATTAGAATTACTACTAATTTGTATAAGGCTGTTTTACATATTAGGACTTAATGTAAAGAACACCTTTTTCTTCAGTTTAAAGCCTGATATAGTTAATTATCACCTAATGAAAGTCATACATTGACTTTGTTTGTATTTGGTTTGCATCATTAATTAAGGCACAGAGCAATATATTAGAAACAGTTTAAATGAAGGGATATGTGAAATATGAGGAATAAAAAAAACTCAAAGCTTATTTTAGTGCCTTCCATTCCACAGGAATCATTTTCTCCATAAACATTTAAAAAACCCTTAAATAAAAAATTCAATGTGTCAGCCAGATAGCAGAAAAGCCATCACCCCATACCAGTTAATTTATAAATATTGTATTTGGTATAGTGGGTGAACACAGTGTCACATGATAGAGCTTTAATTTGACTTGAGTGTGTGTGTGTCATGCCCCAAGATAGACTGGCACCATGTCAGAACTGTAATCTCACCTTGCGCCCAGTATTCTGAGTGGCATCGGACCAACTGCTTTACTGACCAGAATGACGTGGTCTGTGAAAATAAATATCCAGTGGAAAGCTTTCCTAAAATAGTCAGACGGGTTGTGTCCATAGTAACACACAAATACACACATGGATTTGGGTTAGATGGTTACAAATACATATGGATGTCATGTTCAGGTGTCCACTTACTTTTGACTTTGTAAGATTTTTAGGCCACTTAAGAGCATACATACATACAGGTCCTTCTCAAAAAATTAGCATATTGTGATAAAGTTCATTATTTTCCATAATGTAATGATAAAAATTAAACTTTCATATATTTTAGATTCATTGCACACCAACTGAAATATTTCAGGTCTTTTATTGTTTTAATACTGATGATTTTGGCATACAGCTCATGAAAACCCAAAATTCCTATCTCAAAAAATTAGCATATCATGAAAAGGTTCTCTAAACGAGCTATTAACCTAATCATCTGAATCAACGAATTAACTCTAAACACCTGCAAAAGATTCCTGAGGCTTTTAAAAACTCCCAGCCTGGTTCATTACTCAAAACTGCAATCATGGGTAAGACTGCCGACCTGACTGCTGTCCAGAAGGCCATCATTGACACCCTCAAGCAAGAGGGTAAGACACAGAAAGAAATTTCTAAACGAATAGGCTGTTCCCAGAGTGCTGTATCAAGGCACCTCAGTGGGAAGTCTGTGGGAAGGAAAAAGTGTGGCAGAAAACGCTGCACAACGAGAAGAGGTGACCGGACCCTGAGGAAGATTGTGGAGAAGGGCCGATTCCAGACCTTGGGGGACCTGCGGAAGCAGTGGACTGAGTCTGGAGTAGAAACATCCAGAGCCACCGTGCACAGGCGTGTGCAGGAAATGGGCTACAGGTGCCGCATTCCCCAGGTCAAGCCACTTTTGAACCAGAAACAGCAGCACTGGACTGTTGCTCAGTGGTCCAAAGTACTGTTTTCGGATGAAAGCAAATTTTGCATGCCATTCGGAAATCAAGGTGCCAGAGTCTGGAGGAAGACTGGGGAGAAGGAAATGCCAAAATGCCTGAAGTCCAGTGTCAAGTACCCACAGTCAGTGATGGTCTGGGGTGCCATGTCAGCTGCTGGTGTTGGTCCACTGTGTTTTATCAAGGGCATGGTCAATGCAGCTAGCTATCAGGAGATTTTGGAGCACTTCATGCTTCCATCTGCTGAAAAGCTTTATGGAGATGAAGATTTCATTTTTCAGCACGACCTGGCACCTGCTCACAGTGCCAAAACCACTGGTGAATGGTTTACTG
Organism: Trichomycterus rosablanca; assembly: GCF_030014385.1. NCBI lineage: Eukaryota > Metazoa > Chordata > Actinopteri > Siluriformes > Trichomycteridae > Trichomycterus > Trichomycterus rosablanca. Next base: position 29,987,670 of record NC_085992.1, read on the forward strand.
ACCATGGTATTACTGTGCTCAATTGGCCTGCCAACTCTCCTGACCTGAACCCCATAGAGAATCTGTGGGATATTGTGAAGAGAAAGTTGAGAGACACAAGACCCAACACTCTGGATGAGCTTAAGGCCGCTATCGAAGCATCCTGGGCCTCCATAACACCTCAGCAGTGCCACAGGCTGATTGCCTCCATGCCACGCCGCATTGAAGCAGTCATTTCTGCAAAAGGATTCCCGACCAAGTATTGAGTGCATAACTGAACATAATTATTTAAAGGTTGACTTTTTTTGTATTAAAAACACTTTTCTTTTATTGGTCGGATGAAATATGCTAATTTTTTGAGATAGGAATTTTGGGTTTTCATGAGCTGTATGCCAAAATCATCAGTATTAAAACAATAAAAGACCTGAAATATTTCAGTTGGTGTGCAATGAATCTAAAATATATGAAAGTTTAATTTTTATCATTACATTATGGAAAATAATGAACTTTATCACAATATGCTAATTTTTTGAGAAGGACCTGTATATACATATATACACACAGATTAGGCATAACATTATGACCACCTCCTTGTGTCTACACTCACTGTCCAGTTTATCAGCTCCACTTACCATATAGAAGCACTTTGTAGTTCTACTAGTTCTACAATTACTGACTGTAGTCCATCTGTTTCTCTACATACTTTTTTAGCCTGCTTTCATCTGTTTGTTTATTAGGATTATAACGTCATGTTTTACACTCTTTGGTTACATTCATGACAGGAACGGTAGCCACTCGATACACAAGACTCATCAGTTCACAAGGTTATATCAAACACAGTCATGGACAATTTAGTGTCTTTAATTTACCTCACTTGCATGTCTTTGGACTGTGGGAGGAAACCTGAGCACCCGGAGGAAACCCACGCGGACACGGGAAGAACTCCACACAGAAAGGACACGAACCGCTCCACCTGGAGATCAAACCCAGAACCTTCTTGCTGTGAGGCGACAGTGGCCTGCTTTCATGCTGTTCTTCAATGGTCAGGACCCCCACAGGACCCCCACAGAGCAGGTATTATTTAGGTGGTGGGTCATTCTCAGCACTGCAGTAACACTGACATGGTGGTTGTGTGTTAGTGTGTGTTGTGCTTGTATGAGTGGATCAGACACAGCAGTGCTGATGGAGTTTTTAAATACCTCACTGTCACTGCTGGACTGAGAATAGTCCACCAACAAAAAATATCCAGCCAACAGCGCCCTGTGGGAAGCATCCTGTGACCACTAGAAAGGTCTAGAAGATGACCAACTCAAACAGCACCAAGAGATGAGAGATCTACTAGGTGAATCAACTAGGTAGGAATGTTTAATAGAGTGGACAGTGAGTTGACACAGTAATTAAAAACTCCAGCAGCTCTGCTGTGTCTGATCCACTCATACTAGTAAAATACACACTAACACACCACCACCATGTCAGTGTCACTGCAGTGCTGAGAATCATCCACCACCTAAATAATACCTGCTCTGTAGTGATCCTGTGCGGGTCCTGACCATTGAAGAACAGGGTGAAAGCAGGCTAAAAAGTTATGTAGAGATATATAGGTGTATATATAAACTGAGACTGTTATAACGAGCTCAATTTACAAAACTGTTCACCTTCTAGAGCTGTTATAGCTCACAGCAAGCCTAGACAAGAATAAAATGTGAGGCCTAGTTTTGGATGTGGGACCAGGGAAGTTCTATATTTGGAGCTGCTTTGGATTTTTAGGTCTAGATTATTTAGTTCCAGTTTTAAGAAATCTTTATGCTACATAGAATATTATTATTATTATTTTACCAGAGGAGCCATCACCCCATACCAGTCAATTTACAAATATTGTATATGATGTGTAGTGGGTGAACATAGTGACAGTATACAATCTAAGCAATTGAGGGTTAAGGGCCTTGCTCAAGGGCCCAACAGTGGCAATCTGGCAATGGTGAGGCTTGAACCGGCAACCTTCTGATTACTGGACCAGTACCTTAACCACAAGGCTACAGCTGCCCTGTCTTGTGCTACCTGTCTCTGTTTTTTTTTTATAGCATTTATATTTCCCTAATCTTATTTTTGCCCTCCAATATGAAATACTTTGTTAATGCTAAAAGACATGGACTGATGTATGCAATTTCATAATCATCTGTTTGTCTAGCGTCTGTTTTGTGACCCTTTTAACCAAATTTAGACAAATATATGAAGGTATATTAATGTATATATTTACATATATTGAAAGCCTAGTAGCCGTCAGGTGAAAATATATGAACTTTGTTAAATGACACTTAACCAAGGTATAACACTTTGGCTAAAGAGATGGAAACTAGAAAAAGTGGATAAAAATGGAAAATGAAACCACAAAGAAAATCTGTAGCCAAAAATGTTAAAGTTGACAGAACAAATAGACGAGCACATGCAATAGTGCAGTATGGGACATCACACTCCACACGCACTGCCATAAAATAAAAGGACATTCAGCAGGTAGCCATGTGCTCGCCCCAAAGGTGTATGCATGATAACCTCAAGCAAAATCCATGTTGAAAAAATCTGGAAAGCATAGGTAAAAGCAAAGCTATGAAAGCCCAGTCACCACCAACACAAGCTGCTTAATCTAGAGAAAAAGACCAAAGGCAAGGATTTTCATTACGCTGGGGGTTAAGCAACAAACAAAGGCGGGGTTGCCACTCCCACGCCTGACACTACCTGTGCCAAGGAGGGATATAATGTGGCCTGCATCAACAACGAAAAGCCAAGAAAAAAGTTATAACTGGAAGAAAAGAAAACTGACCCCAAGGCAGCCCCTCATACCAGCCTCTCGAATTGTACAAGAAAGTATATAACACAATGTACCAGCACAGAGCTGCTCTGCCAAACCAGCATTTAAAGCTACTCCTACGGTTAAAGTGCATCAAGACTTAATGACGCACAAAGGCAGTTGATTTAAGGGAACGACACTATGAGTCCGCTGTGCTTCCATGCCCCCTGCTGGTCCTAATGGATCGCAGGTGAACATAATACTGCCGCTCTACACGGCGGGTGGACCAGTTACAGATATACATAAATCAGTTACCAGCCTGTAGTGGACACCTACGCGTGCGTGTATACAGGTAGTACTGATCAGGAATGTTTCCCAAATAGATACACTTTAAAGGTATATAATAAACGTTGCTATGCAAAACACACCAATCAGGCACAACATTATGACCACCTTCCTAATATTGTGTTGGTCCCCCCTTGGTCCCCCCAGGGCTTGGTCTCCCCAGCCCTGAACCCTGAACTGTAGCTTCAGCAATTTGAGCTTGTCTGTTGGATCAAACCACATGGGCCAGCCTTCGCTCCCCACATCCATCAATGAGCCTTGGCCGCCCATGACCCTGTCGCTGGTTTACCACTGTTCCTTCCTTGAATCACTTCTGACAGACACTGACCACTGCAGACCAGGAACACCACACAATAGCTGCAGTTTTGGAGATGCTCTGAGCCATCACAATTTGGCCCTTGTCAAACTCGCTCAAATCCTCACGCTCGCCCATTTTTCCTGCTTCTAACACATCAACTTTGAGGATAAAATGTTCACTTGCTGCCTAATATATCCCACCCACTAACAGGTGGCGTAATGAAGAGATAATCAGTGTTACTCACTTCACCTGTTAGTGGTCATAATGTTATGCCTAGTTGGTGTATATTAGACACCCTCTACCCCATACAACAACACTGGTAAGGGACCAATGACGGATCAACATTGACCAGATATTTAAAATTTCCTAAAAATGTAGCCAACAGCAATTAGTAATACAGTATTATTAACAAATGTCTTGCTACCTGGATGACTGTGTGTATGGCATAAAAATGACCTAAACAGCCAGTTTCCTCATTTGTATGTTTTTAAAAAGTCGTAAAAAAATAAATGGGGCCAAATTCTAGCAATTCTAGCAAAATGAACCAGAAATAAAATAATTATAGAATTAGCAACAATAAATGTGTATGTACATACACTAGAAAACACAACAGAAGCTGACAACAGCTAGCTGTTTTGCTCTCTAGAGAATAAAGCAGGTGGATTTGTTACTTTAAACTCTAAATGAGGACATAATTCAGTAAGTCAATGTGTGTGGCCTGCAATAGAATCCCTGTTTGAGAATTATTACCACATTGTGCATAGCAGCAGGATGCAGTGGGTAATGAAAATACAATAAATGAATGAATACAACTCAACTTAAATCATGGGGGTATTAATGGCATTTGGAATTTCTTAATTCTGTATTGAAACCTTGAAATAAAGGGATAAATGTTCTATAGAAGTGTCTCATGTTTAATGTTGAAATACACCGGTCAGGCATAACATTAAAACCACCTCCTTGTTTCTACACATACTGTCCATTTTATCAGCTTCACTTACCAGAAGCACTTTGTAGTTCTACAATTACTGACTGTAGTCCATCTGTTTCTCTACATACCTTTCACCCTGTTCTTCAATGATCAGGACCCCCACAGGACCACCACAGAGCAGGTATTATTTAGGTGGTGGATCATTCTCAGCACTGCAGTGACAAGACATGGTGGTGGTGTGTTAGTGTGTGTTGTGCTGGTATGAGTGGATCAGACACAGCAGCGCTGCTGGAGTTTTTAAATACCGTGTCCACTTACTGTCCACTCTATTAGACACTCCTACCTAGATGGTTCTTTTTATAGATGTAAGGTCAGAGACAATCGCTCATCTATTGCTGCTGTTTGAGTTGGTCATCTTCTAGACCTTTATCAGTAGTCATATGACGCTGCCCACGGGGCGCTGTTGGCTTTATATGTTTGGTAGGTGGACTATTCTCAGTCCAGTAGTGACATTGGGGTATTTAAAAACTCCATCAGCATTGATGTGTCTTATCCACTCATACCAGCACAACACACACTAACACACCACCACCATGTCAGTGTCACTGCAGTGCTGAGAATGATCCACCACCCAAATAATACCTACTCTGTAGTGGTCCTGGAAGAGTCCTGACCATTGAAGAACAGCATGAAAGGGGGGTAACAAAGCATGCAGAGAAACAGATGGACTACAGTCAGTAATTGTAGAACTATAAAGTGACTCTATATGGTAAGTGGAGCTGATAAAAATGGACAGTGAGTGTAGAAACAAGGAGGTGGTTTTAATGTTATGGCTGATGAGTATAAGTACATAAATAAAATTTTGTTCTTTCTCCTGTGCTCTCAACTTTATTGTCCCTGTATAATAAGATCTTTGCAGTGAACCGCCCATTATTTTCACATTTATTTAATTTTAGATAGGCTGTGATTTATAAATTGTCTTTATTAAATTGTCAAACACATTTGTCTTGATTTAATAGAAATACATAGGCTGCACTGATGTTGCACTGGAGCAGTGCCAGTCAATAATATTGATTTGATGAGGTTACTTTTTCTGGTTTGTTTGTCTTTCCTAATCCCTCCTGACCTGCATGTTCAATGAAAGCCGGGATAGGTACAGTTATTCAAATCTGTTACGGCTTTCTCTTTTTTCCCCAGCACAAGCTCCCATTGAATTCTTAAAATGGAAATCAAACAATCCCTTGATGGAGAGTTTTATATCATGCATTTGACATAATTTGTCAGAAACAATGTTTCACATGCTGTTTATTGCTATGCAACCAGATGTTCACCACACGTAGCAAAAAAAAGATGAGAGGAATACGCTTGAAATTCTCACTACTGCACTGCACAGCTGTGACTCACTGTTCAAACCATGTGGGATTTCAGCTTATAAAATGTCTCAAACAGAGGTGAGTAATAACATGCTACATTTACTTTGTTATATTTTCAAAAGCCATTTTTCCTCATTTCCTAGTTTCAACTATGATTACTTGTACTGTTTTAAACTAATTGGCTACATTTGATTGTGATCCACCCACTACATTGCTATGTTACTACATTTACATTTAACAGACGCTTTTATCCAAAGCAACTTACACGATGAGCAATTGAGGGTTAAGGGCCTTGCTCAAGGACCCAACAGTGGCAACTTGGTGGTGGAGGGGCTTGAACCGTCAACCTTCTGTTTACTAGTCCAGTACCTCAACCACTGAGCTATCACTGCCCTATCACTTTCTATCACTTACTAAATCACAAATGCTGTTATATTGGGCATATGGTACAGCAAGGTCAACAGTAAAGTTATAATATTCTGCAAATAAGGAAAACAGTTAAATAAGTAAAATGGTGGTAATTTGGGATTTTGTATGTGTGTTTAAAATAGATCTGCATGCAAGTCTGTCTTTGTTGCAGAGAAGATTAGTGTGAGAATTGTCTTGAGATTTCCATGGTGACAAATCCAGACATCGAGGGACGTAGCTATGAGTTTTCACTGATGTTTATCCAAGGTTTTGTCAGCCCTGCAGCCTGCTTACATTTGGCGAGTTGTTTAGCAAAGAGGATATGATTTTTAAGGTGGGAGTTACACTCAGCCAAAAGTATGAGGACATGAAATCATGGATCGTTTTGTACATAATTAAAGAGTGTGTCCTCATAAATCTGTGCCCACTTAGTCTTTCATAGGCCTCTAAAGTTCCTCCATACATAGCTTTTTAAACCCCATTATATACTGATCACCCATAACATGTTTCTACACTCACTGTCCATTTTATCAGCTCCACTTACCATATAGAAGCACTTTGTAGTTCTACAATTACTGACTGTCATCCATCTGTTTCTCTGCATGCTTTGTTAGCCCTATTTCATGCTGTTCTTCAATGGTCAGGACCCCCACAGGACCACTACAGAGTAGGTATTATTTGGGTGGTGGATAATTCTCAGCACTGCACTAACACTGACATGGTATGAGTGGATAAGACACAGCAGCACTGATGGAGTTTTTATACGCCTCACTGTCCCTGCTGGACTGAGAATAGTCCGGCAACCAAAAATATCCAGCCAACAGTGCCCCGTGGGCAGCGTCCTGTGACCACTGATGAAGCTCTAGAAGATTACCAACTCAAACAGCAGCAATAGATGAGCGATTGTCTCTGACTTTACATCTACAAGGTGGACCAACTAGGTAGGAGTGTCTAATAGAGTGGACAGTGAGTGGACACGGTATTTAAAAACTCCAGCAGCGCTGCTGTGTCTGATCCACTCATACCAGCACAACACACACTAACACACCACCACCATGTCAGTGTCACTGCAGTGCTGAGAATGATCCACCACCTAAATAATACCTGCTCTGGGGTGGTCCTGTGGTGGTCCTGACCATTGAAGAACAGGGTGAAAGGAGCTAACAAAGCATGCAGAGAAACAGATGGACTACAGTCAGTAATTGTAGAACTACAAAGTGCTTCTATATGGTAAGTGGAGCTGATAAAATGGACAGTGAGTGTAGAAACAAGGAGGTGGTTTTAATGTCATGGCTGATCGGTGTAGATGCAGTTATGTATGCTGGAAAAGGAAATGATGCTTCACACACTTCTGGTGTTAACTACAGACTTGCACTAGGTGAGAAACCCCACCAAGTCATGTGATCAAAGAGCAAGGAGTCTGTGATGTTAATAACCAGCACATTTCCATGTAGCTTTACTTTGTTATATTTTCAAAAGCCATTTTTCCTCATTTTAACTTGTCACTAAGTCTCGCATAGGCCACTAAAGTTCCTCTATGCCAAATTCATCAAACCATAGCTTTTTAGACCTCATTATAGGTGCAGTTATATATGCTGGAAATGAAAATGGTGTTCCACCCACTTCTGGTATTAACTACAGACTTGCACTAGGTGAGAAACCTCACCAAGTCATGTGATCAAGGAGCAAGGAGCAAGCAAGGAGTCTGTGATGTTAATAGCCAGCACATTTTATTTTGCTTATGTTAGCCTTTAGGACCAGTAAGAGTAAAATATGAGTCAGAACTTTGCAACAATAAAGCTACTTTTTTACACAGACCAGGTTGCACTTATGGTTGCATCATTGTACTTTTTTTGTCTTTGTACTAGGAAACAGCATTATTGCTTGTCTGAGTGGGTATCCTAAGAAACACATACTTATATTCTGTGTGTGATACAGAAAAGATACAGAAAAATGCAAAGGACACATCAGGGCAAGTATTGGAGCGATGAAAAGCGAATAAATAATCATGCAATTTTAACCACAGTGTGTATTCAAAATACAAGAATGAATTATATGAATTTATCCAGGGTTGTAGTAAGTCTGGTACCACCCAGAAACACTGGACAGAGTGCTAATCCATCACATTACAGCACACATTCAGCTGCCTGCTAACACCTAGGAGCAATTTAAAGCAGCCAGTCCACCTTCTGAATGTTTTTTTTTTTTTCACAGGGGAGATAAATATCCGAAACCTCTTCCAGACAGTGAGAGTAAGCAATCCAAATCATCAGGATCCAGGTTGCTGTGCAGCATCCTATCAGCTTTGCCACTATGCCTTAAACAACATGTATTGAAAACGCAATACTAGGAATACAGTTTGTTTCTATTTTTATTTAAAGAATTAAAACAGTGCACAGTAAAATGTTCCATTAGTGCACAAATACTCATAACACTTACCATCCTTACGTCATACCACAATTTCCTCAAAATTTCATCATCACTATGATGCACTAATTTGCTGCATTTAATAGCTTTACAGGTTTTAACCAAAGTCACAATAAGCTCTTACATTAACCACTGTATATGACTTAAAAACCCTGAACAGCACAGCTGGCAGAGTAGCTGCTGCACAGATCCATAAGTGAGTGTTTAATCCTCACCTCCAGTGTCTGTAAGAGGTTTTGCATGCTTTTTCTGAGACTGGATTTCCAGTATGTTACTTCTGTAAATTGCCCCCTGCTGTAAATGAGTAGTTGTGGTTGATGCCTTGTGGTGAATCTTTAGGGTATGTTTATGTCTTGTGCCCATGTTTCCAGGTGGCACCAGACTATACTGTCCATAATGAAGAGGTTAGTAAACATAATCAAATAATTGGTATATATAATAATAATAATAACAATAAATAATAATAATAACAACAACAATAATAATGAATACTACTACTACTACTACTGCTAATAATAATAATATTGAATACTACTACTAATAATAATAATAATAATTATAATAATAATTATAATAATATTGAATACTACGTACTACTACTACTAATAATAATAATAAATAATAATATTAATAAATACTACTACTAATAAAAATAATAATGATAACAATAATAGTAATAATAAATAATAATAATAAAAATGAATACTACTACTAATAATTATTAAAAAAATAATAATAATAATGAATAATAATACTACTACTACTACTACTAATAATAATAATAATAAACAATAATAATAATGAATAATACTAATAATAATAAACAATAATAATAATGAATACTACTACTACTACTACTAATAATAATAATAATGAAGACAACTACTACAATAATAATAATAATAATGAATACTACTACTAATAATAATAATCATAATAATAATGACAATAATAATAATAATAATAAAAATAATAATAATTATTATAATAATGAATACTACTACTACTACTACTAATTATAATAATCATAATAATCATAATAATAATGACAACAATAATAATAGTTTATCTTTATATTTGATTGGACATTGTCAGCAGAAGCTGTTCTTGGACTATTAAATGAACTTTTATTTGACGTTTTCATTAAGATAATGTAGAATAATGTTATATGTCATGTATTAAGCCATTCTGTGGAGCTAAATGTCCGTGAATGGAAACTTGTATAATGAAAGGCGAGCAAATAATTATGTGTTTCAAAATAATGAGATCACATACAGGGTTCACTGTTTGATGCTGATGCAATCTAAGGGCAAACAGTATCACTGCAAATTTACCACCACTGAGAGGAGAAAATAAGCCTTTGTAATGCTTGGTTTTGAATGAGACTCAGGAATTGCCTTAGGATTACATCCTTGAAATTTAAGGAAAGACTAAGAATAGGACTATAAAAGGCTAATCTTTTTTTTTTTTTGTAGAGGTCAAGGAAATGGACAAAAAAAGACTTTTTTCAGAACATGAAAACATGAACATGTATTTTGAAATGACTTTTTTTTTTTGAGATGACAACTGATCAGATATTTAAATACTGACTCCATGGATCCTCCCCCACGCACCCTCCAGCAGCTGTGTGATGCACTGCAGTCAGCATGACTCCAGATACCTGTGACAACCTACCAGGACCTTATTGAGTCACTCCCAGCCCGTCTAGCTGCTGTCCATGCTGCACATGGCGGGTAATAAATATAGCTTCATACTAATGCTTAAAGAGACAACCAACAAGCTCAAGGTCAGGGTTATCTTTGCTTAATACAAGATTTTAACTGCTCATCAGTCTATGGATGCAGTTAATTCTCCTTTTCATGTATCGTCTTACTGATGGCAGCATATGTCTTTATAATCCATATACTTTTGTGTCAATGATACCTTTACACATATGCAAGTCACTCATGCGGTGGGAATTGAACAGATGTTGGCTTTTGCACCTTTGACTGATGACTGTCTGGATGTCTGGACGGTCCTTTTCGTCTTTGGCATGGAAAACTCCTCAAGTGCCATTTTCTTTCACTACAACCTGAAACGTGAACTTATCAACCTTTGGCACTGCTGTTGTTTCAATATTTGCAGGGCACCAACTTCTATAGAGAGGTGCAGACATGCAGACATTTCTTCTTATTGGAAACTTTAAAAAAAATGTTGTTGTCTCTTCCAATTTTACTCTTCTAAGTCAATGGCAAAGTAACACTTATTTGACTGTGTTCAGTGACACCTGTGTTCCATTTTTAAAGTGTGATTTCACTCTGAGCATAATGTGACAGTTTGAGTTTTCTTCCTGACCTTGGTAAGGAGACCACTGTTCAATGCAAGAAAGAAAAAAAAAAGACTTATGGACATTTATGACCCATTTTCTAAGATCTATACAGAGATCTGCAAACTTTCCTGTTGTAATGGATTTGACTTAATCAAATTATTGTTGTAAAACTAGTTCTTTATACACCGATCAGCCATAACATTAAAACCACCTCCTTGTTTCTGCACTCACTGTCCATTTTATCAGCTCCACTTACCATATAGAAGCACTTTGTAGTTCTACAATTACCGACTGTAGTCCATTTGTTTCTCTGAATGCTTTGTTGGCCCCCTTTCATGCTGTTTTTCAATGGTCAGGACTCTCCCAGGACCACTACAGGTATTATTTGGGTGGTGGGTCATTCTCAGCACTGCAGTAACACTGACATGGTGGTGGTGTGTTAGTGTGTGTTGTGCTGGTATGAGTGGATAAGACACAACAGCGTCCCATGGGCAGCGTCCTGTGACCACTGATGAAGGTCTAGAAGATGACCAACTCAAACAGCAGCAATAGATGAGCGATCGTCTCTACGTCTACAAGGTGGACCAACTAGGTAGGAGTGTCTAATAGAGTGGACAGTGAGTGGACACGGTATTTAAAAACTATAGCAGCACTGCTGTGTCTGATCCACTCATACCAGCACAACACACACTAACACACCACCACCATGTCAGTGTCACTGCAGTGCTGAGAATGATCCACCACCTAAATAATACCTGCTCTGTGGTGGTCCTGTGGGGGTCCTGACCATTAAAGAACAGGGTGAAAGCAGGCTAAAAGGTTTGTAGGTTTGTAGAGAAATAGATGGACTACAGTTAGTAATTGTAGAACTTCAAAGTGCTTCTATATGGTAAGTGGAGCTGATAAAATGGACAGTGAGTGTAGAAACAAGGAGGTGGTTTTAATGTTATGGCTGATCAGTGTATGTTGGCTATATTTATAGTGTAATCTTTTTTTAATTTACCTCTAATTCAGTGTCAAATGAAATGTCTATGTATTTACATTTAATTTATTGCCAATATGGGTTGTCTTGCTGCATCCATCAATTATTTTAATTTCAATGTTTGCACCAAGATGTGAACTAGATACAAATAAAATTACTCATTTTTGTCCTTTTGTATCTATAAAAAGAAAGCAAGCTGTGAATTCAGGCCTCATGCAGGTCCAACAAAGTAAACAAAGTCTGGCTGATTTTGCAAGTTATTGTGGTTAATTTACTGTAAAATGTAACAGTATTTTGGGATGAGCTGATAGGCCTAAACCCTGAGGTAATGCAACTGATGGATTCATGCTTTCTAACCTGGCATGCCCTTGCAAAACAAGAAACAAGCATGGCGTTATTTATCCTGAATTAATGAGCGGTTTCCTAATTTAATTATACCATTATGTTAACTCTGGCAGCAGGATGTGAAGGAAACACTAGACATCAATAAACCACGGTTTTCTTTAATTAATGGTACATCAATAGTACCTTGACATATATGCAGATCACCCATGCCTCGGGCGCTGTTGCACCCCCATGCCATCACTAGTGCTTGTTTTTGCACTTTTGCAAGTTTGGAAGTTATTTTTTATCTTTGGCACATATAATCTGCCTCCAATTTTTTCCCAAAACAAGCTGTCACAGAACCTGTTTCCACTGTCTTTTGGTCCATCTCAGATGACTTCAGGCCCTGAGAACTTGCCTGTATTTCTTAGCAAAAATAATATATGGCTTCATCTATGCATAATACAATTTCAGGTTGCATGGCTTTATGCAGTGGTGGACTGTGTTTAGTAACAATGATTCTCCCAAACCCATGTGTCAGTGTCCATCTCAGTAGCATGACGGTTCTTCAAACAATATTGCCTGAGAGCTCAGTGGTCATGAACATTCAGCAGCAGTTTCTTCCTTAATGTTTTCATGAAGTTTTGAGACATAATGGTGAATCACGACCTATCCTTGCCTGCAAAACTAAGCCTTTGGTGGATGCTCCTATAATTTTAAACCTTAATGCTTAACCTGTTACCTGTTAAACTGCTAATTGTGGCCTTGCAGGCATTTACATTTTACATTTTCGGCATTTAGCAGACGCCTTTATCCAAAGCGACTTGCATTACAGTTACAGTATACAGTCTGAGCAATTGAGGGTTAAGGGCCTTGCTCAAAAGCCCAACAGCAGCATCCTGGCGATGGTGGGGCTTGAACCAGTGACCTTCTGATTACTAGTCCAGCACCTTAACCACTAGGCTACGGATTTAAGAAGGCATCACATTCTATTGTTTAACATACTACAGATTTCAGTTTCATTGCATTTTTGTGTCCCAACTTTTCTAGAAATGGGTTTTGTAGTTAAGAAGCCCATATATCATCCCTAGTCTCAGAGCAGAATATTTGCATGGAAAGTATACAGGGGTTGGACAAAATAACTGAAACACCTGTCATTTTAGTGTGGGAGGTTTCATGGCTAAATTGGACCAGTCTGGTGGCCAATCTTCATTAATTGCACATTGCACCAGTAAGAGCAGAGTGTGAAGGTTCAATTAGCAGGGTAAGAGCACAGTTTTGCTCAAAATATTGCAATGCACACAACATTATGGGTGACATACCAGAGTTCAAAAGAGGACAAATTGTTGGTGCACGTCTTGCTGGTGCATCTGTGACCAAGACAGCAAGTCTTTGTGATGTATCAAGAGCCACGGTATCCAGGGTAATGTCAGCATACCACCAAGAAGGACAAACCACATCCAACAGGATTAACTGTGGACGCAAGAGGAAGCTGTCTGAAAGGGATGTTCGGGTGCTAACCCGGATTGTATCCAAAAAACATAAAACCACGGCTGCCCAAATCACGGCAGAATTAAATGTGCACCTCAACTCTCCTGTTTCCACCAGAACTGTCCGTCGGGAGCTCCACAGGGTCAATATACACGGCCGGGCTGCTATAGCCAAACCTTTGGTCACTCGTGCCAATGCCAAACGTCGGTTTCAATGCTGCAAGGAGCGCAAATCTTGGGCTGTGGACAATGTGAAACATGTATTGTTCTCTGATGAGTCCACCTTTACTGTTTTCCCCACATCCGGGAGAGTTACGGTGTGGAGAAGCCCCAAAGAAGCGTACCACCCAGAATGTTGCATGCCCAGAGTGAAGCATGGGGGTGGATCAGTGATGGTTTGGGCTGCCATATCATGGCATTCCCTTGGCCCAATACTTGTGCTAGATGGGCGCGTCACTGCCAAGGACTACCGAACCATTCTGGAGGACCATGTGCATCCAATGGCGGTGCCGTGTATCAGGATGACAATGCACCAATACACACAGCAAGACTGGTGAAAGATTGGTTTGATGAACATGAAAGTGAAGTTGAACATCTCCCATGGCCTGCACAGTCACCAGATCTAAATATTATTGAGCCACTTTGGGGTGTTTTGGAGAAGCGAGTCAGGAAACGTTTTCCTCCACCAGCATCACGTAGTGACCTGGCCACTATCCTGCAAGAAGAATGGCTTAAAATCCCTCTGACCACTGTGCAGGACTTGTATATGTCATTTCCAAGACGAATTTACGCTGTATTGGCCGCAAAAGGAGGCCCTACACCATACTAATAAATTATTGTGGTCTAAAACCAGGTGTTTCAGTTATTTTGTCCAACCCCTGTATATTATAATGAACTTAGGACCTTGGGTGTACATTTCTCACCATGAAGTATATGATTGCCGGTGTGTTTGGAAAAATCCCAGCTAGATTTACCTCTCTAGGTGAGGTGAGCCTAATCAGCAGAAAGTGTACAGAATTGAAGCAGTGCCCTGTATTTGATAAAGTAGGTCAAGTAGGTGATTTGAAGTGTTAGCCAAGGCTGTCATCTGTTACTGTCAGGCCAGTCATCTAACCTGAGTGAACTGCCTTGAAGGTGTATGATACACAGAGGCCTGTGTGGTCCACCAGATACTGTATTGTCTGTTTATGCTCTGTCATCACTCTAGGCATGCTTCAAAGGAGATTTCCATTCTTTATTTATGTATTTATTCATGTATTTTGTATTTTTTCAAACTGCATATAATTCCTGAATGGAAAACCTCAGAATTGTTATGGGAAATTTAATTATTTTAACCAAATCAATTCTTCTCAAACTTCCCAACTTAGTCAATCAAACAGGTCCAGTTTAATTCCCACAAAGCCTATATAACGTTCCCAAAACCAAAGCTCATTTCTTTTTTTTTTTACTATAGCACAGATATAACAAATGTATGTAGACACTTGACAATGAGCTTGCTAAATATCTGTTTCAAAAAGCACTAATATAAAGTTTGCAGCTACAAAAGCCTCCACTTTTCTAAGAACACTTTCTATAAGATTTTGGAGTCTTAGACAATATGGGCACATTTAGTGAAATTAGAATTTGTATGGTCAGGCAGTATTTATTTAATTTATTTATCAATGTGTAATTTGATGTAAAAAAATGAGTTAAAAAGACCTAATACAGGCACCCAGGTGGCGCAGCAGGATATTCAGGAGATTCTGAACACCCCAGTTTAAATCTCCGCTCAGCCATCTAGCGGGCAGTGCCTACAGCAGACACAAATTGACCACCATGTCTGCTGGGTAGGAAAATGACCGGATCAAGTGGATGAGGTCTTGAAACGCAGTGCAGGGATCCTGATAGAGGTGCCTGTGCAGAAGCTAAGACTGTGCACACGTCTGAGGGCACGTGAGCAGTAATATACCCTCCTCGAATGCAATCAGGGATTCACAGCAGCGGAGGACAAATTGACTATGCTAAATCGGGAGAAAATTTATAAATAAATAGAAAAAAAGACCAAATTCAGATAAGCCATTTGAGCAGAAGTGTCAATTTCAAATGCAGAAATTGACTGCATGTGTCTCCACAGTATCTTGTTTTCTCTTTAGGTTTTTAGGCTTCCTAATGGTTTGCTTATAATTTCTGTAATTGTGGCCATCCGTCTTGATGCCGGGCATTATTTCCGGTTAATTGGTTCTTCTAATGATATGTTTAAAATAAAAGAGTTAGGCTTCAATTAAAAAGTTAGAATTAGGTGCCCAGGTGGCACAGCGGGATATTCCGCTAGTACACCAGTGCTGAGATTCTGAACTCCTCGGTTCAAAGCTAAGCGTTGCCACCGGTCGGCTGGGCGCCATCTAGCAAGCATAACTGGAAGTGCCTGCAGCAGACACGTTTCTGCTAGGGCGGGATGACCGGACTACGTGGGTGGGGTGTTCAAACGCTGTGTAAGGAGCTGTGATTGGCAAATAGAGAGGCGCCTGTGCAGAGTGCATAGGTGAAAAAGGGTTCCGCTAAGGGCTGCACATGGGTGGGAGGAGGCGTGAGCAGCAATATACCCACCTTTAGTGCAAAATCAGGGATCCCACAGCAGCGGAGGACAAATTGACTACACTAAAATTAGGAGAAAATGGGAGAAAATGCATAAAAAACATAGAAAAAAAAGAAAAGAATTAAAGGTTACTGGACTTCTTTCAAAACAACTTACATTTACATTTTTTGCATTTAACAGACGCTTTATATCCAAAGCGACTTACAATACTGTGACAGTATATTGTCTAAGCAATTGAGGGTTAAGGGCCTTGCTCAGGGGCCCAACAGTGGCAACCTGGCAGTGGTGGGGCTTGAACCAGCGACCTTTCGATTACTAGTCCAGTATCTTAACCACTAGGTTAAAACTTCTCTCATTATACAATGATAATATTCAGCTTTGTTTGCTTGGCCAGTGTTAAACTGGTCTGTTTGTTCACTTTCTTTCCTGACTGTGGGTTGTTAAACAAAGTCTTTATTGTACCAGTTTTCCAGAGGACGTTCTAAAATGACTTGCAAATTGGTAAGCAGGATTTTGGTACTTTCTCATAAACAGACATCCTCAGATCATTCCTGATCATCTCAACAGTGTTAAGGTTTGAACTAAAGAAGTAATTCTCTTTGCAATGTTCCTTTATTAACACTGTTTTTGTCTAATATTTTCATTGCAAACAGATGGATAGATACTTTATCATTATTGATATGTTCTTTTTCACAACCATTGGCATTGCTGTCTCCTTTTTTATGTTTCGATAACGGCCTGAGTCACAACAGTTTCTTTCTGAGAAGAGCAAATACAGACACAGTCTCTAGGTTGCCACAGAAAGAATGATAAGAATAAATTGGTTACTAATGCATAAACAATGAAAATAGATAGTCTATAACAGTGCAGAAAATTTAGGCAGGTTTATATTGTCATAGGCAGACAGCACACGACAGCCATTCACATTGCAATGTCATAAACTCACTCACTTTCTTCACCGCTTATCCAATCAGAGTTGTGGCGGAGGTAGCTATCCCAGCTTTTCAATGGGCACAAAACACACAGTAACACCCTGAACGGGGCACCAGTCCATTGCAGGGCAGACACACACACACACACACACACACACACACACACATCCATTTACCTATAGGGCAATTTAGTGTCTCCAGTTAACATGACTGCACGTTTTTGGACTGTGGGAGGAAACCGGCGCTCCCGGAGGAAACCCACGCAGACATGCAAACTCCACACAGAAAGGATCTGGACCGCCCCGCCTGGGGATCGAACCCAGGACCTTCTTGCTGTGAGGCGACAGTGCTACCCACCAAGCCACCGTGCCGCCCCTCAGTCATAAACTGTTAAATACATTTAATACCAAATGTTTGGTACTTTAAAAGCTTATATTGTAATAGTTTACAAACAAACACATACACTGTCATTGTCATGGCAAGTAGTTACTCATAGGCAAAATGCATCAAAATTCCATAATCAGAAGCATTGTTTAAAATACAACCTTTTTTCTTCCTTCCAATAGTTGTTTTTAGATTTACATTATGCACAAAAAGATCACCACAGTAAATGGACTCAACCCTGTATTGTATAATGACAATAAAGTTGAATTGAATTAAATTAAGGGTAGACTAACCCTTCTTGTGGTTCATACCATCACATGCTGCTACTTTATTTAGCTAAGAGAACAAGCTGTATCGACAAGCCAGTCCATGCATAGCAGAGGTAATGAGCACTTTCAAACAATGCGAATTAATTCCACAGCCAAGAATTAAAACTCCTTATCAATGCAGTGTACAAAAGACACAAAAGAGAACAGAGGCAAATTCACAGGTCAAATAGATGTTTCTTAATGTGCCAGCTTTTATGAATATCAAATATTTCAGGTGGTACAGGTTGTGGGGGTTGCACAGACTTGCACAGATGATATTGTGTAACAAATTAGGGCTCGACTGGACAAAAGAGGCGGACACACACGCAGAGATGTTCTTTAACACAGATGTTGTACACAAGACAAGACACACTAACAAATGACCTATGCTAAATGCTAACCTAAACACACATGATCAAAGCTAAGGCTAAAATAAATGCTAAGCTAACTGCTAAACTAATCTAAACACATAATGTGACTAAACTATACTAAACCCTATGCTAAGCTACCAAATGAACATAAACAAGACTAAAAACTTAACACACTAACAAGAGCACAAACTAACCAGAACATTAACAGACAAGAGACAAACCAGAATAGTAATCTTATGTGCAGGGGACCAATCACAAACGGGGCGGGGCGTTGGTATAAGTATAAGAGAATGCTCCCGGAGAGAGGGGCGTGGCACCTATACACTGAACATGCTCCGAGAGCACAGAGGGGCTGAATGCGTGACATATTGCATGTTGCTTACCAGTTGCTGTTTCTATTACTGATTAAAGTACTTATTAACAAACAACCTAGACATATTCTGAAATGTAATAATTACTAATATGTTTATGGATAAATACATTTACAAGAAAGGTCTGGCTTATGTTAATTTAGTGTTTGGTGACTGCATTTTGCTTCCTTAGATTATATAAATGATCAAACCGATAAATAATGACATATATAAATTCCCTTTTTAAAATAAATAATAAAAATGTTAATCATTATTTATTTATTTAAAATCTCCTACACTAGACTACTATATATTCTGTGCATTTTCTAAATATCCACCCTTTTGTAAAAAGCCCTCACTTTCACCAAGTTTTTTAACACTGCTGGTGTTAATCCAATCCTGAGTCTTTGGCATTGTGGGCTTAAAGGCTTACTGTGTAACCATGAAGCGTTCCATGTCATTTTCTTCACTGTATGATTTTAGTTTCATCACAGATCGATATATACTGTAGACAATTTATGTCCTAGGTACAGGCTACACTGCTCAGAAAGTTTGTTTTGACTTTGCACCAAACCAATACAAGATTCAGAATTAAATCAATAACAGACGTGGAAAAATATTATATATACAGTGGTACCTTGTAACTCAACGTCCCCTAAACTCAAAATCTTTTAAACTCAGTGCTCTACTTTGAGAAATTTGTACCCCTAAACTTAACGTTTCCCTTAAACTCAACGTGTTTAGTTTTTTTTTTTTCATAAATTTAATGAACAGTCGCTTTGTTCAGCGCTCGGCTTGAGTGGTGCAGTAAAAAACGTCATCAAAGTGTGCATATGAGACGAATCTGCATTTGTGTGGAATAACCGTCAGATTCACTCTGAAAGCGTCCACATGTATCTGTGTTTATGTCAGTTAGTAATAGGTCAAAAATACATTCTATGATCAAAAACATCTACGTAAACTATTATTTAAATTGTTTAAGACACTATATACATTTATGTATGTAATGATGTATGTATTTCTTTTAATATTAGTATTCTGTAATAAATAAATTGCAAGTTGGGATGGGAGGGACAATAAATATTTTGATTAACAGAACAGTAAACATGTTGTCAAGCGCACTATTTCTACTGTGTTGCTTCTCTCTCTCACGTGTGTGTGTGTTGCAGAGACAAGATAAAGAGCAGCAAATCAATGAGCTGATTTACACTGCTAACCCAATTCATAATTAGTATTTTGTTGGACTGTCTAGCATGCAACAAAGGTGAAGAATAAATGGCCACAAAAAGGGTTGGCTGTGTTCTCTCTGATTCCTCTATGAGGCTGCTTTCACATGATAAGCATTTTCTGTTTCGTTAACAAAGAGGTTAGGCAAGGTGCAAAATGCCTCCATCATGGTGTTTACGCCTCTCACGTGATATGCACCAAAAGTGCTTTCTAAGTGTATTTTATACATTTCAAAATGTATTTTAGTTTTAAATAAAAAGTTGTCATGTTCATGAAAAAAAAGTAATTAAGCCACAACATGTAATACCAGGATTAGTAATCATGGGATTATTATCTAAAGTGCAAACCCAGTATCCTACTGCACGGTTCACTAGTTGATATGCAGTGTATATGAAAATGTACACAGACTGAACTTTAAATGCAGTGTAAAGGTGTAAAACCCAATCATCAAATCTGTAAATCTGTGCGGAACATGACTTTTGGATAACAATAGTGTGATTGCCTACTGCAAAATAAATAAAATACATTTTACTATATTACTTATACTCCAACACAGTTCATCTGTATGAGTTCACAAGTATATCAACATGAATATTAAGCTCAAACTAACCCAGTTACACTTTATGATTTTAGAGCTTTTTTCATTGGTATTTGTATAGTACCCACTAGGCTATCACTGTCCCATGTCCAATAGCATATTAGTATAGTCTGAAAATATAAATATATGTTTTATAATGGGGACCCGCATATTTGACAGAAAATTAGTTAATAGGTCAAAAATAGTCTATAATTTAAAAAAACTATGATTTAAATGTATTTATTTATGTATTTATTTGATATATGTATTGTTTCAATATTAGTGTATTTTAATAAATAAATTGCAAGTTGGTATTCTTATTAATAACCTTATTAATTTCATTTCAATTTAATTTACAACAATAATAACCATGGAAAAATAGCAGCAGTGGCATCAAGCTGTGAGCCATAGGGTGTGTTCGAAAACCTAGTCAGCTCTCTACATAGGCAGCAATTTACGTTTCTCTACGCGCTTCCGAGAAGAAGGCTGGTCGAATACTTAGATGCCTTAAAATGCTGCCTAGTAAGGCACCTTAAATCTGAACGGTATTTTGACTGAAGAACAAGGGAGCATCTGATGCTTCCTTAGCGGTGAAGGCAATCCCAGCATTCAGTGCGGAACAACTTTTCTCACCAAAAAATAGAAAATATGGCGGACAAATGCGGAGCAATGAGCGGAGTTATTTTCAAACATAAATAAACTATCATTGATTTTTAATTTGTATAAACGTGTACAAGTGTCATTTATTTGTGAATTGTCAGTGACAATTTAACCGTTTTCGGTACACGGAGGGAGATGTTAGTTGACATGGTAGCATGTTGTGCCATCTCATCCCATTGGTTTGAAAGGCATAAGGCTAACTGGGTTAGCTTAGTAAGCAAAAACCAATGGAATAACTTATCAGGTGATGACTCTCTACTTAGGCAGCTGCCTATGTAGGCAGTAAGACAGCAAGGCAGATCACTAGGTTTTCGAACAGACCCATAGACTGTATGTACAACATATGTTCTGAATGCAACTATAGCGGATCATATTTCACTACTAAATAAACCTTTAAGCCTTTTGGCAATCCCTGGTCTAAAAATATGTAACACAAACATGAACAATGAGACCAGAAGACTCTACAGTTTAATTGGAAGTAAAAAGAAAACTTCTGTTCATAATAAACTGACTGTATTGCTGCTCATCATGCAATAAGTTCCTATCGTTTTGTATTGAGCCATATACAACAAAAGATATGTTCTGGGGGATGAATAACACTATGTCGTATTGCTTGTGACAGTTTTCATCAGGATTCATCTATCACACTGTGCTGGTGTCTCAAAACAACAAATTCTTACAGAGCCAATAAAGACAAAATGATTAACAATAGTTTACAAGGATAAAAACCTCCAACAGGATTGGTAAAAATTGAATTATGGTATTGTAAAGAGGGCGAATAAGCGATGGAATTATTTGTATATACTCCAGTGGCCAGCTTTGGAATGAACTGGAACATCAATTGAAGCTTTCCTGACCAATATCAGTGCAAAGTGTTAGGTTCTGTGGCATCAGGGGAATGTGCCATCTCTCCCTGATGCCACAGGCCTTACAGAGCAGTGAACGAGCTGGCTGAAATACCTGGCCAGCTCGTTAGGGCGAATGCGCTGCAGCTGTGTCCTGTGCCTTCCCCTATTTAAGGGATAGGCGCAGAGCTGCAGCCGTCGCATCTTCTGCGTTTGTTGGCCTTTTTCTTTCTTTCAGTTTGTTTGGCACTGCGGTGCCCTTTTATGTTTGTTTATTTGTTTTATCTCTAGATTGTGCCGCCGCACTGTGCCGCCGCCGCTGTGCCGCTGCCGCCGGGCCACCGGTATTGGGGCGCCACCAGGCCGCCGCCGCCGCCAAGCTGCCGCCATTTGAGCCGCCGCTGTCGTGCCGCCGCCGCCGCCTGGTCGCTGCCTTCAGGTCGCCGTCGGGCCGCTGCCGCCGAGCCGTCGAGCCGCCGTGCCGCCGCCACCATGAGATCCTGTTATCGCGCCCAGAGGAACGCGACCACCTCCCAGCGTAAACCGCTGGTGACAGTGTCGCGTTCCGCTGTCTGGAGCGCTATTACAACGGCCACTTCCCAGCCAACTTGGCTGGTGACAGCGCCGCTGTGTTCTTTAGCGTAATGACGCGGTTGCGTTCCAGCAATCCTTGCTGCCGACCGTAACACCCGGGCTTGTAAAAAGCCCGTGTTTTTGCCCCCTTCTCCGCCCAACAGCGCGAGGTTTTCCACCTCGCGAACCCGGTCGCTTCACCTCTTTAGTGCTGGGAGCGGTTTTGCTTTCAGCGCTGCTGTGGCAGGCTGCGTAAGCTCCCAGCCAGGAGGTGAGCGACCAGGGTTCGTGCCTCGCGCTTCCCTTTTTTGTTATTTGTATTTTTCTGTTTATTTTCAGCCCCGACGTCCGGCTGCCTTCGGGATTCCCCGAAGTGTTTTTTGTTGGTGTTATTCCTTTTATTTTATTGTATATTATGTTTATTATTTTGTAAATAAACCCGTTAATCCAACTTCCTCTGCATCCTTGGGTCCTTCCGCCCCGAATCATAACACAAAGCCATACAAATACTCTTTTGACTGAATGGGCACAGACAGATCTCAAGTCTTGTAGTGGCTGTTGCTATAGCTAAAAAATAACATAAAGGTCTCACTATTAATGGGATGTTTAAAAAGCTCATGGTCAAGTGTCCAAATACTTTTGGTCATGTATCTGTATAAGCAAATTTCTATATTTTTATATAGTCTATTTAGGTTACTGGAGTTCTTCCACACCACATTTCCACACAGCTGTCTTTAAGAGCTGAAAGCCCAAGAGAGAACTATTAGCTCTACTGATTGGGTCAAAGGGTAGCGTAATTATTTTTACCTATTGATCAGTGACACCAGCAGGTAATGTGAAGTCTGTAAATCTTCAGTGTCATGTCTGTGAAAGAGTCTTTTTCCCCTTTCCTGAATGCACACTGATCTGCCATTGAGTTCCAGAGATGCAGATATCAAAGATGCAGTTCTTAGCTTTATGAGTTTAGTTATAGGCAAATGGGAGTCTTTACACTCCCAGATTCATAGCTGCTGTGCTGTGAGGAGTCAGACAGTAAAACATGATTTGTAAATTAAAGTCTCTCTTCAGACAGATTTGTAACAGAAGGAACAGGTGAAGTGCAGAGAGCTCAAGACTGACTCATATTTGAAGCTGAGATGTTAAAAGGAGATATGATTGCATTGGTTTATAGGAAGATCAAGTAAGATTTAAATAATATTGTTTTACTTTTATGGTCCCTGTTGGTTCCTACTCAGTTTTTTTTCTGATGTCAATTTACAGCTCACAGTCAGACATCACAGTCTTATAAAAAGGAGGTAAATACATATCTCAGTGTTTTTATTTCGATACATCATTAAATTGAACTTGTGATTTGTGGACTGTTTTAGTTTGAAAAACACATAACCATAAGCTTGTTGTACATCCCAATTTCAATCCATGGGCCTTGATGTGGTGCTTGTATTACTAGTCAGTATGCATTCATGGGACAGTGGTAGCCCAGTGGTTAGAGCTTTGGGCCAATCCAGAAAATCCAGCCACTTTTGGGCCCCTTAGCAAGGCCCTTAACCCTGTCTGCTCTAAGGGCGCCATACAATAGCTGACCCTGTGCTCTGACTCTGGGATATGCGGAAAAAGGATTTCATTGTTCTGTATATACAGTGTATCACAAAAGTGAGTACACCCCTCACATTTCTGCAAATATTTTATTATATCTTTTCATATGACAACATTATAGAAATAAAACTTGGATATAACTTAGAGTAGTCAGTGTACAACTTGTATAGCAGTGTAGATTTACTGTCTTCTGAAAATAACTCAACACACAGCCATTAATGTCTAAATAGCTGGCAACATAAGTGAGTACACCCCACAGTGAACATGTCCAAATTGTGCCCAAAGTGTCAATATTTTGTGTGACCACCATTATTATCCAGCACTGCCTTAACCCTCCTGGGCATGGAATTCACCAGAGCTGCACAGGTTGCTACTGGAATCCTCTTCCACTCCTCCATGATGACATCACGGAGCTGGTGGATGTTAGACACCTTGAACTCCTCCACCTTCCACTTGAGGATGCCCCACAGGTGCTCAATTGGGTTTAGTCCATCATCTTTACCTTCAGCTTCCTCAGCAAGGCAGTTGTCATCTTGGAGGTTGTTTTTGGGGTCGTTATCCTGTTGGAAAACTGCCATGAGGCCCAGTTTTCGAAGGGAGGGGATCATGCTCTGTTTCAGAATGTCACAGTACATGTTGGAATTCATGTTTCCCTCAATGAACTGCAGCTCCCCAGTGCCAGCAACACTCATGCAGCCCAATACCATGATGCTACCACCACCATGCTTGACTGTAGGCAAGATACAGTTGTCTTGGTACTTCTCACCAGGGCGCCGCCACACATGCTGGACACCATCTGAGCCAAACAAGTTTATCTTGGTCTCGTCAGACCACAGGGCATTCCAGTAATCCATGTTCTTGGACTGCTTGTCTTCAGCAAACTGTTTGCGGGCTTTCTTGTGCATCAGCTTCCTTCTGGGATGACGACCATGCAGACCGAGTTGATGCAGTGTGCGGCGTATGGTCTGAGCACTGACAGGCTGACCTCCCACGTCTTCAACCTCTGCAGCAATGCTGGCAGCACTCATGTGTCTATTTTTTAAAGCCAACCTCTGGATATGACGCCGAACACGTGGACTCAACTTCTTTGGTCCACCCTGGCGAAGCCTGTTCCGAGTGGAACCTGTCCTGGAAAACCGCTGTATGACCTTGGCCACCATGCTGTAGCTCAGTTTCAGGGTGTTAGCAATCTTCTTATAGCCCAGGCCATCTTTGTGGAGAGCAACAATTCTATTTCTCACATCCTCAGAGAGTTCTTTGCCATGAGGTGCCATGTTGAATATCCAGTGGCCAGTATGAGAGAATTGTACCCAAAACACCAAATTTAACAGCCCTGCTCCCCATTTACACCTGGGACCTTGACACATGACACCAGGGAGGGACAACGACACATTTGGGCACAATTTGGACATGTTTACTGTGGGGTGTACTCACTTATGTTGCCAGCTATTTAGACATTAATGGCTGTGTGTTGAGTTATTTTCAGAAGACAGTAAATCTACACTGCTATACAAGCTGTACACTGACTACTCTAAGTTATATCCAAGTTTTATTTCTATAGTGTTGTCCCATGAAAAGATATAATGAAATATTTGCAGAAATGTGAGGGGTGTACTCACTTTTGTGATACACTGTATATAGGACCCAAGGTTTCCAAAGCATCACACTGCCTTTGCCGGCTTGCCTTCTTCCCAAAGTGCATCCTGGTGCCATGTGTTCCCCATGTGTGACAAGTGCGGTCCATTACTTAGGAGGATACAGTTCCACTGCTCCACATACCAATCATGGTGTTCTTTACATCACACCAAGTGGCATGTGTTATGATGCATGATCATCTTATGCATGTGTGCACTTGCTAGGTGCTGGAAAACAAATGTATAAAGCTCCCAGTGAACAGTCCTTCGGCCGATGTCTGCTGGGGACAGACACACATTTCAGTACTCAGCAATCCTCTACTTTGAGCTTGAATAATCTGAGGTGTTGTTGCATCTAGATGCTTCCACTTTCCACGAACAGCAGCAGTTGTCTGGCATCAATGCCATGTTGGATGTTATTAAGCTTTCACAACCCATTTTAATGTTTATTTATGGGAACTGCATGGATGTATGGTTAAATTAATGCATTACATTATGTCTACATACTTTTTTTTTACTTTTAGTGTTGTCATGTACCATAGTAATAGATTGCTGTCACATTCAGACAAATTCATGTGTACACATCTAGCAGTGGAATAAAGTCAGTAATGGAAATGAATAATCCTGGCATACAGACGTTCTTCACCTCTGTCCCTGCATAAATCAACACAGCTATCACTTCATTTTGAGCCTGCTAGGGTATACATAGGTAATTACATCCTGTGACTTAACGCTTATCTGTTTTTCATTCACAGGCTATGTAAATGCGATTAGCTATGCAATTTTGTCAACAAAAAAGGAGGCAGAAGCATACATCTTGCTAACAATATTAGTTCGTTCAAATATGCTATAAGAGCAGTGTTAAGTAAATAACTTACCAAAATAAAAACCTAGGAATACTCTCATAAGGATCACACTGTTTTATACTAGGTCCAGCACTGCTGGTGGGCATTAAAAGGCGAGGTCTGCAATTGACAACAGTAGTGGTCATTCTTTAGTCCTCATATTATCATCAATATACTACAAATATATTTTAAATGGCTTTAAATTGGTTAAATGTGATGTGATGGGCTTTTGTTGGCCAGAGCTTTGCTGGATATATTTTTATGCCACAGATGCAGTTCACAGTGAGATAAAAATGTGCCTCAGGGAGCACAACAGGGATCTGGAGGATCTTATGAAAAACAGCAATTGTTGGGTCAATACATGCTAGCCGGTCACATTCTCTCCAGATGGGTAGGAATGGTCAAGTAAACATATCATTCAACAGTTCCAAAAGACGTGTGATGGCAGCACTTAAGCATGCTCTAATGTTTGGTGCATTACTATGTAAAAAACTCACTTTCTATACTAAAGAACATTTCTATAGAACTGTTTCTTTCTATAGAATTAACTCAGTTCACTTAGGTTTCCTCCAGGTACTCCGGTTTTCTCCCACAGTCCAAAGACATAAGTTAGAAAACTGCAAAATTGCCTCTGATAATATTTCACATTGAATGTGAACTGATAAATCGTGTGTAACTTGTAACTACCTGTTCAGTCATGAATGTAAGCAAGGTAAAACGTACGTAAAACATGACGTTAAAATCCTAATCATAAAGTATGCAGTTATTTTTCAAGACAACTGTAAACAGAAGAAAAGTACATAAAGATGTTCTGGCCCTGAACTCTGAACTCTTGTAAACAGATGAGATAAAGATTAACCTCTTCAAGACTGACAGGATTAGAGGAAAAAAAAGATTCTCATCTGTACAACAACTGGAGAACTGTAATGGCTTTTTCATGCATGGATGCCAGTGGAACTGCTTCACTTAGCTTTATTGATTATATGCCAGCTGATGGCAGCAGTTGGATGAATTATGAATTCTACAGATACCTCTTACCTGTTGTGATCCAACTACAGGACTCCAACTCAATGAACATTGAATCACCTTGTGCCAAACATACTACTAAAACTAGTTTAAAGAGCCAAAAAAGTGGAATG
Organism: Trichomycterus rosablanca; assembly: GCF_030014385.1. Taxonomy (NCBI): domain Eukaryota; kingdom Metazoa; phylum Chordata; class Actinopteri; order Siluriformes; family Trichomycteridae; genus Trichomycterus; species Trichomycterus rosablanca. The sequence continues at coordinate 30,015,333 of NC_085992.1, forward strand.
GTTTAACAGACCAAATAACTTGTACAGTCTGATTCTCATTTAGAATGTCTTTCACTTACTGAAGATCAGTCTAAGTAAAAAAGTCACCTAAAGAAGCAGGAATTAAATATGGCACCAATATAGTAAAGAAGTGTGGTGTCTGGTGATGCCATGCAGTTATTAGGAGAAATTACAAGGGATCTTCAAAAAGTTTCTGCACTTTTATATTTTGGATGGAAACGGTGAGGGCGGGAGGAGTAGTAATTGGTCGTGTCTGAGAGACTGAGAGAGAGCTTATAGTCTGGATTTAGAACCATCTGATTTCCACCTTTTTGAACGCTTTAAGAGAAAGAAGATTTTCATGTGATGATGATGTAAAAGCAGTGGTGCATCAGTGGCTATGCGCTCAGCCAAAAAATTTTTTTCGCTAATGGCATTAAAAAGTTGGTACAAGGCTGGGAAAAATACATCGGAAGGTGAGTATGTAGAAACGAGATGTAATTTATTTTTGAAATTCTTAATAAATAGAGTAAAAAAAGTGTGGAAACTTTTTGAAGAACCCTCATACCTTATGCCCTGAGAAAAGAGCTGAAATTCAATCCCACAACCTTTTGATTGATAGCCCAGATCTCTATCTACTAAGCTACCACTGTCCCAAACTTGTGTACGGTACAATAGGATCAGCCATTGTATAGCATCCCAGGAACCATTAGGTTTAAAGGCTTTGCTCAAGAGCCCAACAGTGGCTGCAAACCCACAACTGTTTGATTGATAGCCCAGTGCACTGCTCACTGACCTATCACCGTCCCTATTGCCAGTGGAAAAGTGGGCGTGGCTAAAACTCCTGAACTCAATCACTATATGGTTAAAATTCTAGCAATTAAGACTATGTAGACACTCAGGTGGTGCAGTGGTAGAATATGCTATCCCATTATGGCTTAGACCTGGGGATTAAATCTCAGCGGTGCTATCAGCTGGCTAATAGCTAAGGTCGAGGGGGGTTGCTGAAACAGCCCATTCACTGGGAGGTGCTTAGTGCTGGTCTCAAGTCTGGATTAAAACAGGAGGGTTGAGTTGAAAATGGCACCTGGTATCCGCTGTGGTCGCACAGTGGTAGCCTAGTGAGTAGGGCTTTGGGTTATCAACTGAAAGGTTGAGAGTTCGAATCCCAGCTCTGCCATGCAGCCACTGTTGGGCCCTTGAGCAAGGCCCTTAACCCTCTCTGCTCCAGAGGCATTGTACAATGGCTGCGCTCTGACCCCAGCTTCCAAATAAGCTGGGATATACAAAGAAAACATTTAGTTGTACTGTATGTCTGTATAGGTATATATGACAAACAAAGGCATTCTATTCTATCTGAATATGGGAGCAGCCAGAAAAAAGGCTATTACTATGCCTCTCAATCACTCTGACTATACTCAGGCAAACATTTTAGCTTGCTCTCAGGCCTCAAGTCTTACACTCCAGTATCCAGGCTAAAACATTTTTGAAAAAAGGTACCAGTCTTCGATATTAATGAATTTCATGTAAAGGGTAAGAAGCAGACATGATTTATGCAGAAGTTCCTGAGTTTAAGTAGCACTGCTAAGGGTCACGGAAGAGCTGGTCCAGCAGGGAGTGAACCACGTGCTCTCAGGTCACCAGAACAGAGCCACTTCCTCTGCCATTTCCTCTGTGTGAAATAATGCAGCATAATCAGTCTGCTGAGACTCCCTTGAAAAGTTCGAGGTGAGAGACTCCTCTTTTGTGCCCTCCTGCAAGCACCTTGTCCAGGAAAAAGATATTCAAGGCGTGTAAAACAGTTCCACCAAAGTAATTAAATGGTCAATTAAGTCGCTACAAATGAAAGTGCACAAAATGGAAATACTTTTGATGAAAGGGGTCACAGAATCACCCGAGGGTATCACCTGTCCTGCCATGGCATATTTCAAGCCATTTTTGTGGAATGAATTAAGCTATTTTTAAGACAAAGTATGCAGGGGTGGCTTTGGCTTTCATTCAAACCACAATTCTGAAGCACTCATTCTTTCAGAAAGGAGTTTCCAGGCAATAACTCAGGTAAAGCAGTGCTTATGCCTTGTATTAGCCAAGAGTGAGTGCTGTGACAAGCTAGCAACAGCCCACTCAGAGGAGACAGCAGATTTTGGCAGGAGAGATATGGCCTACATTCTGCATCATCAGCACTCAGTTATAAGTGTCAGCTTTAAGGGAGGGATTGCATTTAGTAGCTATAGACAGTCACACAGTGTGAGGTGTTCAGTATGGACATAAACAATGAATTATGTGAAACAGAATCACATTTGTGCCAACAAGACAGTGTACAGGATTATGTAAGTATTATATAGTGTTATGTAATGCACCTTTGATGCATCATTTTTATATATAAATAAAAGATGAGACAGTATGTTAACTTTCATTTTATATAAAGCAAACTGATGATGTACTCATGTTTGAGTACAATGGAAGTATCCTGGAAACACTCTGTCTTTATGATTAAGGATGAGTAAAGTCTCACAAAAAATGTATTGCTAATATTAATCTATCTGTTTGTCCATCATCTATAATCCAGCTTTTTAAGAAAATGTTTCATGAATGATCAATTGTGAGTATTTTAGATATTTAACCCTCCACAATGCAAAATATCATTAAAAGACTGAGAGAAATGCAGAAAAAAGTCCAGAGGCCAAAAACCACTACTAAATGCCAGTGATGTTGGTTATAGATAACACCAGACAGACTCAGGAATACTTTGACTAACAATAATTGAAAAAAACATTGGTTTACACAAGTGAGTCACATTATTATGACCACCAGCTAATCCAGAGTAACCGCTGTGTGTAGCACGGACAGCAGCAACACGGGCTGGGAATGACTCAATAAGATCCTGGTAGTTTGTCACAGGTATCTGGAGCCATGCTGACTGTTTGTTTGTTTGTTTATTAGGATTTTAACGTCATGTTTTACACTTTGGTTACATTCATGACAGGAACGGTAGTTTATCTTCACACAAGGTTAATCAGTTCACAAGGTTATATCAAACACAGTCATGGACAATTTAGCATCTTCAATTCACCTTACTTGCATGTCTTTGGACTGTGGGAGGAAACCGGAGCACCCGGAGTAAACCCACGCAGACACGGGGAGAACATGCAAACTCCACACAGAAAGGACCCGGACCGCCTTGCTGTGAGGTGACAGTGCTACCCACTTAGCCACCGTGCCGCCCCCATGCTGACTGCAGTGCATCACACAGCTGCTGGAGGGTGTATGGGGGAGGATCCATAGAGCGAACACAGTGATCGAGGTGGTCCCACAGATGCTCAGTTTGGGGAATTAGGGGGCCAGGGTAGTACTTGGAAGTCTTGGTCATGCTCTTCCAACCAATGTTGGACATTTCTAGCCGTGTGACATGTCGCATTGTCTTGCTGGAAGATCCCATTCGCCCCATGGTACTTTTACCCATGACAGCAACGAGGGATATATGTGCATACAGCCTATCGCATACCTTATATTCCCACCAAGCCAGCTTCGTCGAAAGTAGGTAGTGGTCATAATAATGTGACTCGACTGTGTATATTACAACTGTATTATGCACAGTGAAAGCTGTATCTCCATAATCCCATAACAATTTTAATGGTTTAGTTATACACTTTGTATTATACACGATGAGATGCAGAAACATTGTAAGCATGAGTAATCAACAAATATATCAACAAATTATGTTATTGATAATCAAAGTTAGATGTGAAGCTCTTTACTACAAGTGAAAACAATGCAGTAATATTCTTTTTTGTAAACTTAAGACTTTAATCCTTACTAAAGTATTACAAGATATCTCTGTACAGGTTGTGACAATGAATAATGATGCACTGGAGCAAAACGCTGTGCTACTACCCATGAGAAAAGAATCAAAAAGCTACAAAAGTGCATAAAAAACATCTAAAAAAAACCCAAAATATACTGAAGCTCTGTGCAATGCCTTCAAATGTTTAGCAATTGCTTGATCAAGGCACACGGTCACTTTGATCGCATTAGGCCGCTGATGCGTCTTTCTTTTATGTACAACTTGCTGTTTAACCTAGAGCACCTGATCCGGCTTCTGGTCCATGAGAAACATCGCACAAGTCATGACTGACATGACCAGGGTCACAGACTCGCTGATTATTAAAAAAGTCGTATCTGCATGTTAGTGTGAACCTGCTGTCTGAACAAATAGGAGTAAACAGGAGAGAAGCTAAAAATAGCCCTCTGTGCTATCTCACTCAGGAACTGAAGAATTCATTGTCAGGGTGCTTTCGAGTCTAATGTTCCTGAAATGACAGTAGATCTACGACTCCTAAACTACTGTATATGATACGAACAGCAACCAAGGTTATAATGGAAAGTCCCTCTCACCCTTTTCTATCCTGTTCTGTGTAAATTCCATTTTCTTAGCCAGTATGAACCAGAGCAATACTTTGAACAGTTATAAAACAGAAACCTACTTTCATTTATTTCCAAACAGCCGCAATATGACAAAGTAGAGCAGTGTAGAGTTCACACGACTTACTATTTATCTACTATTTCATGTAATATTGCGTAAGTTTATTAAATTGATTTAAAGCGTGCATATGAATCTTGTTGTCAAAGATGATAAAGCATTTAGATGCAGTTTTATATTACAGACTTATATTCCTGCAGCACTGTGGGGATACCAAAAGTAAACAGAATAATTAGGTTTTGTCAAGCTAAAACCATAGGCCTAAACTCAAAGGAAATAAGGAACCCATAGCAAAGATCTGAAAGATGAGTTTTTCATTCAATGTTTAATTTGAGTGTGAGAACTCTCTAGTTTATTTCATTCACTAATCAAACTTTTAACATGAACAAAAAAACATGCATTTTGCAGTGCTGGCAGGCATCACATATTGCATCAATCACAGCTTTACTTTTTCTGCATTAGAGAAATAAAACAGAAATAGAAGATTTTGCTCCAAAACCCATTAAACCCATTGCTGGATTTGCATATTTTGTTACATATGTTGTTGTAAAATCTTTCATATAAAGTATTATGATTAATAATGGCTTTATGAAAACTAGAATAAGGTGTTTTATTGAAGGGTTTTATAAATCTACTATTCTTTTTGTCGATGTACAAGACAACGCACGAGGCGGCACGGTGGGTAAGTGGGTAGCTCTGTCGTCTCACAGCAAGAAAGTCTTGTGTTCGATCCCCAGGTGGGGCGGTCCGGGTCCCTTCTGTGTGGAGTTTGCATGTTCTCCCCGTGTCTGCGTGGGTTTACTCCGGGTGGTCTGGTTTCCTTCCACAGTCCAAAGACATGAATGACTGTGTTCGATATAACCTTGTGAAGTGATGAATCTTGTGTAACAAGTAACTACCGTTCCCGTCAAGGATGTAACCAAAGGGTGTAAAACATGACATTAAAATTCTAATAAAATAAACAAACAAACAAGACAAATACAAACTATGTTGCTTTTGTCTGATACGTATTGGTGCCAAAACGTAGGTTCCAGCTTCTGTCAACCATATGGATAGTCTTTATCCAGAACATTCAGTCTTCTGTTTGAGACTTCTAATGGCTTGTTAATTGTTTCTCTAATTTTACCAATGCATTGTGTTGTTGGCTGTCCTCTTTCTCTGTTACCTTAAGTACTTACTTAGTGTTTAAGACTTACTTTGGGTGTGTTCGAAAACCTAGGGAGCTGCCTTGCTCTCTTACTGTCTACATAGGCAGCTGCCTCAGTAGAGAGGATTCTAATAAGTCAATGACTTATAAGTCAGGTTATTCGAACACGCTACTTAGACAGCGCTTCCATCGGGTTTCGCGTTTAGCATCTTGCCATTAAAACCAATGGATTGAGGTAGCACAGCACGCTAACGTCAATATAACATCTCCCTTCATGTACCGATAACGGTTACATTTCCTGACAAGCTCGAACTTGCAAATAAACACTCGGTACAAGTTTATACAAGTTAAA